>NW_028126425.1:0-1340157 GCF_965194825.1 Balaenoptera physalus
TAAGCACTAGTGTTTTAAGAAACAGATTAAAAAGAGAATCCTAAAGTGATTTCTTTATAATGGGTGTGTTCCTAATCTTATCCTAGGGTCTAAGCTCTTCTCCATGGCTGGACCCTCAAATAATATTTCTTTACGTGCTAAGGGGTATCTAGATACTGGGATAGGTTTAATAACTACCCTAACCCTAACGCGTACCCTAACCCTAACTCCTAACCTAACCCTAACACGTACCCTAATCCTAACACGTACCCTAAACCGAGCCCTAACCCTAACACTAACCCTAACCCTAACCCTAACCCATACCCTACGCCGTACCCGAACCCGTCCCCGAACCCGTACCCTAAGCCGTACCCTAAGCCTAACCTTCAGCCTAACCCTAACCCTAGGCTACCCTTGACTGCTTCTGCCTCCAATAGATTTCCTAAACACTAGTGTTTTAAGGAACAGCTTAAAAAGAGAATCCTAAAGTGATTTCTTTATAATGGGTGTGTTCCTTATCTTTTCCTAGTTTCTATGCTCTTCTCCATGGCTGGACCCTCAAATAATATTCCTTTCCGTGCTAAGGGGTATCTAGAGACTGGGATAGGTTTAATAACTACCCTAACCCTAACGCGTACCCTAACCCTAACTCCTACCCTAACCCTAACACGTACCCTAATCCTAACACGTACCCTAAACCGAGCCCTAACCCTAACACTAACCGTAACCCTAACCCTAACCCATACCCTACGCCGTACCCGAACCCGTCCCCGAACCCGTACCCTAAGCCGTACCCTAAGCCTAACCCTCAGCCTAACCCTAACCCTAGGCTACCCTTGACTGCTTCTGCCTCCAATAGATTTCCTAAGCACTAGTGTTTTAAGGAACAGCTTAAAAATAGAATCCTAATGTGATTTCTTTATAATGGGTGTGTTCCTTATCTTATCCTAGTGTCTAAGCTCTTCTCCATGGCTGGACCCTCAAATAATATTCCTTTCCGTGCTAAGGGGTATCTAGAGACTTGGATGGGTTTAATAACTACCCTAACCCTAACGCGTACCCTAACCCTAACTCCTACCCAAACCCTAACACGTACCCTAATCCTAACACGTACCCTAAACCGAGCCCTAACCCTAACACTAACCCTAACCCTAACCCTAACCCATACCCTACGCCGTACCCGAACCCCTAACCGAACCCGTAACCTAAGCCGTACCCTAACCCTAACCGTAAGCCTAACCCTAACCCTAGGCTACCCTTGACTGCTTCTGCCTCCAATAGATTTCCTAAGCACTAGTGTTTTAAGGAACAGATTAAAAAGAGAATCCTAATGTGATTTCTTTATAATGGGTGTGTTCCTTATGTTATCCTATTGTCTAAACTCTTCTCCATGGCTGGACCCCCAAATAATATTCCTTTACGTGTTAAGGGGTATCTAGAGAGTGGGATAGGGTTAATAACTACCCGACACCTAACGCGTACCCTAACCCTAACCCCTACCCTAACCCTAACACGTACCCTAATCCTAACCCGTACCCTAAACCGAGCCCTAACCCTAACACTAACCCTAACCCTAACCCTAACCCATACCCTACACCATAGACGAACCCGTCCCCGAACCCATACCCTAAGCCGTACCCTAAGCCTAACCCTCAGCCTAACCCTAACCCTAGGCTACCCTTGACTGCTTCTTCCTCCAATAGATTTCCTAAGCACTAGTGTTTTAAGGAACAGATTAAAAAGAGAATCCTAATGTGATTTCTTTATAATGGGTGTGTTCCTTATCTTATCCTAGAGTCTAAGCTCTTCTCCATGGCAGGATCCTCAAATAATATTCCTTTACGTGCTAAGGGGTATCTAGAGACTGGGATAGGTTTAATAACTACCCAACCCTAACGCGTACCCTAACCCTAACCCCTACCCTAACCCTAACACGTACCCTAAACCTAACCCGTACTCTAAACCGAGCCCTAACCCTAACACTAACCCTAACCCATACCCTACACCATACACGAACCCGTCCCCGAACCCAAACCCTAAGCCGTACCCTAAGCCTAACCCTCAGCCTAACCCTAACCCTAGGCTACCCTTGACTGCTTCTGCCTCCAATAGATTTCCTAAGCACTAGTGTTTTAAGGAACAGATTAAAAAGAGAATCCTCATGTGATTTCTTTATAATGGGTGTGTTCCTTATCTTATCCTAGTGTCTAAGCTCTTCTCCATGGCTGGACCCTCAAATAATATTCCTTTACGTGCTAAGGAGTATCTAGAGACTGGGATAGGTTTAATAACTACCCAACCCTAACACGTACCCTAACCCTAACCCCTACCCTAACCCTAACACGTACCCTAATCCTAACCCGTACCCTAAACCGAGCCCTAACCCTAACACTAACCCTAACCCTAACCCTAACCCATACCCTACACCATACACGAACCCTTCCCCGAAACCATACCCTAAGCCGTACCCTAAGCCTAACCCTCAGCCTAACCCTAACCCTACGCTACCCTTGACTGCTTCTGCCTCCAATAGATTTCCTAAGTACTAGTGTTTTAAGGAACAGATTAAAAAGAGAATCCTAATGTGATTTCTTTATAATGGGTGTGTTCCTTATCTTATCCTAGTGTCTAAGCTCTTCTCCATGGCTGGACCCTCAAATAATATTCCTTTACGTGCTAAGGGGTATCTAGAGACTGGGATAGGTTTAATAACTACCCTAACACTAACGCGTACACTAACCCTAACTCCTAACCTAACCCTAACAAGTACCCTAATCCTAACACGTACCCTAAACCGAGCCCTAACCCTAACACTAACCCTAACCCTAACCCTAACCCATACCATACGCCATACCCGAACACGTCCCCGAACCCGTACCCTAAGCCGTACCCTAAGACTAACCCTCAGCCTAACCCTAACCCTAGGGTACCCTTGACTGCTTCTGCCTCCAATAGATTTCCTAAGCACTAGTGTTTTAAGGAACAGCTTAAAAAGAGAATCTTAATGTGATTTCTTTATAATGGGTGTGTTCCTTATCTTATCCTAGTGTCTAAACTCTTCTCCATGGCTGGACCCTCAAATAATATTCCTTTACGTTCTAAGGGGTATCTAGAGACTGGGATAGGTTTAATAACTACCCAACCCTAACGCGTACCCTAACCCTAACACCTACCCTAACCCTAACACGTACCCTAATCCTAACCCGTACCCTAAACCGAGCCCTAAACCTAACACTAACCCTAACCCTAACCCTAACCCATACCCTACACCATACACGAACCCGTCCCCGAACCCATACCCTAAGCCGTACCCTAAGCCTAACCCTCAGCCTAACCCTAACCCTAGGCTACCCTTGACTGCTTCTGCCTCCAATAGATTTCCTAAGCACTAGTGTTTTAAGGAACAGCTTAAAAAGAGAATCCTAATGTGATTTCTTTATAATGGGTGTGTTCCTAATCTTATCCTAGTGTCTAAGCTCTTCTCCATGGCTGGACCCTCAAATAATATTCCTTTACGTGCTAAGGGGTATCTAGAGATTGGGATAGGTTTAATAACTACCCAACCCTAACGTGTACCCTAACCCTAACCCCTACCCTAACCCTAACACGTACCCTAATCCTAACCCGTACCCTAAACCGAGCCCTAACCCTAACACTAACCCTAACCCTAACCCTAACCCATACCCTACGCCGTACCCGAACCCCACCCCGAACCCGTACCCTAAGCCGTACCCTAAGCCTAACCCTAAGCCTAACCCTAACCCTAGGCTACCCTTGACTGCTTCTGCCTCCAATAGATTTCCTAAGCACAAGTGTTTTAAGGAACAGCTTAAAAAGAGAATCCTAAAGTGATTTCTTTATAATGGGTGTGTTCCTTATATTATCCTAGTGTCTAAACTCTTCTCCATGGCTGGACCCCCAAATAATGTTCCTTTACGTGCTAAGGGTTATCTAGAGAGTGGGATAGGTTTAATAACTACCCGAACCCTAACGCGTACCCTAACCCTAACCCCTACCCTAACCCTAACATGTACCCTAATCCTAACCCGTACCCTAAACCGAGCCCTAACCCTAACACTATCCCTAACCCTAACCCTAACCCATACCCTACACCATACACGAACCCGTCCCCGAACCCATATCCTAAGCCGTACCCTAAGACTAACCCTCAGCCTAACCCTAACCCTAGGCTACCCTTGACTGCTTCTGCCTCCAATAGATTTCCTAAGCACTAGTGTTTTAAGGAACAGCTAAAAAGAGAATCCTAATGTGATTTCTTTATAATGGGTGTGTTCCTTATCTTATCCTAGTGTCTAACCTCTTCTCCATGGCTGGACACTCAAATAATATTCCTTTACGTGCTAAGGGGTATCTAGAGACTGGGATGGGTTTAATAACTACCCTAACCCTAACGCGTACCCTAACCCTAACTCCTACCCTAACCCTAACACGTACCCTAATCCTAACACGTACCCTAAACCGAGCCCTAACCCTAACACTAACCCTAACCCTAACCCTAACCCATACCCTACACCATACCCGAACCCCTAAACGAAACCATACCCTAAGCCGTACCCTAAGCCTAACCCTAAGCTTAACCCTAACCCTAGGCTACCCTTGACTGCTTCTGCCTCCAATAGATTTCCTAAGCACTAGTATTTTAAGGAACAGATTAAAAAGAGAATCCTAATGTGATTTCTTTATAATGGGTGTGTTCCTTATGTTATCCTATTGTCTAAACTCTTCTCCCTGGCTGGACCCCCAAATAATATTCCTTTACGTGTTAAGGGGTATCTAGAGAGTGGGATAGGTTTAATAACTACCCTACACCTAACGCATACCCTAACCCTAACCCCTACCCTAACCCTAACACGTACCCTAATCCTAACCCGTACCCTAAACCGAGCCCTAACCCTAACACTAACCCTAACCCTAACCCTAACCCATACCCTACACCATAGACGAACCCGTCCCCGAACCCATACCCTAAGCCGTACCCTAAGCCTAACCCTCAGCCTAACCCTAACCCTAGGCTACCCTTGACTGCTTCTTCCTCCAATAGATTTCCTAAGCACTAGTGTTTTAAGGAACAGATTAAAAAGAGAATCCTAATGTGATTTTTTATAATGGGTGTGTTCCTTATCTTATCCTAGAGTCTAAGCTCTTCTCCATGGCAGGACCCTCAAATAATATTCCTTTACGTGCTAAGGGGTATCTAGAGACTGGGATAGGTTTAATAACTACCCAACCCTAACGCGTACCCTAACCCTAATCCTACCCTAACCCTAACACGTACCCTAATCCTAACCCGTACCCTAAACCGAGCCCTAACCCTAACACTAACCCTAACCCTAACCCTAACCCATACCCTACGCCGTACCCGAACCCCTCCCCGAACCCGTACCCTAAGCCGTACCCTAAGCCTAACCCTAAGCCTAACCCTAACCCTAGGCTACCCTTGACTGCTTCTGCCTCCAATAGATTTCCTAAGCACTAGTGTTTTAAGGAACAGCTTAAAAAGAGAATCCTAATGTGATTTCTTTATAATGGGTGTGTTCCTTATATTATCCTAGTGTCTAAACTCTTCTCCATGGCTGGACCCCCAAATAATGTTCCTTTACGTGCTAAGGGTTATCTAGAGAGTGGGATAGGTTTAATAACTACCCGAACCCTAACGCGTACCCTAACCCTAACCCCTACCCTAACCCTAACATCTACCCTAATCCTAACCCGCACCCTAAACCGAGCCCTAACCCTAACACTATCCCTAACCCTAACCCTAACCCATACCCTACACCATACACGAACCCGTCCCCGAACCCATACCCTAAGCCGTACCCTAAGACTAACCCTCAGCCTAACCCTAACCCTAGGCTACCCTTGACTGCTTCTGCCTCCAATAGATTTCCTAAGCACTAGTGTTTTAAGGAACAGCTAAAAAGAGAATCCTAATGTGATTTCCTTATAATGGGTGTGTTCCTTATCTTATCCTAGTGTCTAACCTCTTCTCCATGGCTGGACCCTCAAATAATATTCCTTTACGTGCTAAGGGCTATCTAGAGACTGGGATGGGTTTAATAACTACCCTAACCCTAACGCGTACCCTAACCCTAACTCCTACCCTAACCCTAACACGTACCCTAATCTAAACACGTACCCTAAACCGAGCCCTAACCCTAACACTAACCCTAACCCTAACCCTAACCCATACCCTACGCCGTACCCGAACCCCTAACGGAACCCGTACCCTAAGCCGTACACTAACCCTAACCGTAAGCCTAACCCTAACCCTAGGCTACCCTTGACTGCTTCTGCCTCCAATAGATTTCCTAAGCACTAGTGTTTTAAGGAACAGATTAAAAAGAGAATCCTAATGTGATTTCTTTATAATGGGTGTGTTCCTTATGTTATCCTATTGTCTAAACTCTTCTCCATGGCTGGACCCCCAAATAATATTCCTTTACGTGTTAAGGGGTATCTAGAGAGTGGGATAGGTTTAATAACTACCCTACACCTAACGCGTACCCTAACCCTAACCCCTACCCTAACCCTAACACGTACCCTAATCCTAACCCGTACCCTAAACCGAGCCCTAACCCTAACACTAACCCTAACCCTAACCCTAACCCATACCCTACACCATAGACGAACCCGTCCCCGAACCCATACCCTAAGCCGTACCCTAAGCCTAACCCTCAGCCTAACCCTAACCCTAGGCTACCCTTGACTGCTTCTTCCTCCAATAGATTTCCTAAGCACTAGTGTTTTAAGGAACAGATTAAAAAGAGAATCCTAATGTGATTTCTTTATAATGGGTGTGTTCCTTATCTTATCCTAGAGTCTAAGCTCTTCTCCATGGCAGGACCCTCAAATAATATTCCTTTACGTGCTAAGGGGTATCTAGAGACTGGGATAGGTTTAATAACTACCCAACCCTAACGCGTACCCTAACCCTAACCCCTACCCTAACCCTAACACGTACCCTAATCCTAACCCGTACCCTAAACCGAGCCCTAACCCTAACACTAACCCTAACCCTAACCCTAACCCATACCCTACGCCGTACCCGAACCCCTCCCCGAACCCGTACCCTAAGCCGTACCCTAAGCCTAACCCTAAGCCTAACCCTAACCCTAGGCTACCCTTGACTGCTTCTGCCTCCAATAGATTTCCGAAGCACTAGTGTTTTAAGGAACAGCTTAAAAAGAGAATCCTAATGTGATTTCTTTATAATGGGTGTGTTCCTTATATTATCCTAGTGTCTAAACTCTTCTCCATGGCTGGACCCCCAAATAATGTTCCTTTACGTGCTAAGGGTTATCTAGAGAGTGGGATAGGTTTAATAACTACCCGAACCCTAACGCGTACCCTAACCCTAACCCCTACCCTAACCCTAACATGTACCCTAATCCTAACCCGTACCCTAAACCGAGCCCTAACCCTAACACTATCCCTAACCCTAACCCTAACCCATACCCTACACCATACACGAACCCGTCCCCGAACCCATATCCTAAGCCGTACCCTAAGACTAACCCTCAGCCTAACCCTAACCCTAGGCTACCCTTGACTGCTTCTGCCTCCAATAGATTTCCTAAGCACTAGTGTTTTAAGGAACAGCTAAAAAGAGAATCCTAATGTGATTTCTTTATAATGGGTGTGTTCCTTATCTTATCCTAGTGTCTAACCTCTTCTCCATGGCTGGACACTCAAATAATATTCCTTTACGTGCTAAGGGGTATCTAGAGACTGGGATGGGTTTAATAACTACCCTAACCCTAACGCGTACCCTAACCCTAACTCCTACCCTAACCCTAACACGTACCCTAATCCTAACACGTACCCTAAACCGAGCCCTAACCCTAACACTAACCCTAACCCTAACCCTAACCCATACCCTACACCATACCCGAACCCCTAAACGAAACCATACCCTAAGCCGTACCCTAAGCCTAACCCTAAGCTTAACCCTAACCCTAGGCTACCCTTGAGTGCTTCTGCCTCCAATAGATTTCCTAAGCACTAGTGTTTTAAGGAACAGATTAAAAAGAGAATCCTAATGTGATATCTTTATAATGGGTGTGTTCCTTATGTTATCCTATTGTCTAAACTCTTCTCCCTGGCTGGACCCCCAAATAATATTCCTTTACGTGTTAAGGGGTATCTAGAGAGTGGGATAGGTTTAATAACTACCCTACACCTAACGCGTACCCTAACCCTAACCCCTACCCTAACCCTAACACGTACCCTAATCCTAACCCGTACCCTAAACCGAGCCCTAACCCTAACACTAACCCTAACCCTAACCCTAACCCATACCCTACACCATAGACGAACCCGTCCCCGAACCCATACCCTAAGCCGTACCCTAAGCCTAACCCTCAGCCTAACCCTAACCCTAGGCTACCCTTGACTGCTTCTTCCTCCAATAGATTTCCTAAGCACTAGTGTTTTAAGGAACAGATTAAAAAGAGAATCCTAATGTGATTTTTTATAATGGGTGTGTTCCTTATCTTATCCTAGAGTCTAAGCTCTTCTCCATGGCAGGACCCTCAAATAATATTCCTTTACGTGCTAAGGGGTATCTAGAGACTGGGATAGGTTTAATAACTACCCAACCCTAACGCGTACCCTAACCCTAACCCCTACCCTAACCCTAACACGTACCCTAATCCTAACCCGTACCCTAAACCGAGCCCTAACCCTAACACTAACCCTAACCCTAACCCTAACCCATACCCTACGCCGTACCCGAACCCCTCCCCGAACCCGTACCCTAAGCCGTACCCTAAGCCTAACCCTAAGCCTAACCCTAACCCTAGGCTACCCTTGACTGCTTCTGCCTCCAATAGATTTCCTAAGCACTAGTGTTTTAAGGAACAGCTTAAAAAGAGAATCCTAATGTGATTTCTTTATAATGGGTGTGTTCCTTATATTATCCTAGTGTCTAAACTCTTCTCCATGGCTGGACCCCCAAATAATGTTCCTTTACGTGCTAAGGGTTATCTAGAGAGTGGGATAGGTTTAATAACTACCCGAACCCTAACGCGTACCCTAACCCTAACCCCTACCCTAACCCTAACATGTACCCTAATCCTAACCCGCACCCTAAACCGAGCCCTAACCCTAACACTATCCCTAACCCTAACCCTAACCCATACCCTACACCATACACGAACCCGTCCCCGAACCCATACCCTAAGCCGTACCCTAAGACTAACCCTCAGCCTAACCCTAACCCTAGGCTACCCTTGACTGCTTCTGCCTCCAATAGATTTCCTAAGCACTAGTGTTTTAAGGAACAGCTAAAAAGAGAATCCTAATGTGATTTCTTTATAATGGGTGTGTTCCTTATCTTATCCTAGTGTCTAACCTCTTCTCCATGGCTGGACACTCAAATAATATTCCTTTACGTGCTAAGGGGTATCTAGAGACTGGGATGGGTTTAATAACTACCCTAACCCTAACGCGTACCCTAACCCTTACTCCTACCCTAACCCTAACACGTACCCTAATCCTAACACGTACCCTAAACCGAGCCCTAACCCTAACACTAACCCTAACCCTAACCCTAACCCATACCCTACACCATACCCGAACCCCTAACCGAACCCATACCCTAAGCCGTACCCTAAGCCTAACCCTAAGCTTAACCCTAACCCTAGGCTACCCTTGACTGCTTCTGCCTCCAATAGATTTCCTAAGCACTAGTGTTTTAAGGAACAGATTAAAAAGAGAATCCTAATGTGATTTCTTTATAATGGGTGTGTTCCTTATGTTATCCTATTGTCTAAACTCTTCTCCCTGGCTGGACCCCCAAATAATATTCCTTTACGTGTTAAGGGGTATCTAGAGAGTGGGATAGGTTTAATAACTACCCTACACCTAACGCGTACCCTAACCCTAACCCCTACCCTAACCCTAACACGTACCCTAATCCTAACCCGTACCCTAAACCGAGCCCTAACCCTAACAGTAACCCTAAGCCTAACCCTAACCCATACCCTACACCATAGACGAACCCGTCCCCGAACCCATACCCTAAGCCGTACCCTAAGCCTAACCCTCAGCCTAACCCTAATCCTAGGCTACCCTTGACTGCTTCTGCCTCCAATAGATTTCCTAAGCACTAGTGTTTTATGGAACAGATTAAAAAGAGAATCCTAATGTGATTTCTTTATAATGGGTGTGTTCCTTATCTTATCCTAGAGTCTAAGCTCTTCTCCATGGCTGGACCCTCAAATAATATTCCTTTCCGTGCTAAGGGGTATCTAGAGACTGGGATAGGTTTAATAACTACCCAACCCTAACGCGTACCCTAACCCTAACCCCTACCCTAACCCTAACACGTACCCTAATCCTAACCCGTACCCTAAACCGAGCCCTAACCCTAACACTAACCCTAACCCTAACCCGAACCCATACCCTACGCCGTACCCGAACCCCTCCCCGAACCCGTACCCTAAGCCGTACCCTAAGCCTAACCCTAAGCCTAACCCTAACCCTAGGCTACCCTTGACTGCTTCTGCCTCCAATAGATTTCCTAAGCACTAGTGTTTTAAGGAACAGCTTAAAAGAGAATCCTAATGTGATTTCTTTATAATGGGTGTGTTCCTTATATTATCCTAGTGTCTAAACTCTTCTCCATGGCTGGACCCCCAAATAATGTTCCTTTACGTGCTAAGGGTTATCTAGAGAGTGGGATAGGTTTAATAACTACCCGAACCCTAACGCGTACCCTAACCCTAACCCCTACCCTAACCCTAACATGTACCCTAATCCTAACCCGTACTCTAAACCGAGCCCTAACCCTAACACTATCCCTAACCCTAACCCTAACCCATACCCTACACAATACACGAACCCGTCCCCGAACCCATACCCTAAGCCGTACCCTAAGACTAACCCTCAGCCTAACCCTAACCCTAGGCTACCCTTGACTGCTTCTGTCTCCAATAGATTTCCTAAGCACTAGTGTTTTAAGGAACAGCTAAAAAGAGAATCCTAATGTGATTTCTTTATAATGGGTGTGTTCCTTATCTTATCCTAGTGTCTAACCTCTTCTCCATGGCTGGACCCTCAAATAATATTCCTTTACGTGCTAAGGGGTATCTAGAGACTGGGATGGGTTTAATAACTACCCTAACCCTAACGCGTACCCTAACCATAACTCCTACCCTAACCCTAACACGTACCCTAATCTAAACACGTACCCTAAACCGAGCCCTAACCCTAACACTAACCCTAACCCTAACCCTAACCCATACCCTACGCCGTACCCGAACCCCTAACGGAACCCGTACCCTAAGCCGTACACTAACCCTAACCGTAAGCCTAACCCTAACCCTAGGCTACCCTTGACTGCTTCTGCCTCCAATAGATTTCCTAAGCACTAGTGTTTTAAGGAACAGATTAAAAAGAGAATCCTAATGTGATTTCTTTATAATGGGTGTGTTCCTTATGTTATCCTATTGTCTAAACTCTTCTCCATGGCTGGACCCCCAAATAATATTCCTTTACGTGTTAAGGGGTATCTAGAGAGTGGGATAGGTTTAATAACTACCCTACACCTAACGCGTACCCTAACCCTAACCCCTACCCTAACCCTAACACGTACCCTAATCCTAACCCGTACCCTAAACCGAGCCCTAACCCTAACACTAACCCTAACCCTAACCCTAACCCATACCCTACACCATAGACGAACCCGTCCCCGAACCCATACCCTAAGCCGTACCCTAAGCCTAACCCTCAGCCTAACCCTAACCCTAGGCTACCCTTGACTGCTTCTTCCTCCAATAGATTTCCTAAGCACTATTGTTTTAAGGAACAGATTAAAAAGAGAATCCTAATGTGATTTCTTTATAATGGGTGTGTTCCTTATCTTATCCTAGAGTCTAAGCTCTTCTCCATGGCAGGACCCTCAAATAATATTCCTTTACGTGCTAAGGGGTATCTAGAGACTGGGATAGGTTTAATAACTACCCAACCCTAACGCGTACCCTAACCCTAACCCCTACCCTAACCCTAACACGTACCCTAATCCTAACCCGTACCCTAAACCGAGCCCTAACCCTAACACTAACCCTAACCCTAACCCTAACCCATACCCTACGCCGTACCCGAACCCCTCCCCGAACCCGTACCCTAAGCCGTACCCTAAGCCTAACCCTAAGCCTAACCCTAACCCTAGGCTACCCTTGACTGCTTCTGCCTCCAATAGATTTCCTAAGCACTAGTGTTTTAAGGAACAGCTTAAAAAGAGAATCCTAATGTGATTTCTTTATAATGGGTGTGTTCCTTATATTATCCTAGTGTCTAAACTCTTCTCCATGGCTGGACCCCCAAATAATGTTCCTTTACGTGCTAAGGGTTATCTAGAGAGTGGGATAGGTTTAATAACTACCCGAACCCTAACGCGTACCCTAACCCTAACCCCTACCCTAACCCCAACATGTACCCTAATCCTAACCCGTACCCTAAACCGAGCCCTAACCCTAACACTATCCCTAACCCTAACCCCAACCCATACCCTACACCATACACGAACCCGTCCCCGAACCCATATCCTAAGCCGTACCCTAAGACTAACCCTCAGCCTAACCCTAACCCTAGGCTACCCTTGACTGCTTCTGCCTCCAATAGATTTCCTAAGCACTAGTGTTTTAAGGAACAGCTAAAAAGAGAATCCTAATGTGATTTCTTTATAATGGGTGTGTTCCTTATCTTATCCTAGTGTCTAACCTCTTCTCCATGGCTGGACACTCAAATAATATTCCTTTACGTGCTAAGGGGTATCTAGAGACTGGGATGGGTTTAATAACTACCCTAACCCTAACGCGTACCCTAACCCTAACTCCTACCCTAACCCTAACACGTACCCTAATCCTAACACGTACCCTAAACCGAGCCCTAACCCTAACACTAACCCTAACCCTAACCCTAACCCATACCCTACACCATACCCGAACCCCTAAACGAAACCATACCCTAAGCCGTACCCTAAGCCTAACCCTAAGCTTAACCCTAACCCTAGGCTACCCTTGACTGCTTCTGCCTCCAATAGATTTCCTAAGCACTAGTGTTTTAAGGAACAGATTAAAAAGAGAATCCTAATGTGATTTCTTTATAATGGGTGTGTTCCTTATGTTATCCTATTGTCTAAACTCTTCTCCCTTGCTGGACCCCCAAATAATATTCCTTTACGTGTTAAGGGGTATCTAGAGCGTGGGATAGGTTTAATAACTACCCTACACCTAACGCGTACCCTAACCCTAACCCCTACCCTAACCCTAACACGTACCCTAATCCTAACCCGTACCCTAAACCGAGCCCTAACCCTAACAGTAACCCTAACCCTAACCCTAACCCATACCCTACACCATAGACTAACCCGTCCCCGAACCCATACCCTAAGCCGTACACTAAGCCTAACCCTCAGCCTAACCCTAATCCTAGGCTACCCTTGACTGCTTCTGCCTCCAATAGATTTCCTAAGCACTAGTGTTTTATGGAACAGATTAAAAAGAGAATCCTAATGTGATTTCTTTATAATGGGTGTGTTCCTTATCTTATCCTAGAGTCTAAGCTCTTCTCCATGGCTGGACCCTCAAATAATATTCCTTTCCGTGCTAAGGGGTATCTAGAGACTGGGATAGGTTTAATAACTACCCAACCCTAACGCGTACCCTAACCCTAACCCCTACCCTAACCCTAACACGTACTCTAATCCTAACCCGTACCCTAAACCGAGCCCTAACCCTAACACTAACCCTAACCCATACCCTACACCATACACGAACTCGTCCCCGAACCCAAACCCTAAGCCGTACCCTAAGCCTAACCCTCAGCCTAACCCTAACCCTAGGCTACCCTTGACTGATTCTGCCTCCAATAGATTTCCTAAGCACTAGTGTTTTAAGGAACAGATTAAAAAGAGAATCCTAATGTGATTTCTTTATAATGGGTGTGTTCCTTATGTTATCCTATTGTCTAAACTCTTCTCCATGGCTGGACCCCCAAATAATATTCCTTTACGTGTTAAGGGGTATCTAGAGAGTGGGATAGGTTTAATAACTACCCTACACCTAACGCGTACCCTAACCCTAACCCCTACCCTAACCCTAACACGTACCCTAATCCTAACCCGTACCCTAAACCGAGCCCTAACCCTAACCCTAACCCTAACCCTAACCATAACCCATACCCTACACCATTGACGACCCCGTCCCCGAACCCATACCCTAAGCCGTACCCTAAGCCTAACCCTCAGCCTAACCCTAACCCTAGGCTACCCTTGACTGCTTCTGCCTCCAATAGATTTCCTAAGCACTAGTGTTTTAAGAAACAGATTAAAAAGAGAATCCTAAAGTGATTTCTTTATAATGGGTGTGTTCCTAATCTTATCCTAGGGTCTAAGCTCTTCTCCATGGCTGGACCCTCAAATAATATTTCTTTACGTGCTAAGGGGTATCTAGATACTGGGATAGGTTTAATAACTACCCTAACCCTAACGCGTACCCTAACCCTAACTCCTAACCTAACCCTAACACGTACCCTAATCCTAACACGTACCCTAAACCGAGCCCTAACCCTAACACTAACCCTAACCCTAACCCTAACCCATACCCTACGCCGTACCCGAACCCGTCCCCGAACCCGTACCCTAAGCCGTACCCTAAGCCTAACCTTCAGCCTAACCCTAACCCTAGGCTACCCTTGACTGCTTCTGCCTCCAATAGATTTCCTAAACACTAGTGTTTTAAGGAACAGCTTAAAAAGAGAATCCTAAAGTGATTTCTTTATAATGGGTGTGTTCCTTATCTTTTCCTAGTTTCTATGCTCTTCTCCATGGCTGGACCCTCAAATAATATTCCTTTCCGTGCTAAGGGGTATCTAGAGACTGGGATAGGTTTAATAACTACCCTAACCCTAACGCGTACCCTAACCCTAACTCCTACCCTAACCCTAACACGTACCCTAATCCTAACACGTACCCTAAACCGAGCCCTAACCCTAACACTAACCGTAACCCTAACCCTAACCCATACCCTACGCCGTACCCGAACCCGTCCCCGAACCCGTACCCTAAGCCGTACCCTAAGCCTAACCCTCAGCCTAACCCTAACCCTAGGCTACCCTTGACTGCTTCTGCCTCCAATAGATTTCCTAAGCACTAGTGTTTTAAGGAACAGCTTAAAAATAGAATCCTAATGTGATTTCTTTATAATGGGTGTGTTCCTTATCTTATCCTAGTGTCTAAGCTCTTCTCCATGGCTGGACCCTCAAATAATATTCCTTTCCGTGCTAAGGGGTATCTAGAGACTTGGATGGGTTTAATAACTACCCTAACCCTAACGCGTACCCTAACCCTAACTCCTACCCAAACCCTAACACGTACCCTAATCCTAACACGTACCCTAAACCGAGCCCTAACCCTAACACTAACCCTAACCCTAACCCTAACCCATACCCTACGCCGTACCCGAACCCCTAACCGAACCCGTAACCTAAGCCGTACCCTAACCCTAACCGTAAGCCTAACCCTAACCCTAGGCTACCCTTGACTGCTTCTGCCTCCAATAGATTTCCTAAGCACTAGTGTTTTAAGGAACAGATTAAAAAGAGAATCCTAATGTGATTTCTTTATAATGGGTGTGTTCCTTATGTTATCCTATTGTCTAAACTCTTCTCCATGGCTGGACCCCCAAATAATATTCCTTTACGTGTTAAGGGGTATCTAGAGAGTGGGATAGGGTTAATAACTACCCGACACCTAACGCGTACCCTAACCCTAACCCCTACCCTAACCCTAACACGTACCCTAATCCTAACCCGTACCCTAAACCGAGCCCTAACCCTAACACTAACCCTAACCCTAACCCTAACCCATACCCTACACCATAGACGAACCCGTCCCCGAACCCATACCCTAAGCCGTACCCTAAGCCTAACCCTCAGCCTAACCCTAACCCTAGGCTACCCTTGACTGCTTCTTCCTCCAATAGATTTCCTAAGCACTAGTGTTTTAAGGAACAGATTAAAAAGAGAATCCTAATGTGATTTCTTTATAATGGGTGTGTTCCTTATCTTATCCTAGAGTCTAAGCTCTTCTCCATGGCAGGATCCTCAAATAATATTCCTTTACGTGCTAAGGGGTATCTAGAGACTGGGATAGGTTTAATAACTACCCAACCCTAACGCGTACCCTAACCCTAACCCCTACCCTAACCCTAACACGTACCCTAAACCTAACCCGTACTCTAAACCGAGCCCTAACCCTAACACTAACCCTAACCCATACCCTACACCATACACGAACCCGTCCCCGAACCCAAACCCTAAGCCGTACCCTAAGCCTAACCCTCAGCCTAACCCTAACCCTAGGCTACCCTTGACTGCTTCTGCCTCCAATAGATTTCCTAAGCACTAGTGTTTTAAGGAACAGATTAAAAAGAGAATCCTCATGTGATTTCTTTATAATGGGTGTGTTCCTTATCTTATCCTAGTGTCTAAGCTCTTCTCCATGGCTGGACCCTCAAATAATATTCCTTTACGTGCTAAGGAGTATCTAGAGACTGGGATAGGTTTAATAACTACCCAACCCTAACACGTACCCTAACCCTAACCCCTACCCTAACCCTAACACGTACCCTAATCCTAACCCGTACCCTAAACCGAGCCCTAACCCTAACACTAACCCTAACCCTAACCCTAACCCATACCCTACACCATACACGAACCCTTCCCCGAAACCATACCCTAAGCCGTACCCTAAGCCTAACCCTCAGCCTAACCCTAACCCTACGCTACCCTTGACTGCTTCTGCCTCCAATAGATTTCCTAAGTACTAGTGTTTTAAGGAACAGATTAAAAAGAGAATCCTAATGTGATTTCTTTATAATGGGTGTGTTCCTTATCTTATCCTAGTGTCTAAGCTCTTCTCCATGGCTGGACCCTCAAATAATATTCCTTTACGTGCTAAGGGGTATCTAGAGACTGGGATAGGTTTAATAACTACCCTAACACTAACGCGTACACTAACCCTAACTCCTAACCTAACCCTAACAAGTACCCTAATCCTAACACGTACCCTAAACCGAGCCCTAACCCTAACACTAACCCTAACCCTAACCCTAACCCATACCATACGCCATACCCGAACACGTCCCCGAACCCGTACCCTAAGCCGTACCCTAAGACTAACCCTCAGCCTAACCCTAACCCTAGGGTACCCTTGACTGCTTCTGCCTCCAATAGATTTCCTAAGCACTAGTGTTTTAAGGAACAGCTTAAAAAGAGAATCTTAATGTGATTTCTTTATAATGGGTGTGTTCCTTATCTTATCCTAGTGTCTAAACTCTTCTCCATGGCTGGACCCTCAAATAATATTCCTTTACGTTCTAAGGGGTATCTAGAGACTGGGATAGGTTTAATAACTACCCAACCCTAACGCGTACCCTAACCCTAACACCTACCCTAACCCTAACACGTACCCTAATCCTAACCCGTACCCTAAACCGAGCCCTAAACCTAACACTAACCCTAACCCTAACCCTAACCCCTACCCTACACCATACACGAACCCGTCCCCGAACCCATACCCTAAGCCGTACCCTAAGCCTAACCCTCAGCCTAACCCTAACCCTAGGCTACCCTTGACTGCTTCTGCCTCCAATAGATTTCCTAAGCACTAGTGTTTTAAGGAACAGCTTAAAAAGAGAATCCTAATGTGATTTCTTTATAATGGGTGTGTTCCTAATCTTATCCTAGTGTCTAAGCTCTTCTCCATGGCTGGACCCTCAAATAATATTCCTTTACGTGCTAAGGGGTATCTAGAGATTGGGATAGGTTTAATAACTACCCAACCCTAACGTGTACCCTAACCCTAACCCCTACCCTAACCCTAACACGTACCCTAATCCTAACCCGTACCCTAAACCGAGCCCTAACCCTAACACTAACCCTAACCCTAACCCTAACCCATACCCTACGCCGTACCCGAACCCCACCCCGAACCCGTACCCTAAGCCGTACCCTAAGCCTAACCCTAAGCCTAACCCTAACCCTAGGCTACCCTTGACTGCTTCTGCCTCCAATAGATTTCCTAAGCACAAGTGTTTTAAGGAACAGCTTAAAAAGAGAATCCTAATGTGATTTCTTTATAATGGGTGTGTTCCTTATCTTATCCTAGTGTCTAAACTCTTCTCCATGGCTGGACCCCCAAATAATATTCCTTTACGTGTTAAGGGGTATCTAGAGAGTGGGATAGGTTTAATAACTACCCTACCCCTAACGCGTACCCTAACCCTAACCCCTACCCTAACCCTAACACGTACCCTAATCCTAACCCGTACCCTAAACCGAGCCCTAACCCTAACACTAACCCTAACCCTAACACTAACCCATACCCTACACCATAGACGAACCCGTCCCCGAACCCATACCCTAAGCCGTACCCTAAGCCTAACCCTCAGCCTAACCCTAACCCTAGGCTACCCTTGACTGCTTCTTCCTCCAATAGATTTCCTAAGCACTAGTGTTTTAAGGAACAGATTAAAAAGAGAATCCTAATGTGATTTTTTATAATGGGTGTGTTCCTTATCTTATCCTAGAGTCTAAGCTCTTCTCCATGGCAGGACCCTCAAATAATATTCCTTTACGTGCTAAGGGGTATCTAGAGACTGGGATAGGTTTAATAACTACCCAACCCTAACGCGTACCCTAACCCTAACCCCTACCCTAACCCTAACACGTACCCTAATCCTAACCCGTACCCTAAACCGAGCCCTAACCCTAACACTAACCCTAACCCTAACCCTAACCCATACCCTACGCCGTACCCGAACCCCTCCCCGAACCCGTACCCTAAGCCATACCCTAAGCCTAACCCTAAGCCTAACCCTAACCCTAGGCTACCCTTGACTGCTTCTGCCTCCAATAGATTTCCTAAGCACTAGTGTTTTAAGGAACAGCTTAAAAAGAGAATCCTAATGTGATTTCTTTATAATGGGTGTGTTCCTTATATTATCCTAGTGTCTAAACTCTTCTCCATGGCTGGACCCCCAAATAATGTTCCTTTACGTGCTAAGGGTTATCTAGAGAGTGGGATAGGTTTAATAACTACCCGAACCCTAACGCGTACACTAACCCTAACCCCTACCCTATCCCTAACATGTACCCTAATCCTAACCCGTACCCTAAACCGAGCCCTAACCCTAACACTATCCCTAACCCTAACCCTAACCCATACCCTACACCATACACGAACCCGTCCCCGAACCCATACCCTAAGCCGTACCCTAAGACTAACCCTCAGCCTAACCCTCACCCTAGGCTACCCTTGACTGCTTCTGCCTCCAATAGATTTCCTAAGCACTAGTGTTTTAAGGAACAGCTAAAAAGAGAATCCTAATGTGATTTCTTTATAATGGGTGTGTTCCTTATCTTATCCTAGTGTCTAACCTCTTCTCCATGGCTGGACACTCAAATAATATTCCTTTACGTGCTAAGGGGTATCTAGAGACTGGGATGGGTTTAATAACTACCCTAACCCTAACGCGTACCCTCACCCTTACTCCTACCCTAACCCTAACACGTACCCTAATCCTAACACGTACCCTAAACCGAGCCCTAACCCTAACACTAACCCTAACCCTAACCCTAACCCATACCCTACACCATACCCGAACCCCTAACCGAACCCATACCCTAAGCCGTACCCTAAGCCTAACCCTAAGCTTAACCCTAACCCTAGGCTACCCTTGACTGCTTCTGCCTCCAATAGATTTCCTAAGCACTAGTGTTTTAAGGAACAGATTAAAAAGAGAATCCTAATGTGATTTCTTTATAATGGGTGTGTTCCTTATGTTATCCTATTGTCTAAACTCTTCTCCCTGGCTGGACCCCCAAATAATATTCCTTTACGTGTTAAGGGGTATCTAGAGAGTGGGATAGGTTTAATAACTACCCTACACCTAACGCGTACCCTAACCCTAACCCCTACCCTAACCCTAACACGTACCCTAATCCTAACCCGTACCCTAAACCGAGCCCTAACCCTAACAGTAACCCTAACCCTAACCCTAACCCATACCCTACACCATAGACGAACCCGTCCCCGAACCCATACCCTAAGCCGTACCCTAAGCCTAACCCTCAGCCTAACCCTAATCCTAGGCTACCCTTGACTGCTTCTGCCTCCAATAGATTTCCTAAGCACTAGTGTTTTATGGAACAGATTAAAAAGAGAATCCTAATGTGATTTCTTTATAATGGGTGTGTTCCTTATCTTATCCTAGAGTCTAAGCTCTTCTCCATGGCTGGACCCTCAAATAATATTCCTTTCCGTGCTAAGGGGTATCTAGAGACTGGGATAGGTTTAATAAATACCCAACCCTAACGCGTACCCTAACCCTAACCCCTACCCTAACCCTAACACGTACCCGAATCCTAACCCGTACCCTAAACCGAGCCCTAACCCTAACACTAACCCTAACCCTAACCCGAACCCATACCCTACGCCGTACCCGAACCCCTCCCCGAACCCGTACCCTAAGCCGTACCCTAAGCCTAACCCTAAGCCTAACCCTAACCCTAGGCTACCCTTGACTGCTTCTGCCTCCAATAGATTTCCTAAGCACTAGTGTTTTAAGGAACAGCTTAAAAGAGAATCCTAATGTGATTTCTTTATAATGGGTGTGTTCCTTATATTATCCTAGTGTCTAAACTCTTCTCCATGGCTGGACCCCCAAATAATGTTCCTTTACGTGCTAAGGGTTATCTAGAGAGTGGGATAGGTTTAATAACTACCCGAACCCTAACGCGTACCCTAACCCTAACCCCTACCCTAACCCTAACATGTACCCTAATCCTAACCCGTACCCTAAACCGAGCCCTAACCCTAACACTATCCCTAACCCTAACCCTAACCCATACCCTACACAATACACGAACCCGTCCCCGAACCCATACCCTAAGCCGTACCCTAAGACTAACCCTCAGCCTAACCCTAACCCTAGGCTACCCTTGACTGCTTCTGCCTCCAATAGATTTCCTAAGCACTAGTGTTTTAAGGAACAGATTAAAAAGAGAATCCTAAAGTGATTTCTTTATAATGGGTGTGTTCCTTATCTTATCCTAGAGTCTAAGCTCTTCTCCATGGCAGGATCCTCAAATAATATTCCTTTACGTGCTAAGGGGTATCTAGGGACTGGGATAGGTTTAATAACTACCCAACCCTAACGCGTACCCTAACCCTAACCCCTACCCTAACCCTAACACGTACCCTAAACCTAACCCGTACTCTAAACCGAGCCCTAACCCTAACACTAACCCTAACCCATACCCTACACCATACACGAACCCGTCCCCGAACCCAAACCCTAAGCCGTACCCTAAGCCTAACCCTCAGCCTAACCCTAACCCTAGGCTACCCTTGACTGCTTCTGCCTCCAATAGATTTCCTAAGCACTAGTGTTTTAAGGAACAGATTAAAAAGAGAATCCTCATGTGATTTCTTTATAATGGGTGTGTTCCTTATCTTATCCTAGTGTCTAAGCTCTTCTCCATGGCTGGACCCTCAAATAATATTCCTTTACGTGCTAAGGAGTATCTAGAGACTGGGATAGGTTTAATAACTACCCAACCCTAACACGTACCCTAACCCTAACCCCTACCCTAACCCTAACACGTACCCTAATCCTAACCCGTACCCTAAACCGAGCCCTAACCCTAACACTAACCCTAACCCTAACCCTAACCCATACCCTACACCATACACGAACCCTTCCCCGAAACCATACCCTAAGCCGTACCCTAAGCCTAACCCTCAGCCTAACCCTAACCCTACGCTACCCTTGACTGCTTCTGCCTCCAATAGATTTCCTAAGTACGAGTGTTTTAAGGAACAGATTAAAAAGAGAATCCTAATGTGATTTCTTTATAATGGGTGTGTTCCTTATCTTATCCTAGTGTCTAAGCTCTTCTCCATGGCTGGACCCTCAAATAATATTCCTTTACGTGCTAAGGGGTATCTAGAGACTGGGATAGGTTTAATAACTACCCTAACACTAACGCGTACACTAACCCTAACTCCTAACCTAACCCTAACAAGTACCCTAATCCTAACACGTACCCTAAACCGAGCCCTAACCCTAACACTAACCCTAACCCTAACCCTAACCCATACCATACGCCGTACCCGAACCCGTCCCCGAACCCGTACCCTAAGCCGTACCCTAAGACTAACCCTCAGCCTAACCCTAACCCTAGGGTACCCTTGACTGCTTCTGCCTCCAATAGATTTCCTAAGCACTAGTGTTTTAAGGAACAGCTTAAAAAGAGAATCTTAATGTGATTTCTTTATAATGGGTGTGTTCCTTATCTTATCCTAGTGTCTAAGCTCTTCTCCATGGCTGGACCCTCAAATAATATTCCTTTACGTGCTAAGGGGTATCTAGAGACTGGGATAGGTTTAATAACTACCCAACCCTAACGCGTACCCTAACCCTAACCCCTACCCTAACCCTAACACGTACCCTAATCCTAACCCGTACCCTAAACCGAGCCCTAAACCTAACACTAACCCTAACCCTAACCCTAACCCATACCCTACACCATACACGAACCCGTCCCCGAACCCATACCCTAAGCCGTACCCTAAGCCTAACCCTCAGCCTAACCCTAACCCTAGGCTACCCTTGACTGCTTCTGCCTCCAATAGATTTCCTAAGCACTAGTGTTTTAAGGAACAGCTTAAAAAGAGAATCCTAATGTGATTTCTTTATAATGGGTGTGTTCCTAATCTTATCCTAGTGTCTAAACTCTTCTCCATGGCTGGACCCCCAAATAATATTCCTTTACGTGTTAAGGGGTATCTAGAGAGTGGGATAGGTTTAATAACTACCCTACCCCTAACGCGTACCCTAACCCTAACCCCTACCCTAACCCTAACACGTACCCTAATCCTAACCCGTACCCTAAACCGAGCCCTAACCCTAACACTAACCCTAACCCTAACACTAACCCATACCCTACACCATAGACGAACCCGTCCCCGAACCCATACCCTAAGCCGTACCCTAAGCCTAACCCTCAGCCTAACCCTAACCGTAGGCTACCCTTGACTGCTTCTTCCTCCAATAGATTTCCTAAGCACTAGTGTTTTAAGGAACAGATTAAAAAGAGAATCCTAATGTGATTTTTTATAATGGGTGTGTTCCTTATCTTATCCTAGAGTCTAAGCTCTTCTCCATGGCAGGACCCTCAAATAATATTCCTTTACGTGCTAAGGGGTATCTAGAGACTGGGATAGGTTTAATAACTACCCAACCCTAACGCGTACCCTAACCCTAACCCCTACCCTAACCCTAACACGTACCCTAATCCTAACCCGTACCCTAAACCGAGCCCTAACCCTAACACTAACCCTAACCCTAACCCTAACCCATACCCTACGCCGTACCCGAACCCCTCCCCGAACCCGTACCCTAAGCCGTACCCTAAGCCTAACCCTAAGCCTAACCCTAACCCTAGGCTACCCTTGACTGCTTCTGCCTCCAATAGATTTCCTAAGCACTAGTGTTTTAAGGAACAGCTTAAAAAGAGAATCCTAATGTGATTTCTTTATAATGGGTGTGTTCCTTATATTATCCTAGTGTCTAAACTCTTCTCCATGGCTGGACCCCCAAATAATGTTCCTTTACGTGCTAAGGGTTATCTAGAGAGTGGGATAGGTTTAATAACTACCCGAACCCTAACGCGTACCCTAACCCTAACCCCTACCCTAACCCTAACATGTACCCTAATCCTAACCCGTACCCTAAACCGAGCCCTAACCCTAACACTATCCCTAACCCTAACCCTAACCCATACCCTACACCATACACGAACCCGTCCCCGAACCCATACCCTAAGCCGTACCCTAAGACTAACCCTCAGCCTAACCCTAACCCTAGGCTACCCTTGACTGCTTCTGCCTCCAATAGATTTCCTAAGCACTAGTGTTTTAAGGAACAGCTAAAAAGAGAATCCTAATGTGATTTCTTTATAATGGGTGTGTTCCTTATCTTATCCTAGTGTCTAACCTCTTCTCCATGGCTGGACACTCAAATAATATTCCTTTACGTGCTAAGGGGTATCTAGAGACTGGGATGGGTTTAATAACTACCCTAACCCTAACGCGTACCCTAACCCTTACTCCTACCCTAACCCTAACACGTACCCTAATCCTAACACGTACCCTAAACCGAGCCCTAACCCTAACACTAACCCTAACCCTAACCCTAACCCATACCCTACACCATACCCGAACCCCTAACCGAACCCATACCCTAAGCCGTACCCTAAGCCTAACCCTAAGCTTAACCCTAACCCTAGGCTACCCTTGACTGCTTCTGCCTCCAATAGATTTCCTAAGCACTAGTGTTTTAAGGAACAGATTAAAAAGAGAATCCTAATGTGATTTCTTTATAATGGGTGTGTTCCTTATGTTATCCTATTGTCTAAACTCTTCTCCCTGGCTGGACCCCCAAATAATATTCCTTTACGTGTTAAGGGGTATCTAGAGAGTGGGATAGGTTTAATAACTACCCTACACCTAACGCGTACCCTAACCCTAACCCCTACCCTAACCCTAACACGTACCCTAATCCTAACCCGTACCCTAAACCGAGCCCTAACCCTAACAGTAACCCTAACCCTAACCCTAACCCATACCCTACACCATAGACGAACCCGTCCCCGAACCCATACCCTAAGCCGTACCCTAAGCCTAACCCTCAGCCTAACCCTAATCCTAGGCTACCCTTGACTGCTTCTGCCTCCAATAGATTTCCTAAGCACTAGTGTTTTATGGAACAGATTAAAAAGAGAATCCTAATGTGATTTCTTTATAATGGGTGTGTTCCTTATCTTATCCTAGAGTCTAAGCTCTTCTCCATGGCTGGACCCTCAAATAATATTCCTTTCCGTGCTAAGGGGTATCTAGAGACTGGGATAGGTTTAATAAATACCCAACCCTAACGCGTACCCTAACCCTAACCCCTACCCTAACCCTAACACGTACCCGAATCCTAACCCGTACCCTAAACCGAGCCCTAACCCTAACACTAACCCTAACCCTAACCCGAACCCATACCCTACGCCGTACCCGAACCCCTCCCCGAACCCGTACCCTAAGCCGTACCCTAAGCCTAACCCTAAGCCTAACCCTAACCCTAGGCTACCCTTGACTGCTTCTGCCTCCAATAGATTTCCTAAGCACTAGTGTTTTAAGGAACAGCTTAAAAGAGAATCCTAATGTGATTTCTTTATAATGGGTGTGTTCCTTATCTTATCCTAGTGTCTAACCTCTTCTCCATGGCTGGACCCTCAAATAATATTCCTTTACGTGCTAAGGGGTATCTAGAGACTGGGATGGGTTTAATAACTACCCTAACCCTAACGCGTACCCTAACCCTAACTCCTACCCTAACCCTAACACGTACCCTAATCTAAACACGTACCCTAAACCGAGCCCTAACCCTAACACTAACCCTAACCCTAACCCTAACCCATACCCTACGCCGTTCCCGAACCCCTAACCGAACCCGTACCCTAAGCCGTACCCTAACCCTAACCGTAAGCCTAACCCTAACCCTATGCTACCCTTGACTGTTTCTGCCTCCAATAGATTTCCTAAGCACTAGTGTTTTAAGGAACAGATTAAAAAGAGAATCCTAATGTGATTTCTTTATAATGGGTGTGTTCCTTATGTTATCCTATTGTCTAAACTCTTCTCCATGGCTGGACCCCCAAATAATATTCCTTTACGTGTTAAGGGGTATCTATAGAGTGGGATAGGTTTAATAACTACCCTACACCTAACGCGTACCCTAACCCTAACCCCTACCCTAACCCTAACACGTACCCTAATCCTAACCCGTACCCTAAACCGAGCCCTAACCCTAACACTAACCCTAACCCTAACCCTAACCCATACCCTACACCATAGACGAACCCGTCCCCGAACCCATACCCTAAGCCGTACCCTAAGCGTAACCCTCAGCCTAACCCTAACCCTAGGCTACCCTTGACTGCTTCTTCCTCCAATAGATTTCCTAAGCACTAGTGTTTTAAGGAACAGATTAAAAAGAGAATCCTAATGTGATTTCTTTATAATGGGTGTGTTCCTTATCTTATCCTAGAGTCTAAGCTCTTCTCCATGGCAGGACCCTCAAATAATATTCCTTTACGTGCTAAGGGGTATCTAGAGACTGGGATAGGTTTAATAACTACCCAACCCTAACGCGTACCCTAACCCTAACCCCTACCCTAACCCTAACACGTACCCTAATCCTAACCCGTACCCTAAACCGAGCCCTAACCCTAACACAAACCCTAACCCTAACCCTAACCCATACCCTACGCCGTACCCGAACCCCTCCCCGAACCCGTACCCTAAGCCGTACCCTAAGCCTAACCCTAAGCCTAACCCTAACCCTAGGCTACCCTTGACTGCTTCTGCCTCCAATAGATTTCCTAAGTACTAGTGTTTTAAGGAACAGCTTAAAAAGAGAATCCTAATGTGATTTCTTTATAATGGGTGTGTTCCTTATATTATCCTAGTGTCTAAACTCTTCTCCATGGCTGGACCCCCAAATAATGTTCCTTTACGTGCTAAGGGTTATCTAGAGAGTGGGATAGGTTTAATAACTACCCGAACCCTAACGCGTACCCTAACCCTAACCCCTACCCTAACCCTAACATGTACCCTAATCCTAACCCGTACCCTAAACCGAGCCCTAACCCTAACACTATCCCTAACCCTAACCCTAACCCATACCATACACCATACACGAACCCGTCCCCGAACCCATACCCTAAGCCGTACCCTAAGACTAACCCTCAGCCTAACCCTAACCCTAGGCTACCCTTGACTGCTTCTGCCTCCAATAGATTTCCTAAGCACTAGTGTTTTAAGGAACAGCTAAAAAGAGAATCCTAATGTGATTTCTTTATAATGGGTGTGTTCCTTATCTTATCCTAGTGTCTAACCTCTTCTCCATGGCTGGACCCTCAAATAATATTCCTTTACGTGCTAAGGGGTATCTAGAGACTGGGATGGGTTTAATAACTACCCTAACCCTAACGCGTACCCTAACCCTAACTCCTACCCTAACCCTAACACGTACCCTAATCTAAACACGTACCCTAAACCGAGCCCTAACCCTAACACTAACCCTAACCCTAACCCTAACCCATACCCTACGCCGTACCCGAACCCCTAACGGAACCCGTATCCTAAGCCGTACACTAACCCTAACCGTAAGCCTAACCCTAACCCTAGGCTACCCTTGACTGCTTCTGCCTCCAATAGATTTCCTAAGCACTAGTGTTTTAAGGAACAGATTAAAAAGAGAATCCTAATGTGATTTCTTTATAATGGGTGTGTTCCTTATGTTATCCTATTGTCTAAACTCTTCTCCATGGCTGGACCCCCAAATAATATTCCTTTACGTGTTAAGGGGTATCTATAGAGTGGGATAGGTTTAATAACTACCCTACACCTAACGCGTACCCTAACCCTAACCCCTACCCTAACCCTAACACGTACCCTAATCCTAACCCGTACCCTAAACCGAGCCCTAACCCTAACACTAACCCTAACCCTAACCCTAACCCATACCCTACACCATACCCGAACCCCTAACCGAACCCATACCCTAAGCCGTACCCTAAGCCTAACCCTAAGCTTAACCCTAACCCTAGGCTACCCTTGACTGCTTCTGCCTCCAATAGATTTCCTAAGCACTAGTGTTTTAAGGAACAGATTAAAAAGAGAATCCTAATGTGATTTCTTTATAATGGGTGTGTTCCTTATGTTATCCTATTGTCTAAACTCTTCTCCCTGGCTGGACCCCCAAATAATATTCCTTTACGTGTTAAGGGGTATCTAGAGAGTGGGATAGGTTTAATAACTACCCTACACCTAACGCGTACCCTAACCCTAACCCCTACCCTAACCCTAACACGTACCCTAATCCTAACCCGTACCCTAAACCGAGCCCTAACCCTAACAGTAACCCTAACCCTAACCCTAACCCATACCCTACACCATAGACGAACCCGTCCCCGAACCCATACCCTAAGCCGTACCCTAAGCCTAACCCTCAGCCTAACCCTAATCCTAGGCTACCCTTGACTGCTTCTGCCTCCAATAGATTTCCTAAGCACTAGTGTTTTATGGAACAGATTAAAAAGAGAATCCTAATGTGATTTCTTTATAATGGGTGTGTTCCTTATCTTATCCTAGAGTCTAAGCTCTTCTCCATGGCTGGACCCTCAAATAATATTCCTTTCCGTGCTAAGGGGTATCTAGAGACTGGGATAGGTTTAATAAATACCCAACCCTAACGCGTACCCTAACCCTAACCCCTACCCTAACCCTAACACGTACCCGAATCCTAACCCGTACCCTAAACCGAGCCCTAACCCTAACACTAACCCTAACCCTAACCCGAACCCATACCCTACGCCGTACCCGAACCCCTCCCCGAACCCGTACCCTAAGCCGTACCCTAAGCCTAACCCTAAGCCTAACCCTAACCCTAGGCTACCCTTGACTGCTTCTGCCTCCAATAGATTTCCTAAGCACTAGTGTTTTAAGGAACAGCTTAAAAGAGAATCCTAATGTGATTTCTTTATAATGGGTGTGTTCCTTATATTATCCTAGTGTCTAAACTCTTCTCCATGGCTGGACCCCCAAATAATGTTCCTTTACGTGCTAAGGGTTATCTAGAGAGTGGGATAGGTTTAATAACTACCCGAACCCTAACGCGTACCCTAACCCTAACCCCTACCCTAACCCTAACATGTACCCTAATCCTAACCCGTACCCTAAACCGAGCCCTAACCCTAACACTATCCCTAACCCTAACCCTAACCCATACCCTACACAATACACGAACCCGTCCCCGAACCCATACCCTAAGCCGTACCCTAAGACTAACCCTCAGCCTAACCCTAACCCTAGGCTACCCTTGACTGCTTCTGCCTCCAATAGATTTCCTAAGCACTAGTGTTATAAGGAACAGCTAAAAAGAGAATCCTAATGTGATTTCTTTATAATGGGTGTGTTCCTTATCTTATCCTAGTGTCTAACCTCTTCTCCATGGCTGGACCCTCAAATAATATTCCTTTACGTGCTAAGGGGTATCTAGAGACTGGGATGGGTTTAATAACTACCCTAACCCTAACGCGTACCCTAACCCTAACTCCTACCCTAACCCTAACACGTACCCTAATCTAAACACGTACCCTAAACCGAGCCCTAACCCTAACACTAACCCTAACCCTAACCCTAACCCATACCCTACGCCGTTCCCGAACCCCTAACCGAACCCGTACCCTAAGCCGTACCCTAACCCTAACCGTAAGCCTAACCCTAACCCTATGCTACCCTTGACTGTTTCTGCCTCCAATAGATTTCCTAAGCACTAGTGTTTTAAGGAACAGATTAAAAAGAGAATCCTAATGTGATTTCTTTATAATGGGTGTGTTCCTTATGTTATCCTATTGTCTAAACTCTTCTCCATGGCTGGACCCCCAAATAATATTCCTTTACGTGTTAAGGGGTATCTATAGAGTGGGATAGGTTTAATAACTACCCTACACCTAACGCGTACCCTAACCCTAACCCCTACCCTAACCCTAACACGTACCCTAATCCTAACCCGTACCCTAAACCGAGCCCTAACCCTAACACTAACCCTAACCCTAACCCTAACCCATACCCTACACCATAGACGAACCCGTCCCCGAACCCATACCCTAAGCCGTACCCTAAGCGTAACCCTCAGCCTAACCCTAACCCTAGGCTACCCTTGACTGCTTCTTCCTCCAATAGATTTCCTAAGCACTAGTGTTTTAAGGAACAGATTAAAAAGAGAATCCTAATGTGATTTCTTTATAATGGGTGTGTTCCTTATCTTATCCTAGAGTCTAAGCTCTTCTCCATGGCAGGACCCTCAAATAATATTCCTTTACGTGCTAAGGGGTATCTAGAGACTGGGATAGGTTTAATAACTACCCAACCCTAACGCGTACCCTAACCCTAACCCCTACCCTAACCCTAACACGTACCCTAATCCTAACCCGTACCCTAAACCGAGCCCTAACCCTAACACAAACCCTAACCCTAACCCTAACCCATACCCTACGCCGTACCCGAACCCCTCCCCGAACCCGTACCCTAAGCCGTACCCTAAGCCTAACCCTAAGCCTAACCCTAACCCTAGGCTACCCTTGACTGCTTCTGCCTCCAATAGATTTCCTAAGTACTAGTGTTTTAAGGAACAGCTTAAAAAGAGAATCCTAATGTGATTTCTTTATAATGGGTGTGTTCCTTATATTATCCTAGTGTCTAAACTCTTCTCCATGGCTGGACCCCCAAATAATGTTCCTTTACGTGCTAAGGGTTATCTAGAGAGTGGGATAGGTTTAATAACTACCCGAACCCTAACGCGTACCCTAACCCTAACCCCTACCCTAACCCTAACATGTACCCTAATCCTAACCCGTACCCTAAACCGAGCCCTAACCCTAACACTATCCCTAACCCTAACCCTAACCCATACCATACACCATACACGAACCCGTCCCCGAACCCATACCCTAAGCCGTACCCTAAGACTAACCCTCAGCCTAACCCTAACCCTAGGCTACCCTTGACTGCTTCTGCCTCCAATAGATTTCCTAAGCACTAGTGTTTTAAGGAACAGCTAAAAAGAGAATCCTAATGTGATTTCTTTATAATGGGTGTGTTCCTTATCTTATCCTAGTGTCTAACCTCTTCTCCATGGCTGGACCCTCAAATAATATTCCTTTACGTGCTAAGGGGTATCTAGAGACTGGGATGGGTTTAATAACTACCCTAACCCTAACGCGTACCCTAACCCTAACTCCTACCCTAACCCTAACACGTACCCTAATCTAAACACGTACCCTAAACCGAGCCCTAACCCTAACACTAACCCTAACCCTAACCCTAACCCATACCCTACGCCGTACCCGAACCCCTAACGGAACCCGTATCCTAAGCCGTACACTAACCCTAACCGTAAGCCTAACCCTAACCCTAGGCTACCCTTGACTGCTTCTGCCTCCAATAGATTTCCTAAGCACTAGTGTTTTAAGGAACAGATTAAAAAGAGAATCCTAATGTGATTTCTTTATAATGGGTGTGTTCCTTATGTTATCCTATTGTCTAAACTCTTCTCCATGGCTGGACCCCCAAATAATATTCCTTTACGTGTTAAGGGGTATCTATAGAGTGGGATAGGTTTAATAACTACCCTACACCTAACGCGTACCCTAACCCTAACCCCTACCCTAACCCTAACACGTACCCTAATCCTAACCCGTACCCTAAACCGAGCCCTAACCCTAACACTAACCCTAACCCTAACCCTAACCCATACCCTACACCATAGACGAACCCGTCCCGGAACCCATACCCTAAGCCGTACCCTAAGCCTAACCCTCAGCCTAACCCTAACCCTAGGCTACCCTTGACTGCTTCTTCCTCCAATAGATTTCCTAAGCACTAGTGTTTTAAGGAACAGATTAAAAAGAGAATCCTAATGTGATTTCTTTATAATGGGTGTGTTCCTTATCTTATCCTAGAGTCTAAGCTCTTCTCCATGGCAGGACCCTCAAATAATATTCCTTTACGTGCTAAGGGGTATCTAGAGACTGGGATAGGTTTAATAACTACCCAACCCTAACGCGTACCCTAACCCTAACCCCTACCCTAACCCTAACACGTACCCTAATCCTAACCCGTACCCTAAACCGAGCCCTAACCCTAACACTAACCCTAACCCTAACCCTAACCCATACCCTACGCCGTACCCGAACCCCTCCCCGAACCCGTACCCTAAGCCGTACACTAACCCTAACCGTAAGCCTAACCCTAACCCTAGGCTACCCTTGACTGCTTCTGCCTCCAATAGATTTCCTAAGCACTAGTGTTTTAAGGAACAGATTAAAAAGAGAATCCTAATGTGATTTCTTTATAATGGGTGTGTTCCTTATGTTATCCTATTGTCTAAACTCTTCTCCATGGCTGGACCCCCAAATAATATTCCTTTACGTGTTAAGGGGTATCTAGAGAGTGGGATAGGTTTAATAACTACCCTACACCTAACGCGTACCCTAACCCTAACCCCTACCCTAACCCTAACACGTACCCTAATCCTAACCCGTACCCTAAACCGAGCCCTAACCCTAACACTAACCCTAACCCTAACCCTAACCCATACCCTACACCATAGACGAACCCGTCCCCGAACCCATACCCTAAGCCGTACCCTAAGCCTAACCCTCAGCCTAACCCTAACCCTAGGCTACCCTTGACTGCTTCTTCCTCCAATAGATTTCCTAAGCACTAGTGTTTTAAGGAACAGATTAAAAAGAGAATCCTAATGTGATTTCTTTATAATGGGTGTGTTCCTTATCTTATCCTAGAGTCTAAGCTCTTCTCCATGGCAGGACCCTCAAATAATATTCCTTTACGTGCTAAGGGATATCTAGAGACTGGGATAGGTTTAATAACTACCCAACCCTAACGCGTACCCTAACCCTAACCCCTACCCTAACCCTAACACGTACCCTAATCCTAACCCGTACCCTAAACCGAGCCCTAACCCTAACACTAACCCTAACCCTAACCCTAACCCATACCCTACGCCGTACCCGAACCCCTCCCCGAACCCGTACCCTAAGCCGTACCCTAAGCCTAACCCTAAGCCTAACCCTAACCCTAGGCTACCCTTGACTGCTTCTGCCTCCAATAGATTTCCTAAGCACTAGTGTTTTAAGGAACAGCTTAAAAAGAGAATCCTAATGTGATTTCTTTATAATGGGTGTGTTCCTTATATTATCCTAGTGTCTAAACTCTTCTCCATGGCTGGACCCCCAAATAATGTTCCTTTACGTGCTAAGGGTTATCTAGAGAGTGGGATAGGTTTAATAACTACCCGAACCCTAACGCGTACCCTAACCCTAACCCCTACCCTAACCCTAACATGTACCCTAATCCTAACCCGTACCCTAAACCGAGCCCTAACCCTAACACTATCCCTAACCCTAACCCTAACCCATACCCTACACCATACACGAACCCGTCCCCGAACCCATATCCTAAGCCGTACCCTAAGACTAACCCTCAGCCTAACCCTAACCCTAGGCTACCCTTGACTGCTTCTGCCTCCAATAGATTTCCTAAGCACTAGTGTTTTAAGGAACAGCTAAAAAGAGAATCCTAATGTGATTTCTTTATAATGGGTGTGTTCCTTATCTTATCCTAGTGTCTAACCTCTTCTCCATGGCTGGACACTCAAATAATATTCCTTTACGTGCTAAGGGGTATCTAGAGACTGGGATGGGTTTAATAACTACCCTAACCCTAACGCGTACCCTAACCCTAACTCCTACCCTAACCCTAACACGTACCCTAATCCTAACACGTACCCTAAACCGAGCCCTAACCCTAACACTAACCCTAACCCTAACCCTAACCCATACCCTACACCATACCCGAACCCCTAACCGAAACCATACCCTAAGCCGTACCCTAAGCCTAACCCTAAGCTTAACCCTAACCCTAGGCTACCCTTGAATGCTTCTGCCTCCAATAGATGTCCTAAGCACTAGTGTTTTAAGGAACAGATTAAAAAGAGAATCCTAATGTGATTTCTTTATAATGGGTGTGTTCCTTATGTTATCCTATTGTCTAAACTCTTCTCCCTGGCTGGACCCCCAAATAATATTCCTTTACGTGTTAAGGGGTATCTAGAGAGTGGGATAGGTTTAATAACTACCCTACACCTAACGCGTACCCTAACCCTAACCCCTACCCTAACCCTAACACGTACCCTAATCCTAACCCGTACCCTAAACCGAGCCCTAACCCTAACAGTAACCCTAACCCTAACCCTAACCCATACCCTACACCATAGACGAACCCGTCCCCGAACCCATACCCTAAGCCGTACACTAAGCCTAACCCTCAGCCTAACCCTAATCCTAGGCTACCCTTGACTGCTTCTGCCTCCAATAGATTTCCTAAGCACTAGTGTTTTATGGAACAGATTAAAAAGAGAATCCTAATGTGATTTCTTTATAATGGGTGTGTTCCTTATCTTATCCTAGAGTCTAAGCTCTTCTCCATGGCTGGACCCTCAAATAATATTCCTTTCCGTGCTAAGGGGTATCTAGAGACTGGGATAGGTTTAATAACTACCCAACCCTAACGCGTACCCTAACCCTAACCCCTACCCTAACCCTAATACGTACTCTAATCCTAACCCGTACCCTAAACCGAGCCCTAACCCTAACACTAACCCTAACCCATACCCTACACCATACACGAACTCGTCCCCGAACCCAAACCCTAAGCCGTACCCTAAGCCTAACCCTCAGCCTAACCCTAACCCTAGGCTACCCTTGACTGCTTCTGCCTCCAATAGATTTCCTAAGCACTAGTGTTTTAAGGAACAGATTAAAAAGAGAATCCTAATGTGATTTCTTTATAATGGGTGTGTTCCTTATGTTATCCTATTGTCTAAACTCTTCTCCATGGCTGGACCCCCAAATAATATTCCTTTACGTGTTAAGGGGTATCTAGAGAGTGGGATAGGTTTAATAACTACCCTACACCTAACGCGTACCCTAACCCTAACCCCTACCCTAACCCTAACACGTACCCTAATCCTAACCCGTACCCTAAACCGAGCCCTAACCCTAACCCTAACCCTAACCCTAACCATAACCCATACCCTACACCATAGACGACCCCGTCCCCGAACCCATACCCTAAGCCGTACCCTAAGCCTAACCCTCAGCCTAACCCTAACCCTAGGCTACCCTTGACTGCTTCTGCCTCCAATAGATTTCCTAAGCACTAGTGTTTTAAGAAACAGATTAAAAAGAGAATCCTAAAGTGATTTCTTTATAATGGGTGTGTTCCTAATCTTATCCTAGGGTCTAAGCTCTTCTCCATGGCTGGACCCTCAAATAATATTTCTTTACGTGCTAAGGGGTATCTAGATACTGGGATAGGTTTAATAACTACCCTAACCCTAACGCGTACCCTAACCCTAACTCCTAACCTAACCCTAACACGTACCCTAATCCTAACACGTACCCTAAACCGAGCCCTAACCCTAACACTAACCCTAACCCTAACCCTAACCCATACCCTACGCCGTACCCGAACCCGTCCCCGAACCCGTACCCTAAGCCGTACCCTAAGCCTAACCTTCAGCCTAACCCTAACCCTAGGCTACCCTTGACTGCTTCTGCCTCCAATAGATTTCCTAAACACTAGTGTTTTAAGGAAGAGCTTAAAAAGAGAATCCTAATGTGATTTCTTTATAATGGGTGTGTTCCTTATCTTTTCCTAGTTTCTATGCTCTTCTCCATGGCTGGACCCTCAAATAATATTCCTTTCCGTGCTAAGGGGTATCTAGAGACTGGGATAGGTTTAATAACTACCCTAACCCTAACGCGTACCCTAACCCTAACTCCTACCCTAACCCTAACACGTACCCTAATCCTAACACGTACCCTAAACCGAGCCCTAACCCTAACACTAACCGTAACCCTAACCCTAACCCATACCCTACGCCGTACCCGAACCCGTCCCCGAACCCGTACCCTAAGCCGTACCCTAAGCCTAACCCTCAGCCTAACCCTAACCCTAGGCTACCCTTGACTGCTTCTGCCTCCAATAGATTTCCTAAGCACTAGTGTTTTAAGGAACAGATTAAAAAGAGAATCCTAATGTGATTTTTTATAATGGGTGTGTTCCTTATCTTATCCTAGAGTCTAAGCTCTTCTCCATGGCAGGACCCTCAAATAATATTCCTTTACGTGCTAAGGGGTATCTAGAGACTGGGATAGGTTTAATAACTACCCAACCCTAACGCGTACCCTAACCCTAACCCCTACCCTAACCCTAACACGTACCCTAATCCTAACCCGTACCCTAAACCGAGCCCTAACCCTAACACTAACCCTAACCCTAACCCTAACCCATACCCTACGCCGTACCCGAACCCCTCCCCGAACCCGTACCCTAAGCCGTACCCTAAGCCTAACCCTAAGCCTAACCCTAACCCTAGGCTACCCTTGACTGCTTCTGCCTCCAATAGATTTCCTAAGCACTAGTGTTTTAAGGAACAGCTTAAAAAGAGAATCCTAATGTGATTTCTTTATAATGGGTGTGTTCCTTATATTATCCTAGTGTCTAAACTCTTCTCCATGGCTGGACCCCCAAATAATGTTCCTTTACGTGCTAAGGGTTATCTAGAGAGTGGGATAGGTTTAATAACTACCCGAACCCTAACGCGTACCCTAACCCTAACCCCTACCCTAACCCTAACATGTACCCTAATCCTAACCCGTACCCTAAACCGAGCCCTAACCCTAACACTATCCCTAACCCTAACCCTAACCCATACCCTACACCATACACGAACCCGTCCCCGAACCCATACCCTAAGCCGTACCCTAAGACTAACCCTCAGCCTAACCCTCACCCTAGGCTACCCTTGACTGCTTCTGCCTCCAATAGATTTCCTAAGCACTAGTGTTTTAAGGAACAGCTAAAAAGAGAATCCTAATGTGATTTCTTTATAATGGGTGTGTTCCTTATCTTATCCTAGTGTCTAACCTCTTCTCCATGGCTGGACACTCAAATAATATTCCTTTACGTGCTAAGGGGTATCTAGAGACTGGGATGGGTTTAATAACTACCCTACACCTAACGCGTACCCTAACCCTAACCCCTACCCTAACCCTAACACGTACCCTAATCCTAACCCGTACCCTAAACCGAGCCCTAACCCTAACCCTAACCCTAACCCTAACCATAACCCATACCCTACACCATAGACGACCCCGTCCCCGAACCCATACCCTAAGCCGTACCCTAAGCCTAACCCTCAGCCTAACCCTAACCCTAGGCTACCCTTGACTGCTTCTGCCTCCAATAGATTTCCTAAGCACTAGTGTTTTAAGAAACAGATTAAAAAGAGAATCCTAAAGTGATTTCTTTATAATGGGTGTTTTCCTAATCTTATCCTAGGGTCTAAGCTCTTCTCCATGGCTGGACCCTCAAATAATATTTCTTTACGTGCTAAGGGGTATCTAGATACTGGGATAGGTTTAATAACTACCCTAACCCTAACGCGTACCCTAACCCTAACTCCTAACCTAACCCTAACACGTACCCTAATCCTAACACGTACCCTAAACCGAGCCCTAACCCTAACACTAACCCTAACCCTAACCCTAACCCATACCCTACGCCGTACCCGAACCCGTCCCCGAACCCGTACCCTAAGCCGTACCCTAAGCCTAACCTTCAGCCTAACCCTAACCCTAGGCTACCCTTGACTGCTTCTGCCTCCAATAGATTTCCTAAACACTAGTGTTTTAAGGAAGAGCTTAAAAAGAGAATCCTAATGTGATTTCTTTATAATGGGTGTGTTCCTTATCTTTTCCTAGTTTCTATGCTCTTCTCCATGGCTGGACCCTCAAATAATATTCCTTTCCGTGCTAAGGGGTATCTAGAGACTGGGATAGGTTTAATAACTACCCTAACCCTAACGCGTACCCTAACCCTAACTCCTACCCTAACCCTAACACGTACCCTAATCCTAACACGTACCCTAAACCGAGCCCTAACCCTAACACTAACCGTAACCCTAACCCCAACCCATACCCTACGCCGTACCCGAACCCGTCCCCGAACCCGTACCCTAAGCCGTACCCTAAGCCTAACCCTCAGCCTAACCCTAACCCTAGGCTACCCTTGACTGCTTCTGCCTCCAATAGATTTCCTAAGCACTAGTGTTTTAAGGAACAGATTAAAAAGAGAATCCTAATGTGATTTTTTATAATGGGTGTGTTCCTTATCTTATCCTAGAGTCTAAGCTCTTCTCCATGGCAGGACCCTCAAATAATATTCCTTTACGTGCTAAGGGGTATCTAGAGACTGGGATAGGTTTAATAACTACCCAACCCTAACGCGTACCCTAACCCTAACCCCTACCCTAACCCTAACACGTACCCTAATCCTAACCCGTACCCTAAACCGAGCCCTAACCCTAACACTAACCCTAACCCTAACCCTAACCCATACCCTACGCCGTACCCGAACCCCTCCCCGAACCCGTACCCTAAGCCGTACCCTAAGCCTAACCCTAAGCCTAACCCTAACCCTAGGCTACCCTTGACTGCTTCTGCCTCCAATAGATTTCCTAAGCACTAGTGTTTTAAGGAACAGCTTAAAAAGAGAATCCTAATGTGATTTCTTTATAATGGGTGTGTTCCTTATATTATCCTAGTGTCTAAACTCTTCTCCATGGCTGGACCCCCAAATAATGTTCCTTTACGTGCTAAGGGTTATCTAGAGAGTGGGATAGGTTTAATAACTACCCGAACCCTAACGCGTACCCTAACCCTAACCCCTACCCTAACCCTAACATGTACCCTAATCCTAACCCGTACCCTAAACCGAGCCCTAACCCTAACACTATCCCTAACCCTAACCCTAACCCATACCCTACACCATACACGAACCCGTCCCCGAACCCATACCCTAAGCCGTACCCTAAGACTAACCCTCAGCCTAACCCTAACCCTAGGCTACCCTTGACTGCTTCTGCCTCCAATAGATTTCCTAAGCACTAGTGTTTTAAGGAACAGCTAAAAAGAGAATCCTAATGTGATTTCTTTATAATGGGTGTGTTCCTTATCTTATCCTAGTGTCTAACCTCTTCTCCATGGCTGGACACTCAAATAATATTCCTTTACGTGCTAAGGGGTATCTAGAGACTGGGATGGGTTTAATAACTACCCTAACCCTAACGCGTACCCTAACCCTTACTCCTACCCTAACCCTAACACGTACCCTAATCCTAACACGTACCCTAAACCGAGCCCTAACCCTAACACTAACCCTAACCCTAACCCTAACCCATACCCTACACCATACCCGAACCCCTAACCGAACCCATACCCTAAGCCGTACCCTAAGCCTAACCCTAAGCTTAACCCTAACCCTAGGCTACCCTTGACTGCTTCTGCCTCCAATAGATTTCCTAAGCACTAGTGTTTTAAGGAACAGATTAAAAAGAGAATCCTAATGTGATTTCTTTATAATGGGTGTGTTCCTTATGTTATCCTATTGTCTAAACTCTTCTCCCTGGCTGGACCCCCAAATAATATTCCTTTACGTGTTAAGGGGTATCTAGAGAGTGGGATAGGTTTAATAACTACCCTACACCTAACGCGTACCCTAACCCTAACCCCTACCCTAACCCTAACACGTACCCTAATCCTAACCCGTACCCTAAACCGAGCCCTAACCCTAACAGTAACCCTAACCCTAACCCTAACCCATACCCTACACCATAGACGAACCCGTCCCCGAACCCATACCCTAAGCCGTACCCTAAGCCTAACCCTCAGCCTAACCCTAATCCTAGGCTACCCTTGACTGCTTCTGCCTCCAATAGATTTCCTAAGCACTAGTGTTTTATGGAACAGATTAAAAAGAGAATCCTAATGTGATTTCTTTATAATGGGTGTGTTCCTTATCTTATCCTAGAGTCTAAGCTCTTCTCCATGGCTGGACCCTCAAATAATATTCCTTTCCGTGCTAAGGGGTATCTAGAGACTGGGATAGGTTTAATAAATACCCAACCCTAACGCGTACCCTAACCCTAACCCCTACCCTAACCCTAACACGTACCCGAATCCTAACCCGTACCCTAAACCGAGCCCTAACCCTAACACTAACCCTAACCCTAACCCGAACCCATACCCTACGCCGTACCCGAACCCCTCCCCGAACCCGTACCCTAAGCCGTACCCTAAGCCTAACCCTAAGCCTAACCCTAACCCTAGGCTACCCTTGACTGCTTCTGCCTCCAATAGATTTCCTAAGCACTAGTGTTTTAAGGAACAGCTTAAAAGAGAATCCTAATGTGATTTCTTTATAATGGGTGTGTTCCTTATATTATCCTAGTGTCTAAACTCTTCTCCATGGCTGGACCCCCAAATAATGTTCCTTTACGTGCTAAGGGTTATCTAGAGAGTGGGATAGGTTTAATAACTACCCGAACCCTAACGCGTACCCTAACCCTAACCCCTACCCTAACCCTAACATGTACCCTAATCCTAACCCGTACCCTAAACCGAGCCCTAACCCTAACACTATCCCTAACCCTAACCCTAACCCATACCCTACACAATACACGAACCCGTCCCCGAACCCATACCCTAAGCCGTACCCTAAGACTAACCCTCAGCCTAACCCTAACCCTAGGCTACCCTTGACTGCTTCTGCCTCCAATAGATTTCCTAAGCACTAGTGTTTTAAGGAACAGCTAAAAAGAGAATCCTAATGTGATTTCTTTATAATGGGTGTGTTCCTTATCTTATCCTAGTGTCTAACCTCTTCTCCATGGCTGGACCCTCAAATAATATTCCTTTACGTGCTAAGGGGTATCTAGAGACTGGGATGGGTTTAATAACTACCCTAACCCTAACGCGTACCCTAACCCTAACTCCTACCCTAACCCTAACACGTACCCTAATCTAAACACGTACCCTAAACCGAGCCCTAACCCTAACACTAACCCTAACCCTAACCCTAACCCATACCCTACGCCGTTCCCGAACCCCTAACCGAACCCGTACCCTAAGCCGTACCCTAACCCTAACCGTAAGCCTAACCCTAACCCTAGGCTACCCTTGACTGTTTCTGCCTCCAATAGATTTCCTAAGCACTAGTGTTTTAAGGAACAGATTAAAAAGAGAATCCTAATGTGATTTCTTTATAATGGGTGTGTTCCTTATGTTATCCTATTGTCTAAACTCTTCTCCATGGCTGGACCCCCAAATAATATTCCTTTACGTGTTAAGGGGTATCTATAGAGTGGGATAGGTTTAATAACTACCCTACACCTAACGCGTACCCTAACCCTAACCCCTACCCTAACCCTAACACGTACCCTAATCCTAACCCGTACCCTAAACCGAGCCCTAACCCTAACACTAACCCTAACCCTAACCCTAACCCATACCCTACACCATAGACGAACCCGTCCCCGAACCCATACCCTAAGCCGTACCCTAAGCGTAACCCTCAGCCTAACCCTAACCCTAGGCTACCCTTGACTGCTTCTTCCTCCAATAGATTTCCTAAGCACTAGTGTTTTAAGGAACAGATTAAAAAGAGAATCCTAATGTGATTTCTTTATAATGGGTGTGTTCCTTATCTTATCCTAGAGTCTAAGCTCTTCTCCATGGCAGGACCCTCAAATAATATTCCTTTACGTGCTAAGGGGTATCTAGAGACTGGGATAGGTTTAATAACTACCCAACCCTAACGCGTACCCTAACCCTAACCCCTACCCTAACCCTAACACGTACCCTAATCCTAACCCGTACCCTAAACCGAGCCCTAACCCTAACACAAACCCTAACCCTAACCCTAACCCATACCCTACGCCGTACCCGAACCCCTCCCCGAACCCGTACCCTAAGCCGTACCCTAAGCCTAACCCTAAGCCTAACCCTAACCCTAGGCTACCCTTGACTGCTTCTGCCTCCAATAGATTTCCTAAGTACTAGTGTTTTAAGGAACAGCTTAAAAAGAGAATCCTAATGTGATTTCTTTATAATGGGTGTGTTCCTTATATTATCCTAGTGTCTAAACTCTTCTCCATGGCTGGACCCCCAAATAATGTTCCTTTACGTGCTAAGGGTTATCTAGAGAGTGGGATAGGTTTAATAACTACCCGAACCCTAACGCGTACCCTAACCCTAACCCCTACCCTAACCCTAACATGTACCCTAATCCTAACCCGTACCCTAAACCGAGCCCTAACCCTAACACTATCCCTAACCCTAACCCTAACCCATACCATACACCATACACGAACCCGTCCCCGAACCCATACCCTAAGCCGTACCCTAAGACTAACCCTCAGCCTAACCCTAACCCTAGGCTACCCTTGACTGCTTCTGCCTCCAATAGATTTCCTAAGCACTAGTGTTTTAAGGAACAGCTAAAAAGAGAATCCTAATGTGATTTCTTTATAATGGGTGTGTTCCTTATCTTATCCTAGTGTCTAACCTCTTCTCCATGGCTGGACCCTCAAATAATATTCCTTTACGTGCTAAGGGGTATCTAGAGACTGGGATGGGTTTAATAACTACCCTAACCCTAACGCGTACCCTAACCCTAACTCCTACCCTAACCCTAACACGTACCCTAATCTAAACACGTACCCTAAACCGAGCCCTAACCCTAACACTAACCCTAACCCTAACCCTAACCCATACCCTACGCCGTACCCGAACCCCTAACGGAACCCGTATCCTAAGCCGTACACTAACCCTAACCGTAAGCCTAACCCTAACCCTAGGCTACCCTTGACTGCTTCTGCCTCCAATAGATTTCCTAAGCACTAGTGTTTTAAGGAACAGATTAAAAAGAGAATCCTAATGTGATTTCTTTATAATGGGTGTGTTCCTTATGTTATCCTATTGTCTAAACTCTTCTCCATGGCTGGACCCCCAAATAATATTCCTTTACGTGTTAAGGGGTATCTATAGAGTGGGATAGGTTTAATAACTACCCTACACCTAACGCGTACCCTAACCCTAACCCCTACCCTAACCCTAACACGTACCCTAATCCTAACCCGTACCCTAAACCGAGCCCTAACCCTAACACTAACCGTAACCCTAACCCTAACCCATACCCTACACCATAGACGAACCCGTCCCCGAACCCATACCCTAAGCCGTACCCTAAGCCTAACCCTCAGCCTAACCCTAACCCTAGGCTACCCTTGACTGCTTCTTCCTCCAATAGATTTCCTAAGCACTAGTGTTTTAAGGAACAGATTAAAAAGAGAATCCTAATGTGATTTCTTTATAATGGGTGTGTTCCTTATCTTATCCTAGAGTCTAAGCTCTTCTCCATGGCAGGACCCTCAAATAATATTCCTTTACGTGCTAAGGGGTATCTAGAGACTGGGATAGGTTTAATAACTACCCAACCCTAACGCGTACCCTAACCCTAACCCCTACCCTAACCCTAACACGTACCCTAATCCTAACCCGTACCCTAAACCGAGCCCTAACCCTAACACTAACCCTAACCCTAACCCTAACCCATACCCTACGCCGTACCCGAACCCCTCCCCGAACCCGTACCCTAAGCCGTACACTAACCCTAACCGTAAGCCTAACCCTAACCCTAGGCTACCCTTGACTGCTTCTGCCTCCAATAGATTTCCTAAGCACTAGTGTTTTAAGGAACAGATTAAAAAGAGAATCCTAATGTGATTTCTTTATAATGGGTGTGTTCCTTATGTTATCCTATTGTCTAAACTCTTCTCCATGGCTGGACCCCCAAATAATATTCCTTTACGTGTTAAGGGGTATCTAGAGAGTGGGATAGGTTTAATAACTACCCTACACCTAACGCGTACCCTAACCCTAACCCCTACCCTAACCCTAACACGTACCCTAATCCTAACCCGTACCCTAAACCGAGCCCTAACCCTAACACTAACCCTAACCCTAACCCTAACCCATACCCTACACCATAGACGAACCCGTCCCCGAACCCATACCCTAAGCCGTACCCTAAGCCTAACCCTCAGCCTAACCCTAACCCTAGGCTACCCTTGACTGCTTCTTCTTCCAATAGATTTCCTAAGCACTAGTGTTTTAAGGAACAGATTAAAAAGAGAATCCTAATGTGATTTCTTTATAATGGGTGTGTTCCTTATCTTATCCTAGAGTCTAAGCTCTTCTCCATGGCAGGACCCTCAAATAATATTCCTTTACGTGCTAAGGGGTATCTAGAGACTGGGATAGGTTTAATAACTACCCAACCCTAACGCGTACCCTAACCCTAACCCCTACCCTAACCCTAACACGTACCCTAATCCTAACCCGTACCCTAAACCGAGCCCTAACCCTAACACTAACCCTAACCCTAACCCTAACCCATACCCTACGCCGTACCCGAACCCCTCCCCGAACCCGTACCCTAAGCCGTACCCTAAGCCTAACCCTAAGCCTAACCCTAACCCTAGGCTACCCTTGACTGCTTCTGCCTCCAATAGATTTCCTAAGCACTAGTGTTTTAAGGAACAGCTTAAAAAGAGAATCCTAATGTGATTTCTTTATAATGGGTGTGTTCCTTATATTATCCTAGTGTCTAAACTCTTCTCCATGGCTGGACCCCCAAATAATGTTCCTTTACGTGCTAAGGGTTATCTAGAGAGTGGGATAGGTTTAATAACTACCCGAACCCTAACGCGTACCCTAACCCTAACCCCTACCCTAACCCTAACATGTACCCTAATCCTAACCCGTACCCTAAACCGAGCCCTAACCCTAACACTATCCCTAACCCTAACCCTAACCCATACCCTACACCATACACGAACCCGTCCCCGAACCCATATCCTAAGCCGTACCCTAAGACTAACCCTCAGCCTAACCCTAACCCTAGGCTACCCTTGACTGCTTCTGCCTCCAATAGATTTCCTAAGCACTAGTGTTTTAAGGAACAGCTAAAAAGAGAATCCTAATGTGATTTCTTTATAATGGGTGTGTTCCTTATCTTATCCTAGTGTCTAACCTCTTCTCCATGGCTGGACACTCAAATAATATTCCTTTACGTGCTAAGGGGTATCTAGAGACTGGGATGGGTTTAATAACTACCCTAACCCTAACGCGTACCCTAACCCTAACTCCTACCCTAACCCTAACACGTACCCTAATCCTAACACGTACCCTAAACCGAGCCGTAACCCTAACACTAACCCTAACCCTAACCCTAACCCATACCCTACACCATACCCGAACCCCTAACCGAAACCATACCCTAAGCCGTACCCTAAGCCTAACCCTAAGCTTAACCCTAACCCTAGGCTACCCTTGAATGCTTCTGCCTCCAATAGATGTCCTAAGCACTAGTGTTTTAAGGAACAGATTAAAAAGAGAATCCTAATGTGATTTCTTTATAATGGGTGTGTTCCTTATGTTATCCTATTGTCTAAACTCTTCTCCCTGGCTGGAACCCCAAATAATATTCCTTTACGTGTTAAGGGGTATCTAGAGAGTGGGATAGGTTTAATAACTACCCTACACCTAACGCATACCCTAACCCTAACCCCTACCCTAACCCTAACACGTACCCTAATCCTAACCCGTACCCTAAACCGAGCCCTAACCCTAACAGTAACCCTAAGCCTAACCCTAACCCATACCCTACACCATAGACGAACCCGTCCCCGAACCCATACCCTAAGCCGTACACTAAGCCTAACCCTCAGCCTAACCCTAATCCTAGGCTACCCTTGACTGCTTCTGCCTCCAATAGATTTCCTAAGCACTAGTGTTTTATGGAACAGATTAAAAAGAGAATCCTAATGTGATTTCTTTATAATGGGTGTGTTCCTTATCTTATCCTAGAGTCTAAGCTCTTCTCCATGGCTGGACCCTCAAATAATATTCCTTTCCGTGCTAAGGGGTATCTAGAGACTGGGATAGGTTTAATAACTACCCAACCCTAACGCGTACCCTAACCCTAACCCCTACCCTAACCCTAATACGTACTCTAATCCTAACCCGTACCCTAAACCGAGCCCTAACCCTAACACTAACCCTAACCCATACCCTACACCATACACGAACTCGTCCCCGAACCCAAACCCTAAGCCGTACCCTAAGCCTAACCCTCAGCCTAACCCTAACCCTAGGCTACCCTTGACTGCTTCTGCCTCCAATAGATTTCCTAAGCACTAGTGTTTTAAGGAACAGATTAAAAAGAGAATCCTAATGTGATTTCTTTATAATGGGTGTGTTCCTTATGTTATCCTATTGTCTAAACTCTTCTCCATGGCTGGACCCCCAAATAATATTCCTTTACGTGTTAAGGGGTATCTAGAGAGTGGGATAGGTTTAATAACTACCCTACACCTAACGCGTACCCTAACCCTAACCCCTACCCTAACCCTAACACGTACCCTAATCCTAACCCGTACCCTAAACCGAGCCCTAACCCTAACCCTAACCCTAACCCTAACCATAACCCATACCCTACACCATAGACGACCCCGTCCCCGAACCCATACCCTAAGCCGTACCCTAAGCCTAACCCTCAGCCTAACCCTAACCCTAGGCTACCCTTGACTGCTTCTGCCTCCAATAGATTTCCTAAGCACTAGTGTTTTAAGAAACAGATTAAAAAGAGAATCCTAAAGTGATTTCTTTATAATGGGTGTGTTCCTAATCTTATCCTAGGGTCTAAGCTCTTCTCCATGGCTGGACCCTCAAATAATATTTCTTTACGTGCTAAGGGGTATCTAGATACTGGGATAGGTTTAATAACTACCCTAACCCTAACGCGTACCCTAACCCTAACTCCTAACCTAACCCTAACACGTACCCTAATCCTAACACGTACCCTAAACCGAGCCCTAACCCTAACACTAACCCTAACCCTAACCCTAACCCATACCCTACGCCGTACCCGAACCCGTCCCCGAACCCGTACCCTAAGCCGTACCCTAAGCCTAACCTTCAGCCTAACCCTAACCCTAGGCTACCCTTGACTGCTTCTGCCTCCAATAGATTTCCTAAACACTAGTGTTTTAAGGAAGAGCTTAAAAAGAGAATCCTAATGTGATTTCTTTATAATGGGTGTGTTCCTTATCTTTTCCTAGTTTCTATGCTCTTCTCCATGGCTGGACCCTCAAATAATATTCCTTTCCGTGCTAAGGGGTATCTAGAGACTGGGATAGGTTTAATAACTACCCTAACCCTAACGCGTACCCTAACCCTAACTCCTACCCTAACCCTAACACGTACCCTAATCCTAACACGTACCCTAAACCGAGCCCTAACCCTAAAACTAACCGTAACCCTAACCCTAACCCATACCTTACGCCGTACCCGAACCCGTCCCCGAACCCGTACCCTAAGCCGTACCCTAAGCCTAACCCTCAGCCTAACCCTAACCCTAGGCTACCCTTGACTGCTTCTGCCTCCAATAGATTTCCTAAGCACTAGTGTTTTAAGGAACAGCTTAAAAATAGAATCCTAATGTGATTTCTTTATAATGGGTGTGTTCCTTATCTTATCCTAGTGTCTAAACTCTTCTCCATGGCTGGACCCCCAAATAATATTCCTTTACGTGTTAAGGGGTATCTAGAGAGTGGGATAGGGTTAATAACTACCCGACACCTAACGCGTACCCTAACCCTAACCCCTACCCTAACCCTAACACGTACCCTAATCCTAACCCGTACCCTAAACCGAGCCCTAACCCTAACACTAACCCTAACCCTAACCCTAACCCATACCCTACACCATAGACGAACCCGTCCCCGAACCCATACCCTAAGCCGTACCCTAAGCCTAACCCTCAGCCTAACCCTAACCCTAGGCTACCCTTGACTGCTTCTTCCTCCAATAGATTTCCTAAGCACTAGTGTTTTAAGGAACAGATTAAAAAGAGAATCCTAATGTGATTTCTTTATAATGGGTGTGTTCCTTATCTTATCCTAGAGTCTAAGCTCTTCTCCATGGCAGGATCCTCAAATAATATTCCTTTACGTGCTAAGGGGTATCTAGAGACTGGGATAGGTTTAATAACTACCCAACCCTAATGCGTACCCTAACCCTAACCCCTACCCTAACCCTAACACGTACCCTAAACCTAACCCGTACCCTAAACCGAGCCCTAACCCTAACACTAACCCTAACCCATACCCTACACCATACACGAACCCGTCCCCGAACCCAAACCCTAAGCCGTACCCTAAGCCTAACCCTCAGCCTAACCCTAACCCTAGGCTACCCTTGACTGCTTCTGCCTCCAATAGATTTCCTAAGCACTAGTGTTTTAAGGAACAGATTAAAAAGAGAATCCTAATGTGATTTCTTTATAATGGGTGTGTTCCTTATCTTATCCTAGTGTCTAAGCTCTTCTCCATGGCTGGACCCTCAAATAATATTCCTTTACGTGCTAAGGAGTATCTAGAGACTGGGATAGGTTTAATAACTACCCAACCCTAACACGTACCCTAACCCTAACCCCTACCCTAACCCTAACACGTACCCTAATCCTAACCCGTACCCTAAACCGAGCCCTAACGCTAACACTAACCCTAACCCTAACCCTAACCCATACCCTACACCATACACGAACCCTTCCCCGAAACCATACCCTAAGCCGTACCCTAAGCCTAACCCTCAGCCTAACCCTAACCCTACGCTACCCTTGACTGCTTCTGCCTCCAATAGATTTCCTAAGTACTAGTGTTTTAAGGAACAGATTAAAAAGAGAATCCTAATGTGATTTCTTTATAATGGGTGTGTTCCTTATCTTATCCTAGTGTCTAAGCTCTTCTCCATGGCTGGACCCTCAAATAATATTCCTTTACGTGCTAAGGGGTATCTAGAGACTGGGATAGGTTTAATAACTACCCTAACCCTAACGCGTACACTAACCCTAACTCCTAACCTAACCCTAACAAGTACCCTAATCCTAACACGTACCCTAAACCGAGCCCTAACCCTAACACTAACCCTAACCCTAACCCTAACCCATACCATACGCCGTACCCGAACCCGTCCCCGAACCCGTACCCTAAGCCGTACCCTAAGACTAACCCTCAGCCTAACCCTAACCCTAGGGTACCCTTGACTGCTTCTGCCTCCAATAGATTTCCTAAGCACTAGTGTTTTAAGGAACAGCTTAAAAAGAGAATCTTAATGTGATTTCTTTATAATGGGTGTGTTCCTTATCTTATCCTAGTGTCTAAGCTCTTCTCCATGGCTGGACCCTCAAATAATATTCCTTTCCGTGCTAAGGGGTATCTAGAGACTTGGATGGGTTTAATAACTACCCTAACCCTAACGCGTACCCTAACCCTAACTCCTACCCAAACCCTAACACGTACCCTAATCCTAACACGTACCCTAAACCGAGCCCTAACCCTAACACTAACCCTAACCCTAACCCTAACCCATACCCTACGCCGTACCCGAACCCCTAACCGAACCCGTAACCTAAGCCGTACCCTAACCCTAACCGTAAGCCTAACCCTAACCCTAGGCTACCCTTGACTGCTTCTGCCTCCAATAGATTTCCTAAGCACTAGTGTTTTAAGGAACAGATTAAAAAGAGAATCCTAATGTGATTTCTTTATAATGGGTGTGTTCCTTATGTTATCCTATTGTCTAAACTCTTCTCCATGGCTGGACCCCCAAATAATATTCCTTTACGTGTTAAGGGGTATCTAGAGAGTGGGATAGGGTTAATAACTACCCGACACCTAACGCGTACCCTAACCCTAACCCCTACCCTAACCCTAACACGTACCCTAATCCTAACCCGTACCCTAAACCGAGCCCTAACCCTAACACTAACCCTAACCCTAACCCTAACCCATACCCTACACCATAGACGAACCCGTCCCCGAACCCATACCCTAAGCCGTACCCTAAGCCTAACCCTCAGCCTAACCCTAACCCTAGGCTACCCTTGACTGCTTCTTCCTCCAATAGATTTCCTAAGCACTAGTGTTTTAAGGAACAGATTAAAAAGAGAATCCTAATGTGATTTCTTTATAATGGGTGTGTTCCTTATCTTATCCTAGAGTCTAAGCTCTTCTCCATGGCAGGATCCTCAAATAATATTCCTTTACGTGCTAAGGGGTATCTAGAGACTGGGATAGGTTTAATAACTACCCAACCCTAATGCGTACCCTAACCCTAACCCCTACCCTAACCCTAACACGTACCCTAAACCTAACCCGTACCCTAAACCGAGCCCTAACCCTAACACTAACCCTAACCCATACCCTACACCATACACGAACCCGTCCCCGAACCCAAACCCTAAGCCGTACCCTAAGCCTAACCCTCAGCCTAACCCTAACCCTAGGCTACCCTTGACTGCTTCTGCCTCCAATAGATTTCCTAAGCACTAGTGTTTTAAGAAACAGATTAAAAAGAGAATCCTAATGTGATTTCTTTATAATGGGTGTGTTCCTTATCTTATCCTAGTGTCTAAGCTCTTCTCCATGGCTGGACCCTCAAATAATATTCCTTTACGTGCTAAGGAGTATCTAGAGACTGGGATAGGTTTAATAACTACCCAACCCTAACACGTACCCTAACCCTAACCCCTACCCTAACCCTAACACGTACCCTAATCCTAACCCGTACCCTAAACCGAGCCCTAACGCTAACACTAACCCTAACCCTAACCCTAACCCATACCCTACACCATACACGAACCCTTCCCCGAAACCATACCCTAAGCCGTACCCTAAGCCTAACCCTCAGCCTAACCCTAACCCTACGCTACCCTTGACTGCTTCTGCCTCCAATAGATTTCCTAAGTACTAGTGTTTTAAGGAACAGATTAAAAAGAGAATCCTAATGTGATTTCTTTATAATGGGTGTGTTCCTTATCTTATCCTAGTGTCTAAGCTCTTCTCCATGGCTGGACCCTCAAATAATATTCCTTTACGTGCTAAGGGGTATCTAGAGACTGGGATAGGTTTAATAACTACCCTAACCCTAACGCGTACACTAACCCTAACTCCTAACCTAACCCTAACAAGTACCCTAATCCTAACACGTACCCTAAACCGAGCCCTAACCCTAACACTAACCCTAACCCTAACCCTAACCCATACCATACGCCGTACCCGAACCCGTCCCCGAACCCGTACCCTAAGCCGTACCCTAAGACTAACCCTCAGCCTAACCCTAACCCTAGGGTACCCTTGACTGCTTCTGCCTCCAATAGATTTCCTAAGCACTAGTGTTTTAAGGAACAGCTTAAAAAGAGAATCTTAATGTGATTTCTTTATAATGGGTGTGTTCCTTATCTTATCCTAGTGTCTAAGCTCTTCTCCATGGCTGGACCCTCAAATAATATTCCTTTACGTGCTAAGGTGTATCTAGAGACTGGGATAGGTTTAATAACTACCCAACCCTAACGCGTACCCTAACCCTAACCCCTACCCTAACCCTAACACGTACCCTAATCCTAACCCGTACCCTAAACCGAGCCCTAAACCTAACACTAACCCTAACCCTAACCCTAACCCATACCCTACACCATACACGAACCCGTCCCCGAACCCATACCCTAAGCCGTACCCTAAGCCTAACCCTCAGCCTAACCCTAACCCTAGGCTACCCTTGACTGCTTCTGCCTCCAATAGATTTCCTAAGCACTAGTGTTTTAAGGAACAGATTAAAAAGAGACTCCTAATGTGATTTCTTTATAATGGGTGTGTTCCTTATCTTATCCTAGTGTCTAAACTCTTCCCCATGGCTGGACCCCCCAATAATATTCCTTTACGTGTTAAGGGGTATCTAGAGAGTGGGATAGGTTTAATAAGTACCCTACCCCTAACGCGTACCCTAACCCTAACCCCTACCCTAACCCTAACACGTACCCTAATCCTAACCCGTACCCTAAATCGAGCCCTAACCCTAACCCATACCCTACACCATACACGAACCCGTCCCCGAACCCATACCCTAAGCCGTACCCTAAGCCTAACCCTCAGCCTAACCCTAACCCTAGGCTACCCTTGACTGCTTCTGCCTCCAATAGATTTCCTAAGCACTAGTGTTTTAAGGAACAGCTTAAAAAGAGAATCCTAATGTGATTTCTTTATAATGGGTGTGTTCCTAATCTTATCCTAGTGTCTAAGCTCTTCTCCTTGGCTGGACCCTCAAATAATATTCCTTTACGTGCTAAGGGGTATCTAGAGATTGGGATAGGTTTAATAACTACCCAACCCTAACGTGTACCCTAACCCTAACCCCTACCCTAACCCTAACACGTACCCTAATCCTAACCCGTACCCTAAACCGAGCCCTAACCCTAACACTAACCCTAACCCTAACCCTAACCCATACCCTACGCCGTACCCGAACCCCACCCCGAACCCGTACCCTAAGCCGTACCCTAAGCCTAACCCTAAGCCTAACCCTAACCCTAGGCTACCCTTGACTGCTTCTGCCTCCAATAGATTTCCTAAGCACAAGTGTTTTAAGGAACATCTTAAAAAGAGAATCCTAATGTGATTTCTTTATAATGGGTGTGTTCCTTATCTTATCCTAGTGTCTAAACTCTTCTCCATGGCTGGACCCCCAAATAATATTCCTTTACGTGTTAAGGGGTATCTAGAGAGTGGGATAGGTTTAATAACTACCCTACCCCTAACGCGTACCCTAACCCTAACCCCTACCCTAACCCTAACACGTACCCTAATCCTAACCCGTACCCTAAACCGAGCCCTAACCCTAACACTAACCCTAACCCTAACACTAACCCATACCCTACACCATACACGAACCCGTCCCCGAACCCATACCCTAAGCCGTACCCTAAGCCTAAACCTCAGCCTAACACTAACCCTAGGCTACCCTTGACTGCTTCTGTCTCCAATAGATTTCCTAAGCACTAGTGTTTTAAGGAACAGATTAAAAAGAGAATCCTAATGTGATTTCTTTATAATGGGTGTGTTCCTTATCTTATCCTAGTGTCTAAGCTCTTCTCCATGCCTGGACACTCAAATGATATTCCTTTACGTGCTAAGGGGTATCTAGAGACTGGGATAGGTTTAATAACTACCCTAACCCTAACGCGTACCCTAACCCTAACTCCTAACCTAACCCTAACACGTACCCTAATCCTAACCCGTACCCTAAACCGAGCCCTAACCCTAACACTAACCCTAACCCTAACCCTAACCCATACCCTACGCCGTACCCGAACCCGTCCCCGAAGTCGTACCCTAAGCCGTACCCTAAGCCTAACCCTCAGCCTAACCCTAACCCTAGGCTACCCTTGACTGCTTCTGCCTACAATAGATTTCCTAAGCACTAGTGTTTTAAGGAACAGCTTAAAAAGAGAATCCTAATGTGATTTCTTTATAATGGGTGTGTTCCTTATCTTATCCTAGTGTCTAAGCTCTTCTCCATGGCTGCACCCTCAAATAATATTCCTTTACGTGCTAAGGGGTATCTAGAGACTGGGATAGGTTTAATAACTACCCAACCCTAACGCGTACCCTAACCCTAACCCCTACCCTAACCCTAACACGTACCCTAATCCTAACCCGTACCCTAAACCGAGCCCTAACCCTAACACTAACCCTAAACCTAACCCTAACCCATACCCTACACCATACATGAACCCGTCCCCGAACCCAAACCCTAAGCCGTACCCTAAGCCTAACCCTAAGCCTAACCCTAACCCTAGGCTACCCTTGACTGCTTCTGCCTCCAATAGATTTCCTAAGCACTAGTGTTTTAAGGAACAGCTTAAAAAGAGTATCCTAATGTGATTTCTTTATAATGGGTGTGTTCCTTGTCTTATCCTAGTGTGTAAGCTCTTCTCCATGGCTGGACCCTCAAATAATATTCCTTTACGTGCTAAGGGATATCTAGGGACTGGGATAGGTTTCATAACTACCCTACCCCTAACGCGTACCCTAACCCTAACCACTAACCTAACCCTAACACGTACCCTAATCCTAACCCGTACCCTAAACCGAGCCCTAACCCTAACACTAACCCTAACACTAACCCTAACCCATACCCTACACCATACACGAACCCTTCCCCGAACCCATACCCTAAGCCGTACCGTAAGCCTAACCCTCAGCCTAACCCTAACCCTAGGCTACCCTTGACTGCTTCTGCTTCCAATAGATTTCCTAAGCACTAGTGTTTTAAGGAACAGATTAAAAAGAGAATCCTAATGTGATTTCTTTATAATGGGTGTGTTCCTTATCTTATCTTAGTGTCTAAGCTCTTCTCCATGGCTGGACCCTCAAATAATATTCCTTTACATGCTAAGGGGTATCTACAGACTGGGATAGGTTTAATAACTACCCAACTCTAACGCGTACACTAACCCTAACCCCTACCCTAACCCTAACACGTACCCTAATCCTAACCCGTACCCTAAACCGAGCCCTAACCCTAATACTAACCCTAACCCTAACCCTAACCCATACTGTACACCATACACGAACCCGTCCCCGAACCCAAACCCTAAGCCGTACCCTAAGCCTAACCCTCAGCCTAACACTAACCCTAGGCTACCCTTGACTGCTTCTGCCTCCAATAGATTTCCTAAGCACTAGTGTTTTAAGGATCAGCTTAAAAAGAGAATCCTAATGTGATTTCTTTATAATGGGTGTGTTCCTTATCTTATCCTAGTGTCTAAGCTCTTCTCCATGGCTGGACCCTCAAATGATATTCCTTTTCGTGCTAAGGTGTATCTAGAGACTGGGATAGGTTTAATAACTGCCCTAACCCTAACGCGTACCCTAACCCTAACTCCTACCCTAACCCTAACACGTACCCTAATCCTAACACGTACCCTAAACCGAGCCCTAACCCTAACACTAACCCTAACCCTAACCCATACCCTACGCCGTACCCGAACCCCTCCCCGAACCCGCACGCTAAGCTGTACCCTAAGCCTAACCCTAAGCCTAACCCTAACCCTAGGCTACCCTTGACTGCTTCTGCCTCCAATAGATTTCCTAAGCACTAGTGTTTTAAGCATCAGCTTAAAAAGAGAATCCTAATGTGATTTCTTTATAATGGGTGTGTTCCTTGTCTTATCCTAGTGTCTAAGCTCTTCTCCATGGCTGGACCCCCAAATAATATTCCTTTACGTGTTAAGGAGTATCTAGAGCGTGGGATACGTTTAATAACTACCCTACCCCTAACGCGTACCCTAACCCTAACCACTACCCTAACCCTAACACGTACCCTAAACCTAACCCATACCCTAAACCGAGCCCTAACCCTAACCCTAACCCTAACCCTAACCGTAACCCATACCCTACACCATACACGAACCCTTCCCCGAACCCGTACCCTAAGCCGTACCCTAAGCCTAACCCTCAGCCTAACCCTAACCCTAGGCTACCCTTGACTGCTTCTGCCTCCAGTAGATTTCCTAAGCACTAGTGTTTTAAGGAACAGCTTAAAAAGAAAATCCTAATGTGATTTCTTTATAATGGGGGTGTTCCTAATCTTATCCTAGTGTCTAAGCTCTTCTCCAGGGCTAGACCCTCAAATAATATTCCTTTACGTGCTAAGGGGTATCTAGAGACTGGGATAGGTTTAATAACTACCCAACCCTAACGTGTACCCTAACCCTAACCCCTACCCTAACCCTAACACGTACCCTAATCCTAACCCGTACCCTAAACCGAGCCCTAACCCTAACACTAACCCTAACTCTAACCCTAACCCATACCCTACGCCGTACCCGAACCCCTCCCCGAACCCGTACCCTAAGCCGTACCCTAAGCCTAACCCTAAGCCTAACCCTAACCCTAGGCTACCCTTGACTGCTTCTGCCTCCAATAGTTTTCCTAAGCACAAGTGTTTTAAGCATCAGCTTAAAAAGAGAATCCTAATGTGATTTCTTTATAATGGGTGTGTTCCTTGTCTTATCCTAGTGTCTAAGCTCTTCTCCATGGCTGGACCCTCAAATAATATTCCTTTACGTGCTAAGGGGTATCTAGGGACTGGGATAGGTTTAATAACTACCCTAACCCTATCGAGTACCCTAACCCTAACTCCTACCCTAACCCTAACACGTACCCTAATCCTAACACGTACCCTAAACCGAGCCCTAACTTTAACACTAACCCTAACCCTAACACTAACCCATACCTTACGCCGTACCCGAACCCCTCCCCGACCCGGTACCCTAAGCCGTACCCTAAGCCTAACCCTAAGCCTAACCCTAACCCTTGGCTACCCTTGACTGCTTCTGCCTCCAATAGATTTCCTAAGCACTAGTGTTTTAAGGAACAGATTAAAAAGAGAATCCTAATGTGATTTCTTTATAATGGGTGTGTTGCTTATCTTATCCTAGTGTCTAAGCTCTTCTCCATGGCTGGACCCTCAAATAATATTCCTTTACGTGCTAAGGGGTATCTACAGACTGGGATAGGTTTAATAACTACCCAACTCTAACGCGTACACTAACCCTAACCCCTACCCTAACCCTAACACGTACCCTAATCCTAACACGTACCCTAAACCGAGCCCTAACCCTAACACTAACCCTAACCCTAACCCTAACCCATACCCTACGCCGTACCCGAACCCCTCCCCAAACCCGTACCCTAAGCCTAACCCTAAGCCTAACCCTAACCCCTACCCTAACCCTAACACGTACCCTAATCCTAACCCGTACCTTAAACCGAGCCCTAACCCTAACCCTAACCCTAACCCATACCCTACGCCATACACGAACCCGTCCCCGAACCCATACCCTAAGCCGTACCCTAAGCCTAACCCTCAGCCTAACCCTAACCCTAGGCTACCCTTGACTGCTTCTGCCTCCAATAGATTTCCTAAGCACTAGTGTTTTAAGGAACAGATTAAAAAGAGACTCCTAATGTGATTTCTTTATAATGGGTGAGTTCCTTATCTTATCCTAGTGTCTAAGTTCTTCTCCATGGCTGGACCCTCAAATAATATTCCTTTACGTGCTAAGGGGTATCTAGAGACTGGGATAGGTTTAATAACTACCCTAACCCTAACGCGTACCCTAACCCTAACTCCTACCCTAACCCTAACACGTACCCTAATCCTAACACGTACCCTAAACAGAGCCCTAACCCTAACACTAACCCTAACCCTAACCCTAACCCATACCCTACGCCGTACCCGAACCCCTCCCCGAACCCGTACCCTACGTCGTACCCTAAGCCTAACCCTAAGCCTAACCCTAACCCTAGGCTACCCTTGACTGCTTCTGCCTCCAATAGATTTCCTAAGCACTAGTGTTTTAAGGAACAGATTAAAAAGAGAATCCTAATGTGATTTCTTTATAATGGGTGTGTTCCTTATCTTATCCTAGTGTCTAAACTCTTCTCCATGGCTGGACCCCCCAATAATATTCCTTTACGTATTAAGGGGTATCTAGAGAGTGGGATAGGTTTAATAACTACCCTACCCCTAACGCGTACCCTAACCCTAACCCCTACCCTAACCCTAACACGTACCCTAATCCTAACCCGTACCCTAAACCGAGCCCTAACCCTAACCCATACCCTACACCATACACGAACCCGTCCCCGAACCCATACCCTAAGCCGTACCCTAAGCCTAACCCTCAGCCTAACCCTAACCCTAGCCTACCCTTGACTTCTTCTGCCTCCAATAGATTTCCTAAGCACTAGTGTTTTAAGGAACAGATTAAAAAGAGAATCCTAATGTGATTTCTTTATAATGGGTGTGTTCCTAATCTTATCCTAGTGTCTAAGCTCTTCTCCATGGCTGGACCCTCAAATAATATTCCTTTACGTGCTAAGGGGTATCTAGAGACTGGGATAGGTTTAATAACTACCCAACCCTAACGTGTACCCTAACCCTAACCCCTACCCTAACCCTAACACGTACCCTAATCCTAACCCGTACCCTAAACCGAGCCCTAACCCTAACACTAACCCTAACCCTAACCCTAACCCATACCCTACGCCGTACCCGAACCCCACCCCGAACCCGTACCCTAAGCCGTACCCTAAGCCTAACCCTAAGCCTAACCCTAACCCTAGGCTACCCTTGACTGCTTCTGCCTCCAATAGATTTCCTAAGCACAAGTGTTTTAAGGAACAGCTTAAAAAGAGAATCCTAATGTGATTTCTTTATAATGGGTGTGTTCCTTATCTTATCCTAGTGTCTAAACTCTTCTCCATGGCTGGACCCCCAAATAATATTCCTTTACGTGTTAAGGGGTATCTAGAGAGTGGGATAGGTTTAATAACTACCCTACCCCTAACACGTACGCTAACCCTAACCCCTACCCTAACCCTAACACGTACCCTAATCCTAACCCGTACCCTAAACCGAGCCCTAACCCTAACACTAACCCTAACCCTAACACTAACCCATACCCTACACCATACACGAACCCGTCCCCGAACCCATACCCTAAGCCTTACCCTAAGCCTAAACCTCAGCCTAACACTAACCCTAGGCTACCCTTGACTGCTTCTGTCTCCAATAGATTTCCTAAGCACTAGTGTTTTAAGGAACAGATTAAAAAGAGAATCCTAATGTGATTTCTTTATAATGGGTGTGTTCCTTATCTTATCCTAGTGTCTAAGCTCTTCTCCATGGCTGGCCACTCAAATAATATTCCTTTACGTGCTAAGGGGTATCTAGAGACTGGGATAGGTTTAATAACTACCCTAACCCTAACGCGTACCCTAACCCTAACTCCTAACCTAACCCTAACACGTACCCTAATCCTAACCCGTACCCTAAACCGAGCCCTAACCCTAACACTAACCCTAACCCTAACCCTAACCCATACCCTACGCCGTACCCGAACCCGTCCCTGAAGCCGTACCCTAAGCCGTACCCTAAGCCTAACCCTCAGCCTAACCCTAACCCTAGGCTACCCTTGACTGCTTCTGCCTCCAATAGATTTCCTAAGCACTAGTGTTTTAAGGAACAGCTTAAAAAGAGAATCCTAATGTGATTTCTTTATAATGGGGGTGTTCCTAATCTTATCCTAGTGTCTAAGCTCTTCTCCAGGGCTGGACCCTCAAATAATATTCCTTTACGTGCTAAGGGGTATCTAGAGACTGGGATAGGTTTAATAACTACCCAACCCTAACGTGTACCCTAACCCTAACCCGTACCCTAACCCTAACACGTACCCTAATCCTAAACCGTACCCTAAACCGAGCCCTAACCCTAACACTAACCCTAACTCTAACCCTAACCCATACCCTACTCCGTACCCGAACCCCTCCCCGAACCCGTACCCTAAGCCGTACCCTAAGCCTAACCCTAAGCCTAACCCTAACCCTAGGCTACCCTTGACTGCTTCTGCCTCCAATAGATTTCCTACGCACTAGTGTTTTAAGGAACAGATTAAAAAGAGAATCCTAATGTGATTTCTTTATAATGGATGTGTTCCTTATCTTATCCTAGTGTCTACACTCTTCTCCATGGCTGGACCTCCAAATAATATTCCTTTACGTGTTAAGGGGTATCTAGAGAGTGGGATAGGTTTAATATCTACCCTACCCCTAACGCGTACCCTAACCCTAACCACTACCCTAACCCTAACACGTACCCTAATCCTAACCCGTACCCTAAACCGAGACCTAACCCTAACACTAACCCTAACCCTAACCCTAACCCATACCCTACACCATACACGAACCCTTCCCCGAACCCATACCCTAAGCCGTACCCTAAGCCTAACCCTCAGCCTAACCCTAACCCTAGGCTACCCTTGACTGCTTCTGCCTCCAATAGATTTCCTAAGCACTAGTGTTTTAAGGAACAGATTAAAAAGAGAATCCTAATGTGATTTCTTTATAATGGGTGTGTTCCTTATCTTATCCTAGTGTCTAAGCTCTTCTCCATGGCTGGACCCTCAAATAATATTCCTTTACGTGCTAAGGGGTATCTACAGACTGGGATAGGTTTAATAACTACCCAACTCTAACGCGTACACTAACCCTAACCCCTACCCTAACCCTAACACGTACCCTAATCCTAACACGTACCCTAAACCGAGCCCTAACCCTAACACTAACCCTAACCCTAACCCTAACCCATACCCTACGCCGTACCCGAACCCCTCCCCAAACCCGTACCCTACGTCGTACCCTAAGCCTAACCCTAAGCCTAACCCTAACCCCTACCCTAACCCTAACACGTACCCTAATCCTAACCCGTACCTTAAACCGAGCCCTAACCCTAACCCTAACCCTAACCCATACCCTACACCATACACGAACCCGTCCCCGAACCCATACCCTAAGCCGTACCCTAAGCCTAACCCTCAGCCTAACCCTAACCCTAGGCTACCCTTGACTGCTTCTGCCTCCAATAGATTTCCTAAGCACTAGTGTTTTAAGGAACAGATTAAAAAGAGACTCCTAATGTGATTTCTTTATAATGGGTGTGTTCCTTATCTTATCCTAGTGTCTAAGTTCTTCTCCATGGCTGGACCCTCAAATAATATTCCTTTACGTGCTAAGGGGTATCTAGAGACTGGGATAGGTTTAATAACTACCCTAACCCTAACGCGTACCCTAACCCTAACTCCTACCCTAACCCTAACACGTACCCTAATCCTAACACGTACCCTAAACAGAGCCCTAACCCTAACACTAACCCTAACCCTAACCCTAACCCATACCCTACGCCGTACCCGAACCCCTCCCCGAACCCGTACCCTACGTCGTACCCTAAGCCTAACCCTAAGCCTAACCCTAACCCTAGGCTACCCTTGACTGCTTCTGCCTCCAATAGATTTCCTAAGCACTAGTGTTTTAAGGAACAGATTAAAAAGAGAATCCTAATGTGATTTCTTTATAATGGGTGTGTTCCTTATCTTATCCTAGTGTCTAAACTCTTCTCCATGGCTGGACCCCCCAATAATATTCCTTTACGTGTTAAGGGGTATCTAGAGAGTGGGATAGGTTTAATAACTACCCTACCCCTAACGCGTACCCTAACCCTAACCCCTACCCTAACCCTAACACGTACCCTAATCCTAACCCGTACCCTAAACCGAGCCCTAACCCTAACCCATACCCTACACCATACACGAACCCGTCCCCGAACCCATACCCTAAGCCGTACCCTAAGCCTAACCCTCAGCCTAACCCTAACCCTAGGCTACCCTTGACTGCTTCTGCCTCCAATAGATTTCCTAAGCACTAGTGTTTTAAGGAACAGATTAAAAAGAGAATCCTAATGTGATTTCTTTATAATGGGTGGGTTCCTTGTCTTATCCTAGTGTCTAAGCTCTTCTCCATGGCTGGACCCTCAAATAATATTCCTTTACGTGCTAAGGGGTATCTAGAGACTGGGATAGGTTTAATAACTACCCAACCCTAACACGTACGCTAACCCTAACCCCTACCCTAACCCTAACACGTACCCTAATCCTAACCCGTACCCTAAACCGAGCCCTAACCCTAACACTAACCCTAACCCTAACACTAACCCATACCCTACACCATACACGAACCCGTCCCCGAACCCATACCCTAAGCCGTACCCTAAGCCTAAACCTCAGCCTAACACTAACCCTAGGCTACCCTTGACTGCTTCTGTCTCCAATAGATTTCCTAAGCACTAGTGTTTTAAGGAACAGATTAAAAAGAGAATCCTAATGTGATTTCTTTATAATGGGTGTGTTCCTTATCTTATCCTAGTGTCTAAGCTCTTCTCCAGGGCTGGACCCTCAAATAATATTCCTTTACGTGCTAAGGGGTATCTAGAGACTGGGATAGGTTTAATATCTACCCAACCCTAACGTGTACCCTAACCCTAACCCCTACCCTAACCCTAACACGTACCCTAATCCTAACACGTACCCTAAACCGAGCCCTAACCCTAACACTAACCCTAAATCTAACCCTAACCCATACCCTACGCCGTACCCGAACCCCTCCCCGAACCCGTACCCTAAGCCGTACCCTAAGCCTAACCCTAAGCCTAACCCTAACCCTAGGCTACCCTTGACTGCTTCTGCCTCCAATAGATTTCCTAAGCACAAGTGTTTTAAGCATCAGCTTAAAAAGAGAATCCTAATGTGATTTCTTTATAATGGGTGGGTTCCTTGTCTTATCCTAGTGTCTAAGCTCTTCTCCATGGCTGGACCCTCAAATAATATTCCTTTACGTGCTAAGGGGTATCTAGGGACTGGGATAGGTTTAATAACTAACCTAACCCTATCGCGTACCCTAACCCTAACTCCTACCCTAACCCTAACACGTACCCTAATCCTAACACGTACCCTAAACCGAGCCCTAACCCTAACCCATACCCTACACCATACACGAACCCGTCCCCGAACCCATACCCTAAGCCGTACCCTAAGCCTAACCCTCAGCCTAACCCTAACCCTAGGCTACCCTTGACTGCTTCTGCCTCCAATAGATTTCGTAAGCACTAGTGTTTTAAGGAACAGATTAAAAAGAGAATCCTAATGTGATTTCTTTATAATGGGTGTGTTCCTAATCTTATCCTAGTGTCTAAGCTCTTCTCCATGGCTGGACCCTCAAATAATATTCCTTTACGTGCTAAGGGGTATCTAGAGACTGGGATAGGTTTAATAACTACCCAACCCTAACGTGTACCCTAACCCTAACCCCTACCCTAACCCTAACACGTACCCTAATCCTAACCCGTACCCTAAACCGAGCCCTAACCCTAACACTAACCCTAACCCTAACCCTAACCCATACCCTACGCCGTACCCGAACCCCACCCCGAACCCGTACCCTAAGCCATACCCTAAGCCTAACCCTAAGCCTAACCCTAACCCTAGGCTACCCTTGACTGCTTCTGCTTCCAATAGATTTCCTAAGCACTAGTGTTTTAAGGAACAGATTAAAAAGAGAATCCTAATGTGATTTCTTTATAATGGGTGTGTTCCTTATCTTATCCTAGTGTCTAAGCTCTTCTCCATGGCTGGACCCTCAAATAATATTCCTTTACATGCTAAGGCGTATCTACAGACTGGAATAGGTTTAATAACTACCCAACTCTAATGCGTACACTAACCCTAACCCCTACCCTAACCCTAACACGTACCCTAATCCTAACCCGTACCCTAAACCGAGCCCTAACCCTAACACTAACACTAACCCTAACCCATACCCTACGCCGTACCCGAACCCCTCACCGAACCCGCACCCTAAGCTGTACCCTAAGCCTAACCCTAAGCCTAACCCTAACCCTAGGCTACCCTTGACTGCTTCTGCCTCCAATAGATTTCCTAAGCACTAGTGTTTTAAGAAACAGATTAAAAAGAGAATCCTAATGTAATTTCTTTATAATGGGTGTGTTCCTAATCTTATCCTAGTGTCTAAGCTCTTCTCCATGGCTGGTCCCCCAAATAATATTCCTTTACGTGTTAAGGGGTATCTAGAGAGTGGGATAGGTTTAATAACTACCCTACCCCTAACGCGTACCCTAACCCTAACCACTACCCTAACACTAACACGTACCCTAAACCTAACCCATACCCTAAACCGAGCCCTAACCCTAACCCTAACCCTAACCCTAACCGTAACCCATACCCTACACCATACACGAACCCTTCCCCGAACCCGTACCCTAAGCCGTACCCTAAGCCTAATCCTCAGCCTAACCCTAACCCTAGGCTACCCTTGACTCCTTCTGCCTCCAGTAGATTTCCTAAGCACTAGTGTTTTAAGGAACAGCTTAAAAAGAAAATCGTAATGTGATTTCTTTATAATGGGGGTGTTCCTAATCTTATCCTAGTGTCTAAGCTCTTCTCCAGGGCTGGACCCTCAAATAATATTCCTTTACGTGCTAAGGGGTATCTAGAGACTGGGATAGGTTTAATAACTACCCAACCCTAACGTGTACCCTAACCCTAACCCCTACCCTAACCCTAACACGTACCCTAATCCTAACCCGTACCCTAAACCGAGACCTAACCCTAACACTAACCCTAACTCTAACCCTAACCCATACCCTACGCCGTACCCGAACCCCTCCCCGAACCCGTACCCTAAGCCGTACCCTAAGCCTAACCCTAAGCCTAACCCTAACCCTAGGCTACCCTTGACTGCTTCTGCCTCCAATAGATTTCCTAAGCACAAGTGTTTTAATCATCAGCTTAAAAAGAGAATCCTAATGTGATTTCTTTATTATGGGTGTGTTCCTTGTCTTATCCTAGTGTCTAAGCTCTTCTCCATGGCTGGACCCTCAAATAATATTCCTTTACGTGCTACGGGGTATCTAGGGACTGGGATAGGTTTAATAACTACCCTAAACCTATCGCGTACCCTAACCCTAACTCCTACCCTAACCCTAACACGTACCCTAATCCTAACACGTACCCTAAACCGAGCCCTAAATTTAACACTAACCCTAACCCTAACCCTAACCCATACCCTACGCCGTACCCGAACCCCTCCCCGACCCCGTACCCTAAGCCGTACCCTAAGGCTAACCCTAAGCCTAACCCTAACCCTAGGCTACCCTTGACTGCTTCTGCCTCCAATAGATTTCCTAAGCACTAGTGTTTTAAGGAACAGATTAAAAAGAGAATCCTAATGTGATTTCTTTATAATGGGTGTGTTCCTTATCTTATCCTAGTGTCTAAACTCTTCTCCATGGCTGGACCCCCAAATAATATTCCTTTACGTGTTAAGGGGTATGTAGAGAGTGGGATAGGTTTAATATCTACCCTACCCCTAACGCGTACCCTAACCCTAACCACTACCCTAACCCTAACACGTACCCTAATCCTAACCCGTACCCTAAACCGAGCCCTAACCCTAACACTAACCCTAACCCTAACCCTAACCCATACCCTACGCCATACCCGAACCCCTCCCCAAACCCGTACCCTACGTCGTACCCTAAGCCTAACCCTAAGACTAACCCTAACCCCTACCGTAACCCTAACACGTACCCTAATCCTAACCGGTACCTTAAACCGAGCCCTAACCCTAACCCTAACCCTAACCCATACCCTACACCATACACGAACCCGTCCCCGAACCCATACCCTAAGCCGTACCCTAAGCCTAACCCTCAGCCTAACCCTAACCCTAGGCTACCCTTGACTGCTTCTGCCTCCAATAGATTTCCTAAGCACTAGTGTTTTAAGGAACAGATTAAAAAGAGAATCCTAATGTGATTTCTTTATAATGGGTGTGTTCCTAATCTTATCCTAGTGTCTAAGCTCTTCTCCATGGCTGGACCCTCAAATAATATTCCTTTACGTGCTAAGGGGTATCTAGAGACTGGGATAGGTTTAATAACTACCCAACCCTAACGTGTACCCTAACCCTAACCCCTACCCTAACCCTAACACGTACCCTAATCCTAACCCGTACCCTAAACCGAGCCCTAACCCTAACACTAACCCTAACCCTAACCCTAACCCATACCCTACGCCGTACCCGAACCCCTCCCCGAACCCGTACCCTAAGCCGTACCCTAAGCCTAACCCTAAGCCTAACCCTAACCCTAGGCTACCCTTGACTGCTTCTGCCTCCAATAGATTTCCTAAGCACTAGTGTTTTAAGGAACAGCTTAAAAAGAGAATCCTAATGTGATTTCTTTATAATGGGTGTGTTCCTTATATTATCCTAGTGTCTAAACTCTTCTCCATGGCTGGACCCCCAAATAATGTTCCTTTACGTGCTAAGGGTTATCTAGAGAGTGGGATAGGTTTAATAACTACCCGAACCCTAACGCGTACCCTAACCCTAACCCCTACCCTAACCCTAACATGTACCCTAATCCTAACCCGTACCCTAAACCGAGCCCTAACCCTAACACTATCCCTAACCCTAACCCTAACCCATACCTTACACCATACACGAACCCGTCCCCGAACCCATATCCTAAGCCGTACCCTAAGACTAACCCTCAGCCTAACCCTAACCCTAGGCTACCCTTGACTGCTTCTGCCTCCAATAGATTTCCTAAGCACTAGTGTTTTAAGGAACAGCTAAAAAGAGAATCCTAATGTGATTTCTTTATAATGGGTGTGTTCCTTATCTTATCCTAGTGTCTAACCTCTTCTCCATGGCTGGACACTCAAATAATATTCCTTTACGTGCTAAGGGGTATCTAGAGACTGGGATGGGTTTAATAACTACCCTAACCCTAACGCGTACCCTAACCCTAACTCCTACCCTAACCCTAACACGTACCCTAATCCTAACACGTACCCTAAACCGAGCCGTAACCCTAACACTAACCCTAACCCTAACCCTAACCCATACCCTACACCATACCCGAACCCCTAACCGAAACCATACCCTAAGCCGTACCCTAAGCCTAACCCTAAGCTTAACCCTAACCCTAGGCTACCCTTGAATGCTTCTGCCTCCAATAGATGTCCTAAGCACTAGTGTTTTAAGGAACAGATTAAAAAGAGAATCCTAATGTGATTTCTTTATAATGGGTGTGTTCCTTATGTTATCCTATTGTCTAAACTCTTCTCCCTGGCTGGACCCCCAAATAATATTCCTTTACGTGTTAAGGGGTATCTAGAGAGTGGGATAGGTTTAATAACTACCCTACACCTAACGCATACCCTAACCCTAACCCCTACCCTAACCCTAACACGTACCCTAATCCTAACCCGTACCCTAAACCGAGCCCTAACCCTAACAGTAACCCTAACCCTAACCCTAACCCATACCCTACACCATAGACGAACCCGTCCCCGAACCCATACCCTAAGCCGTACACTAAGCCTAACCCTCAGCCTAACCCTAATCCTAGGCTACCCTTGACTGCTTCTGCCTCCAATAGATTTCCTAAGCACTAGTGTTTTATGGAACAGATTAAAAAGAGAATCCTAATGTGATTTCTTTATAATGGGTGTGTTCCTTATCTTATCCTAGAGTCTAAGCTCTTCTCCATGGCTGGACCCTCAAATAATATTCCTTTCCGTGCTAAGGGGTATCTAGAGACTGGGATAGGTTTAATAACTACCCAACCCTAACGCGTACCCTAACCCTAACCCCTACCCTAACCCTAATACGTACTCTAATCCTAACCCGTACCCTAAACCGAGCCCTAACCCTAACACTAACCCTAACCCATACCCTACACCATACACGAACTCGTCCCCGAACCCAAACCCTAAGCCGTACCCTAAGCCTAACCCTCAGCCTAACCCTAACCCTAGGCTACCCTTGACTGCTTCTGCCTCCAATAGATTTCCTAAGCACTAGTGTTTTAAGGAACAGATTAAAAAGAGAATCCTAATGTGATTTCTTTATAATGGGTGTGTTCCTTATGTTATCCTATTGTCTAAACTCTTCTCCATGGCTGGACCCCCAAATAATATTCCTTTACGTGTTAAGGGGTATCTAGAGAGTGGGATAGGTTTAATAACTACCCTACACCTAACGCGTACCCTAACCCTAACCCCTACCCTAACCCTAACACGTACCCTAATCCTAACCCGTACCCTAAACCGAGCCCTAACCCTAACCCTAACCCTAACCCTAACCATAACCCATACCCTACACCATAGACGACCCCGTCCCCGAACCCATACCCTAAGCCGTACCCTAAGCCTAACCCTCAGCCTAACCCTAACCCTAGGCTACCCTTGACTGCTTCTGCCTCCAATAGATTTCCTAAGCACTAGTGTTTTAAGAAACAGATTAAAAAGAGAATCCTAAAGTGATTTCTTTATAATGGGTGTGTTCCTAATCTTATCCTAGGGTCTAAGCTCTTCTCCATGGCTGGACCCTCAAATAATATTTCTTTACGTGCTAAGGGGTATCTAGATACTGGGATAGGTTTAATAACTACCCTAACCCTAACGCGTACCCTAACCCTAACTCCTAACCTAACCCTAACACGTACCCTAATCCTAACACGTACCCTAAACCGAGCCCTAACCCTAACACTAACCCTAACCCTAACCCTAACCCATACCCTACGCCGTACCCGAACCCGTCCCCGAACCCGTACCCTAAGCCGTACCCTAAGCCTAACCTTCAGCCTAACCCTAACCCTAGGCTACCCTTGACTGCTTCTGCCTCCAATAGATTTCCTAAACACTAGTGTTTTAAGGAAGAGCTTAAAAAGAGAATCCTAATGTGATTTCTTTATAATGGGTGTGTTCCTTATCTTTTCCTAGTTTCTATGCTCTTCTCCATGGCTGGACCCTCAAATAATATTCCTTTCCGTGCTAAGGGGTATCTAGAGACTGGGATAGGTTTAATAACTACCCTAACCCTAACGCGTACCCTAACCCTAACTCCTACCCTAACCCTAACACGTACCCTAATCCTAACACGTACCCTAAACCGAGCCCTAACCCTAACACTAACCGTAACCCTAACCCTAACCCATACCTTACGCCGTACCCGAACCCGTCCCCGAACCCGTACCCTAAGCCGTACCCTAAGCCTAACCCTCAGCCTAACCCTAACCCTAGGCTACCCTTGACTGCTTCTGCCTCCAATAGATTTCCTAAGCACTAGTGTTTTAAGGAACAGCTTAAAAATAGAATCCTAATGTGATTTCTTTATAATGGGTGTGTTCCTTATCTTATCCTAGTGTCTAAGCTCTTCTCCATGGCTGGACCCTCAAATAATATTCCTTTCCGTGCTAAGGGGTATCTAGAGACTTGGATGGGTTTAATAACTACCCTAACCCTAACGCGTACCCTAACCCTAACTCCTACCCAAACCCTAACACGTACCCTAATCCTAACACGTACCCTAAACCGAGCCCTAACCCTAACACTAACCCTAACCCTAACCCTAACCCATACCCTACGCCGTACCCGAACCCCTAACCGAACCCGTAACCTAAGCCGTACCCTAACCCTAACCGTAAGCCTAACCCTAACCCTAGGCTACCCTTGACTGCTTCTGCCTCCAATAGATTTCCTAAGCACTAGTGTTTTAAGGAACAGATTAAAAAGAGAATCCTAATGTGATTTCTTTATAATGGGTGTGTTCCTTATGTTATCCTATTGTCTAAACTCTTCTCCATGGCTGGACCCCCAAATAATATTCCTTTACGTGTTAAGGGGTATCTAGAGAGTGGGATAGGGTTAATAACTACCCGACACCTAACGCGTACCCTAACCCTAACCCCTACCCTAACCCTAACACGTACCCTAATCCTAACCCGTACCCTAAACCGAGCCCTAACCCTAACACTAACCCTAACCCTAACCCTAACCCATACCCTACACCATAGACGAACCCGTCCCCGAACCCATACCCTAAGCCGTACCCTAAGCCTAACCCTCAGCCTAACCCTAACCCTAGGCTACCCTTGACTGCTTCTTCCTCCAATAGATTTCCTAAGCACTAGTGTTTTAAGGAACAGATTAAAAAGAGAATCCTAATGTGATTTCTTTATAATGGGTGTGTTCCTTATCTTATCCTAGAGTCTAAGCTCTTCTCCATGGCAGGATCCTCAAATAATATTCCTTTACGTGCTAAGGGGTATCTAGAGACTGGGATAGGTTTAATAACTACCCAACCCTAATGCGTACCCTAACCCTAACCCCTACCCTAACCCTAACACGTACCCTAAACCTAACCCGTACCCTAAACCGAGCCCTAACCCTAACACTAACCCTAACCCATACCCTACACCATACACGAACCCGTCCCCGAACCCAAACCCTAAGCCGTACCCTAAGCCTAACCCTCAGCCTAACCCTAACCCTAGGCTACCCTTGACTGCTTCTGCCTCCAATAGATTTCCTAAGCACTAGTGTTTTAAGGAACAGATTAAAAAGAGAATCCTAATGTGATTTCTTTATAATGGGTGTGTTCCTTATCTTATCCTAGTGTCTAAGCTCTTCTCCATGGCTGGACCCTCAAATAATATTCCTTTACGTGCTAAGGAGTATCTAGAGACTGGGATAGGTTTAATAACTACCCAACCCTAACACGTACCCTAACCCTAACCCCTACCCTAACCCTAACACGTACCCTAATCCTAACCCGTACCCTAAACCGAGCCCTAACGCTAACACTAACCCTAACCCTAACCCTAACCCATACCCTACACCATACACGAACCCTTCCCCGAAACCATACCCTAAGCCGTACCCTAAGCCTAACCCTCAGCCTAACCCTAACCCTACGCTACCCTTGACTGCTTCTGCCTCCAATAGATTTCCTAAGTACTAGTGTTTTAAGGAACAGATTAAAAAGAGAATCCTAATGTGATTTCTTTATAATGGGTGTGTTCCTTATCTTATCCTAGTGTCTAAGCTCTTCTCCATGGCTGGACCCTCAAATAATATTCCTTTACGTGCTAAGGGGTATCTAGAGACTGGGATAGGTTTAATAACTACCCTAACCCTAACGCGTACACTAACCCTAACTCCTAACCTAACCCTAACAAGTACCCTAATCCTAACACGTACCCTAAACCGAGCCCTAACCCTAACACTAACCCTAACCCTAACCCTAACCCATACCATACGCCGTACCCGAACCCGTCCCCGAACCCGTACCCTAAGCCGTACCCTAAGACTAACCCTCAGCCTAACCCTAACCCTAGGGTACCCTTGACTGCTTCTGCCTCCAATAGATTTCCTAAGCACTAGTGTTTTAAGGAACAGCTTAAAAAGAGAATCTTAATGTGATTTCTTTATAATGGGTGTGTTCCTTATCTTATCCTAGTGTCTAAGCTCTTCTCCATGGCTGGACCCTCAAATAATATTCCTTTCCGTGCTAAGGGGTATCTAGAGACTTGGATGGGTTTAATAACTACCCTAACCCTAACGCGTACCCTAACCCTAACTCCTACCCAAACCCTAACACGTACCCTAATCCTAACACGTACCCTAAACCGAGCCCTAACCCTAACACTAACCCTAACCCTAACCCTAACCCATACCCTACGCCGTACCCGAACCCCTAACCGAACCCGTAACCTAAGCCGTACCCTAACCCTAACCGTAAGCCTAACCCTAACCCTAGGCTACCCTTGACTGCTTCTGCCTCCAATAGATTTCCTAAGCACTAGTGTTTTAAGGAACAGATTAAAAAGAGAATCCTAATGTGATTTCTTTATAATGGGTGTGTTCCTTATGTTATCCTATTGTCTAAACTCTTCTCCATGGCTGGACCCCCAAATAATATTCCTTTACGTGTTAAGGGGTATCTAGAGAGTGGGATAGGGTTAATAACTACCCGACACCTAACGCGTACCCTAACCCTAACCCCTACCCTAACCCTAACACGTACCCTAATCCTAACCCGTACCCTAAACCGAGCCCTAACCCTAACACTAACCCTAACCCTAACCCTAACCCATACCCTACACCATAGACGAACCCGTCCCCGAACCCATACCCTAAGCCGTACCCTAAGCCTAACCCTCAGCCTAACCCTAACCCTAGGCTACCCTTGACTGCTTCTTCCTCCAATAGATTTCCTAAGCACTAGTGTTTTAAGGAACAGATTAAAAAGAGAATCCTAATGTGATTTCTTTATAATGGGTGTGTTCCTTATCTTATCCTAGAGTCTAAGCTCTTCTCCATGGCAGGATCCTCAAATAATATTCCTTTACGTGCTAAGGGGTATCTAGAGACTGGGATAGGTTTAATAACTACCCAACCCTAATGCGTACCCTAACCCTAACCCCTACCCTAACCCTAACACGTACCCTAAACCTAACCCGTACCCTAAACCGAGCCCTAACCCTAACACTAACCCTAACCCATACCCTACACCATACACGAACCCGTCCCCGAACCCAAACCCTAAGCCGTACCCTAAGCCTAACCCTCAGCCTAACCCTAACCCTAGGCTACCCTTGACTGCTTCTGCCTCCAATAGATTTCCTAAGCACTAGTGTTTTAAGGAACAGATTAAAAAGAGAATCCTAATGTGATTTCTTTATAATGGGTGTGTTCCTTATCTTATCCTAGTGTCTAAGCTCTTCTCCATGGCTGGACCCTCAAATAATATTCCTTTACGTGCTAAGGAGTATCTAGAGACTGGGATAGGTTTAATAACTACCCAACCCTAACACGTACCCTAACCCTAACCCCTACCCTAACCCTAACACGTACCCTAATCCTAACCCGTACCCTAAACCGAGCCCTAACGCTAACACTAACCCTAACCCTAACCCTAACCCATACCCTACACCATACACGAACCCTTCCCCGAAACCATACCCTAAGCCGTACCCTAAGCCTAACCCTCAGCCTAACCCTAACCCTACGCTACCCTTGACTGCTTCTGCCTCCAATAGATTTCCTAAGTACTAGTGTTTTAAGGAACAGATTAAAAAGAGAATCCTAATGTGATTTCTTTATAATGGGTGTGTTCCTTATCTTATCCTAGTGTCTAAGCTCTTCTCCATGGCTGGACCCTCAAATAATATTCCTTTACGTGCTAAGGGGTATCTAGAGACTGGGATAGGTTTAATAACTACCCTAACCCTAACGCGTACACTAACCCTAACTCCTAACCTAACCCTAACAAGTACCCTAATCCTAACACGTACCCTAAACCGAGCCCTAACCCTAACACTAACCCTAACCCTAACCCTAACCCATACCATACGCCGTACCCGAACCCGTCCCCGAACCCGTACCCTAAGCCGTACCCTAAGACTAACCCTCAGCCTAACCCTAACCCTAGGGTACCCTTGACTGCTTCTGCCTCCAATAGATTTCCTAAGCACTAGTGTTTTAAGGAACAGCTTAAAAAGAGAATCTTAATGTGATTTCTTTATAATGGGTGTGTTCCTTATCTTATCCTAGTGTCTAAGCTCTTCTCCATGGCTGGACCCTCAAATAATATTCCTTTCCGTGCTAAGGGGTATCTAGAGACTTGGATGGGTTTAATAACTACCCTAACCCTAACGCGTACCCTAACCCTAACTCCTACCCAAACCCTAACACGTACCCTAATCCTAACACGTACCCTAAACCGAGCCCTAACCCTAACACTAACCCTAACCCTAACCCTAACCCATACCCTACGCCGTACCCGAACCCCTAACCGAACCCGTAACCTAAGCCGTACCCTAACCCTAACCGTAAGCCTAACCCTAACCCTAGGCTACCCTTGACTGCTTCTGCCTCCAATAGATTTCCTAAGCACTAGTGTTTTAAGGAACAGATTAAAAAGAGAATCCTAATGTGATTTCTTTATAATGGGTGTGTTCCTTATGTTATCCTATTGTCTAAACTCTTCTCCATGGCTGGACCCCCAAATAATATTCCTTTACGTGTTAAGGGGTATCTAGAGAGTGGGATAGGGTTAATAACTACCCGACACCTAACGCGTACCCTAACCCTAACCCCTACCCTAACCCTAACACGTACCCTAATCCTAACCCGTACCCTAAACCGAGCCCTAACCCTAACACTAACCCTAACCCTAACCCTAACCCATACCCTACACCATAGACGAACCCGTCCCCGAACCCATACCCTAAGCCGTACCCTAAGCCTAACCCTCAGCCTAACCCTAACCCTAGGCTACCCTTGACTGCTTCTTCCTCCAATAGATTTCCTAAGCACTAGTGTTTTAAGGAACAGATTAAAAAGAGAATCCTAATGTGATTTCTTTATAATGGGTGTGTTCCTTATCTTATCCTAGAGTCTAAGCTCTTCTCCATGGCAGGATCCTCAAATAATATTCCTTTACGTGCTAAGGGGTATCTAGAGACTGGGATAGGTTTAATAACTACCCAACCCTAATGCGTACCCTAACCCTAACCCCTACCCTAACCCTAACACGTACCCTAAACCTAACCCGTACCCTAAACCGAGCCCTAACCCTAACACTAACCCTAACCCATACCCTACACCATACACGAACCCGTCCCCGAACCCAAACCCTAAGCCGTACCCTAAGCCTAACCCTCAGCCTAACCCTAACCCTAGGCTACCCTTGACTGCTTCTGCCTCCAATAGATTTCCTAAGCACTAGTGTTTTAAGGAACAGATTAAAAAGAGAATCCTAATGTGATTTCTTTATAATGGGTGTGTTCCTTATCTTATCCTAGTGTCTAAGCTCTTCTCCATGGCTGGACCCTCAAATAATATTCCTTTACGTGCTAAGGAGTATCTAGAGACTGGGATAGGTTTAATAACTACCCAACCCTAACACGTACCCTAACCCTAACCCCTACCCTAACCCTAACACGTACCCTAATCCTAACCCGTACCCTAAACCGAGCCCTAACGCTAACACTAACCCTAACCCTAACCCTAACCCATACCCTACACCATACACGAACCCTTCCCCGAAACCATACCCTAAGCCGTACCCTAAGCCTAACCCTCAGCCTAACCCTAACCCTACGCTACCCTTGACTGCTTCTGCCTCCAATAGATTTCCTAAGTACTAGTGTTTTAAGGAACAGATTAAAAAGAGAATCCTAATGTGATTTCTTTATAATGGGTGTGTTCCTTATCTTATCCTAGTGTCTAAGCTCTTCTCCATGGCTGGACCCTCAAATAATATTCCTTTACGTGCTAAGGGGTATCTAGAGACTGGGATAGGTTTAATAACTACCCTAACCCTAACGCGTACACTAACCCTAACTCCTAACCTAACCCTAACAAGTACCCTAATCCTAACACGTACCCTAAACCGAGCCCTAACCCTAACACTAACCCTAACCCTAACCCTAACCCATACCATACGCCGTACCCGAACCCGTCCCCGAACCCGTACCCTAAGCCGTACCCTAAGACTAACCCTCAGCCTAACCCTAACCCTAGGGTACCCTTGACTGCTTCTGCCTCCAATAGATTTCCTAAGCACTAGTGTTTTAAGGAACAGCTTAAAAAGAGAATCTTAATGTGATTTCTTTATAATGGGTGTGTTCCTTATCTTATCCTAGTGTCTAAGCTCTTCTCCATGGCTGGACCCTCAAATAATATTCCTTTACGTGCTAAGGTGTATCTAGAGACTGGGATAGGTTTAATAACTACCCAACCCTAACGCGTACCCTAACCCTAACCCCTACCCTAACCCTAACACGTACCCTAATCCTAACCCGTACCCTAAACCGAGCCCTAAACCTAACACTAACCCTAACCCTAACCCTAACCCATACCCTACACCATACACGAACCCGTCCCCGAACCCATACCCTAAGCCGTACCCTAAGCCTAACCCTCAGCCTAACCCTAACCCTAGGCTACCCTTGACTGCTTCTGCCTCCAATAGATTTCCTAAGCACTAGTGTTTTAAGGAACAGATTAAAAAGAGACTCCTAATGTGATTTCTTTATAATGGGTGTGTTCCTTATCTTATCCTAGTGTCTAAACTCTTCCCCATGGCTGGACCCCCCAATAATATTCCTTTACGTGTTAAGGGGTATCTAGAGAGTGGGATAGGTTTAATAAGTACCCTACCCCTAACGCGTACCCTAACCCTAACCCCTACCCTAACCCTAACACGTACCCTAATCCTAACCCGTACCCTAAATCGAGCCCTAACCCTAACCCATACCCTACACCATACACGAACCCGTCCCCGAACCCATACCCTAAGCCGTACCCTAAGCCTAACCCTCAGCCTAACCCTAACCCTAGGCTACCCTTGACTGCTTCTGCCTCCAATAGATTTCCTAAGCACTAGTGTTTTAAGGAACAGCTTAAAAAGAGAATCCTAATGTGATTTCTTTATAATGGGTGTGTTCCTAATCTTATCCTAGTGTCTAAGCTCTTCTCCTTGGCTGGACCCTCAAATAATATTCCTTTACGTGCTAAGGGGTATCTAGAGATTGGGATAGGTTTAATAACTACCCAACCCTAACGTGTACCCTAACCCTAACCCCTACCCTAACCCTAACACGTACCCTAATCCTAACCCGTACCCTAAACCGAGCCCTAACCCTAACACTAACCCTAACCCTAACCCTAACCCATACCCTACGCCGTACCCGAACCCCACCCCGAACCCGTACCCTAAGCCGTACCCTAAGCCTAACCCTAAGCCTAACCCTAACCCTAGGCTACCCTTGACTGCTTCTGCCTCCAATAGATTTCCTAAGCACAAGTGTTTTAAGGAACATCTTAAAAAGAGAATCCTAATGTGATTTCTTTATAATGGGTGTGTTCCTTATCTTATCCTAGTGTCTAAACTCTTCTCCATGGCTGGACCCCCAAATAATATTCCTTTACGTGTTAAGGGGTATCTAGAGAGTGGGATAGGTTTAATAACTACCCTACCCCTAACGCGTACCCTAACCCTAACCCCTACCCTAACCCTAACACGTACCCTAATCCTAACCCGTACCCTAAACCGAGCCCTAACCCTAACACTAACCCTAACCCTAACACTAACCCATACCCTACACCATACACGAACCCGTCCCCGAACCCATACCCTAAGCCGTACCCTAAGCCTAAACCTCAGCCTAACACTAACCCTAGGCTACCCTTGACTGCTTCTGTCTCCAATAGATTTCCTAAGCACTAGTGTTTTAAGGAACAGATTAAAAAGAGAATCCTAATGTGATTTCTTTATAATGGGTGTGTTCCTTATCTTATCCTAGTGTCTAAGCTCTTCTCCATGCCTGGACACTCAAATGATATTCCTTTACGTGCTAAGGGGTATCTAGAGACTGGGATAGGTTTAATAACTACCCTAACCCTAACGCGTACCCTAACCCTAACTCCTAACCTAACCCTAACACGTACCCTAATCCTAACCCGTACCCTAAACCGAGCCCTAACCCTAACACTAACCCTAACCCTAACCCTAACCCATACCCTACGCCGTACCCGAACCCGTCCCCGAAGTCGTACCCTAAGCCGTACCCTAAGCCTAACCCTCAGCCTAACCCTAACCCTAGGCTACCCTTGACTGCTTCTGCCTCCAATAGATTTCCTAAGCACTAGTGTTTTAAGGAACAGCTTAAAAAGAGAATCCTAATGTGATTTCTTTATAATGGGTGTGTTCCTTATCTTATCCTAGTGTCTAAGCTCTTCTCCATGGCTGCACCCTCAAATAATATTCCTTTACGTGCTAAGGGTTATCTAGAGACTGGGATAGGTTTAATAACTACCCAACCCTAACGCGTACCCTAACCCTAACCCCTACCCTAACCCTAACACGTACCCTAATCCTAACCCGTACCCTAAACCGAGCCCTAACCCTAACACTAACCCTAAACCTAACCCTAACCCATACCCTACACCATACATGAACCCGTCCCCGAACCCAAACCCTAAGCCGTACCCTAAGCCTAACCCTAAGCCTAACCCTAACCCTAGGCTACCCTTGACTGCTTCTGCCTCCAATAGATTTCCTAAGCACTAGTGTTTTAAGGAACAGCTTAAAAAGAGTATCCTAATGTGATTTCTTTATAATGGGTGTGTTCCTTGTCTTATCCTAGTGTGTAAGCTCTTCTCCATGGCTGGACCCTCAAATAATATTCCTTTACGTGCTAAGGGATATCTAGGGACTGGGATAGGTTTCATAACTACCCTACCCCTAACGCGTACCCTAACCCTAACCACTAACCTAACCCTAACACGTACCCTAATCCTAACCCGTACCCTAAACCGAGCCCTAACCCTAACACTAACCCTAACCCTAACCCTAACCCATACCCTACACCATACACGAACCCTTCCCCGAACCCATACCCTAAGCCGTACCGTAAGCCTAACCCTCAGCCTAACCCTAACCCTAGGCTACCCTTGACTGCTTCTGCTTCCAATAGATTTCCTAAGCACTAGTGTTTTAAGGAACAGATTAAAAAGAGAATCCTAATGTGATTTCTTTATAATGGGTGTGTTCCTTATCTTATCTTAGTGTCTAAGCTCTTCTCCATGGCTGGACCCTCAAATAATATTCCTTTACATGCTAAGGGGTATCTACAGACTGGGATAGGTTTAATAACTACCCAACTCTAACGCGTACACTAACCCTAACCCCTACCCTAACCCTAACACGTACCCTAATCCTAACCCGTACCCTAAACCGAGCCCTAACCCTAATACTAACCCTAACCCTAACCCTAACCCATACTGTACACCATACACGAACCCGTCCCCGAACCCAAACCCTAAGCCGTACCCTAAGCCTAACCCTCAGCCTAACACTAACCCTAGGCTACCCTTGACTGCTTCTGCCTCCAATAGATTTCCTAAGCACTAGTGTTTTAAGGATCAGCTTAAAAAGAGAATCCTAATGTGATTTCTTTATAATGGGTGTGTTCCTTATCTTATCCTAGTGTCTAAGCTCTTCTCCATGGCTGGACCCTCAAATGATATTCCTTTTCGTGCTAAGGTGTATCTAGAGACTGGGATAGGTTTAATAACTGCCCTAACCCTAACGCGTACCCTAACCCTAACTCCTACCCTAACCCTAACACGTACCCTAATCCTAACACGTACCCTAAACCGAGCCCTAACCCTAACACTAACCCTAACCCTAACCCATACCCTACGCCGTACCCGAACCCCTCCCCGAACCCGCACGCTAAGCTGTACCCTAAGCCTAACCCTAAGCCTAACCCTAACCCTAGGCTACCCTTGACTGCTTCTGCCTCCAATAGATTTCCTAAGCACTAGTGTTTTAAGCATCAGCTTAAAAAGAGAATCCTAATGTGATTTCTTTATAATGGGTGTGTTCCTTGTCTTATCCTAGTGTCTAAGCTCTTCTCCATGGCTGGACCCCCAAATAATATTCCTTTACGTGTTAAGGAGTATCTAGAGCGTGGGATACGTTTAATAACTACCCTACCCCTAACGCGTACCCTAACCCTAACCACTACCCTAACCCTAACACGTACCCTAAACCTAACCCATACCCTAAACCGAGCCCTAACCCTAACCCTAACCCTAACCCTAACCGTAACCCATACCCTACACCATACACGAACCCTTCCCCGAACCCGTACCCTAAGCCGTACCCTAAGCCTAACCCTCAGCCTAACCCTAACCCTAGGCTACCCTTGACTGCTTCTGCCTCCAGTAGATTTCCTAAGCACTAGTGTTTTAAGGAACAGCTTAAAAAGAAAATCCTAATGTGATTTCTTTATAATGGGGGTGTTCCTAATCTTATCCTAGTGTCTAAGCTCTTCTCCAGGGCTAGACCCTCAAATAATATTCCTTTACGTGCTAAGGGGTATCTAGAGACTGGGATAGGTTTAATAACTACCCAACCCTAACGTGTACCCTAACCCTAACCCCTACCCTAACCCTAACACGTACCCTAATCCTAACCCGTACCCTAAACCGAGCCCTAACCCTAACACTAACCCTAACTCTAACCCTAACCCATACCCTACGCCGTACCCGAACCCCTCCCCAAACCCGTACCCTAAGCCGTACCCTAAGCCTAACCCTAAGCCTAACCCTAACCCTAGGCTACCCTTGACTGCTTCTGCCTCCAATAGTTTTCCTAAGCACAAGTGTTTTAAGCATCAGCTTAAAAAGAGAATCCTAATGTGATTTCTTTATAATGGGTGTGTTCCTTGTCTTATCCTAGTGTCTAAGCTCTTCTCCATGGCTGGACCCTCAAATAATATTCCTTTACGTGCTAAGGGGTATCTAGGGACTGGGATAGGTTTAATAACTACCCTAACCCTATCGAGTACCCTAACCCTAACTCCTACCCTAACCCTAACACGTACCCTAATCCTAACACGTACCCTAAACCGAGCCCTAACTTTAACACTAACCCTAACCCTAACACTAACCCATACCCTACGCCGTACCCGAACCCCTCCCCGACCCGGTACCCTAAGCCGTACCCTAAGCCTAACCCTAAGCCTAACCCTAACCCTTGGCTACCCTTGACTGCTTCTGCCTCCAATAGATTTCCTAAGCACTAGTGTTTTAAGGAACAGATTAAAAAGAGAATCCTAATGTGATTTCTTTATAATGGGTGTGTTGCTTATCTTATCCTAGTGTCTAAGCTCTTCTCCATGGCTGGACCCTCAAATAATATTCCTTTACGTGCTAAGGGGTATCTACAGACTGGGATAGGTTTAATAACTACCCAACTCTAACGCGTACACTAACCCTAACCCCTACCCTAACCCTAACACGTACCCTAATCCTAACACGTACCCTAAACCGAGCCCTAACCCTAACACTAACCCTAACCCTAACCCTAACCCATACCCTACGCCGTACCCGAACCCCTCCCCAAACCCGTACCCTAAGCCTAACCCTAAGCCTAACCCTAACCCCTACCCTAACCCTAACACGTACCCTAATCCTAACCCGTACCTTAAACCGAGCCCTAACCCTAACACTAACCCTAACCCATACCCTACGCCATACACGAACCCGTCCCCGAACCCATACCCTAAGCCGTACCCTAAGCCTAACCCTCAGCCTAACCCTAACCCTAGGCTACCCTTGACTGCTTCTGCCTCCAATAGATTTCCTAAGCACTAGTGTTTTAAGGAACAGATTAAAAAGAGACTCCTAATGTGATTTCTTTATAATGGGTGAGTTCCTTATCTTATCCTAGTGTCTAAGTTCTTCTCCATGGCTGGACCCTCAAATAATATTCATTTACGTGCTAAGGGGTATCTAGAGACTGGGATAGGTTTAATAACTACCCTAACCCTAACGCGTACCCTAACCCTAACTCCTACCCTAACCCTAACACGTACCCTAATCTTAACACGTACCCTAAACAGAGCCCTAACCCTAACACTAACCCTAACCCTAACCCTAACATATACCCTACGCCGTACCCGAACCCCTCCCCGAACCCGTACCCTACGTCGTACCCTAAGCCTAACCCTAAGCCTAACCCTAACCCTAGGCTACCCTTGACTGCTTCTGCCTCCAATAGATTTCCTAAGCACTAGTGTTTTAAGGAACAGATTAAAAAGAGAATCCTAATGTGATTTCTTTATAATGGGTGTGTTCCTTATCTTATCCTAGTGTCTAAACTCTTCTCCATGGCTGGACCCCCCAATAATATTCCTTTACGTATTAAGGGGTATCTAGAGAGTGGGATAGGTTTAATAACTACCCTACCCCTAACGCGTACCCTAACCCTAACCCCTACCCTAACCCTAACACGTACCCTAATCCTAACCCGTACCCTAAACCGAGCCCTAACCCTAACCCATACCCTACACCATACACGAACCCGTCCCCGAACCCATACCCTAAGCCGTACCCTAAGCCTAACCCTCAGCCTAACCCTAACCCTAGCCTACCCTTGACTTCTTCTGCCTCCAATAGATTTCCTAAGCACTAGTGTTTTAAGGAACAGATTAAAAAGAGAATCCTAATGTGATTTCTTTATAATGGGTGTGTTCCTAATCTTATCCTAGTGTCTAAGCTCTTCTCCATGGCTGGACCCTCAAATAATATTCCTTTACGTGCTAAGGGGTATCTAGAGACTGGGATAGGTTTAATAACTACCCAACCCTAACGTGTACCCTAACCCTAACCCCTACCCTAACCCTAACACGTACCCTAATCCTAACCCGTACCCTAAACCGAGCCCTAACCCTAACACTAACCCTAACCCTAACCCTAACCCATACCCTACGCCGTACCCGAACCCCACCCCGAACCCGTACCCTAAGCCGTACCCTAAGCCTAACCCTAAGCCTAACCCTAACCCTAGGCTACCCTTGACTGCTTCTGCCTCCAATAGATTTCCTAAGCACAAGTGTTTTAAGGAACAGCTTAAAAAGAGAATCCTAATGTGATTTCTTTATAATGGGTGTGTTCCTTATCTTATCCTAGTGTCTAAACTCTTCTCCATGGCTGGACCCCCAAATAATATTCCTTTACGTGTTAAGGGATATCTAGAGAGTGGGATAGGTTTAATAACTACCCTACCCCTAACACGTACGCTAACCCTAACCCCTACCCTAACCCTAACACGTACCCTAATCCTAACCCGTACCCTAAACCGAGCCCTAACCCTAACACTAACCCTAACCCTAACACTAACCCATACCCTACACCATACACGAACCCGTCCCCGAACCCATACCCTAAGCCTTACCCTAAGCCTAAACCTCAGCCTAACACTAACCCTAGGCTACCCTTGACTGCTTCTGTCTCCAATAGATTTCCTAAGCACTAGTGTTTTAAGGAACAGATTAAAAAGAGAATCCTAATGTGATTTCTTTATAATGGGTGTGTTCCTTATCTTATCCTAGTGTCTAAGCTCTTCTCCATGGCTGGCCACTCAAATAATATTCCTTTACGTGCTAAGGGGTATCTAGAGACTGGGATAGGTTTAATAACTACCCTAACCCTAACGCGTACCCTAACCCTAACTCCTAACCTAACCCTAACACGTACCCTAATCCTAACCCGTACCCTAAACCGAGCCCTAACCCTAACACTAACCCTAACCCTAACCCTAACCCATACCCTACGCCGTACCCGAACCCGTCCCTGAAGCCGTACCCTAAGCCGTACCCTAAGCCTAACCCTCAGCCTAACCCTAACCCTAGGCTACCCTTGACTGCTTCTGCCTCCAATAGATTTCCTAAGCACTAGTGTTTTAAGGAACAGCTTAAAAAGAGAATCCTAATGTGATTTCTTTATAATGGGGGTGTTCCTAATCTTATCCTAGTGTCTAAGCTCTTCTCCAGGGCTGGACCCTCAAATAATATTCCTTTACGTGCTAAGGGGTATCTAGAGACTGGGATAGGTTTAATAACTACCCAACCCTAACGTGTACCCTAACCCTAACCCGTACCCTAACCCTAACACGTACCCTAATCCTAACCCGTACCCTAAACCGAGCCCTAACCCTAACACTAACCCTAACTCTAACCCTAACCCATACCCTACTCCGTACCCGAACCCCTCCCCGAACCCGTACCCTAAGCCGTACCCTAAGCCTAACCCTAAGCCTAACCCTAACCCTAGGCTACCCTTGACTGCTTCTGCCTCCAATAGATTTCCTACGCACTAGTGTTTTAAGGAACAGATTAAAAAGAGAATCCTAATGTGATTTCTTTATAATGGATGTGTTCCTTATCTTATCCTAGTGTCTACACTCTTCTCCATGGCTGGACCCCCAAATAATATTCCTTTACGTGTTAAGGGGTATCTAGAGAGTGGGATAGGTTTAATATCTACCCTACCCCTAACGCGTACCCTAACCCTAACCACTACCCTAACCCTAACACGTACCCTAATCCTAACCCGTACCCTAAACCGAGACCTAACCCTAACACTAACCCTAACCCTAACCCTAACCCATACCCTACACCATACACGAACCCTTCCCCGAACCCATACCCTAAGCCGTACCCTAAGCCTAACCCTCAGCCTAACCCTAACCCTAGGCTACCCTTGACTGCTTCTGCCTCCAATAGATTTCCTAAGCACTAGTGTTTTAAGGAACAGATTAAAAAGAGAATCCTAATGTGATTTCTTTATAATGGGTGTGTTCCTTATCTTATCCTAGTGTCTAAGCTCTTCTCCATGGCTGGACCCTCAAATAATATTCCTTTACGTGCTAAGGGGTATCTACAGACTGGGATAGGTTTAATAACTACCCAACTCTAACGCGTACACTAACCCTAACCCCTACCCTAACCCTAACACGTACCCTAATCCTAACACGTACCCTAAACCGAGCCCTAACCCTAACACTAACCCTAACCCTAACCCTAACCCATACCCTACGCCGTACCCGAACCCCTCCCCAAACCCGTACCCTACGTCGTACCCTAAGCCTAACCCTAAGCCTAACCCTAACCCCTACCCTAACCCTAACACGTACCCTAATCCTAACCCGTACCTTAAACCGAGCCCTAACCCTAACCCTAACCCTAACCCATACCCTACACCATACACGAACCCGTCCCCGAACCCATACCCTAAGCCGTACCCTAAGCCTAACCCTCAGCCTAACCCTAACCCTAGGCTACCCTTGACTGCTTCTGCCTCCAATAGATTTCCTAAGCACTAGTGTTTTAAGGAACAGATTAAAAAGAGACTCCTAATGTGATTTCTTTATAATGGGTGTGTTCCTTATCTTATCCTAGTGTCTAAGTTCTTCTCCATGGCTGGACCCTCAAATAATATTCCTTTACGTGCTAAGGGGTATCTAGAGACTGGGATAGGTTTAATAACTACCCTAACCCTAACGCGTACCCTAACCCTAACTCCTACCCTAACCCTAACACGTACCCTAATCCTAACACGTACCCTAAACAGAGCCCTAACCCTAACACTAACCCTAACCCTAACCCTAACCCATACCCTACGCCGTACCCGAACCCCTCCCCGAACCCGTACCCTACGTCGTACCCTAAGCCTAACCCTAAGCCTAACCCTAACCCTAGGCTACCCTTGACTGCTTCTGCCTCCAATAGATTTCCTAAGCACTAGTGTTTTAAGGAACAGATTAAAAAGAGAATCCTAATGTGATTTCTTTATAATGGGTGTGTTCCTTATCTTATCCTAGTGTCTAAACTCTTCTCCATGGCTGGACCCCCCAATAATATTCCTTTACGTGTTAAGGGGTATCTAGAGAGTGGGATAGGTTTAATAACTACCCTACCCCTAACGCGTACCCTAACCCTAACCCCTACCCTAACCCTAACACGTACCCTAATCCTAACCCGTACCCTAAACCGAGCCCTAACCCTAACCCATACCCTACACCATACACGAACCCGTCCCCGAACCCATACCCTAAGCCGTACCCTAAGCCTAACCCTCAGCCTAACCCTAACCCTAGGCTACCCTTGACTGCTTCTGCCTCCAATAGATTTCCTAAGCACTAGTGTTTTAAGGAACAGATTAAAAAGAGAATCCTAATGTGATTTCTTTATAATGGGTGTGTTCCTAATCTTATCCTAGTGTCTAAGCTCTTCTCCATGGCTGGACCCTCAAATAATATTCCTTTACGTGCTAAGGGGTATCTAGAGACTGGGATAGGTTTAATAACTACCCAACCCTAACACGTACGCTAACCCTAACCCCTACCCTAACCCTAACACGTACCCTAATCCTAACCCGTACCCTAAACCGAGCCCTAACCCTAACACTAACCCTAACCCTAACACTAACCCATACCCTACACCATACACGAACCCGTCCCCGAACCCATACCCTAAGCCGTACCCTAAGCCTAAACCTCAGCCTAACACTAACCCTAGGCTACCCTTGACTGCTTCTGTCTCCAATAGATTTCCTAAGCACTAGTGTTTTAAGGAACAGATTAAAAAGAGAATCCTAATGTGATTTCTTTATAATGGGTGTGTTCCTTATCTTATCCTAGTGTCTAAGCTCTTCTCCAGGGCTGGACCCTCAAATAATATTCCTTTACGTGCTAAGGGGTATCTAGAGACTGGGATAGGTTTAATATCTACCCAACCCTAACGTGTACCCTAACCCTAACCCCTACCCTAACCCTAACACGTACCCTAATCCTAACACGTACCCTAAACCGAGCCCTAACCCTAACACTAACCCTAAATCTAACCCTAACCCATACCCTACGCCGTACCCGAACCCCTCCCCGAACCCGTACCCTAAGCCGTACCCTAAGCCTAACCCTAAGCCTAACCCTAACCCTAGGCTACCCTTGACTGCTTCTGCCTCCAATAGATTTCCTAAGCACAAGTGTTTTAAGCATCAGCTTAAAAAGAGAATCCTAATGTGATTTCTTTATAATGGGTGGGTTCCTTGTCTTATCCTAGTGTCTAAGCTCTTCTCCATGGCTGGACCCTCAAATAATATTCCTTTACGTGCTAAGGGGTATCTAGGGACTGGGATAGGTTTAATAACTAACCTAACCCTATCGCGTACCCTAACCCTAACTCCTACCCTAACCCTAACACGTACCCTAATCCTAACACGTACCCTAAACCGAGCCCTAACCCTAACCCATACCCTACACCATACACGAACCCGTCCCCGAACCCATACCCTAAGCCGTACCCTAAGCCTAACCCTCAGCCTAACCCTAACCCTAGGCTACCCTTGACTGCTTCTGCCTCCAATAGATTTCGTAAGCACTAGTGTTTTAAGGAACAGATTAAAAAGAGAATCCTAATGTGATTTCTTTATAATGGGTGTGTTCCTAATCTTATCCTAGTGTCTAAGCTCTTCTCCATGGCTGGACCCTCAAATAATATTCCTTTACGTGCTAAGGGGTATCTAGAGACTGGGATAGGTTTAATAACTACCCAACCCTAACGTGTACCCTAACCCTAACCCCTACCCTAACCCTAACACGTACCCTAATCCTAACCCGTACCCTAAACCGAGCCCTAACCCTAACACTAACCCTAACCCTAACCCTAACCCATACCCTACGCCGTACCCGAACCCCACCCCGAACCCGTACCCTAAGCCATACCCTAAGCCTAACCCTAAGCCTAACCCTAACCCTAGGCTACCCTTGACTGCTTCTGCTTCCAATAGATTTCCTAAGCACTAGTGTTTTAAGGAACAGATTAAAAAGAGAATCCTAATGTGATTTCTTTATAATGGGTGTGTTCCTTATCTTATCCTAGTGTCTAAGCTCTTCTCCATGGCTGGACCCTCAAATAATATTCCTTTACATGCTAAGGCGTATCTACAGACTGGAATAGGTTTAATAACTACCCAACTCTAATGCGTACACTAACCCTAACCCCTACCCTAACCCTAACACGTACCCTAATCCTAACCCGTACCCTAAACCGAGCCCTAACCCTAACACTAACACTAACCCTAACCCATACCCTACGCCGTACCCGAACCCCTCACCGAACCCGCACCCTAAGCTGTACCCTAAGCCTAACCCTAAGCCTAACCCTAACCCTAGGCTACCCTTGACTGCTTCTGCCTCCAATAGATTTCCTAAGCACTAGTGTTTTAAGAAACAGATTAAAAAGAGAATCCTAATGTAATTTCTTTATAATGGGTGTGTTCCTAATCTTATCCTAGTGTCTAAGCTCTTCTCCATGGCTGGTCCCCCAAATAATATTCCTTTACGTGTTAAGGGGTATCTAGAGAGTGGGATAGGTTTAATAACTACCCTACCCCTAACGCGTACCCTAACCCTAACCACTACCCTAACACTAACACGTACCCTAAACCTAACCCATACCCTAAACCGAGCCCTAACCCTAACCCTAACCCTAACCCTAACCGTAACCCATACCCTACACCATACACGAACCCTTCCCCGAACCCGTACCCTAAGCCGTACCCTAAGCCTAATCCTCAGCCTAACCCTAACCCTAGGCTACCCTTGACTCCTTCTGCCTCCAGTAGATTTCCTAAGCACTAGTGTTTTAAGGAACAGCTTAAAAAGAAAATCCTAATGTGATTTCTTTATAATGGGGGTGTTCCTAATCTTATCCTAGTGTCTAAGCTCTTCTCCAGGGCTGGACCCTCAAATAATATTCCTTTACGTGCTAAGGGGTATCTAGAGACTGGGATAGGTTTAATAACTACCCAACCCTAACGTGTACCCTAACCCTAACCCCTACCCTAACCCTAACACGTACCCTAATCCTAACCCGTACCCTAAACCGAGACCTAACCCTAACACTAACCCTAACTCTAACCCTAACCCATACCCTACGCCGTACCCGAACCCCTCCCCGAACCCGTACCCTAAGCCGTACCCTAAGCCTAACCCTAAGCCTAACCCTAACCCTAGGCTACCCTTGACTGCTTCTGCCTCCAATAGATTTCCTAAGCACAAGTGTTTTAATCATCAGCTTAAAAAGAGAATCCTAATGTGATTTCTTTATTATGGGTGTGTTCCTTGTCTTATCCTAGTGTCTAAGCTCTTCTCCATGGCTGGACCCTCAAATAATATTCCTTTACGTGCTACGGGGTATCTAGGGACTGGGATAGGTTTAATAACTACCCTAAACCTATCGCGTACCCTAACCCTAACTCCTACCCTAACCCTAACACGTACCCTAATCCTAACACGTACCCTAAACCGAGCCCTAAATTTAACACTAACCCTAACCCTAACCCTAACCCATACCCTACGCCGTACCCGAACCCCTCCCCGACCCCGTACCCTAAGCCGTACCCTAAGGCTAACCCTAAGCCTAACCCTAACCCTAGGCTACCCTTGACTGCTTCTGCCTCCAATAGATTTCCTAAGCACTAGTGTTTTAAGGAACAGATTAAAAAGAGAATCCTAATGTGATTTCTTTATAATGGGTGTGTTCCTTATCTTATCCTAGTGTCTAAACTCTTCTCCATGGCTGGACCCCCAAATAATATTCCTTTACGTGTTAAGGGGTATGTAGAGAGTGGGATAGGTTTAATATCTACCCTACCCCTAACGCGTACCCTAACCCTAACCACTACCCTAACCCTAACACGTACCCTAATCCTAACCCGTACCCTAAACCGAGCCCTAACCCTAACACTAACCCTAACCCTAACCCTAACCCATACCCTACGCCATACCCGAACCCCTCCCCAAACCCGTACCCTACGTCGTACCCTAAGCCTAACCCTAAGACTAACCCTAACCCCTACCGTAACCCTAACACGTACCCTAATCCTAACCGGTACCTTAAACCGAGCCCTAACCCTAACCCTAACCCTAACCCATACCCTACACCATACACGAACCCGTCCCCGAACCCATACCCTAAGCCGTACCCTAAGCCTAACCCTCAGCCTAACCCTAACCCTAGGCTACCCTTGACTGCTTCTTCCTCCAATAGATTTCCTAAGCACTAGTGTTTTAAGGAACAGATTAAAAAGAGAATCCTAATGTGATTTCTTTATAATGGGTGTGTTCCTTATCTTATCCTAGAGTCTAAGCTCTTCTCCATGGCAGGATCCTCAAATAATATTCCTTTACGTGCTAAGGGGTATCTAGAGACTGGGATAGGTTTAATAACTACCCAACCCTAATGCGTACCCTAACCCTAACCCCTACCCTAACCCTAACACGTACCCTAAACCTAACCCGTACCCTAAACCGAGCCCTAACCCTATCACTAACCCTAACCCATACCCTACACCATACACGAACCCGTCCCCGAACCCAAACCCTAAGCCGTACCCTAAGCCTAACCCTCAGCCTAACCCTAACCCTAGGCTACCCTTGACTGCTTCTGCCTCCAATAGATTTCCTAAGCACTAGTGTTTTAAGGAACAGATTAAAAAGAGAATCCTAATGTGATTTCTTTATAATGGGTGTGTTCCTTATCTTATCCTAGTGTCTAAGCTCTTCTCCATGGCTGGACCCTCAAATAATATTCCTTTACGTGCTAAGGAGTATCTAGAGACTGGGATAGGTTTAATAACTACCCAACCCTAACACGTACCCTAACCCTAACCCCTACCCTAACCCTAACACGTACCCTAATCCTAACCCGTACCCTAAACCGAGCCCTAACGCTAACACTAACCCTAACCCTAACCCTAACCCATACCCTACACCATACACGAACCCTTCCCCGAAACCATACCCTAAGCCGTACCCTAAGCCTAACCCTCAGCCTAACCCTAACCCTACGCTACCCTTGACTGCTTCTGCCTCCAATAGATTTCCTAAGTACTAGTGTTTTAAGGAACAGATTAAAAAGAGAATCCTAATGTGATTTCTTTATAATGGGTGTGTTCCTTATCTTATCCTAGTGTCTAAGCTCTTCTCCATGGCTGGACCCTCAAATAATATTCCTTTACGTGCTAAGGGGTATCTAGAGACTGGGATAGGTTTAATAACTACCCTAACCCTAACGCGTACACTAACCCTAACTCCTAACCTAACCCTAACAAGTACCCTAATCCTAACACGTACCCTAAACCGAGCCCTAACCCTAACACTAACCCTAACCCTAACCCTAACCCATACCATACGCCGTACCCGAACCCGTCCCCGAACCCGTACCCTAAGCCGTACCCTAAGACTAACCCTCAGCCTAACCCTAACCCTAGGGTACCCTTGACTGCTTCTGCCTCCAATAGATTTCCTAAGCACTAGTGTTTTAAGGAACAGCTTAAAAAGAGAATCTTAATGTGATTTCTTTATAATGGGTGTGTTCCTTATCTTATCCTAGTGTCTAAGCTCTTCTCCATGGCTGGACCCTCAAATAATATTCCTTTACGTGCTAAGGTGTATCTAGAGACTGGGATAGGTTTAATAACTACCCAACCCTAACGCGTACCCTAACCCTAACCCCTACCCTAACCCTAACACGTACCCTAATCCTAACCCGTACCCTAAACCGAGCCCTAAACCTAACACTAACCCTAACCCTAACCCTAACCCATACCCTACACCATACACGAACCCGTCCCCGAACCCATACCCTAAGCCGTACCCTAAGCCTAACCCTCAGCCTAACCCTAACCCTAGGCTACCCTTGACTGCTTCTGCCTCCAATAGATTTCCTAAGCACTAGTGTTTTAAGGAACAGATTAAAAAGAGACTCCTAATGTGATTTCTTTATAATGGGTGTGTTCCTTATCTTATCCTAGTGTCTAAACTCTTCCCCATGGCTGGACCCCCCAATAATATTCCTTTACGTGTTAAGGGGTATCTAGAGAGTGGGATAGGTTTAATAAGTACCCTACCCCTAACGCGTACCCTAACCCTAACCCCTACCCTAACCCTAACACGTACCCTAATCCTAACCCGTACCCTAAATCGAGCCCTAACCCTAACCCATACCCTACACCATACACGAACCCGTCCCCGAACCCATACCCTAAGCCGTACCCTAAGCCTAACCCTCAGCCTAACCCTAACCCTAGGCTACCCTTGACTGCTTCTGCCTCCAATAGATTTCCTAAGCACTAGTGTTTTAAGGAACAGCTTAAAAAGAGAATCCTAATGTGATTTCTTTATAATGGGTGTGTTCCTAATCTTATCCTAGTGTCTAAGCTCTTCTCCTTGGCTGGACCCTCAAATAATATTCCTTTACGTGCTAAGGGGTATCTAGAGATTGGGATAGGTTTAATAACTACCCAACCCTAACGTGTACCCTAACCCTAACCCCTACCCTAACCCTAACACGTACCCTAATCCTAACCCGTACCCTAAACCGAGCCCTAACCCTAACACTAACCCTAAACCTAACCCTAACCCATACCCTACGCCGTACCCGAACCCCACCCCGAACCCGTACCCTAAGCCGTACCCTAAGCCTAACCCTAAGCCTAACCCTAACCCTAGGCTACCCTTGACTGCTTCTGCCTCCAATAGATTTCCTAAGCACAAGTGTTTTAAGGAACATCTTAAAAAGAGAATCCTAATGTGATTTCTTTATAATGGGTGTGTTCCTTATCTTATCCTAGTGTCTAAACTCTTCTCCATGGCTGGACCCCCAAATAATATTCCTTTACGTGTTAAGGGGTATCTAGAGAGTGGGATAGGTTTAATAACTACCCTACCCCTAACGCGTACCCTAACCCTAACCCCTACCCTAACCCTAACACGTACCCTAATCCTAACCCGTACCCTAAACCGAGCCCTAACCCTAACACTAACCCTAACCCTAACACTAACCCATACCCTACACCATACACGAACCCGTCCCCGAACCCATACCCTAAGCCGTACCCTAAGCCTAAACCTCAGCCTAACACTAACCCTAGGCTACCCTTGACTGCTTCTGTCTCCAATAGATTTCCTAAGCACTAGTGTTTTAAGGAACAGATTAAAAAGAGAATCCTAATGTGATTTCTTTATAATGGGTGTGTTCCTTATCTTATCCTAGTGTCTAAGCTCTTCTCCATGCCTGGACACTCAAATGATATTCCTTTACGTGCTAAGGGGTATCTAGAGACTGGGATAGGTTTAATAACTACCCTAACCCTAACGCGTACCCTAACCCTAACTCCTAACCTAACCCTAACACGTACCCTAATCCTAACCCGTACCCTAAACCGAGCCCTAACCCTAACACTAACCCTAACCCTAACCCTAACCCATACCCTACGCCGTACCCGAACCCGTCCCCGAAGTCGTACCCTAAGCCGTACCCTAAGCCTAACCCTCAGCCTAACCCTAACCCTAGGCTACCCTTGACTGCTTCTGCCTCCAATAGATTTCCTAAGCACTAGTGTTTTAAGGAACAGCTTAAAAAGAGAATCCTAATGTGATTTCTTTATAATGGGTGTGTTCCTTATCTTATCCTAGTGTCTAAGCTCTTCTCCATGGCTGCACCCTCAAATAATATTCCTTTACGTGCTAAGGGGTATCTAGAGACTGGGATAGGTTTAATAACTACCCAACCCTAACGCGTACCCTAACCCTAACCCCTACCCTAACCCTAACACGTACCCTAATCCTAACCCGTACCCTAAACCGAGCCCTAACCCTAACACTAACCCTAAACCTAACCCTAACCCATACCCTACACCATACATGAACCCGTCCCCGAACCCAAACCCTAAGCCGTACCCTAAGCCTAACCCTAAGCCTAACCCTAACCCTAGGCTACCCTTGACTGCTTCTGCCTCCAATAGATTTCCTAAGCACTAGTGTTTTAAGGAACAGCTTAAAAAGAGTATCCTAATGTGATTTCTTTATAATGGGTGTGTTCCTTGTCTTATCCTAGTGTGTAAGCTCTTCTCCATGGCTGGACCCTCAAATAATATTCCTTTACGTGCTAAGGGATATCTAGGGACTGGGATAGGTTTCATAACTACCCTACCCCTAACGCGTACCCTAACCCTAACCACTAACCTAACCCTAACACGTACCCTAATCCTAACCCGTACCCTAAACCGAGCCCTAACCCTAACACTAACCCTAACCCTAACCCTAACCCATACCCTACACCATACACGAACCCTTCCCCGAACCCATACCCTAAGCCGTACCGTAAGCCTAACCCTCAGCCTAACCCTAACCCTAGGCTACCCTTGACTGCTTCTGCTTCCAATAGATTTCCTAAGCACTAGTGTTTTAAGGAACAGATTAAAAAGAGAATCCTAATGTGATTTCTTTATAATGGGTGTGTTCCTTATCTTATCTTAGTGTCTAAGCTCTTCTCCATGGCTGGACCCTCAAATAATATTCCTTTACATGCTAAGGGGTATCTACAGACTGGGATAGGTTTAATAACTACCCAACTCTAACGCGTACACTAACCCTAACCCCTACCCTAACCCTAACACGTACCCTAATCCTAACCCGTACCCTAAACCGAGCCCTAACCCTAATACTAACCCTAACCCTAACCCTAACCCATACTGTACACCATACACGAACCCGTCCCCGAACCCAAACCCTAAGCCGTACCCTAAGCCTAACCATCAGCCTAACACTAACCCTAGGCTACCCTTGACTGCTTCTGCCTCCAATAGATTTCCTAAGCACTAGTGTTTTAAGGATCAGCTTAAAAAGAGAATCCTAATGTGATTTCTTTATAATGGGTGTGTTCCTTATCTTATCCTAGTGTCTAAGCTCTTCTCCATGGCTGGACCCTCAAATGATATTCCTTTTCGTGCTAAGGTGTATCTAGAGACTGGGATAGGTTTAATAACTGCCCTAACCCTAACGCGTACCCTAACCCTAACTCCTACCCTAACCCTAACACGTACCCTAATCCTAACACGTACCCTAAACCGAGCCCTAACCCTAACACTAACCCTAACCCTAACCCATACCCTACGCCGTACCCGAACCCCTCCCCGAACCCGCACGCTAAGCTGTACCCTAAGCCTAACCCTAAGCCTAACCCTAACCCTAGGCTACCCTTGACTGCTTCTGCCTCCAATAGATTTCCTAAGCACTAGTGTTTTAAGCATCAGCTTAAAAAGAGAATCCTAATGTGATTTCTTTATAATGGGTGTGTTCCTTGTCTTATCCTAGTGTCTAAGCTCTTCTCCATGGCTGGACCCCCAAATAATATTCCTTTACGTGTTAAGGAGTATCTAGAGCGTGGGATACGTTTAATAACTACCCTACCCCTAACGCGTACCCTAACCCTAACCACTACCCTAACCCTAACACGTACCCTAAACCTAACCCATACCCTAAACCGAGCCCTAACCCTAACCCTAACCCTAACCCTAACCGTAACCCATACCCTACACCATACACGAACCCTTCCCCGAACCCGTACCCTAAGCCGTACCCTAAGCCTAACCCTCAGCCTAACCCTAACCCTAGGCTACCCTTGACTGCTTCTGCCTCCAGTAGATTTCCTAAGCACTAGTGTTTTAAGGAACAGCTTAAAAAGAAAATCCTAATGTGATTTCTTTATAATGGGGGTGTTCCTAATCTTATCCTAGTGTCTAAGCTCTTCTCCAGGGCTAGACCCTCAAATAATATTCCTTTACGTGCTAAGGGGTATCTAGAGACTGGGATAGGTTTAATAACTACCCAACCCTAACGTGTACCCTAACCCTAACCCCTACCCTAACCCTAACACGTACCCTAATCCTAACCCGTACCCTAAACCGAGCCCTAACCCTAACACTAACCCTAACTCTAACCCTAACCCATACCCTACGCCGTACCCGAACCCCTCCCCAAACCCGTACCCTAAGCCGTACCCTAAGCCTAACCCTAAGCCTAACCCTAACCCTAGGCTACCCTTGACTGCTTCTGCCTCCAATAGTTTTCCTAAGCACAAGTGTTTTAAGCATCAGCTTAAAAAGAGAATCCTAATGTGATTTCTTTATAATGGGTGTGTTCCTTGTCTTATCCTAGTGTCTAAGCTCTTCTCCATGGCTGGACCCTCAAATAATATTCCTTTACGTGCTAAGGGGTATCTAGGGACTGGGATAGGTTTAATAACTACCCTAACCCTATCGAGTACCCTAACCCTAACTCCTACCCTAACCCTAACACGTACCCTAATCCTAACACGTACCCTAAACCGAGCCCTAACTTTAACACTAACCCTAACCCTAACACTAACCCATACCCTACGCCGTACCCGAACCCCTCCCCGACCCGGTACCCTAAGCCGTACCCTAAGCCTAACCCTAAGCCTAACCCTAACCCTTGGCTACCCTTGACTGCTTCTGCCTCCAATAGATTTCCTAAGCACTAGTGTTTTAAGGAACAGATTAAAAAGAGAATCCTAATGTGATTTCTTTATAATGGGTGTGTTGCTTATCTTATCCTAGTGTCTAAGCTCTTCTCCATGGCTGGACCCTCAAATAATATTCCTTTACGTGCTAAGGGGTATCTACAGACTGGGATAGGTTTAATAACTACCCAACTCTAACGCGTACACTAACCCTAACCCCTACCCTAACCCTAACACGTACCCTAATCCTAACACGTACCCTAAACCGAGCCCTAACCCTAACACTAACCCTAACCCTAACCCTAACCCATACCCTACGCCGTACCCGAACCCCTCCCCAAACCCGTACCCTAAGCCTAACCCTAAGCCTAACCCTAACCCCTACCCTAACCCTAACACGTACCCTAATCCTAACCCGTACCTTAAACCGAGCCCTAACCCTAACACTAACCCTAACCCATACCCTACGCCATACACGAACCCGTCCCCGAACCCATACCCTAAGCCGTACCCTAAGCCTAACCCTCAGCCTAACCCTAACCCTAGGCTACCCTTGACTGCTTCTGCCTCCAATAGATTTCCTAAGCACTAGTGTTTTAAGGAACAGATTAAAAAGAGACTCCTAATGTGATTTCTTTATAATGGGTGAGTTCCTTATCTTATCCTAGTGTCTAAGTTCTTCTCCATGGCTGGACCCTCAAATAATATTCATTTACGTGCTAAGGGGTATCTAGAGACTGGGATAGGTTTAATAACTACCCTAACCCTAACGCGTACCCTAACCCTAACTCCTACCCTAACCCTAACACGTACCCTAATCTTAACACGTACCCTAAACAGAGCCCTAACCCTAACACTAACCCTAACCCTAACCCTAACCCATACCCTACGCCGTACCCGAACCCCTCCCCGAACCCGTACCCTACGTCGTACCCTAAGCCTAACCCTAAGCCTAACCCTAACCCTAGGCTACCCTTGACTGCTTCTGCCTCCAATAGATTTCCTAAGCACTAGTGTTTTAAGGAACAGATTAAAAAGAGAATCCTAATGTGATTTCTTTATAATGGGTGTGTTCCTTATCTTATCCTAGTGTCTAAACTCTTCTCCATGGCTGGACCCCCCAATAATATTCCTTTACGTATTAAGGGGTATCTAGAGAGTGGGATAGGTTTAATAACTACCCTACCCCTAACGCGTACCCTAACCCTAACCCCTACCCTAACCCTAACACGTACCCTAATCCTAACCCGTACCCTAAACCGAGCCCTAACCCTAACCCATACCCTACACCATACACGAACCCGTCCCCGAACCCATACCCTAAGCCGTACCCTAAGCCTAACCCTCAGCCTAACCCTAACCCTAGCCTACCCTTGACTTCTTCTGCCTCCAATAGATTTCCTAAGCACTAGTGTTTTAAGGAACAGATTAAAAAGAGAATCCTAATGTGATTTCTTTATAATGGGTGTGTTCCTAATCTTATCCTAGTGTCTAAGCTCTTCTCCATGGCTGGACCCTCAAATAATATTCCTTTACGTGCTAAGGGGTATCTAGAGACTGGGATAGGTTTAATAACTACCCAACCCTAACGTGTACCCTAACCCTAACCCCTACCCTAACCCTAACACGTACCCTAATCCTAACCCGTACCCTAAACCGAGCCCTAACCCTAACACTAACCCTAACCCTAACCCTAACCCATACCCTACGCCGTACCCGAACCCCACCCCGAACCCGTACCCTAAGCCGTACCCTAAGCCTAACCCTAAGCCTAACCCTAACCCTAGGCTACCCTTGACTGCTTCTGCCTCCAATAGATTTCCTAAGCACAAGTGTTTTAAGGAACAGCTTAAAAAGAGAATCCTAATGTGATTTCTTTATAATGGGTGTGTTCCTTATCTTATCCTAGTGTCTAAACTCTTCTCCATGGCTGGACCCCCAAATAATATTCCTTTACGTGTTAAGGGATATCTAGAGAGTGGGATAGGTTTAATAACTACCCTACCCCTAACACGTACGCTAACCCTAACCCCTACCCTAACCCTAACACGTACCCTAATCCTAACCCGTACCCTAAACCGAGCCCTAACCCTAACACTAACCCTAACCCTAACACTAACCCATACCCTACACCATACACGAACCCGTCCCCGAACCCATACCCTAAGCCTTACCCTAAGCCTAAACCTCAGCCTAACACTAACCCTAGGCTACCCTTGACTGCTTCTGTCTCCAATAGATTTCCTAAGCACTAGTGTTTTAAGGAACAGATTAAAAAGAGAATCCTAATGTGATTTCTTTATAATGGGTGTGTTCCTTATCTTATCCTAGTGTCTAAGCTCTTCTCCATGGCTGGCCACTCAAATAATATTCCTTTACGTGCTAAGGGGTATCTAGAGACTGGGATAGGTTTAATAACTACCCTAACCCTAACGCGTACCCTAACCCTAACTCCTAACCTAACCCTAACACGTACCCTAATCCTAACCCGTACCCTAAACCGAGCCCTAACCCTAACACTAACCCTAACCCTAACCCTAACCCATACCCTACGCCGTACCCGAACCCGTCACTGAAGCCGTACCCTAAGCCGTACCCTAAGCCTAACCCTCAGCCTAACCCTAACCCTAGGCTACCCTTGACTGCTTCTGCCTCCAATAGATTTCCTAAGCACTAGTGTTTTAAGGAACAGCTTAAAAAGAGAATCCTAATGTGATTTCTTTATAATGGGGGTGTTCCTAATCTTATCCTAGTGTCTAAGCTCTTCTCCAGGGCTGGACCCTCAAATAATATTCCTTTACGTGCTAAGGGGTATCTAGAGACTGGGATAGGTTTAATAACTACCCAACCCTAACGTGTACCCTAACCCTAACCCGTACCCTAACCCTAACACGTACCCTAATCCTAACCCGTACCCTAAACCGAGCCCTAACCCTAACACTAACCCTAACTCTAACCCTAACCCATACCCTACTCCGTACCCGAACCCCTCCCCGAACCCGTACCCTAAGCCGTACCCTAAGCCTAACCCTAAGCCTAACCCTAACCCTAGGCTACCCTTGACTGCTTCTGCCTCCAATAGATTTCCTACGCACTAGTGTTTTAAGGAACAGATTAAAAAGAGAATCCTAATGTGATTTCTTTATAATGGATGTGTTCCTTATCTTATCCTAGTGTCTACACTCTTCTCCATGGCTGGACCCCCAAATAATATTCCTTTACGTGTTAAGGGGTATCTAGAGAGTGGGATAGGTTTAATATCTACCCTACCCCTAACGCGTACCCTAACCCTAACCACTACCCTAACCCTAACACGTACCCTAATCCTAACCCGTACCCTAAACCGAGACCTAACCCTAACACTAACCCTAACCCTAACCCTAACCCATACCCTACACCATACACGAACCCTTCCCCGAACCCATACCCTAAGCCGTACCCTAAGCCTAACCCTCAGCCTAACCCTAACCCTAGGCTACCCTTGACTGCTTCTGCCTCCAATAGATTTCCTAAGCACTAGTGTTTTAAGGAACAGATTAAAAAGAGAATCCTAATGTGATTTCTTTATAATGGGTGTGTTCCTTATCTTATCCTAGTGTCTAAGCTCTTCTCCATGGCTGGACCCTCAAATAATATTCCTTTACGTGCTAAGGGGTATCTACAGACTGGGATAGGTTTAATAACTACCCAACTCTAACGCGTACACTAACCCTAACCCCTACCCTAACCCTAACACGTACCCTAATCCTAACACGTACCCTAAACCGAGCCCTAACCCTAACACTAACCCTAACCCTAACCCTAACCCATACCCTACGCCGTACCCGAACCCCTCCCCAAACCCGTACCCTACGTCGTACCCTAAGCCTAACCCTAAGCCTAACCCTAACCCCTACCCTAACCCTAACACGTACCCTAATCCTAACCCGTACCTTAAACCGAGCCCTAACCCTAACCCTAACCCTAACCCATACCCTACACCATACACGAACCCGTCCCCGAACCCATACCCTAAGCCGTACCCTAAGCCTAACCCTCAGCCTAACCCTAACCCTAGGCTACCCTTGACTGCTTCTGCCTCCAATAGATTTCCTAAGCACTAGTGTTTTAAGGAACAGATTAAAAAGAGACTCCTAATGTGATTTCTTTATAATGGGTGTGTTCCTTATCTTATCCTAGTGTCTAAGTTCTTCTCCATGGCTGGACCCTCAAATAATATTCCTTTACGTGCTAAGGGGTATCTAGAGACTGGGATAGGTTTAATAACTATCCTAACCCTAACGCGTACCCTAACCCTAACTCCTACCCTAACCCTAACACGTACCCTAATCCTAACACGTACCCTAAACAGAGCCCTAACCCTAACACTAACCCTAACCCTAACCCTAACCCATACCCTACGCCGTACCCGAACCCCTCCCCGAACCCGTACCCTACGTCGTACCCTAAGCCTAACCCTAAGCCTAACCCTAACCCTAGGCTACCCTTGACTGCTTCTGCCTCCAATAGATTTCCTAAGCACTAGTGTTTTAAGGAACAGATTAAAAAGAGAATCCTAATGTGATTTCTTTATAATGGGTGTGTTCCTTATCTTATCCTAGTGTCTAAACTCTTCTCCATGGCTGGACCCCCCAATAATATTCCTTTACGTGTTAAGGGGTATCTAGAGAGTGGGATAGGTTTAATAACTACCCTACCCCTAACGCGTACCCTAACCCTAACCCCTACCCTAACCCTAACACGTACCCTAATCCTAACCCGTACCCTAAACCGAGCCCTAACCCTAACCCATACCCTACACCATACACGAACCCGTCCCCGAACCCATACCCTAAGCCGTACCCTAAGCCTAACCCTCAGCCTAACCCTAACCCTAGGCTACCCTTGACTGCTTCTGCCTCCAATAGATTTCCTAAGCACTAGTGTTTTAAGGAACAGATTAAAAAGAGAATCCTAATGTGATTTCTTTATAATGGGTGTGTTCCTAATCTTATCCTAGTGTCTAAGCTCTTCTCCATGGCTGGACCCTCAAATAATATTCCTTTACGTGCTAAGGGGTATCTAGAGACTGGGATAGGTTTAATAACTACCCAACCCTAACACGTACGCTAACCCTAACCCCTACCCTAACCCTAACACGTACCCTAATCCTAACCCGTACCCTAAACCGAGCCCTAACCCTAACACTAACCCTAACCCTAACACTAACCCATACCCTACACCATACACGAACCCGTCCCCGAACCCATACCCTAAGCCGTACCCTAAGCCTAAACCTCAGCCTAACACTAACCCTAGGCTACCCTTGACTGCTTCTGTCTCCAATAGATTTCCTAAGCACTAGTGTTTTAAGGAACAGATTAAAAAGAGAATCCTAATGTGATTTCTTTATAATGGGTGTGTTCCTTATCTTATCCTAGTGTCTAAGCTCTTCTCCAGGGCTGGACCCTCAAATAATATTCCTTTACGTGCTAAGGGGTATCTAGAGACTGGGATAGGTTTAATATCTACCCAACCCTAACGTGTACCCTAACCCTAACCCCTACCCTAACCCTAACACGTACCCTAATCCTAACACGTACCCTAAACCGAGCCCTAACCCTAACACTAACCCTAAATCTAACCCTAACCCATACCCTACGCCGTACCCGAACCCCTCCCCGAACCCGTACCCTAAGCCGTACCCTAAGCCTAACCCTAAGCCTAACCCTAACCCTAGGCTACCCTTGACTGCTTCTGCCTCCAATAGATTTCCTAAGCACAAGTGTTTTAAGCATCAGCTTAAAAAGAGAATCCTAATGTGATTTCTTTATAATGGGTGGGTTCCTTGTCTTATCCTAGTGTCTAAGCTCTTCTCCATGGCTGGACCCTCAAATAATATTCCTTTACGTGCTAAGGGGTATCTAGGGACTGGGATAGGTTTAATAACTAACCTAACCCTATCGCGTACCCTAACCCTAACTCCTACCCTAACCCTAACACGTACCCTAATCCTAACACGTACCCTAAACCGAGCCCTAACCCTAACCCATACCCTACACCATACACGAACCCGTCCCCGAACCCATACCCTAAGCCGTACCCTAAGCCTAACCCTCAGCCTAACCCTAACCCTAGGCTACCCTTGACTGCTTCTGCCTCCAATAGATTTCGTAAGCACTAGTGTTTTAAGGAACAGATTAAAAAGAGAATCCTAATGTGATTTCTTTATAATGGGTGTGTTCCTAATCTTATCCTAGTGTCTAAGCTCTTCTCCATGGCTGGACCCTCAAATAATATTCCTTTACGTGCTAAGGGGTATCTAGAGACTGGGATAGGTTTAATAACTACCCAACCCTAACGTGTACCCTAACCCTAACCCCTACCCTAACCCTAACACGTACCCTAATCCTAACCCGTACCCTAAACCGAGCCCTAACCCTAACACTAACCCTAACCCTAACCCTAACCCATACCCTACGCCGTACCCGAACCCCACCCCGAACCCGTACCCTAAGCCATACCCTAAGCCTAACCCTAAGCCTAACCCTAACCCTAGGCTACCCTTGACTGCTTCTGCTTCCAATAGATTTCCTAAGCACTAGTGTTTTAAGGAACAGATTAAAAAGAGAATCCTAATGTGATTTCTTTATAATGGGTGTGTTCCTTATCTTATCCTAGTGTCTAAGCTCTTCTCCATGGCTGGACCCTCAAATAATATTCCTTTACATGCTAAGGCGTATCTACAGACTGGAATAGGTTTAATAACTACCCAACTCTAATGCGTACACTAACCCTAACCCCTACCCTAACCCTAACACGTACCCTAATCCTAACCCGTACCCTAAACCGAGCCCTAACCCTAACACTAACACTAACCCTAACCCATACCCTACGCCGTACCCGAACCCCTCACCGAACCCGCACCCTAAGCTGTACCCTAAGCCTAACCCTAAGCCTAACCCTAACCCTAGGCTACCCTTGACTGCTTCTGCCTCCAATAGATTTCCTAAGCACTAGTGTTTTAAGAAACAGATTAAAAATAGAATCCTAATGTAATTTCTTTATAATGGGTGTGTTCCTAATCTTATCCTAGTGTCTAAGCTCTTCTCCATGGCTGGTCCCCCAAATAATATTCCTTTACGTGTTAAGGGGTATCTAGAGAGTGGGATAGGTTTAATAACTACCCTACCCCTAACGCGTACCCTAACCCTAACCACTACCCTAACCCTAACACGTACCCTAAACCTAACCCATACCCTAAACCGAGCCCTAACCCTAACCCTAACCCTAACCCTAACCGTAACCCATACCCTACACCATACACGAACCCTTCCCCGAACCCGTACCCTAAGCCGTACCCTAAGCCTAACCCTCAGCCTAACCCTAACCCTAGGCTACCCTTGACTGCTTCTGCCTCCAGTAGATTTCCTAAGCACTAGTGTTTTAAGGAACAGCTTAAAAAGAAAATCCTAATGTGATTTATTTATAATGGGGGTGTTCCTAATCTTATCCTAGTGTCTAAGCTCTTCTCCAGGGCTAGACCCTCAAATAATATTCCTTTACGTGCTAAGGGGTATCTAGAGACTGGGATAGGTTTAATAACTACCCAACCCTAACGTGTACCCTAACCCTAACCCCTACCCTAACCCTAACACGTACCCTAATCCTAACCCGTACCCTAAACCGAGCCCTAACCCTAACACTAACCCTAACTCTAACCCTAACCCATACCCTACGCCGTACCCGAACCCCTCCCCAAACCCGTACCCTAAGCCGTACCCTAAGCCTAACCCTAAGCCTAACCCTAACCCTAGGCTACCCTTGACTGCTTCTGCCTCCAATAGTTTTCCTAAGCACAAGTGTTTTAAGCATCAGCTTAAAAAGAGAATCCTAATGTGATTTCTTTATAATGGGTGTGTTCCTTGTCTTATCCTAGTGTCTAAGCTCTTCTCCATGGCTGGACCCTCAAATAATATTCCTTTACGTGCTAAGGGGTATCTAGGGACTGGGATAGGTTTAATAACTACCCTAACCCTATCGAGTACCCTAACCCTAACTCCTACCCTAACCCTAACACGTACCCTAATCCTAACACGTACCCTAAACCGAGCCCTAACTTTAACACTAACCCTAACCCTAACACTAACCCATACCCTACGCCGTACCCGAACCCCTCCCCGACCCGGTACCCTAAGCCGTACCCTAAGCCTAACCCTAAGCCTAACCCTAACCCTTGGCTACCCTTGACTGCTTCTGCCTCCAATAGATTTCCTAAGCACTAGTGTTTTAAGGAACAGATTAAAAAGAGAATCCTAATGTGATTTCTTTATAATGGGTGTGTTGCTTATCTTATCCTAGTGTCTAAGCTCTTCTCCATGGCTGGACCCTCAAATAATATTCCTTTACGTGCTAAGGGGTATCTACAGACTGGGATAGGTTTAATAACTACCCAACTCTAACGCGTACACTAACCCTAACCCCTACCCTAACCCTAACACGTACCCTAATCCTAACACGTACCCTAAACCGAGCCCTAACCCTAACACTAACCCTAACCCTAACCCTAACCCATACCCTACGCCGTACCCGAACCCCTCCCCAAACCCGTACCCTAAGCCTAACCCTAAGCCTAACCCTAACCCCTACCCTAACCCTAACACGTACCCTAATCCTAACCCGTACCTTAAACCGAGCCCTAACCCTAACACTAACCCTAACCCATACCCTACGCCATACACGAACCCGTCCCCGAACCCATACCCTAAGCCGTACCCTAAGCCTAACCCTCAGCCTAACCCTAACCCTAGGCTACCCTTGACTGCTTCTGCCTCCAATAGATTTCCTAAGCACTAGTGTTTTAAGGAACAGATTAAAAAGAGACTCCTAATGTGATTTCTTTATAATGGGTGAGTTCCTTATCTTATCCTAGTGTCTAAGTTCTTCTCCATGGCTGGACCCTCAAATAATATTCATTTACGTGCTAAGGGGTATCTAGAGACTGGGATAGGTTTAATAACTACCCTAACCCTAACGCGTACCCTAACCCTAACTCCTACCCTAACCCTAACACGTACCCTAATCTTAACACGTACCCTAAACAGAGCCCTAACCCTAACACTAACCCTAACCCTAACCCTAACCCATACCCTACGCCGTACCCGAACCCCTCCCCGAACCCGTACCCTACGTCGTACCCTAAGCCTAACCCTAAGCCTAACCCTAACCCTAGGCTACCCTTGACTGCTTCTGCCTCCAATAGATTTCCTAAGCACTAGTGTTTTAAGGAACAGATTAAAAAGAGAATCCTAATGTGATTTCTTTATAATGGGTGTGTTCCTTATCTTATCCTAGTGTCTAAACTCTTCTCCATGGCTGGACCCCCCAATAATATTCCTTTACGTATTAAGGGGTATCTAGAGAGTGGGATAGGTTTAATAACTACCCTACCCCTAACGCGTACCCTAACCCTAACCCCTACCCTAACCCTAACACGTACCCTAATCCTAACCCGTACCCTAAACCGAGCCCTAACCCTAACCCATACCCTACACCATACACGAACCCGTCCCCGAACCCATACCCTAAGCCGTACCCTAAGCCTAACCCTCAGCCTAACCCTAACCCTAGCCTACCCTTGACTTCTTCTGCCTCCAATAGATTTCCTAAGCACTAGTGTTTTAAGGAACAGATTAAAAAGAGAATCCTAATGTGATTTCTTTATAATGGGTGTGTTCCTAATCTTATCCTAGTGTCTAAGCTCTTCTCCATGGCTGGACCCTCAAATAATATTCCTTTACGTGCTAAGGGGTATCTAGAGACTGGGATAGGTTTAATAACTACCCAACCCTAACGTGTACCCTAACCCTAACCCCTACCCTAACCCTAACACGTACCCTAATCCTAACCCGTACCCTAAACCGAGCCCTAACCCTAACACTAACCCTAACCCTAACCCTAACCCATACCCTACGCCGTACCCGAACCCCACACCGAACCCGTACCCTAAGCCGTACCCTAAGCCTAACCCTAAGCCTAACCCTAACCCTAGGCTACCCTTGACTGCTTCTGCCTCCAATAGATTTCCTAAGCACAAGTGTTTTAAGGAACAGCTTAAAAAGAGAATCCTAATGTGATTTCTTTATAATGGGTGTGTTCCTTATCTTATCCTAGTGTCTAAACTCTTCTCCATGGCTGGACCCCCAAATAATATTCCTTTACGTGTTAAGGGATATCTAGAGAGTGGGATAGGTTTAATAACTACCCTACCCCTAACACGTACGCTAACCCTAACCCCTACCCTAACCCTAACACGTACCCTAATCCTAACCCGTACCCTAAACCGAGCCCTAACCCTAACACTAACCCTAACCCTAACACTAACCCATACCCTACACCATACACGAACCCGTCCCCGAACCCATACCCTAAGCCTTACCCTAAGCCTAAACCTCAGCCTAACACTAACCCTAGGCTACCCTTGACTGCTTCTGTCTCCAATAGATTTCCTAAGCACTAGTGTTTTAAGGAACAGATTAAAAAGAGAATCCTAATGTGATTTCTTTATAATGGGTGTGTTCCTTATCTTATCCTAGTGTCTAAGCTCTTCTCCATGGCTGGCCACTCAAATAATATTCCTTTACGTGCTAAGGGGTATCTAGAGACTGGGATAGGTTTAATAACTACCCTAACCCTAACGCGTACCCTAACCCTAACTCCTAACCTAACCCTAACACGTACCCTAATCCTAACCCGTACCCTAAACCGAGCCCTAACCCTAACACTAACCCTAACCCTAACCCTAACCCATACCCTACGCCGTACCCGAACCCGTCCCTGAAGCCGTACCCTAAGCCGTACCCTAAGCCTAACCCTCAGCCTAACCCTAACCCTAGGCTACCCTTGACTGCTTCTGCCTCCAATAGATTTCCTAAGCACTAGTGTTTTAAGGAACAGCTTAAAAAGAGAATCCTAATGTGATTTCTTTATAATGGGGGTGTTCCTAATCTTATCCTAGTGTCTAAGCTCTTCTCCAGGGCTGGACCCTCAAATAATATTCCTTTACGTGCTAAGGGGTATCTAGAGACTGGGATAGGTTTAATAACTACCCAACCCTAACGTGTACCCTAACCCTAACCCGTACCCTAACCCTAACACGTACCCTAATCCTAACCCGTACCCTAAACCGAGCCCTAACCCTAACACTAACCCTAACTCTAACCCTAACCCATACCCTACTCCGTACCCGAACCCCTCCCCGAACCCGTACCCTAAGCCGTACCCTAAGCCTAACCCTAAGCCTAACCCTAACCCTAGGCTACCCTTGACTGCTTCTGCCTCCAATAGATTTCCTACGCACTAGTGTTTTAAGGAACAGATTAAAAAGAGAATCCTAATGTGATTTCTTTATAATGGGTGTGTTCCTTATCTTATCCTAGTGTCTACACTCTTCTCCATGGCTGGACCCCCAAATAATATTCCTTTACGTGTTAAGGGGTATCTAGAGAGTGGGATAGGTTTAATATCTACCCTACCCCTAACGCGTACCCTAACCCTAACCACTACCCTAACCCTAACACGTACCCTAATCCTAACCCGTACCCTAAACCGAGACCTAACCCTAACACTAACCCTAACCCTAACCCTAACCCATACCCTACACCATACACGAACCCTTCCCCGAACCCATACCCTAAGCCGTACCCTAAGCCTAACCCTCAGCCTAACCCTAACCCTAGGCTACCCTTGACTGCTTCTGCCTCCAATAGATTTCCTAAGCACTAGTGTTTTAAGGAACAGATTAAAAAGAGAATCCTAATGTGATTTCTTTATAATGGGTGTGTTCCTTATCTTATCCTAGTGTCTAAGCTCTTCTCCATGGCTGGACCCTCAAATAATATTCCTTTACGTGCTAAGGGGTATCTACAGACTGGGATAGGTTTAATAACTACCCAACTCTAACGCGTACACTAACCCTAACCCCTACCCTAACCCTAACACGTACCCTAATCCTAACACGTACCCTAAACCGAGCCCTAACCCTAACACTAACCCTAACCCTAACCCTAACCCATACCCTACGCCGTACCCGAACCCCTCCCCAAACCCGTACCCTACGTCGTACCCTAAGCCTAACCCTAAGCCTAACCCTAACCCCTACCCTAACCCTAACACGTACCCTAATCCTAACCCGTACCTTAAACCGAGCCCTAACCCTAACCCTAACCCTAACCCATACCCTACACCATACACGAACCCGTCCCCGAACCCATACCCTAAGCCGTACCCTAAGCCTAACCCTCAGCCTAACCCTAACCCTAGGCTACCCTTGACTGCTTCTGCCTCCAATAGATTTCCTAAGCACTAGTGTTTTAAGGAACAGATTAAAAAGAGACTCCTAATGTGATTTCTTTATAATGGGTGTGTTCCTTATCTTATCCTAGTGTCTAAGTTCTTCTCCATGGCTGGACCCTCAAATAATATTCCTTTACGTGCTAAGGGGTATCTAGAGACTGGGATAGGTTTAATAACTACCCTAACCCTAACGCGTACCCTAACCCTAACTCCTACCCTAACCCTAACACGTACCCTAATCCTAACACGTACCCTAAACAGAGCCCTAACCCTAACACTAACCCTAACCCTAACCCTAACCCATACCCTACGCCGTACCCGAACCCCTCCCCGAACCCGTACCCTACGTCGTACCCTAAGCCTAACCCTAAGCCTAACCCTAACCCTAGGCTACCCTTGACTGCTTCTGCCTCCAATAGATTTCCTAAGCACTAGTGTTTTAAGGAACAGATTAAAAAGAGAATCCTAATGTGATTTCTTTATAATGGGTGTGTTCCTTATCTTATCCTAGTGTCTAAACTCTTCTCCATGGCTGGACCCCCCAATAATATTCCTTTACGTGTTAAGGGGTATCTAGAGAGTGGGATAGGTTTAATAACTACCCTACCCCTAACGCGTACCCTAACCCTAACCCCTACCCTAACCCTAACACGTACCCTAATCCTAACCCGTACCCTAAACCGAGCCCTAACCCTAACCCATACCCTACACCATACACGAACCCGTCCCCGAACCCATACCCTAAGCCGTACCCTAAGCCTAACCCTCAGCCTAACCCTAACCCTAGGCTACCCTTGACTGCTTCTGCCTCCAATAGATTTCCTAAGCACTAGTGTTTTAAGGAACAGATTAAAAAGAGAATCCTAATGTGATTTCTTTATAATGGGTGTGTTCCTAATCTTATCCTAGTGTCTAAGCTCTTCTCCATGGCTGGACCCTCAAATAATATTCCTTTACGTGCTAAGGGGTATCTAGAGACTGGGATAGGTTTAATAACTACCCAACCCTAACACGTACGCTAACCCTAACCCCTACCCTAACCCTAACACGTACCCTAATCCTAACCCGTACCCTAAACCGAGCCCTAACCCTAACACTAACCCTAACCCTAACACTAACCCATACCCTACACCATACACGAACCCGTCCCCGAACCCATACCCTAAGCCGTACCCTAAGCCTAAACCTCAGCCTAACACTAACCCTAGGCTACCCTTGACTGCTTCTGTCTCCAATAGATTTCCTAAGCACTAGTGTTTTAAGGAACAGATTAAAAAGAGAATCCTAATGTGATTTCTTTATAATGGGTGTGTTCCTTATCTTATCCTAGTGTCTAAGCTCTTCTCCAGGGCTGGACCCTCAAATAATATTCCTTTACGTGCTAAGGGGTATCTAGAGACTGGGATAGGTTTAATATCTACCCAACCCTAACGTGTACCCTAACCCTAACCCCTACCCTAACCCTAACACGTACCCTAATCCTAACACGTACCCTAAACCGAGCCCTAACCCTAACACTAACCCTAAATCTAACCCTAACCCATACCCTACGCCGTACCCGAACCCCTCCCCGAACCCGTACCCTAAGCCGTACCCTAAGCCTAACCCTAAGCCTAACCCTAACCCTAGGCTACCCTTGACTGCTTCTGCCTCCAATAGATTTCCTAAGCACAAGTGTTTTAAGCATCAGCTTAAAAAGAGAATCCTAATGTGATTTCTTTATAATGGGTGGGTTCCTTGTCTTATCCTAGTGTCTAAGCTCTTCTCCATGGCTGGACCCTCAAATAATATTCCTTTACGTGCTAAGGGGTATCTAGGGACTGGGATAGGTTTAATAACTAACCTAACCCTATCGCGTACCCTAACCCTAACTCCTACCCTAACCCTAACACGTACCCTAATCCTAACACGTACCCTAAACCGAGCCCTAACCCTAACCCATACCCTACACCATACACGAACCCGTCCCCGAACCCATACCCTAAGCCGTACCCTAAGCCTAACCCTCAGCCTAACCCTAACCCTAGGCTACCCTTGACTGCTTCTGCCTCCAATAGATTTCGTAAGCACTAGTGTTTTAAGGAACAGATTAAAAAGAGAATCCTAATGTGATTTCTTTATAATGGGTGTGTTCCTAATCTTATCCTAGTGTCTAAGCTCTTCTCCATGGCTGGACCCTCAAATAATATTCCTTTACGTGCTAAGGGGTATCTAGAGACTGGGATAGGTTTAATAACTACCCAACCCTAACGTGTACCCTAACCCTAACCCCTACCCTAACCCTAACACGTACCCTAATCCTAACCCGTACCCTAAACCGAGCCCTAACCCTAACACTAACCCTAACCCTAACCCTAACCCATACCCTACGCCGTACCCGAACCCCACCCCGAACCCGTACCCTAAGCCATACCCTAAGCCTAACCCTAAGCCTAACCCTAACCCTAGGCTACCCTTGACTGCTTCTGCTTCCAATAGATTTCCTAAGCACTAGTGTTTTAAGGAACAGATTAAAAAGAGAATCCTAATGTGATTTCTTTATAATGGGTGTGTTCCTTATCTTATCCTAGTGTCTAAGCTCTTCTCCATGGCTGGACCCTCAAATAATATTCCTTTACATGCTAAGGCGTATCTACAGACTGGAATAGGTTTAATAACTACCCAACTCTAATGCGTACACTAACCCTAACCCCTACCCTAACCCTAACACGTACCCTAATCCTAACCCGTACCCTAAACCGAGCCCTAACCCTAACACTAACACTAACCCTAACCCATACCCTACGCCGTACCCGAACCCCTCACCGAACCCGCACCCTAAGCTGTACCCTAAGCCTAACCCTAAGCCTAACCCTAACCCTAGGCTACCCTTGACTGCTTCTGCCTCCAATAGATTTCCTAAGCACTAGTGTTTTAAGAAACAGATTAAAAATAGAATCCTAATGTAATTTCTTTATAATGGGTGTGTTCCTAATCTTATCCTAGTGTCTAAGCTCTTCTCCATGGCTGGTCCCCCAAATAATATTCCTTTACGTGTTAAGGGGTATCTAGAGAGTGGGATAGGTTTAATAACTACCCTACCCCTAACGCGTACCCTAACCCTAACCACTACCCTAACACTAACACGTACCCTAAACCTAACCCATACCCTAAACCGAGCCCTAACCCTAACCCTAACCCTAACCCTAACCGTAACCCATACCCTACACCATACACGAACCCTTCCCCGAACCCGTACCCTAAGCCGTACCCTAAGCCTAATCCTCAGCCTAACCCTATCCCTAGGCTACCCTTGACTCCTTCTGCCTCCAGTAGATTTCCTAAGCACTAGTGTTTTAAGGAACAGCTTAAAAAGAAAATCCTAATGTGATTTCTTTATAATGGGGGTGTTCCTAATCTTATCCTAGTGTCTAAGCTCTTCTCCAGGGCTGGACCCTCAAATAATATTCCTTTACGTGCTAAGGGGTATCTAGAGACTGGGATAGGTTTAATAACTACCCAACCCTAACGTGTACCCTAACCCTAACCCCTACCCTAACCCTAACACGTACCCTAATCCTAACCCGTACCCTAAACCGAGACCTAACACTAACACTAACCCTAACTCTAACCCTAACCCATACCCTACGCCGTACCCGAACCCCTCCCCGAACCCGTACCCTAAGCCGTACCCTAAGCCTAACCCTAAGCCTAACCCTAACCCTAGGCTACCCTTGACTGCTTCTGCCTCCAATAGATTTCCTAAGCACAAGTGTTTTAATCATCAGCTTAAAAAGAGAATCCTAATGTGATTTCTTTATTATGGGTGTGTTCCTTGTCTTATCCTAGTGTCTAAGCTCTTCTCCATGGCTGGACCCTCAAATAATATTCCTTTACGTGCTACGGGGTATCTAGGGACTGGGATAGGTTTAATAACTACCCTAAACCTATCGCGTACCCTAACCCTAACTCCTACCCTAACCCTAACACGTACCCTAATCCTAACACGTACCCTAAACCGAGCCCTAAATTTAACACTAACCCTAACCCTAACCCTAACCCATACCCTACGCCGTACCCGAACCCCTCCCCGACCCCGTACCCTAAGCCGTACCCTAAGGCTAACCCTAAGCCTAACCCTAACCCTAGGCTACCCTTGACTGCTTCTGCCTCCAATAGATTTCCTAAGCACTAGTGTTTTAAGGAACAGATTAAAAAGAGAATCCTAATGTGATTTCTTTATAATGGGTGTGTTCCTTATCTTATCCTAGTGTCTAAACTCTTCTCCATGGCTGGACCCCCAAATAATATTCCTTTACGTGTTAAGGGGTATGTAGAGAGTGGGATAGGTTTAATATCTACCCTACCCCTAACGCGTACCCTAACCCTAACCACTACCCTAACCCTAACACGTACCCTAATCCTAACCCGTACCCTAAACCGAGCCCTAACCCTAACACTAACCCTAACCCTAACCCTAACCCATACCCTACGCCATACCCGAACCCCTCCCCAAACCCGTACCCTACGTCGTACCCTAAGCCTAACCCTAAGACTAACCCTAACCCCTACCGTAACCCTAACACGTACCCTAATCCTAACCGGTACCTTAAACCGAGCCCTAACCCTAACCCTAACCCTAACCCATACCCTACACCATACACGAACCCGTCCCCGAACCCATACCCTAAGCCGTACCCTAAGCCTAACCCTCAGCCTAACCCTAACCCTAGGCTACCCTTGACTGCTTCTGCCTCCAATAGATTTCCTAAGCACTAGTGTTTTAAGGAACAGATTAAAAAGAGAATCCTAATGTGATTTCTTTATAATGGGTGTGTTCCTAATCTTATCCTAGTGTCTAAGCTCTTCTCCATGGCTGGACCCTCAAATAATATTCCTTTACGTGCTAAGGGGTATCTAGAGACTGGGATAGGTTTAATAACTACCCAACCCTAACGTGTACCCTAACCCTAACCCCTACCCTAACCCTAACACGTACCCTAATCCTAACCCGTACCCTAAACCGAGCCCTAACCCTAACACTAACCCTAACCCTAACCCTAACCCATACCCTACGCCGTACCCGAACCCCACCCCGAACCCGTACCCTAAGCCGTACCCTAAGCCTAACCCTAAGCCTAACCCTAACCCTAGGCTACCCTTGACTGCTTCTGCCTCCAATAGATATCCTAAGCACAAGTGTTTTAAGGAACAGCTTAAAAAGAGAATCCTAATGTGATTTCTTTATAATGGGTGTGTTCCTTAACTTATCCTAGTGTCTAAACTCTTCTCCATTGCTGGACCCCCAAATAATATTCCTTTACGTGTTAAGGGGTATCTAGAGAGTGGGATAGGTTTAATAACTACCCTACCCCTAACGCGTACCCTAACCCTAACCCCTACCCTAACCCTAACACGTACCCTAATCCTAACCCGTACCCTAAACCGAGCCCTAACCCTAACACTAACCCTAACCCTAACACTAACCCATACCCTACACCATACACGAACCCGTCCCCGAACCCATACCCTAAGCCGTACCCTAAGCCTAAACCTCAGCCTAACACTAACCCTAGGCTACCCTTGACTGCTTCTGTCTCCAGTAGATTTCCTAAGCACTAGTGTTTTAAGGAACAGATTAAAAAGAGAATCCTAATGTGATTTCTTTATAATGGGTGTGTTCCTTATCTTATCCTAGTGTCTAAGCTCTTCTCCATGCCTGGCCACTCAAATAATATTCCTTTACGTGCTAAGGGGTATCTAGAGACTGGGATAGGTTTAATAACTACCCTAACCCTAACGCGTACCCTAACCCTAACTCCTAACCTAACCCTAACATGTACCCTAATCCTAACCCGTACCCTAAACCGAGCCCTAACCCTAACACTAACCCTAACCCTAACCCTAACCCATACCCTACGCCGTACCCGAACCCCTCCCCAAACCCGTACCCTACGTCGTACCCTAAGCCTAACCCTAAGACTAACCCTAACCCCTACCGTAACCCTAACACGTACCCTAATCCTAACCCGTACCTTAAACCGAGCCCTAACCCTAACCCTAACCCTAACCCATACCCTACACCATACACGAACCCGTCCCCGAACCCATACCCTAAGCCGTACCCTACGCCTAACCCTCAGCCTAACCCTAACCCTAGGCTACCCTTGACTGCTTCTGCCTCCAATAGATTTCCTAAGCACTAGTGTTTTAAGGAACAGATTAAAAAGAGAATCCTAATGTGATTTCTTTATAATGGGTGTGTTCCTAATCTTATCCTAGTGTCTAAGCTCTTCTCCATGGCTGGACCCTCAAATAATATTCCTTTACGTGCTAAGGGGTATCTAGAGACTGGGATAGGTTTAATAACTACCCAACCCTAACGTGTACCCTAACCCTAACCCCTACCCTAACCCTAACACGTACCCTAATCCTAACCCGTACCCTAAACCGAGCCCTAACCCTAACACTAACCCTAACTCTAACCCTAACCCATACCCTACTCCGTACCCGAACCCCTCCCCGAACCCGTACCCTAAGCCGTACCCTAAGCCTAACCCTAAGCCTAACCCTAACCCTAGGCTACCCTTGACTGCTTCTGCCTCCAATAGATTTCCAAAGCACTAGTGTTTTAAGGAACAGATTAAAAAGAGAATCCTAATGTGATTTCTTTATAATGGGTGTGTTCCTTATCTTATCCTAATGTCTAAACTCTTCTCCATGGCTGGACCCCCCAATAATATTCCTTTACGTGTTAAGGGGTATCTAGAGAGTGGGATAGGTTTAATAACTACCCTACCCCTAACGCGTACCCTAACCCTAACCCCTACCCTAATCCTAACACGTACCCTAATCCTAACCCGTACCCTAAACCGAGCCCTAACCCTAACCCATACCCTACACCATACACGAACCCGTCCCCGAACCCATACCCTAAGCCGTACCCTAAGCCTAACCCTCAGCCTAACCCTAACCCTAGGCTACCCTTGACTGCTTCTGCCTCCAATAGATTTCGTAAGCACTAGTGTTTTAAGGAACAGATTAAAAAGAGAATCCTAATGTGATTTCTTTATAATGGGTGTGTTCCTAATCTTATCCTAGTGTCTAAGCTCTTCTCCATGGCTGGACCCTCAAATAATATTCCTTTACGTGCTAAGGGGTATCTAGAGACTGGGATAGGTTTAATAACTACCCAACCCTAACGTGTACCCTAACCCTAACCCCTACCCTAACCCTAACACGTACCCTAATCCTAACCCGTACCCTAAACCGAGCCCTAACCCTAACACTAACCCTAACCCTAACCCTAACCCATACCCTACGCCGTACCCGAACCCCACCCCGAACCCGTACCCTAAGCCGTACCCTAAGCCTAACCCTAAGCCTAACCCTAACCCTAGGCTACCCTTGACTGCTTCTGCTTCCAATAGATTTCCTAAGCACTAGTGTTTTAAGGAACAGATTAAAAAGAGAATCCTAATGTGATTTCTTTATAATGGGTGTGTTCCTTATCTTATCCTAGTGTCTAAGCTCTTCTCCATGGCTGGACCCTCAAATAATATTCCTTTACATGCTAAGGCGTATCTACAGACTGGAATAGGTTTAATAACTACCCAACTCTAATGCGTACACTAACCCTAACCCCTACCCTAACCCTAACACGTACCCTAATCCTAACCCGTACCCTAAACCGAGCCCTAACCCTAACACTAACACTAACCCTAACCCATACCCTACGCCGTACCCGAACCCCTCCCCGAACCCGCACCCTAAGCTGTACCCTAAGCCTAACCCTAAGCCTAACCCTAACCCTAGGCTTACCCTTGACTGCTTCTGCCTCCAATAGATTTCCTAAGCACTAGTGTTTTAAGGAACAGCTTAAAAAGAGAATCCTAATGTGATTTCTTTATAATGGGTGTGTTCCTTGTCTTATCCTAGTGTCTAAGCTCTTCTCCATGGCTGGTCCCCCAAATAATATTCCTTTACGTGTTAAGGGGTATCTAGAGAGTGGGATAGGTTTAATAACTACCCTACCCCTAACGCGTACCCTAACCCTAACCACTACCCTAACACTAACACGTACCCTAAACCTAACCCATACCCTAAACGGAGCCCTAACCCTAACCCTAACCCTAACCCTAATCGTAACCCATACCCTACACCATACACGAACCCTTCCCCGAACCCGTACCCTAAGCCGTACCCTAAGCCTAATCCTCAGCCTAACCCTAACCCTAGGCTACCCTTGACTCCTTCTGCCTCCAGTAGATTTCCTAAGCACTAGTGTTTTAAGGAACAGCTTAAAAAGAAAATCCTAATGTGATTTCTTTATAATGGGGGTGTTCCTAATCTTATCCTAGTGTCTAAGCTCTTCTCCAGGGCTGGACCCTCAAATAATATTCCTTTACGTGCTAAGGGGTATCTAGAGACTGGGATAGGTTTAATAACTACCCAACCCTAACGTGTACCCTAACCCTAACCCCTACCCTAACCCTAACACGTACCCTAATCCTAACCCATACCCTAAACCGAGACCTAACCCTAACACTAACCCTAACTCTAACCCTAACCCATACCCTACGCCGTACCCGAACCCCTCCCCGAACCCGTACCCTAAGCCGTACCCTAAGCCTAACCCTAAGCCTAACCCTAACCCTAGGCTACCCTTGACTGCTTCTGCCTCCAATAGATTTCCTAAGCACAAGTGTTTTAATCATCAGCTTAAAAAGAGAATCCTAATGTGATTTCTTTATTATGGGTGTGTTCCTTGTCTTATCCTAGTGTCTAAGCTCTTCTCCATGGCTGGACCCTCAAATAATATTCCTTTACGTGCTACGGGGTATCTAGGGACTGGGATAGGTTTAATAACTACCCTAAACCCATCGCGTACCCTAACCCTAACTCCTACCCTAACCCATACCCTACGCCGTACCCGAACCCCACCCCGAACCCGTACCCTAAGCCGTACCCTAAGCCTAACCCTAAGCCTAACCCTAACCCTAGGCTACCCTTGACTGCTTCTGCCTCCAATAGATATCCTAAGCACAAGTGTTTTAAGGAACAGCTTAAAAAGAGAATCCTAATGTGATTTCTTTATAATGGGTGTGTTCCTTAACTTATCCTAGTGTCTAAACTCTTCTCCATTGCTGGACCCCCAAATAATATTCCTTTACGTGTTAAGGGGTATCTAGAGAGTGGGATAGGTTTAATAACTACCCTACCCCTAACGCGTACCCTAACCCTAACCCCTACCCTAACCCTAACACGTACCCTAATCCTAACCCGTACCCTAAACCGAGCCCTAACCCTAACACTAACCCTAACCCTAACACTAACCCATACCCTACACCATACACGAACCCGTCCCCGAACCCATACCCTAAGCCGTACCCTAAGCCTAAACCTCAGCCTAACACTAACCCTAGGCTACCCTTGACTGCTTCTGTCTCCAGTAGATTTCCTAAGCACTAGTGTTTTAAGGAACAGATTAAAAAGAGAATCCTAATGTGATTTCTTTATAATGGGTGTGTTCCTTATCTTATCCTAGTGTCTAAGCTCTTCTCCATGCCTGGCCACTCAAATAATATTCCTTTACGTGCTAAGGGGTATCTAGAGACTGGGATAGGTTTAATAACTACCCTAACCCTAACGCGTACCCTAACCCTAACTCCTAACCTAACCCTAACATGTACCCTAATCCTAACCCGTACCCTAAACCGAGCCCTAACCCTAACACTAACCCTAACCCTAACCCTAACCCATACCCTACGCCGTACCCGAACCCCTCCCCAAACCCGTACCCTACGTCGTACCCTAAGCCTAACCCTAAGACTAACCCTAACCCCTACCGTAACCCTAACACGTACCCTAATCCTAACCCGTACCTTAAACCGAGCCCTAACCCTAACCCTAACCCTAACCCATACCCTACACCATACACGAACCCGTCCCCGAACCCATACCCTAAGCCGTACCCTACGCCTAACCCTCAGCCTAACCCTAACCCTAGGCTACCCTTGACTGCTTCTGCCTCCAATAGATTTCCTAAGCACTAGTGTTTTAAGGAACAGATTAAAAAGAGAATCCTAATGTGATTTCTTTATAATGGGTGTGTTCCTAATCTTATCCTAGTGTCTAAGCTCTTCTCCATGGCTGGACCCTCAAATAATATTCCTTTACGTGCTAAGGGGTATCTAGAGACTGGGATAGGTTTAATAACTACCCAACCCTAACGTGTACCCTAACCCTAACCCCTACCCTAACCCTAACACGTACCCTAATCCTAACCCGTACCCTAAACCGAGCCCTAACCCTAACACTAACCCTAACTCTAACCCTAACCCATACCCTACTCCGTACCCGAACCCCTCCCCGAACCCGTACCCTAAGCCGTACCCTAAGCCTAACCCTAAGCCTAACCCTAACCCTAGGCTACCCTTGACTGCTTCTGCCTCCAATAGATTTCCAAAGCACTAGTGTTTTAAGGAACAGATTAAAAAGAGAATCCTAATGTGATTTCTTTATAATGGGTGTGTTCCTTATCTTATCCTAATGTCTAAACTCTTCTCCATGGCTGGACCCCCCAATAATATTCCTTTACGTGTTAAGGGGTATCTAGAGAGTGGGATAGGTTTAATAACTACCCTACCCCTAACGCGTACCCTAACCCTAACCCCTACCCTAATCCTAACACGTACCCTAATCCTAACCCGTACCCTAAACCGAGCCCTAACCCTAACCCATACCCTACACCATACACGAACCCGTCCCCGAACCCATACCCTAAGCCGTACCCTAAGCCTAACCCTCAGCCTAACCCTAACCCTAGGCTACCCTTGACTGCTTCTGCCTCCAATAGATTTCGTAAGCACTAGTGTTTTAAGGAACAGATTAAAAAGAGAATCCTAATGTGATTTCTTTATAATGGGTGTGTTCCTAATCTTATCCTAGTGTCTAAGCTCTTCTCCATGGCTGGACCCTCAAATAATATTCCTTTACGTGCTAAGGGGTATCTAGAGACTGGGATAGGTTTAATAACTACCCAACCCTAACGTGTACCCTAACCCTAACCCCTACCCTAACCCTAACACGTACCCTAATCCTAACCCGTACCCTAAACCGAGCCCTAACCCTAACACTAACCCTAACCCTAACCCTAACCCATACCCTACGCCGTACCCGAACCCCACCCCGAACCCGTACCCTAAGCCGTACCCTAAGCCTAACCCTAAGCCTAACCCTAACCCTAGGCTACCCTTGACTGCTTCTGCTTCCAATAGATTTCCTAAGCACTAGTGTTTTAAGGAACAGATTAAAAAGAGAATCCTAATGTGATTTCTTTATAATGGGTGTGTTCCTTATCTTATCCTAGTGTCTAAGCTCTTCTCCATGGCTGGACCCTCAAATAATATTCCTTTACATGCTAAGGCGTATCTACAGACTGGAATAGGTTTAATAACTACCCAACTCTAATGCGTACACTAACCCTAACCCCTACCCTAACCCTAACACGTACCCTAATCCTAACCCGTACCCTAAACCGAGCCCTAACCCTAACACTAACACTAACCCTAACCCATACCCTACGCCGTACCCGAACCCCTCCCCGAACCCGCACCCTAAGCTGTACCCTAAGCCTAACCCTAAGCCTAACCCTAACCCTAGGCTTACCCTTGACTGCTTCTGCCTCCAATAGATTTCCTAAGCACTAGTGTTTTAAGGAACAGCTTAAAAAGAGAATCCTAATGTGATTTCTTTATAATGGGTGTGTTCCTTGACTTATCCTAGTGTCTAAGCTCTTCTCCATGGCTGGTCCCCCAAATAATATTCCTTTACGTGTTAAGGGGTATCTAGAGAGTGGGATAGGTTTAATAACTACCCTACCCCTAACGCGTACCCTAACCCTAACCACTACCCTAACACTAACACGTACCCTAAACCTAACCCATACCCTAAACGGAGCCCTAACCCTAACCCTAACCCTAACCCTAATCGTAACCCATACCCTACACCATACACGAACCCTTCCCCGAACCCGTACCCTAAGCCGTACCCTAAGCCTAATCCTCAGCCTAACCCTAACCCTAGGCTACCCTTGACTCCTTCTGCCTCCAGTAGATTTCCTAAGCACTAGTGTTTTAAGGAACAGCTTAAAAAGAAAATCCTAATGTGATTTCTTTATAATGGGGGTGTTCCTAATCTTATCCTAGTGTCTAAGCTCTTCTCCAGGGCTGGACCCTCAAATAATATTCCTTTACGTGCTAAGGGGTATCTAGAGACTGGGATAGGTTTAATAACTACCCAACCCTAACGTGTACCCTAACCCTAACCCCTACCCTAACCCTAACACGTACCCTAATCCTAACCCATACCCTAAACCGAGACCTAACCCTAACACTAACCCTAACTCTAACCCTAACCCATACCCTACGCCGTACCCGAACCCCTCCCCGAACCCGTACCCTAAGCCGTACCCTAAGCCTAACCCTAAGCCTAACCCTAACCCTAGGCTACCCTTGACTGCTTCTGCCTCCAATAGATTTCCTAAGCACAAGTGTTTTAATCATCAGCTTAAAAAGAGAATCCTAATGTGATTTCTTTATTATGGGTGTGTTCCTTGTCTTATCCTAGTGTCTAAGCTCTTCTCCATGGCTGGACCCTCAAATAATATTCCTTTACGTGCTACGGGGTATCTAGGGACTGGGATAGGTTTAATAACTACCCTAAACCCATCGCGTACCCTAACCCTAACTCCTACCCTAACCCATACCCTACGCCGTACCCGAACCCCACCCCGAACCCGTACCCTAAGCCGTACCCTAAGCCTAACCCTAAGCCTAACCCTAACCCTAGGCTACCCTTGACTGCTTCTGCCTCCAATAGATATCCTAAGCACAAGTGTTTTAAGGAACAGCTTAAAAAGAGAATCCTAATGTGATTTCTTTATAATGGGTGTGTTCCTTAACTTATCCTAGTGTCTAAACTCTTCTCCATTGCTGGACCCCCAAATAATATTCCTTTACGTGTTAAGGGGTATCTAGAGAGTGGGATAGGTTTAATAACTACCCTACCCCTAACGCGTACCCTAACCCTAACCCCTACCCTAACCCTAACACGTACCCTAATCCTAACCCGTACCCTAAACCGAGCCCTAACCCTAACACTAACCCTAACCCTAACACTAACCCATACCCTACACCATACACGAACCCGTCCCCGAACCCATACCCTAAGCCGTACCCTAAGCCTAAACCTCAGCCTAACACTAACCCTAGGCTACCCTTGACTGCTTCTGTCTCCAGTAGATTTCCTAAGCACTAGTGTTTTAAGGAACAGATTAAAAAGAGAATCCTAATGTGATTTCTTTATAATGGGTGTGTTCCTTATCTTATCCTAGTGTCTAAGCTCTTCTCCATGCCTGGCCACTCAAATAATATTCCTTTACGTGCTAAGGGGTATCTAGAGACTGGGATAGGTTTAATAACTACCCTAACCCTAACGCGTACCCTAACCCTAACTCCTAACCTAACCCTAACACGTACCCTAATCCTAACCCGTACCCTAAACCGAGCCCTAACCCTAACACTAACCCTAACCCTAACCCTAACCCATACCCTACGCCGTACCCGAACCCCTCCCCAAACCCGTACCCTACGTCGTACCCTAAGCCTAACCCTAAGACTAACCCTAACCCCTACCGTAACCCTAACACGTACCCTAATCCTAACCCGTACCTTAAACCGAGCCCTAACCCTAACCCTAACCCTAACCCATACCCTACACCATACACGAACCCGTCCCCGAACCCATACCCTAAGCCGTACCCTACGCCTAACCCTCAGCCTAACCCTAACCCTAGGCTACCCTTGACTGCTTCTGCCTCCAATAGATTTCCTAAGCACTAGTGTTTTAAGGAACAGATTAAAAAGAGAATCCTAATGTGATTTCTTTATAATGGGTGTGTTCCTAATCTTATCCTAGTGTCTAAGCTCTTCTCCATGGCTGGACCCTCAAATAATATTCCTTTACGTGCTAAGGGGTATCTAGAGACTGGGATAGGTTTAATAACTACCCAACCCTAACGTATTCCCTAACCCTAACCCCTACCCTAACCCTAACACGTACCCTAATCCTAACCCGTACCCTAAACCGAGCCCTAACCCTAACACTAACCCTAACTCTAACCCTAACCCATACCCTACTCCGTACCCGAACCCCTCCCCGAACCCGTACCCTAAGCCGTACCCTAAGCCTAACCCTAAGCCTAACCCTAACCCTAGGCTACCCTTGACTGCTTCTGCCTCCAATAGATTTCCAAAGCACTAGTGTTTTAAGGAACAGATTAAAAAGAGAATCCTAATGTGATTTCTTTATAATGGGTGTGTTCCTTATCTTATCCTAATGTCTAAACTCTTCTCCATGGCTGGACCCCCCAATAATATTCCTTTACGTGTTAAGGGGTATCTAGAGAGTGGGATAGGTTTAATAACTACCCTACCCCTAACGCGTACCCTAACCCTAACCGCTACCCTAATCCTAACACGTACCCTAATCCTAACCCGTACCCTAAACCGAGCCCTAACCCTAACCCATACCCTACACCATACACGAACCCGTCCCCGAACCCATACCCTAAGCCGTACCCTAAGCCTAACCCTCAGCCTAACCCTAACCCTAGGCTACCCTTGACTGCTTCTGCCTCCAATAGATTTCGTAAGCACTAGTGTTTTAAGGAACAGATTAAAAAGAGAATCCTAATGTGATTTCTTTATAATGGGTGTGTTCCTAATCTTATCCTAGTGTCTAAGCTCTTCTCCATGGCTGGACCCTCAAATAATATTCCTTTACGTGCTAAGGGGTATCTAGAGACTGGGATAGGTTTAATAACTACCCAACCCTAACGTGTACCCTAACCCTAACCCCTACCCTAACCCTAACACGTACCCTAATCCTAACCCGTACCCTAAACCGAGCCCTAACCCTAACACTAACCCTAACCCTAACCCTAACCCATACCCTACGCCGTACCCGAACCCCACCCCGAACCCGTACCCTAAGCCGTAACCTAAGCCTAACCCTAAGCCTAACCCTAACCCTAGGCTACCCTTGACTGCTTCTGCTTCCAATAGATTTCCTAAGCACTAGTGTTTTAAGGAACAGATTAAAAAGAGAATCCTAATGTGATTTCTTTATAATGGGTGTGTTCCTTATCTTATCCTAGTGTCTAAGCTCTTCTCCATGGCTGGACCCTCAAATAATATTCCTTTACATGCTAAGGCGTATCTACAGACTGGAATAGGTTTAATAACTACCCAACTCTAATGCGTACACTAACCCTAACCCCTACCCTAACCCTAACACGTACCCTAATCCTAACCCGTACCCTAAACCGAGCCCTAACCCTAACACTAACACTAACCCTAACCCATACCCTACGCCGTACCTGAACCCCTCCCCGAACCCGCACCCTAAGCTGTACCCTAAGCCTAACCCTAAGCCTAACCCTAACCCTAGGCTTACCCTTGACTGCTTCTGCCTCCAATAGATTTCCTAAGCACTAGTGTTTTAAGGAACAGCTTAAAAAGAGAATCCTAATGTGATTTCTTTATAATGGGTGTGTTCCTTGTCTTATCCTAGTGTCTAAGCTCTTCTCCATGGCTGGTCCCCCAAATAATATTCCTTTACGTGTTAAGGGGTATCTAGAGAGTGGGATAGGCTTAATAACTACCCTACCCCTAACGCGTACCCTAACCCTAACCACTACCCTAACACTAACACGTACCCTAAACCTAACCCATACCCTAAACCGAGCCCTAACCCTAACCCTAACCCTAACCCTAATCGTAACCCATACCCTACACCATACACGAACCCTTCCCCGAACCCGTACCCTAAGCCGTACCCTAAGCCTAATCCTCAGCCTAACCCTAACCCTAGGCTACCCTTGACTCCTTCTGCCTCCAGTAGATTTCCTAAGCACTAGTGTTTTAAGGAACAGCTTAAAAAGAAAATCCTAATGTGATTTCTTTATAATGGGGGTGTTCCTAATCTTATCCTAGTGTCTAAGCTCTTCTCCAGGGCTGGACCCTCAAATAATATTCCTTTACGTGCTAAGGGGTATCTAGAGACTGGGATAGGTTTAATAACTACCCAACCCTAACGTGTACCCTAACCCTAACCCCTACCCTAACCCTAACACGTACCCTAATCCTAACCCATACCCTAAACCGAGACCTAACCCTACCACTAACCCTAACTCTAACCCTAACCCATACCCTACGCCGTACCCGAACCCCTCCCCGAACCCGTACCCTAAGCCGTACCCTAAGCCTAACCCTAAGCCTAACCCTAACCCTAGGCTACCCTTGACTGCTTCTGCCTCCAATAGATTTCCTAAGCACAAGTGTTTTAATCATCAGCTTAAAAAGAGAATCCTAATGTGATTTCTTTATTATGGGTGTGTTCCTTGTCTTATCCTAGTGTCTAAGCTCTTCTCCATGGCTGGACCCTCAAATAATATTCCTTTACGTGCTACGGGGTATCTAGGGACTGGGATAGGTTTAATAACTACCCTAAACCCATCGCGTACCCTAACCCTAACTCCTACCCTAACCCTAACACGTACCCTAATCCTAACACGTACCCTAAACCGAGCCCTAAATTTAACACTAACCCTAACCCTAACCCTAACCCATACCCTACGCCGTACTCGAACCCCTCCCCGACCCCGTACCCTAAGCCGTACCCTAAGCCTAACCCTAAGCCTAACCCTAACCCTAGGCTACCCTTGACTGCTTCTGCCTCCAATAGATTTCCTAAGCACTAGTGTTTTAAGGAACAGATTAAAAAGAGAATCCTAATGTGATTTCTTTATAATGGGTGTGTTCCTTATCTTATCCTAGTGTCTAAACTCTTCTCCATGGCTGGACCCCCAAATAATATTCCTTTACGTGTTAAGGGGTATGTAGAGAGTGGGATAGGTTTAATATCTACCCTACCCCTAACGCGTACCCTAACCCTAACCACTACCCTAACCCTAACACGTACCCTAATCCTAACCCGTACCCTAAACCGAGCCCTAACCCTAACACTAACCCTAACCCTAACCCTAACCCATACCCTACACCATACACGAACCCTTCCCCGAACCCATACCCTAAGCCGTACCCTAAGACTAACCCTCAGCCTAACCCTAACCCTAGGCTACCCTTGACTGCTTCTGCCTCCAATAGATTTCCTAAGCACTAGTGTTTTAAGGAACAGCTAAAAAGAGAATCCTAATGTGATTTCTTTATAATGGGTGTGTTCCTTATCTTATCCTAGTGTCTAACCTCTTCTCCATGGCTGGACCCTCAAATAATATTCCTTTACGTGCTAAGGGGTATCTAGAGACTGGGATGGGTTTAATAACTACCCTAACCCTAACGCGTACCCTAACCCTAACTCCTACCCTAACCCTAACACGTACCCTAATCTAAACACGTACCCTAAACCGAGCCCTAACCCTAACACTAACCCTAACCCTAACCCTAACCCATACCCTACGCCGTACCCGAACCCCTAACGGAACCCGTATCCTAAGCCGTACACTAACCCTAACCGTAAGCCTAACCCTAACCCTAGGCTACCCTTGACTGCTTCTGCCTCCAATAGATTTCCTAAGCACTAGTGTTTTAAGGAACAGATTAAAAAGAGAATCCTAATGTGATTTCTTTATAATGGGTGTGTTCCTTATGTTATCCTATTGTCTAAACTCTTCTCCATGGCTGGACCCCCAAATAATATTCCTTTACGTGTTAAGGGGTATCTAGAGAGTGGGATAGGTTTAATAACTACCCTACACCTAACGCGTACCCTAACCCTAACCCCTACCCTAACCCTAACACGTACCCTAATCCTAACCCGTACCCTAAACCGAGCCCTAACCCTAACACTAACCCTAACCCTAACCCTAACCCATACCCTACACCATAGACGAACCCGTCCCCGAACCCATACCCTAAGCCGTACCCTAAGCCTAACCCTCAGCCTAACCCTAACCCTAGGCTACCCTTGACTGCTTCTTCTTCCAATAGATTTCCTAAGCACTAGTGTTTTAAGGAACAGATTAAAAAGAGAATCCTAATGTGATTTCTTTATAATGGGTGTGTTCCTTATCTTATCCTAGAGTCTAAGCTCTTCTCCATGGCAGGACCCTCAAATAATATTCCTTTACGTGCTAAGGGGTATCTAGAGACTGGGATAGGTTTAATAACTACCCAACCCTAACGCGTACCCTAACCCTAACCCCTACCCTAACCCTAACACGTACCCTAATCCTAACCCGTACCCTAAACCGAGCCCTAACCCTAACACTAACCCTAACCCTAACCCTAACCCATACCCTACGCCGTACCCGAACCCCTCCCCGAACCCGTACCCTAAGCCGTACCCTAAGCCTAACCCTAAGCCTAACCCTAACCCTAGGCTACCCTTGACTGCTTCTGCCTCCAATAGATTTCCTAAGCACTAGTGTTTTAAGGAACAGCTTAAAAAGAGAATCCTAATGTGATTTCTTTATAATGGGTGTGTTCCTTATATTATCCTAGTGTCTAAACTCTTCTCCATGGCTGGACCCCCAAATAATGTTCCTTTACGTGCTAAGGGTTATCTAGAGAGTGGGATAGGTTTAATAACTACCCGAACCCTAACGCGTACCCTAACCCTAACCCCTACCCTAACCCTAACATGTACCCTAATCCTAACCCGTACCCTAAACCGAGCCCTAACCCTAACACTATCCCTAACCCTAACCCTAACCCATACCCTACACCATACACGAACCCGTCCCCGAACCCATATCCTAAGCCGTACCCTAAGCCTAACCCTAAGCTTAACCCTAACCCTAGGCTACCCTTGAATGCTTCTGCCTCCAATAGATGTCCTAAGCACTAGTGTTTTAAGGAACAGATTAAAAAGAGAATCCTAATGTGATTTCTTTATAATGGGTGTGTTCCTTATGTTATCCTATTGTCTAAACTCTTCTCCCTGGCTGGACCCCCAAATAATATTCCTTTACGTGTTAAGGGGTATCTAGAGAGTGGGATAGGTTTAATAACTACCCTACACCTAACGCATACCCTAACCCTAACCCCTACCCTAACCCTAACACGTACCCTAATCCTAACCCGTACCCTAAACCGAGCCCTAACCCTAACAGTAACCCTAACCCTAACCCTAACCCATACCCTACACCATAGACGAACCCGTCCCCGAACCCATACCCTAAGCCGTACACTAAGCCTAACCCTCAGCCTAACCCTAATCCTAGGCTACCCTTGACTGCTTCTGCCTCCAATAGATTTCCTAAGCACTAGTGTTTTATGGAACAGATTAAAAAGAGAATCCTAATGTGATTTCTTTATAATGGGTGTGTTCCTTATCTTATCCTAGAGTCTAAGCTCTTCTCCATGGCTGGACCCTCAAATAATATTCCTTTCCGTGCTAAGGGGTATCTAGAGACTGGGATAGGTTTAATAACTACCCAACCCTAACGCGTACCCTAACCCTAACCCCTACCCTAACCCTAATACGTACTCTAATCCTAACCCGTACCCTAAACCGAGCCCTAACCCTAACACTAACCCTAACCCATACCCTACACCATACACGAACTCGTCCCCGAACCCAAACCCTAAGCCGTACCCTAAGCCTAACCCTCAGCCTAACCCTAACCCTAGGCTACCCTTGACTGCTTCTGCCTCCAATAGATTTCCTAAGCACTAGTGTTTTAAGGAACAGATTAAAAAGAGAATCCTAATGTGATTTCTTTATAATGGGTGTGTTCCTTATGTTATCCTATTGTCTAAACTCTTCTCCATGGCTGGACCCCCAAATAATATTCCTTTACGTGTTAAGGGGTATCTAGAGAGTGGGATAGGTTTAATAACTACCCTACACCTAACGCGTACCCTAACCCTAACCCCTACCCTAACCCTAACACGTACCCTAATCCTAACCCGTACCCTAAACCGAGCCCTAACCCTAACCCTAACCCTAACCCTAACCATAACCCATACCCTACACAATAGACGACCCCGTCCCCGAACCCATACCCTAAGCCGTACCCTAAGCCTAACCCTCAGCCTAACCCTAACCCTAGGCTACCCTTGACTGCTTCTGCCTCCAATAGATTTCCTAAGCACTAGTGTTTTAAGAAACAGATTAAAAAGAGAATCCTAAAGTGATTTCTTTATAATGGGTGTGTTCCTAATCTTATCCTAGGGTCTAAGCTCTTCTCCATGGCTGGACCCTCAAATAATATTTCTTTACGTGCTAAGGGGTATCTAGATACTGGGATAGGTTTAATAACTACCCTAACCCTAACGCGTACCCTAACCCTAACTCCTAACCTAACCCTAACACGTACCCTAATCCTAACACGTACCCTAAACCGAGCCCTAACCCTAACACTAACCCTAACCCTAACCCTAACCCATACCCTACGCCGTACCCGAACCCGTCCCCGAACCCGTACCCTAAGCCGTACCCTAAGCCTAACCTTCAGCCTAACCCTAACCCTAGGCTACCCTTGACTGCTTCTGCCTCCAATAGATTTCCTAAACACTAGTGTTTTAAGGAAGAGCTTAAAAAGAGAATCCTAATGTGATTTCTTTATAATGGGTGTGTTCCTTATCTTTTCCTAGTTTCTATGCTCTTCTCCATGGCTGGACCCTCAAATAATATTCCTTTCCGTGCTAAGGGGTATCTAGAGACTGGGATAGGTTTAATAACTACCCTAACCCTAACGCGTACCCTAACCCTAACTCCTACCCTAACCCTAACACGTACCCTAATCCTAACACGTACCCTAAACCGAGCCCTAACCCTAACACTAACCGTAACCCTAACCCTAACCCATACCTTACGCCGTACCCGAACCCGTCCCCGAACCCGTACCCTAAGCCGTACCCTAAGCCTAACCCTCAGCCTAACCCTAACCCTAGGCTACCCTTGACTGCTTCTGCCTCCAATAGATTTCCTAAGCACTAGTGTTTTAAGGAACAGCTTAAAAATAGAATCCTAATGTGATTTCTTTATAATGGGTGTGTTCCTTATCTTATCCTAGTGTCTAAGCTCTTCTCCATGGCTGGACCCTCAAATAATATTCCTTTCCGTGCTAAGGGGTATCTAGAGACTTGGATGGGTTTAATAACTACCCTAACCCTAACGCGTACCCTAACCCTAACTCCTACCCAAACCCTAACACGTACCCTAATCCTAACACGTACCCTAAACCGAGCCCTAACCCTAACACTAACCCTAACCCTAACCCTAACCCATACCCTACGCCGTACCCGAACCCCTAACCGAACCCGTAACCTAAGCCGTACCCTAACCCTAACCGTAAGCCTAACCCTAACCCTAGGCTACCCTTGACTGCTTCTGCCTCCAATAGATTTCCTAAGCACTAGTGTTTTAAGGAACAGATTAAAAAGAGAATCCTAATGTGATTTCTTTATAATGGGTGTGTTCCTTATCTTATCCTAGTGTCTAAGCTCTTCTCCATGGCTGGACCCTCAAATAATATTCCTTTACGTGCTAAGGAGTATCTAGAGACTGGGATAGGTTTAATAACTACCCAACCCTAACACGTACCCTAACCCTAACCCCTACCCTAACCCTAACACGTACCCTAATCCTAACCCGTACCCTAAACCGAGCCCTAACGCTAACACTAACCCTAACCCTAACCCTAACCCATACCCTACACCATACACGAACCCTTCCCCGAAACCATACCCTAAGCCGTACCCTAAGCCTAACCCTCAGCCTAACCCTAACCCTACGCTACCCTTGACTGCTTCTGCCTCCAATAGATTTCCTAAGTACTAGTGTTTTAAGGAACAGATTAAAAAGAGAATCCTAATGTGATTTCTTTATAATGGGTGTGTTCCTTATCTTATCCTAGTGTCTAAGCTCTTCTCCATGGCTGGACCCTCAAATAATATTCCTTTACGTGCTAAGGGGTATCTAGAGACTGGGATAGGTTTAATAACTACCCTAACCCTAACGCGTACACTAACCCTAACTCCTAACCTAACCCTAACAAGTACCCTAATCCTAACACGTACCCTAAACCGAGCCCTAACCCTAACACTAACCCTAACCCTAACCCTAACCCATACCCTACGCCGTACCCGAACCCCTAACCGAACCCGTAACCTAAGCCGTAACCTAACCCTAACCGTAAGCCTAACCCTAACCCTAGGCTACCCTTGACTGCTTCTGCCTCCAATAGATTTCCTAAGCACTAGTGTTTTAAGGAACAGATTAAAAAGAGAATCCTAATGTGATTTCTTTATAATGGGTGTGTTCCTTATGTTATCCTATTGTCTAAACTCTTCTCCATGGCTGGACCCCCAAATAATATTCCTTTACGTGTTAAGGGGTATCTAGAGAGTGGGATAGGGTTAATAACTACCCGACACCTAACGCGTACCCTAACCCTAACCCCTACCCTAACCCTAACACGTACCCTAATCCTAACCCGTACCCTAAACCGAGCCCTAACCCTAACACTAACCCTAACCCTAACCCTAACCCATACCCTACACCATAGACGAACCCGTCCCCGAACCCATACCCTAAGCCGTACCCTAAGCCTAACCCTCAGCCTAACCCTAACCCTAGGCTACCCTTGACTGCTTCTTCCTCCAATAGATTTCCTAAGCACTAGTGTTTTAAGGAACAGATTAAAAAGAGAATCCTAATGTGATTTCTTTATAATGGGTGTGTTCCTTATCTTATCCTAGAGTCTAAGCTCTTCTCCATGGCAGGATCCTCAAATAATATTCCTTTACGTGCTAAGGGGTATCTAGAGACTGGGATAGGTTTAATAACTACCCAACCCTAATGCGTACCCTAACCCTAACCCCTACCCTAACCCTAACACGTACCCTAAACCTAACCCGTACCCTAAACCGAGCCCTAACCCTAACACTAACCCTAACCCATACCCTACACCATACACGAACCCGTCCCCGAACCCAAACCCTAAGCCGTACCCTAAGCCTAACCCTCAGCCTAACCCTAACCCTAGGCTACCCTTGACTGCTTCTGCCTCCAATAGATTTCCTAAGCACTAGTGTTTTAAGGAACAGATTAAAAAGAGAATCCTAATGTGATTTCTTTATAATGGGTGTGTTCCTTATCTTATCCTAGTGTCTAAGCTCTTCTCCATGGCTGGACCCTCAAATAATATTCCTTTACGTGCTAAGGGGTATCTAGAGACTGGGATAGGTTTAATAACTACCCTAACCCTAACGCGTACACTAACCCTAACTCCTAACCTAACCCTAACAAGTACCCTAATCCTAACACGTACCCTAAACCGAGCCCTAACCCTAACACTAACCCTAACCCTAACCCTAACCCATACCATACGCCGTACCCGAACCCGTCCCCGAACCCGTACCCTAAGCCGTACCCTAAGACTAACCCTCAGCCTAACCCTAACCCTAGGGTACCCTTGACTGCTTCTGCCTCCAATAGATTTCCTAAGCACTAGTGTTTTAAGGAACAGCTTAAAAAGAGAATCTTAATGTGATTTCTTTATAATGGGTGTGTTCCTTATCTTATCCTAATGTCTAAGCTCTTCTCCATGGCTGGACCCTCAAATAATATTCCTTTACGTGCTAAGGTGTATCTAGAGACTGGGATAGGTTTAATAACTACCCAACCCTAACGCGTACCCTAACCCTAACCCCTACCCTAACCCTAACACGTACCCTAATCCTAACCCGTACCCTAAACCGAGCCCTAAACCTAACACTAACCCTAACCCTAACCCTAACCCATACCCTACACCATACACGAACCCGTCCCCGAACCCATACCCTAAGCCGTACCCTAAGCCTAACCCTCAGCCTAACCCTAACCCTAGGCTACCCTTGACTGCTTCTGCCTCCAATAGATTTCCTAAGCACTAGTGTTTTAAGGAACAGATTAAAAAGAGACTCCTAATGTGATTTCTTTATAATGGGTGTGTTCCTTATCTTATCCTAGTGTCTAAACTCTTCCCCATGGCTGGACCCCCCAATAATATTCCTTTACGTGTTAAGGGGTATCTAGAGAGTGGGATAGGTTTAATAAGTACCCTACCCCTAACGCGTACCCTAACCCTAACCCCTACCCTAACCCTAACACGTACCCTAATCCTAACCCGTACCCTAAATCGAGCCCTAACCCTAACCCATACCCTACACCATACACGAACCCGTCCCCGAAACCATACCCTAAGCCGTACCCTAAGCCTAACCCTCAGCCTAACCCTAACCCTAGGCTACCCTTGACTGCTTCTGCCTCCAATAGATTTCCTAAGCACTAGTGTTTTAAGGAACAGCTTAAAAAGAGAATCCTAATGTGATTTCTTTATAATGGGTGTGTTCCTAATCTTATCCTAGTGTCTAAGCTCTTCTCCTTGGCTGGACCATCAAATAATATTCCTTTACGTGCTAAGGGGTATCTAGAGATTGGGATAGGTTTAATAACTACCCAACCCTAACGTGTACCCTAACCCTAACCCCTACCCTAACCCTAACACGTACCCTAATCCTAACCCGTACCCTAAACCGAGCCCTAACCCTAACACTAACCCTAACCCTAACCCTAACCCATACCCTACGCCGTACCCGAACCCCACCCCGAACCCGTACCCTAAGCCGTACCCTAAGCCTAACCCTAAGCCTAACCCTAACCCTAGGCTACCCTTGACTGCTTCTGCCTCCAATAGATTTCCTAAGCACAAGTGTTTTAAGGAACATCTTAAAAAGAGAATCCTAATGTGATTTCTTTATAATGGGTGTGTTCCTTATCTTATCCTAGTGTCTAAACTCTTCTCCATGGCTGGACCCCCAAATAATATTCCTTTACGTGTTAAGGGGTATCTAGAGAGTGGGATAGGTTTAATAACTACCCTACCCCTAACGCGTACCCTAACCCTAACCCCTACCCTAACCCTAACACGTACCCTAATCCTAACCCGTACCCTAAACCGAGCCCTAACCCTAACACTAACCCTAACCCTAACACTAACCCATACCCTACACCATACACGAACCCGTCCCCGAACCCATACCCTAAGCCGTACCCTAAGCCTAAACCTCAGCCTAACACTAACCCTAGGCTACCCTTGACTGCTTCTGTCTCCAATAGATTTCCTAAGCACTAGTGTTTTAAGGAACAGATTAAAAAGAGAATCCTAATGTGATTTCTTTATAATGGGTGTGTTCCTTATCTTATCCTAGTGTCTAAGCTCTTCTCCATGCCTGGACACTCAAATGATATTCCTTTACGTGCTAAGGGGTATCTAGAGACTGGGATAGGTTTAATAACTACCCTAACCCTAACGCGTACCCTAACCCTAACTCCTAACCTAACCCTAACACGTACCCTAATCCTAACCCGTACCCTAAACCGAGCCCTAACCCTAACACTAACCCTAACCCTAACCCTAACCCATACCCTACGCCGTACCCGAACCCGTCCCCGAAGTCGTACCCTAAGCCGTACCCTAAGCCTAACCCTCAGCCTAACCCTAACCCTAGGCTACCCTTGACTGCTTCTGCCTCCAATAGATTTCCTAAGCACTAGTGTTTTAAGGAACAGCTTAAAAAGAGAATCCTAATGTGATTTCTTTATAATGGGTGTGTTCCTTATCTTATCCTAGTGTCTAAGCTCTTCTCCATGGCTGCACCCTCAAATAATATTCCTTTACGTGCTAAGGGGTATCTAGAGACTGGGATAGGTTTAATAACTACCCAACCCTAACGCGTACCCTAACCCTAACCCCTACCCTAACCCTAACACGTACCCTAATCCTAACCCGTACCCTAAACCGAGCCCTAACCCTAACACTAACCCTAAACCTAACCCTAACCCATACCCTACACCATACATGAACCCGTCCCCGAACCCAAACCCTAAGCCGTACCCTAAGCCTAACCCTAAGCCTAACCCTAACCCTAGGCTACCCTTGACTGCTTCTGCCTCCAATAGATTTCCTAAGCACTAGTGTTTTAAGGAACAGCTTAAAAAGAGTATCCTAATGTGATTTCTTTATAATGGGTGTGTTCCTTGTCTTATCCTAGTGTGTAAGCTCTTCTCCATGGCTGGACCCTCAAATAATATTCCTTTACGTGCTAAGGGATATCTAGGGACTGGGATAGGTTTCATAACTACCCTACCCCTAACGCGTACCCTAACCCTAACCACTAACCTAACCCTAACACGTACCCTAATCCTAACCCGTACCCTAAACCGAGCCCTAACCCTAACACTAACCCTAACCCTAACCCTAACCCATACCCTACACCATACACGAACCCTTCCCCGAACCCATACCCTAAGCCGTACCGTAAGCCTAACCCTCAGCCTAACCCTAACCCTAGGCTACCCTTGACTGCTTCTGCTTCCAATAGATTTCCTAAGCACTAGTGTTTTAAGGAACAGATTAAAAAGAGAATCCTAATGTGATTTCTTTATAATGGGTGTATTCCTTATCTTATCTTAGTGTCTAAGCTCTTCTCCATGGCTGGACCCTCAAATAATATTCCTTTACATGCTAAGGGGTATCTACAGACTGGGATAGGTTTAATAACTACCCAACTCTAACGCGTACACTAACCCTAACCCCTACCCTAACCCTAACACGTACCCTAATCCTAACCCGTACCCTAAACCGAGCCCTAACCCTAATACTAACCCTAACCCTAACCCTAACCCATACTGTACACCATACACGAACCCGTCCCCGAACCCAAACCCTAAGCCGTACCCTAAGCCTAACCCTCAGCCTAACACTAACCCTAGGCTACCCTTGACTGCTTCTGCCTCCAATAGATTTCCTAAGCACTAGTGTTTTAAGGATCAGCTTAAAAAGAGAATCCTAATGTGATTTCTTTATAATGGGTGTGTTCCTTATCTTATCCTAGTGTCTAAGCTCTTCTCCATGGCTGGACCCTCAAATGATATTCCTTTTCGTGCTAAGGTGTATCTAGAGACTGGGATAGGTTTAATAACTGCCCTAACCCTAACGCGTACCCTAACCCTAACTCCTACCCTAACCCTAACACGTACCCTAATCCTAACACGTACCCTAAACCGAGCCCTAACCCTAACACTAACCCTAACCCTAACCCATACCCTACGCCGTACCCGAACCCCTCCCCGAACCCGCACGCTAAGCTGTACCCTAAGCCTAACCCTAAGCCTAACCCTAACCCTAGGCTACCCTTGACTGCTTCTGCCTCCAATAGATTTCCTAAGCACTAGTGTTTTAAGCATCAGCTTAAAAAGAGAATCCTAATGTGATTTCTTTATAATGGGTGTGTTCCTTGTCTTATCCTAGTGTCTAAGCTCTTCTCCATGGCTGGACCCCCAAATAATATTCCTTTACGTGTTAAGGAGTATCTAGAGCGTGGGATACGTTTAATAACTACCCTACCCCTAACGCGTACCCTAACCCTAACCACTACCCTAACCCTAACACGTACCCTAAACCTAACCCATACCCTAAACCGAGCCCTAACCCTAACCCTAACCCTAACCCTAACCGTAACCCATACCCTACACCATACACGAACCCTTCCCCGAACCCGTACCCTAAGCCGTACCCTAAGCCTAACCCTCAGCCTAACCCTAACCCTAGGCTACCCTTGACTGCTTCTGCCTCCAGTAGATTTCCTAAGCACTAGTGTTTTAAGGAACAGCTTAAAAAGAAAATCCTAATGTGATTTCTTTATAATGGGGGTGTTCCTAATCTTATCCTAGTGTCTAAGCTCTTCTCCAGGGCTAGACCCTCAAATAATATTCCTTTACGTGCTAAGGGGTATCTAGAGACTGGGATAGGTTTAATAACTACCCAACCCTAACGTGTACCCTAACCCTAACCCCTACCCTAACCCTAACACGTACCCTAATCCTAACCCGTACCCTAAACCGAGCCCTAACCCTAACACTAACCCTAACTCTAACCCTAACCCATACCCTACGCCGTACCCGAACCCCTCCCCGAACCCGTACCCTAAGCCGTACCCTAAGCCTAACCCTAAGCCTAACCCTAACCCTAGGCTACCCTTGACTGCTTCTGCCTCCAATAGTTTTCCTAAGCACAAGTGTTTTAAGCATCAGCTTAAAAAGAGAATCCTAATGTGATTTCTTTATAATGGGTGTGTTCCTTGTCTTATCCTAGTGTCTAAGCTCTTCTCCATGGCTGGACCCTCAAATAATATTCCTTTACGTGCTAAGGGGTATCTAGGGACTGGGATAGGTTTAATAACTACCCTAACCCTATCGAGTACCCTAACCCTAACTCCTACCCTAACCCTAACACGTACCCTAATCCTAACACGTACCCTAAACCGAGCCCTAACTTTAACACTAACCCTAACCCTAACACTAACCCATACCCTACGCCGTACCCGAACCCCTCCCCGACCCGGTACCCTAAGCCGTACCCTAAGCCTAACCCTAAGCCTAACCCTAACCCTTGGCTACCCTTGACTGCTTCTGCCTCCAATAGATTTCCTAAGCACTAGTGTTTTAAGGAACAGATTAAAAAGAGAATCCTAATGTGATTTCTTTATAATGGGTGTGTTGCTTATCTTATCCTAGTGTCTAAGCTCTTCTCCATGGCTGGACCCTCAAATAATATTCCTTTACGTGCTAAGGGGTATCTACAGACTGGGATAGGTTTAATAACTACCCAACTCTAACGCGTACACTAACCCTAACCCCTACCCTAACCCTAACACGTACCCTAATCCTAACACGTACCCTAAACCGAGCCCTAACCCTAACACTAACCCTAACCCTAACCCTAACCCATACCCTACGCCGTACCCGAACCCCTCCCCAAACCCGTACCCTAAGCCTAACCCTAAGCCTAACCCTAACCCCTACCCTAACCCTAACACGTACCCTAATCCTAACCCGTACCTTAAACCGAGCCCTAACCCTAACCCTAACCCTAACCCATACCCTACGCCATACACGAACCCGTCCCCGAACCCATACCCTAAGCCGTACCCTAAGCCTAACCCTCAGCCTAACCCTAACCCTAGGCTACCCTTGACTGCTTCTGCCTCCAATAGATTTCCTAAGCACTAGTGTTTTAAGGAACAGATTAAAAAGAGACTCCTAATGTGATTTCTTTATAATGGGTGAGTTCCTTATCTTATCCTAGTGTCTAAGTTCTTCTCCATGGCTGGACCCTCAAATAATATTCCTTTACGTGCTAAGGGGTATCTAGAGACTGGGATAGGTTTAATAACTACCCTAACCCTAACGCGTACCCTAACCCTAACTCCTACCCTAACCCTAACACGTACCCTAATCCTAACACGTACCCTAAACAGAGCCCTAACCCTAACACTAACCCTAACCCTAACCCTAACCCATACCCTACGCCGTACCCGAACCCCTCCCCGAACCCGTACCCTACGTCGTACCCTAAGCCTAACCCTAAGCCTAACCCTAACCCTAGGCTACCCTTGACTGCTTCTGCCTCCAATAGATTTCCTAAGCACTAGTGTTTTAAGGAACAGATTAAAAAGAGAATCCTAATGTGATTTCTTTATAATGGGTGTGTTCCTTATCTTATCCTAGTGTCTAAACTCTTCTCCATGGCTGGACCCCCCAATAATATTCCTTTACGTATTAAGGGGTATCTAGAGAGTGGGATAGGTTTAATAACTACCCTACCCCTAACGCGTACCCTAACCCTAACCCCTACCCTAACCCTAACACGTACCCTAATCCTAACCCGTACCCTAAACCGAGCCCTAACCCTAACCCATACCCTACACCATACACGAACCCGTCCCCGAACCCATACCCTAAGCCGTACCCTAAGCCTAACCCTCAGCCTAACCCTAACCCTAGCCTACCCTTGACTTCTTCTGCCTCCAATAGATTTACTAAGCACTAGTGTTTTAAGGAACAGATTAAAAAGAGAATCCTAATGTGATTTCTTTATAATGGGTGTGTTCCTAATCTTATCCTAGTGTCTAAGCTCTTCTCCATGGCTGGACCCTCAAATAATATTCCTTTACGTGCTAAGGGGTATCTAGAGACTGGGATAGGTTTAATAACTACCCAACCCTAACGTGTACCCTAACCCTAACCCCTACCCTAACCCTAACACGTACCCTAATCCTAACCCGTACCCTAAACCGAGCCCTAACCCTAACACTAACCCTAACCCTAACCCTAACCCATACCCTACGCCGTACCCGAACCCCACCCCGAACCCGTACCCTAAGCCGTACCCTAAGCCTAACCCTAAGCCTAACCCTAACCCTAGGCTACCCTTGACTGCTTCTGCCTCCAATAGATTTCCTAAGCACAAGTGTTTTAAGGAACAGCTTAAAAAGAGAATCCTAATGTGATTTCTTTATAATGGGTGTGTTCCTTATCTTATCCTAGTGTCTAAACTCTTCTCCATGGCTGGACCCCCAAATAATATTCCTTTACGTGTTAAGGGGTATCTAGAGAGTGGGATAGGTTTAATAACTACCCTACCCCTAACACGTACGCTAACCCTAACCCCTACCCTAACCCTAACACGTACCCTAATCCTAACCCGTACCCTAAACCGAGCCCTAACCCTAACACTAACCCTAACCCTAACACTAACCCATACCCTACACCATACACGAACCCGTCCCCGAACCCATACCCTAAGCCTTACCCTAAGCCTAAACCTCAGCCTAACACTAACCCTAGGCTACCCTTGACTGCTTCTGTCTCCAATAGATTTCCTAAGCACTAGTGTTTTAAGGAACAGATTAAAAAGAGAATCCTAATGTGATTTCTTTATAATGGGTGTGTTCCTTATCTTATCCTAGTGTCTAAGCTCTTCTCCATGGCTGGCCACTCAAATAATATTCCTTTACGTGCTAAGGGGTATCTAGAGACTGGGATAGGTTTAATAACTACCCTAACCCTAACGCGTACCCTAACCCTAACTCCTAACCTAACCCTAACACGTACCCTAATCCTAACCCGTACCCTAAACCGAGCCCTAACCCTAACACTAACCCTAACCCTAACCCTAACCCATACCCTACGCCGTACCCGTACCCGTCCCTGAAGCCGTACCCTAAGCCGTACCCTAAGCCTAACCCTCAGCCTAACCCTAACCCTAGGCTACCCTTGACTGCTTCTGCCTCCAATAGATTTCCTAAGCACTAGTGTTTTAAGGAACAGCTTAAAAAGAGAATCCTAATGTGATTTCTTTATAATGGGGGTGTTCCTAATCTTATCCTAGTGTCTAAGCTCTTCTCCAGGGCTGGACCCTCAAATAATATTCCTTTACGTGCTAAGGGGTATCTAGAGACTGGGATAGGTTTAATAACTACCCAACCCTAACGTGTACCCTAACCCTAACCCGTACCCTAACCCTAACACGTACCCTAATCCTAACCCGTACCCTAAACCGAGCCCTAACCCTAACACTAACCCTAACTCTAACCCTAACCCATACCCTACTCCGTACCCGAACCCCTCCCCGAACCCGTACCCTAAGCCGTACCCTAAGCCTAACCCTAAGCCTAACCCTAACCCTAGGCTACCCTTGACTGCTTCTGCCTCCAATAGATTTCCTACGCACTAGTGTTTTAAGGAACAGATTAAAAAGAGAATCCTAATGTGATTTCTTTATAATGGATGTGTTCCTTATCTTATCCTAGTGTCTACACTCTTCTCCATGGCTGGACCCCCAAATAATATTCCTTTACGTGTTAAGGGGTATCTAGAGAGTGGGATAGGTTTAATATCTACCCTACCCCTAACGCGTACCCTAACCCTAACCACTACCCTAACCCTAACACGTACCCTAATCCTAACCCGTACCCTAAACCGAGACCTAACCCTAACACTAACCCTAACCCTAACCCTAACCCATACCCTACACCATACACGAACCCTTCCCCGAACCCATACCCTAAGCCGTACCCTAAGCCTAACCCTCAGCCTAACCCTAACCCTAGGCTACCCTTGACTGCTTCTGCCTCCAATAGATTTCCTAAGCACTAGTGTTTTAAGGAACAGATTAAAAAGAGAATCCTAATGTGATTTCTTTATAATGGGTGTGTTCCTTATCTTATCCTAGTGTCTAAGCTCTTCTCCATGGCTGGACCCTCAAATAATATTCCTTTACGTGCTAAGGGGTATCTACAGACTGGGATAGGTTTAATAACTACCCAACTCTAACGCGTACACTAACCCTAACCCCTACCCTAACCCTAACACGTACCCTAATCCTAACACGTACCCTAAACCGAGCCCTAACCCTAACACTAACCCTAACCCTAACCCTAACCCATACCCTACGCCGTACCCGAACCCCTCCCCAAACCCGTACCCTACGTCGTACCCTAAGCCTAACCCTAAGCCTAACCCTAACCCCTACCCTAACCCTAACACGTACCCTAATCCTAACCCGTACCTTAAACCGAGCCCTAACCCTAACCCTAACCCTAACCCATACCCTACACCATACACGAACCCGTCCCCGAACCCATACCCTAAGCCGTACCCTAAGCCTAACCCTCAGCCTAACCCTAACCCTAGGCTACCCTTGACTGCTTCTGCCTCCAATAGATTTCCTAAGCACTAGTGTTTTAAGGAACAGATTAAAAAGAGACTCCTAATGTGATTTCTTTATAATGGGTGTGTTCCTTATCTTATCCTAGTGTCTAAGTTCTTCTCCATGGCTGGACCCTCAAATAATATTCCTTTACGTGCTAAGGGGTATCTAGAGACTGGGATAGGTTTAATAACTACCCTAACCCTAACGCGTACCCTAACCCTAACTCCTACCCTAACCCTAACACGTACCCTAATCCTAACACGTACCCTAAACAGAGCCCTAACCCTAACACTAACCCTAACCCTAACCCTAACCCATACCCTACGCCGTACCCGAACCCCTCCCCGAACCCGTACCCTACGTCGTACCCTAAGCCTAACCCTAAGCCTAACCCTAACCCTAGGCTACCCTTGACTGCTTCTGCCTCCAATAGATTTCCTAAGCACTAGTGTTTTAAGGAACAGATTAAAAAGAGAATCCTAATGTGATTTCTTTATAATGGGTGTGTTCCTTATCTTATCCTAGTGTCTAAACTCTTCTCCATGGCTGGACCCCCCAATAATATTCCTTTACGTGTTAAGGGGTATCTAGAGAGTGGGATAGGTTTAATAACTACCCTACCCCTAACGCGTACCCTAACCCTAACCCCTACCCTAACCCTAACACGTACCCTAATCCTAACCCGTACCCTAAACCGAGCCCTAACCCTAACCCATACCCTACACCATACACGAACCCGTCCCCGAACCCATACCCTAAGCCGTACCCTAAGCCTAACCCTCAGCCTAACCCTAACCCTAGGCTACCCTTGACTGCTTCTGCCTCCAATAGATTTCCTAAGCACTAGTGTTTTAAGGAACAGATTAAAAAGAGAATCCTAATGTGATTTCTTTATAATGGGTGTGTTCCTAATCTTATCCTAGTGTCTAAGCTCTTCTCCATGGCTGGACCCTCAAATAATATTCCTTTACGTGCTAAGGGGTATCTAGAGACTGGGATAGGTTTAATAACTACCCAACCCTAACACGTACGCTAACCCTAACCCCTACCCTAACCCTAACACGTACCCTAATCCTAACCCGTACCCTAAACCGAGCCCTAACCCTAACACTAACCCTAACCCTAACACTAACCCATACCCTACACCATACACGAACCCGTCCCCGAACCCATACCCTAAGCCGTACCCTAAGCCTAACCCTAAGCCTAACCCTAACCCTTGGCTACCCTTGACTGCTTCTGCCTCCAATAGATTTCCTAAGCACTAGTGTTTTAAGGAACAGATTAAAAAGAGAATCCTAATGTGATTTCTTTATAATGGGTGTGTTGCTTATCTTATCCTAGTGTCTAAGCTCTTCTCCATGGCTGGACCCTCAAATAATATTCCTTTACGTGCTAAGGGGTATCTACAGACTGGGATAGGTTTAATAACTACCCAACTCTAACGCGTACACTAACCCTAACCCCTACCCTAACCCTAACACGTACCCTAATCCTAACACGTACCCTAAACCGAGCCCTAACCCTAACACTAACCCTAACCCTAACCCTAACCCATACCCTACGCCGTACCCGAACCCCTCCCCAAACCCGTACCCTAAGCCTAACCCTAAGCCTAACCCTAACCCCTACCCTAACCCTAACACGTACCCTAATCCTAACCCGTACCTTAAACCGAGCCCTAACCCTAACCCTAACCCTAACCCATACCCTACGCCATACACGAACCCGTCCCCGAACCCATACCCTAAGCCGTACCCTAAGCCTAACCCTCAGCCTAACCCTAACCCTAGGCTACCCTTGACTGCTTCTGCCTCCAATAGATTTCCTAAGCACTAGTGTTTTAAGGAACAGATTAAAAAGAGACTCCTAATGTGATTTCTTTATAATGGGTGAGTTCCTTATCTTATCCTAGTGTCTAAGTTCTTCTCCATGGCTGGACCCTCAAATAATATTCCTTTACGTGCTAAGGGGTATCTAGAGACTGGGATAGGTTTAATAACTACCCTAACCCTAACGCGTACCCTAACCCTAACTCCTACCCTAACCCTAACACGTACCCTAATCCTAACACGTACCCTAAACAGAGCCCTAACCCTAACACTAACCCTAACCCTAACCCTAACCCATACCCTACGCCGTACCCGAACCCCTCCCCGAACCCGTACCCTACGTCGTACCCTAAGCCTAACCCTAAGCCTAACCCTAACCCTAGGCTACCCTTGACTGCTTCTGCCTCCAATAGATTTCCTAAGCACTAGTGTTTTAAGGAACAGATTAAAAAGAGAATCCTAATGTGATTTCTTTATAATGGGTGTGTTCCTTATCTTATCCTAGTGTCTAAACTCTTCTCCATGGCTGGACCCCCCAATAATATTCCTTTACGTATTAAGGGGTATCTAGAGAGTGGGATAGGTTTAATAACTACCCTACCCCTAACGCGTACCCTAACCCTAACCCCTACCCTAACCCTAACACGTACCCTAATCCTAACCCGTACCCTAAACCGAGCCCTAACCCTAACCCATACCCTACACCATACACGAACCCGTCCCCGAACCCATACCCTAAGCCGTACCCTAAGCCTAACCCTCAGCCTAACCCTAACCCTAGCCTACCCTTGACTTCTTCTGCCTCCAATAGATTTACTAAGCACTAGTGTTTTAAGGAACAGATTAAAAAGAGAATCCTAATGTGATTTCTTTATAATGGGTGTGTTCCTAATCTTATCCTAGTGTCTAAGCTCTTCTCCATGGCTGGACCCTCAAATAATATTCCTTTACGTGCTAAGGGGTATCTAGAGACTGGGATAGGTTTAATAACTACCCAACCCTAACGTGTACCCTAACCCTAACCCCTACCCTAACCCTAACACGTACCCTAATCCTAACCCGTACCCTAAACCGAGCCCTAACCCTAACACTAACCCTAACCCTAACCCTAACCCATACCCTACGCCGTACCCGAACCCCACCCCGAACCCGTACCCTAAGCCGTACCCTAAGCCTAACCCTAAGCCTAACCCTAACCCTAGGCTACCCTTGACTGCTTCTGCCTCCAATAGATTTCCTAAGCACAAGTGTTTTAAGGAACAGCTTAAAAAGAGAATCCTAATGTGATTTCTTTATAATGGGTGTGTTCCTTATCTTATCCTAGTGTCTAAACTCTTCTCCATGGCTGGACCCCCAAATAATATTCCTTTACGTGTTAAGGGGTATCTAGAGAGTGGGATAGGTTTAATAACTACCCTACCCCTAACACGTACGCTAACCCTAACCCCTACCCTAACCCTAACACGTACCCTAATCCTAACCCGTACCCTAAACCGAGCCCTAACCCTAACACTAACCCTAACCCTAACACTAACCCATACCCTACACCATACACGAACCCGTCCCCGAACCCATACCCTAAGCCTTACCCTAAGCCTAAACCTCAGCCTAACACTAACCCTAGGCTACCCTTGACTGCTTCTGTCTCCAATAGATTTCCTAAGCACTAGTGTTTTAAGGAACAGATTAAAAAGAGAATCCTAATGTGATTTCTTTATAATGGGTGTGTTCCTTATCTTATCCTAGTGTCTAAGCTCTTCTCCATGGCTGGCCACTCAAATAATATTCCTTTACGTGCTAAGGGGTATCTAGAGACTGGGATAGGTTTAATAACTACCCTAACCCTAACGCGTACCCTAACCCTAACTCCTAACCTAACCCTAACACGTACCCTAATCCTAACCCGTACCCTAAACCGAGCCCTAACCCTAACACTAACCCTAACCCTAACCCTAACCCATACCCTACGCCGTACCCGTACCCGTCCCTGAAGCCGTACCCTAAGCCGTACCCTAAGCCTAACCCTCAGCCTAACCCTAACCCTAGGCTACCCTTGACTGCTTCTGCCTCCAATAGATTTCCTAAGCACTAGTGTTTTAAGGAACAGCTTAAAAAGAGAATCCTAATGTGATTTCTTTATAATGGGGGTGTTCCTAATCTTATCCTAGTGTCTAAGCTCTTCTCCAGGGCTGGACCCTCAAATAATATTCCTTTACGTGCTAAGGGGTATCTAGAGACTGGGATAGGTTTAATAACTACCCAACCCTAACGTGTACCCTAACCCTAACCCGTACCCTAACCCTAACACGTACCCTAATCCTAACCCGTACCCTAAACCGAGCCCTAACCCTAACACTAACCCTAACTCTAACCCTAACCCATACCCTACTCCGTACCCGAACCCCTCCCCGAACCCGTACCCTAAGCCGTACCCTAAGCCTAACCCTAAGCCTAACCCTAACCCTAGGCTACCCTTGACTGCTTCTGCCTCCAATAGATTTCCTACGCACTAGTGTTTTAAGGAACAGATTAAAAAGAGAATCCTAATGTGATTTCTTTATAATGGATGTGTTCCTTATCTTATCCTAGTGTCTACACTCTTCTCCATGGCTGGACCCCCAAATAATATTCCTTTACGTGTTAAGGGGTATCTAGAGAGTGGGATAGGTTTAATATCTACCCTACCCCTAACGCGTACCCTAACCCTAACCACTACCCTAACCCTAACACGTACCCTAATCCTAACCCGTACCCTAAACCGAGACCTAACCCTAACACTAACCCTAACCCTAACCCTAACCCATACCCTACACCATACACGAACCCTTCCCCGAACCCATACCCTAAGCCGTACCCTAAGCCTAACCCTCAGCCTAACCCTAACCCTAGGCTACCCTTGACTGCTTCTGCCTCCAATAGATTTCCTAAGCACTAGTGTTTTAAGGAACAGATTAAAAAGAGAATCCTAATGTGATTTCTTTATAATGGGTGTGTTCCTTATCTTATCCTAGTGTCTAAGCTCTTCTCCATGGCTGGACCCTCAAATAATATTCCTTTACGTGCTAAGGGGTATCTACAGACTGGGATAGGTTTAATAACTACCCAACTCTAACGCGTACACTAACCCTAACCCCTACCCTAACCCTAACACGTACCCTAATCCTAACACGTACCCTAAACCGAGCCCTAACCCTAACACTAACCCTAACCCTAACCCTAACCCATACCCTACGCCGTACCCGAACCCCTCCCCAAACCCGTACCCTACGTCGTACCCTAAGCCTAACCCTAAGCCTAACCCTAACCCCTACCCTAACCCTAACACGTACCCTAATCCTAACCCGTACCTTAAACCGAGCCCTAACCCTAACCCTAACCCTAACCCATACCCTACACCATACACGAACCCGTCCCCGAACCCATACCCTAAGCCGTACCCTAAGCCTAACCCTCAGCCTAACCCTAACCCTAGGCTACCCTTGACTGCTTCTGCCTCCAATAGATTTCCTAAGCACTAGTGTTTTAAGGAACAGATTAAAAAGAGACTCCTAATGTGATTTCTTTATAATGGGTGTGTTCCTTATCTTATCCTAGTGTCTAAGTTCTTCTCCATGGCTGGACCCTCAAATAATATTCCTTTACGTGCTAAGGGGTATCTAGAGACTGGGATAGGTTTAATAACTACCCTAACCCTAACGCGTACCCTAACCCTAACTCCTACCCTAACCCTAACACGTACCCTAATCCTAACACGTACCCTAAACAGAGCCCTAACCCTAACACTAACCCTAACCCTAACCCTAACCCATACCCTACGCCGTACCCGAACCCCTCCCCGAACCCGTACCCTACGTCGTACCCTAAGCCTAACCCTAAGCCTAACCCTAACCCTAGGCTACCCTTGACTGCTTCTGCCTCCAATAGATTTCCTAAGCACTAGTGTTTTAAGGAACAGATTAAAAAGAGAATCCTAATGTGATTTCTTTATAATGGGTGTGTTCCTTATCTTATCCTAGTGTCTAAACTCTTCTCCATGGCTGGACCCCCCAATAATATTCCTTTACGTGTTAAGGGGTATCTAGAGAGTGGGATAGGTTTAATAACTACCCTACCCCTAACGCGTACCCTAACCCTAACCCCTACCCTAACCCTAACACGTACCCTAATCCTAACCCGTACCCTAAACCGAGCCCTAACCCTAACCCATACCCTACACCATACACGAACCCGTCCCCGAACCCATACCCTAAGCCGTACCCTAAGCCTAACCCTCAGCCTAACCCTAACCCTAGGCTACCCTTGACTGCTTCTGCCTCCAATAGATTTCCTAAGCACTAGTGTTTTAAGGAACAGATTAAAAAGAGAATCCTAATGTGATTTCTTTATAATGGGTGTGTTCCTAATCTTATCCTAGTGTCTAAGCTCTTCTCCATGGCTGGACCCTCAAATAATATTCCTTTACGTGCTAAGGGGTATCTAGAGACTGGGATAGGTTTAATAACTACCCAACCCTAACACGTACGCTAACCCTAACCCCTACCCTAACCCTAACACGTACCCTAATCCTAACCCGTACCCTAAACCGAGCCCTAACCCTAACACTAACCCTAACCCTAACACTAACCCATACCCTACACCATACACGAACCCGTCCCCGAACCCATACCCTAAGCCGTACCCTAAGCCTAAACCTCAGCCTAACACTAACCCTAGGCTACCCTTGACTGCTTCTGTCTCCAATAGATTTCCTAAGCACTAGTGTTTTAAGGAACAGATTAAAAAGAGAATCCTAATGTGATTTCTTTATAATGGGTGTGTTCCTTATCTTATCCTAGTGTCTAAGCTCTTCTCCAGGGCTGGACCCTCAAATAATATTCCTTTACGTGCTAAGGGGTATCTAGAGACTGGGATAGGTTTAATATCTACCCAACCCTAACGTGTACCCTAACCCTAACCCCTACCCTAACCCTAACACGTACCCTAATCCTAACACGTACCCTAAACCGAGCCCTAACCCTAACACTAACCCTAAATCTAACCCTAACCCATACCCTACGCCGTACCCGAACCCCTCCCCGAACCCGTACCCTAAGCCGTACCCTAAGCCTAACCCTAAGCCTAACCCTAACCCTAGGCTACCCTTGACTGCTTCTGCCTCCAATAGATTTCCTAAGCACAAGTGTTTTAAGCATCAGCTTAAAAAGAGAATCCTAATGTGATTTCTTTATAATGGGTGGGTTCCTTGTCTTATCCTAGTGTCTAAGCTCTTCTCCATGGCTGGACCCTCAAATAATATTCCTTTACGTGCTAAGGGGTATCTAGGGACTGGGATAGGTTTAATAACTAACCTAACCCTATCGCGTACCCTAACCCTAACTCCTACCCTAACCCTAACACGTACCCTAATCCTAACACGTACCCTAAACCGAGCCCTAACCCTAACCCATACCCTACACCATACACGAACCCGTCCCCGAACACATACCCTAAGCCGTACCCTAAGCCTAACCCTCAGCCTAACCCTAACCCTAGGCTACCCTTGACTGCTTCTGCCTCCAATAGATTTCGTAAGCACTAGTGTTTTAAGGAACAGATTAAAAAGAGAATCCTAATGTGATTTCTTTATAATGGGTGTGTTCCTAATCTTATCCTAGTGTCTAAGCTCTTCTCCATGGCTGGACCCTCAAATAATATTCCTTTACGTGCTAAGGGGTATCTAGAGACTGGGATAGGTTTAATAACTACCCAACCCTAACGTGTACCCTAACCCTAACCCCTACCCTAACCCTAACACGTACCCTAATCCTAACCCGTACCCTAAACCGAGCCCTAACCCTAACACTAACCCTAACCCTAACCCTAACCCATACCCTACGCCGTACCCGAACCCCACCCCGAACCCGTACCCTAAGCCATACCCTAAGCCTAACCCTAAGCCTAACCCTAACCCTAGGCTACCCTTGACTGCTTCTGCTTCCAATAGATTTCCTAAGCACTAGTGTTTTAAGGAACAGATTAAAAAGAGAATCCTAATGTGATTTCTTTATAATGGGTGTGTTCCTTATCTTATCCTAGTGTCTAAGCTCTTCTCCATGGCTGGACCCTCAAATAATATTCCTTTACATGCTAAGGCGTATCTACAGACTGGAATAGGTTTAATAACTACCCAACTCTAATGCGTACACTAACCCTAACCCCTACCCTAACCCTAACACGTACCCTAATCCTAACCCGTACCCTAAACCGAGCCCTAACCCTAACACTAACACTAACCCTAACCCATACCCTACGCCGTACCCGAACCCCTCACCGAACCCGCACCCTAAGCTGTACCCTAAGCCTAACCCTAAGCCTAACCCTAACCCTAGGCTACCCTTGACTGCTTCTGCCTACAATAGATTTCCTAAGCACTAGTGTTTTAAGAAACAGATTAAAAAGAGAATCCTAATGTAATTTCTTTATAATGGGTGTGTTCCTAATCTTATCCTAGTGTCTAAGCTCTTCTCCATGGCTGGTCCCCCAAATAATATTCCTTTACGTGTTAAGGGGTATCTAGAGAGTGGGATAGGTTTAATAACTACCCTACCCCTAACGCGTACCCTAACCCTAACCACTACCCTAACACTAACACGTACCCTAAACCTAACCCATATCCTAAACCGAGCCCTAACCCTAACCCTAACCCTAACCCTAACCGTAACCCATACCCTACACCATACACGAACCCTTCCCCGAACCCGTACCCTAAGCCGTACCCTAAGCCTAATCCTCAGCCTAACCCTAACCCTAGGCTACCCTTGACTCCTTCTGCCTCCAGTAGATTTCCTAAGCACTAGTGTTTTAAGGAACAGCTTAAAAAGAAAATCCTAATGTGATTTCTTTATAATGGGGGTGTTCCTAATCTTATCCTAGTGTCTAAGCTCTTCTCCAGGGCTGGACCCTCAAATAATATTCCTTTACGTGCTAAGGGGTATCTAGAGACTGGGATAGGTTTAATAACTACCCAACCCTAACGTGTACCCTAACCCTAACCCCTACCCTAACCCTAACACGTACCCTAATCCTAACCCGTACCCTAAACCGAGACCTAACCCTAACACTAACCCTAACTCTAACCCTAACCCATACCCTACGCCGTACCCGAACCCCTCCCCGAACCCGTACCCTAAGCCGTACCCTAAGCCTAACCCTAAGCCTAACCCTAACCCTAGGCTACCCTTGAGTGCTTCTGCCTCCAATAGATTTCCTAAGCACAAGTGTTTTAATCATCAGCTTAAAAAGAGAATCCTAATGTGATTTCTTTATTATGGGTGTGTTCCTTGTCTTATCCTAGTGTCTAAGCTCTTCTCCATGGCTGGACCCTCAAATAATATTCCTTTACGTGCTACGGGGTATCTAGGGACTGGGATAGGTTTAATAACTACCCTAAACCTATCGCGTACCCTAACCCTAACTCCTACCCTAACCCTAACACGTACCCTAATCCTAACACGTACCCTAAACCGAGCCCTAAATTTAACACTAACCCTAACCCTAACCCTAACCCATACCGTACGCCGTACCCGAACCCCTCCCCGACCCCGTACCCTAAGCCGTACCCTAAGGCTAACCCTAAGCCTAACCCTAACCCTAGGCTACCCTTGACTGCTTCTGCCTCCAATAGATTTCCTAAGCACTAGTGTTTTAAGGAACAGATTAAAAAGAGAATCCTAATGTGATTTCTTTATAATGGGTGTGTTCCTTATCTTATCCTAGTGTCTAAACTCTTCTCCATGGCTGGACCCCCAAATAATATTCCTTTACGTGTTAAGGGGTATGTAGAGAGTGGGATAGGTTTAATATCTACCCTACCCCTAACGCGTACCCTAACCCTAACCACTACCCTAACCCTAACACGTACCCTAATCCTAACCCGTACCCTAAACCGAGCCCTAACCCTAACACTAACCCTAACCCTAACCCTAACCCATACCCTACGCCATACCCGAACCCCTCCCCAAACCCGTACCCTACGTCGTACCCTAAGCCTAACCCTAAGACTAACCCTAACCCCTACCGTAACCCTAACACGTACCCTAATCCTAACCGGTACCTTAAACCGAGCCCTAACCCTAACCCTAACCCTAACCCATACCCTACACCATACACGAACCCGTCCCCGAACCCATACCCTAAGCCGTACCCTAAGCCTAACCCTCAGCCTAACCCTAACCCTAGGCTACCCTTGACTGCTTCTGCCTCCAATAGATTTCCTAAGCACTAGTGTTTTAAGGAACAGATTAAAAAGAGAATCCTAATGTGATTTCTTTATAATGGGTGTGTTCCTAATCTTATCCTAGTGTCTAAGCTCTTCTCCATGGCTGGACCCTCAAATAATATTCCTTTACGTGCTAAGGGGTATCTAGAGACTGGGATAGGTTTAATAACTACCCAACCCTAACGTGTACCCTAACCCTAACCCCTACCCTAACCCTAACACGTACCCTAATCCTAACCCATACCCTAAACCGAGCCCTAACCCTAACACTAACCCTAACCCTAACCCTAACCCATACCCTACGCCGTACCCGAACCCCACCCCGAACCCGTACCCTAAGCCGTACCCTAAGCCTAACCCTAAGCCTAACCCTAACCCTAGGCTACCCTTGACTGCTTCTGCCTCCAATAGATATCCTAAGCACAAGTGTTTTAAGGAACAGCTTAAAAAGAGAATCCTAATGTGATTTCTTTATAATGGGTGTGTTCCTTAACTTATCCTAGTGTCTAAACTCTTCTCCATTGCTGGACCCCCAAATAATATTCCTTTACGTGTTAAGGGGTATCTAGAGAGTGGGATAGGTTTAATAACTACCCTACCCCTAACGCGTACCCTAACCCTAACCCCTACCCTAACCCTAACACGTACCCTAATCCTAACCCGTACCCTAAACCGAGCCCTAACCCTAACACTAACCCTAACCCTAACACTAACCCATACCCTACACCATACACGAACCCGTCCCCGAACCCATACCCTAAGCCGTACCCTAAGCCTAAACCTCAGCCTAACACTAACCCTAGGCTACCCTTGACTGCTTCTGTCTCCAGTAGATTTCCTAAGCACTAGTGTTTTAAGGAACAGATTAAAAAGAGAATCCTAATGTGATTTCTTTATAATGGGTGTGTTCCTTATCTTATCCTAGTGTCTAAGCTCTTCTCCATGCCTGGCCACTCAAATAATATTCCTTTACGTGCTAAGGGGTATCTAGAGACTGGGATAGGTTTAATAACTACCCTAACCCTAACGCGTACCCTAACCCTAACTCCTAACCTAACCCTAACACGTACCCTAATCCTAACCCGTACCCTAAACCGAGCCCTAACCCTAACACTAACCCTAACCCTAACCCTAACCCATACCCTACGCCGTACCCGAACCCCTCCCCAAACCCGTACCCTACGTCGTACCCTAAGCCTAACCCTAAGACTAACCCTAACCCCTACCGTAACCCTAACACGTACCCTAATCCTAACCCGTACCTTAAACCGAGCCCTAACCCTAACCCTAACCCTAACCCATACCCTACACCATACACGAACCCGTCCCCGAACCCATACCCTAAGCCGTACCCTACGCCTAACCCTCAGCCTAACCCTAACCCTAGGCTACCCTTGACTGCTTCTGCCTCCAATAGATTTCCTAAGCACTAGTGTTTTAAGGAACAGATTAAAAAGAGAATCCTAATGTGATTTCTTTATAATGGGTGTGTTCCTAATCTTATCCTAGTGTCTAAGCTCTTCTCCATGGCTGGACCCTCAAATAATATTCCTTTACGTGCTAAGGGGTATCTAGAGACTGGGATAGGTTTAATAACTACCCAACCCTAACGTGTACCCTAACCCTAACCCCTACCCTAACCCTAACACGTACCCTAATCCTAACCCGTACCCTAAACCGAGCCCTAACCCTAACACTAACCCTAACTCTAACCCTAACCCATACCCTACTCCGTACCCGAACCCCTCCCCGAACCCGTACCCTAAGCCGTACCCTAAGCCTAACCCTAAGCCTAACCATAACCCTAGGCTACCCTTGACTGCTTCTGCCTCCAATAGATTTCCAAAGCACTAGTGTTTTAAGGAACAGATTAAAAAGAGAATCCTAATGTGATTTCTTTATAATGGGTGTGTTCCTTATCTTATCCTAGTGTCTAAACTCTTCTCCATGGCTGGACCCCCAAATAATATTCCTTTACGTGTTAAGGGGTATCTAGAGAGTGGGATAGGTTTAATAACTACCCTACCCCTAACACGTACGCTAACCCTAACCCCTACCCTAACCCTAACACGTACCCTAATCCTAACCCGTACCCTAAACCGAGCCCTAACCCTAACACTAACCCTAACCCTAACACTAACCCATACCCTACACCATACACGAACCCGTCCCCGAACCCATACCCTAAGCCTTACCCTAAGCCTAAACCTCAGCCTAACACTAACCCTAGGCTACCCTTGACTGCTTCTGTCTCCAATAGATTTCCTAAGCACTAGTGTTTTAAGGAACAGATTAAAAAGAGAATCCTAATGTGATTTCTTTATAATGGGTGTGTTCCTTATCTTATCCTAGTGTCTAAGCTCTTCTCCATGGCTGGCCACTCAAATAATATTCCTTTACGTGCTAAGGGGTATCTAGAGACTGGGATAGGTTTAATAACTACCCTAACCCTAACGCGTACCCTAACCCTAACTCCTAACCTAACCCTAACACGTACCCTAATCCTAACCCGTACCCTAAACCGAGCCCTAACCCTAACACTAACCCTAACCCTAACCCTAACCCATACCCTACGCCGTACCCGAACCCGTCCCTGAAGCCGTACCCTAAGCCGTACCCTAAGCCTAACCCTCAGCCTACCCTAACCCTAGGCTACCCTTGACTGCTTCTGCCTCCAATAGATTTCCTAAGCACTAGTGTTTTAAGGAACAGCTTAAAAAGAGAATCCTAATGTGATTTCTTTATAATGGGGGTGTTCCTAATCTTATCCTAGTGTCTAAGCTCTTCTCCAGGGCTGGACCCTCAAATAATATTCCTTTACGTGCTAAGGGGTATCTAGAGACTGGGATAGGTTTAATAACTACCCAACCCTAACGTGTACCCTAACCCTAACCCGTACCCTAACCCTAACACGTACCCTAATCCTAACCCGTACCCTAAACCGAGCCCTAACCCTAACACTAACCCTAACTCTAACCCTAACCCATACCCTACTCCGTACCCGAACCCCTCCCCGAACCCGTACCCTAAGCCGTACCCTAAGCCTAACCCTAAGCCTAACCCTAACCCTAGGCTACCCTTGACTGCTTCTGCCTCCAATAGATTTCCTACGCACTAGTGTTTTAAGGAACAGATTAAAAAGAGAATCCTAATGTGATTTCTTTATAATGGATGTGTTCCTTATCTTATCCTAGTGTCTACACTCTTCTCCATGGCTGGACCCCCAAATAATATTCCTTTACGTGTTAAGGGGTATCTAGAGAGTGGGATAGGTTTAATATCTACCCTACCCCTAACGCGTACCCTAACCCTAACCACTACCCTAACCCTAACACGTACCCTAATCCTAACCCGTACCCTAAACCGAGACCTAACCCTAACACTAACCCTAACCCTAACCCTAACCCATACCCTACACCATACACGAACCCTTCCCCGAACCCATACCCTAAGCCGTACCCTAAGCCTAACCCTCAGCCTAACCCTAACCCTAGGCTACCCTTGACTGCTTCTGCCTCCAATAGATTTCCTAAGCACTAGTGTTTTAAGGAACAGATTAAAAAGAGAATCCTAATGTGATTTCTTTATAATGGGTGTGTTCCTTATCTTATCCTAGTGTCTAAGCTCTTCTCCATGGCTGGACCCTCAAATAATATTCCTTTACGTGCTAAGGGGTATCTACAGACTGGGATAGGTTTAATAACTACCCAACTCTAACGCGTACACTAACCCTAACCCCTACCCTAACCCTAACACGTACCCTAATCCTAACACGTACCCTAAACCGAGCCCTAACCCTAACACTAACCCTAACCCTAACCCTAACCCATACCCTACGCCTTACCCGAACCCCTCCCCAAACCCGTACCCTACGTCGTACCCTAAGCCTAACCCTAAGCCTAACCCTAACCCCTACCCTAACCCTAACACGTACCCTAATCCTAACCCGTACCTTAAACCGAGCCCTAACCCTAACCCTAACCCTAACCCATACCCTACACCATACACGAACCCGTCCCCGAACCCATACCCTAAGCCGTACCCTAAGCCTAACCCTCAGCCTAACCCTAACCCTAGGCTACCCTTGACTGCTTCTGCCTCCAATAGATTTCCTAAGCACTAGTGTTTTAAGGAACAGATTAAAAAGAGACTCCTAATGTGATTTCTTTATAATGGGTGTGTTCCTTATCTTATCCTAGTGTCTAAGTTCTTCTCCATGGCTGGACCCTCAAATAATATTCCTTTACGTGCTAAGGGGTATCTAGAGACTGGGATAGGTTTAATAACTACCCTAACCCTAACGCGTACCCTAACCCTAACTCCTACCCTAACCCTAACACGTACCCTAATCCTAACACGTACCCTAAACAGAGCCCTAACCCTAACACTAACCCTAACCCTAACCCTAACCCATACCCTACGCCGTACCCGAACCCCTCCCCGAACCCGTACCCTACGTCGTACCCTAAGCCTAACCCTAAGCCTAACCCTAACCCTAGGCTACCCTTGACTGCTTCTGCCTCCAATAGATTTCCTAAGCACTAGTGTTTTAAGGAACAGATTAAAAAGAGAATCCTAATGTGATTTCTTTATAATGGGTGTGTTCCTTATCTTATCCTAGTGTCTAAACTCTTCTCCATGGCTGGACCCCCCAATAATATTCCTTTACGTGTTAAGGGGTATCTAGAGAGTGGGATAGGTTTAATAACTACCCTACCCCTAACGCGTACCCTAACCCTAACCCCTACCCTAACCCTAACACGTACCCTAATCCTAACCCGTACCCTAAACCGAGCCCTAACCCTAACCCATACCCTACACCATACACGAACCCGTCCCCGAACCCATACCCTAAGCCGTACCCTAAGCCTAACCCTCAGCCTAACCCTAACCCTAGGCTACCCTTGACTGCTTCTGCCTCCAATAGATTTCCTAAGCACTAGTGTTTTAAGGAACAGATTAAAAAGAGAATCCTAATGTGATTTCTTTATAATGGGTGTGTTCCTAATCTTATCCTAGTGTCTAAGCTCTTCTCCATGGCTGGACCCTCAAATAATATTCCTTTACGTGCTAAGGGGTATCTAGAGACTGGGATAGGTTTAATAACTACCCAACCCTAACACGTACGCTAACCCTAACCCCTACCCTAACCCTAACACGTACCCTAATCCTAACCCGTACCCTAAACCGAGCCCTAACCCTAACACTAACCCTAACCCTAACACTAACCCATACCCTACACCATACACGAACCCGTCCCCGAACCCATACCCTAAGCCGTACCCTAAGCCTAAACCTCAGCCTAACACTAACCCTAGGCTACCCTTGACTGCTTCTGTCTCCAATAGATTTCCTAAGCACTAGTGTTTTAAGGAACAGATTAAAAAGAGAATCCTAATGTGATTTCTTTATAATGGGTGTGTTCCTTATCTTATCCTAGTGTCTAAGCTCTTCTCCAGGGCTGGACCCTCAAATAATATTCCTTTACGTGCTAAGGGGTATCTAGAGACTGGGATAGGTTTAATATCTACCCAACCCTAACGTGTACCCTAACCCTAACCCCTACCCTAACCCTAACACGTACCCTAATCCTAACACGTACCCTAAACCGAGCCCTAACCCTAACACTAACCCTAAATCTAACCCTAACCCATACCCTACGCCGTACCCGAACCCCTCCCCGAACCCGTACCCTAAGCCGTACCCTAAGCCTAACCCTAAGCCTAACCCTAACCCTAGGCTACCCTTGACTGCTTCTGCCTCCAATAGATTTCCTAAGCACAAGTGTTTTAAGCATCAGCTTAAAAAGAGAATCCTAATGTGATTTCTTTATAATGGGTGGGTTCCTTGTCTTATCCTAGTGTCTAAGCTCTTCTCCATGGCTGGACCCTCAAATAATATTCCTTTACGTGCTAAGGGGTATCTAGGGACTGGGATAGGTTTAATAACTAACCTAACCCTATCGCGTACCCTAACCCTAACTCCTACCCTAACCCTAACACGTACCCTAATCCTAACACGTACCCTAAACCGAGCCCTAACCCTAACCCATACCCTACACCATACACGAACCCGTCCCCGAACCCATACCCTAAGCCGTACCCTAAGCCTAACCCTCAGCCTAACCCTAACCCTAGGCTACCCTTGACTGCTTCTGCCTCCAATAGATTTCGTAAGCACTAGTGTTTTAAGGAACAGATTAAAAAGAGAATCCTAATGTGATTTCTTTATAATGGGTGTGTTCCTAATCTTATCCTAGTGTCTAAGCTCTTCTCCATGGCTGGACCCTCAAATAATATTCCTTTACGTGCTAAGGGGTATCTAGAGACTGGGATAGGTTTAATAACTACCCAACCCTAACGTGTACCCTAACCCTAACCCCTACCCTAACCCTAACACGTACCCTAATCCTAACCCGTACCCTAAACCGAGCCCTAACCCTAACACTAACCCTAACCCTAACCCTAACCCATACCCTACGCCGTACCCGAACCCCACCCCGAACCCGTACCCTAAGCCATACCCTAAGCCTAACCCTAAGCCTAACCCTAACCCTAGGCTACCCTTGACTGCTTCTGCTTCCAATAGATTTCCTAAGCACTAGTGTTTTAAGGAACAGATTAAAAAGAGAATCCTAATGTGATTTCTTTATAATGGGTGTGTTCCTTATCTTATCCTAGTGTCTAAGCTCTTCTCCATGGCTGGACCCTCAAATAATATTCCTTTACATGCTAAGGCGTATCTACAGACTGGAATAGGTTTAATAACTACCCAACTCTAATGCGTACACTAACCCTAACCCCTACCCTAACCCTAACACGTACCCTAATCCTAACCCGTACCCTAAACCGAGCCCTAACCCTAACACTAACACTAACCCTAACCCATACCCTACGCCGTACCCGAACCCCTCACCGAACCCGCACCCTAAGCTGTACCCTAAGCCTAACCCTAAGCCTAACCCTAACCCTAGGCTACCCTTGACTGCTTCTGCCTCCAATAGATTTCCTAAGCACTAGTGTTTTAAGAAACAGATTAAAAAGAGAATCCTAATGTAATTTCTTTATAATGGGTGTGTTCCTAATCTTATCCTTGTGTCTAAGCTCTTCTCCATGGCTGGTCCCCCAAATAATATTCCTTTACGTGTTAAGGGGTATCTAGAGAGTGGGATAGGTTTAATAACTACCCTACCCCTAACGCGTACCCTAACCCTAACCACTACCCTAACACTAACACGTACCCTAAACCTAACCCATACCCTAAACCGAGCCCTAACCCTAACCCTAACCCTAACCCTAACCGTAACCCATACCCTACACCATACACGAACCCTTCCCCGAACCCGTACCCTAAGCCGTACCCTAAGCCTAATCCTCAGCCTAACCCTAACCCTAGGCTACCCTTGACTCCTTCTGCCTCCAGTAGATTTCCTAAGCACTAGTGTTTTAAGGAACAGCTTAAAAAGAAAATCCTAATGTGATTTCTTTATAATGGGGGTGTTCCTAATCTTATCCTAGTGTCTAAGCTCTTCTCCAGGGCTGGACCCTCAAATAATATTCCTTTACGTGCTAAGGGGTATCTAGAGACTGGGATAGGTTTAATAACTACCCAACCCTAACGTGTACCCTAACCCTAACCCCTACCCTAACCCTAACACGTACCCTAATCCTAACCCGTACCCTAAACCGAGACCTAACCCTAACACTAACCCTAACTCTAACCCTAACCCATACCCTACGCCGTACCCGAACCCCTCCCCGAACCCGTACCCTAAGCCGTACCCTAAGCCTAACCCTAAGCCTAACCCTAACCCTAGGCTACCCTTGACTGCTTCTGCCTCCAATAGATTTCCTAAGCACAAGTGTTTTAATCATCAGCTTAAAAAGAGAATCCTAATGTGATTTCTTTATTATGGGTGTGTTCCTTGTCTTATCCTAGTGTCTAAGCTCTTCTCCATGGCTGGACCCTCAAATAATATTCCTTTACGTGCTACGGGGTATCTAGGGACTGGGATAGGTTTAATAACTACCCTAAACCTATCGCGTACCCTAACCCTAACTCCTACCCTAACCCTAACACGTACCCTAATTCTAACACGTACCCTAAACCGAGCCCTAAATTTAACACTAACCCTAACCCTAACCCTAACCCATACCCTACGCCGTACCCGAACCCCTCCCCGACCCCGTACCCTAAGCCGTACCCTAAGGCTAACCCTAAGCCTAACCCTAACCCTAGGCTACCCTTGACTGCTTCTGCCTCCAATAGATTTCCTAAGCACTAGTGTTTTAAGGAACAGATTAAAAAGAGAATCCTAATGTGATTTCTTTATAATGGGTGTGTTCCTTATCTTATCCTAGTGTCTAAACTCTTCTCCATGGCTGGACCCCCAAATAATATTCCTTTACGTGTTAAGGGGTATGTAGAGAGTGGGATAGGTTTAATATCTACCCTACCCCTAACGCGTACCCTAACCCTAACCACTACCCTAACCCTAACACGTACCCTAATCCTAACCCGTACCCTAAACCGAGCCCTAACCCTAACACTAACCCTAACCCTAACCCTAACCCATACCCTACGCCATACCCGAACCCCTCCCCAAACCCGTACCCTACGTCGTACCCTAAGCCTAACCCTAAGACTAACCCTAACCCCTACCGTAACCCTAACACGTACCCTAATCCTAACCGGTACCTTAAACCGAGCCCTAACCCTAACCCTAACCCTAACCCATACCCTACACCATACACGAACCCGTCCCCGAACCCATACCCTAAGCCGTACCCTAAGCCTAACCCTCAGCCTAACCCTAACCCTAGGCTACCCTTGACTGCTTCTGCCTCCAATAGATTTCCTAAGCACTAGTGTTTTAAGGAACAGATTAAAAAGAGAATCCTAATGTGATTTCTTTATAATGGGTGTGTTCCTAATCTTATCCTAGTGTCTAAGCTCTTCTCCATGGCTGGACCCTCAAATAATATTCCTTTACGTGCTAAGGGGTATCTAGAGACTGGGATAGGTTTAATAACTACCCAACCCTAACGTGTACCCTAACCCTAACCCCTACCCTAACCCTAACACGTACCCTAATCCTAACCCGTACCCTAAACCGAGCCCTAACCCTAACACTAACCCTAACCCTAACCCTAACCCATACCCTACGCCGTACCCGAACCCCACCCCGAACCCGTACCCTAAGCCGTACCCTAAGCCTAACCCTAAGCCTAACCCTAACCCTAGGCTACCCTTGACTGCTTCTGCCTCCAATAGATATCCTAAGCACAAGTGTTTTAAGGAACAGCTTAAAAAGAGAATCCTAATGTGATTTCTTTATAATGGGTGTGTTCCTTAACTTATCCTAGTGTCTAAACTCTTCTCCATTGCTGGACCCCCAAATAATATTCCTTTACGTGTTAAGGGGTATCTAGAGAGTGGGATAGGTTTAATAACTACCCTACCCCTAACGCGTACCCTAACCCTAACCCCTACCCTAACCCTAACACGTACCCTAATCCTAACCCGTACCCTAAACCGAGCCCTAACCCTAACACTAACCCTAACCCTAACACTAACCCATACCCTACACCATACACGAACCCGTCCCCGAACCCATACCCTAAGCCGTACCCTAAGCCTAAACCTCAGCCTAACACTAACCCTAGGCTACCCTTGACTGCTTCTGTCTCCAGTAGATTTCCTAAGCACTAGTGTTTTAAGGAACAGATTAAAAAGAGAATCCTAATGTGATTTCTTTATAATGGGTGTGTTCCTTATCTTATCCTAGTGTCTAAGCTCTTCTCCATGCCTGGCCACTCAAATAATATTCCTTTACGTGCTAAGGGGTATCTAGAGACTGGGATAGGTTTAATAACTACCCTAACCCTAACGCGTACCCTAACCCTAACTCCTAACCTAACCCTAACACGTACCCTAATCCTAACCCGTACCCTAAACCGAGCCCTAACCCTAACACTAACCCTAACCCTAACCCTAACCCATACCCTACGCCGTACCCGAACCCCTCCCCAAACCCGTACCCTACGTCGTACCCTAAGCCTAACCCTAAGACTAACCCTAACCCCTACCGTAACCCTAACACGTACCCTAATCCTAACCCGTACCTTAAACCGAGCCCTAACCCTAACCCTAACCCTAACCCATACCCTACACCATACACGAACCCGTCCCCGAACCCATACCCTAAGCCGTACCCTACGCCTAACCCTCAGCCTAACCCTAACCCTAGGCTACCCTTGACTGCTTCTGCCTCCAATAGATTTCCTAAGCACTAGTGTTTTAAGGAACAGATTAAAAAGAGAATCCTAATGTGATTTCTTTATAATGGGTGTGTTCCTAATCTTATCCTAGTGTCTAAGCTCTTCTCCATGGCTGGACCCTCAAATAATATTCCTTTACGTGCTAAGGGGTATCTAGAGACTGGGATAGGTTTAATAACTACCCAACCCTAACGTGTACCCTAACCCTAACCCCTACCCTAACCCTAACACGTACCCTAATCCTAACCCGTACCCTAAACCGAGCCCTAACCCTAACACTAACCCTAACTCTAACCCTAACCCATACCCTACTCCGTACCCGAACCCCTCCCCGAACCCGTACCCTAAGCCGTACCCTAAGCCTAACCCTAAGCCTAACCCTAACCCTAGGCTACCCTTGACTGCTTCTGCCTCCAATAGATTTCCAAAGCACTAGTGTTTTAAGGAACAGATTAAAAAGAGAATCCTAATGTGATTTCTTTATAATGGGTGTGTTCCTTATCTTATCCTAATGTCTAAACTCTTCTCCATGGCTGGACCCCCCAATAATATTCCTTTACGTGTTAAGGGGTATCTAGAGAGTGGGATAGGTTTAATAACTACCCTACCCCTAACGCGTACCCTAACCCTAACCCCTACCCTAATCCTAACACGTACCCTAATCCTAACCCGTACCCTAAACCGAGCCCTAACCCTAACCCATACCCTACACCATACACGAACCCGTCCCCGAACCCATACCCTAAGCCGTACCCTAAGCCTAACCCTCAGCCTAACCCTAACCCTAGGCTACCCTTGACTGCTTCTGCCTCCAATAGATTTCGTAAGCACTAGTGTTTTAAGGAACAGATTAAAAAGAGAATCCTAATGTGATTTCTTTATAATGGGTGTGTTCCTAATCTTATCCTAGTGTCTAAGCTCTTCTCCATGGCTGGACCCTCAAATAATATTCCTTTACGTGCTAAGGGGTATCTAGAGACTGGGATAGGTTTAATAACTACCCAACCCTAACGTGTACCCTAACCCTAACCCCTACCCTAACCCTAACACGTACCCTAATCCTAACCCGTACCCTAAACCGAGCCCTAACCCTAACACTAACCCTAACCCTAACCCTAACCCATACCCTACGCCGTACCCGAACCCCACCCCGAACCCGTACCCTAAGCCGTACCCTAAGCCTAACCCTAAGCCTAACCCTAACCCTAGGCTACCCTTGACTGCTTCTGCTTCCAATAGATTTCCTAAGCACTAGTGTTTTAAGGAACAGATTAAAAAGAGAATCCTAATGTGATTTCTTTATAATGGGTGTGTTCCTTATCTTATCCTAGTGTCTAAGCTCTTCTCCATGGCTGGACCCTCAAATAATATTCCTTTACATGCTAAGGCGTATCTACAGACTGGAATAGGTTTAATAACTACCCAACTCTAATGCGTACACTAACCCTAACCCCTACCCTAACCCTAACACGTACCCTAATCCTAACCCGTACCCTAAACCGAGCCCTAACCCTAACACTAACACTAACCCTAACCCATACCCTACGCCGTACCCGAACCCCTCCCCGAACCCGCACCCTAAGCTGTACCCTAAGCCTAACCCTAAGCCTAACCCTAACCCTAGGCTTACCCTTGACTGCTTCTGCCTCCAATAGATTTCCTAAGCACTAGTGTTTTAAGGAACAGCTTAAAAAGAGAATCCTAATGTGATTTCTTTATAATGGGTGTGTTCCTTGTCTTATCCTAGTGTCTAAGCTCTTCTCCATGGCTGGTCCCCCAAATAATATTCCTTTACGTGTTAAGGGGTATCTAGAGAGTGGGATAGGTTTAATAACTACCCTACCCCTAACGCGTACCCTAACCCTAACCACTACCCTAACACTAACACGTACCCTAAACCTAACCCATACCCTAAACCGAGCCCTAACCCTAACCCTAACCCTAACCCTAATCGTAACCCATACCCTACACCATACACGAACCCTTCCCCGAACCCGTACCCTAAGCCGTACCCTAAGCCTAATCCTCAGCCTAACCCTAACCCTAGGCTACCCTTGACTCCTTCTGCCTCCAGTAGATTTCCTAAGCACTAGTGTTTTAAGGAACAGCTTAAAAAGAAAATCCTAATGTGATTTCTTTATAATGGGGGTGTTCCTAATCTTATCCTAGTGTCTAAGCTCTTCTCCAGGGCTGGACCCTCAAATAATATTCCTTTACGTGCTAAGGGGTATCTAGAGACTGGGATAGGTTTAATAACTACCCAACCCTAACGTGTACCCTAACCCTAACCCCTACCCTAACCCTAACACGTACCCTAATCCTAACCCGTACCCTAAACCGAGCCCTAACCCTAACACTAACCCTAACCCTAACCCTAACCCATACCCTACGCCGTACCCGAACCCCACCCCGAACCCGTACCCTAAGCCATACCCTAAGCCTAACCCTAAGCCTAACCCTAACCCTAGGCTACCCTTGACTGCTTCTGCCTCCAATAGATATCCTAAGCACAAGTGTTTTAAGGAACAGCTTAAAAAGAGAATCCTAATGTGATTTCTTTATAATGGGTGTGTTCCTTAACTTATCCTAGTGTCTAAACTCTTCTCCATTGCTGGACCCCCAAATAATATTCCTTTACGTGTTAAGGGGTATCTAGAGAGTGGGATAGGTTTAATAACTACCCTACCCCTAACGCGTACCCTAACCCTAACCCCTACCCTAACCCTAACACGTACCCTAATCCTAACCCGTACCCTAAACCGAGCCCTAACCCTAACACTAACCCTAACCCTAACACTAACCCATACCCTACACCATACACGAACCCGTCCCCGAACCCATACCCTAAGCCGTACCCTAAGCCTAAACCTCAGCCTAACACTAACCCTAGGCTACCCTTGACTGCTTCTGTCTCCAGTAGATTTCCTAAGCACTAGTGTTTTAAGGAACAGATTAAAAAGAGAATCCTAATGTGATTTCTTTATAATGGGTGTGTTCCTTATCTTATCCTAGTGTCTAAGCTCTTCTCCATGCCTGGCCACTCAAATAATATTCCTTTACGTGCTAAGGGGTATCTAGAGACTGGGATAGGTTTAATAACTACCCTAACCTTAACGCGTACCCTAACCCTAACTCCTAACCTAACCCTAACACGTACCCTAATCCTAACCCGTACCCTAAACCGAGCCCTAACCCTAACACTAACCCTAACCCTAACCCTAACCCATACCCTACGCCGTACCCGAACCCCTCCCCAAACCCGTACCCTACGTCGTACCCTAAGCCTAACCCTAAGACTAACCCTAACCCCTACCGTAACCCTAACACGTACCCTAATCCTAACCCGTACCTTAAACCGAGCCCTAACCCTAACCCTAACCCTAACCCATACCCTACACCATACACGAACCCGTCCCCGAACCCATACCCTAAGCCGTACCCTACGCCTAACCCTCAGCCTAACCCTAACCCTAGGCTACCCTTGACTGCTTCTGCCTCCAATAGATTTCCTAAGCACTAGTGTTTTAAGGAACAGATTAAAAAGAGAATCCTAATGTGATTTCTTTATAATGGGTGTGTTCCTAATCTTATCCTAGTGTCTAAGCTCTTCTCCATGGCTGGACCCTCAAATAATATTCCTTTACGTGCTAAGGGGTATCTAGAGACTGGGATAGGTTTAATAACTACCCAACCCTAACGTGTACCCTAACCCTAACCCCTACCCTAACCCTAACACGTACCCTAATCCTAACCCGTACCCTAAACCGAGCCCTAACCCTAACACTAACCCTAACTCTAACCCTAACCCATACCCTACTCCGTACCCGAACCCCTCCCCGAACCCGTACCCTAAGCCGTACCCTAAGCCTAACCCTAAGCCTAACCCTAACCCTAGGCTACCCTTGACTGCTTCTGCCTCCAATAGATTTCCAAAGCACTAGTGTTTTAAGGAACAGATTAAAAAGAGAATCCTAATGTGATTTCTTTATAATGGGTGTGTTCCTTATCTTATCCTAATGTCTAAACTCTTCTCCATGGCTGGACCCCCCAATAATATTCCTTTACGTGTTAAGGGGTATCTAGAGAGTGGGATAGGTTTAATAACTACCCTACCCCTAACGCGTACCCTAACCCTAACCCCTACCCTAATCCTAACACGTACCCTAATCCTAACCCGTACCCTAAACCGAGCCCTAACCCTAACCCATACCCTACACCATACACGAACCCGTCCCCGAACCCATACCCTAAGCCGTACCCTAAGCCTAACCCTCAGCCTAACCCTAACCCTAGGCTACCCTTGACTGCTTCTGCCTCCAATAGATTTCGTAAGCACTAGTGTTTTAAGGAACAGATTAAAAAGAGAATCCTAATGTGATTTCTTTATAATGGGTGTGTTCCTAATCTTATCCTAGTGTCTAAGCTCTTCTCCATGGCTGGACCCTCAAATAATATTCCTTTACGTGCTAAGGGGTATCTAGAGACTGGGATAGGTTTAATAACTACCCAACCCTAACGTGTACCCTAACCCTAACCCCTACCCTAACCCTAACACGTACCCTAATCCTAACCCGTACCCTAAACCGAGCCCTAACCCTAACACTAACCCTAACCCTAACCCTAACCCATACCCTACGCCGTACCCGAACCCCACCCCGAACCCGTACCCTAAGCCGTACCCTAAGCCTAACCCTAAGCCTAACCCTAACCCTAGGCTACCCTTGACTGCTTCTGCTTCCAATAGATTTCCTAAGCACTAGTGTTTTAAGGAACAGATTAAAAAGAGAATCCTAATGTGATTTCTTTATAATGGGTGTGTTCCTTATCTTATCCTAGTGTCTAAGCTCTTCTCCATGGCTGGACCCTCAAATAATATTCCTTTACATGCTAAGGCGTATCTACAGACTGGAATAGGTTTAATAACTACCCAACTCTAATGCGTACACTAACCCTAACCCCTACCCTAACCCTAACACGTACCCTAATCCTAACCCGTACCCTAAACCGAGCCCTAACCCTAACACTAACACTAACCCTAACCCATACCCTACGCCGTACCCGAACCCCTCCCCGAACCCGCACCCTAAGCTGTACCCTAAGCCTAACCCTAAGCCTAACCCTAACCCTAGGCTTACCCTTGACTGCTTCTGCCTCCAATAGATTTCCTAAGCACTAGTGTTTTAAGGAACAGCTTAAAAAGAGAATCCTAATGTGATTTCTTTATAATGGGTGTGTTCCTTGTCTTATCCTAGTGTCTAAGCTCTTCTCCATGGCTGGTCCCCCAAATAATATTCCTTTACGTGTTAAGGGGTATCTAGAGAGTGGGATAGGTTTAATAACTACCCTACCCCTAACGCGTACCCTAACCCTAACCACTACCCTAACACTAACACGTACCCTAAACCTAACCCATACCCTAAACCGAGCCCTAACCCTAACCCTAACCCTAACCCTAATCGTAACCCATACCCTACACCATACACGAACCCTTCCCCGAACCCGTACCCTAAGCCGTACCATAAGCCTAATCCTCAGCCTAACCCTAACCCTAGGCTACCCTTGACTCCTTCTGCCTCCAGTAGATTTCCTAAGCACTAGTGTTTTAAGGAACAGCTTAAAAAGAAAATCCTAATGTGATTTCTTTATAATGGGGGTGTTCCTAATCTTATCCTAGTGTCTAAGCTCTTCTCCAGGGCTGGACCCTCAAATAATATTCCTTTACGTGCTAAGGGGTATCTAGAGACTGGGATAGGTTTAATAACTACCCAACCCTAACGTGTACCCTAACCCTAACCCCTACCCTAACCCTAACACGTACCCTAATCCTAACCCATACCCTAAACCGAGACCTAACCCTAACACTAACCCTAACTCTAACCCTAACCCATACCCTACGCCGTACCCGAACCCCTCCCCGAACCCGTACCCTAAGCCGTACCCTAAGCCTAACCCTAAGCCTAACCCTAACCCTAGGCTACCCTTGACTGCTTCTGCCTCCAATAGATTTCCTAAGCACAAGTGTTTTAATCATCAGCTTAAAAAGAGAATCCTAATGTGATTTCTTTATTATGGGTGTGTTCCTTGTCTTATCCTAGTGTCTAAGCTCTTCTCCATGGCTGGACCCTCAAATAATATTCCTTTACGTGCTACGGGGTATCTAGGGACTGGGATAGGTTTAATAACTACCCTAAACCCATCGCGTACCCTAACCCTAACTCCTACCCTAACCCATACCCTACGCCGTACCCGAACCCCACCCCGAACCCGTACCCTAAGCCGTACCCTAAGCCTAACCCTAAGCCTAACCCTAACCCTAGGCTACCCTTGACTGCTTCTGCCTCCAATAGATATCCTAAGCACAAGTGTTTTAAGGAACAGCTTAAAAAGAGAATCCTAATGTGATTTCTTTATAATGGGTGTGTTCCTTAACTTATCCTAGTGTCTAAACTCTTCTCCATTGCTGGACCCCCAAATAATATTCCTTTACGTGTTAAGGGGTATCTAGAGAGTGGGATAGGTTTAATAACTACCCTACCCCTAACGCGTACCCTAACCCTAACCCCTACCCTAACCCTAACACGTACCCTAATCCTAACCCGTACCCTAAACCGAGCCCTAACCCTAACACTAACCCTAACCCTAACACTAACCCATACCCTACACCATACACGAACCCGTCCCCGAACCCATACCCTAAGCCGTACCCTAAGCCTAAACCTCAGCCTAACACTAACCCTAGGCTACCCTTGACTGCTTCTGTCTCCAGTAGATTTCCTAAGCACTAGTGTTTTAAGGAACAGATTAAAAAGAGAATCCTAATGTGATTTCTTTATAATGGGTGTGTTCCTTATCTTATCCTAGTGTCTAAGCTCTTCTCCATGCCTGGCCACTCAAATAATATTCCTTTACGTGCTAAGGGGTATCTAGAGACTGGGATAGGTTTAATAACTACCCTAACCCTAACGCGTACCCTAACCCTAACTCCTAACCTAACCCTAACACGTACCCTAATCCTAACCCGTACCCTAAACCGAGCCCTAACCCTAACACTAACCCTAACCCTAACCCTAACCCATACCCTACGCCGTACCCGAACCCCTCCCCAAACCCGTACCCTACGTCGTACCCTAAGCCTAACCCTAAGACTAACCCTAACCCCTACCGTAACCCTAACACGTACCCTAATCCTAACCCGTACCTTAAACCGAGCCCTAACCCTAACCCTAACCCTAACCCATACCCTACACCATACACGAACCCGTCCCCGAACCCATACCCTAAGCCGTACCCTACGCCTAACCCTCAGCCTAACCCTAACCCTAGGCTACCCTTGACTGCTTCTGCCTCCAATAGATTTCCTAAGCACTAGTGTTTTAAGGAACAGATTAAAAAGAGAATCCTAATGTGATTTCTTTATAATGGGTGTGTTCCTAATCTTATCCTAGTGTCTAAGCTCTTCTCCATGGCTGGACCCTCAAATAATATTCCTTTACGTGCTAAGGGGTATCTAGAGACTGGGATAGGTTTAATAACTACCCAACCCTAACGTATACCCTAACCCTAACCCCTACCCTAACCCTAACACGTACCCTAATCCTAACCCGTACCCTAAACCGAGCCCTAACCCTAACACTAACCCTAACTCTAACCCTAACCCATACTCTACTCCGTACCCGAACCCCTCCCCGAACCCGTACCCTAAGCCGTACCCTAAGCCTAACCCTAAGCCTAACCCTAACCCTAGGCTACCCTTGACTGCTTCTGCCTCCCATAGATTTCCAAAGCACTAGTGTTTTAAGGAACAGATTAAAAAGAGAATCCTAATGTGATTTCTTTATAATGGGTGTGTTCCTTATCTTATCCTAATGTCTAAACTCTTCTCCATGGCTGGACCCCCCAATAATATTCCTTTACGTGTTAAGGGGTATCTAGAGAGTGGGATAGGTTTAATAACTACCCTACCCCTAACGCGTACCCTAACCCTAACCCCTACCCTAATCCTAACACGTACCCTAATCCTAACCCGTACCCTAAACCGAGCCCTAACCCTAACCCATACCCTACACCATACACGAACCCGTCCCCGAACCCATACCCTAAGCCGTACCCTAAGCCTAACCCTCAGCCTAACCCTAACCCTAGGCTACCCTTGACTGCTTCTGCCTCCAATAGATTTCGTAAGCACTAGTGTTTTAAGGAACAGATTAAAAAGAGAATCCTAATGTGATTTCTTTATAATGGGTGTGTTCCTAATCTTATCCTAGTGTCTAAGCTCTTCTCCATGGCTGGACCCTCAAATAATATTCCTTTACGTGCTAAGGGGTATCTAGAGACTGGGATAGGTTTAATAACTACCCAACCCTAACGTGTACCCTAACCCTAACCCCTACCCTAACCCTAACACGTACCCTAATCCTAACCCGTACCCTAAACCGAGCCCTAACCCTAACACTAACCCTAACCCTAACCCTAACCCATACCCTACGCCGTACCCGAACCCCACCCCGAACCCGTACCCTAAGCCGTACCCTAAGCCTAACCCTAAGCCTAACCCTAACCCTAGGCTACCCTTGACTGCTTCTGCTTCCAATAGATTTCCTAAGCACTAGTGTTTTAAGGAACAGATTAAAAAGAGAATCCTAATGTGATTTCTTTATAATGGGTGTGTTCCTTATCTTATCCTAGTGTCTAAGCTCTTCTCCATGGCTGGACCCTCAAATAATATTCCTTTACATGCTAAGGCGTATCTACAGACTGGAATAGGTTTAATAACTACCCAACTCTAATGCGTACACTAACCCTAACCCCTACCCTAACCCTAACACGTACCCTAATCCTAACCCGTACCCTAAACCGAGCCCTAACCCTAACACTAACACTAACCCTAACCCATACCCTACGCCGTACCCGAACCCCACCCCGAACCCGTACCCTAAGCCGTACCCTAAGCCTAACCCTAAGCCTAACCCTAACCCTAGGCTACCCTTGACTGCTTCTGCCTCCAATAGATATCCTAAGCACAAGTGTTTTAAGGAACAGCTTAAAAAGAGAATCCTAATGTGATTTCTTTATAATGGGTGTGTTCCTTAACTTATCCTAGTGTCTAAACTCTTCTCCATTGCTGGACCCCCAAATAATATTCCTTTACGTGTTAAGGGGTATCTAGAGAGTGGGATAGGTTTAATAACTACCCTACCCCTAACGCGTACCCTAACCCTAACCCCTACCCTAACCCTAACACGTACCCTAATCCTAACCCGTACCCTAAACCGAGCCCTAACCCTAACACTAACCCTAACCCTAACACTAACCCATACCCTACACCATACACGAACCCGTCCCCGAACCCATACCCTAAGCCGTACCCTAAGCCTAAACCTCAGCCTAACACTAACCCTAGGCTACCCTTGACTGCTTCTGTCTCCAGTAGATTTCCTAAGCACTAGTGTTTTAAGGAACAGATTAAAAAGAGAATCCTAATGTGATTTCTTTATAATGGGTGTGTTCCTTATCTTATCCTAGTGTCTAAGCTCTTCTCCATGCCTGGCCACTCAAATAATATTCCTTTACGTGCTAAGGGGTATCTAGAGACTGGGATAGGTTTAATAACTACCCTAACCCTAACGCGTACCCTAACCCTAACTCCTAACCTAACCCTAACACGTACCCTAATCCTAACCCGTACCCTAAACCGAGCCCTAACCCTAACACTAACCCTAACCCTAACCCTAACCCATACCCTACGCCGTACCCGAACCCCTCCCCAAACCCGTACCCTACGTCGTACCCTAAGCCTAACCCTAAGACTAACCCTAACCCCTACCGTAACCCTAACACGTACCCTAATCCTAACCCGTACCTTAAACCGAGCCCTAACCCTAACCCTAACCCTAACCCATACCCTACACCATACACGAACCCGTCCCCGAACCCATACCCTAAGCCGTACCCTACGCCTAACCCTCAGCCTAACCCTAACCCTAGGCTACCCTTGACTGCTTCTGCCTCCAATAGATTTCCTAAGCACTAGTGTTTTAAGGAACAGATTAAAAAGAGAATCCTAATGTGATTTCTTTATAATGGGTGTGTTCCTAATCTTATCCTAGTGTCTAAGCTCTTCTCCATGGCTGGACCCTCAAATAATATTCCTTTACGTGCTAAGGGGTATCTAGAGACTGGGATAGGTTTAATAACTACCCAACCCTAACGTATACCCTAACCCTAACCCCTACCCTAACCCTAACACGTACCCTAATCCTAACCCGTACCCTAAACCGAGCCCTAACCCTAACACTAACCCTAACTCTAACCCTAACCCATACCCTACTCCGTACCCGAACCCCTCCCCGAACCCGTACCCTAAGCCGTACCCTAAGCCTAACCCTAAGCCTAACCCTAACCCTAGGCTACCCTTGACTGCTTCTGCCTCCAATAGATTTCCAAAGCACTAGTGTTTTAAGGAACAGATTAAAAAGAGAATCCTAATGTGATTTCTTTATAATGGGTGTGTTCCTTATCTTATCCTAATGTCTAAACTCTTCTCCATGGCTGGACCCCCCAATAATATTCCTTTACGTGTTAAGGGGTATCTAGAGAGTGGGATAGGTTTAATAACTACCCTACCCCTAACGCGTACCCTAACCCTAACCCCTACCCTAATCCTAACACGTACCCTAATCCTAACCTGTACCCTAAACCGAGCCCTAACCCTAACCCATACCCTACACCATACACGAACCCGTCCCCGAACCCATACCCTAAGCCGTACCCTAAGCCTAACCCTCAGCCTAACCCTAACCCTAGGCTACCCTTGACTGCTTCTGCCTCCAATAGATTTCGTAAGCACTAGTGTTTTAAGGAACAGATTAAAAAGAGAATCCTAATGTGATTTCTTTATAATGGGTGTGTTCCTAATCTTATCCTAGTGTCTAAGCTCTTCTCCATGGCTGGACCCTCAAATAATATTCCTTTACGTGCTAAGGGGTATCTAGAGACTGGGATAGGTTTAATAACTACCCAACCCTAACGTGTACCCTAACCCTAACCCCTACCCTAACCCTAACACGTACCCTAATCCTAACCCGTACCCTAAACCGAGCCCTAACCCTAACACTAACCCTAACCCTAACCCTAACCCATACCCTACGCCGTACCCGAACCCCACCCCGAACCCGTACCCTAAGCCGTACCCTAAGCCTAACCCTAAGCCTAACCCTAACCCTAGGCTACCCTTGACTGCTTCTGCTTCCAATAGATTTCCTAAGCACTAGTGTTTTAAGGAACAGATTAAAAAGAGAATCCTAATGTGATTTCTTTATAATGGGTGTGTTCCTTATCTTATCCTAGTGTCTAAGCTCTTCTCCATGGCTGGACCCTCAAATAATATTCCTTTACATGCTAAGGCGTATCTACAGACTGGAATAGGTTTAATAACTACCCAACTCTAATGCGTACACTAACCCTAACCCCTACCCTAACCCTAACACGTACCCTAATCCTAACCCGTACCCTAAACCGAGCCCTAACCCTAACACTAACACTAACCCTAACCCATACCCTACGCCGTACCTGAACCCCTCCCCGAACCCGCACCCTAAGCTGTACCCTAAGCCTAACCCTAAGCCTAACCCTAACCCTAGGCTTACCCTTGACTGCTTCTGCCTCCAATAGATTTCCTAAGCACTAGTGTTTTAAGGAACAGCTTAAAAAGAGAATCCTAATGTGATTTCTTTATAATGGGTGTGTTCCTTGTCTTATCCTAGTGTCTAAGCTCTTCTCCATGGCTGGTCCCCCAAATAATATTCCTTTACGTGTTAAGGGGTATCTAGAGAGTGGGATAGGCTTAATAACTACCCTACCCCTAACGCGTACCCTAACCCTAACCACTACCCTAACACTAACACGTACCCTAAACCTAACCCATACCCTAAACCAAGCCCTAACCCTAACCCTAACCCTAACCCTAATCGTAACCCATACCCTACACCATACACGAACCCTTCCCCGAACCCGTACCCTAAGCCGTACCCTAAGCCTAATCCTCAGCCTAACCCTAACCCTAGGCTACCCTTGACTCCTTCTGCCTCCAGTAGATTTCCTAAGCACTAGTGTTTTAAGGAACAGCTTAAAAAGAAAATCCTAATGTGATTTCTTTATAATGGGGGTGTTCCTAATCTTATCCTAGTGTCTAAGCTCTTCTCCAGGGCTGGACCCTCAAATAATATTCCTTTACGTGCTAAGGGGTATCTAGAGACTGGGATAGGTTTAATAACTACCCAACCCTAACGTGTACCCTAACCCTAACCCCTACCCTAACCCTAACACGTACCCTAATCCTAACCCATACCCTAAACCGAGACCTAACCCTAACACTAACCCTAACTCTAACCCTAACCCATACCCTACGCCGTACCCGAACCCCTCCCCGAACCCGTACCCTAAGCCGTACCCTAAGCCTAACCCTAAGCCTAACCCTAACCCTAGGCTACCCTTGACTGCTTCTGCCTCCAATAGATTTCCTAAGCACAAGTGTTTTAATCATCAGCTTAAAAAGAGAATCCTAATGTGATTTCTTTATTATGGGTGTGTTCCTTGTCTTATCCTAGTGTCTAAGCTCTTCTCCATGGCTGGACCCTCAAATAATATTCCTTTACGTGCTACGGGGTATCTAGGGACTGGGATAGGTTTAATAACTACCCTAAACCCATCGCGTACCCTAACCCTAACTCCTACCCTAACCCTAACACGTACCCTAATCCTAACACGTACCCTAAACCGAGCCCTAAATTTAACACTAACCCTAACCCTAACCCTAACCCATACCCTACGCCGTACTCGAACCCCTCCCCGACCCCGTACCCTAAGCCGTACCCTAAGCCTAACCCTAAGCCTAACCCTAACCCTAGGCTACCCTTGACTGCTTCTGCCTCCAATAGATTTCCTAAGCACTAGTGTTTTAAGGAACAGATTAAAAAGAGAATCCTAATGTGATTTCTTTATAATGGGTGTGTTCCTTATCTTATCCTAGTGTCTAAACTCTTCTCCATGTCTGGACCCCCAAATAATATTCCTTTACGTGTTAAGGGGTATGTAGAGAGTGGGATAGGTTTAATATCTACCCTACCCCTAACGCGTACCCTAACCCTAACCACTACCCTAACCCTAACACGTACCCTAATCCTAACCCGTACCCTAAACCGAGCCCTAACCCTAACACTAACCCTAACCCTAACCCTAACCCATACCCTACACCATACACGAACCCTTCCCCGAACCCATACCCTAAGCCGTACCCTAAGACTAACCCTCAGCCTAACCCTAACCCTAGGCTACCCTTGACTGCTTCTGCCTCCAATAGATTTCCTAAGCACTAGTGTTTTAAGGAACAGCTAAAAAGAGAATCCTAATGTGATTTCTTTATAATGGGTGTGTTCCTTATCTTATCCTAGTGTCTAACCTCTTCTCCATGGCTGGACCCTCAAATAATATTCCTTTACGTGCTAAGGGGTATCTAGAGACTGGGATGGGTTTAATAACTACCCTAACCCTAACGCGTACCCTAACCCTAACTCCTACCCTAACCCTAACACGTACCCTAATCTAAACACGTACCCTAAACCGAGCCCTAACCCTAACACTAACCCTAACCCTAACCCTAACCCATACCCTACGCCGTACCCGAACCCCTAACGGAACCCGTATCCTAAGCCGTACACTAACCCTAACCGTAAGCCTAACCCTAACCCTAGGCTACCCTTGACTGCTTCTGCCTCCAATAGATTTCCTAAGCACTAGTGTTTTAAGGAACAGATTAAAAAGAGAATCCTAATGGGATTTCTTTATAATGGGTGTGTTCCTTATGTTATCCTATTGTCTAAACTCTTCTCCATGGCTGGACCCCCAAATAATATTCCTTTACGTGTTAAGGGGTATCTATAGAGTGGGATAGGTTTAATAACTACCCTACACCTAACGCGTACCCTAACCCTAACCCCTACCCTAACCCTAACACGTACCCTAATCCTAACCCGTACCCTAAACCGAGCCCTAACCCTAACACTAACCCTAACCCTAACCCTAACCCATACCCTACACCATAGACGAACCCGTCCCCGAACCCATACCCTAAGCCGTACCCTAAGCCTAACCCTCAGCCTAACCCTAACCCTAGGCTACCCTTGACTGCTTCTTCCTCCAATAGATTTCCTAAGCACTAGTGTTTTAAGGAACAGATTAAAAAGAGAATCCTAATGTGATTTCTTTATAATGGGTGTGTTCCTTATCTTATCCTAGAGTCTAAGCTCTTCTCCATGGCAGGACCCTCAAATAATATTCCTTTACGTGCTAAGGGGTATCTAGAGACTGGGATAGGTTTAATAACTACCCAACCCTAACGCGTACCCTAACCCTAACCCCTACCCTAACCCTAACACGTACCCTAATCCTAACCCGTACCCTAAACCGAGCCCTAACCCTAACACTAACCCTAACCCTAACCCTAACCCATACCCTACGCCGTACCCGAACCCCTCCCCGAACCCGTACCCTAAGCCGTACACTAACCCTAACCGTAAGCCTAACCCTAACCCTAGGCTACCCTTGACTGCTTCTGCCTCCAATAGATTTCCTAAGCACTAGTGTTTTAAGGAACAGATTAAAAAGAGAATCCTAATGTGATTTCTTTATAATGGGTGTGTTCCTTATGTTATCCTATTGTCTAAACTCTTCTCCATGGCTGGACCCCCAAATAATATTCCTTTACGTGTTAAGGGGTATCTAGAGAGTGGGATAGGTTTAATAACTACCCTACACCTAACGCGTACCCTAACCCTAACCCCTACCCTAACCCTAACACGTACCCTAATCCTAACCCGTACCCTAAACCGAGCCCTAACCCTAACACTAACCCTAACCCTAACCCTAACCCATACCCTACACCATAGACGAACCCGTCCCCGAACCCATACCCTAAGCCGTACCCTAAGCCTAACCCTCAGCCTAACCCTAACCCTAGGCTACCCTTGACTGCTTCTTCTTCCAATAGATTTCCTAAGCACTAGTGTTTTAAGGAACAGATTAAAAAGAGAATCCTAATGTGATTTCTTTATAATGGGTGTGTTCCTTATCTTATCCTAGAGTCTAAGCTCTTCTCCATGGCAGGACCCTCAAATAATATTCCTTTACGTGCTAAGGGGTATCTAGAGACTGGGATAGGTTTAATAACTACCCAACCCTAACGCGTACCCTAACCCTAACCCCTACCCTAACCCTAACACGTACCCTAATCCTAACCCGTACCCTAAACCGAGCCCTAACCCTAACACTAACCCTAACCCTAACCCTAACCCATACCCTACGCCGTACCCGAACCCCTCCCCGAACCCGTACCCTAAGCCGTACCCTAAGCCTAACCCTAAGCCTAACCCTAACCCTAGGCTACCCTTGACTGCTTCTGCCTCCAATAGATTTCCTAAGCACTAGTGTTTTAAGGAACAGCTTAAAAAGAGAATCCTAATGTGATTTCTTTATAATGGGTGTGTTCCTTATATTATCCTAGTGTCTAAACTCTTCTCCATGGCTGGACCCCCAAATAATGTTCCTTTACGTGCTAAGGGTTATCTAGAGAGTGGGATAGGTTTAATAACTACCCGAACCCTAACGCGTACCCTAACCCTAACCCCTACCCTAACCCTAACATGTACCCTAATCCTAACCCGTACCCTAAACCGAGCCCTAACCCTAACACTATCCCTAACCCTAACCCTAACCCATACCCTACACCATACACGAACCCGTCCCCGAACCCATATCCTAAGCCGTACCCTAAGACTAACCCTCAGCCTAACCCTAACCCTAGGCTACCCTTGACTGCTTCTGCCTCCAATAGATTTCCTAAGCACTAGTGTTTTAAGGAACAGCTAAAAAGAGAATCCTAATGTGATTTCTTTATAATGGGTGTGTTCCTTATCTTATCCTAGTGTCTAACCTCTTCTCCATGGCTGGACACTCAAATAATATTCCTTTACGTGCTAAGGGGTATCTAGAGACTGGGATGGGTTTAATAACTACCCTAACCCTAACGCGTACCCTAACCCTAACTCCTACCCTAACCCTAACACGTACCCTAATCCTAACACGTACCCTAAACCGAGCCGTAACCCTAACACTAACCCTAACCCTAACCCTAACCCATACCCTACACCATACCCGAACCCCTAACCGAAACCATACCCTAAGCCGTACCCTAAGCCTAACCCTAAGCTTAACCCTAACCCTAGGCTACCCTTGAATGCTTCTGCCTCCAATAGATGTCCTAAGCACTAGTGTTTTAAGGAACAGATTAAAAAGAGAATCCTAATGTGATTTCTTTATAATGGGTGTGTTCCTTATGTTATCCTATTGTCTAAACTCTTCTCCCTGGCTGGACCCCCAAATAATATTCCTTTACGTGTTAAGGGGTATCTAGAGAGTGGGATAGGTTTAATAAATCCCTACACCTAACGCATACCCTAACCCTAACCCCTACCCTAACCCTAACACGTACCCTAATCCTAACCCGTACCCTAAACCGAGCCCTAACCCTAACAGTAACCCTAACCCTAACCCTAACCCATACCCTACACCATAGACGAACCCGTCCCCGAACCCATACCCTAAGCCGTACACTAAGCCTAACCCTCAGCCTAACCCTAATCCTAGGCTACCCTTGACTGCTTCTGCCTCCAATAGATTTCCTAAGCACTAGTGTTTTATGGAACAGATTAAAAAGAGAATCCTAATGTGATTTCTTTATAATGGGTGTGTTCCTTATCTTATCCTAGAGTCTAAGCTCTTCTCCATGGCTGGACCCTCAAATAATATTCCTTTCCGTGCTAAGGGGTATCTAGAGACTGGGATAGGTTTAATAACTACCCAACCCTAACGCGTACCCTAACCCTAACCCCTACCCTAACCCTAATACGTACTCTAATCCTAACCCGTACCCTAAACCGAGCCCTAACCCTAACACTAACCCTAACCCATACCCTACACCATACACGAACTCGTCCCCGAACCCAAACCCTAAGCCGTACCCTAAGCCTAACCCTCAGCCTAACCCTAACCCTAGGCTACCCTTGACTGCTTCTGCCTCCAATAGATTTCCTAAGCACTAGTGTTTTAAGGAACAGATTAAAAAGAGAATCCTAATGTGATTTCTTTATAATGGGTGTGTTCCTTATGTTATCCTATTGTCTAAACTCTTCTCCATGGCTGGACCCCCAAATAATATTCCTTTACGTGTTAAGGGGTATCTAGAGAGTGGGATAGGTTTAATAACTACCCTACACCTAACGCGTACCCTAACCCTAACCCCTACCCTAACCCTAACACGTACCCTAATCCTAACCCGTACCCTAAACCGAGCCCTAACCCTAACCCTAACCCTAACCCTAACCATAACCCATACCCTACACCATAGACGACCCCGTCCCCGAACCCATACCCTAAGCCGTACCCTAAGCCTAACCCTCAGCCTAACCCTAACCCTAGGCTACCCTTGACTGCTTCTGCCTCCAATAGATTTCCTAAGCACTAGTGTTTTAAGAAACAGATTAAAAAGAGAATCCTAAAGTGATTTCTTTATAATGGGTGTGTTCCTAATCTTATCCTAGGGTCTAAGCTCTTCTCCATGGCTGGACCCTCAAATAATATTTCTTTACGTGCTAAGGGGTATCTAGATACTGGGATAGGTTTAATAACTACCCTAACCCTAACGCGTACCCTAACCCTAACTCCTAACCTAACCCTAACACGTACCCTAATCCTAACACGTACCCTAAACCGAGCCCTAACCCTAACACTAACCCTAACCCTAACCCTAACCCATACCCTACGCCGTACCCGAACCCGTCCCCGAACCCGTACCCTAAGCCGTACCCTAAGCCTAACCTTCAGCCTAACCCTAACCCTAGGCTACCCTTGACTGCTTCTGCCTCCAATAGATTTCCTAAACACTAGCGTTTTAAGGAAGAGCTTAAAAAGAGAATCCTAATGTGATTTCTTTATAATGGGTGTGTTCCTTATCTTTTCCTAGTTTCTATGCTCTTCTCCATGGCTGGACCCTCAAATAATATTCCTTTCCGTGCTAAGGGGTATCTAGAGACTGGGATAGGTTTAATAACTACCCTAACCCTAACGCGTACCCTAACCCTAACTCCTACCCTAACCCTAACACGTACCCTAATCCTAACACGTACCCTAAACCGAGCCCTAACCCTAACACTAACCGTAACCCTAACCCTAACCCATACCTTACGCCGTACCCGAACCCGTCCCCGAACCCGTACCCTAAGCCGTACCCTAAGCCTAACCCTCAGCCTAACCCTAACCCTAGGCTACCCTTGACTGCTTCTGCCTCCAATAGATTTCCTAAGCACTAGTGTTTTAAGGAACAGCTTAAAAATAGAATCCTAATGTGATTTCTTTATAATGGGTGTGTTCCTTATCTTATCCTAGTGTCTAAGCTCTTCTCCATGGCTGGACCCTCAAATAATATTCCTTTCCGTGCTAAGGGGTATCTAGAGACTTGGATGGGTTTAATAACTACCCTAACCCTAACGCGTACCCTAACCCTAACTCCTACCCAAACCCTAACACGTACCCTAATCCTAACACGTACCCTAAACCGAGCCCTAACCCTAACACTAACCCTAACCCTAACCCTAACCCATACCCTACGCCGTACCCGAACCCCTAACCGAACCCGTAACCTAAGCCGTACCCTAACCCTAACCGTAAGCCTAACCCTAACCCTAGGCTACCCTTGACTGCTTCTGCCTCCAATAGATTTCCTAAGCACTAGTGTTTTAAGGAACAGATTAAAAAGAGAATCCTAATGTGATTTCTTTATAATGGGTGTGTTCCTTATCTTATCCTAGTGTCTAAGCTCTTCTCCATGGCTGGACCCTCAAATAATATTCCTTTACGTGCTAAGGAGTATCTAGAGACTGGGATAGGTTTAATAACTACCCAACCCTAACACGTACCCTAACCCTAACCCCTACCCTAACCCTAACACGTACCCTAATCCTAACCCGTACCCTAAACCGAGCCCTAACGCTAACACTAACCCTAACCCTAACCCATACCCTACACCATACACGAACCCTTCCCCGAAACCATACCCTAAGCCGTACCCTAAGCCTAACCCTCAGCCTAACCCTAACCCTACGCTACCCTTGACTGCTTCTGCCTCCAATAGATTTCCTAAGTACTAGTGTTTTAAGGAACAGATTAAAAAGAGAATCCTAATGTGATTTCTTTATAATGGGTGTGTTCCTTATCTTATCCTAGTGTCTAAGCTCTTCTCCATGGCTGGACCCTCAAATAATATTCCTTTACGTGCTAAGGGGTATCTAGAGACTGGGATAGGTTTAATAACTACCCTAACCCTAACGCGTACACTAACCCTAACTCCTAACCTAACCCTAACAAGTACCCTAATCCTAACACGTACCCTAAACCGAGCCCTAACCCTAACACTAACCCTAACCCTAACCCTAACCCATACCATACGCCGTACCCGAACCCGTCCCCGAACCCGTACCCTAAGCCGTACCCTAAGACTAACCCTCAGCCTAACCCTAACCCTAGGGTACCCTTGACTGCTTCTGCCTCCAATAGATTTCCTAAGCACTAGTGTTTTAAGGAACAGCTTAAAAAGAGAATCTTAATGTGATTTCTTTATAATGGGTGTGTTCCTTATCTTATCCTAGTGTCTAAGCTCTTCTCCATGGCTGGACCCTCAAATAATATTCCTTTCCGTGCTAAGGGGTATCTAGAGACTTGGATGGGTTTAATAACTACCCTAACCCTAACGCGTACCCTAACCCTAACTCCTACCCAAACCCTAACACGTACCCTAATCCTAACACGTACCCTAAACCGAGCCCTAACCCTAACACTAACCCTAACCCTAACCCTAACCCATACCCTACGCCGTACCCGAACCCCTAACCGAACCCGTAACCTAAGCCGTACCCTAACCCTAACCGTAAGCCTAACCCTAACCCTAGGCTACCCTTGACTGCTTCTGCCTCCAATAGATTTCCTAAGCACTAGTGTTTTAAGGAACAGATTAAAAAGAGAATCCTAATGTGATTTCTTTATAATGGGTGTGTTCCTTATGTTATCCTATTGTCTAAACTCTTCTCCATGGCTGGACCCCCAAATAATATTCCTTTACGTGTTAAGGGGTATCTAGAGAGTGGGATAGGGTTAATAACTACCCGACACCTAACGCGTACCCTAACCCTAACCCCTACCCTAACCCTAACACGTACCCTAATCCTAACCCGTACCCTAAACCGAGCCCTAACCCTAACACTAACCCTAACCCTAACCCTAACCCATACCCTACACCATAGACGAACCCGTCCCCGAACCCATACCCTAAGCCGTACCCTAAGCCTAACCCTCAGCCTAACCCTAACCCTAGGCTACCCTTGACTGCTTCTTCCTCCAATAGATTTCCTAAGCACTAGTGTTTTAAGGAACAGATTAAAAAGAGAATCCTAATGTGATTTCTTTATAATGGGTGTGTTCCTTATCTTATCCTAGAGTCTAAGCTCTTCTCCATGGCAGGATCCTCAAATAATATTCCTTTACGTGCTAAGGGGTATCTAGAGACTGGGATAGGTTTAATAACTACCCAACCCTAATGCGTACCCTAACCCTAACCCCTACCCTAACCCTAACACGTACCCTAAACCTAACCCGTACCCTAAACCGAGCCCTAACCCTAACACTAACCCTAACCCATACCCTACACCATACACGAACCCGTCCCCGAACCCAAACCCTAAGCCGTACCCTAAGCCTAACCCTCAGCCTAACCCTAACCCTAGGCTACCCTTGACTGCTTCTGCCTCCAATAGATTTCCTAAGCACTAGTGTTTTAAGGAACAGATTAAAAAGAGAATCCTAATGTGATTTCTTTATAATGGGTGTGTTCCTTATCTTATCCTAGTGTCTAAGCTCTTCTCCATGGCTGGACCCTCAAATAATATTCCTTTACGTGCTAAGGAGTATCTAGAGACTGGGATAGGTTTAATAACTACCCAACCCTAACACGTACCCTAACCCTAACCCCTACCCTAACCCTAACACGTACCCTAATCCTAACCCGTACCCTAAACCGAGCCCTAACGCTAACACTAACCCTAACCCTAACCCTAACCCATACCCTACACCATACACGAACCCTTCCCCGAAACCATACCCTAAGCCGTACCCTAAGCCTAACCCTCAGCCTAACCCTAACCCTACGCTACCCTTGACTGCTTCTGCCTCCAATAGATTTCCTAAGTACTAGTGTTTTAAGGAACAGATTAAAAAGAGAATCCTAATGTGATTTCTTTATAATGGGTGTGTTCCTTATCTTATCCTAGTGTCTAAGCTCTTCTCCATGGCTGGACCCTCAAATAATATTCCTTTACGTGCTAAGGGGTATCTAGAGACTGGGATAGGTTTAATAACTACCCTAACCCTAACGCGTACACTAACCCTAACTCCTAACCTAACCCTAACAAGTACCCTAATCCTAACACGTACCCTAAACCGAGCCCTAACCCTAACACTAACCCTAACCCTAACCCTAACCCATACCATACGCCGTACCCGAACCCGTCCCCGAACCCGTACCCTAAGCCGTACCCTAAGACTAACCCTCAGCCTAACCCTAACCCTAGGGTACCCTTGACTGCTTCTGCCTCCAATAGATTTCCTAAGCACTAGTGTTTTAAGGAACAGCTTAAAAAGAGAATCTTAATGTGATTTCTTTATAATGGGTGTGTTCCTTATCTTATCCTAGTGTCTAAGCTCTTCTCCATGGCTGGACCCTCAAATAATATTCCTTTACGTGCTAAGGTGTATCTAGAGACTGGGATAGGTTTAATAACTACCCAACCCTAACGCGTACCCTAACCCTAACCCCTACCCTAACCCTAACACGTACCCTAATCCTAACCCGTACCCTAAACCGAGCCCTAAACCTAACACTAACCCTAACCCTAACCCTAACCCATACCCTACACCATACACGAACCCGTCCCCGAACCCATACCCTAAGCCGTACCCTAAGCCTAACCCTCAGCCTAACCCTAACCCTAGGCTACCCTTGACTGCTTCTGCCTCCAATAGATTTCCTAAGCACTAGTGTTTTAAGGAACAGATTAAAAAGAGACTCCTAATGTGATTTCTTTATAATGGGTGTGTTCCTTATCTTATCCTAGTGTCTAAACTCTTCCCCATGGCTGGACCCCCCAATAATATTCCTTTACGTGTTAAGGGGTATCTAGAGAGTGGGATAGGTTTAATAAGTACCCTACCCCTAACGCGTACCCTAACCCTAACCCCTACCCTAACCCTAACACGTACCCTAATCCTAACCCGTACCCTAAATCGAGCCCTAACCCTAACCCATACCCTACACCATACACGAACCCGTCCCCGAACCCATACCCTAAGCCGTACCCTAAGCCTAACCCTCAGCCTAACCCTAACCCTAGGCTACCCTTGACTGCTTCTGCCTCCAATAGATTTCCTAAGCACTAGTGTTTTAAGGAACAGCTTAAAAAGAGAATCCTAATGTGATTTCTTTATAATGGGTGTGTTCCTAATCTTATCCTAGTGTCTAAGCTCTTCTCCTTGGCTGGACCCTCAAATAATATTCCTTTACGTGCTAAGGGGTATCTAGAGAGTGGGATAGGTTTAATAACTACCCTACCCCTAACGCGTACCCTAACCCTAACCCCTACCCTAACCCTAACACGTACCCTAATCCTAACCCGTACCCTAAACCGAGCCCTAACCCTAACACTAACCCTAACCCTAACACTAACCCATACCCTACACCATACACGAACCCGTCCCCGAACCCATACCCTAAGCCGTACCCTAAGCCTAAACCTCAGCCTAACACTAACCCTAGGCTACCCTTGACTGCTTCTGTCTCCAATAGATTTCCTAAGCACTAGTGTTTTAAGGAACAGATTAAAAAGAGAATCCTAATGTGATTTCTTTATAATGGGTGTGTTCCTTATCTTATCCTAGTGTCTAAGCTCTTCTCCATGCCTGGACACTCAAATGATATTCCTTTACGTGCTAAGGGGTATCTAGAGACTGGGATAGGTTTAATAACTACCCTAACCCTAACGCGTACCCTAACCCTAACTCCTAACCTAACCCTAACACGTACCCTAATCCTAACCCGTACCCTAAACCGAGCCCTAACCCTAACACTAACCCTAAACCTAACCCTAACCCATACCCTACGCCGTACCCGAACCCGTCCCCGAAGTCGTACCCTAAGCCGTACCCTAAGCCTAACCCTCAGCCTAACCCTAACCCTAGGCTACCCTTGACTGCTTCTGCCTCCAATAGATTTCCTAAGCACTAGTGTTTTAAGGAACAGCTTAAAAAGAGAATCCTAATGTGATTTCTTTATAATGGGTGTGTTCCTTATCTTATCCTAGTGTCTAAGCTCTTCTCCATGGCTGCACCCTCAAATAATATTCCTTTACGTGCTAAGGGGTATCTAGAGACTGGGATAGGTTTAATAACTACCCAACCCTAACGCGTACCCTAACCCTAACCCCTACCCTAACCCTAACACGTACCCTAATCCTAACCCGTACCCTAAACCGAGCCCTAACCCTAACACTAACCCTAAACCTAACCCTAACCCATACCCTACACCATACATGAACCCGTCCCCGAACCCAAACCCTAAGCCGTACCCTAAGCCTAACCCTAAGCCTAACCCTAACCCTAGGCTACCCTTGACTGCTTCTGCCTCCAATAGATTTCCTAAGCACTAGTGTTTTAAGGAACAGCTTAAAAAGAGTATCCTAATGTGATTTCTTTATAATGGGTGTGTTCCTTGTCTTATCCTAGTGTGTAAGCTCTTCTCCATGGCTGGACCCTCAAATAATATTCCTTTACGTGCTAAGGGATATCTAGGGACTGGGATAGGTTTCATAACTACCCTACCCCTAACGCGTACCCTAACCCTAACCACTAACCTAACCCTAACACGTACCCTAATCCTAACCCGTACCCTAAACCGAGCCCTAACCCTAACACTAACCCTAACCCTAACCCTAACCCATACCCTACACCATACACGAACCCTTCCCCGAACCCATACCCTAAGCCGTACCGTAAGCCTAACCCTCAGCCTAACCCTAACCCTAGGCTACCCTTGACTGCTTCTGCTTCCAATAGATTTCCTAAGCACTAGTGTTTTAAGGAACAGATTAAAAAGAGAATCCTAATGTGATTTCTTTATAATGGGTGTGTTCCTTATCTTATCTTAGTGTCTAAGCTCTTCTCCATGGCTGGACCCTCAAATAATATTCCTTTACATGCTAAGGGGTATCTACAGACTGGGATAGGTTTAATAACTACCCAACTCTAACGCGTACACTAACCCTAACCCCTACCCTAACCCTAACACGTACCCTAATCCTAACCCGTACCCTAAACCGAGCCCTAACCCTAATACTAACCCTAACCCTAACCCTAACCCATACTGTACACCATACACGAACCCGTCCCCGAACCCAAACCCTAAGCCGTACCCTAAGCCTAACCCTCAGCCTAACACTAACCCTAGGCTACCCTTGACTGCTTCTGCCTCCAATAGATTTCCTAAGCACTAGTGTTTTAAGGATCAGCTTAAAAAGAGAATCCTAATGTGATTTCTTTATAATGGGTGTGTTCCTTATCTTATCCTAGTGTCTAAGCTCTTCTCCATGGCTGGACCCTCAAATGATATTCCTTTTCGTGCTAAGGTGTATCTAGAGACTGGGATAGGTTTAATAACTGCCCTAACCCTAACGCGTACCCTAACCCTAACTCCTACCCTAACCCTAACACGTACCCTAATCCTAACACGTACCCTAAACCGAGCCCTAACCCTAACACTAACACTAACCCTAACCCATACCCTACGCCGTACCCGAACCCCTCCCCGAACCCGCACGCTAAGCTGTACTCTAAGCCTAACCCTAAGCCTAACCCTAACCCTAGGCTACCCTTGACTGCTTCTGCCTCCAATAGATTTCCTAAGCACTAGTGTTTTAAGCATCAGCTTAAAAAGAGAATCCTAATGTGATTTCTTTATAATGGGTGTGTTCCTTGTCTTATCCTAGTGTCTAAGCTCTTCTCCATGGCTGGACCCCCAAATAATATTCCTTTACGTGTTAAGGAGTATCTAGAGCGTGGGATACGTTTAATAACTACCCTACCCCTAACGCGTACCCTAACCCTAACCACTACCCTAACCCTAACACGTACCCTAAACCTAACCCATACCCTAAACCGAGCCCTAACCCTAACCCTAACCCTAACCCTAACCGTAACCCATACCCTACACCATACACGAACCCTTCCCCGAACCCGTACCCTAAGCCGTACCCTAAGCCTAACCCTCAGCCTAACCCTAACCCTAGGCTACCCTTGACTGCTTCTGCCTCCAGTAGATTTCCTAAGCACTAGTGTTTTAAGGAACAGCTTAAAAAGAAAATCCTAATGTGATTTCTTTATAATGGGGGTGTTCCTAATCTTATCCTAGTGTCTAAGCTCTTCTCCAGGGCTAGACCCTCAAATAATATTCCTTTACGTGCTAAGGGGTATCTAGAGACTGGGATAGGTTTAATAACTACCCAACCCTAACGTGTACCCTAACCCTAACCCCTACCCTAACCCTAACACGTACCCTAATCCTAACCCGTACCCTAAACCGAGCCCTAACCCTAACACTAACCCTAACTCTAACCCTAACCCATACCCTACGCCGTACCCGAACCCCTCCCCGAACCCGTACCCTAAGCCGTACCCTAAGCCTAACCCTAAGCCTAACCCTAACCCTAGGCTACCCTTGACTGCTTCTGCCTCCAATAGTTTTCCTAAGCACAAGTGTTTTAAGCATCAGCTTAAAAAGAGAATCCTAATGTGATTTCTTTATAATGGGTGTGTTCCTTGTCTTATCCTAGTGTCTAAGCTCTTCTCCATGGCTGGACCCTCAAATAATATTCCTTTACGTGCTAAGGGGTATCTAGGGACTGGGATAGGTTTAATAACTACCCTAACCCTATCGAGTACCCTAACCCTAACTCCTACCCTAACCCTAACACGTACCCTAATCCTAACACGTACCCTAAACCGAGCCCTAACTTTAACACTAACCCTAACCCTAACACTAACCCATACCCTACGCCGTACCCGAACCCCTCCCCGACCCGGTACCCTAAGCCGTACCCTAAGCCTAACCCTAAGCCTAACCCTAACCCTTGGCTACCCTTGACTGCTTCTGCCTCCAATAGATTTCCTAAGCACTAGTGTTTTAAGGAACAGATTAAAAAGAGAATCCTAATGTGATTTCTTTATAATGGGTGTGTTGCTTATCTTATCCTAGTGTCTAAGCTCTTCTCCATGGCTGGACCCTCAAATAATATTCCTTTACGTGCTAAGGGGTATCTACAGACTGGGATAGGTTTAATAACTACCCAACTCTAACGCGTACACTAACCCTAACCCCTACCCTAACCCTAACACGTACCCTAATCCTAACACGTACCCTAAACCGAGCCCTAACCCTAACACTAACCCTAACCCTAACCCTAACCCATACCCTACGCCGTACCCGAACCCCTCCCCAAACCCGTACCCTAAGCCTAACCCTAAGCCTAACCCTAACCCCTACCCTAACCCTAACACGTACCCTAATCCTAACCCGTACCTTAAACCGAGCCCTAACCCTAACCCTAACCCTAACCCATACCCTACGCCATACACGAACCCGTCCCCGAACCCATACCCTAAGCCGTACCCTAAGCCTAACCCTCAGCCTAACCCTAACCCTAGGCTACCCTTGACTGCTTCTGCCTCCAATAGATTTCCTAAGCACTAGTGTTTTAAGGAACAGATTAAAAAGAGACTCCTAATGTGATTTCTTTATAATGGGTGAGTTCCTTATCTTATCCTAGTGTCTAAGTTCTTCTCCATGGCTGGACCCTCAAATAATATTCCTTTACGTGCTAAGGGGTATCTAGAGACTGGGATAGGTTTAATAACTACCCTAACCCTAACGCGTACCCTAACCCTAACTCCTACCCTAACCCTAACACGTACCCTAATCCTAACACGTACCCTAAACAGAGCCCTAACCCTAACACTAACCCTAACCCTAACCCTAACCCATACCCTACGCCGTACCCGAACCCCTCCCCGAACCCGTACCCTACGTCGTACCCTAAGCCTAACCCTAAGCCTAACCCTAACCCTAGGCTACCCTTGACTGCTTCTGCCTCCAATAGATTTCCTAAGCACTAGTGTTTTAAGGAACAGATTAAAAAGAGAATCCTAATGTGATTTCTTTATAATGGGTGTGTTCCTTATCTTATCCTAGTGTCTAAACTCTTCTCCATGGCTGGACCCCCCAATAATATTCCTTTACGTATTAAGGGGTATCTAGAGAGTGGGATAGGTTTAATAACTACCCTACCCCTAACGCGTACCCTAACCCTAACCCCTACCCTAACCCTAACACGTACCCTAATCCTAACCCGTACCCTAAACCGAGCCCTAACCCTAACCCATACCCTACACCATACACGAACCCGTCCCCGAACCCATACCCTAAGCCGTACCCTAAGCCTAACCCTCAGCCTAACCCTAACCCTAGCCTACCCTTGACTTCTTCTGCCTCCAATAGATTTCCTAAGCACTAGTGTTTTAAGGAACAGATTAAAAAGAGAATCCTAATGTGATTTCTTTATAATGGGTGTGTTCCTAATCTTATCCTAGTGTCTAAGCTCTTCTCCATGGCTGGACCCTCAAATAATATTCCTTTACGTGCTAAGGGGTATCTAGAGACTGGGATAGGTTTAATAACTACCCAACCCTAACGTGTACCCTAACCCTAACCCCTACCCTAACCCTAACACGTACCCTAATCCTAACCCGTACCCTAAACCGAGCCCTAACCCTAACACTAACCCTAACCCTAACCCTAACCCATACCCTACGCCGTACCCGAACCCCACCCCGAACCCGTACCCTAAGCCGTACCCTAAGCCTAACCCTAAGCCTAACCCTAACCCTAGGCTACCCTTGACTGCTTCTGCCTCCAATAGATTTCCTAAGCACAAGTGTTTTAAGGAACAGCTTAAAAAGAGAATCCTAATGTGATTTCTTTATAATGGGTGTGTTCCTTATCTTATCCTAGTGTCTAAACTCTTCTCCATGGCTGGACCCCCAAATAATATTCCTTTACGTGTTAAGGGGTATCTAGAGAGTGGGATAGGTTTAATAACTACCCTACCCCTAACACGTACGCTAACCCTAACCCCTACCCTAACCCTAACACGTACCCTAATCCTAACCCGTACCCTAAACCGAGCCCTAACCCTAACACTAACCCTAACCCTAACACTAACCCATACCCTACACCATACACGAACCCGTCCCCGAACCCATACCCTAAGCCTTACCCTAAGCCTAAACCTCAGCCTAACACTAACCCTAGGCTACCCTTGACTGCTTCTGTCTCCAATAGATTTCCTAAGCACTAGTGTTTTAAGGAACAGATTAAAAAGAGAATCCTAATGTGATTTCTTTATAATGGGTGTGTTCCTTATCTTATCCTAGTGTCTAAGCTCTTCTCCATGGCTGGCCACTCAAATAATATTCCTTTACGTGCTAAGGGGTATCTAGAGACTGGGATAGGTTTAATAACTACCCTAACCCTAACGCGTACCCTAACCCTAACTCCTAACCTAACCCTAACACGTACCCTAATCCTAACCCGTACCCTAAACCGAGCCCTAACCCTAACACTAACCCTAACCCTAACCCTAACCCATACCCTACGCCGTACCCGAACCCGTCCCTGAAGCCGTACCCTAAGCCGTACCCTAAGCCTAACCCTCAGCCTAACCCTAACCCTAGGCTACCCTTGACTGCTTCTGCCTCCAATAGATTTCCTAAGCACTAGTGTTTTAAGGAACAGCTTAAAAAGAGAATCCTAATGTGATTTCTTTATAATGGGGGTGTTCCTAATCTTATCCTAGTGTCTAAGCTCTTCTCCAGGGCTGGACCCTCAAATAATATTCCTTTACGTGCTAAGGGGTATCTAGAGACTGGGATAGGTTTAATAACTACCCAACCCTAACGTGTACCCTAACCCTAACCCGTACCCTAACCCTAACACGTACCCTAATCCTAACCCGTACCCTAAACCGAGCCCTAACCCTAACACTAACCCTAACTCTAACCCTAACCCATACCCTACTCCGTACCCGAACCCCTCCCCGAACCCGTACCCTAAGCCGTACCCTAAGCCTAACCCTAAGCCTAACCCTAACCCTAGGCTACCCTTGACTGCTTCTGCCTCCAATAGATTTCCTACGCACTAGTGTTTTAAGGAACAGATTAAAAAGAGAATCCTAATGTGATTTCTTTATAATGGATGTGTTCCTTATCTTATCCTAGTGTCTACACTCTTCTCCATGGCTGGACCCCCAAATAATATTCCTTTACGTGTTAAGGGGTATCTAGAGAGTGGGATAGGTTTAATATCTACCCTACCCCTAACGCGTACCCTAACCCTAACCACTACCCTAACCCTAACACGTACCCTAATCCTAACCCGTACCCTAAACCGAGACCTAACCCTAACACTAACCCTACCCTAACCCTAACCCATACCCTACACCATACACGAACCCTTCCCCGAACCCATACCCTAAGCCGTACCCTAAGCCTAACCCTCAGCCTAACCCTAACCCTAGGCTACCCTTGACTGCTTCTGCCTCCAATAGATTTCCTAAGCACTAGTGTTTTAAGGAACAGATTAAAAAGAGAATCCTAATGTGATTTCTTTATAATGGGTGTGTTCCTTATCTTATCCTAGTGTCTAAGCTCTTCTCCATGGCTGGACCCTCAAATAATATTCCTTTACGTGCTAAGGGGTATCTACAGACTGGGATAGGTTTAATAACTACCCAACTCTAACGCGTACACTAACCCTAACCCCTACCCTAACCCTAACACGTACCCTAATCCTAACACGTACCCTAAACCGAGCCCTAACCCTAACACTAACCCTAACCCTAACCCTAACCCATACCCTACGCCGTACCCGAACCCCTCCCCAAACCCGTACCCTACGTCGTACCCTAAGCCTAACCCTAAGCCTAACCCTAACCCCTACCCTAACCCTAACACGTACCCTAATCCTAACCCGTACCTTAAACCGAGCCCTAACCCTAACCCTAACCCTAACCCATACCCTACACCATACACGAACCCGTCCCCGAACCCATACCCTAAGCCGTACCCTAAGCCTAACCCTCAGCCTAACCCTAACCCTAGGCTACCCTTGACTGCTTCTGCCTCCAATAGATTTCCTAAGCACTAGTGTTTTAAGGAACAGATTAAAAAGAGACTCCTAATGTGATTTCTTTATAATGGGTGTGTTCCTTATCTTATCCTAGTGTCTAAGTTCTTCTCCATGGCTGGACCCTCAAATAATATTCCTTTACGTGCTAAGGGGTATCTAGAGACTGGGATAGGTTTAATAACTACCCTAACCCTAACGCGTACCCTAACCCTAACTCCTACCCTAACCCTAACACGTACCCTAATCCTAACACGTACCCTAAACAGAGCCCTAACCCTAACACTAACCCTAACCCTAACCCTAACCCATACCCTACGCCGTACCCGAACCCCTCCCCGAACCCGTACCCTACGTCGTACCCTAAGCCTAACCCTAAGCCTAACCCTAACCCTAGGCTACCCTTGACTGCTTCTGCCTCCAATAGATTTCCTAAGCACTAGTGTTTTAAGGAACAGATTAAAAAGAGAATCCTAATGTGATTTCTTTATAATGGGTGTGTTCCTTATCTTATCCTAGTGTCTAAACTCTTCTCCATGGCTGGACCCCCCAATAATATTCCTTTACGTGTTAAGGGGTATCTAGAGAGTGGGATAGGTTTAATAACTACCCTACCCCTAACGCGTACCCTAACCCTAACCCCTACCCTAACCCTAACACGTACCCTAATCCTAACCCGTACCCTAAACCGAGCCTTAACCCTAACCCATACCCTACACCATACACGAACCCGTCCCCGAACCCATACCCTAAGCCGTACCCTAAGCCTAACCCTCAGCCTAACCCTAACCCTAGGCTACCCTTGACTGCTTCTGCCTCCAATACATTTCCTAAGCACTAGTGTTTTAAGGAACAGATTAAAAAGAGAATCCTAATGTGATTTCTTTATAATGGGTGTGTTCCTAATCTTATCCTAGTGTCTAAGCTCTTCTCCATGGCTGGACCCTCAAATAATATTCCTTTACGTGCTAAGGGGTATCTAGAGACTGGGATAGGTTTAATAACTACCCAACCCTAACACGTACGCTAACCCTAACCCCTACCCTAACCCTAACACGTACCCTAATCCTAACCCGTACCCTAAACCGAGCCCTAACCCTAACACTAACCCTAACCCTAACACTAACCCATACCCTACACCATACACGAACCCGTCCCCGAACCCATACCCTAAGCCGTACCCTAAGCCTAAACCTCAGCCTAACACTAACCCTAGGCTACCCTTGACTGCTTCTGTCTCCAATAGATTTCCTAAGCACTAGTGTTTTAAGGAACAGATTAAAAAGAGAATCCTAATGTGATTTCTTTATAATGGGTGTGTTCCTTATCTTATCCTAGTGTCTAAGCTCTTCTCCAGGGCTGGACCCTCAAATAATATTCCTTTACGTGCTAAGGGGTATCTAGAGACTGGGATAGGTTTAATATCTACCCAACCCTAACGTGTACCCTAACCCTAACCCCTACCCTAACCCTAACACGTACCCTAATCCTAACACGTACCCTAAACCGAGCCCTAACCCTAACACTAACCCTAAATCTAACCCTAACCCATACCCTACGCCGTACCCGAACCCCTCCCCGAACCCGTACCCTAAGCCGTACCCTAAGCCTAACCCTAAGCCTAACCCTAACCCTAGGCTACCCTTGACTGCTTCTGCCTCCAATAGATTTCCTAAGCACAAGTGTTTTAAGCATCAGCTTAAAAAGAGAATCCTAATGTGATTTCTTTATAATGGGTGGGTTCCTTGTCTTATCCTAGTGTCTAAGCTCTTCTCCATGGCTGGACCCTCAAATAATATTCCTTTACGTGCTAAGGGGTATCTAGGGACTGGGATAGGTTTAATAACTAACCTAACCCTATCGCGTACCCTAACCCTAACTCCTACCCTAACCCTAACACGTACCCTAATCCTAACACGTACCCTAAACCGAGCCCTAACCCTAACCCATACCCTACACCATACACGAACCCGTCCCCGAACCCATACCCTAAGCCGTACCCTAAGCCTAACCCTCAGCCTAACCCTAACCCTAGGCTACCCTTGACTGCTTCTGCCTCCAATAGATTTCGTAAGCACTAGTGTTTTAAGGAACAGATTAAAAAGAGAATCCTAATGTGATTTCTTTATAATGGGTGTGTTCCTAATCTTATCCTAGTGTCTAAGCTCTTCTCCATGGCTGGACCCTCAAATAATATTCCTTTACGTGCTAAGGGGTATCTAGAGACTGGGATAGGTTTAATAACTACCCAACCCTAACGTGTACCCTAACCCTAACCCCTACCCTAACCCTAACACGTACCCTAATCCTAACCCGTACCCTAAACCGAGCCCTAACCCTAACACTAACCCTAACCCTAACCCTAACCCATACCCTACGCCGTACCCGAACCCCACCCCGAACCCGTACCCTAAGCCATACCCTAAGCCTAACCCTAAGCCTAACCCTAACCCTAGGCTACCCTTGACTGCTTCTGCTTCCAATAGATTTCCTAAGCACTAGTGTTTTAAGGAACAGATTAAAAAGAGAATCCTAATGTGATTTCTTTATAATGGGTGTGTTCCTTATCTTATCCTAGTGTCTAAGCTCTTCTCCATGGCTGGACCCTCAAATAATATTCCTTTACATGCTAAGGCGTATCTACAGACTGGAATAGGTTTAATAACTACCCAACTCTAATGCGTACACTAACCCTAACCCCTACCCTAACCCTAACACGTACCCTAATCCTAACCCGTACCCTAAACCGAGCCCTAACCCTAACACTAACACTAACCCTAACCCATACCCTACGCCGTACCCGAACCCCTCACCGAACCCGCACCCTAAGCTGTACCCTAAGCCTAACCCTAAGCCTAACCCTAACCCTAGGCTACCCTTGACTGCTTCTGCCTCCAATAGATTTCCTAAGCACTAGTGTTTTAAGAAACAGATTAAAAAGAGAATCCTAATGTAATTTCTTTATAATGGGTGTGTTCCTAATCTTATCCTAGTGTCTAAGCTCTTCTCCATGGCTGGTCCCCCAAATAATATTCCTTTACGTGTTAAGGGGTATCTAGAGAGTGGGATAGGTTTAATAACTACCCTACCCCTAACGCGTACCCTAACCCTAACCACTACCCTAACACTAACACGTACCCTAAACCTAACCCATACCCTAAACCGAGCCCTAACCCTAACCCTAACCCTAACCCTAACCGTAACCCATACCCTACACCATACACGAACCCTTCCCCGAACCCGTACCCTAAGCCGTACCCTAAGCCTAATCCTCAGCCTAACCCTAACCCTAGGCTACCCTTGACTCCTTCTGCCTCCAGTAGATTTCCTAAGCACTAGTGTTTTAAGGAACAGCTTAAAAAGAAAATCCTAATGTGATTTCTTTATAATGGGGGTGTTCCTAATCTTATCCTAGTGTCTAAGCTCTTCTCCAGGGCTGGACCCTCAAATAATATTCCTTTACGTGCTAAGGGGTATCTAGAGACTGGGATAGGTTTAATAACTACCCAACCCTAACGTGTACCCTAACCCTAACCCCTACCCTAACCCTAACACGTACCCTAATCCTAACCCGTACCCTAAACCGAGACCTAACCCTAACACTAACCCTAACTCTAACCCTAACCCATACCCTACGCCGTACCCGAACCCCTCCCCGAACCCGTACCCTAAGCCGTACCCTAAGCCTAACCCTAAGCCTAACCCTAACCCTAGGCTACCCTTGACTGCTTCTGCCTCCAATAGATTTCCTAAGCACAAGTGTTTTAATCATCAGCTTAAAAAGAGAATCCTAATGTGATTTCTTTATTATGGGTGTGTTCCTTGTCTTATCCTAGTGTCTAAGCTCTTCTCCATGGCTGGACCCTCAAATAATATTCCTTTACGTGCTACGGGGTATCTAGGGACTGGGATAGGTTTAATAACTACCCTAAACCTATCGCGTACCCTAACCCTAACTCCTACCCTAACCCTAACACGTACCCTAATCCTAACACGTACCCTAAACCGAGCCCTAAATTTAACACTAACCCTAACCCTAACCCTAACCCATACCCTACGCCGTACCCGAACCCCTCCCCGACCCCGTACCCTAAGCCGTACCCTAAGGCTAACCCTAAGCCTAACCCTAACCCTAGGCTACCCTTGACTGCTTCTGCCTCCAATAGATTTCCTAAGCACTAGTGTTTTAAGGAACAGATTAAAAAGAGAATCCTAATGTGATTTCTTTATAATGGGTGTGTTCCTTATCTTATCCTAGTGTCTAAACTCTTCTCCATGGCTGGACCCCCAAATAATATTCCTTTACGTGTTAAGGGGTATGTAGAGAGTGGGATAGGTTTAATATCTACCCTACCCCTAACGCGTACCCTAACCCTAACCACTACCCTAACCCTAACACGTACCCTAATCCTAACCCGTACCCTAAACCGAGCCCTAACCCTAACACTAACCCTAACCCTAACCCTAACCCATACCCTACGCCATACCCGAACCCCTCCCCAAACCCGTACCCTACGTCGTACCCTAAGCCTAACCCTAAGACTAACCCTAACCCCTACCGTAACCCTAACACGTACCCTAATCCTAACCGGTACCTTAAACCGAGCCCTAACCCTAACCCTAACCCTAACCCATACCCTACACCATACACGAACCCGTCCCCGAACCCATACCCTAAGCCGTACCCTAAGCCTAACCCTCAGCCTAACCCTAACCCTAGGCTACCCTTGACTGCTTCTGCCTCCAATAGATTTCCTAAGCACTAGTGTTTTAAGGAACAGATTAAAAAGAGAATCCTAATGTGATTTCTTTATAATGGGTGTGTTCCTAATCTTATCCTAGTGTCTAAGCTCTTCTCCATGGCTGGACCCTCAAATAATATTCCTTTACGTGCTAAGGGGTATCTAGAGACTGGGATAGGTTTAATAACTACCCAACCCTAACGTGTACCCTAACCCTAACCCCTACCCTAACCCTAACACGTACCCTAATCCTAACCCGTACCCTAAACCGAGCCCTAACCCTAACACTAACCCTAACCCTAACCCTAACCCATACCCTACGCCGTACCCGAACCCCACCCCGAACCCGTACCCTAAGCCGTACCCTAAGCCTAACCCTAAGCCTAACCCTAACCCTAGGCTACCCTTGACTGCTTCTGCCTCCAATAGATATCCTAAGCACAAGTGTTTTAAGGAACAGCTTAAAAAGAGAATCCTAATGTGATTTCTTTATAATGGGTGTGTTCCTTAACTTATCCTAGTGTCTAAACTCTTCTCCATTGCTGGACCCCCAAATAATATTCCTTTACGTGTTAAGGGGTATCTAGAGAGTGGGATAGGTTTAATAACTACCCTACCCCTAACGCGTACCCTAACCCTAACCCCTACCCTAACCCTAACACGTACCCTAATCCTAACCCGTACCCTAAACCGAGCCCTAACCCTAACACTAACCCTAACCCTAACACTAACCCATACCCTACACCATACACGAACCCGTCCCCGAACCCATACCCTAAGCCGTACCCTAAGCCTAAACCTCAGCCTAACACTAACCCTAGGCTACCCTTGACTGCTTCTGTCTCCAGTAGATTTCCTAAGCACTAGTGTTTTAAGGAACAGATTAAAAAGAAAATCCTAATGTGATTTCTTTATAATGGGTGTGTTCCTTATCTTATCCTAGTGTCTAAGCTCTTCTCCATGCCTGGCCACTCAAATAATATTCCTTTACGTGCTAAGGGGTATCTAGAGACTGGGATAGGTTTAATAACTACCCTAACCCTAACGCGTACCCTAACCCTAACTCCTAACCTAACCCTAACACGTACCCTAATCCTAACCCGTACCCTAAACCGAGCCCTAACCCTAACACTAACCCTAACCCTAACCCTAACCCATACCCTACGCCGTACCCGAACCCCTCCCCAAACCCGTACCCTACGTCGTACCCTAAGCCTAACCCTAAGACTAACCCTAACCCCTACCGTAACCCTAACACGTACCCTAATCCTAACCCGTACCTTAAACCGAGCCCTAACCCTAACCCTAACCCTAACCCATACCCTACACCATACACGAACCCGTCCCCGAACCCATACCCTAAGCCGTACCCTACGCCTAACCCTCAGCCTAACCCTAACCCTAGGCTACCCTTGACTGCTTCTGCCTCCAATAGATTTCCTAAGCACTAGTGTTTTAAGGAACAGATTAAAAAGAGAATCCTAATGTGATTTCTTTATAATGGGTGTGTTCCTAATCTTATCCTAGTGTCTAAGCTCTTCTCCATGGCTGGACCCTCAAATAATATTCCTTTACGTGCTAAGGGGTATCTAGAGACTGGGATAGGTTTAATAACTACCCAACCCTAACGTGTACCCTAACCCTAACCCCTACCCTAACCCTAACACGTACCCTAATCCTAACCCGTACCCTAAACCGAGCCCTAACCCTAACACTAACCCTAACTCTAACCCTAACCCATACCCTACTCCGTACCCGAACCCCTCCCCGAACCCGTACCCTAAGCCGTACCCTAAGCCTAACCCTAAGCCTAACCCTAACCCTAGGCTACCCTTGACTGCTTCTGCCTCCAATAGATTTCCAAAGCACTAGTGTTTTAAGGAACAGATTAAAAAGAGAATCCTAATGTGATTTCTTTATAATGGGTGTGTTCCTTATCTTATCCTAATGTCTAAACTCTTCTCCATGGCTGGACCCCCCAATAATATTCCTTTACGTGTTAAGGGGTATCTAGAGAGTGGGATAGGTTTAATAACTACCCTACCCCTAACGCGTACCCTAACCCTAACCCCTACCCTAATCCTAACACGTACCCTAATCCTAACCCGTACCCTAAACCGAGCCCTAACCCTAACCCATACCCTACACCATACACGAACCCGTCCCCGAACCCATACCCTAAGCCGTACCCTAAGCCTAACCCTCAGCCTAACCCTAACCCTAGGCTACCCTTGACTGCTTCTGCCTCCAATAGATTTCGTAAGCACTAGTGTTTTAAGGAACAGATTAAAAAGAGAATCCTAATGTGATTTCTTTATAATGGGTGTGTTCCTAATCTTATCCTAGTGTCTAAGCTCTTCTCCATGGCTGGACCCTCAAATAATATTCCTTTACGTGCTAAGGGGTATCTAGAGACTGGGATAGGTTTAATAACTACCCAACCCTAACGTGTACCCTAACCCTAACCCCTACCCTAACCCTAACACGTACCCTAATCCTAACCCGTACCCTAAACCGAGCCCTAACCCTAACACTAACCCTAACCCTAACCCTAACCCATACCCTACGCCGTACCCGAACCCCACCCCGAACCCGTACCCTAAGCCGTACCCTAAGCCTAACCCTAAGCCTAACCCTAACCCTAGGCTACCCTTGACTGCTTCTGCTTCCAATAGATTTCCTAAGCACTAGTGTTTTAAGGAACAGATTAAAAAGAGAATCCTAATGTGATTTCTTTATAATGGGTGTGTTCCTTATCTTATCCTAGTGTCTAAGCTCTTCTCCATGGCTGGACCCTCAAATAATATTCCTTTACATGCTAAGGCGTATCTACAGACTGGAATAGGTTTAATAACTACCCAACTCTAATGCGTACACTAACCCTAACCCCTACCCTAACCCTAACACGTACCCTAATCCTAACCCGTACCCTAAACCGAGCCCTAACCCTAACACTAACACTAACCCTAACCCATACCCTACGCCGTACCTGAACCCCTCCCCGAACCCGCACCCTAAGCTGTACCCTAAGCCTAACCCTAAGCCTAACCCTAACCCTAGGCTTACCCTTGACTGCTTCTGCCTCCAATAGATTTCCTAAGCACTAGTGTTTTAAGGAACAGCTTAAAAAGAGAATCCTAATGTGATTTCTTTATAATGGGTGTGTTCCTTGTCTTATCCTAGTGTCTAAGCTCTTCTCCATGGCTGGTCCCCCAAATAATATTCCTTTACGTGTTAAGGGGTATCTAGAGAGTGGGATAGGCTTAATAACTACCCTACCCCTAACGCGTACCCTAACCCTAACCACTACCCTAACACTAACACGTACCCTAAACCTAACCCATACCCTAAACCGAGCCCTAACCCTAACCCTAACCCTAACCCTAATCGTAACCCATACCCTACACCATACACGAACCCTTCCCCGAACCCGTACCCTAAGCCGTACCCTAAGCCTAATCCTCAGCCTAACCCTAACCCTAGGCTACCCTTGACTCCTTCTGCCTCCAGTAGATTTCCTAAGCACTAGTGTTTTAAGGAACAGCTTAAAAAGAAAATCCTAATGTGATTTCTTTATAATGGGGGTGTTCCTAATCTTATCCTAGTGTCTAAGCTCTTCTCCAGGGCTGGACCCTCAAATAATATTCCTTTACGTGCTAAGGGGTATCTAGAGACTGGGATAGGTTTAATAACTACCCAACCCTAACGTGTACCCTAACCCTAACCCCTACCCTAACCCTAACACGTACCCTAATCCTAACCCATACCCTAAACCGAGACCTAACCCTAACACTAACCCTAACTCTAACCCTAACCCATACCCTACGCCATACCCGAACCCCTCCCCGAACCCGTACCCTAAGCCGTACCCTAAGCCTAACCCTAAGCCTAACCCTAACCCTAGGCTACCCTTGACTGCTTCTGCCTCCAATAGATTTCCTAAGCACAAGTGTTTTAATCATCAGCTTAAAAAGAGAATCCTAATGTGATTTCTTTATTATGGGTGTGTTCCTTGTCTTATCCTAGTGTCTAAGCTCTTCTCCATGGCTGGACCCTCAAATAATATTCCTTTACGTGCTACGGGGTATCTAGGGACTGGGATAGGTTTAATAACTACCCTAAACCCATCGCGTACCCTAACCCTAACTCCTACCCTAACCCTAACACGTACCCTAATCCTAACACGTACCCTAAACCGAGCCCTAAATTTAACACTAACCCTAACCCTAACCCTAACCCATACCCTACGCCCTACTCGAACCCCTCCCCGACCCCGTACCCTAAGCCGTACCCTAAGCCTAACCCTAAGCCTAACCCTAACCCTAGGCTACCCTTGACTGCTTCTGCCTCCAATAGATTTCCTAAGCACTAGTGTTTTAAGGAACAGATTAAAAAGAGAATCCTAATGTGATTTCTTTATAATGGGTGTGTTCCTTATCTTATCCTAGTGTCTAAACTCTTCTCCATGGCTGGACCCCCAAATAATATTCCTTTACGTGTTAAGGGGTATGTAGAGAGTGGGATAGGTTTAATATCTACCCTACCCCTAACGCGTACCCTAACCCTAACCACTACCCTAACCCTAACACGTACCCTAATCCTAACCCGTACCCTAAACCGAGCCCTAACCCTAACACTAACCCTAACCCTAACCCTAACCCATACCCTACACCATACACGAACCCTTCCCCGAACCCATACCCTAAGCCGTACCCTAAGCCTAACCCTCAGCCTAACCCTAACCCTAGGCTACCCTTGACTGCTTCTGCCTCCAATAGATTTCCTAAGCACTAGTGTTTTAAGGAACAGATTAAAAAGAGAATCCTAATGTGATTTCTTTATAATGGGTGTGTTCCTTATCTTATCCTAGTGTCTAAGCTCTTCTCCATGGCTGGACCCTCAAATAATATTCCTTTACGTGCTAAGGGGTATCTACAGACTGGGATAGGTTTAATAACTACCCAACTCTAACGCGTACACTAACCCTAACCCCTACCCTAACCGTAACACGTACCCTAATTCTAACACGTACCCTAAACCGAGCCCTAACCCTAACACTAACCCTAACCCTAACCCTAACCCATACCCTACGCCATACCCGAACCCCTCCCCAAACCCGTACGCTACGTCGTACCCTAAGCCTAACCCTAAGACTAACCCTAACCCCTACCGTAACCCTAACACGTACCCTAATCCTAACCGGTACCTTAAACCGAGCCCTAACCCTAACCCTAACCCTAACCCATACCCTACACCATACACGAACCCGTCCCCGAACCCATACCCTAAGCCGTACCCTAAGCCTAACCCTCAGCCTAACCCTAACCCTAGGCTACCCTTGACTGCTTCTGCCTCCAATAGATTTCCTAAGCACTAGTGTTTTAAGGAACAGATTAAAAAGAGAATCCTAATGTGATTTCTTTATAATGGGTGTGTTCCTAATCTTATCCTAGTGTCTAAGCTCTTCTCCATGGCTGGACCCTCAAATAATATTCCTTTACGTGCTAAGGGGTATCTAGAGACTGGGATAGGTTTAATAACTACCCAACCCTAACGTGTACCCTAACCCTAACCCCTACCCTAACCCTAACACGTACCCTAATCCTAACCCGTACCCTAAACCGAGCCCTAACCCTAACACTAACCCTAACCCTAACCCTAACCCATACCCTACGCCGTACCCGAACCCCACCCCGAACCCGTACCCTAAGCCGTACCCTAAGCCTAACCCTAAGCCTAACCCTAACCCTAGGCTACCCTTGACTGCTTCTGCCTCCAATAGATATCCTAAGCACAAGTGTTTTAAGGAACAGCTTAAAAAGAGAATCCTAATGTGATTTCTTTATAATGGGTGTGTTCCTTAACTTATCCTAGTGTCTAAACTCTTCTCCATTGCTGGACCCCCAAATAATATTCCTTTACGTGTTAAGGGGTATCTAGAGAGTGGGATAGGTTTAATAACTACCCTACCCCTAACGCGTACCCTAACCCTAACCCCTACCCTAACCCTAACACGTACCCTAATCCTAACCCGTACCCTAAACCGAGCCCTAACCCTAACACTAACCCTAACCCTAACACTAACCCATACCCTACACCAAACACGAACCCGTCCCCGAACCCATACCCTAAGCCGTACCCTAAGCCTAAACCTCAGCCTAACACTAACCCTAGGCTACCCTTGACTGCTTCTGTCTCCAGTAGATTTCCTAAGCACTAGTGTTTTAAGGAACAGATTAAAAAGAGAATCCTAATGTGATTTCTTTATAATGGGTGTGTTCCTTATCTTATCCTAGTGTCTAAGCTCTTCTCCATGCCTGGCCACTCAAATAATATTCCTTTACGTGCTAAGGGGTATCTAGAGACTGGGATAGGTTTAATAACTACCCTAACCCTAACGCGTACCCTAACCCTAACTCCTAACCTAACCCTAACACGTACCCTAATCCTAACCCGTACCCTAAACCGAGCCCTAACCCTAACACTAACCCTAACCCTAACCCTAACCCATACCCTACGCCGTACCCGAACCCCTCCCCAAACCCGTACCCTACGTCGTACCCTAAGCCTAACCCTAAGACTAACCCTAACCCCTACCGTAACCCTAACACGTACCCTAATCCTAACCCGTACCTTAAACCGAGCCCTAACCCTAACCCTAACCCTAACCCATACCCTACACCATACACGAACCCGTCCCCGAACCCATACCCTAAGCCGTACCCTACGCCTAACCCTCAGCCTAACCCTAACCCTAGGCTACCCTTGACTGCTTCTGCCTCCAATAGATTTCCTAAGCACTAGTGTTTTAAGGAACAGATTAAAAAGAGAATCCTAATGTGATTTCTTTATAATGGGTGTGTTCCTAATCTTATCCTAGTGTCTAAGCTCTTCTCCATGGCTGGACCCTCAAATAATATTCCTTTACGTGCTAAGGGGTATCTAGAGACTGGGATAGGTTTAATAACTACCCAACCCTAACGTGTACCCTAACCCTAACCCCTACCCTAACCCTAACACGTACCCTAATCCTAACCCGTACCCTAAACCGAGCCCTAACCCTAACACTAACCCTAACTCTAACACTAACCCATACCCTACTCCGTACCCGAACCCCTCCCCGAACCCGTACACTAAGCCGTACCCTAAGCCTAACCCTAAGCCTAACCCTAACCCTAGGCTACCCTTGACTGCTTCTGCCTCCAATAGATTTCCAAAGCACTAGTGTTTTAAGGAACAGATTAAAAAGAGAATCCTAATGTGATTTCTTTATAATGGGTGTGTTCCTTATCTTATCCTAATGTCTAAACTCTTCTCCATGGCTGGACCCCCCAATAATATTCCTTTACGTGTTAAGGGGTATCTAGAGAGTGGGATAGGTTTAATAACTACCCTACCCCTAACGCGTACCCTAACCCTAACCCCTACCCTAATCCTAACACGTACCCTAATCCTAACCCGTACCCTAAACCGAGCCCTAACCCTAACCCATACCCTACACCATACACGAACCCGTCCCCGAACCCATACCCTAAGCCGTACCCTAAGCCTAACCCTCAGCCTAACCCTAACCCTAGGCTACCCTTGACTGCTTCTGCCTCCAATAGATTTCGTAAGCACTAGTGTTTTAAGGAACAGATTAAAAAGAGAATCCTAATGTGATTTCTTTATAATGGGTGTGTTCCTAATCTTATCCTAGTGTCTAAGCTCTTCTCCATGGCTGGACCCTCAAATAATATTCCTTTACGTGCTAAGGGGTATCTAGAGACTGGGATAGGTTTAATAACTACCCAACCCTAACGTGTACCCTAACCCTAACCCCTACCCTAACCCTAACACGTACCCTAATCCTAACCCGTACCCTAAACCGAGCCCTAACCCTAACACTAACCCTAACCCTAACCCTAACCCATACCCTACGCCGTACCCGAACCCCACCCCGAACCCGTACCCTAAGCCGTACCCTAAGCCTAACCCTAAGCCTAACCCTAACCCTAGGCTACCCTTGACTGCTTCTGCTTCCAATAGATTTCCTAAGCACTAGTGTTTTAAGGAACAGATTAAAAAGAGAATCCTAATGTGATTTCTTTATAATGGGTGTGTTCCTTATCTTATCCTAGTGTCTAAGCTCTTCTCCATGGCTGGACCCTCAAATAATATTCCTTTACATGCTAAGGCGTATCTACAGACTGGAATAGGTTTAATAACTACCCAACTCTAATGCGTACACTAACCCTAACCCCTACCCTAACCCTAACACGTACCCTAATCCTAACCCGTACCCTAAACCGAGCCCTAACCCTAACACTAACACTAACCCTAACCCATACCCTACGCCGTACCCGAACCCCTCCCCGAACCCGCACCCTAAGCTGTACCCTAAGCCTAACCCTAAGCCTAACCCTAACCCTAGGCTTACCCTTGACTGCTTCTGCCTCCAATAGATTTCCTAAGCACTAGTGTTTTAAGGAACAGCTTAAAAAGAGAATCCTAATGTGATTTCTTTATAATGGGTGTGTTCCTTGTCTTATCCTAGTGTCTAAGCTCTTCTCCATGGCTGGTCCCCCAAATAATATTCCTTTACGTGTTAAGGGGTATCTAGAGAGTGGGATAGGTTTAATAACTACCCTACCCCTAACGCGTACCCTAACCCTAACCACTACCCTAACACTAACACGTACCCTAAACCTAACCCATACCCTAAACCGAGCCCTAACCCTAACCCTAACCCTAATCGTAACCCATACCCTACACCATACACGAACCCTTCCCCGAACCCGTACCCTAAGCCGTACCCTAAGCCTAATCCTCAGCCTAACCCTAACCCTAGGCTACCCTTGACTCCTTCTGCCTCCAGTAGATTTCCTAAGCACTAGTGTTTTAAGGAACAGCTTAAAAAGAAAATCCTAATGTGATTTCTTTATAATGGGGGTGTTCCTAATCTTATCCTAGTGTCTAAGCTCTTCTCCAGGGCTGGACCCTCAAATAATATTCCTTTACGTGCTAAGGGGTATCTAGAGACTGGGATAGGTTTAATAACTACCCAACCCTAACGTGTACCCTAACCCTAACCCCTACCCTAACCCTAACACGTACCCTAATCCTAACCCATACCCTAAACCGAGACCTAACCCTAACACTAACCCTAACTCTAACCCTAACCCATACCCTACGCCGTACCCGAACCCCTCCCCGAACCCGTACCCTAAGCCGTACCCTAAGCCTAACCCTAAGCCTAACCCTAACCCTAGGCTACCCTTGACTGCTTCTGCCTCCAATAGATTTCCTAAGCACAAGTGTTTTAATCATCAGCTTAAAAAGAGAATCCTAATGTGATTTCTTTATTATGGGTGTGTTCCTTGTCTTATCCTAGTGTCTAAGCTCTTCTCCATGGCTGGACCCTCAAATAATATTCCTTTACGTGCTACGGGGTATCTAGGGACTGGGATAGGTTTAATAACTACCCTAAACCCATCGCGTACCCTAACCCTAACTCCTACCCTAACCCTAACAAGTACCCTAATCCTAACACGTACCCTAAACCGAGCCCTAAATTTAACACTAACCCTAACCCTAACCCATACCCTACGCCGTACCCGAACCCCTCCCCGACCCCGTACCCTAAGCCGTACCCTAAGCCTAACCCTAAGCCTAACCCTAACCCTAGGCTACCCTTGACTGCTTCTGCCTCCAATAGATTTCCTAAGCACTAGTGTTTTAAGGAACAGATTAAAAAGAGAATCCTAATGTGATTTCTTTATAATGGGTGTGTTCCTTATCTTATCCTAGTGTCTAAACTCTTCTCCATGGCTGGACCCCCAAATAATATTCCTTTACGTGTTAAGGGGTATGTAGAGAGTGGGATAGGTTTAATATCTACCCTACCCCTAACGCGTACCCTAACCCTAACGACTACCCTAACCCTAACACGTACCCTAATCCTAACCCGTACCCTAAACCGAGCCCTAACCCTAACACTAACCCTAACCCTAACCCTAACCCATACCCTACACCATACACGAACCCTTCCCCGAACCCATACCCTAAGCCGTACCCTAAGCCTAACCCTCAGCCTAACCCTAACCCTAGGCTACCCTTGACTGCTTCTGCCTCCAATAGATTTCCTAAGCACTAGTGTTTTAAGGAACAGATTAAAAAGAGAATCCTAATGTGATTTCTTTATAATGGGTGTGTTCCTTATCTTATCCTAGTGTCTAAGCTCTTCTCCATGGCTGGACCCTCAAATAATATTCCTTTACGTGCTAAGGGGTATCTACAGACTGGGATAGGTTTAATAACTACCCAACTCTAACGCGTACACTAACCCTAACCCCTACCCTAACCGTAACACGTACCCTAATCCTAACACGTACCCTAAACCGAGCCCTAACCCTAACACTAACCCTAACCCTAACCCTAACCCATACCCTACGCCGTACCCGAACCCCTCCCCAAACCCGTACCCTACGTCGTACCCTAAGCCTAACCCTAAGACTAACCCTAACCCCTACCGTAACCCTAACACGTACCCTAATCCTAACCCGTACCTTAAACCGAGCCCTAACCCTAACCCTATCCCTAACCCATACCCTACACCATACACGAACCCGTCCCCGAACCCATACCCTAAGCCGTACCCTAAGCCTAACCCTCAGCCTAACCCTAACCCTAGGCTACCCTTGACTGCTTCTGCCTCCAATAGATTTCCTAAGCACTAGTGTTTTAAGGAACAGATTAAAAAGAGAATCCTAATGTGATTTCTTTATAATGGGTGTGTTCCTAATCTTATCCTAGTGTCTAAGCTCTTCTCCAGGGCTGGACCCTCAAATAATATTCCTTTACGTGCTAAGGGGTATCTAGAGACTGGGATAGGTTTAATAACTACCCAACCCTAACGTGTACCCTAACCCTAACCCCTACCCTAACCCTAACACGTACCCTAATCCTAACCCATACCCTAAACCGAGAACTAACCCTAACACTAACCCGAACTCTAACCCTAACCCATACCCTACGCCGTACCCGAACCCCTCCCCGAACCCGTACCCTAAGCCGTACCCTAAGCCTAACCCTAAGCCTAACCCTAACCCTAGGCTACCCTTGACTGCTTCTGCCTCCAATAGATTTCCTAAGCACAAGTGTTTTAATCATCAGCTTAAAAAGAGAATCCTAATGTGATTTCTTTATTATGGGTGTGTTCCTTGTCTTATCCTAGTGTCTAAGCTCTTCTCCATGGCTGGACCCTCAAATAATATTCCTTTACGTGCTACGGGGTATCTAGGGACTGGGATAGGTTTAATAACTACCGTAAACCCATCGCGTACCCTAACCCTAACTCCTACCCTAACCCATACCCTACGCCGTACCCGAACCCCACCCCGAACCCGTACCCTAAGCCGTACCCTAAGCCTAACCCTAAGCCTAACCCTAACCCTAGGCTACCCTTGACTGCTTCTGCCTCCAATAGATATCCTAAGCACAAGTGTTTTAAGGAACAGCTTAAAAAGAGAATCCTAATGTGATTTCTTTATAATGGGTGTGTTCCTTAACTTATCCTAGTGTCTAAACTCTTCTCCATTGCTGGACCCCCAAATAATATTCCTTTACGTGTTAAGGGGTATCTAGAGAGTGGGATAGGTTTAATAACTACCCTACCCCTAACGCGTACCCTAACCCTAACCCCTACCCTAACCCTAACACGTACCCTAATCCTAACCCGTACCCTAAACCGAGCCCTAACCCTAACACTAACCCTAACCCTAACCCTAACCCATACCCTACACCATACACGAACCCGTCCCCGAACCCATACCCTAAGCCGTACCCTAAGCCTAAACCTCAGCCTAACACTAACCCTAGGCTACCCTTGACTGCTTCTGTCTCCAGTAGATTTCCTAAGCACTAGTGTTTTAAGGAACAGATTAAAAAGAGAATCCTAATGTGATTTCTTTATAATGGGTGTGTTCCTTATCTTATCCTAGTGTCTAAGCTCTTCTCCATGCCTGGCCACTCAAATAATATTCCTTTACGTGCTAAGGGGTATCTAGAGACTGGGATAGGTTTAATAACTACCCTAACCCTAACGCGTACCCTAACCCTAACTCCTAACCTAACCCTAACACGTACCCTAATCCTAACCCGTACCCTAAACCGAGCCCTAACCCTAACACTAACCCTAACCCTAACCCTAACCCATACCCTACGCCGTACCCGAACCCCTCCCCAAACCCGTACCCTACGTCGTACCCTAAGCCTAACCCTAAGACTAACCCTAACCCCTACCGTAACCCTAACACGTACCCTAATCCTAACCCGTACCTTAAACCGAGCCCTAACCCTAACCCTAACCCTAACCCATACCCTACGCCGTACTCGAACCCCTCCCCGACCCCGTACCCTAAGCCGTACCCTAAGCCTAACCCTAAGCCTAACCCTAACCCTAGGCTACCCTTGACTGCTTCTGCCTCCAATAGATTTCCTAAGCACTAGTGTTTTAAGGAACAGATTAAAAAGAGAATCCTAATGTGATTTCTTTATAATGGGTGTGTTCCTTATCTTATCCTAGTGTCTAAACTCTTCTCCATGGCTGGACCCCCAAATAATATTCCTTTACGTGTTAAGGGGTATGTAGAGAGTGGGATAGGTTTAATATCTACCCTACCCCTAACGCGTACCCTAACCCTAACCACTACCCTAACCCTAACACGTACCCTAATCCTAACCCGTACCCTAAACCGAGCCCTAACCCTAACACTAACCCTAACCCTAACCCTAACCCATACCCTACACCATACACGAACCCTTCCCCGAACCCATACCCTAAGCCGTACCCTAAGACTAACCCTCAGCCTAACCCTAACCCTAGGCTACCCTTGACTGCTTCTGCCTCCAATAGATTTCCTAAGCACTAGTGTTTTAAGGAACAGCTAAAAAGAGAATCCTAATGTGATTTCTTTATAATGGGTGTGTTCCTTATCTTATCCTAGTGTCTAACCTCTTCTCCATGGCTGGACCCTCAAATAATATTCCTTTACGTGCTAAGGGGTATCTAGAGACTGGGATGGGTTTAATAACTACCCTAACCCTAACGCGTACCCTAACCCTAACTCCTACCCTAACCCTAACACGTACCCTAATCTAAACACGTACCCTAAACCGAGCCCTAACCCTAACACTAACCCTAACCCTAACCCTAACCCATACCCTACGCCGTACCCGAACCCCTAACGGAACCCGTATCCTAAGCCGTACACTAACCCTAACCGTAAGCCTAACCCTAACCCTAGGCTACCCTTGACTGCTTCTGCCTCCAATAGATTTCCTAAGCACTAGTGTTTTAAGGAACAGATTAAAAAGAGAATCCTAATGTGATTTCTTTATAATGGGTGTGTTCCTTATGTTATCCTATTGTCTAAACTCTTCTCCATGGCTGGACCCCCAAATAATATTCCTTTACGTGTTAAGGGGTATCTAGAGAGTGGGATAGGTTTAATAACTACCCTACACCTAACGCGTACCCTAACCCTAACCCCTACCCTAACCCTAACACGTACCCTAATCCTAACCCGTACCCTAAACCGAGCCCTAACCCTAACACTAACCCTAACCCTAACCCTAACCCATACCCTACACCATAGACGAACCCGTCCCCGAACCCATACCCTAAGCCGTACCCTAAGCCTAACCCTCAGCCTAACCCTAACCCTAGGCTACCCTTGACTGCTTCTTCTTCCAATAGATTTCCTAAGCACTAGTGTTTTAAGGAACAGATTAAAAAGAGAATCCTAATGTGATTTCTTTATAATGGGTGTGTTCCTTATCTTATCCTAGAGTCTAAGCTCTTCTCCATGGCAGGACCCTCAAATAATATTCCTTTACGTGCTAAGGGGTATCTAGAGACTGGGATAGGTTTAATAACTACCCAACCCTAACGCGTACCCTAACCCTAACCCCTACCCTAACCCTAACACGTACCCTAATCCTAACCCGTACCCTAAACCGAGCCCTAACCCTAACACTAACCCTAACCCTAACCCTAACCCATACCCTACGCCGTACCCGAACCCCTCCCCGAACCCGTACCCTAAGCCGTACCCTAAGCCTAACCCTAAGCCTAACCCTAACCCTAGGCTACCCTTGACTGCTTCTGCCTCCAATAGATTTCCTAAGCACTAGTGTTTTAAGGAACAGCTTAAAAAGAGAATCCTAATGTGATTTCTTTATAATGGGTGTGTTCCTTATATTATCCTAGTGTCTAAACTCTTCTCCATGGCTGGACCCCCAAATAATGTTCCTTTACGTGCTAAGGGTTATCTAGAGAGTGGGATAGGTTTAATAACTACCCGAACCCTAACGCGTACCCTAACCCTAACCCCTACCCTAACCCTAACATGTACCCTAATCCTAACCCGTACCCTAAACCGAGCCCTAACCCTAACACTATCCCTAACCCTAACCCTAACCCATACCCTACACCATACACGAACCCGTCCCCGAACCCATATCCTAAGCCGTACCCTAAGACTAACCCTCAGCCTAACCCTAACCCTAGGCTACCCTTGACTGCTTCTGCCTCCAATAGATTTCCTAAGCACTAGTGTTTTAAGGAACAGCTAAAAAGAGAATCCTAATGTGATTTCTTTATAATGGGTGTGTTCCTTATCTTATCCTAGTGTCTAACCTCTTCTCCATGGCTGGACACTCAAATAATATTCCTTTACGTGCTAAGGGGTATCTAGAGACTGGGATGGGTTTAATAACTACCCTAACCCTAACGCGTACCCTAACCCTAACTCCTACCCTAACCCTAACACGTACCCTAATCCTAACACGTACCCTAAACCGAGCCGTAACCCTAACACTAACCCTAACCCTAACCCTAACCCATACCCTACACCATACCCGAACCCCTAACCGAAACCATACCCTAAGCCGTACCCTAAGCCTAACCCTAAGCTTAACCCTAACCCTAGGCTACCCTTGAATGCTTCTGCCTCCAATAGATGTCCTAAGCACTAGTGTTTTAAGGAACAGATTAAAAAGAGAATCCTAATGTGATTTCTTTATAATGGGTGTGTTCCTTATCTTATCCTAGAGTCTAAGCTCTTCTCCATGGCTGGACCCTCAAATAATATTCCTTTCCGTGCTAAGGGGTATCTAGAGACTGGGATAGGTTTAATAACTACCCAACCCTAACGCGTACCCTAACCCTAACCCCTACCCTAACCCTAATACGTACTCTAATCCTAACCCGTACCCTAAACCGAGCCCTAACCCTAACACTAACCCTAACCCATACCCTACACCATACACGAACTCGTCCCCGAACCCAAACCCTAAGCCGTACCCTAAGCCTAACCCTCAGCCTAACCCTAACCCTAGGCTACCCTTGACTGCTTCTGCCTCCAATAGATTTCCTAAGCACTAGTGTTTTAAGGAACAGATTAAAAAGAGAATCCTAATGTGATTTCTTTATAATGGGTGTGTTCCTTATGTTATCCTATTGTCTAAACTCTTCTCCATGGCTGGACCCCCAAATAATATTCCTTTACGTGTTAAGGGGTATCTAGAGAGTGGGATAGGTTTAATAACTACCCTACACCTAACGCGTACCCTAACCCTAACCCCTACCCTAACCCTAACACGTACCCTAATCCTAACCCGTACCCTAAACCGAGCCCTAACCCTAACCCTAACCCTAACCCTAACCATAACCCATACCCTACACCATAGACGACCCCGTCCCCGAACCCATACCCTAAGCCGTACCCTAAGCCTAACCCTCAGCCTAACCCTAACCCTAGGCTACCCTTGACTGCTTCTGCCTCCAATAGATTTCCTAAGCACTAGTGTTTTAAGAAACAGATTAAAAAGAGAATCCTAAAGTGATTTCTTTATAATGGGTGTGTTCCTAATCTTATCCTAGGGTCTAAGCTCTTCTCCATGGCTGGACCCTCAAATAATATTTCTTTACGTGCTAAGGGGTATCTAGATACTGGGATAGGTTTAATAACTACCCTAACCCTAACGCGTACCCTAACCCTAACTCCTAACCTAACCCTAACACGTACCCTAATCCTAACACGTACCCTAAACCGAGCCCTAACCCTAACACTAACCCTAACCCTAACCCTAACCCATACCCTACGCCGTACCCGAACCCGTCCCCGAACCCGTACCCTAAGCCGTACCCTAAGCCTAACCTTCAGCCTAACCCTAACCCTAGGCTACCCTTGACTGCTTCTGCCTCCAATAGATTTCCTAAACACTAGTGTTTTAAGGAAGAGCTTAAAAAGAGAATCCTAATGTGATTTCTTTATAATGGGTGTGTTCCTTATCTTTTCCTAGTTTCTATGCTCTTCTCCATGGCTGGACCCTCAAATAATATTCCTTTCCGTGCTAAGGGGTATCTAGAGACTGGGATAGGTTTAATAACTACCCTAACCCTAACGCGTACCCTAACCCTAACTCCTACCCTAACCCTAACACGTACCCTAATCCTAACACGTACCCTAAACCGAGCCCTAACCCTAACACTAACCGTAACCCTAACCCTAACCCATACCTTACGCCGTACCCGAACCCGTCCCCGAACCCGTACCCTAAGCCGTACCCTAAGCCTAACCCTCAGCCTAACCCTAACCCTAGGCTACCCTTGACTGCTTCTGCCTCCAATAGATTTCCTAAGCACTAGTGTTTTAAGGAACAGCTTAAAAATAGAATCCTAATGTGATTTCTTTATAATGGGTGTGTTCCTTATCTTATCCTAGTGTCTAAGCTCTTCTCCATGGCTGGACCCTCAAATAATATTCCTTTCCGTGCTAAGGGGTATCTAGAGACTTGGATGGGTTTAATAACTACCCTAACCCTAACGCGTACCCTAACCCTAACTCCTACCCAAACCCTAACACGTACCCTAATCCTAACACGTACCCTAAACCGAGCCCTAACCCTAACACTAACCCTAACCCTAACCCTAACCCATACCCTACGCCGTACCCGAACCCCTAACCGAACCCGTAACCTAAGCCGTACCCTAACCCTAACCGTAAGCCTAACCCTAACCCTAGGCTACCCTTGACTGCTTCTGCCTCCAATAGATTTCCTAAGCACTAGTGTTTTAAGGAACAGATTAAAAAGAGAATCCTAATGTGATTTCTTTATAATGGGTGTGTTCCTTATCTTATCCTAGTGTCTAAGCTCTTCTCCATGGCTGGACCCTCAAATAATATTCCTTTACGTGCTAAGGAGTATCTAGAGACTGGGATAGGTTTAATAACTACCCAACCCTAACACGTACCCTAACCCTAACCCCTACCCTAACCCTAACACGTACCCTAATCCTAACCCGTACCCTAAACCGAGCCCTAACGCTAACACTAACCCTAACCCTAACCCTAACCCATACCCTACACCATACACGAACCCTTCCCCGAAACCATACCCTAAGCCGTACCCTAAGCCTAACCCTCAGCCTAACCCTAACCCTACGCTACCCTTGACTGCTTCTGCCTCCAATAGATTTCCTAAGTACTAGTGTTTTAAGGAACAGATTAAAAAGAGAATCCTAATGTGATTTCTTTATAATGGGTGTGTTCCTTATCTTATCCTAGTGTCTAAGCTCTTCTCCATGGCTGGACCCTCAAATAATATTCCTTTACGTGCTAAGGGGTATCTAGAGACTGGGATAGGTTTAATAACTACCCTAACCCTAACGCGTACACTAACCCTAACTCCTAACCTAACCCTAACAAGTACCCTAATCCTAACACGTACCCTAAACCGAGCCCTAACCCTAACACTAACCCTAACCCTAACCCTAACCCATACCATACGCCGTACCCGAACCCGTCCCCGAACCCGTACCCTAAGCCGTACCCTAAGACTAACCCTCAGCCTAACCCTAACCCTAGGGTACCCTTGACTGCTTCTGCCTCCAATAGATTTCCTAAGCACTAGTGTTTTAAGGAACAGCTTAAAAAGAGAATCTTAATGTGATTTCTTTATAATGGGTGTGTTCCTTATCTTATCCTAGTGTCTAAGCTCTTCTCCATGGCTGGACCCTCAAATAATATTCCTTTCCGTGCTAAGGGGTATCTAGAGACTTGGATGGGTTTAATAACTACCCTAACCCTAACGCGTACCCTAACCCTAACTCCTACCCAAACCCTAACACGTACCCTAATCCTAACACGTACCCTAAACCGAGCCCTAACCCTAACACTAACCCTAACCCTAACCCTAACCCATACCCTACGCCGTACCCGAACCCCTAACCGAACCCGTAACCTAAGCCGTAACCTAACCCTAACCGTAAGCCTAACCCTAACCCTAGGCTACCCTTGACTGCTTCTGCCTCCAATAGATTTCCTAAGCACTAGTGTTTTAAGGAACAGATTAAAAAGAGAATCCTAATGTGATTTCTTTATAATGGGTGTGTTCCTTATGTTATCCTATTGTCTAAACTCTTCTCCATGGCTGGACCCCCAAATAATATTCCTTTACGTGTTAAGGGGTATCTAGAGAGTGGGATAGGGTTAATAACTACCCTACCCCTAACGCGTACCCTAACCCTAACCCCTACCCTAACCCTAACACGTACCCTAATCCTAACCCGTACCCTAAACCGAGCCCTAACCCTAACACTAACCCTAACCCTAACCCTAACCCATACCCTACACCATAGACGAACCCGTCCCCGAACCCATACCCTAAGCCGTACCCTAAGCCTAACCCTCAGCCTAACCCTAACCCTAGGCTACCCTTGACTGCTTCTTCCTCCAATAGATTTCCTAAGCACTAGTGTTTTAAGGAACAGATTAAAAAGAGAATCCTAATGTGATTTCTTTATAATGGGTGTGTTCCTTATCTTATCCTAGAGTCTAAGCTCTTCTCCATGGCAGGATCCTCAAATAATATTCCTTTACGTGCTAAGGGGTATCTAGAGACTGGGATAGGTTTAATAACTACCCAACCCTAATGCGTACCCTAACCCTAACCCCTACCCTAACCCTAACACGTACCCTAAACCTAACCCGTACCCTAAACCGAGCCCTAACCCTAACACTAACCCTAACCCATACCCTACACCATACACGAACCCGTCCCCGAACCCAAACCCTAAGCCGTACCCTAAGCCTAACCCTCAGCCTAACCCTAACCCTAGGCTACCCTTGACTGCTTCTGCCTCCAATAGATTTCCTAAGCACTAGTGTTTTAAGGAACAGATTAAAAAGAGAATCCTAATGTGATTTCTTTATAATGGGTGTGTTCCTTATCTTATCCTAGTGTCTAAGCTCTTCTCCATGGCTGGACCCTCAAATAATATTCCTTTACGTGCTAAGGAGTATCTAGAGACTGGGATAGGTTTAATAACTACCCAACCCTAACACGTACCCTAACCCTAACACCTACCCTAACCCTAACACGTACCCTAATCCTAACCCGTACCCTAAACCGAGCCCTAACGCTAACACTAACCCTAACCCTAACCCTAACCCATACCCTACACCATACACGAACCCTTCCCCGAAACCATACCCTAAGCCGTACCCTAAGCCTAACCCTCAGCCTAACCCTAACCCTACGCTACCCTTGACTGCTTCTGCCTCCAATAGATTTCCTAAGTACTAGTGTTTTAAGGAACAGATTAAAAAGAGAATCCTAATGTGATTTCTTTATAATGGGTGTGTTCCTTATCTTATCCTAGTGTCTAAGCTCTTCTCCATGGCTGGACCCTCAAATAATATTCCTTTACGTGCTAAGGGGTATCTAGAGACTGGGATAGGTTTAATAACTACCCTAACCCTAACGCGTACACTAACCCTAACTCCTAACCTAACCCTAACAAGTACCCTAATCCTAACACGTACCCTAAACCGAGCCCTAACCCTAACACTAACCCTAAACCTAACCCTAACCCATACCATACGCCGTACCCGAACCCGTCCCCGAACCCGTACCCTAAGCCGTACCCTAAGACTAACCCTCAGCCTAACCCTAACCCTAGGGTACCCTTGACTGCTTCTGCCTCCAATAGATTTCCTAAGCACTAGTGTTTTAAGGAACAGATTAAAAAGAGACTCCTAATGTGATTTCTTTATAATGGGTGTGTTCCTTATCTTATCCTAGTGTCTAAGCTCTTCTCCATGGCTGGACCCTCAAATAATATTCCTTTACGTGCTAAGGTGTATCTAGAGACTGGGATAGGTTTAATAACTACCCAACCCTAACGCGTACCCTAACCCTAACCCCTACCCTAACCCTAACACGTACCCTAATCCTAACCCGTACCCTAAACCGAGCCCTAAACCTAACACTAACCCTAACCCTAACCCTAACCCATACCCTACACCATACACGAACCCGTCCCCGAACCCATACCCTAAGCCGTACCCTAAGCCTAACCCTCAGCCTAACCCTAACCCTAGGCTACCCTTGACTGCTTCTGCCTCCAATAGATTTCCTAAGCACTAGTGTTTTAAGGAACAGATTAAAAAGAGACTCCTAATGTGATTTCTTTATAATGGGTGTGTTCCTTATCTTATCCTAGTGTCTAAACTCTTCCCCATGGCTGGACCCCCCAATAATATTCCTTTACGTGTTAAGGGGTATCTAGAGAGTGGGATAGGTTTAATAAGTACCCTACCCCTAACGCGTACCCTAACCCTAACCCCTACCCTAACCCTAACACGTACCCTAATCCTAACCCGTACCCTAAATCGAGCCCTAACCCTAACCCATACCCTACACCATACACGAACCCGTCCCCGAACCCATACCCTAAGCCGTACCCTAAGCCTAACCCTCAGCCTAACCCTAACCCTAGGCTACCCTTGACTGCTTCTGCCTCCAATAGATTTCCTAAGCACTAGTGTTTTAAGGAACAGCTTAAAAAGAGAATCCTAATGTGATTTCTTTATAATGGGTGTGTTCCTAATCTTATCCTAGTGTCTAAGCTCTTCTCCTTGGCTGGACCATCAAATAATATTCCTTTACGTGCTAAGGGGTATCTAGAGATTGGGATAGGTTTAATAACTACCCAACCCTAACGTGTACCCTAACCCTAACCCCTACCCTAACCCTAACACGTACCCTAATCCTAACCCGTACCCTAAACCGAGCCCTAACCCTAACACTAACCCTAACCCTAAACCTAACCCATACCCTACGCCGTACCCGAACCCCACCCCGAACCCGTACCCTAAGCCGTACCCTAAGCCTAACCCTAAGCCTAACCCTAACCCTAGGCTACCCTTGACTGCTTCTGCCTCCAATAGATTTCCTAAGCACAAGTGTTTTAAGGAACATCTTAAAAAGAGAATCCTAATGTGATTTCTTTATAATGGGTGTGTTCCTTATCTTATCCTAGTGTCTAAACTCTTCTCCATGGCTGGACCCCCAAATAATATTCCTTTACGTGTTAAGGGGTATCTAGAGAGTGGGATAGGTTTAATAACTACCCTACCCCTAACGCGTACCCTAACCCTAACCCCTACCCTAACCCTAACACGTACCCTAATCCTAACCCGTACCCTAAACCGAGCCCTAACCCTAACACTAACCCTAACCCTAACACTAACCCATACCCTACACCATACACGAACCCGTCCCCGAACCCATACCCTAAGCCGTACCCTAAGCCTAAACCTCAGCCTAACACTAACCCTAGGCTACCCTTGACTGCTTCTGTCTCCAATAGATTTCCTAAGCACTAGTGTTTTAAGGAACAGATTAAAAAGAGAATCCTAATGTGATTTCTTTATAATGGGTGTGTTCCTTATCTTATCCTAGTGTCTAAGCTCTTCTCCATGCCTGGACACTCAAATGATATTCCTTTACGTGCTAAGGGGTATCTAGAGACTGGGATAGGTTTAATAACTACCCTAACCCTAACGCGTACCCTAACCCTAACTCCTAACCTAACCCTAACACGTACCCTAATCCTAACCCGTACCCTAAACCGAGCCCTAACCCTAACACTAACCCTAACCCTAACCCTAACCCATACCCTACGCCGTACCCGAACCCGTCCCCGAAGTCGTACCCTAAGCCGTACCCTAAGCCTAACCCTCAGCCTAACCCTAACCCTAGGCTACCCTTGACTGCTTCTGCCTCCAATAGATTTCCTAAGCACTAGTGTTTTAAGGAACAGCTTAAAAAGAGAATCCTAATGTGATTTCTTTATAATGGGTGTGTTCCTTATCTTATCCTAGTGTCTAAGCTCTTCTCCATGGCTGCACCCTCAAATAATATTCCTTTACGTGCTAAGGGGTATCTAGAGACTGGGATAGGTTTAATAACTACCCAACCCTAACGCGTACCCTAACCCTAACCCCTACCCTAACCCTAACACGTACCCTAATCCTAACCCGTACCCTAAACCGAGCCCTAACCCTAACACTAACCCTAAACCTAACCCTAACCCATACCCTACACCATACATGAACCCGTCCCCGAACCCAAACCCTAAGCCGTACCCTAAGCCTAACCCTAAGCCTAACCCTAACCCTAGGCTACCCTTGACTGCTTCTGCCTCCAATAGATTTCCTAAGCACTAGTGTTTTAAGGAACAGCTTAAAAAGAGTATCCTAATGTGATTTCTTTATAATGGGTGTGTTCCTTGTCTTATCCTAGTGTGTAAGCTCTTCTCCATGGCTGGACCCTCAAATAATATTCCTTTACGTGCTAAGGGATATCTAGGGACTGGGATAGGTTTCATAACTACCCTACCCCTAACGCGTACCCTAACCCTAACCACTAACCTAACCCTAACACGTACCCTAATCCTAACCCGTACCCTAAACCGAGCCCTAACCCTAACACTAACCCTAACCCTAACCCTAACCCATACCCTACACCATACACGAACCCTTCCCCGAACCCATACCCTAAGCCGTACCGTAAGCCTAACCCTCAGCCTAACCCTAACCCTAGGCTACCCTTGACTGCTTCTGCTTCCAATAGATTTCCTAAGCACTAGTGTTTTAAGGAACAGATTAAAAAGAGAATCCTAATGTGATTTCTTTATAATGGGTGTGTTCCTTATCTTATCTTAGTGTCTAAGCTCTTCTCCATGGCTGGACCCTCAAATAATATTCCTTTACATGCTAAGGGGTATCTACAGACTGGGATAGGTTTAATAACTACCCAACTCTAACGCGTACACTAACCCTAACCCCTACCCTAACCCTAACACGTACCCTAATCCTAACCCGTACCCTAAACCGAGCCCTAACCCTAATACTAACCCTAACCCTAACCCTAACCCATACTGTACACCATACACGAACCCGTCCCCGAACCCAAACCCTAAGCCGTACCCTAAGCCTAACCCTCAGCCTAACACTAACCCTAGGCTACCCTTGACTGCTTCTGCCTCCAATAGATTTCCTAAGCACTAGTGTTTTAAGGATCAGCTTAAAAAGAGAATCCTAATGTGATTTCTTTATAATGGGTGTGTTCCTTATCTTATCCTAGTGTCTAAGCTCTTCTCCATGGCTGGACCCTCAAATGATATTCCTTTTCGTGCTAAGGTGTATCTAGAGACTGGGATAGGTTTAATAACTGCCCTAACCCTAACGCGTACCCTAACCCTAACTCCTACCCTAACCCTAACACGTACCCTAATCCTAACACGTACCCTAAACCGAGCCCTAACCCTAACACTAACCCTAACCCTAACCCATACCCTACGCCGTACCCGAACCCCTCCCCGAACCCGCACGCTAAGCTGTACCCTAAGCCTAACCCTAAGCCTAACCCTAACCCTAGGCTACCCTTGACTGCTTCTGCCTCCAATAGATTTCCTAAGCACTAGTGTTTTAAGCATCAGCTTAAAAAGAGAATCCTAATGTGATTTCTTTATAATGGGTGTGTTCCTTGTCTTATCCTAGTGTCTAAGCTCTTCTCCATGGCTGGACCCCCAAATAATATTCCTTTACGTGTTAAGGAGTATCTAGAGCGTGGGATACGTTTAATAACTACCCTACCCCTAACGCGTACCCTAACCCTAACCACTACCCTAACCCTAACACGTACCCTAAACCTAACCCATACCCTAAACCGAGCCCTAACCCTAACCCTAACCCTAACCCTAACCGTAACCCATACCCTACACCATACACGAACCCTTCCCCGAACCCGTACCCTAAGCCGTACCCTAAGCCTAACCCTCAGCCTAACCCTAACCCTAGGCTACCCTTGACTGCTTCTGCCTCCAGTAGATTTCCTAAGCACTAGTGTTTTAAGGAACAGCTTAAAAAGAAAATCCTAATGTGATTTCTTTATAATGGGGGTGTTCCTAATCTTATCCTAGTGTCTAAGCTCTTCTCCAGGGCTAGACCCTCAAATAATATTCCTTTACGTGCTAAGGGGTATCTAGAGACTGGGATAGGTTTAATAACTACCCAACCCTAACGTGTACCCTAACCCTAACCCCTACCCTAACCCTAACACGTACCCTAATCCTAACCCGTACCCTAAACCGAGCCCTAACCCTAACACTAACCCTAACTCTAACCCTAACCCATACCCTACGCCGTACCCGAACCCCTCCCCGAACCCGTACCCTAAGCCGTACCCTAAGCCTAACCCTAAGCCTAACCCTAACCCTAGGCTACCCTTGACTGCTTCTGCCTCCAATAGTTTTCCTAAGCACAAGTGTTTTAAGCATCAGCTTAAAAAGAGAATCCTAATGTGATTTCTTTATAATGGGTGTGTTCCTTGTCTTATCCTAGTGTCTAAGCTCTTCTCCATGGCTGGACCCTCAAATAATATTCCTTTACGTGCTAAGGGGTATCTAGGGACTGGGATAGGTTTAATAACTACCCTAACCCTATCGAGTACCCTAACCCTAACTCCTACCCTAACCCTAACACGTACCCTAATCCTAACACGTACCCTAAACCGAGCCCTAACTTTAACACTAACCCTAACCCTAACACTAACCCATACCCTACGCCGTACCCGAACCCCTCCCCGACCCGGTACCCTAAGCCGTACCCTAAGCCTAACCCTAAGCCTAACCCTAACCCTTGGCTACCCTTGACTGCTTCTGCCTCCAATAGATTTCCTAAGCACTAGTGTTTTAAGGAACAGATTAAAAAGAGAATCCTAATGTGATTTCTTTATAATGGGTGTGTTGCTTATCTTATCCTAGTGTCTAAGCTCTTCTCCATGGCTGGACCCTCAAATAATATTCCTTTACGTGCTAAGGGGTATCTACAGACTGGGATAGGTTTAATAACTACCCAACTCTAACGCGTACACTAACCCTAACCCCTACCCTAACCCTAACACGTACCCTAATCCTAACACGTACCCTAAACCGAGCCCTAACCCTAACACTAACCCTAACCCTAACCCTAACCCATACCCTACGCCGTACCCGAACCCCTCCCCAAACCCGTACCCTAAGCCTAACCCTAAGCCTAACCCTAACCCCTACCCTAACCCTAACACGTACCCTAATCCTAACCCGTACCTTAAACCGAGCCCTAACCCTAACCCTAACCCTAACCCATACCCTACGCCATACACGAACCCGTCCCCGAACCCATACCCTAAGCCGTACCCTAAGCCTAACCCTCAGCCTAACCCTAACCCTAGGCTACCCTTGACTGCTTCTGCCTCCAATAGATTTCCTAAGCACTAGTGTTTTAAGGAACAGATTAAAAAGAGACTCCTAATGTGATTTCTTTATAATGGGTGAGTTCCTTATCTTATCCTAGTGTCTAAGTTCTTCTCCATGGCTGGACCCTCAAATAATATTCCTTTACGTGCTAAGGGGTATCTAGAGACTGGGATAGGTTTAATAACTACCCTAACCCTAACGCGTACCCTAACCCTAACTCCTACCCTAACCCTAACACGTACCCTAATCCTAACACGTACCCTAAACAGAGCCCTAACCCTAACACTAACCCTAACCCTAACCCTAACCCATACCCTACGCCGTACCCGAACCCCTCCCCGAACCCGTACCCTACGTCGTACCCTAAGCCTAACCCTAAGCCTAACCCTAACCCTAGGCTACCCTTGACTGCTTCTGCCTCCAATAGATTTCCTAAGCACTAGTGTTTTAAGGAACAGATTAAAAAGAGAATCCTAATGTGATTTCTTTATAATGGGTGTGTTCCTTATCTTATCCTAGTGTCTAAACTCTTCTCCATGGCTGGACCCCCCAATAATATTCCTTTACGTATTAAGGGGTATCTAGAGAGTGGGATAGGTTTAATAACTACCCTACCCCTAACGCGTACCCTAACCCTAACCCCTACCCTAACCCTAACACGTACCCTAATCCTAACCCGTACCCTAAACCGAGCCCTAACCCTAACCCATACCCTACACCATACACGAACCCGTCCCCGAACCCATACCCTAAGCCGTACCCTAAGCCTAACCCTCAGCCTAACCCTAACCCTAGCCTACCCTTGACTTCTTCTGCCTCCAATAGATTTCCTAAGCACTAGTGTTTTAAGGAACAGATTAAAAAGAGAATCCTAATGTGATTTCTTTATAATGGGTGTGTTCCTAATCTTATCCTAGTGTCTAAGCTCTTCTCCATGGCTGGACCCTCAAATAATATTCCTTTACGTGCTAAGGGGTATCTAGAGACTGGGATAGGTTTAATAACTACCCAACCCTAACGTGTACCCTAACCCTAACCCCTACCCTAACCCTAACACGTACCCTAATCCTAACCCGTACCCTAAACCGAGCCCTAACCCTAACACTAACCCTAACCCTAACCCTAACCCATACCCAACGCCGTACCCGAACCCCACCCCGAACCCGTACCCTAAGCCGTACCCTAAGCCTAACCCTAAGCCTAACCCTAACCCTAGGCTACCCTTGACTGCTTCTGCCTCCAATAGATTTCCTAAGCACAAGTGTTTTAAGGAACAGCTTAAAAAGAGAATCCTAATGTGATTTCTTTATAATGGGTGTGTTCCTTATCTTATCCTAGTGTCTAAACTCTTCTCCATGGCTGGACCCCCAAATAATATTCCTTTACGTGTTAAGGGGTATCTAGAGAGTGGGATAGGTTTAATAACTACCCTACCCCTAACACGTACGCTAACCCTAACCCCTACCCTAACCCTAACACGTACCCTAATCCTAACCCGTACCCTAAACCGAGCCCTAACCCTAACACTAACCCTAACCCTAACACTAACCCATACCCTACACCATACACGAACCCGTCCCCGAACCCATACCCTAAGCCTTACCCTAAGCCTAAACCTCAGCCTAACACTAACCCTAGGCTACCCTTGACTGCTTCTGTCTCCAATAGATTTCCTAAGCACTAGTGTTTTAAGGAACAGATTAAAAAGAGAATCCTAATGTGATTTCTTTATAATGGGTGTGTTCCTTATCTTATCCTAGTGTCTAAGCTCTTCTCCATGGCTGGCCACTCAAATAATATTCCTTTACGTGCTAAGGGGTATCTAGAGACTGGGATAGGTTTAATAACTACCCTAACCCTAACGCGTACCCTAACCCTAACTCCTAACCTAACCCTAACACGTACCCTAATCCTAACCCGTACCCTAAACCGAGCCCTAACCCTAACACTAACCCTAACCCTAACCCTAACCCATACCCTACGCCGTACCCGAACCCCTCCCCAAACCCGTACCCTACGTCGTACCCTAAGCCTAACCCTAAGCCTAACCCTAACCCCTACCCTAACCCTAACACGTACCCTAATCCTAACCCGTACCTTAAACCGAGCCCTAACCCTAACCCTAACCCTAACCCATACCCTACACCATACACGAACCCGTCCCCGAACCCATACCCTAAGCCGTACCCTAAGCCTAACCCTCAGCCTAACCCTAACCCTAGGCTACCCTTGACTGCTTCTGCCTCCAATAGATTTCCTAAGCACTAGTGTTTTAAGGAACAGATTAAAAAGAGACTCCTAATGTGATTTCTTTATAATGGGTGTGTTCCTTATCTTATCCTAGTGTCTAAGTTCTTCTCCATGGCTGGACCCTCAAATAATATTCCTTTACGTGCTAAGGGGTATCTAGAGACTGGGATAGGTTTAATAACTACCCTAACCCTAACGCGTACCCTAACCCTAACTCCTACCCTAACCCTAACACGTACCCTAATCCTAACACGTACCCTAAACAGAGCCCTAACCCTAACACTAACCCTAACCCTAACCCTAACCCATACCCTACGCCGTACCCGAACCCCTCCCCGAACCCGTACCCTACGTCGTACCCTAAGCCTAACCCTAAGCCTAACCCTAACCCTAGGCTACCCTTGACTGCTTCTGCCTCCAATAGATTTCCTAAGCACTAGTGTTTTAAGGAACAGATTAAAAAGAGAATCCTAATGTGATTTCTTTATAATGGGTGTGTTCCTTATCTTATCCTAGTGTCTAAACTCTTCTCCATGGCTGGACCCCCCAATAATATTCCTTTACGTGTTAAGGGGTATCTAGAGAGTGGGATAGGTTTAATAACTACCCTACCCCTAACGCGTACCCTAACCCTAACCCCTACCCTAACCCTAACACGTACCCTAATCCTAACCCGTACCCTAAACCGAGCCCTAACCCTAACCCATACCCTACACCATACACGAACCCGTCCCCGAACCCATACCCTAAGCCGTACCCTAAGCCTAACCCTCAGCCTAACCCTAACCCTAGGCTACCCTTGACTGCTTCTGCCTCCAATAGATTTCCTAAGCACTAGTGTTTTAAGGAACAGATTAAAAAGAGAATCCTAATGTGATTTCTTTATAATGGGTGTGTTCCTAATCTTATCCTAGTGTCTAAGCTCTTCTCCATGGCTGGACCCTCAAATAATATTCCTTTACGTGCTAAGGGGTATCTAGAGACTGGGATAGGTTTAATAACTACCCAACCCTAACACGTACGCTAACCCTAACCCCTACCCTAACCCTAACACGTACCCTAATCCTAACCCGTACCCTAAACCGAGCCCTAACCCTAACACTAACCCTAACCCTAACACTAACCCATACCCTACACCATACACGAACCCGTCCCCGAACCCATACCCTAAGCCGTACCCTAAGCCTAAACCTCAGCCTAACACTAACCCTAGGCTACCCTTGACTGCTTCTGTCTCCAATAGATTTCCTAAGCACTAGTGTTTTAAGGAACAGATTAAAAAGAGAATCCTAATGTGATTTCTTTATAATGGGTGTGTTCCTTATCTTATCCTAGTGTCTAAGCTCTTCTCCAGGGCTGGACCCTCAAATAATATTCCTTTACGTGCTAAGGGGTATCTAGAGACTGGGATAGGTTTAATATCTACCCAACCCTAACGTGTACCCTAACCCTAACCCCTACCCTAACCCTAACACGTACCCTAATCCTAACACGTACCCTAAACCGAGCCCTAACCCTAACACTAACCCTAAATCTAACCCTAACCCATACCCTACGCCGTACCCGAACCCCTCCCCGAACCCGTACCCTAAGCCGTACCCTAAGCCTAACCCTAAGCCTAACCCTAACCCTAGGCTACCCTTGACTGCTTCTGCCTCCAATAGATTTCCTAAGCACAAGTGTTTTAAGCATCAGCTTAAAAAGAGAATCCTAATGTGATTTCTTTATAATGGGTGGGTTCCTTGTCTTATCCTAGTGTCTAAGCTCTTCTCCATGGCTGGACCCTCAAATAATATTCCTTTACGTGCTAAGGGGTATCTAGGGACTGGGATAGGTTTAATAACTAACCTAACCCTATCACGTACCCTAACCCTAACTCCTACCCTAACCCTAACACGTACCCTAATCCTAACACGTACCCTAAACCGAGCCCTAACCCTAACCCATACCCTACACCATACACGAACCCGTCCCCGAACCCATACCCTAAGCCGTACCCTAAGCCTAACCCTCAGCCTAACCCTAACCCTAGGCTACCCTTGACTGCTTCTGCCTCCAATAGATTTCGTAAGCACTAGTGTTTTAAGGAACAGATTAAAAAGAGAATCCTAATGTGATTTCTTTATAATGGGTGTGTTCCTAATCTTATCCTAGTGTCTAAGCTCTTCTCCATGGCTGGACCCTCAAATAATATTCCTTTACGTGCTAAGGGGTATCTAGAGACTGGGATAGGTTTAATAACTACCCAACCCTAACGTGTACCCTAACCCTAACCCCTACCCTAACCCTAACACGTACCCTAATCCTAACACGTACCCTAAACCGAGCCCTAACCCTAACACTAACCCTAACCCTAACCCTAACCCATACCCTACGCCGTACCCGAACCCCACCCCGAACCCGTACCCTAAGCCATACCCTAAGCCTAACCCTAAGCCTAACCCTAACCCTAGGCTACCCTTGACTGCTTCTGCTTCCAATAGATTTCCTAAGCACTAGTGTTTTAAGGAACAGATTAAAAAGAGAATCCTAATGTGATTTCTTTATAATGGGTGTGTTCCTTATCTTATCCTAGTGTCTAAGCTCTTCTCCATGGCTGGACCCTCAAATAATATTCCTTTACCTGCTAAGGCGTATCTACAGACTGGAATAGGTTTAATAACTACCCAACTCTAATGCGTACACTAACCCTAACCCCTACCCTAACCCTAACACGTACCCTAATCCTAACCCGTACCCTAAACCGAGCCCTAACCCTAACACTAACACTAACCCTAACCCATACCCTACGCCGTACCCGAACCCCTCACCGAACCCGCACCCTAAGCTGTACCCTAAGCCTAACCCTAAGCCTAACCCTAACCCTAGGCTACCCTTGACTGCTTCTGCCTCCAATAGATTTCCTAAGCACTAGTGTTTTAAGAAACAGATTAAAAAGAGAATCCTAATGTAATTTCTTTATAATGGGTGTGTTCCTAATCTTATCCTAGTGTCTAAGCTCTTCTCCATGGCTGGTCCCCCAAATAATATTCCTTTACGTGTTAAGGGGTATCTAGAGAGTGGGATAGGTTTAATAACTACCCTACCCCTAACGCGTACCCTAACCCTAACCACTACCCTAACACTAACACGTACCCTAAACCTAACCCATACCCTAAACCGAGCCCTAACCCTAACCCTAACCCTAACCCTAACCGTAACCCATACCCTACACCATACACGAACCCTTCCCCGAACCCGTACCCTAAGCCGTACCCTAAGCCTAATCCTCAGCCTAACCCTAACCCTAGGCTACCCTTGACTCCTTCTGCCTCCAGTAGATTTCCTAAGCACTAGTGTTTTAAGGAACAGCTTAAAAAGAAAATCCTAATGTGATTTCTTTATAATGGGGGTGTTCCTAATCTTATCCTAGTGTCTAAGCTCTTCTCCAGGGCTGGACCCTCAAATAATATTCCTTTACGTGCTAAGGGGTATCTAGAGACTGGGATAGGTTTAATAACTACCCAACCCTAACGTGTACCCTAACCCTAACCCCTACCCTAACCCTAACACGTACCCTAATCCTAACCCGTACCCTAAACCGAGACCTAACCCTAACACTAACCCTAACTCTAACCCTAACCCATACCCTACGCCGTACCCGAACCCCTCCCCGAACCCGTACCCTAAGCCGTACCCTAAGCCTAACCCTAAGCCTAACCCTAACCCTAGGCTACCCTTGACTGCTTCTGCCTCCAATAGATTTCCTAAGCACAAGTGTTTTAATCATCAGCTTAAAAAGAGAATCCTAATGTGATTTCTTTATTATGGGTGTGTTCCTTGTCTTATCCTAGTGTCTAAGCTCTTCTCCATGGCTGGACCCTCAAATAATATTCCTTTACGTGCTACGGGGTATCTAGGGACTGGGATAGGTTTAATAACTACCCTAAACCTATCGCGTACCCTAACCCTAACTCCTACCCTAACCCTAACACGTACCCTAATCCTAACACGTACCCTAAACCGAGCCCTAAATTTAACACTAACCCTAACCCTAACCCTAACCCATACCCTACGCCGTACCCGAACCCCTCCCCGACCCCGTACCCTAAGCCGTACCCTAAGGCTAACCCTAAGCCTAACCCTAACCCTAGGCTACCCTTGACTGCTTCTGCCTCCAATACATTTCCTAAGCACTAGTGTTTTAAGGAACAGATTAAAAAGAGAATCCTAATGTGATTTCTTTATAATGGGTGTGTTCCTTATCTTATCCTAGTGTCTAAACTCTTCTCCATGGCTGGACCCCCAAATAATATTCCTTTACGTGTTAAGGGGTATGTAGAGAGTGGGATAGGTTTAATATCTACCCTACCCCTAACGCGTACCCTAACCCTAACCACTACCCTAACCCTAACACGTACCCTAATCCTAACCCGTACCCTAAACCGAGCCCTAACCCTAACACTAACCCTAACCCTAACCCTAACCCATACCCTACGCCATACCCGAACCCCTCCCCAAACCCGTACCCTACGTCGTACCCTAAGCCTAACCCTAAGACTAACCCTAACCCCTACGGTAACCCTAACACGTACCCTAATCCTAACCGGTACCTTAAACCGAGCCCTAACCCTAACCCTAACCCTAACCCATACCCTACACCATACACGAACCCGTCCCCGAACCCATACCCTAAGCCGTACCCTAAGCCTAACCCTCAGCCTAACCCTAACCCTAGGCTACCCTTGACTGCTTCTGCCTCCAATAGATTTCCTAAGCACTAGTGTTTTAAGGAACAGATTAAAAAGAGAATCCTAATGTGATTTCTTTATAATGGGTGTGTTCCTAATCTTATCCTAGTGTCTAAGCTCTTCTCCATGGCTGGACCCTCAAATAATATTCCTTTACGTGCTAAGGGGTATCTAGAGACTGGGATAGGTTTAATAACTACCCAACCCTAACGTGTACCCTAACCCTAACCCCTACCCTAACCCTAACACGTACCCTAATCCTAACCCGTACCCTAAACCGAGCCCTAACCCTAACACTAACCCTAACCCTAACCCTAACCCATACCCTACGCCGTACCCGAACCCCACCCCGAACCCGTACCCTAAGCCGTACCCTAAGCCTAACCCTAAGCCTAACCCTAACCCTAGGCTACCCTTGACTGCTTCTGCCTCCAATAGATATCCTAAGCACAAGTGTTTTAAGGAACAGCTTAAAAAGAGAATCCTAATGTGATTTCTTTATAATGGGTGTGTTCCTTAACTTATCCTAGTGTCTAAACTCTTCTCCATTGCTGGACCCCCAAATAATATTCCTTTACGTGTTAAGGGGTATCTAGAGAGTGGGATAGGTTTAATAACTACCCTACCCCTAAGGCGTACCCTAACCCTAACCCCTACCCTAACCCTAACACGTACCCTAATCCTAACCCGTACCCTAAACCGAGCCCTAACCCTAACACTAACCCTAACCCTAACACTAACCCATACCCTACACCATACACGAACCCGTCCCCGAACCCATACCCTAAGCCGTACCCTAAGCCTAAACCTCAGCCTAACACTAACCCTAGGCTACCCTTGACTGCTTCTGTCTCCAGTAGATTTCCTAAGCACTAGTGTTTTAAGGAACAGATTAAAAAGAGAATCCTAATGTGATTTCTTTATAATGGGTGTGTTCCTTATCTTATCCTAGTGTCTAAGCTCTTCTCCATGCCTGGCCACTCAAATAATATTCCTTTACGTGCTAAGGGGTATCTAGAGACTGGGATAGGTTTAATAACTACCCTAACCCTAACGCGTACCCTAACCCTAACTCCTAACCTAACCCTAACACGTACCCTAATCCTAACCCGTACCCTAAACCGAGCCCTAACCCTAACACTAACCCTAACCCTAACCCTAACCCATACCCTACGCCGTACCCGAACCCCTCCCCAAACCCGTACCCTACGTCGTACCCTAAGCCTAACCCTAAGACTAACCCTAACCCCTACCGTAACCCTAACACGTACCCTAATCCTAACCCGTACCTTAAACCGAGCCCTAACCCTAACCCTAACCCTAACCCATACCCTACACCATACACGAACCCGTCCCCGAACCCATACCCTAAGCCGTACCCTACGCCTAACCCTCAGCCTAACCCTAACCCTAGGCTACCCTTGACTGCTTCTGCCTCCAATAGATTTCCTAAGCACTAGTGTTTTAAGGAACAGATTAAAAAGAGAATCCTAATGTGATTTCTTTATAATGGGTGTGTTCCTAATCTTATCCTAGTGTCTAAGCTCTTCTCCATGGCTGGACCCTCAAATAATATTCCTTTACGTGCTAAGGGGTATCTAGAGACTGGGATAGGTTTAATAACTACCCAACCCTAACGTGTACCCTAACCCTAACCCCTACCCTAACCCTAACACGTACCCTAATCCTAACCCGTACCCTAAACCGAGCCCTAACCCTAACACTAACCCTAACTCTAACCCTAACCCATACCCTACTCCGTACCCGAACCCCTCCCCGAACCCGTACCCTAAGCCGTACCCTAAGCCTAACCCTAAGCCTAACCCTAACCCTAGGCTACCCTTGACTGCTTCTGCCTCCAATAGATTTCCAAAGCACTAGTGTTTTAAGGAACAGATTAAAAAGAGAATCCTAATGTGATTTCTTTATAATGGGTGTGTTCCTTATCTTATCCTAATGTCTAAACTCTTCTCCATGGCTGGACCCCCCAATAATATTCCTTTACGTGTTAAGGGGTATCTAGAGAGTGGGATAGGTTTAATAACTACCCTACCCCTAACGCGTACCCTAACCCTAACCCCTACCCTAATCCTAACACGTACCCTAATCCTAACCCGTACCCTAAACCGAGCCCTAACCCTAACCCATACCCTACACCATACACGAACCCGTCCCCGAACCCATACCCTAAGCCGTACCCTAAGCCTAACCCTCAGCCTAACCCTAACCCTAGGCTACCCTTGACTGCTTCTGCCTCCAATAGATTTCGTAAGCACTAGTGTTTTAAGGAACAGATTAAAAAGAGAATCCTAATGTGATTTCTTTATAATGGGTGTGTTCCTAATCTTATCCTAGTGTCTAAGCTCTTCTCCATGGCTGGACCCTCAAATAATATTCCTTTACGTGCTAAGGGGTATCTAGAGACTGGGATAGGTTTAATAACTACCCAACCCTAACGTGTACCCTAACCCTAACCCCTACCCTAACCCTAACACGTACCCTAATCCTAACCCGTACCCTAAACCGAGCCCTAACCCTAACACTAACCCTAACCCTAACCCTAACCCATACCCTACGCCGTACCCGAACCCCACCCCGAACCCGTACCCTAAGCCGTACCCTAAGCCTAACCCTAAGCCTAACCCTAACCCTAGGCTACCCTTGACTGCTTCTGCCTCCAATAGATATCCTAAGCACAAGTGTTTTAAGGAACAGCTTAAAAAGAGAATCCTAATGTGATTTCTTTATAATGGGTGTGTTCCTTAACTTATCCTAGTGTCTAAACTCTTCTCCATTGCTGGACCCCCAAATAATATTCCTTTACGTGTTAAGGGGTATCTAGAGAGTGGGATAGGTTTAATAACTACCCTACCCCTAAGGCGTACCCTAACCCTAACCCCTACCCTAACCCTAACACGTACCCTAATCCTAACCCGTACCCTAAACCGAGCCCTAACCCTAACACTAACCCTAACCCTAACACTAACCCATACCCTACACCATACACGAACCCGTCCCCGAACCCATACCCTAAGCCGTACCCTAAGCCTAAACCTCAGCCTAACACTAACCCTAGGCTACCCTTGACTGCTTCTGTCTCCAGTAGATTTCCTAAGCACTAGTGTTTTAAGGAACAGATTAAAAAGAGAATCCTAATGTGATTTCTTTATAATGGGTGTGTTCCTTATCTTATCCTAGTGTCTAAGCTCTTCTCCATGCCTGGCCACTCAAATAATATTCCTTTACGTGCTAAGGGGTATCTAGAGACTGGGATAGGTTTAATAACTACCCTAACCCTAACGCGTACCCTAACCCTAACTCCTAACCTAACCCTAACACGTACCCTAATCCTAACCCGTACCCTAAACCGAGCCCTAACCCTAACACTAACCCTAACCCTAACCCTAACCCATACCCTACGCCGTACCCGAACCCCTCCCCAAACCCGTACCCTACGTCGTACCCTAAGCCTAACCCTAAGACTAACCCTAACCCCTACCGTAACCCTAACACGTACCCTAATCCTAACCCGTACCTTAAACCGAGCCCTAACCCTAACCCTAACCCTAACCCATACCCTACACCATACACGAACCCGTCCCCGAACCCATACCCTAAGCCGTACCCTACGCCTAACCCTCAGCCTAACCCTAACCCTAGGCTACCCTTGACTGCTTCTGCCTCCAATAGATTTCCTAAGCACTAGTGTTTTAAGGAACAGATTAAAAAGAGAATCCTAATGTGATTTCTTTATAATGGGTGTGTTCCTAATCTTATCCTAGTGTCTAAGCTCTTCTCCATGGCTGGACCCTCAAATAATATTCCTTTACGTGCTAAGGGGTATCTAGAGACTGGGATAGGTTTAATAACTACCCAACCCTAACGTGTACCCTAACCCTAACCCCTACCCTAACCCTAACACGTACCCTAATCCTAACCCGTACCCTAAACCGAGCCCTAACCCTAACACTAACCCTAACTCTAACCCTAACCCATACCCTACTCCGTACCCGAACCCCTCCCCGAACCCGTACCCTAAGCCGTACCCTAAGCCTAACCCTAAGCCTAACCCTAACCCTAGGCTACCCTTGACTGCTTCTGCCTCCAATAGATTTCCAAAGCACTAGTGTTTTAAGGAACAGATTAAAAAGAGAATCCTAATGTGATTTCTTTATAATGGGTGTGTTCCTTATCTTATCCTAATGTCTAAACTCTTCTCCATGGCTGGACCCCCCAATAATATTCCTTTACGTGTTAAGGGGTATCTAGAGAGTGGGATAGGTTTAATAACTACCCTACCCCTAACGCGTACCCTAACCCTAACCCCTACCCTAATCCTAACACGTACCCTAATCCTAACCCGTACCCTAAACCGAGCCCTAACCCTAACCCATACCCTACACCATACACGAACCCGTCCCCGAACCCATACCCTAAGCCGTACCCTAAGCCTAACCCTCAGCCTAACCCTAACCCTAGGCTACCCTTGACTGCTTCTGCCTCCAATAGATTTCGTAAGCACTAGTGTTTTAAGGAACAGATTAAAAAGAGAATCCTAATGTGATTTCTTTATAATGGGTGTGTTCCTAATCTTATCCTAGTGTCTAAGCTCTTCTCCATGGCTGGACCCTCAAATAATATTCCTTTACGTGCTAAGGGGTATCTAGAGACTGGGATAGGTTTAATAACTACCCAACCCTAACGTGTACCCTAACCCTAACCCCTACCCTAACCCTAACACGTACCCTAATCCTAACCCGTACCCTAAACCGAGCCCTAACCCTAACACTAACCCTAACCCTAACCCTAACCCATACCCTACGCCGTACCCGAACCCCACCCCGAACCCGTACCCTAAGCCGTACCCTAAGCCTAACCCTAAGCCTAACCCTAACCCTAGGCTACCCTTGACTGCTTCTGCTTCCAATAGATTTCCTAAGCACTAGTGTTTTAAGGAACAGATTAAAAAGAGAATCCTAATGTGATTTCTTTATAATGGGTGTGTTCCTTATCTTATCCTAGTGTCTAAGCTCTTCTCCATGGCTGGACCCTCAAATAATATTCCTTTACATGCTAAGGCGTATCTACAGACTGGAATAGGTTTAATAACTACCCAACTCTAATGCGTACACTAACCCTAACCCCTACCCTAACCCTAACACGTACCCTAATCCTAACCCGTACCCTAAACCGAGCCCTAACCCTAACACTAACACTAACCCTAACCCATACCCTACGCCGTACCCGAACCCCTCCCCGAACCCGCACCCTAAGCTGTACCCTAAGCCTAACCCTAAGCCTAACCCTAACCCTAGGCTTACCCTTGACTGCTTCTGCCTCCAATAGATTTCCTAAGCACTAGTGTTTTAAGGAACAGCTTAAAAAGAGAATCCTAATGTGATTTCTTTATAATGGGTGTGTTCCTTGTCTTATCCTAGTGTCTAAGCTCTTCTCCATGGCTGGTCCCCCAAATAATATTCCTTTACGTGTTAAGGGGTATCTAGAGAGTGGGATAGGTTTAATAACTACCCTACCCCTAACGCGTACCCTAACCCTAACCACTACCCTAACACTAACACGTACCCTAAACCTAACCCATACCCTAAACCGAGCCCTAACCCTAACCCTAACCCTAACCCTAATCGTAACCCATACCCTACACCATACACGAACCCTTCCCCGAACCCGTACCCTAAGCCGTACCCTAAGCCTAATCCTCAGCCTAACCCTAACCCTAGGCTACCCTTGACTCCTTCTGCCTCCAGTAGATTTCCTAAGCACTAGTGTTTTAAGGAACAGCTTAAAAAGAAAATCCTAATGTGATTTCTTTATAATGGGGGTGTTCCTAATCTTATCCTAGTGTCTAAGCTCTTCTCCAGGGCTGGACCCTCAAATAATATTCCTTTACGTGCTAAGGGGTATCTAGAGACTGGGATAGGTTTAATAACTACCCAACCCTAACGTGTACCCTAACCCTAACCCCTACCCTAACCCTAACACGTACCCTAATCCTAACCCATACCCTAAACCGAGACCTAACCCTAACACTAACCCTAACTCTAACCCTAACCCATACCCTACGCCGTACCCGAACCCCTCCCCGAACCCGTACCCTAAGCCGTACCCTAAGCCTAACCCTAAGCCTAACCCTAACCCTAGGCTACCCTTGACTGCTTCTGCCTCCAATAGATTTCCTAAGCACAAGTGTTTTAATCATCAGCTTAAAAAGAGAATCCTAATGTGATTTCTTTATTATGGGTGTGTTCCTTGTCTTATCCTAGTGTCTAAGCTCTTCTCCATGGCTGGACCCTCAAATAATATTCCTTTACGTGCTACGGGGTATCTAGGGACTGGGATAGGTTTAATAACTACCCTAAACCCATCGCGTACCCTAACCCTAACTCCTACCCTAACCCATACCCTACGCCGTACCCGAACCCCACCCCGAACCCGTACCCTAAGCCGTACCCTAAGCCTAACCCTAAGCCTAACCCTAACCCTAGGCTACCCTTGACTGCTTCTGCCTCCAATAGATATCCTAAGCACAAGTGTTTTAAGGAACAGCTTAAAAAGAGAATCCTAATGTGATTTCTTTATAATGGGTGTGTTCCTTAACTTATCCTAGTGTCTAAACTCTTCTCCATTGCTGGACCCCCAAATAATATTCCTTTACGTGTTAAGGGGTATCTAGAGAGTGGGATAGGTTTAATAACTACCCTACCCCTAACGCGTACCCTAACCCTAACCCCTACCCTAACCCTAACACGTACCCTAATCCTAACCCGTACCCTAAACCGAGCCCTAACCCTAACACTAACCCTAACCCTAACACTAACCCATACCCTACACCATACACGAACCCGTCCCCGAACCCATACCCTAAGCCGTACCCTAAGCCTAAACCTCAGCCTAACACTAACCCTAGGCTACCCTTGACTGCTTCTGTCTCCAGTAGATTTCCTAAGCACTAGTGTTTTAAGGAACAGATTAAAAAGAGAATCCTAATGTGATTTCTTTATAATGGGTGTGTTCCTTATCTTATCCTAGTGTCTAAGCTCTTCTCCATGCCTGGCCACTCAAATAATATTCCTTTACGTGCTAAGGGGTATCTAGAGACTGGGATAGGTTTAATAACTACCCTAACCCTAACGCGTACCCTAACCCTAACTCCTAACCTAACCCTAACACGTACCCTAATCCTAACCCGTACCCTAAACCGAGCCCTAACCCTAACACTAACCCTAACCCTAACCCTAACCCATACCCTACGCCGTACCCGAACCCCTCCCCAAACCCGTACCCTACGTCGTACCCTAAGCCTAACCCTAAGACTAACCCTAACCCCTACCGTAACCCTAACACGTACCCTAATCCTAACCCGTACCTTAAACCGAGCCCTAACCCTAACCCTAACCCTAACCCATACCCTACACCATACACGAACCCGTCCCCGAACCCATACCCTAAGCCGTACCCTACGCCTAACCCTCAGCCTAACCCTAACCCTAGGCTACCCTTGACTGCTTCTGCCTCCAATAGATTTCCTAAGCACTAGTGTTTTAAGGAACAGATTAAAAAGAGAATCCTAATGTGATTTCTTTATAATGGGTGTGTTCCTAATCTTATCCTAGTGTCTAAGCTCTTCTCCATGGCTGGACCCTCAAATAATATTCCTTTACGTGCTAAGGGGTATCTAGAGACTGGGATAGGTTTAATAACTACCCAACCCTAACGTATACCCTAACCCTAACCCCTACCCTAACCCTAACACGTACCCTAATCCTAACCCGTACCCTAAACCGAGCCCTAACCCTAACACTAACCCTAACTCTAACCCTAACCCATACCCTACTCCGTACCCGAACCCCTCCCCGAACCCGTACCCTAAGCCGTACCCTAAGCCTAACCCTAAGCCTAACCCTAACCCTAGGCTACCCTTGACTGCTTCTGCCTCCAATAGATTTCCAAAGCACTAGTGTTTTAAGGAACAGATTAAAAAGAGAATCCTAATGTGATTTCTTTATAATGGGTGTGTTCCTTATCTTATCCTAATGTCTAAACTCTTCTCCATGGCTGGACCCCCCAATAATATTCCTTTACGTGTTAAGGGGTATCTAGAGAGTGGGATAGGTTTAATAACTACCCTACCCCTAACGCGTACCCTAACCCTAACCCCTACCCTAATCCTAACACGTACCCTAATCCTAACCCGTACCCTAAACCGAGCCCTAACCCTAACCCATACCCTACACCATACACGAACCCGTCCCCGAACCCATACCCTAAGCCGTACCCTAAGCCTAACCCTCAGCCTAACCCTAACCCTAGGCTACCCTTGACTGCTTCTGCCTCCAATAGATTTCGTAAGCACTAGTGTTTTAAGGAACAGATTAAAAAGAGAATCCTAATGTGATTTCTTTATAATGGGTGTGTTCCTAATCTTATCCTAGTGTCTAAGCTCTTCTCCATGGCTGGACCCTCAAATAATATTCCTTTACGTGCTAAGGGGTATCTAGAGACTGGGATAGGTTTAATAACTACCCAACCCTAACGTGTACCCTAACCCTAACCCCTACCCTAACCCTAACACGTACCCTAATCCTAACCCGTACCCTAAACCGAGCCCTAACCCTAACACTAACCCTAACCCTAACCCTAACCCATACCCTACGCCGTACCCGAACCCCACCCCGAACCCGTACCCTAAGCCGTACCCTAAGCCTAACCCTAAGCCTAACCCTAACCCTAGGCTACCCTTGACTGCTTCTGCTTCCAATAGATTTCCTAAGCACTAGTGTTTTAAGGAACAGATTAAAAAGAGAATCCTAATGTGATTTCTTTATAATGGGTGTGTTCCTTATCTTATCCTAGTGTCTAAGCTCTTCTCCATGGCTGGACCCTCAAATAATATTCCTTTACATGCTAAGGCGTATCTACAGACTGGAATAGGTTTAATAACTACCCAACTCTAATGCGTACACTAACCCTAACCCCTACCCTAACCCTAACACGTACCCTAATCCTAACCCGTACCCTAAACCGAGCCCTAACCCTAACACTAACACTAACCCTAACCCATACCCTACGCCGTACCCGAACCCCACCCCGAACCCGTACCCTAAGCCGTACCCTAAGCCTAACCCTAAGCCTAACCCTAACCCTAGGCTAACCTTGACTGCTTCTGCCTCCAATAGATATCCTAAGCACAAGTGTTTTAAGGAACAGCTTAAAAAGAGAATCCTAATGTGATTTCTTTATAATGGGTGTGTTCCTTAACTTATCCTAGTGTCTAAACTCTTCTCCATTGCTGGACCCCCAAATAATATTCCTTTACGTGTTAAGGGGTATCTAGAGAGTGGGATAGGTTTAATAACTACCCTACCCCTAACGCGTACCCTAACCCTAACCCCTACCCTAACCCTAACACGTACCCTAATCCTAACCCGTACCCTAAACCGAGCCCTAACCCTAACACTAACCCTAACCCTAACACTAACCCATACCCTACACCATACACGAACCCGTCCCCGAACCCATACCCTAAGCCGTACCCTAAGCCTAAACCTCAGCCTAACACTAACCCTAGGCTACCCTTGACTGCTTCTGTCTCCAGTAGATTTCCTAAGCACTAGTGTTTTAAGGAACAGATTAAAAAGAGAATCCTAATGTGATTTCTTTATAATGGGTGTGTTCCTTATCTTATCCTAGTGTCTAAGCTCTTCTCCATGCCTGGCCACTCAAATAATATTCCTTTACGTGCTAAGGGGTATCTAGAGACTGGGATAGGTTTAATAACTACCCTAACCCTAACGCGTACCCTAACCCTAACTCCTAACCTAACCCTAACACGTACCCTAATCCTAACCCGTACCCTAAACCGAGCCCTAACCCTAACACTAACCCTAACCCTAACCCTAACCCATACCCTACGCCGTACCCGAACCCCTCCCCAAACCCGTACCCTACGTCGTACCCTAAGCCTAACCCTAAGACTAACCCTAACCCCTACCGTAACCCTAACACGTACCCTAATCCTAACCCGTACCTTAAACCGAGCCCTAACCCTAACCCTAACCCTAACCCATACCCTACACCATACACGAACCCGTCCCCGAACCCATACCCTAAGCCGTACCCTACGCCTAACCCTCAGCCTAACCCTAACCCTAGGCTACCCTTGACTGCTTCTGCCTCCAATAGATTTCCTAAGCACTAGTGTTTTAAGGAACAGATTAAAAAGAGAATCCTAATGTGATTTCTTTATAATGGGTGTGTTCCTAATCTTATCCTAGTGTCTAAGCTCTTCTCCATGGCTGGACCCTCAAATAATATTCCTTTACGTGCTAAGGGGTATCTAGAGACTGGGATAGGTTTAATAACTACCCAACCCTAACGTATACCCTAACCCTAACCCCTACCCTAACCCTAACACGTACCCTAATCCTAACCCGTACCCTAAACCGAGCCCTAACCCTAACACTAACCCTAACTCTAACCCTAACCCATACCCTACTCCGTACCCGAACCCCTCCCCGAACCCGTACCCTAAGCCGTACCCTAAGCCTAACCCTAAGCCTAACCCTAACCCTAGGCTACCCTTGACTGCTTCTGCCTCCAATAGATTTCCAAAGCACTAGTGTTTTAAGGAACAGATTAAAAAGAGAATCCTAATGTGATTTCTTTATAATGGGTGTGTTCCTTATCTTATCCTAATGTCTAAACTCTTCTCCATGGCTGGACCCCCCAATAATATTCCTTTACGTGTTAAGGGGTATCTAGAGAGTGGGATAGGTTTAATAACTACCCTACCCCTAACGCGTACCCTAACCCTAACCCCTACCCTAATCCTAACACGTACCCTAATCCTAACCCGTACCCTAAACCGAGCCCTAACCCTAACCCATACCCTACACCATACACGAACCCGTCCCCGAACCCATACCCTAAGCCGTACCCTAAGCCTAACCCTCAGCCTAACCCTAACCCTAGGCTACCCTTGACTGCTTCTGCCTCCAATAGATTTCGTAAGCACTAGTGTTTTAAGGAACAGATTAAAAAGAGAATCCTAATGTGATTTCTTTATAATGGGTGTGTTCCTAATCTTATCCTAGTGTCTAAGCTCTTCTCCATGGCTGGACCCTCAAATAATATTCCTTTACGTGCTAAGGGGTATCTAGAGACTGGGATAGGTTTAATAACTACCCAACCCTAACGTGTACCCTAACCCTAACCCCTACCCTAACCCTAACACGTACCCTAATCCTAACCCGTACCCTAAACCGAGCCCTAACCCTAACACTAACCCTAACCCTAACCCTAACCCATACCCTACGCCGTACCCGAACCCCACCCCGAACCCGTACCCTAAGCCGTACCCTAAGCCTAACCCTAAGCCTAACCCTAACCCTAGGCTACCCTTGACTGCTTCTGCTTCCAATAGATTTCCTAAGCACTAGTGTTTTAAGGAACAGATTAAAAAGAGAATCCTAATGTGATTTCTTTATAATGGGTGTGTTCCTTATCTTATCCTAGTGTCTAAGCTCTTCTCCATGGCTGGACCCTCAAATAATATTCCTTTACATGCTAAGGCGTATCTACAGACTGGAATAGGTTTAATAACTACCCAACTCTAATGCGTACACTAACCCTAACCCCTACCCTAACCCTAACACGTACCCTAATCCTAACCCGTACCCTAAACCGAGCCCTAACCCTAACTCTAACACTAACCCTAACCCATACCCTACGCCGTACCTGAACCCCTCCCCGAACCCGCACCCTAAGCTGTACCCTAAGCCTAACCCTAAGCCTAACCCTAACCCTAGGCTTACCCTTGACTGCTTCTGCCTCCAATAGATTTCCTAAGCACTAGTGTTTTAAGGAACAGCTTAAAAAGAGAATCCTAATGTGATTTCTTTATAATGGGTGTGTTCCTTGTCTTATCCTAGTGTCTAAGCTCTTCTCCATGGCTGGTCCCCCAAATAATATTCCTTTACGTGTTAAGGGGTATCTAGAGAGTGGGATAGGCTTAATAACTACCCTACCCCTAACGCGTACCCTAACCCTAACCACTACCCTAACACTAACACGTACCCTAAACCTAACCCATACCCTAAACCAAGCCCTAACCCTAACCCTAACCCTAACCCTAATCGTAACCCATACCCTACACCATACACGAACCCTTCCCCGAACCCGTACCCTAAGCCGTACCCTAAGCCTAATCCTCAGCCTAACCCTAACCCTAGGCTACCCTTGACTCCTTCTGCCTCCAGTAGATTTCCTAAGCACTAGTGTTTTAAGGAACAGCTTAAAAAGAAAATCCTAATGTGATTTCTTTATAATGGGGGTGTTCCTAATCTTATCCTAGTGTCTAAGCTCTTCTCCAGGGCTGGACCCTCAAATAATATTCCTTTACGTGCTAAGGGGTATCTAGAGACTGGGATAGGTTTAATAACTACCCAACCCTAACGTGTACCCTAACCCTAACCCCTACCCTAACCCTAACACGTACCCTAATCCTAACCCATACCCTAAACCGAGACCTAACCCTACCACTAACCCTAACTCTAACCCTAACCCATACCCTACGCCGTACCCGAACCCCTCCCCGAACCCGTACCCTAAGCCCTACCCTAAGCCTAACCCTAAGCCTAACCCTAACCCTAGGCTACCCTTGACTGCTTCTGCCTCCAATAGATTTCCTAAGCACAAGTGTTTTAATCATCAGCTTAAAAAGAGAATCCTAATGTGATTTCTTTATTATGGGTGTGTTCCTTGTCTTATCCTAGTGTCTAAGCTCTTCTCCATGGCTGGACCCTCAAATAATATTCCTTTACGTGCTACGGGGTATCTAGGGACTGGGATAGGTTTAATAACTACCCTAAACCCATCGCGTACCCTAACCCTAACTCCTACCCTAACCCTAACACGTACCCTAATCCTAACACGTACCCTAAACCGAGCCCTAAATTTAACACTAACCCTAACCCTAACCCTAACCCATACCCTACGCCGTACTCGAACCCCTCCCCGACCCCGTACCCTAAGCCGTACCCTAAGCCTAACCCTAAGCCTAACCCTAACCCTAGGCTACCCTTGACTGCTTCTGCCTCCAATAGATTTCCTAAGCACTAGTGTTTTAAGGAACAGATTAAAAAGAGAATCCTAATGTGATTTCTTTATAATGGGTGTGTTCCTTATCTTATCCTAGTGTCTAAACTCTTCTCCATGGCTGGACCCCCAAATAATATTCCTTTACGTGTTAAGGGGTATGTAGAGAGTGGGATAGGTTTAATATCTACCCTACCCCTAACGCGTACCCTAACCCTAACCACTACCCTAACCCTAACACGTACCCTAATCCTAACACGTACCCTAAACCGAGCCCTAACCCTAACACTAACCCTAACCCTAACCCTAACCCATACCCTACACCATACACGAACCCTTCCCCGAACCCATACCCTAAGCCGTACCCTAAGACTAACCCTCAGCCTAACCCTAACCCTAGGCTACCCTTGACTGCTTCTGCCTCCAATAGATTTCCTAAGCACTAGTGTTTTAAGGAACAGCTAAAAAGAGAATCCTAATGTGATTTCTTTATAATGGGTGTGTTCCTTATCTTATCCTAGTGTCTAACCTCTTCTCCATGGCTGGACCCTCAAATAATATTCCTTTACGTGCTAAGGGGTATCTAGAGACTGGGATGGGTTTAATAACTACCCTAACCCTAACGCGTACCCTAACCCTAACTCCTACCCTAACCCTAACACGTACCCTAATCTAAACACGTACCCTAAACCGAGCCCTAACCCTAACACTAACCCTAACCCTAACCCTAACCCATACCCTACGCCGTACCCGAACCCCTAACGGAACCCGTATCCTAAGCCGTACACTAACCCTAACCGTAAGCCTAACCCTAACCCTAGGCTACCCTTGACTGCTTCTGCCTCCAATAGATTTCCTAAGCACTAGTGTTTTAAGGAACAGATTAAAAAGAGAATCCTAATGGGATTTCTTTATAATGGGTGTGTTCCTTATGTTATCCTATTGTCTAAACTCTTCTCCATGGCTGGACCCCCAAATAATATTCCTTTACGTGTTAAGGGGTATCTATAGAGTGGGATAGGTTTAATAACTACCCTACACCTAACGCGTACCCTAACCCTAACCCCTACCCTAACCCTAACACGTACCCTAATCCTAACCCGTACCCTAAACCGAGCCCTAACCCTAACACTAACCCTAACCCTAACCCTAACCCATACCCTACACCATAGACGAACCCGTCCCCGAACCCATACCCTAAGCCGTACCCTAAGCCTAACCCTCAGCCTAACCCTAACCCTAGGCTACCCTTGACTGCTTCTTCCTCCAATAGATTTCCTAAGCACTAGTGTTTTAAGGAACAGATTAAAAAGAGAATCCTAATGTGATTTCTTTATAATGGGTGTGTTCCTTATCTTATCCTAGAGTCTAAGCTCTTCTCCATGGCAGGACCCTCAAATAATATTCCTTTACGTGCTAAGGGGTATCTAGAGACTGGGATAGGTTTAATAACTACCCAACCCTAACGCGTACCCTAACCCTAACCCCTACCCTAACCCTAACACGTACCCTAATCCTAACCCGTACCCTAAACCGAGCCCTAACCCTAACACTAACCCTAACCCTAACCCTAACCCATACCCTACGCCGTACCCGAACCCCTCCCCGAACCCGTACCCTAAGCCGTACACTAACCCTAACCGTAAGCCTAACCCTAACCCTAGGCTACCGTTGACTGCTTCTGCCTCCAATAGATTTCCTAAGCACTAGTGTTTTAAGGAACAGATTAAAAAGAGAATCCTAATGTGATTTCTTTATAATGGGTGTGTTCCTTATGTTATCCTATTGTCTAAACTCTTCTCCATGGCTGGACCCCCAAATAATATTCCTTTACGTGTTAAGGGGTATCTAGAGAGTGGGATAGGTTTAATAACTACACTACACCTAACGCGTACCCTAACCCTAACCCCTACCCTAACCCTAACACGTACCCTAATCCTAACCCGTACCCTAAACCGAGCCCTAACCCTAACACTAACCCTAACCCTAACCCTAACCCATACCCTACACCATAGACGAACCCGTCCCCGAACCCATACCCTAAGCCGTACCCTAAGCCTAACCCTCAGCCTAACCCTAACCCTAGGCTACCCTTGACTGCTTCTTCTTCCAATAGATTTCCTAAGCACTAGTGTTTTAAGGAACAGATTAAAAAGAGAATCCTAATGTGATTTCTTTATAATGGGTGTGTTCCTTATCTTATCCTAGAGTCTAAGCTCTTCTCCATGGCAGGACCCTCAAATAATATTCCTTTACGTGCTAAGGGGTATCTAGAGACTGGGATAGGTTTAATAACTACCCAACCCTAACGCGTACCCTAACCCTAACCCCTACCCTAACCCTAACACGTACCCTAATCCTAACCCGTACCCTAAACCGAGCCCTAACCCTAACACTAACCCTAACCCTAACCCTAACCCATACCCTACGCCGTACCCGAACCCCTCCCCGAACCCGTACCCTAAGCCGTACCCTAAGCCTAACCCTAAGCCTAACCCTAACCCTAGGCTACCCTTGACTGCTTCTGCCTCCAATAGATTTCCTAAGCACTAGTGTTTTAAGGAACAGCTTAAAAAGAGAATCCTAATGTGATTTCTTTATAATGGGTGTGTTCCTTATATTATCCTAGTGTCTAAACTCTTCTCCATGGCTGGACCCCCAAATAATGTTCCTTTACGTGCTAAGGGTTATCTAGAGAGTGGGATAGGTTTAATAACTACCCGAACCCTAACGCGTACCCTAACCCTAACCCCTACCCTAACCCTAACATGTACCCTAATCCTAACCCGTACCCTAAACCGAGCCCTAACCCTAACACTATCCCTAACCCTAACCCTAACCCATACCCTACACCATACACGAACCCGTCCCCGAACCCATATCCTAAGCCGTACCCTAAGACTAACCCTCAGCCTAACCCTAACCCTAGGCTACCCTTGACTGCTTCTGCCTCCAATAGATTTCCTAAGCACTAGTGTTTTAAGGAACAGCTAAAAAGAGAATCCTAATGTGATTTCTTTATAATGGGTGTGTTCCTTATCTTATCCTAGTGTCTAACCTCTTCTCCATGGCTGGACACTCAAATAATATTCCTTTACGTGCTAAGGGGTATCTAGAGACTGGGATGGGTTTAATAACTACCCTAACCCTAACGCGTACCCTAACCCTAACTCCTACCCTAACCCTAACACGTACCCTAATCCTAACACGTACCCTAAACCGAGCCGTAACCCTAACACTAACCCTAACCCTAACCCTAACCCATACCCTACACCATACCCGAACCCCTAACCGAAACCATACACTAAGCCGTACCCTAAGCCTAACCCTAAGCTTAACCCTAACCCTAGGCTACCCTTGAATGCTTCTGCCTCCAATAGATGTCCTAAGCACTAGTGTTTTAAGGAACAGATTAAAAAGAGAATCCTAATGTGATTTCTTTATAATGGGTGTGTTCCTTATGTTATCCTATTGTCTAAACTCTTCTCCCTGGCTGGACCCCCAAATAATATTCCTTTACGTGTTAAGGGGTATCTAGAGAGTGGGATAGGTTTAATAACTACCCTACACCTAACGCATACCCTAACCCTAACCCCTACCCTAACCCTAACACGTACCCTAATCCTAACCCGTACCCTAAACCGAGCCCTAACCCTAACAGTAACCCTAACCCTAACCCTAACCCATACCCTACACCATAGACGAACCCGTCCCCGAACCCATACCCTAAGCCGTACACTAAGCCTAACCCTCAGCCTAACCCTAATCCTAGGCTACCCTTGACTGCTTCTGCCTCCAATAGATTTCCTAAGCACTAGTGTTTTATGGAACAGATTAAAAAGAGAATCCTAATGTGATTTCTTTATAATGGGTGTGTTCCTTATCTTATCCTAGAGTCTAAGCTCTTCTCCATGGCTGGACCCTCAAATAATATTCCTTTCCGTGCTAAGGGGTATCTAGAGACTGGGATAGGTTTAATAACTACCCAACCCTAACGCGTACCCTAACCCTAACCCCTACCCTAACCCTAATACGTACTCTAATCCTAACCCGTACCCTAAACCGAGCCCTAACCCTAACACTAACCCTAACCCATACCCTACACCATACACGAACTCGTCCCCGAACCCAAACCCTAAGCCGTACCCTAAGCCTAACCCTCAGCCTAACCCTAACCCTAGGCTACCCTTGACTGCTTCTGCCTCCAATAGATTTCCTAAGCACTAGTGTTTTAAGGAACAGATTAAAAAGAGAATCCTAATGTGATTTCTTTATAATGGGTGTGTTCCTTATGTTATCCTATTGTCTAAACTCTTCTCCATGGCTGGACCCCCAAATAATATTCCTTTACGTGTTAAGGGGTATCTAGAGAGTGGGATAGGTTTAATAACTACCCTACACCTAACGCGTACCCTAACCCTAACCCCTACCCTAACCCTAACACGTACCCTAATCCTAACCCGTACCCTAAACCGAGCCCTAACCCTAACCCTAACCCTAACCCTAACCATAACCCATACCCTACACCATAGACGACCCCGTCCCCGAACCCATACCCTAAGCCGTACCCTAAGCCTAACCCTCAGCCTAACCCTAACCCTAGGCTACCCTTGACTGCTTCTGCCTCCAATAGATTTCCTAAGCACTAGTGTTTTAAGAAACAGATTAAAAAGAGAATCCTAAAGTGATTTCTTTATAATGGGTGTGTTCCTAATCTTATCCTAGGGTCTAAGCTCTTCTCCATGGCTGGACCCTCAAATAATATTTCTTTACGTGCTAAGGGGTATCTAGATACTGGGATAGGTTTAATAACTACCCTAACCCTAACGCGTACCCTAACCCTAACTCCTAACCTAACCCTAACACGTACCCTAATCCTAACACGTACCCTAAACCGAGCCCTAACCCTAACACTAACCCTAACCCTAACCCTAACCCATACCCTACGCCGTACCCGAACCCGTCCCCGAACCCGTACCCTAAGCCGTACCCTAAGCCTAACCTTCAGCCTAACCCTAACCCTAGGCTACCCTTGACTGCTTCTGCCTCCAATAGATTTCCTAAACACTAGCGTTTTAAGGAAGAGCTTAAAAAGAGAATCCTAATGTGATTTCTTTATAATGGGTGTGTTCCTTATCTTTTCCTAGTTTCTATGCTCTTCTCCATGGCTGGACCCTCAAATAATATTCCTTTCCGTGCTAAGGGGTATCTAGAGACTGGGATAGGTTTAATAACTACCCTAACCCTAACGCGTACCCTAACCCTAACTCCTACCCTAACCCTAACACGTACCCTAATCCTAACACGTACCCTAAACCGAGCCCTAACCCTAACACTAACCGTAACCCTAACCCTAACCCATACCTTACGCCGTACCCGAACCCGTCCCCGAACCCGTACCCTAAGCCGTACCCTAAGCCTAACCCTCAGCCTAACCCTAACCCTAGGCTACCCTTGACTGCTTCTGCCTCCAATAGATTTCCTAAGCACTAGTGTTTTAAGGAACAGCTTAAAAATAGAATCCTAATGTGATTTCTTTATAATGGGTGTGTTCCTTATCTTATCCTAGTGTCTAAGCTCTTCTCCATGGCTGGACCCTCAAATAATATTCCTTTCCGTGCTAAGGGGTATCTAGAGACTTGGATGGGTTTAATAACTACCCTAACCCTAACGCGTACCCTAACCCTAACTCCTACCCAAACCCTAACACGTACCCTAATCCTAACACGTACCCTAAACCGAGCCCTAACCCTAACACTAACCCTAACCCTAACCCTAACCCATACCCTACGCCGTACCCGAACCCCTAACCGAACCCGTAACCTAAGCCGTACCCTAACCCTAACCGTAAGCCTAACCCTAACCCTAGGCTACCCTTGACTGCTTCTGCCTCCAATAGATTTCCTAAGCACTAGTGTTTTAAGGAACAGATTAAAAAGAGAATCCTAATGTGATTTCTTTATAATGGGTGTGTTCCTTATCTTATCCTAGTGTCTAAGCTCTTCTCCATGGCTGGACCCTCAAATAATATTCCTTTACGTGCTAAGGAGTATCTAGAGACTGGGATAGGTTTAATAACTACCCAACCCTAACACGTACCCTAACCCTAACCCCTACCCTAACCCTAACACGTACCCTAATCCTAACCCGTACCCTAAACCGAGCCCTAACGCTAACACTAACCCTAACCCTAACCCTAACCCATACCCTACACCATACACGAACCCTTCCCCGAAACCATACCCTAAGCCGTACCCTAAGCCTAACCCTCAGCCTAACCCTAACCCTACGCTACCCTTGACTGCTTCTGCCTCCAATAGATTTCCTAAGTACTAGTGTTTTAAGGAACAGATTAAAAAGAGAATCCTAATGTGATTTCTTTATAATGGGTGTGTTCCTTATCTTATCCTAGTGTCTAAGCTCTTCTCCATGGCTGGACCCTCAAATAATATTCCTTTACGTGCTAAGGGGTATCTAGAGACTGGGATAGGTTTAATAACTACCCTAACCCTAACGCGTACACTAACCCTAACTCCTAACCTAACCCTAACAAGTACCCTAATCCTAACACGTACCCTAAACCGAGCCCTAACCCTAACACTAACCCTAACCCTAACCCTAACCCATACCATACGCCGTACCCGAACCCGTCCCCGAACCCGTACCCTAAGCCGTACCCTAAGACTAACCCTCAGCCTAACCCTAACCCTAGGGTACCCTTGACTGCTTCTGCCTCCAATAGATTTCCTAAGCACTAGTGTTTTAAGGAACAGCTTAAAAAGAGAATCTTAATGTGATTTCTTTATAATGGGTGTGTTCCTTATCTTATCCTAGTGTCTAAGCTCTTCTCCATGGCTGGACCCTCAAATAATATTCCTTTCCGTGCTAAGGGGTATCTAGAGACTTGGATGGGTTTAATAACTACCCTAACCCTAACGCGTACCCTAACCCTAACTCCTACCCAAACCCTAACACGTACCCTAATCCTAACACGTACCCTAAACCGAGCCCTAACCCTAACACTAACCCTAACCCTAACCCTAACCCATACCCTACGCCGTACCCGAACCCCTAACCGAACCCGTAACCTAAGCCGTACCCTAACCCTAACCGTAAGCCTAACCCTAACCCTAGGCTACCCTTGACTGCTTCTGCCTCCAATAGATTTCCTAAGCACTAGTGTTTTAAGGAACAGATTAAAAAGAGAATCCTAATGTGATTTCTTTATAATGGGTGTGTTCCTTATGTTATCCTATTGTCTAAACTCTTCTCCATGGCTGGACCCCCAAATAATATTCCTTTACGTGTTAAGGGGTATCTAGAGAGTGGGATAGGGTTAATAACTACCCGACACCTAACGCGTACCCTAACCCTAACCCCTACCCTAACCCTAACACGTACCCTAATCCTAACCCGTACCCTAAACCGAGCCCTAACCCTAACACTAACCCTAACCCTAACCCTAACCCATACCCTACACCATAGACGAACCCGTCCCCGAACCCATACCCTAAGCCGTACCCTAAGCCTAACCCTCAGCCTAACCCTAACCCTAGGCTACCCTTGACTGCTTCTTCCTCCAATAGATTTCCTAAGCACTAGTGTTTTAAGGAACAGATTAAAAAGAGAATCCTAATGTGATTTCTTTATAATGGGTGTGTTCCTTATCTTATCCTAGAGTCTAAGCTCTTCTCCATGGCAGGATCCTCAAATAATATTCCTTTACGTGCTAAGGGGTATCTAGAGACTGGGATAGGTTTAATAACTACCCAACCCTAATGCGTACCCTAACCCTAACCCCTACCCTAACCCTAACACGTACCCTAAACCTAACCCGTACCCTAAACCGAGCCCTAACCCTAACACTAACCCTAACCCATACCCTACACCATACACGAACCCGTCCCCGAACCCAAACCCTAAGCCGTACCCTAAGCCTAACCCTCAGCCTAACCCTAACCCTAGGCTACCCTTGACTGCTTCTGCCTCCAATAGATTTCCTAAGCACTAGTGTTTTAAGGAACAGATTAAAAAGAGAATCCTAATGTGATTTCTTTATAATGGGTGTGTTCCTTATCTTATCCTAGTGTCTAAGCTCTTCTCCATGGCTGGACCCTCAAATAATATTCCTTTACGTGCTAAGGAGTATCTAGAGACTGGGATAGGTTTAATAACTACCCAACCCTAACACGTACCCTAACCCTAACCCCTACCCTAACCCTAACACGTACCCTAATCCTAACCCGTACCCTAAACCGAGCCCTAACGCTAACACTAACCCTAACCCTAACCCTAACCCATACCCTACACCATACACGAACCCTTCCCCGAAACCATACCCTAAGCCGTACCCTAAGCCTAACCCTCAGCCTAACCCTAACCCTACGCTACCCTTGACTGCTTCTGCCTCCAATAGATTTCCTAAGTACTAGTGTTTTAAGGAACAGATTAAAAAGAGAATCCTAATGTGATTTCTTTATAATGGGTGTGTTCCTTATCTTATCCTAGTGTCTAAGCTCTTCTCCATGGCTGGACCCTCAAATAATATTCCTTTACGTGCTAAGGGGTATCTAGAGACTGGGATAGGTTTAATAACTACCCTAACCCTAACGCGTACACTAACCCTAACTCCTAACCTAACCCTAACAAGTACCCAAATCCTAACACGTACCCTAAACCGAGCCCTAACCCTAACACTAACCCTAACCCTAACCCTAACCCATACCATACGCCGTACCCGAACCCGTCCCCGAACCCGTACCCTAAGCCGTACCCTAAGACTAACCCTCAGCCTAACCCTAACCCTAGGGTACCCTTGACTGCTTCTGCCTCCAATAGATTTCCTAAGCACTAGTGTTTTAAGGAACAGCTTAAAAAGAGAATCTTAATGTGATTTCTTTATAATGGGTGTGTTCCTTATCTTATCCTAGTGTCTAAGCTCTTCTCCATGGCTGGACCCTCAAATAATATTCCTTTACGTGCTAAGGTGTATCTAGAGACTGGGATAGGTTTAATAACTACCCAACCCTAACGCGTACCCTAACCCTAACCCCTACCCTAACCCTAACACGTACCCTAATCCTAACCCGTACCCTAAACCGAGCCCTAAACCTAACACTAACCCTAACCCTAACCCTAACCCATACCCTACACCATACACGAACCCGTCCCCGAACCCATACCCTAAGCCGTACCCTAAGCCTAACCCTCAGCCTAACCCTAACCCTAGGCTACCCTTGACTGCTTCTGCCTCCAATAGATTTCCTAAGCACTAGTGTTTTAAGGAACAGATTAAAAAGAGACTCCTAATGTGATTTCTTTATAATGGGTGTGTTCCTTATCTTATCCTAGTGTCTAAACTCTTCCCCATGGCTGGACCCCCCAATAATATTCCTTTACGTGTTAAGGGGTATCTAGAGAGTGGGATAGGTTTAATAAGTACCCTACCCCTAACGCGTACCCTAACCCTAACCCCTACCCTAACCCTAACACGTACCCTAATCCTAACCCGTACCCTAAATCGAGCCCTAACCCTAACCCATACCCTACACCATACACGAACCCGTCCCCGAACCCATACCCTAAGCCGTACCCTAAGCCTAACCCTCAGCCTAACCCTAACCCTAGGCTACCCTTGACTGCTTCTGCCTCCAATAGATTTCCTAAGCACTAGTGTTTTAAGGAACAGCTTAAAAAGAGAATCCTAATGTGATTTCTTTATAATGGGTGTGTTCCTAATCTTATCCTAGTGTCTAAGCTCTTCTCCTTGGCTGGACCCTCAAATAATATTCCTTTACGTGCTAAGGGGTATCTAGAGAGTGGGATAGGTTTAATAACTACCCTACCCCTAACACGTACCCTAACCCTAACCCCTACCCTAACCCTAACACGTACCCTAATCCTAACCCGTACCCTAAACCGAGCCCTAACCCTAACACTAACCCTAACCCTAACACTAACCCATACCCTACACCATACACGAACCCGTCCCCGAACCCATACCCTAAGCCGTACCCTAAGCCTAAACCTCAGCCTAACACTAACCCTAGGCTACCCTTGACTGCTTCTGTCTCCAATAGATTTCCTAAGCACTAGTGTTTTAAGGAACAGATTAAAAAGAGAATCCTAATGTGATTTCTTTATAATGGGTGTGTTCCTTATCTTATCCTAGTGTCTAAGCTCTTCTCCATGCCTGGACACTCAAATGATATTCCTTTACGTGCTAAGGGGTATCTAGAGACTGGGATAGGTTTAATAACTACCCTAACCCTAACGCGTACCCTAACCCTAACTCCTAACCTAACCCTAACACGTACCCTAATCCTAACCCGTACCCTAAACCGAGCCCTAACCCTAACACTAACCCTAACCCTAACCCTAACCCATACCCTACGCCGTACCCGAACCCGTCCCCGAAGTCGTACCCTAAGCCGTACCCTAAGCCTAACCCTCAGCCTAACCCTAACCCTAGGCTACCCTTGACTGCTTCTGCCTCCAATAGATTTCCTAAGCACTAGTGTTTTAAGGAACAGCTTAAAAAGAGAATCCTAATGTGATTTCTTTATAATGGGTGTGTTCCTTATCTTATCCTAGTGTCTAAGCTCTTCTCCATGGCTGCACCCTCAAATAATATTCCTTTACGTGCTAAGGGGTATCTAGAGACTGGGATAGGTTTAATAACTACCCAACCCTAACGCGTACCCTAACCCTAACCCCTACCCTAACCCTAACACGTACCCTAATCCTAACCCGTACCCTAAACCGAGCCCTAACCCTAACACTAACCCTAAACCTAACCCTAACCCATACCCTACACCATACATGAACCCGTCCCCGAACCCAAACCCTAAGCCGTACCCTAAGCCTAACCCTAAGCCTAACCCTAACCCTAGGCTACCCTTGACTGCTTCTGCCTCCAATAGATTTCCTAAGCACTAGTGTTTTAAGGAACAGCTTAAAAAGAGTATCCTAATGTGATTTCTTTATAATGGGTGTGTTCCTTGTCTTATCCTAGTGTGTAAGCTCTTCTCCATGGCTGGACCCTCAAATAATATTCCTTTACGTGCTAAGGGATATCTAGGGACTGGGATAGGTTTCATAACTACCCTACCCCTAACGCGTACCCTAACCCTAACCACTAACCTAACCCTAACACGTACCCTAATCCTAACCCGTACCCTAAACCGAGCCCTAACCCTAACACTAACCCTAACCCTAACCCTAACCCATACCCTACACCATACACGAACCCTTCCCCGAACCCATACCCTAAGCCGTACCGTAAGCCTAACCCTCAGCCTAACCCTAACCCTAGGCTACCCTTGACTGCTTCTGCTTCCAATAGATTTCCTAAGCACTAGTGTTTTAAGGAACAGATTAAAAAGAGAATCCTAATGTGATTTCTTTATAATGGGTGTGTTCCTTATCTTATCTTAGTGTCTAAGCTCTTCTCCATGGCTGGACCCTCAAATAATATTCCTTTACATGCTAAGGGGTATCTACAGACTGGGATAGGTTTAATAACTACCCAACTCTAACGCGTACACTAACCCTAACCCCTACCCTAACCCTAACACGTACCCTAATCCTAACCCGTACCCTAAACCGAGCCCTAACCCTAATACTAACCCTAACCCTAACCCTAACCCATACTGTACACCATACACGAACCCGTCCCCGAACCCAAACCCTAAGCGGTACCCTAAGCCTAACCCTCAGCCTAACACTAACCCTAGGCTACCCTTGACTGCTTCTGCCTCCAATAGATTTCCTAAGCACTAGTGTTTTAAGGATCAGCTTAAAAAGAGAATCCTAATGTGATTTCTTTATAATGGGTGTGTTCCTTATCTTATCCTAGTGTCTAAGCTCTTCTCCATGGCTGGACCCTCAAATGATATTCCTTTTCGTGCTAAGGTGTATCTAGAGACTGGGATAGGTTTAATAACTGCCCTAAACCTAACGCGTACCCTAACCCTAACTCCTACCCTAACCCTAACACGTACCCTAATCCTAACACGTACCCTAAACCGAGCCCTAACCCTAACACTAACACTAACCCTAACCCATACCCTACGCCGTACCCGAACCCCTCCCCGAACCCGCACGCTAAGCTGTACCCTAAGCCTAACCCTAAGCCTAACCCTAACCCTAGGCTACCCTTGACTGCTTCTGCCTCCAATAGATTTCCTAAGCACTAGTGTTTTAAGCATCAGCTTAAAAAGAGAATCCTAATGTGATTTCTTTATAATGGGTGTGTTCCTTGTCTTATCCTAGTGTCTAAGCTCTTCTCCATGGCTGGACCCCCAAATAATATTCCTTTACGTGTTAAGGAGTATCTAGAGCGTGGGATACGTTTAATAACTACCCTACCCCTAACGCGTACCCTAACCCTAACCACTACCCTAACCCTAACACGTACCCTAAACCTAACCCATACCCTAAACCGAGCCCTAACCCTAACCCTAACCCTAACCCTAACCGTAACCCATACCCTACACCATACACGAACCCTTCCCCGAACCCGTACCCTAAGCCGTACCCTAAGCCTAACCCTCAGCCTAACCCTAACCCTAGGCTACCCTTGACTGCTTCTGCCTCCAGTAGATTTCCTAAGCACTAGTGTTTTAAGGAACAGCTTAAAAAGAAAATCCTAATGTGATTTCTTTATAATGGGGGTGTTCCTAATCTTATCCTAGTGTCTAAGCTCTTCTCCAGGGCTAGACCCTCAAATAATATTCCTTTACGTGCTAAGGGGTATCTAGAGACTGGGATAGGTTTAATAACTACCCAACCCTAACGTGTACCCTAACCCTAACCCCTACCCTAACCCTAACACGTACCCTAATCCTAACCCGTACCCTAAACCGAGCCCTAACCCTAACACTAACCCTAACTCTAACCCTAACCCATACCCTACGCCGTACCCGAACCCCTCCCCGAACCCGTACCCTAAGCCGTACCCTAAGCCTAACCCTAAGCCTAACCCTAACCCTAGGCTACCCTTGACTGCTTCTGCCTCCAATAGTTTTCCTAAGCACAAGTGTTTTAAGCATCAGCTTAAAAAGAGAATCCTAATGTGATTTCTTTATAATGGGTGTGTTCCTTGTCTTATCCTAGTGTCTAAGCTCTTCTCCATGGCTGGACCCTCAAATAATATTCCTTTACGTGCTAAGGGGTATCTAGGGACTGGGATAGGTTTAATAACTACCCTAACCCTATCGAGTACCCTAACCCTAACTCCTACCCTAACCCTAACACGTACCCTAATCCTAACACGTACCCTAAACCGAGCCCTAACTTTAACACTAACCCTAACCCTAACACTAACCCATACCCTACGCCGTACCCGAACCCCTCCCCGACCCGGTACCCTAAGCCGTACCCTAAGCCTAACCCTAAGCCTAACCCTAACCCTTGGCTACCCTTGACTGCTTCTGCCTCCAATAGATTTCCTAAGCACTAGTGTTTTAAGGAACAGATTAAAAAGAGAATCCTAATGTGATTTCTTTATAATGGGTGTGTTGCTTATCTTATCCTAGTGTCTAAGCTCTTCTCCATGGCTGGACCCTCAAATAATATTCCTTTACGTGCTAAGGGGTATCTACAGACTGGGATAGGTTTAATAACTACCCAACTCTAACGCGTACACTAACCCTAACCCCTACCCTAACCCTAACACGTACCCTAATCCTAACACGTACCCTAAACCGAGCCCTAACCCTAACACTAACCCTAACCCTAACCCTAACCCATACCCTACGCCGTACCCGAACCCCTCCCCAAACCCGTACCCTAAGCCTAACCCTAAGCCTAACACTAACCCCTACCCTAACCCTAACACGTACCCTAATCCTAACCCGTACCTTAAACCGAGCCCTAACCCTAACCCTAACCCTAACCCATACCCTACGCCATACACGAACCCGTCCCCGAACCCATACCCTAAGCCGTACCCTAAGCCTAACCCTCAGCCTAACCCTAACCCTAGGCTACCCTTGACTGCTTCTGCCTCCAATAGATTTCCTAAGCACTAGTGTTTTAAGGAACAGATTAAAAAGAGACTCCTAATGTGATTTCTTTATAATGGGTGAGTTCCTTATCTTATCCTAGTGTCTAAGTTCTTCTCCATGGCTGGACCCTCAAATAATATTCCTTTACGTGCTAAGGGGTATCTAGAGACTGGGATAGGTTTAATAACTACCCTAACCCTAACGCGTACCCTAACCCTAACTCCTACCCTAACCCTAACACGTACCCTAATCCTAACACGTACCCTAAACAGAGCCCTAACCCTAACACTAACCCTAACCCTAACCCTAACCCATACCCTACGCCGTACCCGAACCCCTCCCCGAACCCGTACCCTACGTCGTACCCTAAGCCTAACCCTAAGCCTAACCCTAACCCTAGGCTACCCTTGACTGCTTCTGCCTCCAATAGATTTCCTAAGCACTAGTGTTTTAAGGAACAGATTAAAAAGAGAATCCTAATGTGATTTCTTTATAATGGGTGTGTTCCTTATCTTATCCTAGTGTCTAAACTCTTCTCCATGGCTGGACCCCCCAATAATATTCCTTTACGTATTAAGGGGTATCTAGAGAGTGGGATAGGTTTAATAACTACCCTACCCCTAACGCGTACCCTAACCCTAACCCCTACCCTAACCCTAACACGTACCCTAATCCTAACCCGTACCCTAAACCGAGCCCTAACCCTAACCCATACCCTACACCATACACGAACCCGTCCCCGAACCCATACCCTAAGCCGTACCCTAAGCCTAACCCTCAGCCTAACCCTAACCCTAGCCTACCCTTGACTTCTTCTGCCTCCAATAGATTTCCTAAGCACTAGTGTTTTAAGGAACAGATTAAAAAGAGAATCCTAATGTGATTTCTTTATAATGGGTGTGTTCCTAATCTTATCCTAGTGTCTAAGCTCTTCTCCATGGCTGGACCCTCAAATAATATTCCTTTACGTGCTAAGGGGTATCTAGAGACTGGGATAGGTTTAATAACTACCCAACCCTAACGTGTACCCTAACCCTAACCCCTACCCTAACCCTAACACGTACCCTAATCCTAACCCGTACCCTAAACCGAGCCCTAACCCTAACACTAACCCTAACCCTAACCCTAACCCATACCCTACGCCGTACCCGAACCCCACCCCGAACCCGTACCCTAAGCCGTACCCTAAGCCTAACCCTAAGCCTAACCCTAACCCTAGGCTACCCTTGACTGCTTCTGCCTCCAATAGATTTCCTAAGCACAAGTGTTTTAAGGAACAGCTTAAAAAGAGAATCCTAATGTGATTTCTTTATAATGGGTGTGTTCCTTATCTTATCCTAGTGTCTAAACTCTTCTCCATGGCTGGACCCCCAAATAATATTCCTTTACGTGTTAAGGGGTATCTAGAGAGTGGGATAGGTTTAATAACTACCCTACCCCTAACACGTACGCTAACCCTAACCCCTACCCTAACCCTAACACGTACCCTAATCCTAACCCGTACCCTAAACCGAGCCCTAACCCTAACACTAACCCTAACCCTAACACTAACCCATACCCTACACCATACACGAACCCGTCCCCGAACCCATACCCTAAGCCTTACCCTAAGCCTAAACCTCAGCCTAACACTAACCCTAGGCTACCCTTGACTGCTTCTGTCTCCAATAGATTTCCTAAGCACTAGTGTTTTAAGGAACAGATTAAAAAGAGAATCCTAATGTGATTTCTTTATAATGGGTGTGTTCCTTATCTTATCCTAGTGTCTAAGCTCTTCTCCATGGCTGGCCACTCAAATAATATTCCTTTACGTGCTAAGGGGTATCTAGAGACTGGGATAGGTTTAATAACTACCCTAACCCTAACGCGTACCCTAACCCTAACTCCTAACCTAACCCTAACACGTACCCTAATCCTAACCCGTACCCTAAACCGAGCCCTAACCCTAACACTAACCCTAACCCTAACCCTAACCCATACCCTACGCCGTACCCGAACCCGTCCCTGAAGCCGTACCCTAAGCCGTACCCTAAGCCTAACCCTCAGCCTAACCCTAACCCTAGGCTACCCTTGACTGCTTCTGCCTCCAATAGATTTCCTAAGCACTAGTGTTTTAAGGAACAGCTTAAAAAGAGAATCCTAATGTGATTTCTTTATAATGGGGGTGTTCCTAATCTTATCCTAGTGTCTAAGCTCTTCTCCAGGGCTGGACCCTCAAATAATATTCCTTTACGTGCTAAGGGGTATCTAGAGACTGGGATAGGTTTAATAACTACCCAACCCTAACGTGTACCCTAACCCTAACCCGTACCCTAACCCTAACACGTACCCTAATCCTAACCCGTACCCTAAACCGAGCCCTAACCCTAACACTAACCCTAACTCTAACCCTAACCCATACCCTACTCCGTACCCGAACCCCTCCCCGAACCCGTACCCTAAGCCGTACCCTAAGCCTAACCCTAAGCCTAACCCTAACCCTAGGCTACCCTTGACTGCTTCTGCCTCCAATAGATTTCCTACGCACTAGTGTTTTAAGGAACAGATTAAAAAGAGAATCCTAATGTGATTTCTTTATAATGGATGTGTTCCTTATCTTATCCTAGTGTCTACACTCTTCTCCATGGCTGGACCCCCAAATAATATTCCTTTACGTGTTAAGGGGTATCTAGAGAGTGGGATAGGTTTAATATCTACCCTACCCCTAACGCGTACCCTAACCCTAACCACTACCCTAACCCTAACACGTACCCTAATCCTAACCCGTACCCTAAACCGAGACCTAACCCTAACACTAACCCTACCCTAACCCTAACCCATACCCTACACCATACACGAACCCTTCCCCGAACCCATACCCTAAGCCGTACCCTAAGCCTAACCCTCAGCCTAACCCTAACCCTAGGCTACCCTTGACTGCTTCTGCCTCCAATAGATTTCCTAAGCACTAGTGTTTTAAGGAACAGATTAAAAAGAGAATCCTAATGTGATTTCTTTATAATGGGTGTGTTCCTTATCTTATCCTAGTGTCTAAGCTCTTCTCCATGGCTGGACCCTCAAATAATATTCCTTTACGTGCTAAGGGGTATCTACAGACTGGGATAGGTTTAATAACTACCCAACTCTAACGCGTACACTAACCCTAACCCCTACCCTAACCCTAACACGTACCCTAATCCTAACACGTACCCTAAACCGAGCCCTAACCCTAACACTAACCCTAACCCTAACCCTAACCCATACCCTACGCCGTACCCGAACCCCTCCCCAAACCCGTACCCTACGTCGTACCCTAAGCCTAACCCTAAGCCTAACCCTAACCCCTACCCTAACCCTAACACGTACCCTAATCCTAACCCGTACCTTAAACCGAGCCCTAACCCTAACCCTAACCCTAACCCATACCCTACACCATACACGAACCCGTCCCCGAACCCATACCCTAAGCCGTACCCTAAGCCTAACCCTCAGCCTAACCCTAACCCTAGGCTACCCTTGACTGCTTCTGCCTCCAATAGATTTCCTAAGCACTAGTGTTTTAAGGAACAGATTAAAAAGAGACTCCTAATGTGATTTCTTTATAATGGGTGTGTTCCTTATCTTATCCTAGTGTCTAAGTTCTTCTCCATGGCTGGACCCTCAAATAATATTCCTTTACGTGCTAAGGGGTATCTAGAGACTGGGATAGGTTTAATAACTACCCTAACCCTAACGCGTACCCTAACCCTAACTCCTACCCTAACCCTAACACGTACCCTAATCCTAACACGTACCCTAAACAGAGCCCTAACCCTAACACTAACCCTAACCCTAACCCTAACCCATACCCTACGCCGTACCCGAACCCCTCCCCGAACCCGTACCCTACGTCGTACCCTAAGCCTAAACCTAAGCCTAACCCTAACCCTAGGCTACCCTTGACTGCTTCTGCCTCCAATAGATTTCCTAAGCACTAGTGTTTTAAGGAACAGATTAAAAAGAGAATCCTAATGTGATTTCTTTATAATGGGTGTGTTCCTTATCTTATCCTAGTGTCTAAACTCTTCTCCATGGCTGGACCCCCCAATAATATTCCTTTACGTGTTAAGGGGTATCTAGAGAGTGGGATAGGTTTAATAACTACCCTACCCCTAACGCGTACCCTAACCCTAACCCCTACCCTAACCCTAACACGTACCCTAATCCTAACCCGTACCCTAAACCGAGCCCTAACCCTAACCCATACCCTACACCATACACGAACCCGTCCCCGAACCCATACCCTAAGCCGTACCCTAAGCCTAACCCTCAGCCTAACCCTAACCCTAGGCTACCCTTGACTGCTTCTGCCTCCAATAGATTTCCTAAGCACTAGTGTTTTAAGGAACAGATTAAAAAGAGAATCCTAATGTGATTTCTTTATAATGGGTGTGTTCCTAATCTTATCCTAGTGTCTAAGCTCTTCTCCATGGCTGGACCCTCAAATAATATTCCTTTACGTGCTAAGGGGTATCTAGAGACTGGGATAGGTTTAATAACTACCCAACCCTAACACGTACGCTAACCCTAACCCCTACCCTAACCCTAACACGTACCCTAATCCTAACCCGTACCCTAAACCGAGCCCTAACCCTAACACTAACCCTAACCCTAACACTAACCCATACCCTACACCATACACGAACCCGTCCCCGAACCCATACCCTAAGCCGTACCCTAAGCCTAAACCTCAGCCTAACACTAACCCTAGGCTACCCTTGACTGCTTCTGTCTCCAATAGATTTCCTAAGCACTAGTGTTTTAAGGAACAGATTAAAAAGAGAATCCTAATGTGATTTCTTTATAATGGGTGTGTTCCTTATCTTATCCTAGTGTCTAAGCTCTTCTCCAGGGCTGGACCCTCAAATAATATTCCTTTACGTGCTAAGGGGTATCTAGAGACTGGGATAGGTTTAATATCTACCCAACCCTAACGTGTACCCTAACCCTAACCCCTACCCTAACCCTAACACGTACCCTAATCCTAACACGTACCCTAAACCGAGCCCTAACCCTAACACTAACCCTAAATCTAACCCTAACCCATACCCTACGCCGTACCCGAACCCCTCCCCGAACCCGTACCCTAAGCCGTACCCTAAGCCTAACCCTAAGCCTAACCCTAACCCTAGGCTACCCTTGACTGCTTCTGCCTCCAATAGATTTCCTAAGCACAAGTGTTTTAAGCATCAGCTTAAAAAGAGAATCCTAATGTGATTTCTTTATAATGGGTGGGTTCCTTGTCTTATCCTAGTGTCTAAGCTCTTCTCCATGGCTGGACCCTCAAATAATATTCCTTTACGTGCTAAGGGGTATCTAGGGACTGGGATAGGTTTAATAACTAACCTAACCCTATCGCGTACCCTAACCCTAACTCCTACCCTAACCCTAACACGTACCCTAATCCTAACACGTACCCTAAACCGAGCCCTAACCCTAACCCATACCCTACACCATACACGAACCCGTCCCCGAACCCATACCCTAAGCCGTACCCTAAGCCTAACCCTCAGCCTAACCCTAACCCTAGGCTACCCTTGACTGCTTCTGCCTCCAATAGATTTCGTAAGCACTAGTGTTTTAAGGAACAGATTAAAAAGAGAATCCTAATGTGATTTCTTTATAATGGGTGTGTTCCTAATCTTATCCTAGTGTCTAAGCTCTTCTCCATGGCTGGACCCTCAAATAATATTCCTTTACGTGCTAAGGGGTATCTAGAGACTGGGATAGGTTTAATAACTACCCAACCCTAACGTGTACCCTAACCCTAACCCCTACCCTAACCCTAACACGTACCCTAATCCTAACACGTACCCTAAACCGAGCCCTAACCCTAACACTAACCCTAACCCTAACCCTAACCCATACCCTACGCCGTACCCGAACCCCACCCCGAACCCGTACCCTAAGCCATACCCTAAGCCTAACCCTAAGCCTAACCCTAACCCTAGGCTACCCTTGACTGCTTCTGCTTCCAATAGATTTCCTAAGCACTAGTGTTTTAAGGAACAGATTAAAAAGAGAATCCTAATGTGATTTCTTTATAATGGGTGTGTTCCTTATCTTATCCTAGTGTCTAAGCTCTTCTCCATGGCTGGACCCTCAAATAATATTCCTTTACATGCTAAGGCGTATCTACAGACTGGAATAGGTTTAATAACTACCCAACTCTAATGCGTACACTAACCCTAACCCCTACCCTAACCCTAACACGTACCCTAATCCTAACCCGTACCCTAAACCGAGCCCTAACCCTAACACTAACACTAACCCTAACCCATACCCTACGCCGTACCCGAACCCCTCACCGAACCCGCACCCTAAGCTGTACCCTAAGCCTAACCCTAAGCCTAACCCTAACCCTAGGCTACCCTTGACTGCTTCTGCCTCCAATAGATTTCCTAAGCACTAGTGTTTTAAGAAACAGATTAAAAAGAGAATCCTAATGTAATTTCTTTATAATGGGTGTGTTCCTAATCTTATCCTAGTGTCTAAGCTCTTCTCCATGGCTGGTCCCCCAAATAATATTCCTTTACGTGTTAAGGGGTATCTAGAGAGTGGGATAGGTTTAATAACTACCCTACCCCTAACGCGTACCCTAACCCTAACCACTACCCTAACACTAACACGTACCCTAAACCTAACCCATACCCTAAACCGAGCCCTAACCCTAACCCTAACCCTAACCCTAACCGTAACCCATACCCTACACCATACACGAACCCTTCCCCGAACCCGTACCCTAAGCCGTACCCTAAGCCTAATCCTCAGCCTAACCCTAACCCTAGGCTACCCTTGACTCCTTCTGCCTCCAGTAGATTTCCTAAGCACTAGTGTTTTAAGGAACAGCTTAAAAAGAAAATCCTAATGTGATTTCTTTATAATGGGGGTGTTCCTAATCTTATCCTAGTGTCTAAGCTCTTCTCCAGGGCTGGACCCTCAAATAATATTCCTTTACGTGCTAAGGGGTATCTAGAGACTGGGATAGGTTTAATAACTACCCAACCCTAACGTGTACCCTAACCCTAACCCCTACCCTAACCCTAACACGTACCCTAATCCTAACCCGTACCCTAAACCGAGACCTAACCCTAACACTAACCCTAACTCTAACCCTAACCCATACCCTACGCCGTACCCGAACCCCTCCCCGAACCCGTACCCTAAGCCGTACCCTAAGCCTAACCCTAAGCCTAACCCTAACCCTAGGCTACCCTTGACTGCTTCTGCCTCCAATAGATTTCCTAAGCACAAGTGTTTTAATCATCAGCTTAAAAAGAGAATCCTAATGTGATTTCTTTATTATGGGTGTGTTCATTGTCTTATCCTAGTGTCTAAGCTCTTCTCCATGGCTGGACCCTCAAATAATATTCCTTTACGTGCTACGGGGTATCTAGGGACTGGGATAGGTTTAATAACTACCCTAAACCTATCGCGTACCCTAACCCTAACTCCTACCCTAACCCTAACACGTACCCTAATCCTAACACGTACCCTAAACCGAGCCCTAAATTTAACACTAACCCTAACCCTAACCCTAACCCATACCCTACGCCGTACCCGAACCCCTCCCCGACCCCGTACCCTAAGCCGTACCCTAAGCCTAACCCTAAGCCTAACCCTAACCCTAGGCTACCCTTGACTGCTTCTGCCTCCAATAGATTTCCTAAGCACTAGTGTTTTAAGGAACAGATTAAAAAGAGAATCCTAATGTGATTTCTTTATAATGGGTGTGTTCCTTATCTTATCCTAGTGTCTAAACTCTTCTCCATGGCTGGACCCCCAAATAATATTCCTTTACGTGTTAAGGGGTATGTAGAGAGTGGGATAGGTTTAATATCTACCCTACCCCTAACGCGTACCCTAACCCTAACCACTACCCTAACCCTAACACGTACCCTAATCCTAACCCGTACCCTAAACCGAGCCCTAACCCTAACACTAACCCTAACCCTAACCCTAACCCATACCCTACGCCATACCCGAACCCCTCCCCAAACCCGTACCCTACGTCGTACCCTAAGCCTAACCCTAAGACTAACCCTAACCCCTACCGTAACCCTAACACGTACCCTAATCCTAACCGGTACCTTAAACCGAGCCCTAACCCTAACCCTAACCCTAACCCATACCCTACACCATACACGAACCCGTCCCCGAACCCATACCCTAAGCCGTACCCTAAGCCTAACCCTCAGCCTAACCCTAACCCTAGGCTACCCTTGACTGCTTCTGCCTCCAATAGATTTCCTAAGCACTAGTGTTTTAAGGAACAGATTAAAAAGAGAATCCTAATGTGATTTCTTTATAATGGGTGTGTTCCTAATCTTATCCTAGTGTCTAAGCTCTTCTCCATGGCTGGACCCTCAAATAATATTCCTTTACGTGCTAAGGGGTATCTAGAGACTGGGATAGGTTTAATAACTACCCAACCCTAACGTGTACCCTAACCCTAACCCCTACCCTAACCCTAACACGTACCCTAATCCTAACCCGTACCCTAAACCGAGCCCTAACCCTAACACTAACCCTAACCCTAACCCTAACCCATACCCTACGCCGTACCCGAACCCCACCCCGAACCCGTACCCTAAGCCGTACCCTAAGCCTAACCCTAAGCCTAACCCTAACCCTAGGCTACCCTTGACTGCTTCTGCCTCCAATAGATATCCTAAGCACAAGTGTTTTAAGGAACAGCTTAAAAAGAGAATCCTAATGTGATTTCTTTATAATGGGTGTGTTCCTTAACTTATCCTAGTGTCTAAACTCTTCTCCATTGCTGGACCCCCAAATAATATTCCTTTACGTGTTAAGGGGTATCTAGAGAGTGGGATAGGTTTAATAACTACCCTACCCCTAACGCGTACCCTAACCCTAACCCCTACCCTAACCCTAACACGTACCCTAATCCTAACCCGTACCCTAAACCGAGCCCTAACCCTAACACTAACCCTAACCCTAACACTAACCCATACCCTACACCATACACGAACCCGTCCCCGAACCCATACCCTAAGCCGTACCCTAAGCCTAAACCTCAGCCTAACACTAACCCTAGGCTACCCTTGACTGCTTCTGTCTCCAGTAGATTTCCTAAGCACTAGTGTTTTAAGGAACAGATTAAAAAGAGAATCCTAATGTGATTTCTTTATAATGGGTGTGTTCCTTATCTTATCCTAGTGTCTAAGCTCTTCTCCATGCCTGGCCACTCAAATAATATTCCTTTACGTGCTAAGGGGTATCTAGAGACTGGGATAGGTTTAATAACTACCCTAACCCTAACGCGTACCCTAACCCTAACTCCTAACCTAACCCTAACACGTACCCTAATCCTAACCCGTACCCTAAACCGAGCCCTAACCCTAACACTAACCCTAACCCTAACCCTAACCCATACCCTACGCCGTACCCGAACCCCTCCCCAAACCCGTACCCTACGTCGTACCCTAAGCCTAACCCTAAGACTAACCCTAACCCCTACCGTAACCCTAACACGTACCCTAATCCTAACCCGTACCTTAAACCGAGCCCTAACCCTAACCCTAACCCTAACCCATACCCTACACCATACACGAACCCGTCCCCGAATCCATACCCTAAGCCGTACCCTACGCCTAACCCTCAGCCTAACCCTAACCCTAGGCTACCCTTGACTGCTTCTGCCTCCAATAGATTTCCTAAGCACTAGTGTTTTAAGGAACAGATTAAAAAGAGAATCCTAATGTGATTTCTTTATAATGGGTGTGTTCCTAATCTTATCCTAGTGTCTAAGCTCTTCTCCATGGCTGGACCCTCAAATAATATTCCTTTACGTGCTAAGGGGTATCTAGAGACTGGGATAGGTTTAATAACTACCCAACCCTAACGTGTACCCTAACCCTAACCCCTACCCTAACCCTAACACGTACCCTAATCCTAACCCGTACCCTAAACCGAGCCCTAACCCTAACACTAACCCTAACTCTAACCCTAACCCATACCCTACTCCGTACCCGAACCCCTCCCCGAACCCGTACCCTAAGCCGTACCCTAAGCCTAACCCTAAGCCTAACCCTAACCCTAGGCTACCCTTGACTGCTTCTGCCTCCAATAGATTTCCAAAGCACTAGTGTTTTAAGGAACAGATTAAAAAGAGAATCCTAATGTGATTTCTTTATAATGGGTGTGTTCCTTATCTTATCCTAATGTCTAAACTCTTCTCCATGGCTGGACCCCCCAATAATATTCCTTTACGTGTTAAGGGGTATCTAGAGAGTGGGATAGGTTTAATAACTACCCTACCCCTAACGCGTACCCTAACCCTAACCCCTACCCTAATCCTAACACGTACCCTAATCCTAACCCGTACCCTAAACCGAGCCCTAACCCTAACCCATACCCTACACCATACACGAACCCGTCCCCGAACCCATACCCTAAGCCGTACCCTAAGCCTAACCCTCAGCCTAACCCTAACCCTAGGCTACCCTTGACTGCTTCTGCCTCCAATAGATTTCGTAAGCACTAGTGTTTTAAGGAACAGATTAAAAAGAGAATCCTAATGTGATTTCTTTATAATGGGTGTGTTCCTAATCTTATCCTAGTGTCTAAGCTCTTCTCCATGGCTGGACCCTCAAATAATATTCCTTTACGTGCTAAGGGGTATCTAGAGACTGGGATAGGTTTAATAACTACCCAACCCTAACGTGTACCCTAACCCTAACCCCTACCCTAACCCTAACACGTACCCTAATCCTAACCCGTACCCTAAACCGAGCCCTAACCCTAACACTAACCCTAACCCTAACCCTAACCCATACCCTACGCCGTACCCGAACCCCACCCCGAACCCGTACCCTAAGCCGTACCCTAAGCCTAACCCTAAGCCTAACCCTAACCCTAGGCTACCCTTGACTGCTTCTGCTTCCAATAGATTTCCTAAGCACTAGTGTTTTAAGGAACAGATTAAAAAGAGAATCCTAATGTGATTTCTTTATAATGGGTGTGTTCCTTATCTTATCCTAGTGTCTAAGCTCTTCTCCATGGCTGGACCCTCAAATAATATTCCTTTACATGCTAAGGCGTATCTACAGACTGGAATAGGTTTAATAACTACCCAACTCTAATGCGTACACTAACCCTAACCCCTACCCTAACCCTAACACGTACCCTAATCCTAACCCGTACCCTAAACCGAGCCCTAACCCTAACACTAACACTAACCCTAACCCATACCCTACGCCGTACCCGAACCCCTCCCCGAACCCGCACCCTAAGCTGTACCCTAAGCCTAACCCTAAGCCTAACCCTAACCCTAGGCTTACCCTTGACTGCTTCTGCCTCCAATAGATTTCCTAAGCACTAGTGTTTTAAGGAACAGCTTAAAAAGAGAATCCTAATGTGATTTCTTTATAATGGGTGTGTTCCTTGTCTTATCCTAGTGTCTAAGCTCTTCTCCATGGCTGGTCCCCCAAATAATATTCCTTTACGTGTTAAGGGGTATCTAGAGAGTGGGATAGGTTTAATAACTACCCTACCCCTAACGCGTACCCTAACCCTAACCACTACCCTAACACTAACACGTACCCTAAACCTAACCCATACCCTAAACCGAGCCCTAACCCTAACCCTAACCCTAACCCTAATCGTAACCCATACCCTACACCATACACGAACCCTTCCCCGAACCCGTACCCTAAGCCGTACCCTAAGCCTAATCCTCAGCCTAACCCTAACCCTAGGCTACCCTTGACTCCTTCTGCCTCCAGTAGATTTCCTAAGCACTAGTGTTTTAAGGAACAGCTTAAAAAGAAAATCCTAATGTGATTTCTTTATAATGGGGGTGTTCCTAATCTTATCCTAGTGTCTAAGCTCTTCTCCAGGGCTGGACCCTCAAATAATATTCCTTTACGTGCTAAGGGGTATCTAGAGACTGGGATAGGTTTAATAACTACCCAACCCTAACGTGTACCCTAACCCTAACCCCTACCCTAACCCTAACACGTACCCTAATCCTAACCCATACCCTAAACCGAGACCTAACCCTAACACTAACCCTAACTCTAACCCTAACCCATACCCTACGCCGTACCCGAACCCCTCCCCGAACCCGTACCCTAAGCCGTACCCTAAGCCTAACCCTAAGCCTAACCCTAACCCTAGGCTACCCTTGACTGCTTCTGCCTCCAATAGATTTCCTAAGCACAAGTGTTTTAATCATCAGCTTAAAAAGAGAATCCTAATGTGATTTCTTTATTATGGGTGTGTTCCTTGTCTTATCCTAGTGTCTAAGCTCTTCTCCATGGCTGGACCGTCAAATAATATTCCTTTACGTGCTACGGGGTATCTATGGACTGGGATAGGTTTAATAACTACCCTAAACCCATCGCGTACCCTAACCCTAACTCCTACCCTAACCCATACCCTACGCCGTACCCGAACCCCACCCCGAACCCGTACCCTAAGCCGTACCCTAAGCCTAACCCTAAGCCTAACCCTAACCCTAGGCTACCCTTGACTGCTTCTGCCTCCAATAGATATCCTAAGCACAAGTGTTTTAAGGAACAGCTTAAAAAGAGAATCCTAATGTGATTTCTTTATAATGGGTGTGTTCCTTAACTTTTCCTAGTGTCTAAACTCTTCTCCATTGCTGGACCCCCAAATAATATTCCTTTACGTGTTAAGAGGTATCTAGAGAGTGGGATAGGTTTAATAACTACCCTACCCCTAACGCGTACCCTAACCCTAACCCCTACCCTAACCCTAACACGTACCCTAATCCTAACCCGTACCCTAAACCGAGCCCTAACCCTAACACTAACCCTAACCCTAACACTAACCCATACCCTACACCATACACGAACCCGTCCCCGAACCCATACCCTAAGCCGTACCCTAAGCCTAAACCTCAGCCTAACACTAACCCTAGGCTACCCTTGACTGCTTCTGTCTCCAGTAGATTTCCTAAGCACTAGTGTTTTAAGGAACAGATTAAAAAGAGAATCCTAATGTGATTTCTTTATAATGGGTGTGTTCCTTATCTTATCCTAGTGTCTAAGCTCTTCTCCATGCCTGGCCACTCAAATAATATTCCTTTACGTGCTAAGGGGTATCTAGAGACTGGGATAGGTTTAATAACTACCCTAACCCTAACGCGTACCCTAACCCTAACTCCTAACCTAACCCTAACACGTACCCTAATCCTAACCCGTACCCTAAACCGAGCCCTAACCCTAACACTAACCCTAACCCTAACCCTAACCCATACCCTACGCCGTACCCGAACCCCTCCCCAAACCCGTACCCTACGTCGTACCCTAAGCCTAACCCTAAGACTAACCCTAACCCCTACCGTAACCCTAACACGTACCCTAATCCTAACCCGTACCTTAAACCGAGCCCTAACCCTAACCCTAACCCTAACCCATACCCTACACCATACACGAACCCGTCCCCGAACCCATACCCTAAGCCGTACCCTACGCCTAACCCTCAGCCTAACCCTAACCCTAGGCTACCCTTGACTGCTTCTGCCTCCAATAGATTTCCTAAGCACTAGTGTTTTAAGGAACAGATTAAAAAGAGAATCCTAATGTGATTTCTTTATAATGGGTGTGTTCCTAATCTTATCCTAGTGTCTAAGCTCTTCTCCATGGCTGGACCCTCAAATAATATTCCTTTACGTGCTAAGGGGTATCTAGAGACTGGGATAGGTTTAATAACTACCCAACCCTAACGTATACCCTAACCCTAACCCCTACCCTAACCCTAACACGTACCCTAATCCTAACCCGTACCCTAAACCGAGCCCTAACCCTAACACTAACCCTAACTCTAACCCTAACCCATACCCTACTCCGTACCCGAACCCCTCCCCGAACCCGTACCCTAAGCCGTACCCTAAGCCTAACCCTAAGCCTAACCCTAACCCTAGGCTACCCTTGACTGCTTCTGCCTCCAATAGATTTCCAAAGCACTAGTGTTTTAAGGAACAGATTAAAAAGAGAATCCTAATGTGATTTCTTTATAATGGGTGTGTTCCTTATCTTATCCTAATGTCTAAACTCTTCTCCATGGCTGGACCCCCCAATAATATTCCTTTACGTGTTAAGGGGTATCTAGAGAGTGGGATAGGTTTAATAACTACCCTACCCCTAACGCGTACCCTAACCCTAACCCCTACCCTAATCCTAACACGTACCCTAATCCTAACCCGTACCCTAAACCGAGCCCTAACCCTAACCCATACCCTACACCATACACGAACCCGTCCCCGAACCCATACCCTAAGCCGTACCCTAAGCCTAACCCTCAGCCTAACCCTAACCCTAGGCTACCCTTGACTGCTTCTGCCTCCAATAGATTTCGTAAGCACTAGTGTTTTAAGGAATAGATTAAAAAGAGAATCCTAATGTGATTTCTTTATAATGGGTGTGTTCCTAATCTTATCCTAGTGTCTAAGCTCTTCTCCATGGCTGGACCCTCAAATAATATTCCTTTACGTGCTAAGGGGTATCTAGAGACTGGGATAGGTTTAATAACTACCCAACCCTAACGTGTACCCTAACCCTAACCCCTACCCTAACCCTAACACGTACCCTAATCCTAACCCGTACCCTAAACCGAGCCCTAACCCTAACACTAACCCTAACTCTAACCCTAACCCATACCCTACTCCGTACCCGAACCCCTCCCCGTACCCGTACCCTAAGCCGTACCCTAAGCCTAACCCTAAGCCTAACCCTAACCCTAGGCTACCCTTGACTGCTTCTGCCTCCAATAGATTTCCAAAGCACTAGTGTTTTAAGGAACAGATTAAAAAGAGAATCCTAATGTGATTTCTTTATAATGGGTGTGTTCCTTATCTTATCCTAATGTCTAAACTCTTCTCCATGGCTGGACCCCCCAATAATATTCCTTTACGTGTTAAGGGGTATCTAGAGAGTGGGATAGGTTTAATAACTACCCTACCCCTAACGCGTACCCTAACCCTAACCCCTACCCTAATCCTAACACGTACCCTAATCCTAACCCGTACCCTAAACCGAGCCCTAACCCTAACCCATACCCTACACCATACACGAACCCGTCCCCGAACCCATACCCTAAGCCGTACCCTAAGCCTAACCCTCAGCCTAACCCTAACCCTAGGCTACCCTTGACTGCTTCTGCCTCCAATAGATTTCGTAAGCACTAGTGTTTTAAGGAACAGATTAAAAAGAGAATCCTAATGTGATTTCTTTATAATGGGTGTGTTCCTAATCTTATCCTAGTGTCTAAGCTCTTCTCCATGGCTGGACCCTCAAATAATATTCCTTTACGTGCTAAGGGGTATCTAGAGACTGGGATAGGTTTAATAACTACCCAACCCTAACGTGTACCCTAACCCTAACCCCTACCCTAACCCTAACACGTACCCTAATCCTAACCCGTACCCTAAACCGAGCCCTAACCCTAACACTAACCCTAACCCTAACCCTAACCCATACCCTACGCCGTACCCGAACCCCACCCCGAACCCGTACCCTAAGCCGTACCCTAAGCCTAACCCTAAGCCTAACCCTAACCCTAGGCTACCCTTGACTGCTTCTGCTTCCAATAGATTTCCTAAGCACTAGTGTTTTAAGGAACAGATTAAAAAGAGAATCCTAATGTGATTTCTTTATAATGGGTGTGTTCCTTATCTTATCCTAGTGTCTAAGCTCTTCTCCATGGCTGGACCCTCAAATAATATTCCTTTACATGCTAAGGCGTATCTACAGACTGGAATAGGTTTAATAACTACCCAACTCTAATGCGTACACTAACCCTAACCCCTACCCTAACCCTAACACGTACCCTAATCCTAACCCGTACCCTAAACCGAGCCCTAACCCTAACACTAACACTAACCCTAACCCATACCCTACGCCGTACCCGAACCCCTCCCCGAACCCGCACCCTAAGCTGTACCCTAAGCCTAACCCTAAGCCTAACCCTAACCCTAGGCTTACCCTTGACTGCTTCTGCCTCCAATAGATTTCCTAAGCACTAGTGTTTTAAGGAACAGCTTAAAAAGAGAATCCTAATGTGATTTCTTTATAATGGGTGTGTTCCTTGTCTTATCCTAGTGTCTAAGCTCTTCTCCATGGCTGGTCCCCCAAATAATATTCCTTTACGTGTTAAGGGGTATCTAGAGAGTGGGATAGGTTTAATAACTACCCTACCCCTAACGCGTACCCTAACCCTAACCACTACCCTAACACTAACACGTACCCTAAACCTAACCCATACCCTAAACCGAGCCCTAACCCTAACCCTAACCCTAACCTTAATCGTAACCCATACCCTACACCATACACGAACCCTTCCCCGAACCCGTACCCTAAGCCGTACCCTAAGCCTAATCCTCAGCCTAACCCTAACCCTAGGCTACCCTTGACTCCTTCTGCCTCCAGTAGATTTCCTAAGCACTAGTGTTTTAAGGAACAGCTTAAAAAGAAAATCCTAATGTGATTTCTTTATAATGGGGGTGTTCCTAATCTTATCCTAGTGTCTAAGCTCTTCTCCAGGGCTGGACCCTCAAATAATATTCCTTTACGTGCTAAGGGGTATCTAGAGACTGGGATAGGTTTAATAACTACCCAACCCTAACGTGTACCCTAACCCTAACCCCTACCCTAACCCTAACACCTACCCTAATCCTAACCCATACCCTAAACCGAGACCTAACCCTAACACTAACCCTAACTCTAACCCTAACCCATACCCTACGCCGTACCCGAACCCCTCCCCGAACCCGTACCCTAAGCCGTACCCTAAGCCTAACCCTAAGCCTAACCCTAACCCTAGGCTACCCTTGACTGCTTCTGCCTCCAATAGATTTCCTAAGCACAAGTGTTTTAATCATCAGCTTAAAAAGAGAATCCTAATGTGATTTCTTTATTATGGGTGTGTTCCTTGTCTTATCCTAGTGTCTAAGCTCTTCTCCATGGCTGGACCCTCAAATAATATTCCTTTACGTGCTACGGGGTATCTAGGGACTGGGATAGGTTTAATAACTACCCTAAACCCATCGCGTACCCTAACCCTAACTCCTACCCTAACCCATACCCTACGCCGTACCCGAACCCCACCCCGAACCCGTACCCTAAGCCGTACCCTAAGCCTAACCCTAAGCCTAACCCTAACCCTAGGCTACCCTTGACTGCTTCTGCCTCCAATAGATATCCTAAGCACAAGTGTTTTAAGGAACAGCTTAAAAAGAGAATCCTAATGTGATTTCTTTATAATGGGTGTGTTCCTTAACTTATCCTAGTGTCTAAACTCTTCTCCATTGCTGGACCCCCAAATAATATTCCTTTACGTGTTAAGGGGTATCTAGAGAGTGGGATAGGTTTAATAACTACCCTACCCCTAACGCGTACCCTAACCCTAACCCCTACCCTAACCCTAACACGTACCCTAATCCTAACCCGTACCCTAAACCGAGCCCTAACCCTAACACTAACCCTAACCCTAACACTAACCCATACCCTACACCATACACGAACCCGTCCCCGAACCCATACCCTAAGCCGTACCCTAAGCCTAAACCTCAGCCTAACACTAACCCTAGGCTACCCTTGACTGCTTCTGTCTCCAGTAGATTTCCTAAGCACTAGTGTTTTAAGGAACAGATTAAAAAGAGAATCCTAATGTGATTTCTTTATAATGGGTGTGTTCCTTATCTTATCCTAGTGTCTAAGCTCTTCTCCATGCCTGGCCACTCAAATAATATTCCTTTACGTGCTAAGGGGTATCTAGAGACTGGGATAGGTTTAATAACTACCCTAACCCTAACGCGTACCCTAACCCTAACTCCTAACCTAACCCTAACACGTACCCTAATCCTAACCCGTACCCTAAACCGAGCCCTAACCCTAACACTAACCCTAACCCTAACCCTAACCCATACCCTACGCCGTACCCGAACCCCTCCCCAAACCCGTACCCTACGTCGTACCCTAAGCCTAACCCTAAGACTAACCCTAACCCCTACCGTAACCCTAACACGTACCCTAATCCTAACCCGTACCTTAAACCGAGCCCTAACCCTAACCCTAACCCTAACCCATACCCTACACCATACACGAACCCGTCCCCGAACCCATACCCTAAGCCGTACCCTACGCCTAACCCTCAGCCTAACCCTAACCCTAGGCTACCCTTGACTGCTTCTGCCTCCAATAGATTTCCTAAGCACTAGTGTTTTAAGGAACAGATTAAAAAGAGAATCCTAATGTGATTTCTTTATAATGGGTGTGTTCCTAATCTTATCCTAGTGTCTAAGCTCTTCTCCATGGCTGGACCCTCAAATAATATTCCTTTACGTGCTAAGGGGTATCTAGAGACTGGGATAGGTTTAATAACTACCCAACCCTAACGTATACCCTAACCCTAACCCCTACCCTAACCCTAACACGTACCCTAATCCTAACCCGTACCCTAAACCGAGCCCTAACCCTAACACTAACCCTAACTCTAACCCTAACCCATACCCTACTCCGTACCCGAACCCCTCCCCGAACCCGTACCCTAAGCCGTACCCTAAGCCTAACCCTAAGCCTAACCCTAACCCTAGGCTACCCTTGACTGCTTCTGCCTCCAATAGATTTCCAAAGCACTAGTGTTTTAAGGAACAGATTAAAAAGAGAATCCTAATGTGATTTCTTTATAATGGGTGTGTTCCTTATCTTATCCTAATGTCTAAACTCTTCTCCATGGCTGGACCCCCCAATAATATTCCTTTACGTGTTAAGGGGTATCTAGAGAGTGGGATAGGTTTAATAACTACCCTACCCCTAACGCGTACCCTAACCCTAACCCCTACCCTAATCCTAACACGTACCCTAATCCTAACCCGTACCCTAAACCGAGCCCTAACCCTAACCCATACCCTACACCATACACGAACCCGTCCCCGAACCCATACCCTAAGCCGTACCCTAAGCCTAACCCTCAGCCTAACCCTAACCCTAGGCTACCCTTGACTGCTTCTGCCTCCAATAGATTTCGTAAGCACTAGTGTTTTAAGGAACAGATTAAAAAGAGAATCCTCATGTGATTTCTTTATAATGGGTGTGTTCCTAATCTTATCCTAGTGTCTAAGCTCTTCTCCATGGCTGGACCCTCAAATAATATTCCTTTACGTGCTAAGGGGTATCTAGAGACTGGGATAGGTTTAATAACTACCCAACCCTAACGTGTACCCTAACCCTAACCCCTACCCTAACCCTAACACGTACCCTAATCCTAACCCGTACCCTAAACCGAGCCCTAACCCTAACACTAACCCTAACCCTAACCCTAACCCATACCCTACGCCGTACCCGAACCCCACCCCGAACCCGTACCCTAAGCCGTACCCTAAGCCTAACCCTAAGCCTAACCCTAACCCTAGGCTACCCTTGACTGCTTCTGCTTCCAATAGATTTCCTAAGCACTAGTGTTTTAAGGAACAGATTAAAAAGAGAATCCTAATGTGATTTCTTTATAATGGGTGTGTTCCTTATCTTATCCTAGTGTCTAAGCTCTTCTCCATGGCTGGACCCTCAAATAATATTCCTTTACATGCTAAGGCGTATCTACAGACTGGAATAGGTTTAATAACTACCCAACTCTAATGCGTACACTAACCCTAACCCCTACCCTAACCCTAACACGTACCCTAATCCTAACCCGTACCCTAAACCGAGCCCTAACCCTAACACTAACACTAACCCTAACCCATACCCTACGCCGTACCTGAACCCCTCCCCGAACCCGCACCCTAAGCTGTACCCTAAGCCTAACCCTAAGCCTAACCCTAACCCTAGGCTTACCCTTGACTGCTTCTGCCTCCAATAGATTTCCTAAGCACTAGTGTTTTAAGGAACAGCTTAAAAAGAGAATCCTAATGTGATTTCTTTATAATGGGTGTGTTCCTTGTCTTATCCTAGTGTCTAAGCTCTTCTCCATGGCTGGTCCCCCAAATAATATTCCTTTACGTGTTAAGGGGTATCTAGAGAGTGGGATAGGCTTAATAACTACCCTACCCCTAACGCGTACCCTAACCCTAACCACTACCCTAACACTAACACGTACCCTAAACCTAACCCATACCCTAAACCGAGCCCTAACCCTAACCCTAACCCTAACCCTAATCGTAACCCATACCCTACACCATACACGAACCCTTCCCCGAACCCGTACCCTAAGCCGTACCCTAAGCCTAATCCTCAGCCTAACCCTAACCCTAGGCTACCCTTGACTCCTTCTGCCTCCAGTAGATTTCCTAAGCACTAGTGTTTTAAGGAACAGCTTAAAAAGAAAATCCTAATGTGATTTCTTTATAATGGGGGTGTTCCTAATCTTATCCTAGTGTCTAAGCTCTTCTCCAGGGCTGGACCCTCAAATAATATTCCTTTACGTGCTAAGGGGTATCTAGAGACTGGGATAGGTTTAATAACTACCCAACCCTAACGTGTACCCTAACCCTAACCCCTACCCTAACCCTAACACGTACCCTAATCCTAACCCATACCCTAAACCGAGACCTAACCCTAACACTAACCCTAACTCTAACCCTAACCCATACCCTACGCCATACCCGAACCCCTCCCCGAACCCGTACCCTAAGCCGTACCCTAAGCCTAACCCTAAGCCTAACCCTAACCCTAGGCTACCCTTGACTGCTTCTGCCTCCAATAGATTTCCTAAGCACAAGTGTTTTAATCATCAGCTTAAAAAGAGAATCCTAATGTGATTTCTTTATTATGGGTGTGTTCCTTGTCTTATCCTAGTGTCTAAGCTCTTCTCCATGGCTGGACCCTCAAATAATATTCCTTTACGTGCTACGGGGTATCTAGGGACTGGGATAGGTTTAATAACTACCCTAAACCCATCGCGTACCCTAACCCTAACTCCTACCCTAACCCTAACACGTACCCTAATCCTAACACGTACCCTAAACCGAGCCCTAAATTTAACACTAACCCTAACCCTAACCCTAACCCATACCCTACGCCGTACTCGAACCCCTCCCCGACCCCGTACCCTAAGCCGTACCCTAAGCCTAACCCTAAGCCTAACCCTAACCCTAGGCTACCCTTGACTGCTTCTGCCTCCAATAGATTTCCTAAGCACTAGTGTTTTAAGGAACAGATTAAAAAGAGAATCCTAATGTGATTTCTTTATAATGGGTGTGTTCCTTATCTTATCCTAGTGTCTAAACTCTTCTCCATGGCTGGACCCCCAAATAATATTCCTTTACGTGTTAAGGGGTATCTAGAGAGTGGGATAGGTTTAATATCTACCCTACCCCTAACGCGTACCCTAACCCTAACCACTACCCTAACCCTAACACGTACCCTAATCCTAACCCGTACCCTAAACCGAGCCCTAACCCTAACACTAACCCTAACCCTAACCCTAACCCATACCCTACACCATACACGAACCCTTCCCCGAACCCATACCCTAAGCCGTACCCTAAGCCTAACCCTCAGCCTAACCCTAACCCTAGGCTACCCTTGACTGCTTCTGCCTCCAATAGATTTCCTAAGCACTAGTGTTTTAAGGAACAGATTAAAAAGAGAATCCTAATGTGATTTCTTTATAATGGGTGTGTTCCTTATCTTATCCTAGTGTCTAAGCTCTTCTCCATGGCTGGACCCTCAAATAATATTCCTTTACGTGCTAAGGGGTATCTACAGACTGGGATAGGTTTAATAACTACCCAACTCTAACGCGTACACTAACCCTAACCCCTACCCTAACCGTAACACGTACCCTAATTCTAACACGTACCCTAAACCGAGCCCTAACCCTAACACTAACCCTAACCCTAACCCTAACCCATACCCTACGCCATACCCGAACCCCTCCCCAAACCCGTACGCTACGTCGTACCCTAAGCCTAACCCTAAGACTAACCCTAACCCCTACCGTAACCCTAACACGTACCCTAATCCTAACCGGTACCTTAAACCGAGCCCTAACCCTAACCCTAACCCTAACCCATACCCTACACCATACACGAACCCGTCCCCGAACCCATACCCTAAGCCGTACCCTAAGCCTAACCCTCAGCCTAACCCTAACCCTAGGCTACCCTTGACTGCTTCTGCCTCCAATAGATTTCCTAAGCACTAGTGTTTTAAGGAACAGATTAAAAAGAGAATCCTAATGTGATTTCTTTATAATGGGTGTGTTCCTAATCTTATCCTAGTGTCTAAGCTCTTCTCCATGGCTGGACCCTCAAATAATATTCCTTTACGTGCTAAGGGGTATCTAGAGACTGGGATAGGTTTAATAACTACCCAACCCTAACGTGTACACTAACCCTAACCCCTACCCTAACCCTAACACGTACCCTAATCCTAACCCGTACCCTAAACCGAGCCCTAACCCTAACACTAACCCTAACCCTAACCCTAACCCATACCCTACGCCGTACCCGAACCCCACCCCGAACCCGTACCCTAAGCCGTACCCTAAGCCTAACCCTAAGCCTAACCCTAACCCTAGGCTACCCTTGACTGCTTCTGCCTCCAATAGATATCCTAAGCACAAGTGTTTTAAGGAACAGCTTAAAAAGAGAATCCTAATGTGATTTCTTTATAATGGGTGTGTTCCTTAACTTATCCTAGTGTCTAAACTCTTCTCCATTGCTGGACCCCCAAATAATATTCCTTTACGTGTTAAGGGGTATCTAGAGAGTGGGATAGGTTTAATAACTACCCTACCCCTAACGCGTACCCTAACCCTAACCCCTACCCTAACCCTAACACGTACCCTAATCCTAACCCGTACCCTAAACCGAGCCCTAACCCTAACACTAACCCTAACCCTAACACTAACCCATACCCTACACCAAACACGAACCCGTCCCCGAACCCATACCCTAAGCCGTACCCTAAGCCTAAACCTCAGCCTAACACTAACCCTAGGCTACCCTTGACTGCTTCTGTCTCCAGTAGATTTCCTAAGCACTAGTGTTTTAAGGAACAGATTAAAAAGAGAATCCTAATGTGATTTCTTTATAATGGGTGTGTTCCTTATCTTATCCTAGTGTCTAAGCTCTTCTCCATGCCTGGCCACTCAAATAATATTCCTTTACGTGCTAAGGGGTATCTAGAGACTGGGATAGGTTTAATAACTACCCTAACCCTAACGCGTACCCTAACCCTAACTCCTAACCTAACCCTAACACGTACCCTAATCCTAACCCGTACCCTAAACCGAGCCCTAACCCTAACACTAACCCTAACCCTAACCCTAACCCATACCCTACGCCGTACCCGAACCCCTCCCCAAACCCGTACCCTACGTCGTACCCTAAGCCTAACCCTAAGACTAACCCTAACCCCTACCGTAACCCTAACACGTACCCTAATCCTAACCCGTACCTTAAACCGAGCCCTAACCCTAACCCTAACCCTAACCCATACCCTACACCATACACGAACCCGTCCCCGAACCCATACCCTAAGCCGTACCCTAAGCCTAACCCTCAGCCTAACCCTAACCCTAGGCTACCCTTGACTGCTTCTGCCTCCAATAGATTTCGTAAGCACTAGTGTTTTAAGGAACAGATTAAAAAGAGAATCCTCATGTGATTTCTTTATAATGGGTGTGTTCCTAATCTTATCCTAGTGTCTAAGCTCTTCTCCATGGCTGGACCCTCAAATAATATTCCTTTACGTGCTAAGGGGTATCTAGAGACTGGGATAGGTTTAATAACTACCCAACCCTAACGTGTACCCTAACCCTAACCCCTACCCTAACCCTAACACGTACCCTAATCCTAACCCGTACCCTAAACCGAGCCCTAACCCTAACACTAACCCTAACCCTAACCCTAACCCATACCCTACGCCGTACCCGAACCCCACCCCGAACCCGTACCCTAAGCCGTACCCTAAGCCTAACCCTAAGCCTAACCCTAACCCTAGGCTACCCTTGACTGCTTCTGCTTCCAATAGATTTCCTAAGCACTAGTGTTTTAAGGAACAGATTAAAAAGAGAATCCTAATGTGATTTCTTTATAATGGGTGTGTTCCTTATCTTATCCTAGTGTCTAAGCTCTTCTCCATGGCTGGACCCTCAAATAATATTCCTTTACATGCTAAGGCGTATCTACAGACTGGAATAGGTTTAATAACTACCCAACTCTAATGCGTACACTAACCCTAACCCCTACCCTAACCCTAACACGTACCCTAATCCTAACCCGTACCCTAAACCGAGCCCTAACCCTAACACTAACACTAACCCTAACCCATACCCTACGCCGTACCCGAACCCCTCCCCGAACCCGCACCCTAAGCTGTACCCTAAGCCTAACCCTAAGCCTAACCCTAACCCTAGGCTTACCCTTGACTGCTTCTGCCTCCAATAGATTTCCTAAGCACTAGTGTTTTAAGGAACAGCTTAAAAAGAGAATCCTAATGTGATTTCTTTATAATGGGTGTGTTCCTTGTCTTATCCTAGTGTCTAAGCTCTTCTCCATGGCTGGTCCCCCAAATAATATTCCTTTACGTGTTAAGGGGTATCTAGAGAGTGGGATAGGTTTAATAACTACCCTACCCCTAACGCGTACCCTAACCCTAACCACTACCCTAACACTAACACGTACCCTAAACCTAACCCATACCCTAAACCGAGCCCTAACCCTAACCCTAACCCTAACCCTAATCGTAACCCATACCCTACACCATACACGAACCCTTCCCCGAACCCGTACCCTAAGCCGTACCCTAAGCCTAATCCTCAGCCTAACCCTAACCCTAGGCTACCCTTGACTCCTTCTGCCTCCAGTAGATTTCCTAAGCACTAGTGTTTTAAGGAACAGCTTAAAAAGAAAATCCTAATGTGATTTCTTTATAATGGGGGTGTTCCTAATCTTATCCTAGTGTCTAAGCTCTTCTCCAGGGCTGGACCCTCAAATAATATTCCTTTACGTGCTAAGGGGTATCTAGAGACTGGGATAGGTTTAATAACTACCCAACCCTAACGTGTACCCTAACCCTAACCCCTACCCTAACCCTAACACGTACCCTAATCCTAACCCATACCCTAAACCGAGACCTAACCCTAACACTAACCCTAACTCTAACCCTAACCCATACCCTACGCCGTACCCGAACCCCTCCCCGAACCCGTACCCTAAGCCGTACCCTAAGCCTAACCCTAAGCCTAACCCTAACCCTAGGCTACCCTTGACTGCTTCTGCCTCCAATAGATTTCCTAAGCACAAGTGTTTTAATCATCAGCTTAAAAAGAGAATCCTAATGTGATTTCTTTATTATGGGTGTGTTCCTTGTCTTATCCTAGTGTCTAAGCTCTTCTCCATGGCTGGACCCTCAAATAATATTCCTTTACGTGCTACGGGGTATCTAGGGACTGGGATAGGTTTAATAACTACCCTAAACCCATCGCGTACCCTAACCCTAACTCCTACCCTAACCCTAACAAGTACCCTAATCCTAACACGTACCCTAAACCGAGCCCTAAATTTAACACTAACCCTAACCCTAACCCATACCCTACGCCGTACCCGAACCCCTCCCCGACCCCGTACCCTAAGCCGTACCCTAAGCCTAACCCTAAGCCTAACCCTAACCCTAGGCTACCCTTGACTGCTTCTGCCTCCAATAGATTTCCTAAGCACTAGTGTTTTAAGGAACAGATTAAAAAGAGAATCCTAATGTGATTTCTTTATAATGGGTGTGTTCCTTATCTTATCCTAGTGTCTAAACTCTTCTCCATGGCTGGACCCCCAAATAATATTCCTTTACGTGTTAAGGGGTATGTAGAGAGTGGGATAGGTTTAATATCTACCCTACCCCTAACGCGTACCCTAACCCTAACGACTACCCTAACCCTAACACGTACCCTAATCCTAACCCGTACCCTAAACCGAGCCCTAACCCTAACACTAACCCTAACCCTAACCCTAACCCATACCCTACACCATACACGAACCCTTCCCCGAACCCATACCCTAAGCCGTACCCTAAGCCTAACCCTCAGCCTAACCCTAACCCTAGGCTACCCTTGACTGCTTCTGCCTCCAATAGATTTCCTAAGCACTAGTGTTTTAAGGAACAGATTAAAAAGAGAATCCTAATGTGATTTCTTTATAATGGGTGTGTTCCTTATCTTATCCTAGTGTCTAAGCTCTTCTCCATGGCTGGACCCTCAAATAATATTCCTTTACGTGCTAAGGGGTATCTACAGACTGGGATAGGTTTAATAACTACCCAACTCTAACGCGTACACTAACCCTAACCCCTACCCTAACCGTAACACGTACCCTAATCCTAACACGTACCCTAAACCGAGCCCTAACCCTAACACTAACCCTAACCCTAACCCTAACCCATACCCTACGCCGTACCCGAACCCCTCCCCAAACCCGTACCCTACGTCGTACCCTAAGCCTAACCCTAAGACTAACCCTAACCCCTACCGTAACCCTAACACGTACCCTAATCCTAACCCGTACCTTAAACCGAGCCCTAACCCTAACCCTATCCCTAACCCATACCCTACACCATACACGAACCCGTCCCCGAACCCATACCCTAAGCCGTACCCTAAGCCTAACCCTCAGCCTAACCCTAACCCTAGGCTACCCTTGACTGCTTCTGCCTCCAATAGATTTCCTAAGCACTAGTGTTTTAAGGAACAGATTAAAAAGAGAATCCTAATGTGATTTCTTTATAATGGGTGTGTTCCTAATCTTATCCTAGTGTCTAAGCTCTTCTCCATGGCTGGACCCTCAAATAATATTCCTTTACGTGCTAAGGGGTATCTAGAGACTGGGATAGGTTTAATAACTACCCAACCCTAACGTGTACCCTAACCCTAACCCCTACCCTAACCCTAACACGTACCCTAATCCTAACCCGTACCCTAAACCGAGCCCTAACCCTAACACTAACCCTAACACTAACCCTAACCCATACCCTACGCCGTACCCGAACCCCACCCCGAACCCGTACCCTAAGCCGTACCCTAAGCCTAACCCTAAGCCTAACCCTAACCCTAGGCTACCCTTGACTGCTTCTGCCTCCAATAGATATCCTAAGCACAAGTGTTTTAAGGAACAGCTTAAAAAGAGAATCCTAATGTGATTTCTTTATAATGGGTGTGTTCCTTAACTTATCCTAGTGTCTAAACTCTTCTCCATTGCTGGACCCCCAAATAATATTCCTTTACGTGTTAAGGGGTATCTAGAGAGTGGGATAGGTTTAATAACTACCCTACCCCTAACGCATACCCTAACCCTAACCCCTACCCTAACCCTAACACGTACCCTAATCCTAACCCGTACCCTAAACCGAGCCCTAACCCTAACACTAACCCTAACCCTAACACTAACCCATACCCTACACCATACACGAACCCGTCCCCGAACCCATACCGTAAGCCGTACCCTAAGCCTAAACCTCAGCCTAACACTAACCCTAGGCTACCCTTGACTGCTTCTGTCTCCAATAGATTTCCTAAGCACTAGTGTTTTAAGGAACAGATTAAAAAGAGAATCCTAATGTGATTTCTTTATAATGGGTGTGTTCCTTATCTTATCCTAGTGTCTAAGCTCTTCTCCATGCCTGGCCACTCAAATAATATTCCTTTACATGCTAAGGGGTATCTAGAGACTGGGATAGGTTTAATAACTACCCTAACCCTAAAGCGTACCCTAACCCTAACTCCTAACCTAACCCTAACACGTACCCTAATCCTAACCCGTACCCTAAACCGAGCCCTAACCCTAACACTAACCCTAACCCTAACCCTAACCCATACCCTACGCCGTACCCGAACCCCTCCCCAAACCCGTACCCTACGTCGTACCCTAAGCCTAACCCTAAGACTAACCCTAACCCCTACCGTAACCCTAACACGTACCCTAATCCTAACCCGTACCTTAAACCGAGCCCTAACCCTAACCCTAACCCTAACCCATACCCTACACCATACACGAACCCGTCCCCGAACCCATACCCTAAGCCGTACCCTACGCCTAACCCTCAGCCTAACCCTAACCCTAGGCTACCCTTGACTGCTTCTGCCTCCAATAGATTTCCTAAGCACTAGTGTTTTAAGGAACAGATTAAAAAGAGAATCCTAATGTGATTTCTTTATAATGGGTGTGTTCCTAATCTTATCCTAGTGTCTAAGCTCTTCTCCATGGCTGGACCCTCAAATAATATTCCTTTACGTGCTAAGGGGTATCTAGACACTGGGATAGGTTTAATAACTACCCAACCCTAACGTGTACCCTAACCCTAACCCCTACCCTAACCCTAACACGTACCCTAATCCTAACCCGTACCCTAAACCGAGCCCTAACCCTAACACTAACCCTAACCCTAACCCTAACCCATACCCTACGCCGTACCCGAACGCAACCCCGAACCCGTACCCTAAGCCGTACCCTAAGCCTAACCCTAAGCCTAACCCTAACCCTAGGCTACCCTTGACTGCTTCTGCCTCCAATAGATATCCTAAGCACAAGTGTTTTAAGGAACAGCTTAAAAAGAGAATCCTAATGTGATTTCTTTATAATGGGTGTGTTCCTTAACTTATCCTAGTGTCTAAACTCTTCTCCATTGCTGGACCCCCAAATAATATTCCTTTACGTGTTAAGGGGTATCTAGAGAGTGGGATAGGTTTAATAACTACCCTACCCCTAACGCGTACCCTAACCCTAACTCCTACCCTAACCCTAACACGTACCCTAATCCTAACCCGTACCCTAAACCGAGCCCTAACCCTAACCCATACCCTACACCATACACGAACCCGTCCCCGAACCCATACCCTAAGCCGTACCCTAAGCCTACCCCTCAGCCTAACCCTAACCCTAGGCTACCCTTGACTTCTTCTGCCTCCAATAGATTTCCTAAGCACTAGTGTTTTAAGGAACAGATTAAAAAGAGAATCCTAATGTGATTTCTTTATAATGGGTGTGTTCCTAATCTTATCCTAGTGTCTAAGCTCTTCTCCATGGCTGGACCCTCAAATAATATTCCTTTACGTGCTAAGGGGTATCTAGAGACTGGGATAGGTTTAATAACTACCCAACCCTAACGTGTACCCTAACCCTAACCCCTACCCTAACCCTAACACGTACCCTAATCCTAACCCGTACCCTAAACCGAGCCCTAACCCTAACACTAACCCTAAACCTAACCCTAACCCATACCCTACGCCGTACCCGAACCCGTCCCCGAAGCCGTACCCTAAGCCGTACCCTAAGCCTAACCCTCAGCCTAACCCTAACCCTAGGCTACCCTTGACTGCTTCTGCCTCCAATAGATTTCCTAAGCACTAGTGTTTTAAGGAACAGCTTAAAAAGAGAATCCTAATGTGATTTCTTTATAATGGGTGTGTTCCTTATCTTATCCTAGTGTCTAAGCTCTTCGCCATGGCTGCACCCTCAAATAATATTCCTTTACGTGCTAAGGGGTATCTAGAGACTGGGATAGGTTTAATAACTACCCAACCCTAACGCGTACCCTAACCCTAACCCCTACCCTAACCCTAACACGTACCCTAATCCTAACCCGTACCCTAAACCGAGCCCTAACCCTAACACTAACCCTAAACCTAACCCTAACCCATACCCTACACCATACACGAACCCCTCCCCGAACCCAAACCCTAAGCCGTACCCTAAGCCTAACCCTCAGCCTAACCCTAACACTAGGCTACCCTTGACTGCTTCTGCCTCCAATAGATTTCCTAAGCACTAGTGTTTTAAGGAACAGCTTAAAAAGAGAATCCTAATGTGATTTCTTTATAATGGGTGTGTTCCTTGTCTTATCCTAGTGTCTAAGCTCTTCTCCATGGCTGGACCCTCAAATAATATTCCTTTACGTGCTAAGGGGTATCTAGGGACTGGGATAGGTTTAATAACTACCCTAACCCTATCGAGTACCCTAACCCTAACTCCTACCCTAACCCTAACACGTACCCTAATCCTAACACGTACCCTAAACCGAGCCCTAACTTTAACACTAACCCTAACCCTAACACTAACCCATACCCTACGCCGTACCCGAACCCCTCCCCGACCCGGTACCCTAAGCCGTACCCTAAGCCTAACCCTCAGCCTAACCCTAACCCTAGGCTACCCTTGACTGCTTCTGCCTCCAATAGATTTCCTAAGCACTAGTGTTTTAAGGAACAGATTAAAAAGAGAATCCTAATGTGATTTCTTTATAATGGGTGTGTTCCTTATCTTATCCTAGTGTCTAAGCTCTTCTCCATGGCTGGACCCTCAAATAATATTCCTTTACGTGCTAAGGGGTATCTACAGACTGGGATAGGTTTAATAACTACCCAACTCTAACGCGTACACTAACCCTAACCCCTACCCTAACCCTAACACGTACCCTAATCCTAACACGTACCCTAAACCGAGCCCTAACCCTAACACTAACCCTAACCCTAACCCTAACCCATACCCTACGCCGTACCCGAACCCCTCCCCAAACCCGTACCCTACGTCGTACCCTAAGCCTAACCCTAAGCCTAACCCTAACCCCTACCCTAACCCTAACACGTACCCTAATCCTAACCCGTACCTTAAACCGAGCCCTAACCCTAACCCTAACCCTAACCCATACCCTACACCATACACGAACCCGTCCCCGAACCCATACCCTAAGCCGTACCCTAAGCCTAACCCTCAGCCTAACCCTAACCCTAGGCTACCCTTGACTGCTTCTGCCTCCAATAGATTTCCTAAGCACTAGTGTTTTAAGGAACAGATTAAAAAGAGACTCCTAATGTGATTTCTTTATAATGGGTGTGTTCCTTATCTTATCCTAGTGTCTAAGTTCTTCTCCATGGCTGGACCCTCAAATAATATTCCTTTACGTGCTAAGGGGTATCTAGAGACTGGGATAGGTTTAATAACTACCCTAACCCTAACGCGTACCCTAACCCTAACTCCTACCCTAACCCTAACACGTACCCTAATCCTAACACGTACCCTAAACAGAGCCCTAACCGTAACACTAACCCTAACCCTAACCCTAACCCATACCCTACGCCGTACCCGAACCCCTCCCCGAACCCGTACCCTACGTCGTACCCTAAGCCTAACCCTAAGCCTAACCCTAACCCTAGGCTACCCTTGACTGCTTCTGCCTCCAATAGATTTCCTAAGCACTAGTGTTTTAAGGAACAGATTAAAAAGAGAATCCTAATGTGATTTCTTTATAATGGGTGTGTTCCTTATCTTATCCTAGTGTCTAAACTCTTCTCCATGGCAGGACCCCCCAATAATATTCCTTTACGTGTTAAGGGGTATCTAGAGAGTGGGATAGGTTTAATAACTACCCTACCCCTAACGCGTACCCTAACCCTAACCCCTACCCTAACCCTAACACGTACCCTAATCCTAACCCGTACCCTAAACCGAGCCCTAACCCTAACCCATACCCTACACCATACACGAACCCGTCCCCGAACCCATACCCTAAGCCGTACCCTAAGCCTACCCCTCAGCCTAACCCTAACCCTAGGCTACCCTTGACTTCTTCTGCCTCCAATAGATTTCCTAAGCACTAGTGTTTTAAGGAACAGATTAAAAAGAGAATCCTAATGTGATTTCTTTATAATGGGTGTGTTCCTAATCTTATCCTAGTGTCTAAGCTCTTCTCCATGGCTGGACCCTCAAATAATATTCCTTTACGTGCTAAGGGGTATCTAGAGACTGGGATAGGTTTAATAACTACCCAACCCTAACGTGTACCCTAACCCTAACCCCTACCCTAACCCTAACACGTACCCTAATCCTAACCCGTACCCTAAACCGAGCCCTAACCCTAACACTAACCCTAAACCTAACCCTAACCCATACCCTACGCCGTACCCGAACCCGTCCCCGAAGCCGTACCCTAAGCCGTACCCTAAGCCTAACCCTCAGCCTAACCCTAACCCTAGGCTACCCTTGACTGCTTCTGCCTCCAATAGATTTCCTAAGCACTAGTGTTTTAAGGAACAGCTTAAAAAGAGAATCCTAATGTGATTTCTTTATAATGGGTGTGTTCCTTATCTTATCCTAGTGTCTAAGCTCTTCTCCATGGCTGCACCCTCAAATAATATTCCTTTACGTGCTAAGGGGTATCTAGAGACTGGGATAGGTTTAATAACTACCCAACCCTAACGCGTACCCTAACCCTAACCCCTACCCTAACCCTAACACGTACCCTAATCCTAACCCGTACCCTAAACCGAGCCCTAACCCTAACACTAACCCTAAACCTAACCCTAACCCATACCCTACACCATACACGAACCCCTCCCCGAACCCAAACCCTAAGCCGTACCCTAAGCCTAACCCTCAGCCTAACCCTAACACTAGGCTACCCTTGACTGCTTCTGCCTCCAATAGATTTCCTAAGCACTAGTGTTTTAAGGAACAGCTTAAAAAGAGAATCCTAATGTGATTTCTTTATAATGGGTGTGTTCCTTGTCTTATCCTAGTGTCTAAGCTCTTCTCCATGGCTGGACCCTCAAATAATATTCCTTTACGTGCTAAGGGGTATCTAGGGACTGGGATAGGTTTAATAACTACCCTAACCCTATCGAGTACCCTAACCCTAACTCCTACCCTAACCCTAACACGTACCCTAATCCTAACACGTACCCTAAACCGAGCCCTAACTTTAACACTAACCCTAACCCTAACACTAACCCATACCCTACGCCGTACCCGAACCCCTCCCCGACCCGGTACCCTAAGCCGTACCCTAAGCCTAACCCTCAGCCTAACCCTAACCCTAGGCTACCCTTGACTGCTTCTGCCTCCAATAGATTTCCTAAGCACTAGTGTTTTAAGGAACAGATTAAAAAGAGAATCCTAATGTGATTTCTTTATAATGGGTGTGTTCCTTATCTTATCCTAGTGTCTAAGCTCTTCTCCATGGCTGGACCCTCAAATAATATTCCTTTACGTGCTAAGGGGTATCTACAGACTGGGATAGGTTTAATAACTACCCAACTCTAACGCGTACACTAACCCTAACCCCTACCCTAACCCTAACACCTACCCTAATCCTAACACGTACCCTAAACCGAGCCCTAACCCTAACACTAACCCTAACCCTAACCCTAACCCATACCCTACGCCGTACCCGAACCCCTCCCCAAACCCGTACCCTACGTCGTACCCTAAGCCTAACCCTAAGCCTAACCCTAACCCCTACCCTAACCCTAACACGTACCCTAATCCTAACCCGTACCTTAAACCGAGCCCTAACCCTAACCCTAACCCTAACCCATACCCTACACCATACACGAACCCGTCCCCGAACCCATACCCTAACCCGTACCCTAAGCCTAACCCTCAGCCTAACCCTAACCCTAGGCTACCCTTGACTGCTTCTGCCTCCAATAGATTTCCTAAGCACTAGTGTTTTAAGGAACAGATTAAAAAGAGACTCCTAATGTGATTTCTTTATAATGGGTGTGTTCCTTATCTTATCCTAGTGTCTAAGTTCTTCTCCATGGCTGGACCCTCAAATAATATTCCTTTACGTGCTAAGGGGTATCTAGAGACTGGGATAGGTTTAATAACTACCCTAACCCTAACGCGTACCCTAACCCTAACTCCTACCCTAACCCTAACACGTACCCTAATCCTAACACGTACCCTAAACAGAGCCCTAACCCTAACACTAACCCTAACCCTAACCCTAACCCATACCCTACGCCGTACCCGAACCCCTCCCCGAACCCGTACCCTACGTCGTACCCTAAGCCTAACCCTAAGCCTAACCCTAACCCTAGGCTACCCTTGACTGCTTCTGCCTCCAATAGATTTCCTAAGCACTAGTGTTTTAAGGAACAGATTAAAAAGAGAATCCTAATGTGATTTCTTTATAATGGGTGTGTTCCTTATCTTATCCTAGTGTCTAAACTCTTCTCCATGGCTGGACCCCCCAATAATATTCCTTTACGTGTTAAGGGGTATCTAGAGACTGGGATAGGTTTAATAACTACCCAACCCTAACGCGTACCCTAACCCTAACCCCTACCCTAACCCTAACACGTACCCTAATCCTAACCCGTACCCTAAACCGAGCCCTAACCCTAACACTAACCCTAAACCTAACCCTAACCCATACCCTACACCATACACGAACCCCTCCCCGAACCCAAACCCTAAGCCGTACCCTAAGCCTAACCCTCAGCCTAACCCTAACACTAGGCTACCCTTGACTGCTTCTGCCTCCAATAGATTTCCTAAGCACTAGTGTTTTAAGGAACAGCTTAAAAAGAGAATCCTAATGTGATTTCTTTATAATGGGTGTGTTCCTTGTCTTATCCTAGTGTCTAAGCTCTTCTCCATGGCTGGACCCTCAAATAATATTCCTTTACGTGCTAAGGGGTATCTAGGGACTGGGATAGGTTTAATAACTACCCTAACCCTATCGAGTACCCTAACCCTAACTCCTACCCTAACCCTAACACGTACCCTAATCCTAACACGTACCCTAAACCGAGCCCTAACTTTAACACTAACCCTAACCCTAACACTAACCCATACCCTACGCCGTACCCGAACCCCTCCCCGACCCGGTACCCTAAGCCGTACCCTAAGCCTAACCCTCAGCCTAACCCTAACCCTAGGCTACCCTTGACTGCTTCTGCCTCCAATAGATTTCCTAAGCACTAGTGTTTTAAGGAACAGATTAAAAAGAGAATCCTAATGTGATTTCTTTATAATGGGTGTGTTCCTTATCTTATCCTAGTGTCTAAGCTCTTCTCCATGGCTGGACCCTCAAATAATATTCCTTTACGTGCTAAGGGGTATCTACAGACTGGGATAGGTTTAATAACTACCCAACTCTAACGCGTACACTAACCCTAACCCCTACCCTAACCCTAACACGTACCCTAATCCTAACACGTACCCTAAACCGAGCCCTAACCCTAACACTAACCCTAACCCTAACCCTAACCCATACCCTACGCCGTACCCGAACCCCTCCCCAAACCCGTACCCTACGTCGTACCCTAAGCCTAACCCTAAGCCTAACCCTAACCCCTACCCTAACCCTAACACGTACCCTAATCCTAACCCGTACCTTAAACCGAGCCCTAACCCTAACCCTAACCCTAACCCATACCCTACACCATACACGAACCCGTCCCCGAACCCATACCCTAAGCCGTACCCTAAGCCTAACCCTCAGCCTAACCCTAACCCTAGGCTACCCTTGACTGCTTCTGCCTCCAATAGATTTCCTAAGCACTAGTGTTTTAAGGAACAGATTAAAAAGAGACTCCTAATGTGATTTCTTTATAATGGGTGTGTTCCTTATCTTATCCTAGTGTCTAAGTTCTTCTCCATGGCTGGACCCTCAAATAATATTCCTTTACGTGCTAAGGGGTATCTAGAGACTGGGATAGGTTTAATAACTACCCTAACCCTAACGCGTACCCTAACCCTAACTCCTACCCTAACCCTAACACGTACCCTAATCCTAACACGTACCCTAAACAGAGCCCTAACCGTAACACTAACCCTAACCCTAACCCTAACCCATACCCTACGCCGTACCCGAACCCCTCCCCGAACCCGTACCCTACGTCGTACCCTAAGCCTAACCCTAAGCCTAACCCTAACCCTAGGCTACCCTTGACTGCTTCTGCCTCCAATAGATTTCCTAAGCACTAGTGTTTTAAGGAACAGATTAAAAAGAGAATCCTAATGTGATTTCTTTATAATGGGTGTGTTCCTTATCTTATCCTAGTGTCTAAACTCTTCTCCATGGCAGGACCCCCCAATAATATTCCTTTACGTGTTAAGGGGTATCTAGAGAGTGGGATAGGTTTAATAACTACCCTACCCCTAACGCGTACCCTAACCCTAACCCCTACCCTAACCCTAACACGTACCCTAATCCTAACCCGTACCCTAAACCGAGCCCTAACCCTAACCCATACCCTACACCATACACGAACCCGTCCCCGAACCCATACCCTAAGCCGTACCCTAAGCCTACCCCTCAGCCTAACCCTAACCCTAGGCTACCCTTGACTTCTTCTGCCTCCAATAGATTTCCTAAGCACTAGTGTTTTAAGGAACAGATTAAAAAGAGAATCCTAATGTGATTTCTTTATAATGGGTGTGTTCCTAATCTTATCCTAGTGTCTAAGCTCTTCTCCATGGCTGGACCCTCAAATAATATTCCTTTACGTGCTAAGGGGTATCTAGAGACTGGGATAGGTTTAATAACTACCCAACCCTAACGTGTACCCTAACCCTAACCCCTACCCTAACCCTAACACGTACCCTAATCCTAACCCGTACCCTAAACCGAGCCCTAACCCTAACACTAACCCTAAACCTAACCCTAACCCATACCCTACGCCGTACCCGAACCCGTCCCCGAAGCCGTACCCTAAGCCGTACCCTAAGCCTAACCCTCAGCCTAACCCTAACCCTAGGCTACCCTTGACTGCTTCTGCCTCCAATAGATTTCCTAAGCACTAGTGTTTTAAGGAACAGCTTAAAAAGAGAATCCTAATGTGATTTCTTTATAATGGGTGTGTTCCTTATCTTATCCTAGTGTCTAAGCTCTTCTCCATGGCTGCACCCTCAAATAATATTCCTTTACGTGCTAAGGGGTATCTAGAGACTGGGATAGGTTTAATAACTACCCAACCCTAACGCGTACCCTAACCCTAACCCCTACCCTAACCCTAACACGTACCCTAATCCTAACCCGTACCCTAAACCGAGCCCTAACCCTAACACTAACCCTAAACCTAACCCTAACCCATACCCTACACCATACACGAACCCCTCCCCGAACCCAAACCCTAAGCCGTACCCTAAGCCTAACCCTCAGCCTAACCCTAACACTAGGCTACCCTTGACTGCTTCTGCCTCCAATAGATTTCCTAAGCACTAGTGTTTTAAGGAACAGCTTAAAAAGAGAATCCTAATGTGATTTCTTTATAATGGGTGTGTTCCTTGTCTTATCCTAGTGTCTAAGCTCTTCTCCATGGCTGGACCCTCAAATAATATTCCTTTACGTGCTAAGGGGTATCTAGGGACTGGGATAGGTTTAATAACTACCCTAACCCTATCGAGTACCCTAACCCTAACTCCTACCCTAACCCTAACACGTACCCTAATCCTAACACGTACCCTAAACCGAGCCCTAACTTTAACACTAACCCTAACCCTAACACTAACCCATACCCTACGCCGTACCCGAACCCCTCCCCGACCCGGTACCCTAAGCCGTACCCTAAGCCTAACCCTCAGCCTAACCCTAACCCTAGGCTACCCTTGACTGCTTCTGCCTCCAATAGATTTCCTAAGCACTAGTGTTTTAAGGAACAGATTAAAAAGAGAATCCTAATGTGATTTCTTTATAATGGGTGTGTTCCTTATCTTATCCTAGTGTCTAAGCTCTTCTCCATGGCTGGACCCTCAAATAATATTCCTTTACGTGCTAAGGGGTATCTACAGACTGGGATAGGTTTAATAACTACCCAACTCTAACGCGTACACTAACCCTAACCCCTACCCTAACCCTAACACGTACCCTAATCCTAACACGTACCCTAAACCGAGCCCTAACCCTAACACTAACCCTAACCCTAACCCTAACCCATACCCTACGCCGTACCCGAACCCCTCCCCAAACCCGTACCCTACGTCGTACCCTAAGCCTAACCCTAAGCCTAACCCTAACCCCTACCCTAACCCTAACACGTACCCTAATCCTAACCCGTACCTTAAACCGAGCCCTAACCCTAACCCTAACCCTAACCCATACCCTACACCATACACGAACCCGTCCCCGAACCCATACCCTAAGCCGTACCCTAAGCCTAACCCTCAGCCTAACCCTAACCCTAGGCTACCCTTGACTGCTTCTGCCTCCAATAGATTTCCTAAGCACTAGTGTTTTAAGGAACAGATTAAAAAGAGACTCCTAATGTGATTTCTTTATAATGGGTGTGTTCCTTATCTTATCCTAGTGTCTAAGTTCTTCTCCATGGCTGGACCCTCAAATAATATTCCTTTACGTGCTAAGGGGTATCTAGAGACTGGGATAGGTTTAATAACTACCCTAACCCTAACGCGTACCCTAACCCTAACTCCTACCCTAACCCTAACACGTACCCTAATCCTAACACGTACCCTAAACAGAGCCCTAACCCTAACACTAACCCTAACCCTAACCCTAACCCATACCCTACGCCGTACCCGAACCCCTCCCCGAACCCGTACCCTACGTCGTACCCTAAGCCTAACCCTAAGCCTAACCCTAACCCTAGGCTACCCTTGACTGCTTCTGCCTCCAATAGATTTCCTAAGCACTAGTGTTTTAAGGAACAGATTAAAAAGAGAATCCTAATGTGATTTCTTTATAATGGGTGTGTTCCTTATCTTATCCTAGTGTCTAAACTCTTCTCCATGGCTGGACCCCCCAATAATATTCCTTTACGTGTTAAGGGGTATCTAGAGAGTGGGATAGGTTTAATAACTACCCTACCCCTAACGCGTACCCTAACCCTAACCCCTACCCTAACCCTAACACGTACCCTAATCCTAACCCGTACCCTAAACCGAGCCCTAACCCTAACACTAACCCTAAACCTAACCCTAACCCATACCCTACGCCGTACCCGAACCCGTCCCCGAAGCCGTACCCTAAGCCGTACCCTAAGCCTAACCCTCAGCCTAACCCTAACCCTAGGCTACCCTTGACTGCTTCTGCCTCCAATAGATTTCCTAAGCCCTAGTGTTTTAAGGAACAGCTTAAAAAGAGAATCCTAATGTGATTTCTTTATAATGGGTGTGTTCCTTATCTTATCCTAGTGTCTAAGCTCTTCTCCATGGCTGCACCCTCAAATAATATTCCTTTACGTGCTAAGGGGTATCTAGAGACTGGGATAGGTTTAATAACTACCCAACCCTAACGCGTACCCTAACCCTAACCCCTACCCTAACCCTAACACGTACCCTAATCCTAACCCGTACCCTAAACCGAGCCCTAACCCTAACACTAACCCTAAACCTAACCCTAACCCATACCCTACACCATACACGAACCCCTCCCCGAACCCAAACCCTAAGCCGTACCCTAAGCCTAACCCTCAGCCTAACCCTAACACTAGGCTACCCTTGACTGCTTCTGCCTCCAATAGATTTCCTAAGCACTAGTGTTTTAAGGAACAGCTTAAAAAGAGAATCCTAATGTGATTTCTTTATAATGGGTGTGTTCCTTGTCTTATCCTAGTGTCTAAGCTCTTCTCCATGGCTGGACCCTCAAATAATATTCCTTTACGTGCTAAGGGGTATCTAGGGACTGGGATAGGTTTAATAACTACCCTAACCCTATCGAGTACCCTAACCCTAACTCCTACCCTAACCCTAACACGTACCCTAATCCTAACACGTACCCTAAACCGAGCCCTAACTTTAACACTAACCCTAACCCTAACACTAACCCATACCCTACGCCGTACCCGAACCCCTCCCCGACCCGGTACCCTAAGCCGTACCCTAAGCCTAACCCTAAGCCTAACCCTAACCCTAGGCTACCCTTGACTGCTTCTGCCTCCAATAGATTTCCTAAGCACTAGTGTTTTAAGGAACAGATTAAAAAGAGAATCCTAATGTGATTTCTTTATAATGGATGTGTTCCTTATCTTATCCTAGTGTCTAAACTCTTCTCCATGGCTGGACCCCCAAATAATATTCCTTTACGTGTTAAGGGGTATCTAGAGAGTGGGATAGGTTTAATATCTACCCTACCCCTAACGCGTACCCTAACCCTAACCACTACCCTAACCCTAACACGTACCCTAATCCTAACCCGTACCCTAAACCGAGCCCTAACCCTAACACTAACCCTAACCCTAACCCTAACCCATACCCTACACCATACACGAACCCGTCCCCGAACCCATACCCTAAGCCGTACCCTAAGCCTAACCCTCAGCCTAACCCTAACCCTAGGCTACCCTTGACTGCTTCTGCCTCCAATAGATTTCCTAAGCACTAGTGTTTTAAGGAACAGATTAAAAACAGAATCCTAATGTGATTTCTTTATAATGGGGGTGTTCCTAATCTTATCCTAGTGTCTAAGCTCTTCTCCAGGGCTGGAGCCTCAAATAATATTCCTTTACGTGCTAAGGGGTATCTAGAGACTGGGATAGGTTTAATAACTACCCAACCCTAACGTGTACCCTAACCCTAACCCGTACCCTAACCCTAACACGTACCCTAATCCTAACCCGTACCCTAAACCGAGCCCTAACCCTAACACTAACCCTAACTCTAACCCTAACCCATACCCTACTCCGTACCCGAACCCCTCCCCGAACCCGTACCCTAAGCCGTACCCTAAGCCTAACCCTAAGCCTAACCCTAACCCTAGGCTACCCTTGACTGCTTCTGCCTCCAATAGATTTCCTAAGCACTAGTGTTTTAAGGAACAGATTAAAAAGAGAATCCTAATGTGATTTCTTTATAATGGGTGTGTTCCTTAACTTATCCTAATGTCTAAACTCTTCTCCATGGCTGGACCCCCCAATAATATTCCTTTACGTGTTAAGGGGTATCTAGAGAGTGGGATAGGTTTAATAACTACCCTACCCCTAACGCGTACCCTAACCCTAACCCCTACCCTAACCCTAACACGTACCCTAATCCTAACCCGTACCCTAAACCGAGCCCTAACCCTAACCCATACCCTACACCATACACGAACCCGTCCCCGAACCCATACCCTAAGCCGTACCCTAAGCCTAACCCTCAGCCTAACCCTAACCCTAGGCTACCCTTGACTGCTTCTGCCTCCAATAGATTTCGTAAGCACTAGTGTTTTAAGGAACAGATTAAAAAGAGAATCCTAATGTGATTTCTTTATAATGGGTGTGTTCCTAATCTTATCCTAGTGTCTAAGCTCTTCTCCATGGCTGGACCCTCAAATAATATTCCTTTACGTGCTAAGGGGTATCTAGAGACTGGGATAGGTTTAATAACTACCCAACCCTAACGTGTACCCTAACCCTAACCCCTACCCTAACCCTAACACGTACCCTAATCCTAACCCGTACCCTAAACCGAGCCCTAACCCTAACACTAACCCTAACCCTAACCCTAACCCATACCCTACGCCGTACCCGAACCCCACCCCGAACCCGTACCCTAAGCCGTACCCTAAGCCTAACCCTAAGCCTAACCCTAACCCTAGGCTTCCCTTGACTGCTTCTGCTTCCAATAGATTTCCTAAGCACTAGTGTTTTAAGGAACAGATTAAAAAGAGAATCCTAATGTGATTTCTTTATAATGGGTGTGTTCCTTATCTTATCCTAGTGTCTAAGCTCTTCTCCATGGCTGGACCCTCAAATAATATTCCTTTACATGCTAAGGCGTATCTACAGACTGGAATAGGTTTAATAACTACCCAACTCTAATGCGTACACTAACCCTAACCCCTACCCTAACCCTAACACGTACCCTAATCCTAACCCGTACCCTAAACCGAGCCCTAACCCTAACACTAACACTAACCCTAACCCATACCCTACGCCGTACCCGAACCCCTCCCCGAACCCGCACCCTAAGCTGTACCCTAAGCCTAACCCTAAGCCTAACCCTAACCCTAGGCTACCCTTGACTGCTTCTGCCTCCAATAGATTTCCTAAGCACTAGTGTTTTAAGAAACAGATTAAAAAGAGAATCCTAATGTAATTTCTTTATAATGGGTGTGTTCCTAATCTTATCCTAGTGTCTAAGCTCTTCTCCATGGCTGGTCCCCCAAATAATATTCCTTTACGTGTTAAGGGGTATCTAGAGAGTGGGATAGGTTTAATAACTACCCTACACCTAACGCGTACCCTAACCCTAACCACTACCCTAACACTAACACGTACCCTAAACCTAACCCATACCCTAAACCGAGCCCTAACCCTAACCCTAACCCTAACCCTAACCGTAACCCATACCCTACACCATACACGAACCCTTCCCCGAACCCGTACCCTAAGCCGTACCCTAAGCCTAATCCTCAGCCTAACCCTAACCCTAGGCTACCCTTGACTCCTTCTGCCTCCAGTAGATTTCCTAAGCACTAGTGTTTTAAGGAACAGCTTAAAAAGAAAATCCTAATGTGATTTCTTTATAATGGGGGTGTTCCTAATCTTATCCTAGTGTCTAAGCTCTTCTCCATGGCTGGACCCTCAAATAATATTCCTTTACGTGCTAAGGGGTATCTAGAGACTGGGATAGGTTTAATAACTACCCAACCCTAACGTGTACCCTAACCCTAACCCCTACCCTAACCCTAACCCGTACCCTAATCCTAACCCGTACCCTAAACCGAGACCTAACCCTAACACTAACCCTAACTCTAACCCTAACCCATACCCTACGCCGTACCCGAACCCCTCCCTGAACCCGTACCCTAAGCCGTACCCTAAGCCTAACCCTAAGCCTAACCCTAACCCTAGGCTACCCTTGACTGCTTCTGCCTCCAATAGATTTCCTAAGCACTAGTGTTTTAAGGAACAGATTAAAAAGAGAATCCTAATGTGATTTCTTTATAATGGGTGTGTTCCTTATCTTATCCTAGTGTCTAAACTCTTCTCCATGGCTGGACCCCCAAATAATATTCCTTTACGTGTTAAGGGGTATGTAGAGAGTGGGATAGGTTTAATATCTACCCTACCCCTAACGCGTACCCTAACCCTAACCACTACCCTAACCCTAACACGTACCCTATTCCTAACCCGTACCCTAAACCGAGCCCTAACCCTAACACTAACCCTAACCCTAACCCTAACCCATACCCTACACCATACACGAACCCTTCCCCGAACCCATACCCTAAGCCGTACCCTAAGCCTAACCCTCAGCCTAACCCTAACCCTAGGCTACCCTTGAATGCTTCTCCCTCCAATAGATTTCCTAAGCACTAGTGTTTTAAGGAACAGATTAAAAAGAGAATCCTAATGTGATTTCTTTATAATGGGTGTGTTCCTTATCTTATCCTAGTGTCTAAGCTCTTCTCCATGGCTGGACCCTCAAATAATATTCCTTTACGTGCTAAGGGGTATCTACAGACTGGGATAGGTTTAATAACTACCCAACTCTAACGCGTACACTAACCCTAACCCCTACCCTAACCGTAACACGTACCCTAATCCTAACACGTACCCTAAACCGAGCCCTAACCCTAACACTAACCCTAACCCTAACCCTAACCCATACCCTACGCCGTACCCGAACCCCTCCCCAAACCCGTACCCTACGTCGTACCCTAAGCCTAACCCTAAGACTAACCCTAACCCCTACCGTAACCCTAACACGTACCCTAATCCTAACCCGTACCTTAAACCGAGCCCTAACCCTAACCCTAACCCTAACCCATACCCTACACCATACACGAACCCGTCCCCGAACCCATACCCTAAGCCGTACCCTAAGCCTAACCCTCAGCCTAACCCTAACCCTAGGCTACCCTTGACTGCTTCTGCCTCCAATAGATTTCCTAAGCACTAGTGTTTTAAGGAACAGATTAAAAAGAGAATCCTAATGTGATTTCTTTATAATGGGTGTGTTCCTAATCTTTTCCTAGTGTCTAAGCTCTTCTCCATGGCTGGACCCTCAAATAATATTCCTTTACGTGCTAAGGGGTATCTAGAGACTGGGATAGGTTTAATAACTACCCAACCCTAACGTGTACCCTAACCCTAACCCCTACCCTAACCCTAACACGTACCCTAATCCTAACCCGTACCCTAAACCGAGCCCTAACCCTAACACTAACCCTAACCCTAACCCTAACCCATACCCTACGCCGTACCCGAACCCCACCCCGAACCCGTACCCTAAGCCGTACCCTAAGCCTAACCCTAAGCCTAACCCTAACCCTAGGCTACCCTTGACTGCTTCTGCCTCCAATAGATTTCCTAAGCACAAGTGTTTTAAGGAACAGCTTAAAAAGAGAATCCTAATGTGATTTCTTTATAATGGGTGTGTTCCTTATCTTATCCTAGTGTCTAAACTCTTCTCCATGCCTGGACCCCCAAATAATATTCCTTTACGTGTTAAGGGGTATCTAGAGAGTGGGATAGGTTTAATAACTACCCTACCCCTAACACGTACGCTAACCCTAACCCCTACCCTAACCCTAACACGTACCCTAATCCTAACCCGTACCCTAAACCGAGCCCTAACCCTAACACTAACCCTAACGCTAACACTAACCCATACCCTACACCATACACGAACCCGTCCCCGAACCCATACCCTAAGCCTTACCCTAAGCCTAAACCTCAGCCTAACACTAACCCTAGGCTACCCTTGACTGCTTCTGTCTCCAATAGATTTCCTAAGCACTAGTGTTTTAAGGAACAGATTAAAAAGAGAATCCTAATGTGATTTCTTTATAATGGGTGTGTTCCTTATCTTATCCTAATGTCTAAACTCTTCTCCATGGCTGGACCCCCCAATAATATTCCTTTACGTGTTAAAAGGTATCTAGAGAGTGGGATAGGTTTAATAACTACCCTACCCCTAACGCGTACCCTAACCCTAACCCCTACCCTAACCCTAACACGTACCCTAATCCTAACCCGTACCCTAAACCGAGCCCTAACCCTAACCCATACCCTACACCATACACGAACCCGTCCCCGAACCCATACCCTAAGCCGTACCCTAAGCCTAACCCTCAGCCTAACCCTAACCCTAGGCTACCCTTGACTGCTTCTGCCTCCAATAGATTTCGTAAGCACTAGTGTTTTAAGGAACAGATTAAAAAGAGAATCCTAATGTGATTTCTTTATAATGGGTGTGTTCCTAATCTTATCCTAGTGTCTAAGCTCTTCTCCATGGCTGGACCCTCAAATAATATTCCTTTACGTGCTAAGGGGTATCTAGAGACTTGGATAGGTTTAATAACTACCCAACCCTAACGTGTACCCTAACCCTAACCCCTACCCTAACCCTAACACGTACCCTAATCCTAACCCGTACCCTAAACCGAGCCCTAACCCTAACACTAACACTAACCCTAACCCATACCCTACGCCGTACCCGAACCCCTCCCCGAACCCGCACCCTAAGCTGTACCCTAAGCCTAACCCTAAGCCTAACCCTAACCCTAGGCTACCCTTGACTGCTTCTGCCTCCAATAGATTTCCTAAGCACTAGTGTTTTAAGAAACAGATTAAAAAGAGAATCCTAATGTAATTTCTTTATAATGGGTGTGTTCCTAATCTTATCCTAGTGTCTAAGCTCTTCTCCATGGCTGGTCCCCCAAATAATATTCCTTTACGTGTTAAGGGGTATCTAGAGAGTGGGATAGGTTTAATAACTACCCTACCCCTAACGCGTACCCTAACCCTAACCACTACCCTAACACTAACACGTACCCTAAACCTAACCCATACCCTAAACCGAGCCCTAACCCTAACCCTAACCCTAACCCTAACCGTAACCCATACCCTACACCATACACGAACCCTTCCCCGAACCCGTACCCTAAGCCGTACCCTAAGCCTAATCCTCAGCCTAACCCTAACCCTAGGCTACCCTTGACTCCTTCTGCCTCCAGTAGATTTCCTAAGCACTAGTGTTTTAAGGAACAGCTTAAAAAGAAAATCCTAATGTGATTTCTTTATAATGGGGGTGTTCCTAATCTTATCCTAGTGTCTAAGCTCTTCTCCAGGGCTGGACCCTCAAATAATATTCCTTTACGTGCTAAGGGGTATCTAGAGACTGGGATAGGTTTAATAACTACCCAACCCTAACGTGTACCCTAACCCTAACCCCTACCCTAACCCTAACACGTACCCTAATCCTAACCCGTACCCTAAACCGAGACCTAACCCTAACACTAACCCTAACTCTAACCCTAACCCATACCCTACGCCGTACCCGAACCCCTCCCCGAACCCGTACCCTAAGCCGTACCCTAAGCCTAACCCTAAGCCTAACCCTAACCCTAGGCTACCCTTGACTGCTTCTGCCTCCAATAGATTTCCTAAGCACAAGTGTTTTAATCATCAGCTTAAAAAGAGAATCCTAATGTGATTTCTTTATTATGGGTGTGTTCCTTGTCTTATCCTAGTGTCTAAGCTCTTCTCCATGGCTGGACCCTCAAATAATATTCCTTTACGTGCTACGGGGTATCTAGGGACTGGGATAGGTTTAATAACTACCCAACTCTAACGCGTACACTAACCCTAACCCCTACCCTAACCGTAACACGTACCCTAATCCTAACACGTACCCTAAACCGAGCCCTAACCCTAACACTAACCCTAACCCTAACCCTAACCCATACCCTACGCCGTACCCGAACCCCTCCCCAAACCCGTACCCTACGTCGTACCCTAAGCCTAACCCTAAGACTAACCCTAACCCCTACCGTAACCCTAACACGTACCCTAATCCTAACCCGTACCCTAAACCGAGCCCTAACCCTAACACTAACCCTAACCCTAACCCTAACCCATACCCTACGCCGTACCCGAACCCCACCCCGAACCCGTACCCTAAGCCGTACCCTAAGCCTAACCCTAAGCCTAACCCTAACCCTAGGCTACCCTTGACTGCTTCTGCCTCCAATAGATATCCTAAGCACAAGTGTTTTAAGGAACAGCTTAAAAAGAGAATCCTAATGTGATTTCTTTATAATGGGTGTGTTCCTTAACTTATCCTAGTGTCTAAACTCTTCTCCATTGCTGGACCCCCAAATAATATTCCTTTACGTGTTAAGGGGTATCTAGAGAGTGGGATAGGTTTAATAACTACCCTACCCCTAACGCGTACCCTAAACCTAACCCCTACCCTAACCCTAACACGTACCCTAATCCTAACCCGTACCCTAAACCGAGCCCTAACCCTAACACTAACCCTAACCCTAACACTAACCCATACCCTACACCATACACGAACCCGTCCCCGAACCCATACCCTAAGCCGTACCCTAAGCCTAAACCTCAGCCTAACACTAACCCTAGGCTACCCTTGACTGCTTCTGTCTCCAATAGATTTCCTAAGCAATAGTGTTTTAAGGAACAGATTAAAAAGAGAATCCTAATGTGATTTCTTTATAATGGGTGTGTTCCTTATCTTATCCTAGTGTCTAAGCTCTTCTCCATGCCTGGCCACTCAAATAATATTCCTTTACGTGCTAAGGGGTATCTAGAGACTGGGATAGGTTTAATAACTACCCTAACCCTAACGCGTACCCTAACCCTAACTCCTAACCTAACCCTAACACGTACCCTAATCCTAACCCATACCCTAAACCGAGCCCTAACCCTAACACTAACCCTAACCCTAACCCTAACCCATACCCTACGCCGTACCCGAACCCGTCCCCGAAGCCGTACCCTAAGCCGTACCCTAAGCCTAACCCTCAGCCTAACCCTAACCCTAGGCTACCCTTGACTGCTTCTGCCTCCAATAGATTTCCTAAGCACTAGTGTTTTAAGGAACAGCTTAAAAAGAGAATCCTAATGTGATTTCTTTATAATGGGTGTGTTCCTTATCTTATCCTAGTGTCTAAGCTCTTCTCCATGGCTGCACCCTCAAATAATATTCCTTTACGTGCTAAGGGGTATCTAGAGACTGGGATAGGTTTAATAACTACCCAACCCTAACGCGTACCCTAACCCTAACCCCTACCCTAACCCTAACACGTACCCTAATCCTAACCCGTACCCTAAACCGAGCCCTAACCCTAACACTAACCCTAAACCTAACCCTAACCCATACCCTACACCATACACGAACCCGTCCCCGAACCCAAACCCTAAGCCGTACCCTAAGCCTAACCCTCAGCCTAACCCTAACCCTAGGCTACCCTTGACTGCTTCTGCCTCCAATAGATTTCCTAAGCACTAGTGTTTTAAGGAACAGCTTAAAAAGAGAATCCTAATGTGATTTCTTTATAATGGGTGTGTTCCTTGTCTTATCCTAGTGTCTAAGCTCTTCTCCATGGCTGGACCCTCAAATAATATTCCTTTACGTGCTAAGGGGTATCTAGGGACTGGGATAGGTTTAATAACTACCCTAACCCTATCGAGTACCCTAACCCTAACTCCTACCCTAACCCTAACACGTACCCTAATCCTAACACGTACCCTAAACCGAGCCCTAACTTTAACACTAACCCTAACCCTAACACTAACCCATACCCTACGCCGTACCCGAACCCCTCCCCGACCCGGTACCCTAAGCCGTACCCTAAGCCTAACCCTAAGCCTAACCCTAACCCTAGGCTACCCTTGACTGCTTCTGCCTCCAATAGATTTCCTAAGCACTAGTGTTTTAAGGAACAGATTAAAAAGAGAATCCTAATGTGATTTCTTTATAATGGGTGTGTTCCTTATCTTATCCTAGTGTCTAAGCTCTTCTCCATGGCTGGACCCTCAAATAATATTCCTTTACGTGCTAAGGGGTATCTACAGACTGGGATAGGTTTAATAACTACCCAACTCTAACGCGTACACTAACCCTAACCCCTACCCTAACCCTAACACGTACCCTAATCCTAACACGTACCCTAAACCGAGCCCTAACCCTAACACTAACCCTAACCCTAACCCTAACCCATACCCTACGCCGTACCCGAACCCCTCCCCAAACCCGTACCCTACGTCGTACCCTAAGCCTAACCCTAAGCCTAACCCTAACCCCTACCCTAACCCTAACACGTACCCTAATCCTAACCCGTACCTTAAACCGAGCCCTAACCCTAACCCTAACCCTAACCCATACCCTACACCATACACGAACCCGTCCCCGAACCCATACCCTAAGCCGTACCCTAAGCCTAACCCTCAGCCTAACCATAACCCTAGGCTACCCTTGACTGCTTCTGCCTCCAATAGATTTCCTAAGCACTAGTGTTTTAAGGAACAGATTAAAAAGAGACTCCTAATGTGATTTCTTTATAATGGGTGTGTTCCTTATCTTATCCTAGTGTCTAAGTTCTTCTCCATGGCTGGACCCTCAAATAATATTCCTTTACGTGCTAAGGGGTATCTAGAGACTGGGATAGGTTTAATAACTACCCTAACCCTAACGCGTACCCTAACCCTAACTCCTACCCTAACCCTAACACGTACCCTAATCCTAACACGTACCCTAAACAGAGCCCTAACCCTAACACTAACCCTAACCCTAACCCTAACCCATACCCTACGCCGTACCCGAACCCCTCCCCGAACCCGTACCCTACGTCGTACCCTAAGCCTAACCCTAAGCCTAACCCTAACCCTAGGCTACCCTTGACTGCTTCTGCCTCCAATAGATTTCCTAAGCACTAGTGTTTTAAGGAACAGCTTAAAAAGAGAATCCTAATGTGATTTCTTTATAATGGGTGTGTTCCTTATCTTATCCTAGTGTCTAAACTCTTCTCCATGGCTGGACACCCCAATAATATTCCTTTACGTGTTAAGGGGTATCTAGAGAGTGGGATAGGTTTAATAACTACCCTACCCCTAACGCGTACCCTAACCCTAACCCCTACCCTAACCCTAACACGTACCCTAATCCTAACCCGTACCCTAAACCGAGCCCTAACCCTAACCCATACCCTACACCATACACGAACCAGTCCCCGAACCCATACCCTAAGCCGTACCCTAAGCCTAACCCTCAGCCTAACCCTAACCCTAGGCTACCCTTGACTTCTTCTGCCTCCAATAGATTTCCTAAGCACTAGTGTTTTAAGGAACAGATTAAAAAGAGAATCCTAATGTGATTTCTTTATAATGGGTGTGTTCCTAATCTTATCCTAGTGTCTAAGCTCTTCTCCATGGCTGGACCCTCAAATAATATTCCTTTACGTGCTAAGGGGTATCTAGAGACTGGGATAGGTTTAATAACTACCCAACCCTAACGTGTACCCTAACCCTAACCCCTACCCTAACCCTAACACGTACCCTAATCCTAACCCGTACCCTAAACCGAGCCCTAACCCTAACACTAACCTTAACCCTAACCCTAACCCATACCCTACGCCGTACCCGAACCCCACCCCGAACCCGTACCCTAAGCCGTACCCTAAGCCTAACCCTCAGCCTAACCCTAACCCTAGGCTACCCTTGACTGCTTCTGCCTCCAATAGATTTCCTAAGCACAAGTGTTTTAAGGAACAGCTTAAAAAGAGAATCCTAATGTGATTTCTTTATAATGGGTGTGTTCCTTATCTTATTCTAGTGTCTAAACTCTTCTCCATGGCTGGACCCCCAAATAATATTCCTTTACGTGTTAAGGGGTATCTAGAGAGTGGGATAGGTTTAATAACTACCCTACCCCTAACACGTACGCTAACCCTAACCCCTACCCTAACCCTAACACGTACCCTAATCCTAACCCGTACCCTAAACCGAGCCCTAACCCTAACACTAACCCTAACCCTAACACTAACCCATACCCTACACCATACACGAACCCGTCACCGAACCCATACCCTAAGCCTTACCCTAAGCCTAAACCTCAGCCTAACACTAACCCTAGGCTACCCTTGACTGCTTCTGTCTCCAATAGATTTCCTAAGCACTAGTGTTTTAAGGAACAGATTAAAAAGAGAATCCTAATGTGATTTCTTTATAATGGGTGTGTTCCTTATCTTATCCTAGTGTCTAAGCTCTTCTCCATGGCTGGCCACTCAAATAATATTCCTTTACGTGCTAAGGGGTATCTAGAGACTGGGATAGGTTTAATAACTACCCTAACCCTAACGCGTACCCTAACCCTAACTCCTAACCTAACCCTAACACGTACCCTAATCCTAACCCGTACCCTAAACCGAGCCCTAACCCTAACACTAACCCTAACCCTAACCCTAACCCATACCCTACGCCGTACCCGAACCCGTCCCTGAAGCCGTACCCTAAGCCGTACCCTAAGCCTAACCCTCAGCCTAACCCTAACCCTAGGCTACCCTTGACTGCTTCTGCCTCCAATAGATTTCCTAAGCACTAGTGTTTTAAGGAACAGCTTAAAAAGAGAATCCTAATGTGATTTCTTTATAATGGGGGTGTTCCTAATCTTATCCTAGTGTCTAAGCTCTTCTCCAGGGCTGGACCCTCAAATAATATTCCTTTACGTGCTAAGGGGTATCTAGAGACTGGGATAGGTTTAATAACTACCCAACCCTAACGTGTACCCTAACCCTAACCCGTACCCTAACCCTAACACGTACCCTAATCCTAACCCGTACCCTAAACCGAGCCCTAACCCTAACACTAACCCTAACTCTAACCCTAACCCATACCCTACTCCGTACCCGAACCCCTCCCCGAACCCGTACCCTAAGCCGTACCCTAAGCCTAACCCTAAGCCTAACCCTAACCCTAGGCTACCCTTGACTGCTTCTGCCTCCAATAGATTTCCTAAGCACTAGTTTTTTAAAGAACAGATTAAAAAGAGAATCCTAATGTGATTTCTTTATAATGGGTGTGTTCCTTATCTTATCCTAATGTCTAAACTCTTCTCCATGGCTGGACCCCCCAATAATATTCCTTTACGTGTTAAGGGGTATCTAGAGAGTGGGATAGGTTTAATAACTACCCTACCCCTAACGCGTACCCTAACCCTAACCCCTACCCTAACCCTAACACGTACCCTAATCCTAACCCGTACCCTAAACCGAGCCCTAACCCTAACCCATACCCTACACCATACACGAACCCGTCCCCGAACCCATACCCTAAGCCGTACCCTAAGCCTAACCCTCAGCCTAACCCTAACCCTAGGCTACCCTTGACTGCTTCTGCCTCCAATAGATTTCGTAAGCACTAGTGTTTTAAGGAACAGATTAAAAAGAGAATCCTAATGTGATTTCTTTATAATGGGTGTGTTCCTAATCTTATCCTAGTGTCTAAGCTCTTCTCCATGGCTGGACCCTCAAATAATATTCCTTTACGTGCTAAGGGGTATCTAGAGACTGGGATAGGTTTAATAACTACACAACCCTAACGTGTACCCTAACCCTAACCCCTACCCTAACCCTAACACGTACCCTAATCCTAACCCGTACCCTAAACCGAGCCCTAACCCTAACACTAACCCTAACCCTAACCCTAACCCATACCCTACGCCGTACCCGAACCCCACCCCGAACCCGTACCCTAAGCCGTACCCTAAGCCTAACCCTAAGCCTAACCCTAACCCTAGGCTACCCTTGACTGCTTCTGCTTCCAATAGATTTCCTAAGCACTAGTGTTTTAAGGAACAGATTAAAAAGAGAATCCTAATGTGATTTCTTTATAATGGGTGTGTTCCTTATCTTATCCTAGTGTCTAAGCTCTTCTCCATGGCTGGTCCCCCAAATAATATTCCTTTACGTGTTAAGGGGTATCTAGAGAGTGGGATAGGTTTAATAACTACCCTACCCCTAACGCGTACCCTAACCCTAACCACTACCCTAACACTAACACGTACCCTAAACCTAACCCATACCCTAAACCGAGCCCTAACCCTAACCCTAACCCTAACCCTAACCGTAACCCATACCCTACACCATACACGAACCCTTCCCCGAACCCGTACCCTAAGCCGTACCCTAAGCCTAATCCTCAGCCTAACCCTAACCCTAGGCTACCCTTGACTCCTTCTGCCTCCAGTAGATTTCCTAAGCACTAGTGTTTTAAGGAACAGCTTAAAAAGAAAATCCTAATGTGATTTCTTTATAATGGGGGTGTTCCTAATCTTATCCTAGTGTCTAAGCTCTTCTCCAGGGCTGGACCCTCAAATAATATTCCTTTACGTGCTAAGGGGTATCTAGAGACTGGGATAGGTTTAATAACTACCCAACCCTAACGTGTACCCTAACCCTAACCCCTACCCTAACCCTAACACGTACCCTAATCCTAACCCGTACCCTAAACCGAGACCTAACCCTAACACTAACCCTAACTCTAACCCTAACCCATACCCTACGCCGTACCCGAACCCCTCCCCGAACCCGTACCCTAAGCCGTACCCTAAGCCTAACCCTAAGCCTAACCCTAACCCTAGGCTACCCTTGACTGCTTCTGCCTCCAATAGATTTCCTAAGCACAAGTGTTTTAATCATCAGCTTAAAAAGAGAATCCTAATGTGATTTCTTTATTATGGGTGTGTTCCTTGTCTTATCCTAGTGTCTAAGCTCTTCTCCATGGCTGGACCCTCAAATAATATTCCTTTACGTGCTACGGGGTATCTAGGGACTGGGATAGGTTTAATAACTACCCTAAACCTATCGCGTACCCTAACCCTAACTCCTACCCTAACCCTAACACGTACCCTAATCCTAACACGTATCCTAAACCGAGCCCTAAATTTAACACTAACCCTAACCCTAACCCTAACCCATACCCTACGCCGTACCCGAACCCCTCCCCGACCCCGTACCCTAAGCCGTACCCTAAGCCTAACCCTAAGCCTAACCCTAACCCTAGGCTACCCTTGACTGCTTCTGCCTCCAATAGATTTCCTAAGCACTAGTGTTTTAAGGAACAGATTAAAAAGAGAATCCTAATGTGATTTCTTTATAATGGGTGTGTTCCTTATCTTATCCTTGTGTCTAAACTCTTCTCCATGGCTGGACCCCCAAATAATATTCCTTTACGTGTTAAGGGGTATGTAGAGAGTGGGATAGGTTTAATATCTACCCTACCCCTAACGCGTACCCTAACCCAAACCACTACCCTAACCCTCACACGTACCCTAATCCTAACCCGTACCCTAAACCGAGCCCTAACCCTAACACTAACCCTAACCCTAACCCTAACCCATACCCTACACCATACACGAACCCTTCCCCGAACCCATACCCTAAGCCGTACCCTAAGCCTAACCCTCAGCCTAACCCTAACCCTAGGCTACCCTTGACTGCTTCTGCCTCCAATAGATTTCCTAAGCACTAGTGTTTTAAGGAACAGATTAAAAAGAGAATCCTAATGTGATTTCTTTATAATGGGTGTGTTCCTTATCTTATCCTAGTGTCTAAGCTCTTCTCCATGGCTGGACCCTCAAATAATATTCCTTTACGTGCTAAGGGGTATCTACAGACTGGGATAGGTTTAATAACTACCCAACTCTAACGCGTACACTAACCCTAACCCCTACCCTAACCGTAACACGTACCCTAATCCTAACACGTACCCAAAACCGAGCCCTAACCCTAACACTAACCCTAACCCTAACCCTAACCCATACCCTACGCCGTACCCGAACCCCTCCCCAAACCCGTACCCTACGTCGTACCCTAAGCCTAACCCTAAGACTAACCCTAACCCCTACCGTAACCCTAACACGTACCCTAATCCTCACCCGTACCTTAAACCGAGCCCTAACCCTAACCCTAACCCTAACCCATACCCTACACCATACACGAACCCGGCCCCGAACCCATACCCTAAGCCGTACCCTAAGCCTAACCCTCAGCCTAACCCTAACCCTAGGCTACCCTTGACTGCTTCTGCCTCCAATAGATTTCCTAAGCACTAGTGTTTTAAGGAACAGATTAAAAAGAGAATCCTAATGTGATTTCTTTATAATGGGTGTGTTCCTAATCTTATCCTAGTGTCTAAGCTCTTCTCCATGGCTGGACCCTCAAATAATATTCCTTTACGTGCTAAGGGGTATCTAGAGACTGGGATAGGTTTAATAACTACCCAACCCTAACGTGTACCCTAACCCTAACCCCTACCCTAACCCTAACACGTACCCTAATCCTAACCCGTACCTTAAACCGAGCCCTAACCCTAACACTAACCCTAACCCTAACCCTAACCCATACCCTACGCCGTACCCGAACCCCACCCCGAACCCGTACCCTAAGCCGTACCCTAAGCCTAACCCTAAGCCTAACCCTAACCCTAGGCTACCCTTGACTGCTTCTGCCTCCAATAGATATCCTAAGCACAAGTGTTTTAAGGAACAGCTTAAAAAGAGAATCCTAATGTGATTTCTTTATAATGGGTGTGTTCCTTAACTTATCCTAGTGTCTAAACTCTTCTCCATGGCTGGACCCCCAAATAATATTCCTTTACGTGTTAAGGGGTATCTAGAGAGTGGGATAGGTTTAATAACTACCCTACCCCTAACGCGTACCCTAACCCTAACCCCTACCCTAACCCTAACACGTACCCTAATCCTAACCCGTACCCTAAACCGAGCCCTAACCCTAACACTAACCCTAACCCTAACACTAACCCATACCCTACACCATACACGAACCCGTCCCCGAACCCATACCCTAAGCCATACCCTAAGCCTAAACCTCAGCCTAACACTAACCCTAGGCTACCCTTGACTGCTTCTGTCTCCAATAGATTTCCTAAGCACTAGTGTTTTAAGGAACAGATTAAAAAGAGAATCCTAATGTGATTTCTTTATAATGGGTGTGTTCCTTATCTTATACTAGTGTCTAAGCTCTTCTCCATGCCTGGCCACTCAAATAATATTCCTTTACGTGCTAAGGGGTATCTAGAGACTGGGATAGGTTTAATAACTACCCTAACCCTAACGCGTACCCTAACCCTAACTCCTAACCTAACCCTAACACGTACCCTAATCCTAACCCGTACCCTAAACCGAGCCCTAACCCTAACACTAACCCTAACCCTAACCCTAACCCATACCCTACGCCGTACCCGAACCCGTCCCCGAAGCCGTACCCTAAGCCGTACCCTAAGCCTAACCCTCAGCCTAACCCTAACCCTAGGCTACCCTTGACTGCTTCTGCCTCCAATAGATTTCCTAAGCACTAGTGTTTTAAGGAACAGCTTAAAAAGAGAATCCTAATGTGATTTCTTTATAATGGGTGTGTTCCTTATCTTATCCTAGTGTCTAAGCTCTTCTCCATGGCTGCACCCTCAAATAATATTCCTTTACGTGCTAAGGGGTATCTAGAGACTGGGATAGGTTTAATAACTACCCAACCCTAACGCGTACCCTAACCCTAACCCCTACCCTAACCCTAACACGTACCCTAATCCTAACCCGTACCCTAAACCGAGCCCTAACCCTAACACTAACCCTAAACCTAACCCTAACCCATACCCTACACCATACACGAACCCGTCCCCGAACCCAAACCCTAAGCCGTACCCTAAGCCTAACCCTCAGCCTAACCCTAACCCTAGGCTACCCTTGACTGCTTCTGCCTCCAATAGATTTCCTAAGCACTAGTGTTTTAAGGAACAGCTTAAAAAGAGAATCCTAATGTGATTCCTTATAATGTGTTTTCCTTATATTATCTTAGTGTCTAAACTCTTCTCCATGGATGGACCCCCAAATAATATTCCTTTACGTGCTAAGGGGTATCTAGAGAGTGGGATAGGTTTAATAACTACCCTAACCCTATCGAGTACCCTAACCCTAACTCCTACCCTAACCCTAACACGTACCCTAATCCTAACACGTACCCTAAACCGAGCCCTAACTTTAACACTAACCCTAACCCTAACACTAACCCATACCCTACGCCGTACCCGAACCCCTCCCCGACCCGGTACCCTAAGCCGTACCCTAAGCCTAACCCTAAGCCTAACCCTAACCCTAGGCTACCCTTGACTGCTTCTGCCTCCAATAGATTTCCTAAGCACTAGTGTTTTAAGGAACAGATTAAAAAGAGAATCCTAATGTGATTTCTTTATAATGGATGTGTTCCTTATCTTATCCTAGTGTCTAAACTCTACTCCATGGCTGGACCCCCAAATAATATTCCTTTACGTGTTAAGGGGTATCTAGAGAGTGGGATAGGTTTAATATCTACCCTACCCCTAACGCGTACCCTAACCCTAACCACTACCCTAACCCTAACACGTACCCTAATCCTAACCCGTACCCTAAACCGAGCCCTAACCCTAACACTAACCCTAACCCTAACCGTAACCCATACCCTACACCATACACGAACCCTTCCCCGAACCCGTACCCTAAGCCGTACCCTAAGCCTAACCATCAGCCTAACCCTAACCCTAGGCTACCCTTGACTGCTTCTGCCTCCAATAGATTTCCTAAGCACTAGTGTTTTAAGGAACAGCTTAAAAAGAGAATCCTAATGTGATTTCTTTATAATGGGGGTGTTCCTTATCTTATCCTAGTGTCTAAGCTCTTCTCCATGGCTGGACCCTCAAATAATATTCCTTTACGTGCTAAGGGGTATCTACAGACTGGGATAGGTTTAATAACTACCCAACTCTAACGCGTACACTAACCCTAACCCCTACCCTAACCCTAACACGTACCCTAATCCTAACACGTACCCTAAACCGAGCCCTAACCCTAACACTAACCCTAACCCTAACCCTAACCCATACCCTACGCCGTACCCGAACCCCTCCCCAAACCCGTACCCTACGTCGTACCCTAAGCCTAACCCTAAGCCTAACCCTAACCCCTACCCTAACCCTAACACGTACCCTAATCCTAACCCGTACCTTAAACCGAGCCCTAACCCTAACCCTAACCCTAACCCATACCCTACACCATACACGAACCCGTCCCCGAACCCATACCCTAAGCCGTACCCTAAGCCTAACCCTCAGCCTAACCCTAACCCTAGGCTACCCTTGACTGCTTCTGCCTCCAATAGATTTCCTAAGCACTAGTGTTTTAAGGAACAGATTAAAAAGAGACTCCTAATGTGATTTCTTTATAATGGGTGTGTTCCTTATCTTATCCTAGTGTCTAAGTTCTTCTCCATGGCTGGACCCTCAAATAATATTCCTTTACGTGCTAAGGGGTATCTAGAGACTGGGATAGGTTTAATAACTACCCTAACCCTAACGCGTACCCTAACCCTAACTCCTACCCTAACCCTAACACGTACCCTAATCCTAACACGTACCCTAAACAGAGCCCTAACCCTAACACTAACCCTAACCCTAACCCTAACCCATACCCTACGCCGTACCCGAACCCCTCCCCGAACCCGTACCCTACGTCGTACCCTAAGCCTAACCCTAAGCCTAACCCTAACCCTAGGCTACCCTTGACTGCTTCTGCCTCCAATAGATTTCCTAAGCACTAGTGTTTTAAGGAACAGATTAAAAAGAGAATCCTAATGTGATTTCTTTATAATGGGTGTGTTCCTTATCTTATCCTAGTGTCTAAACTCTTCTCCATGGCTGGACCCCCCAATAATATTCCTTTACGTGTTAAGGGGTATCTAGAGAGTGGGATAGGTTTAATAACTACACTACCCCTAACGCGTACCCTAACCCTAACCCCTACCCTAACCCTAACACGTACCCTAATCCTAACCCGTACCCTAAACCGAGCCCTAACCCTAACCCATACCCTACACCATACAGGAACCCGTCCCCGAACCCATACCCTAAGCCGTACCCTAAGCCTAACCCTCAGCCTAACCCTAACCCTAGGCTACCCTTGACTTCTTCTGCCTCCAATAGATTTCCTAAGCACTAGTGTTTTAAGGAACAGATTAAAAAGAGAATCCTAATGTGATTTCTTTATAATGGGTGTGTTCCTAATCTTATCATAGTGTCTAAGCTCTTCTCCATGGCTGGACCCTCAAATAATATTCCTTTACGTGCTAAGGGGTATCTAGAGACTGGGATAGGTTTAATAACTACCCAACCCTAACGTGTACCCTAACCCTAACCCGTACCCTAACCCTAACACGTACCCTAATCCTAACCCGTACCCTAAACCGAGCCCTAACCCTAACACTAACCCTAACCCTAACCCTAACCCATACCCTACGCCGTACCCGAACCCCACCCCGAACCCGTACCCTAAGCCGTACCCTAAGCCTAACCCTAAGCCTAACCCTAACCCTAGGCTACCCTTGACTGCTTCTGCCTCCAATAGATTTCCTAAGCACAAGTGTTTTAAGGAACAGCTTAAAAAGAGACTCCTAATGTGATTTCTTTATAATGGGTGTGTTCCTTATCTTATCCTAGTGTCTAAACTCTTCTCCATGGCTGGACCCCCAAATAATATTCCTTTACGTGTTAAGGGGTATCTAGATAGTGGGATAGGTTTAATAACTACCCTACCCCTAACACGTACGCTAACCCTAACCCCTACCCTAACCCTAACACGTACCCTAATCCTAACCCGTACCCTAAACCGAGCCCTAACCCTAACACTAACCCTAACCCTAACACTAACCCATACCCTACACCATACAAGAACCCGTCCCCGAACCCATACCCTAAGCCGTACCCTAAGCCTAAACCTCAGCCTATCACTAACCCTAGGCTACCCTTGACTGCTTCTGTCTCCAATAGATTTCCTAAGCACTAGTGTTTTAAGGAACAGATTAAAAAGAGAATCCTAATGTGATTTCTTTATAATGGGTGTGTTCCTTATCTTATCCTAGTGTCTAAGCTCTTCTCCATGGCTGGCCACTCAAATAATATTCCTTTACGTGCTAAGGGGTATCTAGAGACTGGGATAGGTTTAATAACTACCCTAACCCTAACGCGTACCCTAACCCTAACTCCTAACCTAACCCTAACACGTACCCTAATCCTAACCCGTACCCTAAACCGAGCCCTAACCCTAACACTAACCCTAACCCTAACCCTAACCCATACCCTACGCCGTACCCGAACCCGTCCCTGAAGCCGTACCCTAAGCCGTACCCTAAGCCTAACCCTCAGCCTAACCCTAACCCTAGGCTACCCTTGACTGCTTCTGCCTCCAATAGATTTCCTAAGCACTAGTGTTTTAAGGAACAGCTTAAAAAGAGAATCCTAATGTGATTTCTTTATAATGGGGGTGTTCCTAATCTTATCCTAGTGTCTAAGCTCTTCTCCAGGGCTGGACCCTCAAATAATATTCCTTTACGTGCTAAGGCGTATCTAGAGACTGGGATAGGTTTAATAACTACCCAACCCTAACGTGTACCCTAACCCTAACCCGTACCCTAACCCTAACACGTACCCTAATCCTAACCCGTACCCTAAACCGAGCCCTAACCCTAACACTAACCCTAACTCTAACCCTAACCCATACCCTACTCCGTACCCGAACCCCTCCCCGAACCTGTACCCTATGCTGTACCCTAAGCCTAACCCTAAGCCTAACCCTAACCCTAGGCTACCCTTGACTGCTTCTGCCTCCAATAGATTTCCTAAGCACTAGTGTTTTAAGGAACAGCTTAAAAAGAGTATCCTAATGTGATTTCTTTATAATGGGTGTGTTCCTTGTCTTATCCTAGTGTCTAAACTCTTCTCCATGCCTGGACCCCCAAATAATATTCCTTTACGTGTTAAGGGGTATCTAGAGAGTGGGATAGGTTTAATAACTACCCTACCCCTAACACGTACGCTAACCCTAACCCCTACCCTAACCCTAACACGTACCCTAATCCTAACCCGTACCCTAAACCGAGCCCTAACCCTAACACTAACCCTAACGCTAACACTAACCCATACCCTACACCATACACGAACCCGTCCCCGAACCCATACCCTAAGCCTTACCCTAAGCCTAAACCTCAGCCTAACACTAACCCTAGGCTACCCTTGACTGCTTCTGTCTCCAATAGATTTCCTAAGCACTAGTGTTTTAAGGAACAGATTAAAAAGAGAATCCTAATGTGATTTCTTTATAATGGGTGTGTTCCTTATCTTATCCTAATGTCTAAACTCTTCTCCATGGCTGGACCCCCCAATAATATTCCTTTACGTGTTAAAAGGTATCTAGAGAGTGGGATAGGTTTAATAACTACCCTACCCCTAACGCGTACCCTAACCCTAACCCCTACCCTAACCCTAACACGTACCCTAATCCTAACCCGTACCCTAAACCGAGCCCTAACCCTAACCCATACCCTACACCATACACGAACCCGTCCCCGAACCCATACCCTAAGCCGTACCCTAAGCCTAACCCTCAGCCTAACCCTAACCCTAGGCTACCCTTGACTGCTTCTGCCTCCAATAGATTTCGTAAGCACTAGTGTTTTAAGGAACAGATTAAAAAGAGAATCCTAATGTGATTTCTTTATAATGGGTGTGTTCCTAATCTTATCCTAGTGTCTAAGCTCTTCTCCATGGCTGGACCCTCAAATAATATTCCTTTACGTGCTAAGGGGTATCTAGAGACTGGGATAGGTTTAATAACTACCCAACCCTAACGTGTACCCTAACCCTAACCCCTACCCTAACCCTATCACGTACCCTAATCCTAACCCGTACCCTAAACCGAGCCCTAACCCTAACACTAACACTAACCCTAACCCATACCCTACGCCGTACCCGAACCCCTCCCCGAACCCGCACCCTAAGCTGTACCCTAAGCCTAACCCTAAGCCTAACCCTAACCCTAGGCTACCCTTGACTGCTTCTGCCTCCAATAGATTTCCTAAGCACTAGTGTTTTAAGAAACAGATTAAAAAGAGAATCCTAATGTAATTTCTTTATAATGGGTGTGTTCCTAATCTTATCCTAGTGTCTAAGCTCTTCTCCATGGCTGGTCCCCCAAATAATATTCCTTTACGTGTTAAGGGGTATCTAGAGAGTGGGATAGGTTTAATAACTACCCTACCCCTAACGCGTACCCTAACCCTAACCACTACCCTAACACTAACACGTACCCTAAACCTAACCCATACCCTAAACCGAGCCCTAACCCTAACCCTAACCCTAACCCTAACCGTAACCCATACCCTACACCATACACGAACCCTTCCCCGAACCCGTACCCTAAGCCGTACCCTAAGCCTAATCCTCAGCCTAACCCTAACCCTAGGCTACCCTTGACTCCTTCTGCGTCCAGTAGATTTCCTAAGCACTAGTGTTTTAAGGAACAGCTTAAAAAGAAAATCCTAATGTGATTTCTTTATAATGGGGGTGTTCCTAATCTTATCCTAGTGTCTAAGCTCTTCTCCAGGGCTGGACCCTCAAATAATATTCCTTTACGTGCTAAGGGGTATCTAGAGACTGGGATAGGTTTAATAACTACCCAACCCTAACGTGTACCCTAACCCTAACCCCTACCCTAACCCTAACACGTACCCTAATCCTAACCCGTACCCTAAACCGAGACCTAACCCTAACACTAACCCTAACTCTAACCCTAACCCATACCCTACGCCGTACCCGAACCCCTCCCCGAACCCGTACCCTAAGCCGTACCCTAAGCCTAACCCTAAGCCTAACCCTAACCCTAGGCTACCCTTGACTGCTTCTGCCTCCAATAGATTTCCTAAGCACAAGTGTTTTAATCATCAGCTTAAAAAGAGAATCCTAATGTGATTTCTTTATTATGGGTGTGTTCCTTGTCTTATCCTAGTGTCTAAGCTCTTCTCCATGGCTGGACCCTCAAATAATATTCCTTTACGTGCTACGGGGTATCTAGGGACTGGGATAGGTTTAATAACTACCCAACTCTAACGCGTACACTAACCCTAACCCCTACCCTAACCGTAACACGTACCCTAATCCTAACACGTACCCTAAACCGAGCCCTAACCCTAACACTAACCCTAACCCTAAACCTAACCCATACCCTACGCCGTACCCGAACCCCTCCCCAAACCCGTACCCTACGTCGTACCCTAAGCCTAACCCTAAGACTAACCCTAACCCCTACCGTAACCCTAACACGTACCCTAATCCTAACCCGTACCTTAAACCGAGCCCTAACCCTAACCCTAACCCTAACCCATACCCTACACCATACACGAACCCGTCCCCGAACCCATACCCTAAGCCGTACCCTAAGCCTAACCCTCAGCCTAACCCTAACCCTAGGCTACCCTTGACTGCTTCTGCCTCCAATAGATTTCCTAAGCACTAGTGTTTTAAAGAACAGATTAAAAAGAGAATCCTAATGTGATTTCTTTATAATGGGTGTGTTCCTAATCTTATCCTAGTGTCTAAGCTCTTCTCCATGGCTGGACCCTCAAATAATATTCCTTTACGTGCTAAGGGGTATCTAGAGACTGGGATAGGTTTAATAACTACCCAACCCTAACGTGTACCCTAACCCTAACCCCTACCCTAACCCTAACACGTACCCTAATCCTAACCCGTACCCTAAACCGAGCCCTAACCCTAACACTAACCCTAACCCTAACCCTAACCCATACCCTACGCCGTACCCGAACCCCACCCCGAACCCGTACCCTAAGCCGTACCCTAAGCCTAACCCTAAGCCTAACCCTAACCCTAGGCTACCCTTGACTGCTTCTGCCTCCAATAGATATCCTAAGCACAAGTGTTTTAAGGAACAGCTTAAAAATAGAATCCTAATGTGATTTCTTTATAATGGGTGTGTTCCTTAACTTATCCTAGTGTCTAAACTCTTCTCCATTGCTGGACCCCCAAATAATATTCCTTTACGTGTTAAGGGGTATCTAGAGAGTGGGATAGGTTTAATAACTACCCTACCCCTAACGCGTACCCTAAACCTAACCCCTACCCTAACCCTAACACGTACCCTAATCCTAACCCGTACCCTAAACCGAGCCCTAACCCTAACACTAACCCTAACCCTAACACTAACCCATACCCTACACCATACACGAACCCGTCCCCGAACCCATACCCTAAGCCGTACCCTAAGCCTAAACCTCAGCCTAACACTAACCCTAGGCTACCCTTGACTGCTTCTGTCTCCAATAGATTTCCTAAGCAATAGTGTTTTAAGGAACAGATTAAAAAGAGAATCCTAATGTGATTTCTTTATAATGGGTGTGTTCCTTATCTTATCCTAGTGTCTAAGCTCTTCTCCATGCCTGGCCACTCAAATAATATTCCTTTACGTGCTAAGGGGTATCTAGAGACTGGGATAGGTTTAATAACTACCCTAACCCTAACGCGTACCCTAACCCTAACTCCTAACCTAACCCTAACACGTACCCTAATCCTAACCCGTACCCTAAACCGAGCCCTAACCCTAACACTAACCCTAACCCTAACCCTAACCCATACCCTACGCCGTACCCGAACCCGTCCCCGAAGCCGTACCCTAAGCCGTACCCTAAGCCTAACCCTCAGCCTAACCCTAACCCTAGGCTACCCTTGACTGCTTCTGCCTCCAATACATTTCCTAAGCACTAGTGTTTTAAGGAACAGCTTAAAAAGAGAATCCTAATGTGATTTCTTTATAATGGGTGTGTTCCTTATCTTATCCTAGTGTCTAAGCTCTTCTCCATGGCTGCACCCTCAAATAATATTCCTTTACGTGCTAAGGGGTATCTAGAGACTGGGATAGGTTTAATAACTACCCAACCCTAACGCGTACCCTAACCCTAACCCCTACCCTAACCCTAACACGTACCCTAATCCTAACCCGTACCCTAAACCGAGCCCTAACCCTAACACTAACCCTAAACCTAACCCTAACCCATACCCTACACCATACACGAACCCGTCCCCGAACCCAAACCCTAAGCCATACCCTAAGCCTTACCCTCAGCCTAACCCTAACCCTAGGCTACCCTTGACTGCTTCTGCCTCCAATAGATTTCCTAAGCACTAGTGTTTTAAGGAACAGCTTAAAAAGAGAATCCTAATGTGATTTCTTTATAATGGGTGTGTTCCTTGTCTTATCCTAGTGTCTAAGCTCTTCTCCATGGCTGGACCCTCAAATAATATTCCTTTACGTGCTACGGGGTATCTAGGGACTGGGATAGGTTTAATAACTACCCAACTCTAACGCGTACACTAACCCTAACCCCTACCCTAACCGTAACACGTACCCTAATCCTAACACGTACCCTAAACCGAGCCCTAACCCTAACCCATACCCTACACCATACACGAACCCGTCCCCGAACCCATACCCTAAGCCGTACCCTAAGCCTAACCCTCAGCCTAACCCTAACCCTAGGCTACCCTTGACTGCTTCTGCCTCCAATAGATTTCGTAAGCACTAGTGTTTTAAGGAACAGATTAAAAAGAGAATCCTAATGTGATTTCTTTATAATGGGTGTGTTCCTAATCTTATCCTAGTGTCTAAGCTCTTCTCCATGGCTGGACCCTCAAATAATATTCCTTTACGTGCTAAGGGGTATCTAGAGACTGGGATAGGTTTAATAACTACCCAACCCTAACGTGTACCCTAACCCTAACCCCTACCCTAACCCTAACACGTACCCTAATCCTAACCCGTATCCTAAACCGAGCCCTAACCCTAACACTAACACTAACCCTAACCCATACCCTACGCCGTACCCGAACCACTCCCCGAACCCGCACCCTAAGCTGTACCCTAAGCCTAACCCTAAGCCTAACCCTAACCCTAGGCTACCCTTGACTGCTTCTGCCTCCAATAGATTTCCTAAGCACTAGTGTTTTAAGAAACAGATTAAAAAGAGAATCCTAATGTAATTTCTTTATAATGGGTGTGTTCCTAATCTTATCCTAGTGTCTAAGCTCTTCTCCATGGCTGGTCCCCCAAATAATATTCCTTTACGTGTTAAGGGGTATCTAGAGAGTGGGATAGGTTTAATAACTACCCTACCCCTAACGCGTACCCTAACCCTAACCACTACCCTAACACTAACACGTACCCTAAACCTAACCCATACCCTAAACCAAGCCCTAACCCTAACCCTAACCCTAACCCTAACCGTAACCCATACCCTACACCATACACGAACCCTTCCCCGAACCCGTACCCTAAGCCGTACCCTAAGCGTAATCCTCAGCCTAACCCTAACCCTAGGCTACCCTTGACTCCTTCTGCCTCCAGTAGATTTCCTAAGCACTAGTGTTTTAAGGAACAGCTTAAAAAGAAAATCCTAATGTGATTTCTTTATAATGGGGGTGTTCCTAATCTTATCCTAGTGTCTAAGCTCTTCTCCAGGGCTGGACCCTCAAATAATATTCCTTTACGTGCTAAGGGGTATCTAGAGACTGGGATAGGTTTAATAACTACCCAACCCTAACGTGTACCCTAACCCTAACCCCTACCCTAACCCTAACACGTACCCTAATCCTAACCCGTACCCTAAACCGAGACCTAACCCTAACACTAACCCTAACTCTAACCCTAACCCATACCCTACGCCGTACCCGAACCCCTCCCCGAACCCGTACCCTAAGCCGTACCCTAAGCCTAACCCTAAGCCTAACCCTAACCCTAGGCTACCCTTGACTGCTTCTGCCTCCAATAGATTTCCTAAGCACAAGTGTTTTAATCATCAGCTTAAAAAGAGAATCCTAATGTGATTTCTTTATTATGGGTGTGTTCCTTGTCTTATCCTAGTGTCTAAGCTCTTCTCCATGGCTGGACCCTCAAATAATATTCCTTTACGTGCTACGGGGTATCTAGGGACTGGGATAGGTTTAATAACTACCCAACTCTAACGCGTACACTAACCCTAACCCCTACCCTAACCGTAACACGTACCCTAATCCTAACACGTACCCTAAACCGAGCCCTAACCCTAACACTAACCCTAACCCTAACCCTAACCCATACCCTACGCCGTACCCGAACCCCTCCCCAAACCCGTACCCTACGTCGTACCCTAAGCCTAACCCTAAGACTAACCCTAACCCCTACCGTAGCCCTAACACGTACCCTAATCCTAACCCGTACCTTAAACCGAGCCCTAACCCTAACCCTAACCCTAACCCATACCCTACACCATACACGAACCCGTCCCCGAACCCATACCCTAAGCCGTACCCTAAGCCTAACCCTCAGCCTAACCCTAACCCTAAGCTACCCTTGAGTGCTTCTGCCTCCAATAGATTTCCTAAGCACTAGTGTTTTAAGGAACAGATTAAAAAGAGAATCCTAATGTGATTTCTTTATAATGGGTGTGTTCCTAATCTTATCCTAGTGTCTAAGCTCTTCTCCATGGCTGGACCCTCAAATAATATTCCTTTACGTGCTAAGGGGTATCTAGAGACTGGGATAGGTTTAATAACTACCCAACCCTAACGTGTACCCTAACCCTAACCCCTACCCTAACCCTAACACGTACCCTAATCCTAACCCGTACCCTAAACCGAGCCCTAACCCTAACACTAACCCTAACCCTAACCCTAACCCATACCCTACGCCGTACCCGAACCCGTCCCCGAAGCCGTACCCTAAGCCGTACCCTAAGCCTAACCCTCAGCCTAACCCTAACCCTAGGCTACCCTTGACTGCTTCTGCCTCCAATAGATTTCCTAAGCACTAGTGTTTTAAGGAACAGCTTAAAAATAGAATCCTAATGTGATTTCTTTATAATGGGTGTGTTCCTTAACTTATCCTAGTGTCTAAACTCTTCTCCATTGCTGGACCCCCAAATAATATTCCTTTACGTGTTAAGGGGTATCTAGAGAGTGGGATAGGTTTAATAACTACCCTACCCCTAACGCGTACCCTAAACCTAACCCCTACCCTAACCCTAACACGTACCCTAATCCTAACCCGTACCCTAAACCGAGCCCTAACCCTAACACTAACCCTAACCCTAACACTAACCCATACCCTACACCATACACGAACCCGTCCCCGAACCCATACCCTAAGCCGTACCCTAAGCCTAAACCTCAGCCTAACACTAACCCTAGGCTACCCTTGACTGCTTCTGTCTCCAATAGATTTCCTAAGCAATAGTGTTTTAAGGAACAGATTAAAAAGAGAATCCTAATGTGATTTCTTTATAATGGGTGTGTTCCTTATCTTATCCTAGTGTCTAAGCTCTTCTCCATGCCTGGCCACTCAAATAATATTCCTTTACGTGCTAAGGGGTATCTAGAGACTGGGATAGGTTTAATAACTACCCTAACCCTAACGCGTACCCTAACCCTAACTCCTAACCTAACCCTAACACGTACCCTAATCCTAACCCGTACCCTAAACCGAGCCCTAACCCTAACACTAACCCTAACCCTAACCCTAACCCATACCCTACGCCGTACCCGAACCCGTCCCCGAAGCCGTACCCTAAGCCGTACCCTAAGCCTAACCCTCAGCCTAACCCTAACCCTAGGCTACCCTTGACTGCTTCTGCCTCCAATACATTTCCTAAGCACTAGTGTTTTAAGGAACAGCTTAAAAAGAGAATCCTAATGTGATTTCTTTATAATGGGTGTGTTCCTTATCTTATCCTAGTGTCTAAGCTCTTCTCCATGGCTGCACCCTCAAATAATATTCCTTTACGTGCTAAGGGGTATCTAGAGACTGGGATAGGTTTAATAACTACCCAACCCTAACGCGTACCCTAACCCTAACCCCTACCCTAACCCTAACACGTACCCTAATCCTAACCCGTACCCTAAACCGAGCCCTAACCCTAACACTAACCCTAAACCTAACCCTAACCCATACCCTACACCATACACGAACCCGTCCCCGAACCCAAACCCTAAGCCGTACCCTAAGCCTTACCCTCAGCCTAACCCTAACCCTAGGCTACCCTTGACTGCTTCTGCCTCCAATAGATTTCCTAAGCACTAGTGTTTTAAGGAACAGCTTAAAAAGAGAATCCTAATGTGATTTCTTTATAATGGGTGTGTTCCTTGTCTTATCCTAGTGTCTAAGCTCTTCTCCATGGCTGGACCCTCAAATAATATTCCTTTACGTGCTACGGGGTATCTAGGGACTGGGATAGGTTTAATAACTACCCAACTCTAACGCGTACACTAACCCTAACCCCTACCCTAACCGTAACACGTACCCTAATCCTAACACGTACCCTAAACCGAGCCCTAACCCTAACACTAACCCTAACCCTAAACCTAACCCATACCCTACGCCGTACCCGAACCCCTCCCCAAACCCGTACCCTACGTCGTACCCTAAGCCTAACCCTAAGACTAACCCTAACCCCTACCGTAACCCTAACACGTACCCTAATCCTAACCCGTACCTTAAACCGAGCCCTAACCCTAACCCTAACCCTAACCCATACCCTACACCATACACGAACCCGTCCCCGAACCCATACCCTAAGCCGTACCCTAAGCCTAACCCTCAGCCTAACCCTAACCCTAGGCTACCCTTGACTGCTTCTGCCTCCAATAGATTTCCTAAGCACTAGTGTTTTAAGGAACAGATTAAAAAGAGAATCCTAATGTGATTTCTTTATAATGGGTGTGTTCCTAATCTTATCCTAGTGTCTAAGCTCTTCTCCATGGCTGGACCCTCAAATAATATTCCTTTACGTGCTAAGGGGTATCTAGAGACTGGGATAGGTTTAATAACTACCCAACCCTAACGTGTACCCTAACCCTAACCCCTACCCTAACCCTAACACGTACCCTAATCCTAACCCGTACCCTAAACCGAGCCCTAACCCTAACACTAACCCTAACCCTAACCCTAACCCATACCCTACGCCGTACCCGAACCCCACCCCGAACCCGTACCCTAAGCCGTACCCTAAGCCTAACCCTAAGCCTAACCCTAACCCTAGGCTACCCTTGACTGCTTCTGCCTCCAATAGATATCCTAAGCACAAGTGTTTTAAGGAACAGCTTAAAAATAGAATCCTAATGTGATTTCTTTATAATGGGTGTGTTCCTTAACTTATCCTAGTGTCTAAACTCTTCTCCATTGCTGGACCCCCAAATAATATTCCTTTACGTGTTAAGGGGTATCTAGAGAGTGGGATAGGTTTAATAACTACCCTACCCCTAACGCGTACCCTAAACCTAACCCCTACCCTAACCCTAACACGTACCCTAATCCTAACCCGTACCCTAAACCGAGCCCTAACCCTAACACTAACCCTAACCCTAACACTAACCCATACCCTACACCATACACGAACCCGTCCCCGAACCCATACCCTAAGCCGTACCCTAAGCCTAAACCTCAGCCTAACACTAACCCTAGGCTACCCTTGACTGCTTCTGTCTCCAATAGATTTCCTAAGCAATAGTGTTTTAAGGAACAGATTAAAAAGAGAATCCTAATGTGATTTCTTTATAATGGGTGTGTTCCTTATCTTATCCTAGTGTCTAAGCTCTTCTCCATGCCTGGCCACTCAAATAATATTCCTTTACGTGCTAAGGGGTATCTAGAGACTGGGATAGGTTTAATAACTACCCTAACCCTAACGCGTACCCTAACCCTAACCACTACCCTAACCCTAACACGTACCCTAATCCTAACCCGTACCCTAAACCGAGCCCTAACCCTAACACTAACCCTAACCCTAACCCTAACCCATACCCTACACCATACACGAACCCTTCCCCGAACCCATACCCTAAGCCGTACCCTAAGCCTAAACCTCAGCCTAACCCTAACCCTAGGCTACCCTTGACTGCTTCTGCCTCCAATAGATTTCCTAAGCACTAGTGTTTTAAGGAACAGATTAAAAAGAGAATCCTAATGTGATTTCTTTATAATGGGTGTGTTCCTTATCTTATCCTAGTGTCTAAGCTCTTCTCCATGGCTGGACCCTCAAATAATATTCCTTTACGTGCTAAGGGGTATCTACAGACTGGGATAGGTTTAATAACTACCCAACTCTAACGCGTACACTAACCCTAACCCCTACCCTAACCCTAACACGTACCCTAATCCTAACACGTACCCTAAACCGAGCCCTAACCCTAACACTAACCCTAACCCTAACCCTAACCCATACCCTACGCCGTACCCGAACCCCTCCCCAAACCCGTACCCTACGTCGTACCCTAAGCCTAACCCTAAGCCTAACCCTAACCCCTACCCTAACCCTAACACGTACCCTAATCCTAACCCGTACCTTAAACCGAGCCCTAACCCTAACCCTAACCCTAACCCATACCCTACACCATACACGAACCCGTCCCCGAACCCATACCCTAAGCCGTACCCTAAGCCTAACCCTCAGCCTAACCCTAACCCTAGGCTACCCTTGACTGCTTCTGCCTCCAATAGATTTCCTAAGCACTAGTGTTTTAAGGAACAGATTAAAAAGAGACTCCTAATGTGATTTCTTTATAATGGGTGTGTTCCTTATCTTATCCTAGTGTCTAAGTTCTTCTCCATGGCTGGACCCTCAAATAATATTCCTTTACGTGCTAAGGGGTATCTAGAGACTGGGATAGGTTTAATAACTACCCTAACCCTAACGCGTACCCTAACCCTAACTCCTACCCTAACCCTAACACGTACCCTAATCCTAACACGTACCCTAAACAGAGCCCTAACCCTAACACTAACCCTAACCCTAACCCTAACCCATACCCTACGCCGTACCCGAACCCCTCCCCGAGCCCGTACCCTACGTCGTACCCTAAGCCTAACCCTAAGCCTAACCCTAACCCTAGGCTACCCTTGACTGCTTCTGCCTCCAATAGATTTCCTAAGCACTAGTGTTTTAAGGAACAGATTAAAAAGAGAATCCTAATGTGATTTCTTTATAATGGGTGTGTTCCTTATCTTATCCTAGTGTCTAAACTCTTCTCCATGGCTGGACCCCCCAATAATATTCCTTTACGTGTTAAGGGGTATCTAGAGAGTGGGATAGGTTTAATAACTACCCTACCCCTAACACGTACGCTAACCCTAACCCCTACCCTAACCCTAACACGTACCCTAATCCTAACCCGTACCCTAAACCGAGCCCTAACCCTAACCCATACCCTACACCATACACGAACCCGTCCCCGAACCCATACCCTAAGCCGTACCCTAAGCCTAACCCTCAGCCTAACCCTAACCCTAGGCTACCCTTGACTGCTTCTGCCTCCAATAGATTTCGTAAGCACTAGTGTTTTAAGGAACAGATTAAAAAGAGAATCCTAATGTGATTTCTTTATAATGGGTGTGTTCCTAATCTTATCCTAGTGTCTAAGCTCTTCTCCATGGCTGGACCCTCAAATAATATTCCTTTACGTGCTAAGGGGTATCTAGAGACTGGGATAGGTTTAATAACTACCCAACCCTAACGTGTACCCTAACCCTAACCCCTACCCTAACCCTAACACGTACCCTAATCCTAACCCGTATCCTAAACCGAGCCCTAACCCTAACACTAACACTAACCCTAACCCATACCCTACGCCGTACCCGAACCACTCCCCGAACCCGCACCCTAAGCTGTACCCTAAGCCTAACCCTAAGCCTAACCCTAACCCTAGGCTACCCTTGACTGCTTCTGCCTCCAATAGATTTCCTAAGCACTAGTGTTTTAAGAAACAGATTAAAAAGAGAATCCTAATGTAATTTCTTTATAATGGGTGTGTTCCTAATCTTATCCTAGTGTCTAAGCTCTTCTCCATGGCTGGTCCCCCAAATAATATTCCTTTACGTGTTAAGGGGTATCTAGAGAGTGGGATAGGTTTAATAACTACCCTACCCCTAACGCGTACCCTAACCCTAACCACTACCCTAACACTAACACGTACCCTAAACCTAACCCATACCCTAAACCAAGCCCTAACCCTAACCCTAACCCTAACCCTAACCGTAACCCATACCCTACACCATACACGAACCCTTCCCCGAACCCGTACCCTAAGCCGTACCCTAAGCGTAATCCTCAGCCTAACCCTAACCCTAGGCTACCCTTGACTCCTTCTGCCTCCAGTAGATTTCCTAAGCACTAGTGTTTTAAGGAACAGCTTAAAAAGAAAATCCTAATGTGATTTCTTTATAATGGGGGTGTTCCTAATCTTATCCTAGTGTCTAAGCTCTTCTCCAGGGCTGGACCCTCAAATAATATTCCTTTACGTGCTAAGGGGTATCTAGAGACTGGGATAGGTTTAATAACTACCCAACCCTAACGTGTACCCTAACCCTAACCCCTACCCTAACCCTAACACGTACCCTAATCCTAACCCGTACCCTAAACCGAGACCTAACCCTAACACTAACCCTAACTCTAACCCTAACCCATACCCTACGCCGTACCCGAACCCCTCCCCGAACCCGTACCCTAAGCCGTACCCTAAGCCTAACCCTAAGCCTAACCCTAACCCTAGGCTACCCTTGACTGCTTCTGCCTCCAATAGATTTCCTAAGCACAAGTGTTTTAATCATCAGCTTAAAAAGAGAATCCTAATGTGATTTCTTTATTATGGGTGTGTTCCTTGTCTTATCCTAGTGTCTAAGCTCTTCTCCATGGCTGGACCCTCAAATAATATTCCTTTACGTGCTACGGGGTATCTAGGGACTGGGATAGGTTTAATAACTACCCAACTCTAACGCGTACACTAACCCTAACCCCTACCCTAACCGTAACACGTACCCTAATCCTAACACGTACCCTAAACCGAGCCCTAACCCTAACACTAACCCTAACCCTAACCCTAACCCATACCCTACGCCGTACCCGAACCCCTCCCCAAACCCGTACCCTACGTCGTACCCTAAGCCTAACCCTAAGACTAACCCTAACCCCTACCGTAGCCCTAACACGTACCCTAATCCTAACCCGTACCTTAAACCGAGCCCTAACCCTAACCCTAACCCTAACCCATACCCTACACCATACACGAACCCGTCCCCGAACCCATACCCTAAGCCGTACCCTAAGCCTAACCCTCAGCCTAACCCTAACCCTAAGCTACCCTTGAGTGCTTCTGCCTCCAATAGATTTCCTAAGCACTAGTGTTTTAAGGAACAGATTAAAAAGAGAATCCTAATGTGATTTCTTTATAATGGGTGTGTTCCTAATCTTATCCTAGTGTCTAAGCTCTTCTCCATGGCTGGACCCTCAAATAATATTCCTTTACGTGCTAAGGGGTATCTAGAGACTGGGATAGGTTTAATAACTACCCAACCCTAACGTGTACCCTAACCCTAACCCCTACCCTAACCCTAACACGTACCCTAATCCTAACCCGTACCCTAAACCGAGCCCTAACCCTAACACTAACCCTAACCCTAACCCTAACCCATACCCTACGCCGTACCCGAACCCGTCCCCGAAGCCGTACCCTAAGCCGTACCCTAAGCCTAACCCTCAGCCTAACCCTAACCCTAGGCTACCCTTGACTGCTTCTGCCTCCAATAGATTTCCTAAGCACTAGTGTTTTAAGGAACAGCTTAAAAAGAGAATCCTAATGTGATTTCTTTATAATGGGTGTGTTCCTTACCTTATCCTAGTGTCTAAGCTCTTCTCCATGGCTGCACCCTCAAATAATATTCCTTTACGTGCTAAGGGGTATCTAGAGACTGGGATAGGTTTAATAACTACCCAACCCTAACGCGTACCCTAACCCTAACCCCTACCCTAACCCTAACACGTACCCTAATCCTAACCCGTACCCTAAACCGAGCCCTAACCCTAACACTAACCCTAAACCTAACCCTAACCCATACCCTACACCATACACGAACCCGTCCCCGAACCCAAACCCTAAGCCGTACCCTAAGCCTAACCCTCAGCCTAACCCTAACCCTAGGCTACCCTTGACTGCTTCTGCCTCCAATAGATTTCCTAAGCACTAGTGTTTTAAGGAACAGCTTAAAAAGAGAATCCTAATGTGATTTCTTTATAATGGGTGTGTTCCTTGTCTTATCCTAGTGTCTAAGCTCTTCTCCATGGCTGGACCCTCAAATAATATTCCTTTACGTGCTAAGGGGTATCTAGGGACTGGGATAGGTTTAATAACTACCCTAACCCTATCGAGTACCCTAACCCTAACTCCTACCCTAACCCTAACACGTACCCTAATCCTAACACGTACCCTAAACCGAGCCCTAACTTTAACACTAACCCTAACCCTAACACTAACCCATACCCTACGCCGTACCCGAACCCCTCCCCGACCCGGTACCCTAAGCCGTACCCTAAGCCTAACCCTAAGCCTAACCCTAACCCTAGGCTACCCTTGACTGCTTCTGCCTCCAATAGATTTCCTAAGCACTAGTGTTTTAAGGAACAGATTAAAAAGAGAATCCTAATGTGATTTCTTTATAATGGATGTGTTCCTTATTTTATCCTAGTGTCTAAACTCTACTCCATGGCTGGACCCCCAAATAATATTCCTTTACGTGTTAAGGGGTATCTAGAGAGTGGGATAGGTTTAATATCTACCCTACCCCTAACGCGTACCCTAACCCTAACCACTACCCTAACCCTAACACGTACCCTAATCCTAACCCGTACCCTAAACCGAGCCCTAACCCTAACACTAACCCTAACCCTAACCGTAACCCATACCCTACACCATACACGAACCCTTCCCCGAACCCGTACCCTAAGCCGTACCCTAAGCCTAACCATCAGCCTAACCCTAACCCTAGGCTACCCTTGACTGCTTCTGCCTCCAATAGATTTCCTAAGCACTAGTGTTTTAAGGAACAGCTTAAAAAGAGAATCCTAATGTGATTTCTTTATAATGGGGGTGTTCCTTATCTTATCCTAGTGTCTAAGCTCTTCTCCATGGCTGGACCCTCAAATAATATTCCTTTACGTGCTAAGGGGTATCTACAGACTGGGATAGGTTTAATAACTACCCAACTCTAACGCGTACACTAACCCTAACCCCTACCCTAACCCTAACACGTACCCTAATCCTAACACGTACCCTAAACCGAGCCCTAACCCTAACACTAACCCTAACCCTAACCCTAACCCATACCCTACGCCGTACCCGAACCCCTCCCCAAACCCGTACCCTACGTCGTACCCTAAGCCTAACCCTAAGCCTAACCCTAACCCCTACCCTAACCCTAACACGTACCCTAATCCTAACCCGTACCTTAAACCGAGCCCTAACCCTAACCCTAACCCTAACCCATACCCTACACCATACACGAACCCGTCCCCGAACCCATACCCTAAGCCGTACCCTAAGCCTAACCCTCAGCCTAACCCTAACCCTAGGCTACCCTTGACTGCTTCTGCCTCCAATAGATTTCCTAAGCAGTAGTGTTTTAAGGAACAGATTAAAAAGAGACTCCTAATGTGATTTCTTTATAATGGGTGTGTTCCTTATCTTATCCTAGTGTCTAAGTTCTTCTCCATGGCTGGACCCTCAAATAATATTCCTTTACGTGCTAAGGGGTATCTAGAGACTGGGATAGGTTTAATAACTACCCTAACCCTAACGCGTACCCTAACCCTAACTCCTACCCTAACCCTAACACGTACCCTAATCCTAACACGTACCCTAAACAGAGCCCTAACCCTAACACTAACCCTAACCCTAACCCTAACCCATACCCTACGCCGTACCCGAACCCCTCCCCGAACCCGTACCCTACGTCGTACCCTAAGCCTAACCCTAAGCCTAACCCTAACCCTAGGCTACCCTTGACTGCTTCTGCCTCCAATAGATTTCCTAAGCACTAGTGTTTTAAGGAACAGATTAAAAAGAGAATCCTAATGTGATTTCTTTATAATGGGTGTGTTCCTTATCTTATCCTAGTGTCTAAACTCTTCTTCATGTCTGGACCCCCCAATAATATTCCTTTACGTGTTAAGGGGTATCTAGAGAGTGGGATAGGTTTAATAACTACCCTACCCCTAACGCGTACCCTAACCCTAACCCCTACCCTAACCCTAACACGTACCCTAATCCTAACCCGTACCCTAAACCGAGCCCTAACCCTAACCCATACCCTACACCATACACGAACCCGTCCCCGAACCCATACCCTAAGCCGTACCCTAAGCCTAACCCTCAGCCTAACCCTAACCCTAGGCTACCCTTGACTTCTTCTGCCTCCAATAGATTTCCTAAGCACTAGTGTTTTAAGGAACAGATTAAAAAGAGAATCCTAATGTGATTTCTTTATAATGGGTGTGTTCCTAATCTTATCCTAGTGTCTAAGCTCTTCTCCATGGCTGGACCCTCAAATAATATTCCTTTACGTGCTAAGGGGTATCTAGAGACTGGGATAGGTTTAATAACTACCCAACCCTAACGTGTACCCTAACCCTAACCCCTACCCTAACCCTAACACGTACCCTAATCCTAACCCGTACCCTAAACCGAGCCCTAACCCTAACACTAACCTTAACCCTAACCCTAACCCATACCCTACGCCGTACCCGAACCCCACCCCGAACCCGTACCCTAAGCCGTACCCTAAGCCTAACCCTCAGCCTAACCCTAACCCTAGGCTACCCTTGACTGCTTCTGCCTCCAATAGATTTCCTAAGCACAAGTGTTTTAAGGAACAGCTTAAAAAGAGAATCCTAATGTGATTTCTTTATAATGGGTGTGTTCCTTATCTTATTCTAGTGTCTAAACTCTTCTCCATGGCTGGACCCCCAAATAATATTCCTTTACGTGTTAAGGGGTATCTAGAGAGTGGGATAGGTTTAATAACTACCCTACCCCTAACACGTACGCTAACCCTAACCCCTACCCTAACCCTAACACGTACCCTAATCCTAACCCGTACCCTAAACCGAGCCCTAACCCTAACACTAACCCTAACCCTAACACTAACCCATACCCTACACCATACACGAACCCGTCCCCGAACCCATACCCTAAGCCTTACCCTAAGCCTAAACCTCAGCCTAACACTAACCCTAGGCTACCCTTGACTGCTTCTGTCTCCAATAGATTTCCTAAGCACTAGTGTTTTAAGGAACAGATTAAAAAGAGAATCCTAATGTGATTTCTTTATAATGGGTGTGTTCCTTATCTTATCCTAGTGTCTAAGCTCTTCTCCATGGCTGGCCACTCAAATAATATTCCTTTACGTGCTAAGGGGTATCTAGAGACTGGGATAGGTTTAATAACTACCCTAACCCTAACGCGTACCCTAACCCTAACTCCTAACCTAACCCTAACACGTACCCTAATCCTAACCCGTACCCTAAACCGAGCCCTAACCCTAACACTAACCCTAACCCTAACCCTAACCCATACCCTACGCCGTACCCGAACCCGTCCCTGAAGCCGTACCCTAAGCCGTACCCTAAGCCTAACCCTCAGCCTAACCCTAACCCTAGGCTACCCTTGACTGCTTCTGCCTCCAATAGATTTCCTAAGCACTAGTGTTTTAAGGAACAGCTTAAAAAGAGAATCCTAATGTGATTTCTTTATAATGGGGGTGTTCCTAATCTTATCCTAGTGTCTAAGCTCTTCTCCAGGGCTGGACCCTCAAATAATATTCCTTTACGTGCTAAGGGGTATCTAGAGACTGGGATAGGTTTAATAACTACCCAACCCTAACGTGTACCCTAACCCTAACCCGTACCCTAACCCTAACACGTACCCTAATCCTAACCCGTACCCTAAACCGAGCCCTAACCCTAACACTAACCCTAACTCTAACCCTAACCCATACCCTACTCCGTACCCGAACCCCTCCCCGAACCCGCACCCTAAGCCGTACCCTAAGCCTAACCCTAAGCCTAACCCTAACCCTAGGCTACCCTTGACTGCTTCTGCCTCCAATAGATTTCCTAAGCACTAGTGTTTTAAAGAACAGATTAAAAAGAGAATCCTAATGTGATTTCTTTATAATGGGTGTGTTCCTTATCTTATCCTAATGTCTAAACTCTTCTCCATGGCTGGACCCCCCAATAATATTCCTTTACGTGTTAAGGGGTATCTAGAGAGTGGGATAGGTTTAATAACTACCCTACCCCTAACGCGTACCCTAACCCTAACCCCTACCCTAACCCTAACACGTACCCTAATCCTAACCCATACCCTAAACCGAGCCCTAACCCTAACCCATACCCTACACCATACACGAACCCGTCCCCGAACACATACCCTAAGCCGTACCCTAAGCCTAACCCTCAGCCTAACCCTAACCCTAGGCTACCCTTGACTGCTTCTGCCTCCAATAGATTTCGTAAGCACTAGTGTTTTAAGGAACAGATTAAAAAGAGAATCCTAATGTGATTTCTTTATAATGGGTGTGTTCCTAATCTTATCCTAGTGTCTAAGCTCTTCTCCATGGCTGGACCCTCAAATAATATTCCTTTACGTGCTAAGGGGTATCTAGAGACTGGGATAGGTTTAATAACTACCCAACCCTAACGTGTACCCTAACCCTAACCCCTACCCTAACCCTAACACGTACCCTAATCCTAACCCGTACCCTAAACCGAGCCCTAACCCTAACACTAACCCTAACCCTAACCCTAACCCATACCCTACGCCATACCCGAACCCCACCCCGAACCCGTACCCTAAGCCGTACCCTAAGCCTAACCCTAAGCCTAACCCTAACCCTAGGCTACCCTTGACTGCTTCTGCTTCCAATAGATTTCCTAAGCACTAGTGTTTTAAGGAACAGATTAAAAAGAGAATCCTAATGTGATTTCTTTATAATGGGTGTGTTCCTTATCTTATCCTAGTGTCTAAGCTCTTCTCCATGGCTGGACCCTCAAATAATATTCCTTTACATGCTAAGGCGTATCTACAGACTGGAATAGGTTTAATAACTACCCAACTCTAATGCGTACACTAACCCTAACCCCTACCCTAACCCTAACACGTACCCTAATCCTAACCCGTACCCTAAACCGAGCCCTAACCCTAACACTAACACTAACCCTAACCCATACCCTACGCCGTACCCGAACCACTCCCCGAACCCGCACCCTAAGCTGTACCCTAAGCCTAACCCTAAGCCTAACCCTAACCCTAGGCTACCCTTGACTGCTTCTGCCTCCAATAGATTTCCTAAGCACTAGTGTTTTAAGAAACAGATTAAAAAGAGAATCCTAATGTAATTTCTTTATAATGGGTGTGTTCCTAATCTTATCCTAGTGTCTAAGCTCTTCTCCATGGCTGGTCCCCCAAATAATATTCCTTTACGTGTTAAGGGGTATCTAGAGAGTGGGATAGGTTTAATAACTACCCTACCCCTAACGCGTACCCTAACCCTAACCACTACCCTAACACTAACACGTACCCTAAACCTAACCCATACCCTAAACCGAGCCCTAACCCTAACCCTAACCCTAACCCTAACCGTAACCCATACCCTACACCATACACGAACCCTTCCCCGAACCCGTACCCTAAGCCGTACCCTAAGCCTAACCCTCAGCCTAACCCTAACCCTAGGCTACCCTTGACTTCTTCTGCCTCCAATAGATTTCCTAAGCACTAGTGTTTTAAGGAACAGATTAAAAAGAGAATCCTAATGTGATTTCTTTATAATGGGTGTGTTCCTAATCTTATCCTAGTGTCTAAGCTCTTCTCCATGGCTGGACCCTCAAATAATATTCCTTTACGTGCTAAGGGGTATCTAGAGACTGGGATAGGTTTAATAACTACCCAACCCTAACGTGTACCCTAACCCTAACCCCTACCCTAACCCTAACACGTACCCTAATCCTAACCCGTACCCTAAACCGAGCCCTAACCCTAACACTAACCTTAACCCTAACCCTAACCCATACCCTACGCCGTACCCGAACCCCACCCCGAACCCGTACCCTAAGCCGTACCCTAAGCCTAACCCTCAGCCTAACCCTAACCCTAGGCTACCCTTGACTGCTTCTGCCTCCAATAGATTTCCTAAGCACAAGTGTTTTAAGGAACAGCTTAAAAAGAGAATCCTAATGTGATTTCTTTATAATGGGTGTGTTCCTTATCTTATTCTAGTGTCTAAACTCTTCTCCATGGCTGGACCCCCAAATAATATTCCTTTACGTGTTAAGGGGTATCTAGAGAGTGGGATAGGTTTAATAACTACCCTACCCCTAACACGTACGCTAACCCTAACCCCTACCCTAACCCTAACACGTACCCTAATCCTAACCCGTACCCTAAACCGAGCCCTAACCCTAACACTAACCCTAACCCTAACACTAACCCATACCCTACACCATACACGAACCCGTCCCCGAACCCATACCCTAAGCCTTACCCTAAGCCTAAACCTCAGCCTAACACTAACCCTAGGCTACCCTTGACTGCTTCTGTCTCCAATAGATTTCCTAAGCACTAGTGTTTTAAGGAACAGATTAAAAAGAGAATCCTAATGTGATTTCTTTATAATGGGTGTGTTCCTTATCTTATCCTAGTGTCTAAGCTCTTCTCCATGGCTGGCCACTCAAATAATATTCCTTTACGTGCTAAGGGGTATCTAGAGACTGGGATAGGTTTAATAACTACCCTAACCCTAACGCGTACCCTAACCCTAACTCCTAACCTAACCCTAACACGTACCCTAATCCTAACCCGTACCCTAAACCGAGCCCTAACCCTAACACTAACCCTAACCCTAACCCTAACCCATACCCTACGCCGTACCCGAACCCGTCCCTGAAGCCGTACCCTAAGCCGTACCCTAAGCCTAACCCTCAGCCTAACCCTAACCCTAGGCTACCCTTGACTGCTTCTGCCTCCAATAGATTTCCTAAGCACTAGTGTTTTAAGGAACAGCTTAAAAAGAGAATCCTAATGTGATTTCTTTATAATGGGGGTGTTCCTAATCTTATCCTAGTGTCTAAGCTCTTCTCCAGGGCTGGACCCTCAAATAATATTCCTTTACGTGCTAAGGGGTATCTAGAGACTGGGATAGGTTTAATAACTACCCAACCCTAACGTGTACCCTAACCCTAACCCGTACCCTAACCCTAACACGTACCCTAATCCTAACCCGTACCCTAAACCGAGCCCTAACCCTAACACTAACCCTAACTCTAACCCTAACCCATACCCTACTCCGTACCCGAACCCCTCCCCGAACCCGCACCCTAAGCCGTACCCTAAGCCTAACCCTAAGCCTAACCCTAACCCTAGGCTACCCTTGACTGCTTCTGCCTCCAATAGATTTCCTAAGCACTAGTGTTTTAAAGAACAGATTAAAAAGAGAATCCTAATGTGATTTCTTTATAATGGGTGTGTTCCTTATCTTATCCTAATGTCTAAACTCTTCTCCATGGCTGGACCCCCCAATAATATTCCTTTACGTGTTAAGGGGTATCTAGAGAGTGGGATAGGTTTAATAACTACCCTACCCCTAACGCGTACCCTAACCCTAACCCCTACCCTAACCCTAACACGTACCCTAATCCTAACCCATACCCTAAACCGAGCCCTAACCCTAACCCATACCCTACACCATACACGAACCCGTCCCCGAACCCATACCCTAAGCCGTACCCTAAGCCTAACCCTCAGCCTAACCCTAACCCTAGGCTACCCTTGACTGCTTCTGCCTCCAATAGATTTCGTAAGCACTAGTGTTTTAAGGAACAGATTAAAAAGAGAATCCTAATGTGATTTCTTTATAATGGGTGTGTTCCTAATCTTATCCTAGTGTCTAAGCTCTTCTCCATGGCTGGACCCTCAAATAATATTCCTTTACGTGCTAAGGGGTATCTAGAGACTGGGATAGGTTTAATAACTACCCAACCCTAACGTGTACCCTAACCCTAACCCCTACCCTAACCCTAACACGTACCCTAATCCTAACCCGTACCCTAAACCGAGCCCTAACCCTAACACTAACCCTAACCCTAACCCTAACCCATACCCTACGCCATACCCGAACCCCACCCCGAACCCGTACCCTAAGCCGTACCCTAAGCCTAACCCTAAGCCTAACCCTAACCCTAGGCTACCCTTGACTGCTTCTGCTTCCAATAGATTTCCTAAGCACTAGTGTTTTAAGGAACAGATTAAAAAGAGAATCCTAATGTGATTTCTTTATAATGGGTGTGTTCCTTATCTTATCCTAGTGTCTAAGCTCTTCTCCATGGCTGGACCCTCAAATAATATTCCTTTACATGCTAAGGCGTATCTACAGACTGGAATAGGTTTAATAACTACCCAACTCTAATGCGTACACTAACCCTAACCCCTACCCTAACCCTAACACGTACCCTAATCCTAACCCGTACCCTAAACCGAGCCCTAACCCTAACACTAACACTAACCCTAACCCATACCCTACGCCGTACCCGAACCACTCCCCGAACCCGCACCCTAAGCTGTACCCTAAGCCTAACCCTAAGCCTAACCCTAACCCTAGGCTACCCTTGACTGCTTCTGCCTCCAATAGATTTCCTAAGCACTAGTGTTTTAAGAAACAGATTAAAAAGAGAATCCTAATGTAATTTCTTTATAATGGGTGTGTTCCTAATCTTATCCTAGTGTCTAAGCTCTTCTCCATGGCTGGTCCCCCAAATAATATTCCTTTACGTGTTAAGGGGTATCTAGAGAGTGGGATAGGTTTAATAACTACCCTACCCCTAACGCGTACCCTAACCCTAACCACTACCCTAACACTAACACGTACCCTAAACCTAACCCATACCCTAAACCGAGCCCTAACCCTAACCCTAACCCGAACCCTAACCGTAACCCATACCCTACACCATACACGAACCCTTCCCCGAACCCGTACCCTAAGCCGTACCCTAAGCCTAATCCTCAGCCTAACCCTAACCCTAGGCTACCCTTGACTCCTTCTGCCTCCAGTAGATTTCCTAAGCACTAGTGTTTTAAGGAACAGCTTAAAAAGAAAATCCTAATGTGATTTCTTTATAATGGGGGTGTTCCTAATCTTATCCTAGTGTCTAAGCTCTTCTCCAGGGCTGGACCCTCAAATAATATTCCTTTACGTGCTAAGGGGTATCTAGAGACTGGGATAGGTTTAATAACTACCCAACCCTAACGTGTACCCTAACCCTAACCCCTACCCTAACCCTAACACGTACCCTAATCCTAACCCGTACCCTAAACCGAGACCTAACCCTAACACTAACCCTAACTCTAACCCTAACCCATACCCTACGCCGTACCCGAACCCCTCCCCGAACCCGTACCCTAAGCCGTACCCTAAGCCTAACCCTAAGCCTAACCCTAACCCTAGGCTACCCTTGACTGCTTCTGCCTCCAATAGATTTCCTAAGCACAAGTGTTTTAATCATCAGCTTAAAAAGAGAATCCTAATGTGATTTCTTTATTATGGGTGTGTTCCTTGTCTTATCCTAGTGTCTAAGCTCTTCTCCATGGCTGGACCCTCAAATAATATTCCTTTACGTGCTACGGGGTATCTAGGGACTGGGATAGGTTTAATAACTACCCTAAACCTATCGCGTACCCTAACCCTAACTCCTACCCTAACCCTAACACGTACCCTAATCCTAACACGTATCCTAAACCGAGCCCTAAATTTAACACTAACCCTAACCCTAACCCTAACCCATACCCTACGCCGTACCCGAACCCCTCCCCGACCCCGTACCCTAAGCCGTACCCTAAGCCTAACCCTAAGCCTAACCCTAACCCTAGGCTACCCTTGACTGCTTCTGCCTCCAATTGACTTCCTAAGCACTAGTGTTTTAAGGAACAGATTAAAAAGAGAATCCTAATGTGATTTCTTTATAATGGGTGTGTTCCTTATCTTATCCTAGTGTCTAAACTCTTCTCCATGGCTGGACCCCCAAATAATATTCCTTTACGTGTTAAGGGGTATGTAGAGAGTGGGATAGGTTTAATATCTACCCTACCCCTAACGCGTACCCTAACCCAAACCACTACCCTAACCCTAACACGTACCCTAATCCTAACCCGTACCCTAAACCGAGCCCTAACCCTAACACTAACCCTAACCCTAACCCTAACCCATACCCTACACCATACACGAACCCTTCCCCGAACCCATACCCTAAGCCGTACCCTAAGCCTAACCCTCAGCCTAACCCTAACCCTAGGCTACCCTTGACTGCTTCTGCCTCCAATAGATTTCCTAAGCACTAGTGTTTTAAGGAACAGATTAAAAAGAGAATCCTAATGTGATTTCTTTATAATGGGTGTGTTCCTTATCTTATCCTAGTGTCTAAGCTCTTCTCCATGGCTGGACCCTCAAATAATATTCCTTTACGTGCTAAGGGGTATCTACAGACTGGGATAGGTTTAATAACTACCCAACTCTAACGCGTACACTAACCCTAACCCCTACCCTAACCGTAACACGTACCCTAATCCTAACACGTACCCTAAACCGAGCCCTAACCCTAACACTAACCCTAACCCTAACCCTAACCCATACCCTACGCCGTACCCGAACCCCTCCCCAAACCCGTACCCTACGTCGTACCCTAAGCCTAACCCTAAGACTAACCCTAACCCCTACCGTAACCCTAACACGTACCCTAATCCTCACCCGTACCTTAAACCGAGCCCTAACCCTAACCCTAACCCTAACCCATACCCTACACCATACACGAACCCGGCCCCGAACCCATACCCTAAGCCGTACCCTAAGCCTAACCCTCAGCCTAACCCTAACCCTAGGCTACCCTTGACTGCTTCTGCCTCCAATAGATTTCCTAAGCACTAGTGTTTTAAGGAACAGATTAAAAAGAGAATCCTAATGTGATTTCTTTATAATGGGTGTGTTCCTAATCTTATCCTAGTGTCTAAGCTCTTCTCCATGGCTGGACCCTCAAATAATATTCCTTTACGTGCTAAGGGGTATCTAGAGACTGGGATAGGTTTAATAACTACCCAACCCTAACGTGTACCCTAACCCTAACCCCTACCCTAACCCTAACACGTACCCTAATCCTAACCCGTACCCTAAACCGAGACCTAACCCTAACACTAACCCTAACTCTAACCCTAACCCATACCCTACGCCGTACCCGAACCCCTCCCCGAACCCGTACCCTAAGCCGTACCCTAAGCCTAACCCTAAGCCTAACCCTAACCCTAGGCTACCCTTGACTGCTTCTGCCTCCAATAGATTTCCTAAGCACAAGTGTTTTAATCATCAGCTTAAAAAGAGAATCCTAATGTGATTTCTTTATTATGGGTGTGTTCCTTGTCTTATCCTAGTGTCTAAGCTCTTCTCCATGGCTGGACCCTCAAATAATATTCCTTTACGTGCTACGGGGTATCTAGGGACTGGGATAGGTTTAATAACTACCCTAAACCTATCGCGTACCCTAACCCTAACTCCTACCCTAACCCTAACACGTACCCTAATCCTAACACGTATCCTAAACCGAGCCCTAAATTTAACACTAACCCTAACCCTAACCCTAACCCATACCCTACGCCGTACCCGAACCCCTCCCCGACCCCGTACCCTAAGCCGTACCCTAAGCCTAACCCTAAGCCTAACCCTAACCCTAGGCTACCCTTGACTGCTTCTGCCTCCAATTGACTTCCTAAGCACTAGTGTTTTAAGGAACAGATTAAAAAGAGAATCCTAATGTGATTTCTTTATAATGGGTGTGTTCCTTATCTTATCCTAGTGTCTAAACTCTTCTCCATGGCTGGACCCCCAAATAATATTCCTTTACGTGTTAAGGGGTATGTAGAGAGTGGGATAGGTTTAATATCTACCCTACCCCTAACGCGTACCCTAACCCAAACCACTACCCTAACCCTAACACGTACCCTAATCCTAACCTGTACCCTAAACCGAGCCCTAACCCTAACACTAACCCTAACCCTAACCCTAACCCATACCCTACACCATACACGAACCCTTCCCCGAACCCATACCCTAAGCCGTACCCTAAGCCTAACCCTCAGCCTAACCCTAACCCTAGGCTACCCTTGACTGCTTCTGCCTCCAATAGATTTCCTAAGCACTAGTGTTTTAAGGAACAGATTAAAAAGAGAATCCTAATGTTATTTCTTTATAATGGGTGTGTTCCTTATCTTATCCTAGTGTCTAAGCTCTTCTCCATGGCTGGACCCTCAAATAATATTCCTTTACGTGCTAAGGGGTATCTACAGACTGGGATAGGTTTAATAACTACCCAACTCTAACGCGTACACTAACCCGAACCCCTACCCTAACCGTAACACGTACCCTAATCCTAACACGTACCCTAAACCGAGCCCTAACCCTAACACTAACCCTAACCCTAACCCTAACCCATACCCTACGCCGTACCCGAACCCCTCCCCAAACCCGTACCCTACGTCGTACCCTAAGCCTAACCCTAAGACTAACCCTAACCCCTACCGTAACCCTAACACGTACCCTAATCCTCACCCGTACCTTAAACCGAGCCCTAACCCTAACCCTAACCCTAACCCATACCCTACACCATACACGAACCCGGCCCCGAACCCATACCCTAAGCCGTACCCTAAGCCTAACCCTCAGCCTAACCCTAACCCTAGGCTACCCTTGACTGCTTCTGCCTCCAATAGATTTCCTAAGCACTAGTGTTTTAAGGAACAGATTAAAAAGAGAATCCTAATGTGATTTCTTTATAATGGGTGTGTTCCTAATCTTATCCTAGTGTCTAAGCTCTTCTCCATGGCTGGACCCTCAAATAATATTCCTTTACGTGCTAAGGGGTATCTAGAGACTGGGATAGGTTTAATAACTACCCAACCCTAACGTGTACCCTAACCCTAACCCCTACCCTAACCCTAACACGTACCCTAATCCTAACCCGTACCTTAAACCGAGCCCTAACCCTAACACTAACCCTAACCCTAACCCTAACCCATACCCTACACCATACACGAACCCTCCCCGAACCCATACCCTAAGCCGTACCCTAAGCCTAACCCTCAGCCTAACCCTAACCCTTGGCTACCCTTGACTGCTTCTGCCTCCAATAGATTTCCTAAGCACTAGTGTTTTAAGGAACAGATTAAAAAGAGAATCCTAATGTGATTTCTTTATAATGGGTGTGTTCCTTATCTTATCCTAGTGTCTAAGCTCTTCTCCATGGCTGGACCCTCAAATAATATTCCTTTACGTGCTAAGGGGTATCTACAGACTGGGATAGGTTTAATAACTACCCAACTCTAACGCGTACACTAACCCTAACCCCTACCCTAACCCTAACACGTACCCTAATCCTAACACGTACCCTAAACCGAGCCCTAACCCTAACACTAACCCTAACCCTAACCCTAACCCATACCCTACGCCGTACCCGAACCCCTCCCCAAACCCGTACCCTACGTCGTACCCTAAGCCTAACCCTAAGCCTAACCCTAACCCCTACCCTAACCCTAACACGTACCCTAATCCTAACCTGTACCTTAAACCGAGCCCTAACCCTAACCCTAACCCTAACCCATACCCTACACCATACACGAACCCGTCCCCGAACCCATACCCTAAGCCGTACCCTAAGCCTAACCATCAGCCTAACCCTAACCCTAGGCTACCCTTGACTGCTTCTGCCTCCAATAGATTTCCTAAGCACTAGTGTTTTAAGGAACAGATTAAAAAGAGACTCCTAATGTGATTTCTTTATAATGGGTGTGTTCCTTATCTTATCCTAGTGTCTAAGTTCTTCTCCATGGCTGGACCCTCAAATAATATTCCTTTACGTGCTAAGGGGTATCTAGAGACTGGGATAGGTTTAATAACTACCCTAACCCTAACGCGTACCCTAACCCTAACTCCTACCCTAACCCTAACACGTACCCTAATCCTAACACGTACCCTAAACAGAGCCCTAACCCTAACACTAACCCTAACCCTAACCCTAACCCATACCCTACGCCGTACCGAACCCCTCCCCGAACCCGTACCCTACGTCGTACCCTAAGCCTAACCCTAAGCCTAACCCTAACCCTAGGCTACCCTTGACTGCTTCTGCCTCCAATAGATTTCCTAAGCACTAGTGTTTTAAGGAACAGATTAAAAAGAGAATCCTAATGTGATTTCTTTATAATGGGTGTGTTCCTTATCTTATCCTAGTGTCTAAGCTCTTCTCCATGGCTGGACCCTCAAATAATATTCCTTTACATGCTAAGGGGTATCTACAGACTGGGATAGGTTTAATAACTACCCAACCCTAACGTGTACCCTAACCCTAACCCCTACCCTAACCCTAACACGTACCCTAATCCTAACCCGTACCCTAAACCGAGACCTAACCCTAACACTAACCCTAACTCTAACCCTAAACCATACCCTACGCCGTACCCGAACCCCTCCCCGAACCCGTACCCTAAGCCGTACCCTAAGCCTAACCCTAAGCCTAACCCTAACCCTAGGCTACCCTTGACTGCTTCTGCCTCCAATAGATTTCCTAAGCACAAGTGTTTTAATCATCAGCTTAAAAAGAGAATCCTAATGTGATTTCTTTATTATGGGTGTGTTCCTTGTCTTATCCTAGTGTCTAAGCTCTTCTCCATGGCTGGACCCTCAAATAATATTCCTTTACGTGCTACGGGGTATCTAGGGACTGGGATAGGTTTAATAACTACCCTAAACCTATCGCGTACCCTAACCCTAACTCCTACCCTAACCCTAACACGTACCCTAATCCTAACCCGTACCCTAAACCGAGCCCTAACCCTAACACTAACCCTAACCCTAACCCTAACCCATACCCTACGCCGTACCCGAACCCCACCCCGAACCCGTACCCTAAGCCGTACCCTAAGCCTAACCCTAAGCCTAACCCTAACCCTAGGCTACCCTTGACTGCTTCTGCCTCCAATAGATTTCCTAAGCACAAGTGTTTTAAGGAACAGCTTAAAAAGAGAATCCTAATGTGATTTCTTTATAATGGGTGTGTTCCTTATCTTATCCTAGTGTCTAAACTCTTCTCCATGCCTGGACCCCCAAATAATATTCCTTTACGTGTTAAGGGGTATCTAGAGAGTGGGATAGGTTTAATAACTACCCTACCCCTAACACGTACGCTAACCCTAACCCCTACCCTAACCCTAACACGTACCCTAATCCTAACCCGTACTCTAAACCGAGCCCTAACCCTAACACTAACCCTAACGCTAACACTAACCCATACCCTACACCATACACGAACCCGTCCCCGAACCCATACCCTAAGCCTTACCCTAAGCCTAAACCTCAGCCTAACACTAACCCTAGGCTACCCTTGACTGCTTCTGTCTCCAATAGATTTCCTAAGCACTAGTGTTTTAAGGAACAGATTAAAAAGAGAATCCTAATGTGATTTCTTTATAATGGGTGTGTTCCTTATCTTATCCTAATGTCTAAACTCTTCTCCATGGCTGGACCCCCCAATAATATTCCTTTACGTGTTAAAAGGTATCTAGAGAGTGGGATAGGTTTAATAACTACCCTACCCCTAACGCGTACCCTAACCCTAACCCCTACCCTAACCCTAACACGTACCCTAATCCTAACCCGTACCCTAAACCGAGCCCTAACCCTAACCCATACCCTACACCATACACGAACCCGTCCCCGAACCCATACCCTAAGCCGTACCCTAAGCCTAACCCTCAGCCTAACCCTAACCCTAGGCTACCCTTGACTGCTTCTGCCTCCAATAGATTTCGTAAGCACTAGTGTTTTAAGGAACAGATTAAAAAGAGAATCCTAATGTGATTTCTTTATAATGGGTGTGTTCCTAATCTTATCCTAGTGTCTAAGCTCTTCTCCATGGCTGGACCCTCAAATAATATTCCTTTACGTGCTAAGGGGTATCTAGAGACTGGGATAGGTTTAATAACTACCCAACCCTAACGTGTACCCTAACCCTAACCCCTACCCTAACCCTAACACGTACCCTAATCCTAACCCGTACCCTAAACCGAGCCCTAACCCTAACACTAACACTAACCCTAACCCATACCCTACGCCGTACCCGAACCCCTCCCCGAACCCGCACCCTAAGCTGTACCCTAAGCCTAACCCTAAGCCTAACCCTAACCCTAGGCTACCCTTGACTGCTTCTGCCTCCAATAGATTTCCTAAGCACTAGTGTTTTAAGAAACAGATTAAAAAGAGAATCCTAATGTAATTTCTTTATAATGGGTGTGTTCCTAATCTTATCCTAGTGTCTAAGCTCTTCTCCATGGCTGGTCCCCCAAATAATATTCCTTTACGTGTTAAGGGGTATCTAGAGAGTGGGATAGGTTTAATAACTACCCAACCCTAACGTGTACCCTAACCCTAACCCCTACCCTAACCCTAACACGTACCCTAATCCTAACCCGTACCCTAAACCGAGACCTAACCCTAACACTAACCCTAACTCTAACCCTAACCCATACCCTACGCCGTACCCGAACCCCTCCCCGAACCCGTACCCTAAGCCGTACCCTAAGCCTAACCCTAAGCCTAACCCTAACCCTAGGCTACCCTTGACTGCTTCTGCCTCCAATAGATTTCCTAAGCACAAGTGTTTTAATCATCAGCTTAAAAAGAGAATCCTAATGTGATTTCTTTATTATGGGTGTGTTCCTTGTCTTATCCTAGTGTCTAAGCTCTTCTCCATGGCTGGACCCTCAAATAATATTCCTTTACGTGCTACGGGGTATCTAGGGACTGGGATAGGTTTAATAACTACCCAACTCTAACGCGTACACTAACCCTAACCCCTACCCTAACCGTAACACGTACCCTAATCCTAACACGTACCCTAAACCGAGCCGTAACCCTAACACTAACCCTAACCCTAAACCTAACCCATACCCTACGCCGTACCCGAACCCCTCCCCAAACCCGTACCCTACGTCGTACCCTAAGCCTAACCCTAAGACTAACCCTAACCCCTACCGTAACCCTAACACGTACCCTAATCCTAACCCGTACCTTAAACCGAGCCCTAACCCTAACCCTAACCCTAACCCATACCCTACACCATACACGAACCCGTCCCCGAACCCATACCCTAAGCCGTACCCTAAGCCTAACCCTCAGCCTAACCCTAACCCTAGGCTACCCTTGACTGCTTCTGCCTCCAATAGATTTCCTAAGCACTAGTGTTTTAAGGAACAGATTAAAAAGAGAATCCTAATGTGATTTCTTTATAATGGGTGTGTTCCTAATCTTATCCTAGTGTCTAAGCTCTTCTCCATGGCTGGACCCTCAAATAATATTCCTTTACGTGCTAAGGGGTATCTAGAGACTGGGATAGGTTTAATAACTACCCAACCCTAACGTGTACCCTAACCCTAACCCCTACCCTAACCCTAACACGTACCCTAATCCTAACCCGTACCCTAAACCGAGCCCTAACCCTAACACTAACCCTAACCCTAACCCTAACCCATACCCTACGCCGTACCCGAACCCCACCCCGAACCCGTACCCTAAGCCGTACCCTAAGCCTAACCCTAAGCCTAACCCTAACCCTAGGCTACCCTTGACTGCTTCTGCCTCCAATAGATATCCTAAGCACAAGTGTTTTAAGGAACAGCTTAAAAAGATAATCCTAATGTGATTTCTTTATACTGGGTGTGTTCCTTAACTTATCCTAGTGTCTAAACTCTTCTCCATTGCTGGACCCCCAAATAATATTCCTTTACGTGTTAAGGGGTATCTAGAGAGTGGGATAGGTTTAATAACTACCCTACCCCTAACGCGTACCCTAAACCTAACCCCTACCCTAACCCTAACACGTACCCTAATCCTAACCCGTACCCTAAACCGAGCCCTAACCCTAACACTAACCCTAACCCTAACACTAACCCATACCCTACACCATACACGAACCCGTCCCCGAACCCATACCCTAAGCCGTACCCTAAGCCTAAACCTCAGCCTAACACTAACCCTAGGCTACCCTTGACTGCTTCTGTCTCCAATAGATTTCCTAAGCAATAGTGTTTTAAGGAACAGATTAAAAAGAGAATCCTAATGTGATTTCTTTATAATGGGTGTGTTCCTTATCTTATCCTAGTGTCTAAGCTCTTCTCCATGCCTGGCCACTCAAATAATATTCCTTTACGTGCTAAGGGGTATCTAGAGACTGGGATAGGTTTAATAACTACCCTAACCCTAACGCGTACCCTAACCCTAACTCCTAACCTAACCCTAACACGTACCCTAATCCTAACCCGTACCCTAAACCGAGCCCTAACCCTAACACTAACCCTAACCCTAACCCTAACCCATACCCTACGCCGTACCCGAACCCGTCCCCGAAGACGTACCCTAAGCCGTACCCTAAGCCTAACCCTCAGCCTAACCCTAACCCTAGGCTACCCTTGACTGCTTCTGCCTCCAATAGATTTCCTAAGCACTAGTGTTTTAAGGAACAGCTTAAAAAGAGAATCCTAATGTGATTTCTTTATAATGGGTGTGTTCCTTATCTTATCCTAGTGTCTAAGCTCTTCTCCATGGCTGCACCCTCAAATAATATTCCTTTACGTGCTAAGGGGTATCTAGAGACTGGGATAGGTTTAATAACTACCCAACCCTAACGCGTACCCTAACCCTAACCCCTACCCTAACCCTAACACGTACCCTAATCCTAACCCGTACCCTAAACCGAGCCCTAACCCTAACACTAACCCTAAACCTAACCCTAACCCATACCCTACACCATACACGAACCCGTCCCCGAACCCAAACCCTAAGCCGTACCCTAAGCCTTACCCTCAGCCTAACCCTAACCCTAGGCTACCCTTGACTGCTTCTGCCTCCAATAGATTTCCTAAGCACTAGTGTTTTAAGGAACAGCTTAAAAAGAGAATCCTAATGTGATTTCTTTATAATGGGTGTGTTCCTTGTCTTATCCTAGTGTCTAAGCTCTTCTCCATGGCTGGACCCTCAAATAATATTCCTTTACGTGCTAAGGGGTATCTAGGGACTGGGATAGGTTTAATAACTACCCTAACCCTATCGAGTACCCTAACCCTAACTCCTACCCTAACCCTAACACGTACCCTAATCCTAACACGTACCCTAAACCGAGCCCTAACTTTAACACTAACCCTAACCCTAACACTAACCCATACCCTACGCCGTACCCGAACCCCTCCCCGACCCGGTACCCTAAGCCGTACCCTAAGCCTAACCCTAAGCCTAACCCTAACCCTAGGCTACCCTTGACTGCTTCTGCCTCCAATAGATTTCCTAAGCACTAGTGTTTTATGGAACAGATTAAAAAGAGAATCCTAATGTGATTTCTTTATAATGGATGTGTTCCTTATCTTATCCTAGTGTCTAAACTCTTCTCCATGGCTGGACCCCCAAATAATATTCCTTTACGTGTTAAGGGGTATCTAGAGAGTGGGATAGGTTTAATATCTACCCTACCCCTAACGCGTACCCTAACCCTAACCACTACCCTAACCCTAACACGTACCCTAATCCTAACCCGTACCCTAAACCGAGCCCTAACCCTAACACTAACCCTAACCCTAACCCTAACCCATACCCTACACCATACACGAACCCTTCCCCGAACCCATACCCTAAGCCGTACCCTAAGCCTAACCCTCAGCCTAACCCTAACCCTAGGCTACCCTTGACTGCTTCTGCCTCCAATAGATTTCCTAAGCACTAGTGTTTTAAGGAACAGATTAAAAAGAGAATCCTAATGTGATTTCTTTATAATGGGTGTGTTCCTTATCTTATCCTAGTGTCTAAGCTCTTCTCCATGGCTGGACCCTCAAATAATATTCCTTTACGTGCTAAGGGGTATCTACAGACTGGGATAGGTTTAATAACTACCCAACTCTAACGCGTACACTAACCCTAACCCCTACCCTAACCCTAACACGTACCCTAATCCTAACACGTACCCTAAACCGAGCCCTAACCCTAACACTAACCCTAACCCTAACCCTAACCCATACCCTACGCCGTACCCGAACCCCTCCCCAAACCCGTACCCTACGTCGTACCCTAAGCCTAACCCTAAGCCTAACCCTAACCCCTACCCTAACCCTAACACGTACCCTAATCCTAACCCGTACCTTAAACCGAGCCCTAACCCTAACCCTAACCCTAACCCATATCCTACACCATACACGAACCCGTCCCCGAACCCATACCCTAAGCCGTACCCTAAGCCTAACCCTCAGCCTAACCCTAACCCTAGGCTACCCTTGACTGCTTCTGCCTCCAGTAGATTTCCTAAGCACTAGTGTTTTAAGGAACAGATTAAAAAGAGAATCCTAATGTGATTTCTTTATAATGGGTGTGTTCCTAATCTTATCCTAGTGTCTAAGCTCTTCTCCATGGCTGGACCCTCAAATAATATTCCTTTACGTGCTAAGGGGTATCTAGAGACTGGGATAGGTTTAATAACTACCCAACCCTAACGTGTACCCTAACCCTAACCCCTACCCTAACCCTAACACGTACCCTAATCCTAACCCGTACCCTAAACCGAGCCCTAACCCTAACACTAACCCTAACCCTAACCCTAACCCATACCCTACGCCGTACCCGAACCCCACCCCGAACCCGTACCCTAAGCCGTACCCTAAGCCTAACCCTAAGCCTAACCCTAACCCTAGGCTACCCTTGACTGCTTCTGCCTCCAATAGATATCCTAAGCACAAGTGTTTTAAGGAACAGCTTAAAAAGATAATCCTAATGTGATTTCTTTATACTGGGTGTGTTCCTTAACTTATCCTAGTGTCTAAACTCTTCTCCATTGCTGGACCCCCAAATAATATTCCTTTACGTGTTAAGGGGTATCTAGAGAGTGGGATAGGTTTAATAACTACCCTACCCCTAACGCGTACCCTAAACCTAACCCCTACCCTAACCCTAACACGTACCCTAATCCTAACCCGTACCCTAAACCGAGCCCTAACCCTAACACTAACCCTAACCCTAACACTAACCCATACCCTACACCATACACGAACCCGTCCCCGAACCCATACCCTAAGCCGTACCCTAAGCCTAAACCTCAGCCTAACACTAACCCTAGGCTACCCTTGACTGCTTCTGTCTCCAATAGATTTCCTAAGCAATAGTGTTTTAAGGAACAGATTAAAAAGAGAATCCTAATGTGATTTCTTTATAATGGGTGTGTTCCTTATCTTATCCTAGTGTCTAAGCTCTTCTCCATGCCTGGCCACTCAAATAATATTCCTTTACGTGCTAAGGGGTATCTAGAGACTGGGATAGGTTTAATAACTACCCTAACCCTAACGCGTACCCTAACCCTAACTCCTAACCTAACCCTAACACGTACCCTAATCCTAACCCGTACCCTAAACCGAGCCCTAACCCTAACACTAACCCTAACCCTAACCCTAACCCATACCCTACGCCGTACCCGAACCCGTCCCCGAAGACGTACCCTAAGCCGTACCCTAAGCCTAACCCTCAGCCTAACCCTAACCCTAGGCTACCCTTGACTGCTTCTGCCTCCAATAGATTTCCTAAGCACTAGTGTTTTAAGGAACAGCTTAAAAAGAGAATCCTAATGTGATTTCTTTATAATGGGTGTGTTCCTTATCTTATCCTAGTGTCTAAGCTCTTCTCCATGGCTGCACCCTCAAATAATATTCCTTTACGTGCTAAGGGGTATCTAGAGACTGGGATAGGTTTAATAACTACCCAACCCTAACGCGTACCCTAACCCTAACCCCTACCCTAACCCTAACACGTACCCTAATCCTAACCCGTACCCTAAACCGAGCCCTAACCCTAACACTAACCCTAAACCTAACCCTAACCCATACCCTACACCATACACGAACCCGTCCCCGAACCCAAACCCTAAGCCGTACCCTAAGCCTTACCCTCAGCCTAACCCTAACCCTAGGCTACCCTTGACTGCTTCTGCCTCCAATAGATTTCCTAAGCACTAGTGTTTTAAGGAACAGCTTAAAAAGAGAATCCTAATGTGATTTCTTTATAATGGGTGTGTTCCTTGTCTTATCCTAGTGTCTAAGCTCTTCTCCATGGCTGGACCCTCAAATAATATTCCTTTACGTGCTAAGGGGTATCTAGGGACTGGGATAGGTTTAATAACTACCCTAACCCTATCGAGTACCCTAACCCTAACTCCTACCCTAACCCTAACACGTACCCTAATCCTAACACGTACCCTAAACCGAGCCCTAACTTTAACACTAACCCTAACCCTAACACTAACCCATACCCTACGCCGTACCCGAACCCCTCCCCGACCCGGTACCCTAAGCCGTACCCTAAGCCTAACCCTAAGCCTAACCCTAACCCTAGGCTACCCTTGACTGCTTCTGCCTCCAATAGATTTCCTAAGCACTAGTGTTTTAAGGAACAGATTAAAAAGAGAATCCTAATGTGATTTCTTTATAATGGATGTGTTCCTTATCTTATCCTAGTGTCTAAACTCTTCTCCATGGCTGGACCCCCAAATAATATTCCTTTACGTGTTAAGGGGTATCTAGAGAGTGGGATAGGTTTAATATCTACCCTACCCCTAACGCGTACCCTAACCCTAACCACTACCCTAACCCTAACACGTACCCTAATCCTAACCCGTACCCTAAACCGAGCCCTAACCCTAACACTAACCCTAACCCTAACCCTAACCCATACCCTACACCATACACGAACCCTTCCCCGAACCCATACCCTAAGCCGTACCCTAAGCCTAACCCTCAGCCTAACCCTAACCCTAGGCTACCCTTGACTGCTTCTGCCTCCAATAGATTTCCTAAGCACTAGTGTTTTAAGGAACAGATTAAAAAGAGAATCCTAATGTGATTTCTTTATAATGGGTGTGTTCCTTATCTTATCCTAGTGTCTAAGCTCTTCTCCATGGCTGGACCCTCAAATAATATTCCTTTACGTGCTAAGGGGTATCTACAGACTGGGATAGGTTTAATAACTACCCAACTCTAACGCGTACACTAACCCTAACCCCTACCCTAACCCTAACACGTACCCTAATCCTAACACGTACCCTAAACCGAGCCCTAACCCTAACACTAACCCTAACCCTAACCCTAACCCATACCCTACGCCGTACCCGAACCCCTCCCCAAACCCGTACCCTACGTCGTACCCTAAGCCTAACCCTAAGCCTAACCCTAACCCCTACCCTAACCCTAACACGTACCCTAATCCTAACCCGTACCTTAAACCGAGCCCTAACCCTAACCCTAACCCTAACCCATATCCTACACCATACACGAACCCGTCCCCGAACCCATACCCTAAGCCGTACCCTAAGCCTAACCCTCAGCCTAACCCTAACCCTAGGCTACCCTTGACTGCTTCTGCCTCCAATAGATTTCCTAAGCACTAGTGTTTTAAGGAACAGATTAAAAAGAGACTCCTAATGTGATTTCTTTATAATGGGTGTGTTCCTTATCTTATCCTAGTGTCTAAGTTCTTCTCCATGGCTGGACCCTCAAATAATATTCCTTTACGTGCTAAGGGGTATCTAGAGACTGGGATAGGTTTAATAACTACCCTAACCCTAACGCGTACCCTAACCCTAACTCCTACCCTAACCCTAACACGTACCCTAATCCTAACACGTACCCTAAACAGAGCCCTAACCCTAACACTAACCCTAACCCTAACCCTAACCCATACCCTACGCCGTACCCGAACCCCTCCCCGAGCCCGTACCCTACGTCGTACCCTAAGCCTAACCCTAAGCCTAACCCTAACCCTAGGCTACCCTTGACTGCTTCTGCCTCCAATAGATTTCCTAAGCACTAGTGTTTTAAGGAACAGATTAAAAAGAGAATCCTAATGTGATTTCTTTATAATGGGTGTGTTCCTTATCTTATCCTAGTGTCTAAACTCTTCTCCATGGCTGGACCCCCCAATAATATTCCTTTACGTGTTAAGGGGTATCTAGAGAGTGGGATAGGTTTAATAACTACCCTACCCCTAACGCGTACCCTAACCCTAACCCCTACCCTAACCCTAACACGTACCCTAATCCTAACCCGTACCCTAAACCGAGCCCTAACCCTAACCCATACCCTACACCATACACGAACCCGTCCCCGAACCCATACCCTAAGCCGTACCCTAAGCCTAACCCTCAGCCTAACCCTAACCCTAGGCTACCCTTGACTTCTTCTGCCTCCAATAGATTTCCTAAGCACTAGTGTTTTAAGGAACAGATTAAAAAGAGAATCCTAATGTGATTTCTTTATAATGGGTGTGTTCCTAATCTTATCCTAGTGTCTAAGGTCTTCTCCATGGCTGGACCCTCAAATAATATTCCTTTACGTGCTAAGGGGTATCTAGAGACTGGGATAGGTTTAATAACTACCCAACCCTAACGTGTACCCTAACCCTAACCCCTACCCTAACCCTAACACGTACCCTAATCCTAACCCGTACCCTAAACCGAGCCCTAACCCTAACACTAACACTAACCCTAACCCATACCCTACGCCGTACCCGAACCCCTCCCCGAACCCGCACCCTAAGCTGTACCCTAAGCCTAACCCTAAGCCTAACCCTAACCCTAGGCTACCCTTGACTGCTTCTGCCTCCAATAGATTTCCTAAGCACTAGTGTTTTAAGAAACAGATTAAAAAGAGAATCCTAATGTAATTTCTTTATAATGGGTGTGTTCCTAATCTTATCCTAGTGTCTAAGCTCTTCTCCATGGCTGGTCCCCCAAATAATATTCCTTTACGTGTTAAGGGGTATCTAGAGAGTGGGATAGGTTTAATAACTACCCTACCCCTAACGCGTACCCTAACCCTAACCACTACCCTAACACTAACACGTACCCTAAACCTAACCCATACCCTAAACCGAGCCCTAACCCTAACCCTAACCCTAACCCTAACCGTAACCCATACCCTACACCATACACGAACCCTTCCCCGAACCCGTACCCTAAGCCGTACCCTAAGCCTAATCCTCAGCCTAACCCTAACCCTAGGATACCCTTGACTCCTTCTGCATCCAGTAGATTTCCTAAGCACTAGTGTTTTAAGGAACAGCTTAAAAAGAAAATCCTAATGTGATTTCTTTATAATGGGGGTGTTCCTAATCTTATCCTAGTGTCTAAGCTCTTCTCCAGGGCTGGACCCTCAAATAATATTCCTTTACGTGCTAAGGGGTATCTAGAGACTGGGATAGGTTTAATAACTACCCAACCCTAACGTGTACCCTAACCCTAACCCCTACCCTAACCCTAACACGTACCCTAATCCTAACCCGTACCCTAAACCGAGACCTAACCCTAACACTAACCCTAACTCTAACCCTAACCCATACCCTACGCCGTACCCGAACCCCTCCCCGAACCCGTACCCTAAGCCGTACCCTAAGCCTAACCCTAAGCCTAACCCTAACCCTAGGCTACCCTTGACTGCTTCTGCCTCCAATAGATTTCCTAAGCACAAGTGTTTTAATCATCAGCTTAAAAAGAGAATCCTAATGTGATTTCTTTATTATGGGTGTGTTCCTTGTCTTATCCTAGTGTCTAAGCTCTTCTCCATGGCTGGACCCTCAAATAATATTCCTTTACGTGCTACGGGGTATCTAGGGACTGGGATAGGTTTAATAACTACCCAACTCTAACGCGTACACTAACCCTAACCCCTACCCTAACCGTAACACGTACCCTAATCCTAACACGTACCCTAAACCGAGCCCTAACCCTAACACTAACCCTAACCCTAAACCTAACCCATACCCTACGCCGTACCCGAACCCCTCCCCAAACCCGTACCCTACGTCGTACCCTAAGCCTAACCCTAAGACTAACCCTAACCCCTACCGTAACCCTAACACGTACCCTAATCCTAACCCGTACCTTAAACCGAGCCCTAACCCTAACCCTAACCCTAACCCATACCCTACACCATACACGAACCCGTCCCCGAAACCATACCCTAAGCCGTACCCTAAGCCTAACCCTCAGCCTAACCCTAACCCTAGGCTACCCTTGACTGCTTCTGCCTCCAATAGATTTCCTAAGCACTAGTGTTTTAAGGAACAGATTAAAAAGAGAATCCTAATGTGATTTCTTTATAATGGGTGTGTTCCTAATCTTATCCTAGTGTCTAAGCTCTTCTCCATGGCTGGACCCTCAAATAATATTCCTTTACGTGCTAAGGGGTATCTAGAGACTGGGATAGGTTTAATAACTACCCAACCCTAACGTGTACCCTAACCCTAACCCCTACCCTAACCCTAACACGTACCCTAATCCTAACCCGTACCCTAAACCGAGCCCTAACCCTAACACTAACCCTAACCCTAACCCTAACCCATACCCTACGCCGTACCCGAACCCCACCCCGAACCCGTACCCTAAGCCGTACCCTAAGCCTAACCCTAAGCCTAACCCTAACCCTAGGCTACCCTTGACTGCTTCTGCCTCCAATAGATATCCTAAGCACAAGTGTTTTAAGGAACAGCTTAAAAAGAGAATCCTAATGTGATTTCTTTATAATGGGTGTGTTCCTTAACTTATCCTAGTGTCTAAACTCTTCTCCATTGCTGGACCCCCAAATAATATTCCTTTACGTGTTAAGGGGTATCTAGAGAGTGGGATAGGTTTAATAACTACCCTACCCCTAACGCGTACCCTAAACCTAACCCCTACCCTAACCCTAACACGTACCCTAATCCTAACCCGTACCCTAAACCGAGCCCTAACCCTAACACTAACCCTAACCCTAACACTAACCCATACCCTACACCATACACGAACCCGTCCCCGAACCCATACCCTAAGCCGTACCCTAAGCCTAAACCTCAGCCTAACACTAACCCTAGGCTACCCTTGACTGCTTCTGTCTCCAATAGATTTCCTAAGCAATAGTGTTTTAAGGAACAGATTAAAAAGAGAATCCTAATGTGATTTCTTTATAATGGGTGTGTTCCTTATCTTATCCTAGTGTCTAAGCTCTTCTCCATGCCTGGCCACTCAAATAATATTCCTTTACGTGCTAAGGGGTATCTAGAGACTGGGATAGGTTTAATAACTACCCTAACCCTAACGCGTACCCTAACCCTAACTCCTAACCTAACCCTAACACGTACCCTAATCCTAACCCGTACCCTAAACCGAGCCCTAACCCTAACACTAACCCTAACCCTAACCCTAACCCATACCCTACGCCGTACCCGAACCCGTCCCCGAAGCCGTACCCTAAGCCGTACCCTAAGCCTAACCCTCAGCCTAACCCTAACCCTAGGCTACCCTTGACTGCTTCTGCCTCCAATAGATTTCCTAAGCACTAGTGTTTTAAGGAACAGCTTAAAAAGAGAATCCTAATGTGATTTCTTTATAATGGGTGTGTTCCTTATCTTATCCTAGTGTCTAAGCTCTTCTCCATGGCTGCACCCTCAAATAATATTCCTTTACGTGCTAAGGGGTATCTAGAGACTGGGATAGGTTTAATAACTACCCAACCCTAACGCGTACCCTAACCCTAACCCCTACCCTAACCCTAACACGTACCCTAATCCTAACCCGTACCCTAAACCGAGCCCTAACCCTAACACTAACCCTAAACCTAACCCTAACCCATACCCTACACCATACACGAACCCGTCCCCGAACCCAAACCCTAAGCCGTACCCTAAGCCTTACCCTCAGCCTAACCCTAACCCTAGGCTACCCTTGACTGCTTCTGCCTCCAATAGATTTCCTAAGCACTAGTGTTTTAAGGAACAGCTTAAAAAGAGAATCCTAATGTGATTTCTTTATAATGGGTGTGTTCCTTGTCTTATCCTAGTGTCTAAGCTCTTCTCCATGGCTGGACCCTCAAATAATATTCCTTTACGTGCTAAGGGGTATCTAGGGACTGGGATAGGTTTAATAACTACCCTAACCCTATCGAGTACCCTAACCCTAACTCCTACCCTAACCCTAACACGTACCCTAATCCTAACACGTACCCTAAACCGAGCCCTAACTTTAACACTAACCCTAACCCTAACACTAACCCATACCCTACGCCGTACCCGAACCCCTCCCCGACCCGGTACCCTAAGCCGTACCCTAAGCCTAACCCTAAGCCTAACCCTAACCCTAGGCTACCCTTGACTGCTTCTGCCTCCAATAGATTTCCTAAGCACTAGTGTTTTAAGGAACAGATTAAAAAGAGAATCCTAATGTGATTTCTTTATAATGGATGTGTTCCTTATCTTATCCTAGTGTCTAAACTCTTCTCCATGGCTGGACCCCCAAATAATATTCCTTTACGTGTTAAGGGGTATCTAGAGAGTGGGATAGGTTTAATATCTACCCTACCCCTAACGCGTACCCTAACCCTAACCACTACCCTAACCCTAACACGTACCCTAATCCTAACCCGTACCCTAAACCGAGCCCTAACCCTAACACTAACCCTAACCCTAACCCTAACCCATACCCTACACCATACACGAACCCTTCCCCGAACCCATACCCTAAGCCGTACCCTAAGCCTAACCCTCAGCCTAACCCTAACCCTAGGCTACCCTTGACTGCTTCTGCCTCCAATAGATTTCCTAAGCACTAGTGTTTTAAGGAACAGATTAAAAAGAGAATCCTAATGTGATTTCTTTATAATGGGTGTGTTCCTTATCTTATCCTAGTGTCTAAGCTCTTCTCCATGGCTGGACCCTCAAATAATATTCCTTTACGTGCTAAGGGGTATCTACAGACTGGGATAGGTTTAATAACTACCCAACTCTAACGCGTACACTAACCGTAACCCCTACCCTAACCCTAACACGTACCCTAATCCTAACACGTACCCTAAACCGAGCCCTAACCCTAACACTAACCCTAACCCTAACCCTAACCCATACCCTACGCCGTACCCGAACCCCTCCCCAAACCCGTACCCTACGTCGTACCCTAAGCCTAACCCTAAGCCTAACCCTAACCCCTACCCTAACCCTAACACGTACCCTAATCCTAACCCGTACCTTAAACCGAGCCCTAACCCTAACCCTAACCCTAACCCATACCCTACACCATACACGAACCCGTCCCCGAACCCATACCCTAAGCCGTACCCTAAGCCTAACCCTCAGCCTAACCCTAACCCTAGGCTACCCTTGACTGCTTCTGCCTCCAATAGATTTCCTAAGCACTAGTGTTTTAAGGAACAGATTAAAAAGAGACTCCTAATGTGATTTCTTTATAATGGGTGTGTTCCTTATCTTATCCTAGTGTCTAAGTTCTTCTCCATGGCTGGACCCTCAAATAATATTCCTTTACGTGCTAAGGGGTATCTAGAGACTGGGATAGGTTTAATAACTACCCTAACCCTAACGCGTACCCTAACCCTAACTCCTACCCTAACCCTAACACGTACCCTAATCCTAACACGTACCCTAAACAGAGCCCTAACCCTAACACTAACCCTAACCCTAACCCTAACCCATACCCTACGCCGTACCCGAACCCCTCCCCGAGCCCGTACCCTACGTCGTACCCTAAGCCTAACCCTAAGCCTAACCCTAACCCTAGGCTACCCTTGACTGCTTCTGCCTCCAATAGATTTCCTAAGCACTAGTGTTTTAAGGAACAGATTAAAAAGAGAATCCTAATGTGATTTCTTTATAATGGGTGTGTTCCTTATCTTATCCTAGTGTCTAAACTCTTCTCCATGGCTGGACCCCCCAATAATATTCCTTTACGTGTTAAGGGGTATCTAGAGAGTGGGATAGGTTTAATAACTACCCTACCCCTAACGCGTACCCTAACCCTAACCCCTACCCTAACCCTAACACGTACCCTAATCCTAACCCGTACCCTAAACCGAGCCCTAACCCTAACCCATACCCTACACCATACACGAACCCGTCCCCGAACCCATACCCTAAGCCGTACCCTAAGCCTAACCCTCAGCCTAACCCTAACCCTAGGCTACCCTTGACTTCTTCTGCCTCCAATAGATTTCCTAAGCACTAGTGTTTTAAGGAACAGATTAAAAAGAGAATCCTAATGTGATTTCTTTATAATGGGTGTGTTCCTAATCTTATCCTAGTGTCTAAGCTCTTCTCCATGGCTGGACCCTCAAATAATATTCCTTTACGTGCTAAGGGGTATCTAGAGACTGGGATAGGTTTAATAACTACCCAACCCTGACGTGTACCCTAACCCTAACCCCTACCCTAACCCTAACACGTACCCTAATCCTAACCCGTACCCTAAACCGAGCCCTAACCCTAACACTAACCTTAACCCTAACCCTAACCCATACCCTACGCCGTACCCGAACCCCACCCCGAACCCGTACCCTAAGCCGTACCCTAAGCCTAACCCTCAGCCTAACCCTAACCCTAGGCTACCCTTGACTGCTTCTGCCTCCAATAGATTTCCTAAGCACAAGTGTTTTAAGGAACAGCTTAAAAAGAGAATCCTAATGTGATTTCTTTATAATGGGTGTGTTCCTTATCTTATTCTAGTGTCTAAACTCTTCTCCATGGCTGGACCCCCAAATAATATTCCTTTACGTGTTAAGGGGTATCTAGAGAGTGGGATAGGTTTAATAACTACCCTACCCCTAACACGTACGCTAACCCTAACCCCTACCCTAACCCTAACACGTACCCTAATCCTAACCCGTACCCTAAACCGAGCCCTAACCCTAACACTAACCCTAACCCTAACACTAACCCATACCCTACACCATACACGAACCCGTCCCCGAACCCATACCCTAAGCCTTACCCTAAGCCTAAACCTCAGCCTAACACTAACCCTAGGCTACCCTTGACTGCTTCTGTCTCCAATAGATTTCCTAAGCACTAGTGTTTTAAGGAACAGATTAAAAAGAGAATCCTAATGTGATTTCTTTATAATGGGTGTGTTCCTTATCTTATCCTAGTGTCTAAGCTCTTCTCCATGGCTGGACCCTCAAATAATATTCCTTTACATGCTAAGGCGTATCTACAGACTGGAATAGGTTTAATAACTACCCAACTCTAATGCGTACACTAATCCTAACCCCTACCCTAACCCTAACACGTACCCTAATCCTAACCCGTACCCTAAACCGAGCCCTAACCCTAACACTAACACTAACCCTAACCCATACCCTACGCCGTACCCGAACCACTCCCCGAACCCGCACCCTAAGCTGTACCCTAAGCCTAACCCTAAGCCTAACCCTAACCCTAGGCTACCCTTGACTGCTTCTGCCTCCAATAGATTTCCTAAGCACTAGTGTTTTAAGAAACAGATTAAAAAGAGAATCCTAATGTAATTTCTTTATAATGGGTGTGTTCCTAATCTTATCCTAGTGTCTAAGCTCTTCTCCATGGCTGGTCCCCCAAATAATATTCCTTTACGTGTTAAGGGGTATCTAGAGAGTGGGATAGGTTTAATAACTACCCTACCCCTAACGCGTACCCTAACCCTAACCACTACCCTAACACTAACACGTACCCTAAACCTAACCCATACCCTAAACCGAGCCCTAACCCTAACCCTAACCCTAACCCTAACCGTAACCCATACCCTACACCATACACGAACCCTTCCCCGAACCCGTACCCTAAGCCGTACCCTAAGCCTAATCCTCAGCCTAACCCTAACCCTAGGCTACCCTTGACTCCTTCTGCCTCCAGTAGATTTCCTAAGCACTAGTGTTTTAAGGAACAGCTTAAAAAGAAAATCCTAATGTGATTTCTTTATAATGGGGGTGTTCCTAATCTTATCCTAGTGTCTAAGCTCTTCTCCAGGGCTGGACCCTCAAATAATATTCCTTTACGTGCTAAGGGGTATCTAGAGACTGGGATAGGTTTAATAACTACCCAACCCTAACGTGTACCCTAACCCTAACCCCTACCCTAACCCTAACACGTACCCTAATCCTAACCCGTACCCTAAACCGAGACCTAACCCTAACACTAACCCTAACTCTAACCCTAACCCATACCCTACGCCGTACCCGAACCCCTCCCCGAACCCGTACCCTAAGCCATACCCTAAGCCTAACCCTAAGCCTAACCCTAACCCTAGGCTACCCTTGACTGCTTCTGCCTCCAATAGATTTCCTAAGCACAAGTGTTTTAATCATCAGCTTAAAAAGAGAATCCTAATGTGATTTCTTTATTATGGGTGTGTTCCTTGTCTTATCCTAGTGTCTAAGCTCTTCTCCATGGCTGGACCCTCAAATAATATTCCTTTACGTGCTACGGGGTATCTAGGGACTGGGATAGGTTTAATAACTACCCTAAACCTATCGCGTACCCTAACCCTAACTCCTACCCTAACCCTAACACGTACCCTAATCCTAACACGTATCCTAAACCGAGCCCTAAATTTAACACTAACCCTAACCCTAACCCTAACCCATACCCTACGCCGTACCCGAACCCCTCCCCGACCCCGTACCCTAAGCCGTACCCTAAGCCTAACCCTAAGCCTAACCCTAACCCTAGGCTACCCTTGACTGCTTCTGCCTCCAATAGATTTCCTAAGCACTAGTGTTTTAAGGAACAGATTAAAAAGAGAATCCTAATGTGATTTCTTTATAATGGGTGTGTTCCTTATCTTATCCTAGTGTCTAAACTCTTCTCCATGGCTGGACCCCCAAATAATATTCCTTTACGTGTTAAGGGGTATGTAGAGAGTGGGATAGGTTTAATATCTACCCTACCCCTAACGCGTACCCTAACCCAAACCACTACCCTAACCCTAACACGTACCCTAATCCTAACCCGTACCCTAAACCGAGCCCTAACCCTAACACTAACCCTAACCCTAACCCTAACCCATACCCTACACCATACACGAACCCTTCCCCGAACCCATACCCTAAGCCGTACCCTAAGCCTAACCCTCAGCCTAACCCTAACCCTAGGCTACCCTTGACTGCTTCTGCCTCCAATAGATTTCCTAAGCACTAGTGTTTTAAGGAACAGATTAAAAAGAGAATCCTAATGTGATTTCTTTATAATGGGTGTGTTCCTTATCTTATCCTAGTGTCTAAGCTCTTCTCCATGGCTGGACCCTCAAATAATATTCCTTTACGTGCTAAGGGGTATCTACAGACTGGGATAGGTTTAATAACTACCCAACTCTAACGCGTACACTAACCCTAACCCCTACCCTAACCGTAACACGTACCCTAATCCTAACACGTACCCTAAACCGAGCCCTAACCCTAACACTAACCCTAACCCTAACCCTAACCCATACCCTACGCCGTACCCGAACCCCTCCCCAAACCCGTACCCTACGTCGTACCCTAAGCCTAACCCTAAGACTAACCCTAACCCCTACCGTAACCCTAACACGTACCCTAATCCTAACCCGTACCTTAAACCGAGCCCTAACCCTAACCCTAACCCTAACCCATACCCTACACCATACACGAACCCGGCCCCGAACCCATACCCTAAGCCGTACCCTAAGCCTAACCCTCAGCCTAACCCTAACCCTAGGCTACCCTTGACTGCTTCTGCCTCCAATAGATTTCCTAAGCACTAGTGTTTTAAGGAACAGATTAAAAAGAGAATCCTAATGTGATTTCTTTATAATGGGTGTGTTCCTAATCTTATCCTAGTGTCTAAGCTCTTCTCCATGGCTGGACCCTCAAATAATATTCCTTTACGTGCTAAGGGGTATCTAGAGACTGGGATAGGTTTAATAACTACCCAACCCTAACGTGTCCCTAACCCTAACCCCTACCCTAACCCTAACACGTACCCTAATCCTAACCCGTACCCTAAACCGAGCCCTAACCCTAACACTAAACCTAACCCTAACCCTAACCCATACCCTACGCCGTACCCGAACCCCACCCCGAACCCGTACCCTAAGCCGTACCCTAAGCCTAACCCTAAGCCTAACCCTAACCCTAGGCTACCCTTGAATGCTTCTGCCTCCAATAGATATCCTAAGCACAAGTGTTTTAAGGAACAGCTTAAAAAGAGAATCCTAATGTGATTTCTTTATAATGGGTGTGTTCCTTAACTTATCCTAGTGTCTAAACTCTTCTCCATGGCTGGACCCCCAAATAATATTCCTTTACGTGTTAAGGGGTATCTAGAGAGTGGGATAGGTTTAATAACTACCCTACCCCTAACGCGTACCCTAACCCTAACCCCTACCCTAACCCTAACACGTACCCTAATCCTAACCCGTACCCTAAACCGAGCCCTAACCCTAACACTAACCCTAACCCTAACACTAACCCATACCCTACACCATACACGAACCCGTCCCCGAACCCATACCCTAAGCCATACCCTAAGCCTAAACCTCAGCCTAACACTAACCCTAGGCTACCCTTGACTGCTTCTGTCTCCAATAGATTTCCTAAGCACTAGTGTTTTAAGGAACAGATTAAAAAGAGAATCCTAATGTGATTTCTTTATAATGGGTGTGTTCCTTATCTTATCCTAGTGTCTAAGCTCTTCTCCATGGCTGGCCACTCAAATAATATTCCTTTACGTGCTAAGGGGTATCTAGAGACTGGGATAGGTTTAATAACTACCCTAACCCTAACGCGTACCCTAACCCTAACTCCTAACCTAACCCTAACACGTACCCTAATCCTAACCCGTACCCTAAACCGAGCCCTAACCCTAACACTAACCCTAACCCTAACCCTAACCCATACCCTACGCCGTACCCGAACCCGTCCCCGAAGCCGTACCCTAAGCCGTACCCTAAGCCTAACCCTCAGCCTAACCCTAACCCTAGGCTACCCTTGACTGCTTCTGCCTCCAATAGATTTCCTAAGCACTAGTGTTTTAAGGAACAGATTAAAAAGAGAATCCTAATGTGATTTCTTTATAATGGATGTGTTCCTTATCTTATCCTAGTGTCTAAACTCTACTCCATGGCTGGACCCCCAAATAATATTCCTTTACGTGTTAAGGGGTATCTAGAGAGTGGGATAGGTTTAATATCTACCCTACCCCTAACGCGTACCCTAACCCTAACCACTACCCTAACCCTAACACGTACCCTAATCCTAACCCGTACCCTAAACCGAGCCCTAACCCTAACACTAACCCTAACCCTAACCGTAACCCATACCCTACACCATACACGAACCCTTCCCCGAACCCGTACCCTAAGCCGTACCCTAAGCCTAACCCTCAGCCTAACCCTAACCCTAGGCTACCCTTGACTGCTTCTGCCTCCAATAGATTTCCTAAGCACTAGTGTTTTAAGGAACAGCTTAAAAAGAGAATCCTAATGTGATTTCTTTATAATGGGGGTGTTCCTTATCTTATCCTAGTGTCTAAGCTCTTCTCCATGGCTGGACCCTCAAATAATATTCCTTTACGTGCTAAGGGGTATCTACAGACTGGGATAGGTTTAATAACTACCCAACTCTAACGCGTACACTAACCCTAACCCCTACCCTAACCCTAACACGTACCCTAATCCTAACACGTACCCTAAACCGAGCCCTAACCCTAACACTAACCCTAACCCTAACCCTAACCCATACCGTACGCCGTACCCGAACCCCTCCCCAAACCCGTACCCTACGTCGTACCCTAAGCCTAACCCTAAGCCTAACCCTAACCCCTACCCTAACCCTAACACGTACCCTAATCCTAACCCGTACCTTAAACCGAGCCCTAACCCTAACCCTAACCCTAACCCATACCCTACACCATACACGAACCCGTCCCCGAACCCATACCCTAAGCCGTACCCTAAGCCTAACCCTCAGCCTAACCCTAACCCTAGGCTACCCTTGACTGCTTCTGCCTCCAATAGATTTCCTAAGCACTAGTGTTTTAAGGAACAGATTAAAAAGAGACTCCTAATGTGATTTCTTTATAATGGGTGTGTTCCTTATCTTATCCTAGTGTCTAAGTTCTTCTCCATGGCTGGACCCTCAAATAATATTCCTTTACGTGCTAAGGGGTATCTAGAGACTGGGATAGGTTTAATAACTAACCTAACCCTAACGCGTACCCTAACCCTAACTCCTACCCTAACCCTAACACGTACCCTAATCCTAACACGTACCCTAAACAGAGCCCTAACCCTAACACTAACCCTAACCCTAACCCTAACCCATACCCTACGCCGTACCCGAACCCCTCCCCGAACCCGTACCCTACGTCGTACCCTAAGCCTAACCCTAAGCCTAACCCTAACCCTAGGCTACCCTTGACTGCTTCTGCCTCCAATAGATTTCCTAAGCACTAGTGTTTTAAGGAACAGATTAAAAAGAGAATCCTAATGTGATTTCTTTATAATGGGTGTGTTCCTTATCTTATCCTAGTGTCTAAACTCTTCTCCATGGCTGGACCCCCCAATAATATTCCTTTACGTGTTAAGGGGTATCTAGAGAGTGGGATAGGTTTAATAACTACACTACCCCTAACGCGTACCCTAACCCTAACCCCTACCCTAACCCTAACACGTACCCTAATCCTAACCCGTACCCTAAACCGAGCCCTAACCCTAACCCATACCCTACACCATACACGAACCCGTCCCCGAACCCATGCCCTAAGCCGTACCCTAAGCCTAACCCTCAGCCTAACCCTAACCCTAGGCTACCCTTGACTTCTTCGGCCTCCAATAGATTTCCTAAGCACTAGTGTTTTAAGGAACAGATTAAAAAGAGAATCCTAATGTGATTTCTTTATAATGGGTGTGTTCCTAATCTTATCATAGTGTCTAAGCTCTTCTCCATGGCTGGACCCTCAAATAATATTCCTTTACGTGCTAAGGGGTATCTAGAGACTGGGATAGGTTTAATAACTACCCAACCCTAACGTGTACCCTAACCCTAACCCCTACCCTAACCCTAACACGTACCCTAATCCTAACCCGTACCCTAAACCGAGCCCTAACCCTAACACTAACCCTAACCCTAACCCTAACCCATACCCTACGCCGTACCCGAACCCCACCCCGAACTCGTACCCTAAGCCGTACCCTAAGCCTAACCCTAAGCCTAAACCTAACCCTAGGCTACCCTTGACTGCTTCTGCCTCCAATAGATTTCCTAAGCACAAGTGTTTTAAGGAACAGCTTAAAAAGAGACTCCTAATGTGATTTCTTTATAATGGGTGTGTTCCTTATCTTATCCTAGTGTCTAAACTCTTCTCCATGGCTGGACCCCCAAATAATATTCCTTTACGTGTTAAGGGGTATCTAGATAGTGGGATAGGTTTAATAACTACCCTACCCCTAACACGTACGCTAACCCTAACCCCTACCCTAACCCTAACACGTACCCTAATCCTAACCCGTACCCTAAACCGAGCCCTAATCCTAACACTAACCCTAACCCTAACACTAACCCATACCCTACACCATACACGAACCCGTCCCCGAACCCATACCCTAAGCCGTACCCTAAGCCTAAACCTCAGCCTATCACTAACCCTAGGCTACCCTTGACTGCTTCTGTCTCCAATAGATTTCCTAAGCACTAGTGTTTTAAGGAACAGATTAAAAAGAGAATCCTAATGTGATTTCTTTATAATGGGTGTGTTCCTTATCTTATCCTAGTGTCTAAGCTCTTCTCCATGGCTGGCCACTCAAATAATATTCCTTTACGTGCTAAGGGGTATCTAGAGACTGGGATAGGTTTAATAACTACCCTAACCCTAACGCGTACCCTAACCCTAACTCCTAACCTAACCCTAACACGTACCCTAATCCTAACCCGTACCCTAAACCGAGCCCTAACCCTAACACTAACCCTAACCCTAACCCATACCCTACGCCGTACCCGAACCCGTCCCTGAAGCCGTACCCTAAGCCATACCCTAAGCCTAACCCTCAGCCTAACCCTAACCCTAGGCTACCCTTGACTGCTTCTGCCTCCAATAGATTTCCTAAGCACTAGTGTTTTAAGGAACAGCTTAAAAAGAGAATCCTAATGTGATTTCTTTATAATGGGGGTGTTCCTAATCTTATCCTAGTGTCTAAGCTCTTCTCCAGGGCTGGACCCTCAAATAATATTCCTTTACGTGCTAAGGGGTATCTAGAGACTGGGATAGGTTTAATAACTACCCAACCCTAACGTGTACCCTAACCCTAACCCGTACCCTAACCCTAACACGTACCCTAATCCTAACCCGTACCCTAAACCGAGCCCTAACCCTAACACTAACCCTAACTCTAACCCTAACCCATACCCTACTCCGTACCCGAACCCCTCCCCGAACCCGTACCCTAAGCTGTACCCTAAGCCTAACCCTAAGCCTAACCCTAACCCTAGGCTACCCTTGACTGCTTCTGCCTCCAATAGATTTCCTAAGCACTAGTGTTTTAAGGAACAGCTTAAAAAGAGTATCCTAATGTGATTTCTTTATAATGGGTGTGTTCCTTGTCTTATCCTAGTGTCTAAGCTCTTCTCCATGGCTGGACCCTCAAATAATATTCCTTTACGTGCTAAGGGATATCTAGGGACTGGGATAGGTTTAATAACTACCCTACCCCTAACACGTACCCTAACCCTAACCACTACCCTAACCCTAACACGTACCCTAATCCTAACCCGTACCCTAAACCGAGCCCTAACCCTAACACTAACCCTAACCCTAACCCTAACCCATACCCTACGCCGTACCCGAACCCCTCCCCAAACCCGTACCCTACGTCGTACCCTAAGCCTAACCCTAAGCCTAACCCTAACCCCTACCCTAACCCTAACACGTACCCTAATCCTAACCTGTACCTTAAACCGAGCCCTAACCCTAACCCTAACCCTAACCCATACCCTACACCATACACGAACCCGTCCCCGAACCCATACCCTAAGCCGTACCCTAAGCCTAACCCTCAGCCTAACCCTAACCCTAGGCTACCCTTGACTGCTTCTGCCTCCAATAGATTTCCTAAGCACTAGTGTTTTAAGGAACAGATTAAAAAGAGACTCCTAATGTGATTTCTTTATAATGGGTGTGTTCCTTATCTTATCCTAGTGTCTAAGTTCTTCTCCATGGCTGGACCCTCAAATAATATTCCTTTACGTGCTAAGGGGTATCTAGAGACTGGGATAGGTTTAATAACTACCCTACCCCTAACGCGTACCCTAACCCTAACCCCTACCCTAACTCTAACACGTACCCTAATCCTAACCCGTACCCTAAAACGAGCCCTAACCCTAACCCATACCCTACACCATACATGAACCCGTCCCCGAACCCATACCCTAAGCCGTACCCTAAGCCTAACCCTCAGCCTAACCCTAACCCTAGGCTACCCTTGACTGCTTCTGCCTCCAATAGATTTCCTAAGCATTAGTGTTTTAAGGAACAGCTTAAAAAGAGAATCCTAATGTGATTTCTTTATAATGGGTGTGTTCCTTATCTTATCCTAGTGTCTAAGCTCTTCTCAATGGCTGCACCCTCAAATAATATTCCTTTACGTGCTAAGGGGTATCTAGAGACTGGGATAGGTTTAATAACTACCCAACCCTAACGTGTACCCTAACCCTAACCCCTACCCTAACCCTAACACGTACCCTAATCCTAACCCGTACCCTAAACCGAGCCCTAACCCTAACACTAACCCTAAACCTAACCCTAACCCATACCCTACACCATACACGAACCCGTCCCCGAACCCAAACCCTAAGCCGTACCCTAAGCCTAACCCTCAGCCTAACCCTAACGCTAGGCTACCCTTGACTGCCTCTGCCTCCAATAGATTTACTAAGCACTAGTGTTTTAAGGAACAGCTTAAAAAGAGAATCCTAATGTGATTTCTTTATAATGGGGGTGTTCCTAATCTTATCCTAGTGTCTAAGCTCTTCTCCAGGGCTGGACCCTCAAATAATATTCCTTTACGTGCTAAGGGGTATCTAGAGACTGGGATAGGTTTAATAACTACCCAACCCTAACGTGTACCCTAACCCTAACCCCTACCCTAACCCTAACACGTACCCTAATCCTAACCCGTACCCTAAACCGAGCCCTAACCCTAACACTAACCCTAACTCTAACCCTAACCCATACCCTACTCCGTACCCGAACCCCTCCCCGAACCCATACCCTAAGCCGTACCCTAAGCCTAACCCTAAGCCTAACCCTAACCCTAGGCTACCCTTGACTGCTTCTGCCTCCAATAGATTTCCTAAGCACTAGTGTTTTAAGGAACAGCTTAAAAAGAGTATCCTAATGTGATTTCTTTATAATGGGTGTGTTCCTTGTCTTATCCTAGTGTCTAAGCTCTTCTCCATGGCTGGACCCTCAAATAATATTCCTTTACGTGCTAAGGGATATCTAGGGACTGGGATAGGTTTAATAACTACCCTACCCCTAACGCGTACCCTAACCCTAACCACTACCCTAACCCTAACACGTACCCTAATCCTAACACGTACCCTAAACCGAGCCCTAACTTTAACACTAACCCTAACCCTAACCCTAACCCATACCCTACGCCGTACCCGAACCCCTCCCCGACCCCGTACCCTAAGCCGTACCCTAAGCCTAACCCTAAGCCTAACCCTAACCCTAGGCTACCCTTGACTGCTTCTGCCTCCAGTAGATTTCCTAAGCACTAGTGTTTTAAGGAACAGCTTAAAAAGAGAATCCTAATGTGATTTCTTTATAATGGGTGTGTTCCTTATCTTATCCTAGTGTCTAAACTCTTCTCCATGGCTGGACCCCCAAATAATATTCCTTTACGTGTTAAGGGGTATCTAGAGAGTGGGATAGGTTTAATATCTACCCTACCCCTAACGCGTACCCTAACCCTAACCACTACCCTAACCCTAACACGTACCCTAATCCTAACCCGTACCCTAAACCGAGCCCTAACCCTAACACTAACCCTAACCCTAACCCTAACCCATACCCTACGCCGTACCCGAACCCCTCCCCAAACCCATACCCTACGTCGTACCCTAAGCCTAACCCTAACCCCTACCCTAACCCTAACACATACCCTAATCCTAACCCGTACCTTAAACCGAGCCCTAACCCTAACCCTAACCCTAACCCATACCCTACACCATACACGAACCCGTCCCCGAACCCATATCCTAAGCCGTACCCTAAGCCTAACCCTCAGCCTAACCCTAACCCTAGGCTACCCTTGACTGCTTCTGCCTCCAATAGATTTCCTAAGCACTAGTGTTTTAAGGAACAGATTAAAAAGAGACTCCTAATGTGATTTCTTTATAATGGGTGTGTTCCTTATCTTATCCTAGTGTCTAAGTTCTTCTCCATGGCTGGACCCTCAAATAATATTCCTTTACGTGCTAAGGGGTATCTAGAGACTGGGATAGGTTTAATAACTAACCTAACCCTAACGCGTACCCTAACCCTAACTCCTACCCTAACCCTAACACGTACCCTAATCCTAACACGTACCCTAAACAGAGCCCTAACCCTAACACTAACCCTAACCCTAACCCTAACCCATACCCTACGCCGTACCCGAACCCCTCCCCGAACCCGTACCCTACGTCGTACCCTAAGCCTAACCCTAAGACTAACCCTAACCCTAGGCTACCCTTGACTGCTTCTGCCTCCAATAGATTTCCTAAGCACTAGTGTTTTAAGGAACAGATTAAAAAGAGAATCCTAATGTGATTTCTTTATAATGGGTGTGTTCCTTATCTTATCCTAGTGTCTAAACTCTTCTCCATGGCTGGACCCCCCAATAATATTCCTTTACGTGTTAAGGGGTATCTAGAGAGTGGGATAGGTTTAATAACTACCCTACCCCTAACGCGTACCCTAACCCTAACCCCTACCCTAACCCTAACACGTACCCTAATCCTAACCCGTACCCTAAACCGAGCCCTTACCCTAAACCATACCCTACACCATACACGAACCCGTCCCCGAACCCATACCCTAAGCCGTACCCTAAGCCTAACCCTCAGCCTAACCCTAACCCTAGGCTACCCTTGACTGCCTCTGCCTCCAATAGATTTCCTAAGCACTAGTGTTTTAAGGAACAGATTAAAAAGAGAATCCTAATGTGATTTCTTTGTAATGGGTGTGTTCCTAATCTTATCCTAGTGTCTAAGCACTTCTCCATGGCTGGACCCTCAAATAATATTCCTTTACGTGCTAAGGGGTATCTAGAGACTGGGATAGGTTTAATAACTACCCAACCCTAACGTGTACCCTAACCCTAACCCCTACCCTAACCCTAACACGTACCCTAATCCTAACCCGTACCCTAAACCGAGCCCTAACCCTAACACTAACCCTATCCCTAACCCTAACCCATACCCTACGCCATACCCGAACCCCACCCCGAACCCGTACCCTAAGCCGTACCCTAAGCCTAACCCTAAGCCTAACCCTAACCCTAGGCTACACTTGACTGCTTCTGCCTCCAATAGATTTCCTAAGCACAAGTGTTTTAAGGAACAGCTTAAAAAGAGAATCCTAATGTGATTTCTTTATAATGGGTGTGTTCCTTATCTTATCCTAGTGTCTAAACTCTTCTCCATGGCTGGACCCCCAAATAATATTCCTTTACGTGTTAAGGGGTATCTAGAGAGTGGGATAGGTTTAATAACTACCCTACCCCTAATGCGTACCCTAACCCTAACCCCTACCCTAACCCTAACACGTACCCTAATCCTAACCCGTACCCTAAACCGAGCCCTTACCCTAACCCATACCCTACACCATACACGAACCCGTCCCCGAACCCATACCCTAAGCCGTACCCTAAGCCTAACCCTCAGCCTAACCCTAACCCTAGGCTACCCTTGACTGCCTCTGCCTACAGTAGATTTCCTAAGCACTAGTGTTTTAAGGAACAGATTAAAAAGAGAATCCTAATGTGATTTCTTTGTAATGGGTGTGTTCCTAATCTTATCCTAGTGTCTAAGCACTTCTCCATGGCTGGACCCTCAAATAATATTCCTTTACGTGCTAAGGGGTATCTAGAGACTGGGATAGGTTTAATAACTACCCAACCCTAACGTGTACCCTAACCCTAACCCCTACCCTAACACTAACACGTACCCTAATCCTAACCCGTACCCTAAACCGAGCCCTAACCCTAACACTAACCCTAACCCTAACCCTAACCCATACCCTACGCCGTACCCGAACCCCACCCCGAACCCGTACCCTAAGCCGTACCCTAAGCCTAACCCTAAGCCTAACCCTAACCCTAGGCTACCCTTGACTGCTTCTGCCTCCAATAGATTTCCTAAGCACAAGTGTTTTAAGGAACAGCTTAAAAAGAGAATCCTAATGTGATTTCTTTATAATGGGTGTGTTCCTTATCTTATCCTAGTGTCTAAACTCTTCTCCATGGCTGGACCCCCAAATAATATTCCTTTACGTGTTAAGGGGTATCTAGAGAGTGGGATAGGTTTAATAACTACCCTACCCCTAATGCGTACCCTAACCCTAACCCCTACCCTAACCCTAACACGTACCCTAATCCTAACCCGTACCCTAAACCGAGCCCTAACCCTAACACTAACCCTAACCCTAACACTAACCCATACCCTACACCATACACGAACCCGTCCCCGAACCCATACCCTAAGCCGTACCCTAAGCCTAAACCTCAGCCTAACACTAACCCTAGGCTACCCTTGACTGCTTCTGTCTCCAATAGATTTCCTAAGCACTAGTGTTTTAAGGAACAGATTAAAAAGAGAATCCTAATGTGATTTCTTTATAATGGGTGTGTTCCTTATCTTATCCTAGTGTCTAAGCTCTTCTCCATGGCTGGCCACTCAAATAATATTCCTTTACGTGCTAAGGGGTATCTAGAGACTGGGATAGGTTTAATAACTACCCTACCCCTAATGCATACCCTAACCCTAACCCCTACCCTAACCCTAACACGTACCCTAATCCTAACCCGTACCCTAAACCGAGCCCTAACCCTAACACTAACCCTAACTCTAACCCTAACCCATACCCTACTCCGTACCCGAACCCCTCCCCGAACCCGTACCCTAAGCCGTACCCTAAGCCTAACCCTAAGCCTAACCCTAACCCTAGGCTACCCTTGACTGCTTCTGCCTCCAATAGATTTCCTAAGCACTAGTGTTTTAAGGAACAGCTTAAAAAGAGTATCCTAATGTGATTTCTTTATAATGGGTGTGTTCCTTGTCTTATCCTAGTGTCTAAGCTCTTCTCCATGGCTGGACCCTCAAATAATATTCCTTTACGTGCTAAGGGATATCTAGGGACTGGGATAGGTTTAATAACTACCCTACCCCTAACGCGTACCCTAACCCTAACCACTACCCTAACCCTAACACGTACCCTAATCCTAACCCGTACCCTAAACCGAGCCCTAACCCTAACACTAACCCTAACCCTAACCCTAACCCATACCCTACACCATACACGAACCCTCCTCGAACCCATACCGTAAGCCGTACCCTAAGCCTAACCCTCAGCCTAACCCTAACCCTAGGCTACCCTTGACTGCTTCTGCCTCCAGTAGATTTCCTAAGCACTAGTGTTTTAAGGAACAGCTTAAAAAGAGAATCCTAATGTGATTTCTTTATAATGGGTGTGTTCCTTGTCTTATCCTAGTGTCTAAGCTCTTCTCCATGGCTGGACCCTCAAATAATATTCCTTTACGTGCTAAGGGGTATCTAGGGACTGGGATAGGTTTAACAACTACCCTAACCCTATCGCGTACCCTAACCCTAACTCCTACCCTAACCCTAACACGTACCCTAATCCTAACACGTACCCTAAACCGAGCCCTAACTTTAACACTAACCCTAACCCTAACCCTAACCCATACCCTACGCCGTACCCGAACCCCTCCCCGACCCCGTACCCTAAGCCGTACCCTAAGCCTAACCCTAAGCCTAACCCTAACCCTAGGCTACCCTTGACTGCTTCTGCCTCCAATAGATTTCCTAAGCACTAGTGTTTTAAGGAACAGATTAAAAAGAGAATCCTAATGTGATTTCTTTATAATGGGTGTGTTCCTTATCTTATCCTAGTGTCTAAACTCTTCTCCATGGCTGGACCCCCCAATAATATTCCTTTACGTGTTAAGGGGTATCTAGAGAGTGGGATAGGTTTAATAACTACCCTACCCCTAACGCGTACCCTAACCCTAACCCCTACCCTAACCCTAACACGTACCCTAATCCTAACCCGTACCCTAAACCGAGCCCTTACCCTAACCCATACCCTACACCATACACGAACCCGTCCCCGAACCCATACCCTAAGCCGTACCCTAAGCCTAACCCTCAGCCTAACCCTAACCCTAGGCTACCCTTGACTGCCTCTGCCTCCAATAGATTTCCTAAGCACTAGTGTTTTAAGGAACAGATTAAAAAGAGAATCCTAATGTGATTTCTTTGTAATGGGTGTGTTCCTAGTCTTATCCTAGTGTCTAAGCACTTCTCCATGGCTGGACCCTCAAATAATATTCCTTTACGTGCTAAGGGGTATCTAGAGACTGGGATAGGTTTAATAACTACCCAACCCTAACGTGTACCCTAACCCTAACCCCTACCCTAACCCTAACACGTACCCTAATCCTAACCCGTACCCTAAACCGAGCCCTTACCCTAACCCATACCCTACACCATACACGAACCCGTCCCCGAACCCATACCCTAAGCCGTACCCTAAGCCTAACCCTAAGCCTAACCCTAACCCTAGGCTACCCTTGACTGCTTCTGCCTCCAATAGATTTCCTAAGCACAAGTGTTTTAAGGAACAGCTTAAAAAGAGAATCCTAATGTGATTTCTTTATAATGGGTGTGTTCCTTATATTATCCTAGTGTCTAAACTCTTCTCCATGGCTGGACCCCCAAATAATATTCCTTTACGTGTTAAGGGGTATCTAGAGAGTGGGATAGGTTTAATAACTACCCTACCCCTAATGCGTACCCTAACCCTAACCCCTACCCTAACCCTAACACGTACCCTAATCCTAACCCGTACCCTAAACCGAGCCCTAACCCTAACACTAACCCTAACCCTAACACTAACCCATACCCTACACCATACACGAACCCGTCCCCAAACCCATACCCTAAGCCGTACCCTAAGCCTAAACCTCAGCCTAACACTAACCCTAGGCTACCCTTGACTGCTTCTGTCTCCAATAGATTTCCTAAGCACTAGTGTTTTAAGGAACAGATTAAAAAGAGAATCCTAATGTGATTTCTTTATAATGGGTGTGTTCCTTATCTTATCCTAGTGTCTAAGCTCTTCTCCATGGCTGGCCACTCAAATAATATTCCTTTACGTGCTAAGGGGTATCTAGAGACTGGGATAGGTTTAATAACTACCCTAACCCTAACGCGTACCCTAACCCTAACTCCTAACCTAACCCTAACACGTACCCTAATCCTAACCCGTACCCTAAACCGAGCCCTAACCCTAACACTAACCCTAACCCTAACCCATACCCTACGCCGTACCCGAACCCGTCCCCGAAGCCGTACCCTAAGCCGTACCCTAAGCCTAACCCTCAGCCTAACCCTAACCCTAGGCTACCCTTGACTGCTTCTGCCTCCAATAGATTTCCTAAGCACTAGTGTTTTAAGGAACAGCTTAAAAAGAGAATCCTAATGTGATTTCTTTATAATGGGTGTGTTCCTTATCTTATCCTAGTGTCTAAGCTCTTCTCCATGGCTGCACCCTCAAATAATATTCCATTACGTGCTAAGGGGTATCTAGAGACTGGGATAGGTTTAATAACTACCCAACCCTAACGCGTACCCTAACCCTAACCCCTACCCTAACCCTAACACGTACCCTAATCCTAACCCGTACCCTAAACCGAGCCCTAACCCTAACACTAACCCTAAACCTAACCCTAACCCATACCCTACACCATACACGAACCCGTCCCCGAACCCAAACCCTAAGCCGTACCCTAAGCCTAACCCTCAGCCTAACCCTAACCCTAGGCTACCCTTGACTGCTTCTGCCTCCAATAGATTTCCTAAGCACTAGTGTTTTAAGGAACAGCTTAAAAAGAGAATCCTAATGTGATTTCTTTATAATGGGGGTGTTCCTAATCTTATCCTAGTGTCTAAGCTCTTCTCCAGGGCTGGACCCTCAAATAATATTCCTTTACCTGCTAAGGGGTATCTAGAGACTGGGATAGGTTTAATAACTACCCAACCCTAACGTGTACCCTAACCCTAACCCCTACCCTAACACTAACACGTACCCTAATCCTAACCCGTACCCTAAACCGAGCCCTAACCCTAACACTAACCCTAACTCTAACCCTAACCCATACCCTACTCCGTACCCGAACCCCTCCCCGAACCCGTACCCTAAGCCATACCCTAAGCCTAACCCTAAGCCTAACCCTAACCCTAGGCTACCCTTGACTGCTTCTGCCTCCAATAGATTTCCTAAGCACTAGTGTTTTAAGGAACAGCTTAAAAAGAGAATCCTAATGTGATTTCTTTATAATGGGTGTGTTCCTTGTCTTATCCTAGTGTCTAAGCTCTTCTCCATGGCTGGACCCTCAAATAATATTCCTTTACGTGCTAAGGGATATCTAGGGACTGGGATAGGTTTAATAACTACCCTACCCCTAACGCGTACCCTAACCCTAACCACTACCCTAACCCTAACACGTACACTAATCCTAACCCGTACCCTAAACCGAGCCCTAACCCTAACACTAACCCTAACCCTAACCCATACCCTACACCATACACGAACCCTTCCCCGAACCCATACCCTAAGCTGTACCCTAAGCCTAACCCTCAGCCTAACCCTAACCCTAGGCTACCCTTGACTGCTTCTGCTTCCAATAGATTTCCTAAGCACTAGTGTTTTAAGGAACAGATTAAAAAGAGAATCCTAATGTGATTTCTTTATAATGGGTGTGTTCCTTATCTTATCCTAGTGTCTAAGCTCTTCTCCATGGCTGGACCCTCAAATAATATTCCTTTACATGCTAAGGGGTATCTACAGACTGGGATAGGTTTAATAACTACCCAACTCTAACGCGTACACTAACCCTAACCCCTACCCTAACCCTAACACGTACCCTAATCCTAACCCGTACCCTAAACCGAGCCCTAACCCTAACACTAACCCTAACCCTAACCCTAACCCATACCGTACACCATACACGAACCCGTCCCCGAACCCAAACCCTAAGCCGTACTCTAAGCCTAACCCTCAGCCTAACCCTAACCCTAGGCTACCCTTGACTGCTTCTGCCTCCAATAGATTTCCTAAGCACTAGTGTTTTAAGAAACAGATTAAAAAGAGAATCCTAATGTAATTTCTTTATAATGGGTGTTTTCCTAATCTTATCCTAGTGTCTAAGCTCTTCTCCATGGCTGGACCCCCAAATAATATTCCTTTACGTGTTAAGGGGTATCTAGAGAGTGGGATAGGTTTAATAACTACCCTACCCCTAACGCGTACCCTAACCCTAACCACTACCCTAACCCTAACACGTACCCTAAACCTAACCCATACCCTAAACCGAGCCCTAACCCTAACACTAACCATAACTCTAACCCTAACCCATACCCTACGCCGTACCCGAACCCCTCCCCGAACCCGTACCCTAAGCCGTACCCTAAGCCTAACCCTAAGCCTAACCCTAACCCTAGGCTACCCTTGACTGCTTCTGCCTCCAATAGATTTCCTAAGCACAAGTGTTTTAAGCATCAGCTTAAAAAGAGAATCCTAATGTGATTTCTTTATAATGGGTGTGTTCCTTGTCTTATCCTAGTGTCTAAGCTCTTCTCCATGGCTGGACCCTCAAATAATATTCCTTTACGTGCTAAGGGGTATCTAGGGACTGGGATAGGTTTAATAACTACCCTAACCCTATCGCGTACCCTAACCCTAACTCCTACCCTAACCCTAACACGTACCCTAATCCTAACACGTACCCTAAACCGAGCCCTAAATTTAACACTAACCCTAACCCTAACCCTAACCCATACCCTACGCCGTACCCGAACCCCTCCCCGACCCCGTACCCTAAGCCGTACCCTAAGGCTAACCCTAAGCCTAACCCTAACCCTAGGCTACCCTTGACTGCTTCTGCCTCCAATAGATTTCCTAAGCACTAGTGTTTTAAGGAACAGATTAAAAAGAGAATCCTAATGTGATTTCTTTATAATGGGTGTGTTCCTTATCTTATCCTAGTGTCTAAACTCTTCTCCATGGCTGGACCCCCAAATAATATTCCTTTACGTGTTAAGGGGTATCTAGAGAGTGGGATAGGTTTAATATCTACCCTACCCCTATCGCGTACCCTAACCCTAACCATTACCCTAACCCTAACACGTACCCTAATCCTAACCCGTACCCTAAACCGAGCCCTAACCCTAACACTAACCCTAACCCTAACCCTAAACCATACCCTACACCATACACGAACCCTTCCCCGAACCCATACCCTAAGCCGTACCCTAAGCCTAACCCTCAGCCTAACCCTAACCCTAGGCTACCCTTGACTGCTTCTGCCTCCAATAGATTTCCTAAGCACTAGTGTTTTAAGGAACAGATTAAAAAGAGAATCCTAATGTGATTTCTTTATAATGGGTGTGTTCCTTATCTTATCCTAGTGTCTAAGCTCTTCTCCATGGCTGGACCCTCAAATAATATTCCTTTACGTGCTAAGGGGTATCTAGACACTGGGATAGGTTTAATAACTACCCAACCCTAACGCGTACCCTAACCCTAACCCCTACCCTAACACTAACACGTACCCTAATCCTAACCCGTACCCTAAACCGAGCTCTAACCCTAACACTAACCCTAACCCTAACCCTAACCCATACCCTACGCCGTACCCGAACCCCTCACCGAACCCGTACCCTAAGCCGTACCCTAAGCCTAACCCTCAGCCTAACCCTAACCCTAGGCTACCCTTGACTGCTTCTGCCTCCAATAGATTTCCTAAGCACTAGTGTTTTAAGGAACAGATTAAAAAGAGAATCCTAATGTGATTTCTTTATAATGGGTGTGTTCCTTATCTTATCCTAGTGTCTAAACTCTTCTCCATGGCTGGACCCCCAAATAATATTCCTTTACGTGTTAAGGGGTATCTAGAGAGTGGGATAGGTTTAATAACTACCCTACCCCTAACGCGTACCCTAACCCTAACCCCTACCCTAACCCTAACACGTACCCTAATCCTAACCCGTACCCTAAACCGAGCCCTAACCCTAACACTAAACCTAACCCTAACACTAACCCATAACCTACACCATACACGAACCCGTCCCCGAACCCATACCCTAAGCCGTACCCTAAGCCTAAACCTCAGCCTAACACTAACCCTAGGCTACCCTTGACTGCTTCTGTCTCCAATAGAGTTCCTAAGCACTAGTGTTTTAAGGAACAGATTAAAAAGAGAATCCTAATGTGATTTCTTTATAATGGGTGTGTTCCTTATCTTATCCTAGTGTCTAAGCTCTTCTCCATGACTGGCCACTCAAATAATATTCCTTTACGTGCTAAGGGGTATCTAGAGACTGGGATAGGTTTAATAACTACCCTAACCCTAACGCGTACCCTAACCCTAACTCCTAACCTAACCCTAACACGTACCCTAATCCTAACCCGTACCCTAAACCGAGCCCTAACCCTAACACTAACCCTAAACCTAACCTTAACCCATACCCTACACCATACACGAACCCGTCCCCGAACCCAAACCCTAAGCCGTATCCTAAGCCTAACCCTCAGCCTAACCCTAACCCTAGGATACCCTTGACTGCTTCTGCCTCCAATAGATTTCCTAAGCACTAGTGTTTTAAGGAACAGATTAAAAAGAGAATCCTAATGTGATTTCTTTATAATGGGTGTGTTCCTTATCTTATCCTAGTGTCTAAGCTCTTCTCCATGGCTGGACCCTCAAATAATATTCGTTTACGTGCTAAGGGGTATCTAGAGACTGGGATAGGTTTAATAACTACCCTAACCCTAACGCGTACCCTAACCCTAACTCCTACCCTAACCCTAACACGTACCCTAATCCTCACCCGAACCCTAAACCGAGCCCTAACCCTAACACTAACCCTAACCCTAACCCTAACCCAAACCCTACGCCGTACCCGAACCCCTCAACGAACCCGTACCCTAAGCCGTACCCTAAGCCTAACCGTAAGCCTAACCCTAACCCTAGGCTACCCTTGAATGCTTTTGCCTCCAATAGATTTACTAAACACTAGTGTTTTAAGGAACAGCTTAAAAAGAGAATCCTAATGTGATTTCTTTATAATGGGTGTGTTCCTTATCTTATCCTAGTGTCTAAACTCTTCTCCATGGCTGGACCCCCAAATAATATTCCTTTACGTGTTAAGGGGTATCTAGAGAGTGGGATAGGTTTAATAACTAACATACCCCTAACGCGTACCCTAACCCTAACCCCTACCCTAACCCTAACACGTACCCTAATCCTAACACGTAACCTAAACCGAGCCGTAACCCTAACACTAACCCTAATCCTAACCCTAACCCATACCCTACGCCATACCCGAACCCCTCCTCGAACCCGTACCCTAAGCCTAACCCTCAGCCTAACCCTAACCCTAGGCTCCCCTTGACGGCTTCTGCCTCCAATAGATTTCCTAAGCACTAGTGTTTTAAGGAACAGATTAAAAAGAGAATCCTAATGTGATTTCTTTATAATGGGTGTGTTCCTTATCTTATCCTAGTGTCTAAACTCTTCTCCATGGCTGGACCCCCAAATAATATTCCTTTACGTGTTAAGGGGTATCTAGAGAGTGTGATAGGTTTAATATCTACCCTACCCCTATCGCGTACCCTAACCCTAACCACTACCCTAACCCTAACACGTACCCTAATCCTAACCCGTACCCTAAACCGAGCCCTAACCCTAACACTAACCCTAACCCTAACCCTAAACCATACCCTACACCATACACGAACCCTTCCCCGAACCCATACCCTAAGCCGTACCCTAAGCCTAACCCTCAGCCTAACCCTAACCCTAGGCTACCCTTGACTGCTTCTGCCTCCAATAGATTTCCTAAGCACTAGTGTTTTAAGGAACAGATTAAAAAGAGAATCCTAATGTGATTTCTTTATAATGCGTGTGTTCCTTATCTTATCCTAGTGTCTAAGCTCTTCTCCATGGCTGGACCCTCAAATAATATTCCTTTACGTGCTAAGGGGTATCTAGACACTGGGATAGGTTTAATAACTACCCAACCCTAACGTGTACCCTAACCCTAACCCCTACCCTAACACTAACACGTACCCTAATCCTAACCCGTACCCTAAACCGAGCTCTAACCCTAACACTAACCCTAACCCTAACCCTAACCCATACCCTACGCCGTACCCGAACCCCTCACCGAACCCGTACCCTAAGCCGTACCCTAAGCCTAACCCTCAACCTAACCCTAACCCTAGGCTACCCTTGACTGCTTCTGCCTCCAATAGATTTCCTAAGCACAAGTGTTTTAAGGAACAGCTTAAAAACAAAATCCTAATGTGATTTCTTTATAATGGGTGTGTTCCTTATCTTATCCTAGTGTCTAAGCTCTTCTCCATGGCTGGACCCTCAAATAATATTCCTTTACGTGCTAAGGGGTATCTAGACACTGGGATAGGTTTAATAACTACCCAACCCTAACGTGTACCCTAACCCTAACCCCTACCCTAACACTAACACGTACCCTAATCCTAACCCGTACCCTAAACCGAGCTCTAACCCTAACACTAACCCTAACCCTAACCCTAACCCATACCCTACGCCGTACCCGAACCCCTCACCGAACCCGTACCCTAAGCCGTACCCTAAGCCTAACCCTCAACCTAACCCTAACCCTAGGCTACCCTTGACTGCTTCTGCCTCCAATAGATTTCCTAAGCACAAGTGTTTTAAGGAACAGCTTAAAAACAAAATCCTAATGTGATTTCTTTATAATGGGTGTGTTCCTTATCTTATCCTAGTGTCTAAACTCTTCTCCATGGCTGGACCCCCAAATAATATTCCTTTACGTGTTAAGGGGTATCTAGAGAGTGGGATAGGTTTAATAACTACCCTACCCCTAACGCATACCCTAACCCTAACCCCTACCCTAACCCTAACACGTACCCTAATCCTAACCCGTACCCTAAACCGAGCCCTAACCCTAACACTAAACCTAACCCTAACACTAACCCATAACCTACACCATACACGAACCCGTCCCCGAACCCATACCCTAAGCCGTACCCTAAGCCTAAACCTCAGCCTAACACTAACCCTAGGCTACCCTTGACTGCTTCTGTCTCCAATAGATTTCCTAAGCACTAGTGTTTTAAGGAACAGATTAAAAAGAGAATCCTAATGTGATTTCTTTATAATGGGTGTGTTCCTTATCTTATCCTAGTGTCTAAGCTCTTCTCCATGACTGGCCACTCAAATAATATTCCTTTACGTGCTAAGGGGTATCTAGAGACTGGGATAGGTTTAATAACTACCCTAACCCTAACGCGTACCCTAACCCTAACTCCTAACCTAACCCTAACACGTACCCTAATCCTAACCCGTACCCTAAACCGAGCCCTAACCCTAACACTAACCCTAAACCTAACCTTAACCCATACCCAACACCATACACGAACCCGTCCCCGAACCCAAACCCTAAGCCGTATCCTAAGCCTAACCCTCAGCCTAACCCTAACCCTAGGATACCCTTGACTGCTTCTGCCTCCAATAGATTTCCTAAGCACTAGTGTTTTAAGGAACAGATTAAAAAGAGAATCCTAATGTGATTTCTTTATAATGGGTGTGTTCCTTATCTTATCCTAGTGTCTAAGCTCTTCTCCATGGCTGGACCCTCAAATAATATTCGTTTACGTGCTAAGGGGTATCTAGAGACTGGGATAGGTTTAATAACTACCCAACCCTAACACGTACCCTAACCCTAACCCCTACCCTAACCCTAACACGTACCCTAATCCTAACCCGTACCCTAAACCGAGCCCTAACCCTTACACTAACCCTAACCCTAACCCTAACCCATACCCTACGCCATACACGAACCCCTCCCCGAACCCATACCCTAAGCCGTACCCTAAGCCTAACCCTCAGCCTAACCCTAACCCTAGGCTACTCTTTACTGCTTCTGCCTCCAATAGATTTCCTAAGCACTAGTGTTTTAAGGAACAGATTAAAAAGAGGATCCTAATGTGATTTCTTTATAATGGGTGTGTTCCTAATCTTATCCTAGTGTCTAAGCTCTTCTCCATGGCTGGACCCTCAAATAATATTCCTTTACGTGCTAAGGGGTATCTAGGGACTGGGATAGGTTTAATAACTACCCTAACCCTATCGCGTACCCTAACCCTAACTCCTACCCTAACCCTAACACGTACCCTAATCCTAACACGTACCCTAAACCGAGCCCTAAATTTAACACTAACCCTAACCCTAACCCTAACCCATACCCTACGCCGTACCCGAACCCCTCCCCGACCCCGTACCCTAAGCCGTACCCTAAGGCTAACCCTAAGCCTAACCCTAACCCTAGGCTACCCTTGACTGCTTCTGCCTCCAATAGATTTCCTAAGCACTAGTGTTTTAAGGAACAGATTAAAAAGAGAATCCTAATGTGATTTCTTTATAATGGGTGTGTTCCTTATCTTATCCTAGTGTCTAAACTCTTCTCCATGGCTGGACCCCCAAATAATATTCCTTTACGTGTTAAGGGGTATCTAGAGAGTGGGATAGGTTTAATATCTACCCTACCCCTAACGCGTACCCTAACCCTAACCACTACCCTAACCCTAACACGTACCCTAATCCTAACCCGTACCCTAAACCGAGCCCTAACCCTAACACTAACCCTAACCCTAACCCTAACCCATACCCTACACCATACACGAACCCTTCCCCGAACCCATACCCTAAGCCGTACCCTAAGCCTAACCCTCAGCCTAACCCTAACCCTAGGCTACCCTTGACTGCTTCTGCCTCCAATAGATTTCCTAAGCACTAGTGTTTTAAGGAACAGATTAAAAAGAGAATCCTAATGTGATTTCTTTATAATGGGTGTGTTCCTTATCTTATCCTAGTGTCTAAGCTCTTTTCCATGGCTGGACCCTCAAATAATATTCCTTTACGTGCTAAGGGGTATCTAGACACTGGGATAGGTTTAATAACTACCCAATCCTAACGTGTACCCTAACCCTAACCCCTACCCTAACACTAACACGTACCCTAATCCTAACCCGTACCCTAAACCGAGCTCTAACCCTAACACTAACCCTAACCCTAACCCTAACCCATACCCTACGCCGTACCCGAACCCCTCACCGAACCCGTACCCTAAGCCGTACCCTAAGCCTAACCCTCAGCCTAACCCTAACCCTAGGCTACCCTTGACTGCTTCTGCCTCCAATAGATTTCCTAAGCACTAGTGTTTTAAGGAACAGATTAAAAAGAGAATCCTAATGTGATTTCTTTATAATGGGTGTGTTCCTTATCTTATCCTAGTGTCTAAGCTCTTCTCCATGGCTGGACCCTCAAATAATATTCCTTTACGTGCTAAGGGGTATCTAGAGACTGGGATAGGTTTAATAACTACCGAACCCTAACGCGTACCCTAACCCTAACCCCTACCCTAACCCTAACACGTACCCTAATCCTAACCCGTACCCTAAACCGAGCCCTAATCCTAACCCTAACCCTAACCCTAACCCTAACCCATACCCTACACCATACACGAACCCGTCCCCAAACCCATACCCTAAGCCGTACCCTAAGCCTAACCCTCAACCTAACCCTAACCCTAGGCTACCCTTGACTGCTTCTGCCTCCAATAGATTTCCTAAGCACAAATGTTTTAAGGAACAGCTTAAAAACAAAATCCTAATGTGATTTCTTTATAATGGGTGTGTTCCTTATCTTATCCTAGTGTCTAAACTCTTCTCCATGGCTGGACCCCCAAATAATATTCCTTTACGTGTTAAGGGGTATCTAGAGAGTGGGATAGGTTTAATAACTACCCTACCCCTAACGCGTACCCTAACCCTAACCCCTACCCTAACCCTAACACGTACCCTAATCCTAACCCGTACCCTAAACCGAGCCCTAACCCTAACACTAAACCTAACCCTAACACTAACCCATAACCTACACCATACACGAACCCGTCCCCGAACCCATACCCTAAGCCGTACCCTAAGCCTAAACCTCAGCCTAACACTAACCCTAGGCTACCCTTGACTGCTTCTGCCTCCAATAGATTTCCGAAGCACTAGTGTTTTAAGGAACAGATTAAAAAGAGAATCCTAATGTGATTTCTTTATAATGGGTGTGTTCCTTATCTTATCCTAGTGTCTAAGCTCTTCTCCATGACTGGCCACTCAAATAATATTCCTTTACGTGCTAAGGGGTATCTAGAGACTGGGATAGGTTTAATAACTACCCTAACCCTAACGCGTACCCTAACCCTAACTCCTAACCTAACCCTAACACGTACCCTAATCCTAACCCGTACCCTAAACCGAGCCCTAACCCTAACACTAACCCTAAACCTAACCTTAACCCATACCCTACACCATACACGAACCCGTCCCCGAACCCAAACCCTAAGCCGTATCCTAAGCCTAACCCTCAGCCTAACCCTAACCCTAGGATACCCTTGACTGCTTCTGCCTCCAGTAGATTTCCTAAGCACTAGTGTTTTAAGGAACAGATTAAAAAGAGAATCCTAATGTGATTTCTTTATAATGGGTGTGTTCCTTATCTTATCCTAGTGTCTAAGCCCTTCTCCATGGCTGGACCCTCAAATAATATTCCTTTACGTGCTAAGGGGTATCTAGAGACTGGGATAGGTTTAATAACTACCCAACCCTAACACGTACCCTAACCCTAACCCCTACCCTAACCCTAACACGTACCCTAATCCTAACCCGTACCCTAAACCGAGCCCTAACCCTTACACTAACCCTAACCCTAACCCTAACCCATACCCTACACCATACACGAACCCGTCCCCGAACCCATACCCTAAGCCGTACCCTAAGCCTAACCCTCAGCCTAACCCTAACCCTAGGCTACTCTTTACTGCTTCTGCCTCCAATAGAATTCCTAAGCACTAGTGTTTTAAGGAACAGATTAAAAAGAGGATCCTAATGTGATTTCTTTATAATGGGTGTGTTCCTAATCTTATCCTAGTGTCTAAGCTCTTCTCCATGGCTGGACCCTCAAATAATATTACTTTACGTGCTAAGGGGTATCTAGAGACTGGGATAGGTTTAATAACTACCCTAACCCTAACGCGTACCCTAACCCTAACTCCTACCCTAACCCTAACACGTACCCTAATCCTCACCCGAACCCTAAACCGAGCCCTAACCCTAACACTAACCCTAACCCTAACCCAAACCCTACGCCGTACCCGAACCCCTCAACGAACCCGTACCCTAAGCCGTACCCTAAGCCTAACCGTAAGCCTAACCCTAACCCTAGGTTACCCTTGACTGCTTCTGCCTCCAATAGATTTCCTAAGCACTAGTGTTTTAAGGAACAGATTAAAAAGAGAATCCTAATGTGATTTCTTTATAATGGGTGTGTTCCTTATCTTATCCTAGTGTCTAAGCTCTTCTCCATGGCTGGACCCTCAAATAATATTCCTTTACGTGCTAAGGGGTATCTAGAGACTTGGATAGGTTTAATAACTACCGAACCCTAACGCGTACCCTAACCCTAACCCCTACCCTAACCCTAACACGTACCCTAATCCTAACCCGTACCCTAAACCGAGCCCTAAACCTAACCCTAACCCTAACCCTAACCCTAACCCATACCCTACACCATACACGAACCCGTCCCCGAACCCATACCCTAAGCCGTACCCTAAGCCTAACCCTCAACCTAACCCTAACCCTAGGCTACCCTTGACTGCTTCTGCCTCCAATAGATTTCCTAAGCACAAGTGTTTTAAGGAACAGCTTAAAAACAAAATCCTAATGTGATTTCTTTATAATGGGTGTGTTCCTTATCTTATCCTAGTGTCTAAACTCTTCTCCATGGCTGGACCCCCAAATAATATTCCTTTACGTGTTAAGGGGTATCTAGAGAGTGGGATAGGTTTAATAACTACCCTACCCCTAACGCGTACCCTAACCCTAACCCCTACCCTAACCCTAACACGTACCCTAATCCTAACCCGTACCCTAAACCGAGCCCTAACCCTAACACTAAACCTAACCCTAACACTAACCCATAACCTACACCATACACGAACCCGTCCACGAACCCATACCCTAAGCCGTACCCTAAGCCTAAACCTCAACCTAACACTAACCCTAGGCTACCCTTGACTGCTTCTGTCTCCAATAGATTTCCTAAGCACTAGTGTTTTAAGGAACAGATTAAAAAGAGAATCCTAATGTGATTTCTTTATAATGGGTGTGTTCCTTATCTTATCCTAGTGTCTAAGCTCTTCTCCATGACTGGCCACTCAAATAATATTCCTTTACGTGCTAAGGGGTATCTAGAGACTGGGATAGGTTTAATAACTACCCTAACCCTAACGCGTACCCTAACCCTAACTCCTAACCTAACCCTAACACGTACCCTAATCCTAACCCGTACCCTAAACCGAGCCCTAACCCTAACACTAACCCTAAACCTAACCTTAACCCATACCCTACACCATACACGAACCCGTCCCCGAACCCAAACCCTAAGCCGTATCCTAAGCCTAACCCTCAGCCTAACCCTAACCCTAGGATACCCTTGACTGCTTCTGCCTCCAATAGATTTCCTAAGCACTAGTGTTTTAAGGAACAGATTAAAAAGAGAATCCTAATGTGATTTCTTTATAATGGGTGTGTTCCTTATCTTATCCTAGTGTCTAAGCTCTTCTCCATGGCTGGACCCTCAAATAATATTCGTTTACGTGCTAAGGGGTATCTAGAGACTGGGATAGGTTTAATAACTACCCAACCCTAACACGTACCCTAACCCTAACCCCTACCCTAACCCTAACACGTACCCTAATCCTAACCCGTACCCTAAACCGAGCCCTAACCCTTACACTAACCCTAACCCTAACCCTAACCCATACCCTACACAATACACGAACCCGTCCCCGAACCCATACCCTAAGCCGTACCCTAAGCCTAACCCTCAGCCTAACCCTAACCCTAGGCTACTCTTTACTGCTTCTGCCTCCAATAGATTTCCTAAGCACTAGTGTTTTAAGGAACAGATTAAAAAGAGGATCCTAATGTGATTTCTTTATAATGGGTGTGTTCCTAATCTTATCCTAGTGTCTAAGCTCTTCTCCATGGCTGGACCCTCAAATAATATTCCTTTACGTGCTAAGGGGTATCTAGAGACTGGGATAGGTTTAATAACTACCCTAACCCTAACGCGTACCCTAACCCTAACTCCTACCCTAACCCTAACACGTACCCTAATCCTCACCCGAACCCTAAACCGAGCCCTAACCCTAACACTAACCCTAACCCTAACCCTAACCCAAACCCTACGCCGTACCCGAACCCCTCAACGAACCCGTACCCTAAGCCGTACCCTAAGCCTAACCGTAAGCCTAACCCTAACCCTAGGCTACCCTTGAATGCTTTTGCCTCCAATAGATTTACTAAACACTAGTGTTTTAAGGAACAGCTTAAAAAGAGAATCCTAATGTGATTTCTTTATAATGGGTGTGTTCCTTATCTTATCCTAGTGTCTAAACTCTTCTCCATGGCTGGACCCCCAAATAATATTCCTTTACGTGTTAAGGGGTATCTAGAGAGTGGGATAGGTTTAATAACTAACATACCCCTAACGCGTACCCTAACCCTAACCCCTACCCTAACCCTAACACGTACCCTAATCCTAACACGTACCCTAAACCGAGCCCTAACCCTAACACTAACCCTAATCCTAACCCTAACCCATACCCTACGCCATACCCGAACCCCTCCTCGAACCCGTACCCTAAGCCTAACCCTCAGCCTAACCCTAACCCTAGGCTACCCTTGACTGCTTCTGCCTCCAATAGATTTCCTAAGCACTAGTGTTTTAAGGAACAGCTTAAAAAGAGAATCCTAATGTGATTTCTTTATAATGGGTGTGTTCCTTGTCTTATCCTAGTGTCTAAGCTCTTCTCCATGGCTGGACCCTCAAATAATATTCCTTTACGTGCTAAGGGATATCTAGGGACTGGGATAGGTTTAATAACTACCCTACCCCTAACGCGTACCCTAACGCTAACCACTACCCTAACCCTAACACGTACCCTAATCCTAACCCGTACCCTAAACCGAGCCCTAACCCTAACACTAACCCTAACCCTAACCCATACCCTACACCATACACGAACCCTTCCCCGAACCCATACCCTAAGCCGTACCCTAAGCCTAACCCTCAGCCTAACCCTAACCCTAGGCTACCCTTGACTGCTTCTGCTTCCAATAGATTTCCTAAGCACTAGTGTTTTAAGGAACAGATTAAAAAGAGAATCCTAATGTGATTTCTTTATAATGGGTGTGTTCCTTATCTTATCCTAGTGTCTAAGCTCTTCTCCATGGCTGGACCCTCAAATAATATTCCTTTACATGCTAAGGGGTATCTACAGACTGGGATAGGTTTAATAACTACCCAACTCTAACGCGTACACTAACCCTAACCCCTACCCTAACCCTAACACGTACCCTAATCCTAACCCGTACCCTAAACCGAGCCCTAACCCTAACACTAACCCTAACTCTAACCCTAACCCATACCGTACACCATACACGAACCCGTCCCCGAACCCAAACCCTAAGCCGTACTCTAAGCCTAACCCTCAGCCTAACCCTAACCCTAGGCTACCCTTGACTGCTTCTGCCTCCAATAGATTTCCTAAGCACTAGTGTTTTAAGAAACAGATTAAAAAGAGAATCCTAATGTAATTTCTTTATAATGGGTGTTTTCCTAATCTTATCCTAGTGTCTAAGCTCTTCTCCATGGCTGGACCCCCAAATAATATTCCTTTACGTGTTAAGGGGTATCTAGAGAGTGGGATAGGTTTAATAACTACCCTACCCCTAACGCGTACCCTAACCCTAACCACTACCCTAACCCTAACACGTACCCTAAACCTAACCCATACCCTAAACCGAGCCCTAACCCTAACCCTAACCCTAACCCTAACCGTAACCCATACCCTACACCATACACGAACCCTTCCCCGAACCCATACCCTAAGCCGTACCCTAAGCCTAACCCTCAGCCTAACCCTAACCCTAGGCTACCCTTGACTCCTTCTGCCTGCAGTAGATTTCCTAAGCACTAGTGTTTTAAGGAACAGCTTAAACAGAAAATCCTAATGTCATTTCTTTATAATGGGGGTGTTCCTAATCTTATCCTAGTGTCTAAGCTCTTCTCCAGGGCTGGACCCTCAAATAATATTCCTTTACGTGCTAAGGGGTATCTAGAGACTGGGATAGGTTTAATAACTTCCCAACCCTAACGTGTACCCTAACCCTAACCCCTACCCTAACCCTAACACGTACCCTAATCCTAACCCGTACCCTAAACCGAGCCCTAACCCTAACACTAACCCTAACACTAACCCTAACCCATACCCTACGCCGTACCCGAACCCCTCCCCGAACCCGTACCCTAAGCCGTACCCTAAGCCTAACCCTAAGCCTAACCCTAACCCTAGGCTACCCTTGACTGCTTCTGCCTCCAATAGATTTCCTAAGCACAAGTGTTTTAAGCATCAGCTTAAAAAGAGAATCCTAATGTGATTTCTTTATAATGGGTGTGTTCCTTGTCTTATCCTAGTGTCTAAGCTCTTCTCCATGGCTGGACCCTCAAATAATATTCCTTTACGTGCTAAGGGGTATCTAGGGACTGGGATAGGTTTAATAACTACCCTAACCCTATCGCGTACCCTAACCCTAACTCCTACCCTAACCCTAACACGTACCCTAATCCTAACACGTACCCTAAACCGAGCCCTAAATTTAACACTAACCCTAACCCTAACCCTAACCCATACCCTACGCCGTACCCGAACCCCTCCCCGACCCCGTACCCTAAGCCGTACCCTAAGGCTAACCCTAAGCCTAACCCTAACCCTAGGCTACCCTTGACTGCTTCTGCCTCCAATAGATTTCCTAAGCACTAGTGTTTTAAGGAACAGATTAAAAAGAGAATCCTAATGTGATTTCTTTATAATGGGTGTGTTCCTTATCTTATCCTAGTGTCTAAACTCTTCTCCATGGCTGGACCCCCAAATAATATTCCTTTACGTGTTAAGGGGTATCTAGAGAGTGGGATAGGTTTAATATCTACCCTACCCCTAACGCGTACCCTAACCCTAACCACTACCCTAACCCTAACACGTACCCTAATCCTAACCCGTACCCTAAACCGAGCCCTAACCCTAACACTAACCCTAACCCTAACCCTAACCCATACCCTACACCATACACGAACCCTTCCCCGAACCCATACCCTAAGCCGTACCCTAAGCCTAACCCTCAGCCTAACCCTAACCCTAGGCTACCCTTGACTGCTTCTGCCTCCAATAGATTTCCTAAGCACTAGTGTTTTAAGGAACAGATTAAAAAGAGAATCCTAATGTGATTTCTTTATAATGGGTGTGTTCCTTATCTTATCCTAGTGTCTAAGCTCTTCTCCATGGCTGGACCCTCAAATAATATTCCTTTACGTGCTAAGGGGTATCTAGACACTGGGATAGGTTTAATAACTACCCAACCCTAACGTGTACCCTAACCCTAACCCCTACCCTAACACTAACACGTAACCTAATCCTAACCCGTACCCTAAACCGAGCTCTAACCCTAACACTAACCCTAACCCTAACCCTAACCCATACCCTACGCCGTACCCGAACCCCTCACCGAACCCGTACCCTAAGCCGTACCCTAAGCCTAACCCTCAGCCTAACCCTAACCCTAGGCTACCCTTGACTGCTTCTGCCTCCAATAGATTTCGTAAGCACTAGTGTTTTAAGGAACAGATTAAAAAGAGAATCCTAATGTGATTTCTTTATTATGGGTGTGTTCCTTATCTTATCCTAGTGTCTAAGCTCTTCTCCATGGCTGGACCCTCAAATAATATTCCTTTACGTGCTAAGGGGTATCTAGAGACTGGGATAGGTTTAATAACTACCGAACCCTAACGCGTACCCTAACCCTAACCCCAACCCTAACCCTAACACGTACCCTAATCCTAACCCGTACCCTAAACCGAGCCCTAACCCTAACACTAAACCTAACCCTAACACTAACCCATAACCTACACCATACACGAACCCGTCCCCGAACCCATACCCTAAGCCGTACCCTAAGCCTAAACCTCAGCCTAACACTAACCCTAGGCTACCCTTGACTGCTTCTGTCTCCAATAGATTTCCGAAGCACTAGTGTTTTAAGGAACAGATTAAAAAGAGAATCCTAATGTGATTTCTTTATAATGGGTGTGTTCCTTATCTTATCCTAGTGTCTAAGCTCTTCTCCATGACTGGCCACTCAAATAATATTCCTTTACGTGCTAAGGGGTATCTAGAGACTGGGATAGGTTTAATAACTACCCTAACCCTAACGCGTACCCTAACCCTAACTCCTAACCTAACCCTAACACGTACCCTAATCCTAACCCGTACCCTAAACCGAGCCCTAACCCTAACACTAACCCTAAACCTAACCTTAACCCATACCCTACACCATACACGAACCCGTCCCCGAACCCAAACCCTAAGCCGTATCCTAAGCCTAACCCTCAGCCTAACCCTAACCCTAGGATACCCTTGACTGCTTCTGCCTCCAATAGATTTCCTAAGCACTAGTGTTTTAAGGAACAGATTAAAAAGAGAATCCTAATGTGATTTCTTTATAATGGGTGTGTTCCTTATCTTATCCTAGTGTCTAAGCTCTTCTCCATGGCTGGACCCTCAAATAATATTCCTTTACGTGCTAAGGGGTATCTAGAGACTGGGATAGGTTTAATAACTACCCAACCCTAACACGTACCCTAACCCTAACCCCTACCCTAACCCTAACACGTACCCTAATCCTAACCCGTACCCTAAACCGAGCCCTAACCCTTACACTAACCCTAAACCTAACCCTAACCCATACCCTACACCATACACGAACCCGTCCCCGAACCCATACCCTAAGCCGTACCCTAAGCCTAACCCTCAGCCTAACCCTAACCCTAGGCTACTCTTTACTGCTTCTGCCTCCAATAGATTTCCTAAGCACTAGTGTTTTAAGGAACAGATTAAAAAGAGGATCCTAATGTGATTTCTTTATAATGGGTGTGTTCCTAATCTTATCCTAGTGTCTAAGCTCTTCTCCATGGCTGGACCCTCAAATAATATTCCTTTACGTGCTAAGGGGTATCTAGAGACTGGGATAGGTTTAATAACTACCCTAACCCTAACGCGTACCCTAACCCTAACTCCTACCCTAACCCTAACACGTACCCTAATCCTCACCCGAACCCTAAACCGAGCCCTAACCCTAACACTAACCCTAACCCTAACCCTAACCCAAACCCTACGCCGTACCCGAACCCCTCAACGAACCCGTACCCTAAGCCGTACCCTAAGCCTAACCGTAAGCCTAACCCTAACCCTAGGCTACCCTTGAATGCTTTTGCCTCCTATAGATTTACTAAACACTAGTGTTTTAAGGAACAGCTTAAAAAGAGAATCCTAATGTGATTTCTTTATAATGGGTGTGTTCCTTATCTTATCCTAGTGTCTAAACTCTTCTCCATGGCTGGACCCCCAAATAATATTCCTTTACGTGTTAAGGGGTATCTAGAGAGTGGGATAGGTTTAATAACTAACATACCCCTAACGCGTACCCTAACCCTAACCCCTACCCTAACCCTAACACGTACCCTAATCCTAACACGTACCCTAAACCGAGCCCTAACCCTAACACTAACCCTAATCCTAACCCTAACCCATACCCTACGCCATACCCGAACCCCTCCTCGAACCCGTACCCTAAGCCTAACCCTCAGCCTAACCCTAACCCTAGGCTACCCTTGACTGCTTCTGCCTCCAATAGATTTCCTAAGCACTAGTGTTTTAAGGAACAGCTTAAAAAGAGAATCCTAATGTGATTTCTTTATAATGGGTGTGTTCCTTATCTTATCCTAGTGTCTAAGCTCTTCTCCATGGCTGGACCCTCAAATAATATTCCTTTACGTGCTAAGGGGTATCTAGAGACTGGGATAGGTTTAATAACTACCCAACCCTAACGCGTACCCTAACCCTAACCCCTACCCTTACTTTAACACGTACCCTAAACCTAACCCGTACCCTAAACCGAGCCCTAACCCTAACACTAACCCTAACCCTAACACTAACCCATACCCTACACCATACACGAACCCGTCCCCGAACCCATACCCTAAGCCGTACCCTAAGCCTAACCCTCAGCCTAACACTAATCCTAGGCTACCCTTGACTGCTTCTGCCTCCAATAGATTTCCTAAGCACTAGTGTTTTAAGGAACAGCTTAAAAAGAGAATCCTAATGTGATTTCTTTATAATGGGGGTGTTCCTAATCTTATCCTAGTGTCTACGCTCTTCTCCAGGGCTGGACCCTCAAATAATATTCCTTTACGTGCTAAGGGGTATCTAGAGACTGGGAAAGGTTTATTAACTACCCAACCCTAACGTGTACCCTAACCCTAACCCCTACCCTAACCCTAACACGTACCCTAATCCTAAAACGTACCCTAAACCGAGCCCTAACCCTAACACTAACCCTAACTCTAACCCTAACCCATACCCTATGCCGTACCCGAACCCCTCCCCGAACCCGTACCCTAAGCCGTACCCTAAGCCTAACCCTCAGCCTAACCCTAACCCTAGGCTACCCTTGACTGCTTCTGCCTCCAATAGATTTCCTAAGCACTAGTGTTTTAAGGAACAGCTTAAAAATAGAATCCTAATGTGATTTCTTTATAATGGGTGTGTTCCTTATCTTATCCTAGTGTCTAAGCTCTTCTCCATGGCTGGACCCTCAAATAATATTCCTTTACGTGCTAAGGGGTATCTAGAGACTGGGATAGGTTTAATAACTGCCCTAACCCTAACGCGTACCCTAACCCTAACTCCTACCCTAACCCTAACACGTACCCTAATCCTAACACGTACCCTAAACCGAGCCCTAACCCTAACACTAACCCTAACCCTATCCCTAAGCAATACCCTACGCCGTACCCGAACCCCTCCCCGAACCCGCACCCTAAGCCGTACCCTAAGCCTAACCCTAAGCCTAACCCTAACCCTAGGCTACCCTTGACTGCTTCTGCCTCCAATAGATTTCCTAAGCACTAGTGTTTTAAGGAACAGATTAAAAAGAGAATCCTAATGTAATTTCTTTCTAATGGGTGTGTTCCTAATCTTATCCTAGTGTCTAAGCTCTTCTCCATGGCTGGACCCCCAAATAATATTCCTTTACGTGTTAAGGGGTATCTAGAGAGTGGGATAGGTTTAATAACTACCCTACCCCTAACGCGTACCCTAACCCTAACCACTACCCTAACCCTAACATGTACCCTAAACCTAACCCGTAACCTAAACCGAGCCCTAACCCTAACCCTAACCCTAACCCTAACCGTAATCCATACCCTACACCATACACGAACCCTTCCCCGAACCCATAACCTAAGCCTTACCCTAAGCCTAACCCTCAGCCTAACCCTAACCCTAGGCTACCCTTGACTGCTTCTGCCTCCAATAGATTTCCTAAGCACTAGTGCTTTAAGGAACAGATTAAAAAGAGAATCCTAATGTGATTTCTTTATAATGGGTGTGTTCCTTATCTTATCCTAGTGTCTAAACTCTTCTCCATGGCTGGACCCCCCAATAATATTCCTTTACGTGTTAAGGGCTATCTAGAGAGTGGGATAGGTTTAATAACTACCCTACCCCTAACGCGTACCCTAACCCTAACCCCTACCCTAACCCTAACACGTACCCTAATCCTAACCCGTACCCTAAACCGAGCCCTAACCCTAACCCTAACCCTAACCCATACCCTACACCATACACGAACCCGTCCCCGAACCCATACCCTAAGCCGTACCCTAAGCCTAACCCTCAGCCTAACCCTAACCCTAGGCTACCCTTGACTGCTTCTGCGTCCAATAGATTTCGTAAGCACTAGTGTTTTAAGGAACAGATTAAAAAGAGAATCCTAATGTGATTTCTTTATAATGGGTGTGTTCCTTATCTTATCCTAGTGTCTAAGCTCTTCTCCATGGCTGGACCCTCAAATAATATTCCTTTACGTGCTAAGGGGTATCTAGAGACTGGGATAGGTTTAATAACTACCCTAACCCTAACGCGTACCCTAACCCTAACTCCTACCCTAACCCTAACACGTCCCCTAATCCTCACCCGAACCCTAAACCGAGCCCTAACCCTAACACTAACCCTAACCCTAACCCTAACCCAAACCCTACGCCGTACCCGAACCCCTCAACGAACCCGTACCCTAAGCCGTACCCTAAGCCTAACCGTAAGCCTAACCCTAACCCTAGGCTACCCTTGAATGCTTTTGCCTCCAATAGATTTACTAAACACTAGTGTTTTAAGGAACAGCTTAAAAAGAGAATCCTAATGTGATTTCTTTATAATGGGTGTGTTCCTTATCTTATCCTAGTGTCTAAACTCTTCTCCATGGCTGGACCCCCAAATAATATTCCTTTACGTGTTAAGGGGTATCTAGAGAGTGGGATAGGTTTAATAACTAACATACCCCTAACGCGTACCCTAACCCTAACCCCTACCCTAACCCTAACACGTACCCTAATCCTAACACGTACCCTAAACCGAGCCCTAACCCTAACACTAACCCTAATCCTAACCCTAACCCATACCCTACGCCATATCCGAACCCCTCCTCGAACCCGTACCCTAAGCCTAACCCTCAGCCTAACCCTAACCCTAGGCTACCCTTGACTGCTTCTGCCTCCAATAGATTTCCTAAGCACTAGTGTTTTAAGGAACAGCTTAAAAAGAGAATCCTAATGTGATTTCTTTATAATGGGTGTGTTCCTTATCTTATCCTAGTGTCTAAGCTCTTCTCCATGGCTGGACCCTCAAATAATATTCCTTTACGTGCTAAGGGGTATCTAGAGACTGGGATAGGTTTAATAACTACCCAACCCTAACGCGTACCCTAACCCTAACCCCTACCCTTACTTTAACACGTATCCTAAACCTAACCCGTACCCTAAACCGAGCCCTAACCCTAACACTAACCCTAACCCTAACACTAACCCATACCCTACACCATACACGAACCCGTCCCCGAACCCATACCCTAAGCCGTACCCTAAGCCTAACCCTCAGCCTAACACTAATCCTAGGCTACCCTTGACTGCTTCTGCCTCCAATAGATTTCCTAAGCACTAGTGTTTTAAGGAACAGCTTAAAAAGAGAATCCTAATGTGATTTCTTTATAATGGGGGTGTTCCTAATCTTATCCTAGTGTCTAAGCTCTTCTCCAGGGCTGGACCCTCAAATAATATTCCTTTACGTGCTAAGGGGTATCTAGAGACTGGGAAAGGTTTATTAACTACCCAACCCTAACGTGTACCCTAACCCTAACCCCTACCCTAACCCTAACACGTACCCTAATCCTAAAACGTACCCTAAACCGAGCCCTAACCCTAACACTAACCCTAACTCTAACCCTAACCCATACCCTATGCCGTACCCGAACCCCTCCCCGAACCCGTACCCTAAGCCGTACCCTAAGCCTAACCCTCAGCCTAACCCTAACCCTAGGCTACCCTTGACTGCTTCTGCCTCCAATAGATTTCCTAAGCACTAGTGTTTTAAGGAACAGCTTAAAAATAGAATCCTAATGTGATTTCTTTATAATGGGTGTGTTCCTTATCTTATCCTAGTGTCTAAGCTCTTCTCCATGGTTGGACCCTCAAATAATATTCCTTTACGTGCTAAGGGGTATCTAGAGACTGGGATAGGTTTAATAACTGCCCTAACCCTAACGCGTACCCTAACCCTAACTCCTACCCTAACCCTAACACGTACCCTAATCCTAACACGTACCCTAAACCGAGCCCTAACCCTAACACTAACCCTAACCCTATCCCTAAGCAATACCCTACGCCGTACCCGAACCCCTCCCCGAACCCGCACCCTAAGCCGTACCCTAAGCCTAACCCTAAGCCTAACCCTAACCCTAGGCTACCCTTGACTGCTTCTGCCTTCAATAGATTTCCTAAGCACTAGTGTTTTAAGGAATAGATTAAAAAGAGAATCCTAATGTAATTTCTTTCTAATGGGTGTGTTCCTAATCTTATCCTAGTGTCTAAGCTCTTCTCCATGGCTGGACCCCCAAATAATATTGCTTTACGTGTTAAGGGGTATCTAGAGAGTGGGATAGGTTTAATAACTACCCTACCCCTAACTCGTACCCTAACCCTAACCACTACCCTAACCCTAACATGTACCCTAAACCTAACCCGTAACCTAAACCGAGCCCTAACCCTAACCCTAACCCTAAACCTAACCGTAACCCATACCCTACACCATACACGAACCCTTCCCCGAACCCATAACCTAAGCCTTACCCTAAGCCTAACCCTCAGCCTAACCCTAACCCTAGGCTACCCTTGACTGCTTCTGCCTCCAATAGATTTCCTAAGCACTAGTGTTTTAAGGAACAGATTAAAAAGAGAATCCTAATGTGATTTCTTTATAATGGGTGTGTTCCTTATCTTATCCTAGTGTCTAAACTCTTCTCCATGGCTGGACCCCCCAATAATATTCCTTTACGTGCTAAGGGCTATCTAGAGAGTGGGATAGGTTTAATAACTACCCTACCCCTAACGCGTACCCTAACCCTAACCCCTACCCTAACCCTAACACGTACCCTAATCCTAACCCGTACCCTAAACCGAGCCCTAACCCTAACCCTAACCCTAACCCATACCCTACACCATACACGAACCCGTCCCCGAACCCATACCCTAAGCCGTACCCTAAGCCTAACCCTCAGCCTAACCCTAACCCTAGGCTACCCTTGACTGCTTCTGCCTCCAATAGATTTCCTAAGCACTAGTGTTTTAAGGAACAGATTAAAAAGAGAATCCTAATGTGATTTCTTTATAATGGGTGTGTTCCTTATCTTATCCTAGTGTCTAAGCTCTTCTCCATGGCTGGACCCTCAAATAATATTCCTTTACGTGCTAAGGGGTATCTAGAGACTGGGATAGGTTTAATAACTACCGAACCCTAACGCGTACCCTAACCCTAACCCCTACCCTAACCCTAACACGTACCCTAATCCTAACCCGTACCCTAAACCGAGCCCTAAACCTAACACTAACCCTAACCCTAACCCTAACCCATACCTACACCATACACGAACCCGTCCCCGAACCCATACCCTAAGCCGTACCCTAAGCCTAACCCTCAGCCTAACCCTAACCCTAGGCTACCCTTGACTGCTTCTGCCTCCAATAGATTTCCTAAGCACAAGTGTTTTAAGGAACAGCTTAAAAACAGAATCCTAAAGTGATTTCTTTATAATGGGTGTGTTCCTTATCTTATCCTAGTGTCTAAACTCTTCTCCATGGCTGGTCCCCCAAATAATATTCCTTTACGTGTTAAGGGGTATCTAGAGAGTGGGATAGGTTTAATAACTACCCTACCCCTAACGCGTACCCTAACCCTAACCCCTACCCTAACCCTAACACGTACCCTAATCCTAACCCGTACCCGAAACCGAGCCCTAACCCTAACACTAAACCTAACCCTAACACTAACCCATAACCTACACCATACACGAACCCGTCCCCGAACCCATACCCTAAGCCGTACCCTAAGCCTAAACCTCAGCCTAACACTAACCCTAGGCTACCCTTGACTGCTTCTGTCTCCAATAGATTTCCTAAGCACTAGTGTTTTAAGGAACAGATTAAAAAGAGAATCCTAATGTAATTTCTTTATAATGGGTGTGTTCCTTATCTTATCCTAGTGTCTAAGCTCTTCTCCATGGCTGGACCCTCAAATAATATTCCTTTACGTGCTAAGGGGTATCTAGAGACTGGGATAGGTTTAATAACTACCCAACCCTAACACGTACCCTAACCCTAACCCCTACCCTAACCCTAACACGTACCCTAATCCTAACCCGTACCCTAAACCGAGCCCTAACCCTTACACTAACCCTAATCCTAACCCTAACCCATACCCTACACCATACACGAACCCGTCCCCGAACCCATACCCTAAGCCGTACCCTAAGCCTAACCCTCAGCCTAACCATAACCCTAGGCTACTCTTTACTGCTTCTGCCTCCAATAGATTTCCTAAGCACTAGTGTTTTAAGGAACAGATTAAAAAGAGGATCCTAATGTGATTTCTTTATAATGGGTGTGTTCCTTATCTTATCCTAGTGTCTAAGCTCTTCTCCATGGCTGGACCCTCAAATAATATTCCTTTACGTGCTAAGGGGTATCTAGAGACTGGGATAGGTTTAATAAGTACCCTAACCCTAACGCGTACCCTAACCCTAACTCCTACCCTAACCCTAACACGGACCCTAATCCTCACCCGAACCCTAAACCGAGCCCTAAACCTAACACTAACCCTAACCCTAACCCTAACCCAAACCCTACGCCATACCCGAACCCCTCAACGAACCCGTACCCTAAGCCGTACCCTAAGCCTAACCGTAAGCCTAAACCTAACCCTAGGCTACCCTTGAATGCTTTTGCCTCTAATAGATTTACTAAACACTAGTGTTTTAAGGAACAGATTAAAAAGAGAATCCTAATGTGATTTCTTTATAATGGGTGTGTTCCTTATCTTATCCTAGTGTCTAAACTCTTCTCCATGGCTGGACCCCCAAATAATATTCCTTTACGTGTTAAGGGGTATCTAGAGAGTGGGATAGGTTTAATAACTAACATACCCCTAACGCGTACCCTAACCCTAACCCCTACCCTAACCCTAACACGTACCCTAATCCTAACACGTACCCTAAACCGAGCCCTAACCCTAACACTAACCCTAATCCTAACCCTAACCCATACCCTACGCCATACCCGAACCCCTCCTCGAACCCGTACCCTAAGCCTAACCCTCAGCCTAACCCTAACCCTAGGCTACCCTTGACTGCTTCTGCCTCCAAGAGATTTCCTAAGCACTAGTGTTTTAAGGAACAGATTAAAAAGAGAATCCTAATGTGATTTCTTTATAATGGGTGTGTTCCTTATCTTATCCTAGTGTCTAAGCTCTTCTCCATGGCTGGAACCTCAAATAATATTCCTTTACATGCTAAGGGGTATCCACAGACTGGGATAGGTTTAATAACTACCCAACTCTAACGCGTACACTAACCCTAACCCCTACCCTAACCCTAACACGTACCCTAATCCTAACCCGTACCCTAAACCGAGCCCTAACCCTAACACTAACCCTAACCCTAACCCTAACCCATACCGTACACCATACACGAACCCGTCCCCGAACCCAACCCCTAAGCCGTACCCTAAGCCTAACCCTCAGCCTAACACTAACACTAGGCTACCCTTGACTGCTTCTGCCTCCAATAGATTTCCTAAGCACTAGTGTTTTAAGGAACAGCTTAAAAAGAGAATCCTAATGTGATTTCTTTATAATGGGTGTGTTCCTTATCTTATCCTAGTGTCTAAGCTCTTCTCCATGGCTGGACCCTCAAATAATATTCCTTTACGTGCTAAGGGGTATCTAGAGACTGGGATAGGTTTAATAACTGCCCTAACCCTAACGCGTACCCTAACCCTAACTCCTACCCTAACCCTAACACGTACCCTAATCCTAACACGTACCATAAACCGAGCCCTAACCCTAACACTAACCCTAACCCTAACCCTAACCCATACCCTACGCCGTACCCGAACCCCTCCCCGAACCCGCACCCTAAGCCGTACCCTAAGCCTAACCCTATGCCTAAACCAAACCCTAGGCTACCCTTGACTGCTTCTGCCTCCAATAGATTTCCTAAGCACTAGTGTTTTAAGGAACAGATTAAAAAGAGAATCCTAATGTAATTTCTTTATAATGGGTGTGTTCCTAATCTTATCCTAGTGTCTAAGCTCTTCTCCATGGCTGGACCCCCAAATAATATTCCTTTACGTGTTAAGGGGTATCTAGAGAGTGGGATAGGTTTAATAACTACCCTACCCCTAACGCGTACCCTAACCCTAACCACTACCCTAACCCTAACATGTACCCTAAACCTAACCCGTACCCTAAACCGAGCCCTAACCCTAACCCTAACCCTAACCCTAACCGTAACCCATACCCTACACCATACACGAACCCTTCCCCGAACCCATAACCTAAGCCTTACCCTAAGCCTTACCCTCAGCCTAACCCTAACCCTAGGCTACCCTTGACTGCTTCTGCCTCCAATAGATTTCCTAAGCACTAGTGTTTTAAGGAACAGATTAAAAAGAGAATCCTAATGAGATTTCTTTATAATGGGTGTGTTCCTTATCTTATCCTAGTGTCTAAACTCTTCTCCATGGCTGAACCCCCCAATAATATTCTTTTACGTGTTAAGGGCTATCTAGAGAGTGGGATAGGTTTAATAACTACCCTACCCCTAACGCGTACCCTAACCCTAACCCCTACCCTAACCCTAACACGTACCCTAATCCTAACCCGTACCCTAAACCGAGCCCTAACCCTAACCCTAACCCTAACCCATACCCTACACCATACACGAACCCGTCCCCGAACCCATACCCTAAGCCGTACCCTAAGCCTAACCCTCAGCCTAACCCTAACCCTAGGCTACCCTTGACTGCTTCTGCCTCCAATAGATTTCCTAAGCACTAGTGTTTTAAGGAACAGATTAAAAAGAGAATCCTAATGTGATTTCTTTATAATGTGTGTGTTCCTAATTTTATCCTAGTGTCTAAGCTCTTCTCCATGGCTGGACCCTCAAATAATATTCCTTTACGTGCTAAGGGGTATCTAGAGACAGGGATAGGTTTAATAACTACCCAACCCTAACGTGTACCCTAACCCTAACCCCTACCCTAAACCTAACACGTACCCTAATCCTAACCCGTACCCTAAACCGAGCCCTAACCCTAACACTAACCCTAACCCTAACCCTAACCCATACCCTACGCCGTACCCGAACCACACACCGAACCCGTAACCTAAGCCGTACCCTAAGCCTAACCCTAAGCCTAACCCTAACCCTAGGCTACCCTTGACTGCTTCTGCCTCCAATAGATTTCCTAAGCACAAGTGTTTTAAGGAACAGCTTAAAAAGAGAATCCTAATGTGATTTCTTTATAATGGGTGTGTTCCTTATCTTATCCTAGTGTCTAAGCTCTTCTCCATGGCTGGCCACTCAAATAATATTCCTTTACGTGCTATGGGGTATCTAGAGACTGGGATAGGTTTAATAACTACCCTAACCCTAACGCGTACCCTAACCCTAACTCCTAACCTAATCCTAACACGTACCCTAATCCTAACACTTACCCTAAACCGAGCCCTAACCCTAACACTAACCCTAACCCTAACCCTAACCCATACCCTACGCCATACCCGAACCCCTCCCCGAACCCGTACCCTAAGCCGTACCCTAAGCCTAACCCTCAGCCTAACCCTAACCCTAGGCTACCCTTGACTGCTTCTGCCTCCAATAGATTTCCTAAGCACTAGTGTTTTAAGGAACAGATTAAAAAGAGAATCCTAATGTGATTTCTTTATAATGGGGGTGTTCCTAATCTTATCCTAGTGTCTAAGCTCTTCTCCAGGGCTGGTCCCTCAAATAATATTCCTTTACGTGCTAAGGGGTATCTAGAGACTGGGATAGGTTTAATAACTACCCAACTCTAACGTGTACCCTAACCCTAACCCCTACCCTAACCCTAACACGTACCCTAATCCTAACACGTACCCTAAACCGAGCCCTAACCCTAACACTAACCCTAACTCTAACCCTAACCCATACCCTACGCCGTACCCGAACCCCTCCTCGAACCCGTACCCTAAGCCGTACCCTAAGCCTAACCCTAAGCCTAACCCTAACCCTAGGCTACCCTTGACTGCTTCTGCCTCCAATAGATTTCCTAAGCACAAGTGTTTTAAGGAACAGCTTAAAAAGAGAATCCTAATGTGATTTCTTTATAATGGGTGTGTTCCTTGTCTTATCCTAGTGTCTAAGCTCTTCTCCATGACTGGACCCTCAAATAATATTCCTTTACGTGCTAAGGGATATCTAGAGACTGGGATAGGTTTAATAACTACCCTAACCCTATCGCGTACCCTAACCCTAACACGTACCCTAATCCTAACACATACCCTAAACCGAGCCCTAAACCTAACACTAACCCTAACCCTAACACTAACCCATACCCTACGCCGTACCCGAACCCCTCCCCGAACCCGTACCCTAAGCCGTACCCTAAGCCTAACCCTCAGCCTAACCCTAACCCTAGGCTACTCTTGACTGCTTCTGCCTCCAATAGATTTCCTAAGCACTAGTGTTTTAAGGAACAGATTAAAAAGAGAATCCTAATGTGATTTCTTTATAATGGGTGTGTTCCTTATCTTATCCTAGTGTCTAAACTCTTCTCCATGGCTGGACCCCCAAATAATATTTCTTTACGTGTTAAGGGGTATCTAGAGAGTGGGATAGGTTTAATATCTACCCTACCCCTAACGCGTACCCTAACCCTAACCACTACCCTAACCCTAACACGTACCCTAATCCTAACCCTAACCCATACCCTACACCATACACGAACCCTTCCCCGAACACATACCCTAAGCCTTACCCTAAGCCTAACCCCCAGCCTAACCCTAACCCTAGGCTACCCTTGACTGCTTCTGCCTCCAATAGATTTCCTAAGCACTAGTGTTTTAAGGAACAGATTAAAAAGAGAATCCTAATGTGATTTCTTTATAATGGGTGTGTTCCTTATCTTATCCTAGTGTCTAAGCTCTTCTCCATGGCTGGACCCTCAAATAATATTCCTTTACGTGCTAAGGGGTATCTACAGACTGGGATAGGTTTAATAACTACCCAACTCTAACGCGTACACTAACCCTAACCCCTACCCTAACCCTAACACGTACCCTAAACCGAGCCGTAACCCTAACACTAACCCTAACCCTAACCCTAACCCATACCCTACACCATACACGAACCCTTCCCCGAACACATACCCTAAGCCTTACCCTAAGCCTAACCCCCAGCCTAACCCTAACCCTAGGCTACCCTTGACTGCTTCTGCCTCCAATAGATTTCCTAAGCACTAGTGTTTTAAGGAACAGATTAAAAAGAGAATCCTAATGTGATTTCTTTATAATGGGTGTGTTCCTTATCTTATCCTAGTGTCTAAGCTCTTCTCCATGGCTGGACCCTCAAATAATATTCCTTTACGTGCTAAGGGGTATCTACAGACTGGGATAGGTTTAATAACTACCCAACTCTAACGCGTACACTAACCCTAACCCCTACCCTAACCCTAACACGTACCCTAAACCGAGCCCTAACCCTAACACTATCCCTAACCCTAACCCTAACCCATACCGTACACCATACACGAACCCGTCCCCGAACCCAAACCCTAAGCCGTACCCTAAGCCTAACCCTCAGCCTAACCCAAACCCTAGGCTACCCATGACTGCTTCTGCCTCCAATAGATTTCCTAAGCACTAGTGTTTTAAGGAACAGATTAAAAAGAGAATCCTAATGTGATTTCTTTATAATGGGTGTGTTCCTTATCTTATCCGAGTGTCTAAGCTCTTCTCCATGGCTGGACCCTCAAATATTATTCCTTTACCTGCTAAGGGGTATCTAGAGACTGGGATAGGTTTAATAACTACCCAACCCTTACGCAAACCCTAACCCTAACCCCTACCCTAACCCTAACACGTACCCTAACCCTAACCCGTACCCTAAACCGAGCCCTAACCCTAACACTAACCCTAACCCTAACCCTAACCCATACGCTACACCATACACGAACCCGTCCCCGAACCCATACCCTAAGCCGTACCCTAAGCCTAACCCTCAGCCTAACCCTAACCATAGGCTACCCTTGACTGCTTCTGCCTCCAATAGATTTCCTAAGCACTAGTGTTTTAAGGAACAGCTTAAAAAGAGAATCCTAATGTGATTTCTTTATAATGGGTGTGTTCCTTATCTTATCCTAGTGTCTAAGCTCTTCTCCATGGCTGGACGCTCAAATAATATTCCTTTACGTGCTAAGGGGTATCTAGAGACTGGGATAGGTTTAATAACTACCCAACCCTAACGTGTACCCTAACCCTAACCCCTACCCTGACACTGACACGTACCCTAATCCTAACCCGTACCCTAAACCGAGCCCTAACCCTAACACTAACCCTAACCCTCACCCATACCCTATGCCGTACCGTAACCCCTCACCGAACCTGTACCCTAAGCCGTACCCTAAGCCTAACCGTAAGCCTAACCCTAACCCTAGGCCACCCTTGAATGCTTATGCCTCCAATAGATTTCCTAAGCACTAGTGTTTTAAGGAACAGCTTAAAAAGAGAATCCTAATGTGATTTCTTTATAATGGGTGTGTTCCTTATCTTATCCTAGTGTCTAAGCTCTTCTCCATGGCTGGAGCCTCAAATAATATTCCTTTACGTGCTAAGGGGTATCTAGAGACTGAGATAGGTTTAATAACTTCCTTAACTCTAACGCGTACCCTAACCCTAACTCCTACCGTAACCCTAACACGTACCCTAATCCTAACCCGAACCCTAAACCGAGCCCTAACCCTAACACTAACCCAAACCCTACGCCGTACCCAAACCCCTCACCGAACCCGTACCCTAAGCCGTACCCTAAGCCTAACCCTAAGCCTAACCCTAACCCTAGGCTACCCTTGACTGCTTTTGCCTCCAATAGATTTCCTAAACACTAGTGTTTTAAGGAACAGCTTAAAAAGAGAATCCTAATGTGATTTCTTTATAATGGGTGTGTTCCTTATCTTATCCTAGTGTCTAAACTCTTCTCCATGGCTGGACCCCAAATAATATTCCTTTACGTGTTAAGGGGAATCTAGATAGTGGGATAGGTTTAATAACTACCCTACCCCTAACGCGTACCCTAACCCTGACCCCTACCCTAACCCTAACACGTACCCTAATCCTAACCCGTACCCTAAACCGAGCCCTAACCCTAACACTAACCCTAACCCTAACACTAACGCATACCCTACACCATACACGAACCCGTCCCCGAACCCATACCCTAAGCCGTACCCTAAGCCTAACCCTCAGCCTAACACTAACACTAGGCTACCCTTGACTGCTTCTGCCTCCAATAGATTTCCTAAGCACTAGTGTTTTAAGGAACAGATTAAAAAGAGAATCCTAATGTGATTTCTTTATAATGGGTGTGTTCCTTATCTTATCCTAGTGTCTAAGCTCTTCTCCATGGCTGGCCACTCAAATAATATTCCTTTACGTGCTAAGGGGTATCTAGAGACTGGGATAGGTTTAATAACTACCCTAACCCTAACGCGTACCCTTACCCTAACTCCTAACCTAACCCTAACACGTACCCTAATCCTAACCCGAACCGTAAACCGAGCCCTAACCCTAACACTAACCCTAACCCTAACCCTAACCCAAACCTTATGCCGTACCCGAACCCCTCAACGAACCCGTACCCTAAGCCGTACCCTAAGCCTAACCGTAAGCCTAACCCTAACCCTAGGCTACCCTTGAAGGCTTTTGCCTCCAATAGATTTACTAAACACTAGTGTTTTAAGGAACAGCTTAAAAAGAGAATCCTAATGTGATTTCTTTATAATGGGTGTGTTCCTTATCTTATCCTAGTGTCTAAACTCTTCTCCATGGCTGGACCCCCAAATAATATTCCTTTACGTGTTAAGGGGTATCTAGAGAGTGGGATAGGTTTAATAACTAACCTACCCCTAACGCGTACCCTAACCCTAACCCCTACCCTAACCCTAACACGTACCCTAAACCTAACCCGTACCCTAAACCGAGCCCTAACCCTAACACTAACCCTAACCCTAACACTAACCCATACCCTACACCATACACGAACCCGTCCCCGAACCCATACCCTAAGCCGTACCCTAAGCCTAACCCTCAGCCTAACACTAAACCTAGGCTACCCTTGACTGCTTCTGCCTCCAATAGATTTCCTAAGCCCTAGTGTTTTAAAGAACAGATTAAAAAGAGAATCCTAATGTGATTTCTTTATAATGGGTGTGTTCCTTATCTTATCCTAGTGTCTAAGCTCTTCTCCATGGCTGGCCACTCAAATAATATTCCTTTACGTGCTAAGGGGTATCTAGAGACTGGGATAGGTTTAATAACTACCCTAACCCTAACGCGTACCCTAACCCTAACTCCTAACCTAACCCTAACACGTACCCTAATCCTAACCCGTACCCTAAACCGAGCCCTAACCCTAACACTAACCCTAACCCTAACCCTAACCCATACCCTACGCCATACACGAACCCCTCCCCGAACCCGTACCCTATGCCGTACCCTAAGCCTAACCCTCAGCCTAACCCTAACCCTAGGCTACCCTTGACTGCTTCTGCCTCCAATAGATTTCCTAAGCACTAGTGTTTTAAGGAACAGCTTAAAAAGAGAATCCTAATATGATTTCTTTATAATGGGGGTGTTCCTAATCTTATCCTAGTGTCTAAGATCTTCTCCAGGGATGGACCCTCAAATAATATTCCTTTAGGTGCTAAGGGGTATCTAGAGACTGGGATAGGTTTAATAACTACCCAACCCTAACGTGTACCCTAACCCTAACCCCTACCCTAACCCTAACACGTACCCTAATCCTAACCAGTACCCTAAACCGAGCTCTATCCCTAACACTAACCCTAACACTAACCCTAACCCATACCCTACGCCGTACCCGAACCCCTCCCCGAACCCGTACCCTAAGCCGTACCCTAAGCCTAACCCTAACCCTAGGCTACCCTTGACTGCTTCTGCCTCCAATAGATTTCCTAAGCACTAGTGTTTTAAGGAACAGATTAAAAAGAGAATCCTAATGTGATTTCTTTATAATGGGTGTGTTCCTTATCTTATCCTAGTGTCTAAGCTCTTCTCCATGGCTGGACCCTCAAATAATATTCCTTTACGTGCTAAGGGGTATCTAGAGACTGGGATAGGTTTAATAACTACCCTAACCCTAACGCGTACCCTAACCCTAACTCCTACCCTAACCCTAACACGTACCCTAATCCTCACCCGAACCCTAAACCGAGCCCTAACCCTAACACTAACCCTAACCCTAACCCAAACCCTACGCCGTACCCGAACCCCTCAACGAACCCGTACCCTAAGCCGTACCCTAAGCCTAACCGTAAGCCTAACCCTAACCCTAGGCTACCCTTGAATGCTTTTGCCTCCAATAGATTTATTAAACACTAGTGTTTTAAGGAACAGCTTAAAAAGAGAATCCTAATGTGATTTCTTTATAATGGGTGTGTTCCTTATCTTATCCTAGTGTCTAAACTCTTCTCCATGGCTGGACCCCCAAATAATATTCCTTTACGTGTTAAGGGGTATCTAGAGAGTGGGATAGGTTTAATAACTAACATACCCCTAACGCGTACCCTAACCCTAACCCCTACCCTAACCCTAACACGTACCCTAATCCTAACACGTACCCTAAACAGAGCCCGAACCCTAACACTAACCCTAATCCTAACCCTAACCCATACCCTACGCCATACCCGAACCCCTCCTCGAACCCGTACCCTAAGCCTAACCCTCAGCCTAACCCTAACCCTAGGCTACCCTTGACTGCTTCTGCCTCCAATAGATTTCCTAAGCACTAGTGTTTTAAGGAACAGCTTAAAAAGAGAATCCTAATGTGATTTCTTTATAATGGGTGTGTTCCTTATCTTATCCTAGTGTCTAAGCTCTTCTCCATGCCTGGACCCTCAAATAATATTCCTTTACGTGCTAAGGGGTATCTAGAGACTGGGATAGGTTTAATAACTACCCAACCCTAATGCGTACCCTAACCCTAACCCCTACCCTTACTTTAACACGTACCCTAAACCTAACCCGTACCCTAAACCGAGCCCTAACCCTAACACTAACACTAACCCTAACACTAACCCATACCCTACACCATACACGAACCCTTCCCCGAACCCATAACCTAAGCCTTACCCTAAGCCTAACCCTCAGCCTAACCCTAACCCTAGGCTACCCTTGACTGCTTCTGCCTCCAATAGATTTCCTAAGCACTAGTGTTTTAAGGAACAGATTAAAAAGAGAATCCTAATGTGATTTCTTTATAATGGGTGTGTTCCTTATCTTATCCTAGTGTCTAAACTCTTCTCCATGGCTGGACCCCCCAATAATATTCCTTTACGTGCTAAGGGCTATCTAGAGAGTGGGATAGGTTTAATAACTACCCTACCCCTAACGCGTACCCTAACCCTAACCCCTACCCTAACCCTAACACGTACCCTAATCCTAACCCGTACCCTAAACCGAGCCCTAACCCTAACCCTAACCCTAACCCATACCCTACACCATACACGAACCCGTCCCCGAACCCATACCCTAAGCCGTACCCTAAGCCTAACCCTCAGCCTAACCCTAACCCTAGGCTACCCTTGACTGCTTCTGCCTCCAATAGATTTCCTAAGCACTAGTGTTTTCAGGAACAGATTAAAAAGAGAATCCTAATGTGATTTCTTTATAATGGGTGTGTTCCTTATCTTATCCTAGTGTCTAAGCTCTTCTCCATGGCTGGACCCTCAAATAATATTCCTTTACGTGCTAAGGGGTATCTAGAGACTGGGATAGGTTTAATAACTACCGAACCCTAACGCGTACCCTAACCCTAACCCCTACCCTAACCCTAACACGTACCCTAATCCTAACCCGTACCCTAAACCGAGCCCTAAACCTAACACTAACCCTAACCCTAACCCTAACCCATACCTACACCATACACGAACCCGTCCCCGAACCCATACCCTAAGCCGTACCCTAAGCCTAACCCTCAGCCTAACCCTAACCCTAGGCTACCCTTGACTGCTTCTGCCTCCAATAGATTTCCTAAGCACAAGTGTTTTAAGGAACAGCTTAAAAACAGAATCCTAAAGTGATTTCTTTATAATGGGTGTGTTCCTTATCTTATCCTAGTGTCTAAACTCTTCTCCATGGCTGGACCCCCAAATAATATTCCTTTACGTGTTAAGGGGTATCTAGAGAGTGGGATAGGTTTAATAACTACCCTACCCCTAACGCGTACCCTAACCCTAACCCCTACCCTAACCATAACACGTACCCTAATCCTAACCCGTACCCGAAACCGAGCCCTAACCCTAACACTAAACCTAACCCTAACACTAACCCATAACCTACACCATACACGAACCCGTCCCCGAACCCATACCCTAAGCCGTACCCTAAGCCTAAACCTCAGCCTAACACTAACCCTAGGCTACCCTTGACTGCTTCTGTCTCCAATAGATTTCCTAAGCACTAGTGTTTTAAGGAACAGATTAAAAAGAGAATCCTAATGTAATTTCTTTATAATGGGTGTGTTCCTTATCTTATTCTAGTGTCTAAGCTCTTCTCCATGACTGGCCACTCAAATAATATTCCTTTACGTGCTAAGGGGTATCTAGAGACTGGGATAGGTTTAATAACTACCCTAACCCTAACGCGTACCCTAACCCTAACTCCTAACCTAACCCTAACACGTACCCTAATCCTAACACGTACCCTAAACCGAGCCCTAACCCTAACACTAACCCTAAACCTAACCCTAACCCATACCCTACACCATACACGAACCCGTCCCCGAACCCAAACCCTAAGCCGTACCCTAAGCCTAACCCTCAGCCTAACCCTAACCCTAGGATACCCTTGACTGCTTCTGCCTCCAATAGATTTCCTAAGCACTAGTGTTTTAAGGAACAGATTAAAAAGAGAATCCTAATGTGATTTCTTTATAATGGGTGTGTTCCTTATCTTATCCTAGTGTCTAAGCTCTTCTCCATGGCTGGACCTTCAAATAATATTCCTTTACGTGCTAAGGGGTATCTAGAGACTGGGATAGGTTTAATAACTACCCAACCCTAACACGTACCCTAACCCTAACCACTACCCTAACCCTAACACGTACCCTAATCCTAACCCGTACCCTAAACCGAGCCCTAACCCTTACACTAACCCTAACCCTAACCCTAACCCATACCCTACACCATACACGAACCCGTCCCCGAACCCATACCCTAAGCCGTACCCTAAGCCTAACCCTCAGCCTAACCATAACCCTAGGCTACTCTTTACTGCTTCTGCCTCCAATAGATTTCCTAAGCACTAGTGTTTTAAGGAACAGATTAAAAAGAGGATCCTAATGTGATTTCTTTATAATGGGTGTGTTCCTTATCTTATCCTAGTGTCTAAGCTCTTCTCCATGGCTGGACCCTCAAATAATATTCCTTTACGTGCTAAGGGGTATCTAGAGACTGGGATAGGTTTAATAACTACCCTAACCCTAACGCGTACCCTAACCCTAACTCCTACCCTAACCCTAACACGGACCCTAATCCTCACCCGAACCCTAAACCGAGCCCTAACCCTAACACTAACCCTAACCCTAACCCTAACCCAAACCCTACGCCGTACCCGAACCCCTCAACGAACCCGTACCCTAAGCCGTACCCTAAGCCTAACCGTAAGCCTAAACCTAACCCTAGGCTACCCTTGAATGCTTTTACCTCTAATAGATTTACTAAACACTAGTGTTTTAAGGAACAGATTAAAAAGAGAATCCTAATGTGATTTCTTTATAATGGGTGTGTTCCTTATCTTATCCTAGTGTCTAAACTCTTCTCCATGGCTGGACCCCCAAATAATATTCCTTTACGTGTTAAGGGGTATCTAGAGAGTGGGATAGGTTTAATAACTAACATACCCCTAACGCGTACCCTAACCCTAACCCCTACCCTAACCCTAACACGTACCCTAATCCTAACACGTACCCTAAACCGAGCCCTAACCCTAACACTAACCCTAATCCTAACCCTAACCCATACCCTACGCCATACCCGAACCCCTCCTCGAACCCGTACCCTAAGCCTAACCCTCAGCCTAACCCTAACCCTAGGCTACCCTTGACTGCTTCTGCCTCCAATAGATTTCTTAAGCACTAGTGTTTTAAGGAACAGCTTAAAAAGAGAATCCTAATGTGATTTCTTTATAATGGGGGTGTTCCTAATCTTATCCTAGTGTCTAAGCTCTTCTCCAGGGCTGGACCCTCAAATAATATTCCTTTACGTGCTAAGGGGTATCTAGAGACTGGGATAGGTTTAATAACTACCCAACCCTAACTTGTACCCTAACCCTAACCCCTACCCTAACCCTAACACGTACCCTAATCCTAACCCGTACCCTAAACCGAGCCCTAACCCTAACACTAACCCTAACTCTAACCCTAACCCATACCCTACGCCGTACCCGAACCCCTCCCCGAACCCGTAACCTAAGCCGTACCCTAAGCCTAACCCTCAGCCTAACCCTAACCCTAGGCTACCCTTGACTGCTTCTGCCTCCAAGAGATTTCCTAAGCACTAGTGTTTTAAGGAACAGATTAAAAAGAGAATCCTAATGTGATTTCTTTATAATGGGTGTGTTCCTTATCTTATCCTAGTGTCTAAGCTCTTCTCCATGGCTGGAACCTCAAATAATATTCCTTTACATGCTAAGGGGTATCCACAGACTGGGATAGGTTTAATAACTACCCAACTCTAACGCGTACACTAACCCTAACCCCTACCCTAACCCTAACACGTACCCTAATCCTAACCCGTACCCTAAACCGAGCCCTAACCCTAACACTAACCCTAACCCTAACCCTAACCCATACCGTACACCATACACGAACCCGTCCCCGAACCCAAACCCTAAGCCGTACCCTAAGCCTAACCCTCAGCCTAACACTAACACTAGGCTAACCTTGACTGCTTCTGCCTCCAATAGATTTCCTAAGCACTAGTGTTTTAAGGAACAGCTTAAAAAGAGAATCCTAATGTGATTTCTTTATAATGGGTGTGTTCCTTATCTTATCCTAGTGTCTAAGCTCTTCTCCATGGCTGGACCCTCAAATAATATTCCTTTACGTGCTAAGGGGTATCTAGAGACTGGGATAGGTTTAATAACTGCCCTAACCCTAACGCGTACCCTAACCCTAACTCCTACCCTAACCCTAACACGTACCCTAATCCTAACACGTACCATAAACCGAGCCCTAACCCTAACACTAACCCTAACCCTAACCCTAACCCATACCCTACGCCGTACCCGAACCCCTCCCCGAACCCGCACCCTAAGCCGTACCCTAAGCCTAACCCTATGCCTAAACCTAACCCTAGGCTACCCTTGACTGCTTCTGCCTCCAATAGATTTCCTAAGCACTAGTGTTTTAAGGAACAGATTAAAAAGAGAATCCTAATGTAATTTCTTTATAATGGGTGTGTTCCTAATCTTATCCTAGTGTCTAAGCTCTTCTCCATGGCTGGACCCCCAAATAATATTCCTTTACGTGTTAAGGGGTATCTAGAGAGTGGGATAGGTTTAATAACTACCCTACCCCTAACGCGTACCCTAACCCTAACCACTACCCTAACCCTAACATGTACCCTAAACCTAACCCGTACCCTAAACCGAGCCCTAACCCTAACCCTAACCCTAACCCTAACCGTAACCCAAACCCTACACCTTACACGAACCCTTCCCCGAACCCATAACCTAAGCCTTACCCTAAGCCTAACCCTCAGCCTAACCCTAACCCTAGGCTACCCTTGACTGCTTCTGCCTCCAATAGATTTCCTAAGCACTAGTGTTTTAAGGAACAGATTAAAAAGAGAATCCTAATGTGATTTCTTTATAATGGGTGTGTTCCTTATCTTATCCTAGTGTCTAAACTCTTCTCCATGGCTGAACCCCCCAATAATATTCTTTTACGTGTTAAGGGCTATCTAGAGAGTGGGATAGGTTTAATAACTACCCTACCCCTAACGCGTACCCTAACCCTAACCCCTACCCTAACCCTAACACGTACCCTAATCCTAACCCGTACCCTAAACCGAGCCCTAACCCTAACCCTAACCCTAACCCATACCCTACACCATACACGAACCCGTCCCCGAACCCATACCCTAAGCCGTACCCTAAGCCTAACCCTCAGCCTAACCCTAACCCTAGGCTACCCTTGACTGCTTCTGCCTCCAATAGATTTCCTAAGCACTAGTGTTTTAAGGAACAGATTAAAAAGAGAATCCTAATGTGATTTCTTTATAATGTGTGTGTTCCTAATCTTATCCTAGTGTCTAAGCTCTTCTCCATGGCTGGACCCTCAAATAATATTCCTTTACGTGCTAAGGGGTATCTAGAGACAGGGATAGGTTTAATAACTACCCAACCCTAACGTGTACCCTAACCCTAACCCCTACCCTAACCCTAACACGTACCCTAATCCTAACCCGTACCCTAAACCGAGCCCTAACCCTAACACTAACCCTAACCCTAACCCTAACCCATACCCTACGCCGTACCCGAACCACACCCCGAACCCGTAACCTAAGCCGTACCCTAAGCCTAACCCTAAGCCTAACCCTAACCCTAGGCTACCCTTGACTGCTTCTGCCTCCAATAGATTTCCTAAGCACAAGTGTTTTAAGGAACAGCTTAAAAAGAGAATCCTAATGTGATTTCTTTATAATGGGTGTGTTCCTTATCTTATCCTAGTGTCTAAGCTCTTCTCCATGGCTGGCCACTCAAATAATATTCCTTTACGTGCTAAGGGGTATCTAGAGACTGGGATAGGTTTAATAACTACCCTAACCCTAACGCGTACCCTAACCCTAACTCCTAACCTAATCCTAACACGTACCCTAATCCTAACACTTACCCTAAACCGAGCCCTAACCCTAACACTAACCCTAACCCTAACCCTAACCCATACCCTACGCCATACCCGAACCCCTCCCCGAACCCGTACCCTAAGCCGTACCCTAGGCCTAACCCTCAGCCTAACCCTAACCCTAGGCTACCCTTGACTGCTTCTGCCTCCAATAGATTTCCTAAGCACTAGTGTTTTAAGGAACAGATTAAAAAGAGAATCCTAATGTGATTTCTTTATAATGGGGGTGTTCCTAATCTTATCCTAGTGTCTAAGCTCTTCTCCAGGGCTGGACCCTCAAATAATATTCCTTTACGTGCTAAGGGGTATCTAGAGACTGGGATAGGTTTAATAACTACCCAACTCTAACGTGTACCCTAACCCTAACCCCTACCCTAACCCTAACACGTACCCTAATCCTAACACGTACCCTAAACCGAGCCCTAACCCTAACACTAACCCTAACTCTAACCCTAACCCATACCCTACGCCGTACCCGAACCCCTCCTCGAACCCGTACCCTAAGCCGTACCCTAAGCCTAACCCTAAGCCTAACCCTAACCCTAGGCTACCCTTGACTGCTTCTGCCTCCAATAGATTTCCTAAGCACAAGTGTTTTAAGGAACAGCTTAAAAAGAGAATCCTAATGTGATTTCTTTATAATGGGTGTGTTCCTTGTCTTATCCTAGTGTCTAAGCTCTTCTCCATGACTGGACCCTCAAATAATATTCCTTTACGTGCTAAGGGGTATCTAGAGACTGGGATAGGTTTAATAACTACCCTAACCCTATCGCGTACCCTAACCCTAACTCCTACCCTAACCCTAACACGTACCCTAATCCTAACACGTACCCTAAACCGAGCCCTAAACCTAACACTAACCCTAACCCTAACACTAACCCATACCCTACGCCGTACCCGAACCCCTCTCCGAACCCGTACCCTAAGCCGTACCCTAAGCCTAACCCTCAGCCTAACCCTAACCCTAGGCTACTCTTGACTGCTTCTGCCTCCAATAGATTTCCTAAGCACTAGTGTTTTAAGGAACAGATTAAAAAGAGAATCCTAATGTGATTTCTTTATAATGGGTGTGTTCCTTATCTTATCCTAGTGTCTAAGCTCTTCTCCATGGCTGGACCCTCAAATAATACTCCTTTACGTGCTAAGGGGTATCTAGAGACTGGGATAGGTTTAATAACTGCCCTAACCCTAACGCGTACCCTAACCCTAACTCCTACCCTAACCCTAACACGTACCCTAATCCTAACACGTACCATAAACCGAGCCCTAACCCTAACACTAACCCTAACCCTAACCCTAACCCATACCCTACGCCGTACCCGAACCCCTCCCCGAACCCGCACCCTAAGCCGTACCCTAAGCCTAACCCTATGCCTAAACCTAACCCTAGGCTACCCTTGACTGCTTCTGCCTCCAATAGATTTCCTAAGCACTAGTGTTTTAAGGAACAGATTAAAAAGAGAATCCTAATGTAATTTCTTTATAATGGGTGTGTTCCTAATCTTATCCTAGTGTCTAAGCTCTTCTCCATGGCTGGACCCCCAAATAATATTCCTTTACGTGTTAAGGGGTATCTAGAGAGTGGGATAGGTTTAATAACTACCCTACCCCTAACGCGTACCCTAACCCTAACCACTACCCTAACCCTAACATGTACCCTAAACCTAACCCGTACCCTAAACCGAGCCCTAACCCTAACCCTAACCCTAACCCTAACCGTAACCCAAACCCTACACCTTACACGAACCCTTCCCCGAACCCATAACCTAAGCCTTACCCTAAGCCTAACCCTCAGCCTAACCCTAACCCTAGGCTACCCTTGACTGCTTCTGCCTCCAATAGATTTCCTAAGCACTAGTGTTTTAAGGAACAGATTAAAAAGAGAATCCTAATGTGATTTCTTTATAATGGGTGTGTTCCTTATCTTATCCTAGTGTCTAAACTCTTCTCCATGGCTGAACCCCCCAATAATATTCTTTTACGTGTTAAGGGCTATCTAGAGAGTGGGATAGGTTTAATAACTACCCTACCCCTAACGCGTACCCTAACCCTAACCCCTACCCTAACCCTAACACGTACCCTAATCCTAACCCGTACCCTAAACCGAGCCCTAACCCTAACCCTAACCCTAACCCATACCCTACACCATACACGAACCCGTCCCCGAACCCATAACCTAAGCCGTACCCTAAGCCTAACCCTCAGCCTAACCCTAACCCTAGGCTACCCTTGACTGCTTCTGCCTCCAATAGATTTCCTAAGCACTAGTGTTTTAAGGAACAGATTAAAAAGAGAATCCTAATGTGATTTCTTTATAATGTGTGTGTTCCTAATCTTATCCTAGTGTCTAAGCTCTTCTCCATGGCTGGACCCTCAAATAATATTCCTTTACGTGCTAAGGGGTATCTAGAGACAGGGATAGGTTTAATAACTACCCAACCCTAACGTGTACCCTAACCCTAACCCCTACCCTAACCCTAACACGTACCCTAATCCTAACCCGTACCCTAAACCGAGCCCTAACCCTAACACTAACCCTAACCCTAACCCTAACCCATACCCTACGCCGTACCCGAACCACACCCCGAACCCGTAACCTAAGCCGTACCCTAAGCCTAACCCTAAGCCTAACCCTAACCCTAGGCTACCCTTGACTGCTTCTGCCTCCAATAGATTTCCTAAGCACAAGTGTTTTAAGGATCAGCTTAAAAAGAGAATCCTAATGTGATTTCTTTATAATGGGTGTGTTCCTTATCTTATCCTAGTGTCTAAGCTCTTCTCCATGGCTGGCCACTCAAATAATATTCCTTTACGTGCTAAGGGGTATCTAGAGACTGGGATAGGTTTAATAACTACCCTAACCATAACGCGTACCCTAACCCTAACTCCTAACCTAATCCTAACACGTACCCTAATCCTAACACTTACCCTAAACCGAGCCCTAACCCTAACACTAACCCTAACCCTAACCCTAACCCATACCCTACGCCATACCCGAACCCCTCCCCGAACCCGTACCCTAAGCCGTACCCTAGGCCTAACCCTCAGCCTAACCCTAACCCTAGGCTACCCTTGACTGCTTCTGCCTCCAATAGATTTCCTAAGCACTAGTGTTTTAAGGAACAGATTAAAAAGAGAATCCTAATGTGATTTCTTTATAATGGGGGTGTTCCTAATCTTATCCTAGTGTCTAAGCTCTTCTCCAGGGCTGGACCCTCAAATAATATTCCTTTACGTGCTAAGGGGTATCTAGAGACTGGGATAGGTTTAATAACTACCCAACTCTAACGTGTACCCTAACCCTAACCCCTACCCTAACCCTAACACGTACCCTAATCCTAACACGTACCCTAAACCGAGCCCTAACCCTAACACTAACCCTAACTCTAACCCTAACCCATACCCTACGCCGTACCCGAACCCCTCCTCGAACCCGTACCCTAAGCCGTACCCTAAGCCTAACCCTAAGCCTAACCCTAACCCTAGGCTACCCTTGACTGCTTCTGCCTCCAATAGATTTCCTAAGCACAAGTGTTTTAAGGAACAGCTTAAAAAGAGAATCCTAATGTGATTTCTTTATAATGGGTGTGTTCCTTGTCTTATCCTAGTGTCTAAGCTCTTCTCCATGACTGGACCCTCAAATAATATTCCTTTACGTGCTAAGGGGTATCTAGAGACTGGGATAGGTTTAATAACTACCCTAACCCTATCGCGTACCCTAACCCTAACTCCTACCCTAACCCTAACACGTACCCTAATCCTAACACGTACCCTAAACCGAGCCCTAAACCTAACACTAACCCTAACCCTAACACTAACCCATACCCTACGCCGTACCCGAACCCCTCTCCGAACCCGTACCCTAAGCCGTACCCTAAGCCTAACCCTCAGCCTAACCCTAACCCTAGGCTACTCTTGACTGCTTCTGCCTCCAATAGATTTCCTAAGCACTAGTGTTTTAAGGAACAGATTAAAAAGAGAATCCTAATGTGATTTCTTTATAATGGGTGTGTTCCTTATCTTATCCTAGTGTCTAAACTCTTCTCCATGGCTGGACCCCCAAATAATATTTCTTTACGTGTTAAGGGGTATCTAGAGAGTGGGATAGGTTTAATATCTACCCTACCCCTAACGCGTACCCTAACCCTAACCACTACCCTAACCCTAACACGTACCCTAATCCTAACCCTAACCCATACCCTACACCATACACGAACCCTTCCCCGAACACATACCCTAAGCCTTACCCTAAGCCTAACCCCCAGCCTAACCCTAACCCTAGGCTACCCTTGACTGCTTCTGCCTCCAATAGATTTCCTAAGCACTAGTGTTTTAAGGAACAGATTAAAAAGAGAATCCTAATGTGATTTCTTTATAATGGGTGTGTTCCTTATCTTATCCTAGTGTCTAAGCTCTTCTCCATGGCTGGACCCTCAAATAATATTCCTTTACGTGCTAAGGGGTATCTACAGACTGGGATAGGTTTAATAACTACCCAACTCTAATGCGTACACTAACCCTAACCCCTACCCTAACCCTAACACGTACCCTAAACCGAGCCCTAACCCTAACACTAACCCTAACCCTAACCCTAACCCATACCCTACACCATACACGAACCCTTCCCCGAACACATACCCTAAGCCTTACCCTAAGCCTAACCCCCAGCCTAACCCTAACCCTAGGCTACCCTTGACTGCTTCTGCCTCCAATAGATTTCCTAAGCACTAGTGTTTTAAGGAACAGATTAAAAAGAGAATCCTAATGTGATTTCTTTATAATGGGTGTGTTCCTTATCTTATCCTAGTGTCTAAGCTCTTCTCTATGGCTGGACCCACAAATAATATTCCTTTACGTGCTAAGGGGTATCTACAGACTGGGATAGGTTTAATAACTACCCAACTCTAACGCGTACACTAACCCTAACCCCTACCCTAACCCTAACACGTACCCTAAACCGAGCCCTAACCCTAACACTAACCCTAACCCTAACCCTAACCCATACCGTACACCATACACGAACCCGTCCCCGAACCCAAACCCTAAGCCGTACCCTAAGCCTAACCCTCAGCCTAACCCAAACCCTAGGCTACCCATGACTGCTTCTGCCTCCAATAGATTTCCTAAGCACTAGTGTTTTAAGGAACAGATTAAAAAGAGAATCCTAATGTGATTTCTTTATAATGGGTGTGTTCCTTATCTTATCCGAGTGTCTAAGCTCTTCTCCATGGCTGGACCCTCAAATATTATTCCTTTACCTGCTAAGGGGTATCTAGAGACTGGGATAGGTTTAATAACTACCCAACCCTTACGCAAACCCTAACCCTAACCCCTACCCTAACCCTAACACGTACCCTAATCCTAACCCGTACCCTAAACCGAGCCCTAACCCTAACACTAACCCTAACCCTAACCCTAACCCATACGCTACACCATACACGAACCCGTCCCCGAACCCATACCCTAAGCCGTACCCTAAGCCTAACCCTCAGCCTAACCCTAACCATAGGCTACCCTTGACTGCTTCTGCCTCCAATAGATTTCCTAAGCACTAGTGTTTTAAGGAACAGCTTAAAAAGAGAATCCTAATGTGATTTCTTTATAATGGGTGTGTTCCTTATCTTATCCTAGTGTCTAAGCTCTTCTCCATGGCTGGACGCTCAAATAATATTCCTTTACGTGCTAAGGGGTATCTAGAGACTGGGATAGGTTTAATAACTACCCAACCCTAACGTGTACCCTAACCCTAACCCCTACCCTGACACTGACACGTACCCTAATCCTAACCCGTACCCTAAACCGAGCCCTAACCCTAACACTAACCCTAACCCTCACCCATACCCTATGCCGTACCGTAACCCCTCACCGAACCTGTACCCTAAGCCGTACCCTAAGCCTAACCGTAAGCCTAACCCTAACCCTAGGCCACCCTTGAATGCTTATGCCTCCAATAGATTTCCTAAGCACTAGTGTTTTAAGGAACAGCTTAAAAAGAGAATCCTAATGTGATTTCTTTATAATGGGTGTGTTCCTTATCTTATCCTAGTGTCTAAGCTCTTCTCCATGGCTGGAGCCTCAAATAATATTCCTTTACGTGCTAAGGGGTATCTAGAGACTGAGATAGGTTTAATAACTTCCCTAACTCTAACGCGTACCCTAACCCTAACTCCTACCGTAACCCTAACACGTACCCTAATCCTAACCCGAACCCTAAACCGAGCCCTAACCCTAACACTAACCCAAACCCTACGCCGTACCCAAACCCCTCACCGAACCCGTACCCTAAGCCGTACCCTAAGCCTAACCCTAACCCTAGGCTACCCTTGACTGCTTTTGCCTCCAATAGATTTCCTAAACACTAGTGTTTTAAGGAACAGCTTAAAAAGAGAATCCTAATGTGATTTCTTTATAATGGGTGTGTTCCTTATCTTATCCTAGTGTCTAAACTCTTCTCCATGGCTGGACCCCAAATAATATTCCTTTACGTGTTAAGGGGAATCTAGATAGTGGGATAGGTTTAATAACTACCCTACCCCTAACGCGTACCCTAACCCTGACCCCTACCCTAACCCTAACACGTACCCTAATCCTAACCCGTACCCTAAACCGAGCCCTAACCCTAACACTAACCCTAACACTAACCTTAACCCATACCCTACACCATAAACGAACCCGTCCCCAAACCCAAACCCTAAGTCGTACCCTAAGCCTAACCCTCAGCCTAACCCTAACCCTAGGCTACCCTTGACTGCTTCTGCCTCCAATAGATTTCCTAAGCACTAGTGTTTTAAGGAACAGATTAAAAAGAGAATCCTAATGTGATTTCTTTATAATGGGTGTGTTCCTTATCTTATCCTAGTGTCTAAGCTCTTCTCCATGGCTGGACCCTCAAATAATATTCCTTTACGTGCTAAGGGGTATCTAGAGACTGGGATAGGTTTAATAACTACCCAACCCTAACGCGTACCCTAACCCTAACCCCTACCCTAACCCTAACACGTACCCTAATCCTAACCCGTACCCTAACCCGAGCCCTAACCCTAACACTAACCCTAACCCTAACCCTAACCCATACCCTACACCATACACGAACCCGTCCCCGAACCCAAACCCTAAGCCGTACCCTAAGCCTAACCCTCAGCCTAACTCAAACCCTAGGCTACCCATGACTGCTTCTGCCTCCAATAGATTTCGTAAGCACTAGTGTTTTAAGGAACAGATTAAAAAGAGAATCCTAATGTGATTTCTTTATAATTGGTGTGTTCCTTATCTTATCCGAGTGTCTAAGCTCTTCTCCATGGCTGGACCCTCAAATATTATTCCTTTACGTGCTAATGGGTATCTAGAGACTGGGATAGGTTTAATAACTACCCAACCCTAACGCGTACCCTAAACCTAACCCCTACCCTAACACTAACACGTACCCTAATCCTAACCCGTACCCTAAACCGAGCCCTAACCCTAACACTAACCCTAACCCTCACCCATACCCTATGCCGTACGGTAACCCCTCACCGAACCTGTACCCTAAGCCGTACCCTAAGCCTAACCGTAAGCCTAACCCTAACCCTAGGCCACCCTTGAATGCTTATGCCTCCAATAGACTTCCTAAACACTAGTGTTTTAAGGAAGAGCTTAAAAAGAGAATCCTAATGTGATTTCTTTATAATGGGTGTGTTCCTTATCTTATCCTAGTGTCTAAACTCTTCTCCATGGCTGGACCCCCAAATAATATTCCTTTACGTGTAAAGGGGTATCTAGAGAGTGGGATAGGTTTAATAACTACCCTACCCCTAACGCGTACCCTAACCCTAACCCCTACCCTAACCCTAACACGTACCCTAATCCTAACACGTACCCTAAACCGAGCCCTAACCCTAACACTAACCCTAACACTAACCCTAACCCATACCCTACACCATACACGAACCCGTCCCCGAACCCATACCCTAAGCCGTACCCTAAGCCTAACCCTCAGCCTAACCCTAACCCTAGGCTACCCTTGACTGCTTCTGCCTCCAATAGATTTCCTAAGCACTAGTGTTTTAAGGAACAGATTAAAAAGAGACTCCTAATGTGATTTCTTTATAATGGGTGTGTTCCTTATCTTATCCTAGTGTCTAAGCTCTTCTCCATGGCTGGAGCCTCAAATAATATTCCTTTACGTGCTAAGGGGTATCTAGAGACTGGGATAGGTTTAATAACTACCCAACCCTAACGCGTACCCTAACCCTAACCCCTACCCTAACCCTAACACGTACCCTAATCCTAACCCGTACCCTAAACCGAGCCCTAACCCTAACACTAACCCTAACGCTAACCCTAACCCATACCCTACACCATACACGAACCCGTCCCCGAACCCAAACCCTAAGCCGTACCCTAAGCCTAACCCTCAGCCTAACCCTAACCTTAGGCTACCCTTGACTGCTTCTGCCTCCAATAGATTTCCTAAGCACTAGTGTTTTAAGGAACAGCTTAAAAAGAGAATCCTAATGTGATTTCTTTATAATGGGTGTGTTCCTTATCTTATCCTAGTGTCTAACCTCTTCTCCATGGCTGGACGCTCAAATAATATTCCTTTACGTGCTAAGGGGTATCTAGAGACTGGGATAGGTTTAATAACTACCCAACCCTAACGTGTACCCTAAACCTAACCCCTACCCTAACACTAACACGTACCCTAATCCTAACCCGTACCCTAAACCGAGCCTTAACCCTAACACTAACCCTAACCCTCACCCATACCATATGCCGTACCGTAACCCCTCACCGAACCTGTACCCTAAGCCGTACCCTAAGCCTAACCCTAAACCTAGGCTACCCTTGACTGCTTCTGCCTCCAATAGATTTCCTAAGCACTAGTGTTTTAAGGAACAGGTTAAAAAGAGAATCCTAATGTGATTTCTTTATAATGGGTGTGTTCCTTATCTTATACTAATGTGTAAACTCTTTTCCATGGCTGGACCCCCAAATAATATTCCTTTACGTGTTAAGGGGTATCTAGAGAGTGGGATAGGTTTAATAACTACACTACCCCTAACGCGTACCCTAACCCTAACCCCTACCCTAACCCTAACACGTACCCTAATCCTAACCCGTACACTAAACCGAGCCCTAACCCTAACACTAACCCTAACACTAACCCTAACCCATACCGTACACAATACAGAACCCGTCCCCGAACCCAAACCCTAAGCCGTACCCTAAGCCTAACCCTCAGCCTAACCCTAACCCTAGGCTACCCTTGACTGCTTCTGCCTCCAATAGATTTCCTAAGCACTAGTGTTTTAAGGAACAGCTTAAAAATAGAATCCTAATGTGATTTCTTTATAATGGGTGTGTTCCTTATCTTATCCTAGTGTCTAAGCTCTTCTCCATGGCTGGACCCTCAAATAATATTCCTTTACGTGCTAAGGGGTATCTAGAGACTGGGATAGGTTTAATAACTACCCAACCCTAACGCGTACCCTAACCCTAACCCCTACCCTAACCCTAACACGTACCCTAATCCTAACCCGTACCCTAACCCGAGCCCTAACCCTAACACTAACCCTAACCCTAACCCTAACCCATACCCTACACCATACACGAACCCGTCCCCGAACCCAAACCCTAAGCCGTACCCTAAGCCTAACCCTCAGCCTAACTCAAACCCTAGGCTACCCATGACTGCTTCTGCCTCCAATAGATTTCGTAAGCACTAGTGTTTTAAGGAACAGATTAAAAAGAGAATCCTAATGTGATTTCTTTATAATTGGTGTGTTCCTTATCTTATCCGAGTGTCTAAGCTCTTCTCCATGGCTGGACCCTCAAATATTATTCCTTTACGTGCTAATGGGTATCTAGAGACTGGGATAGGTTTAATAACTACCCAACCCTAACGCGTACCCTAAACCTAACCCCTACCCTAACACTAACACGTACCCTAATCCTAACCCGTACCCTAAACCGAGCCCTAACCCTAACACTAACCCTAACCCTCACCCATACCCTATGCCGTACGGTAACCCCTCACCGAACCTGTACCCTAAGCCGTACCCTAAGCCTAACCGTAAGCCTAACCCTAACCCTAGGCCACCCTTGAATGCTTATGCCTCCAATAGACTTCCTAAACACTAGTGTTTTAAGGAAGAGCTTAAAAAGAGAATCCTAATGTGATTTCTTTATAATGGGTGTGTTCCTTATCTTATCCTAGTGTCTAAACTCTTCTCCATGGCTGGACCCCCAAATAATATTCCTTTACGTGTAAAGGGGTATCTAGAGAGTGGGATAGGTTTAATAACTACCCTACCCCTAACGCGTACCCTAACCCTAACCCCTACCCTAACCCTAACACGTACCCTAATCCTAACACGTACCCTAAACCGAGCCCTAACCCTAACACTAACCCTAACACTAACCCTAACCCATACCCTACACCATACACGAACCCGTCCCCGAACCCATACCCTAAGCCATACCCTAAGCCTAACCCTCAGCCTAACCCTAACCCTAGGCTACCCTTGACTGCTTCTGCCTCCAATAGATTTCCTAAGCACTAGTGTTTTAAGGAACAGATTAAAAAGAGACTCCTAATGTGATTTCTTTATAATGGGTGTGTTCCTTATCTTATCCTAGTGTCTAAGCTCTTCTCCATGGCTGGAGCCTCAAATAATATTCCTTTACGTGCTAAGGGGTATCTAGAGACTGGGATAGGTTTAATAACTACCCAACCCTAACGCGTACCCTAACCCTAACCCCTACCCTAACCCTAACACGTACCCTAATCCTAACCCGTACCCTAAACCGAGCCCTAACCCTAACACTAACCCTAACGCTAACCCTAACCCATACCCTACACCATACACGAACCCGTCCCCGAACCCAAACCCTAAGCCGTACCCTAAGCCTAACCCTCAGCCTAACCCTAACCCTAGGCTACCCTTGACTGCTTCTGCCTCCAATAGATTTCCTAAGCACTAGTGTTTTAAGGAACAGCTTAAAAAGAGAATCCTAATGTGATTTCTTTATAATGGGTGTGTTCCTTATCTTATCCTAGTGTCTAACCTCTTCTCCATGGCTGGACGCTCAAATAATATTCCTTTACGTGCTAAGGGGTATCTAGAGACTGGGATAGGTTTAATAACTACCCAACCCTAACGTGTACCCTAAACCTAACCCCTACCCTAACACTAACACGTACCCTAATCCTAACCCGTACCCTAAACCGAGCCTTAACCCTAACACTAACCCTAACCCTCACCCATACCATATGCCGTACCGTAACCCCTCACCGAACCTGTACCCTAAGCCGTACCCTAAGCCTAACCCTAAACCTAGGCTACCCTTGACTGCTTCTGCCTCCAATAGATTTCCTAAGCACTAGTGTTTTAAGGAACAGGTTAAAAAGAGAATCCTAATGTGATTTCTTTATAATGGGTGTGTTCCTTATCTTATACTAATGTGTAAACTCTTTTCCATGGCTGGACCCCCAAATAATATTCCTTTACGTGTTAAGGGGTATCTAGAGAGTGGGATAGGTTTAATAACTACACTACCCCTAACGCGTACCCTAACCCTAACCCCTACCCTAACCCTAACACGTACCCTAATCCTAACCCGTACACTAAACCGAGCCCTAACCCTAACACTAACCCTAACACTAACCCTAACCCATACCGTACACAATACAGAACCCGTCCCCGAACCCAAACCCTAAGCCGTACCCTAAGCCTAACCCTCAGCCTAACCCTAACCCTAGGCTACCCTTGACTGCTTCTGCCTCCAATAGATTTCCTAAGCACTAGTGTTTTAAGGAACAGCTTAAAAATAGAATCCTAATGTGATTTCTTTATAATGGGTGTGTTCCTTATCTTATCCTAGTGTCTAAGCTCTTCTCCATGGCTGGACCCTCAAATAATATTCCTTTACGTGCTAAGGGGTATCTAGAGACTGGGATAGGTTTAATAACTACCCAACCCTAACGTGTACCCTAACCCTAACCCCTACCCTAACACTAACACGTACCCTCATCCTAACCCGTACCCTAAACCGAGCCCTAACCCTAACACTAACCCTAACCCTAACCCTAACCCATACCCTACACCATACACGAACCCGTCCCCGAACCCATACCCCAAGCCGTACACTAAGCCTAACCCTCAGCCTAACCCTAACCCTAGGCTACCCTTGACTGCTTCTGCCTCCAATAGATTTCCTAAGCACTAGTGTTTTAAGGAACAGCTTAAAAAGAGAATCCTAATGTGATTTCTTTATAATGGGTGTGTTCCTTATCTTATCCTAGTGTCTAAGCTCTTCTCCATGGCTGGACGCTCAAATAATATTCCTTTACGTGTTAAGGGGTATCTAGAGACTGGGATAGGTTTAATAACTACCCAACCCTAAAGTGTACCCTAACCCTAACTCCTACCCTAACACTAACACGTACCCTAATCCTAACACGTACCCTAAACCGAGCCCTAACCCTAACACTAACCCTAACCCTAACCCTAACCCATACCCTACGCCGTACCCGAACCCCTCCCCGAACCCGTACCCTAAGCCTAACCCTAAGCCTAACCCTAACCCTAGGCTACCCTTGACTGCTTCTGCCTCCAATAGATTTCCTAAGCACTAGTGTTTTAAGGAACAGATTAAAAAGAGAATCCTAATGTGATTTCTTTATAATGGGTGTGTTCCTTATCTTATCCTAGTATCTAAACTCTTCTCCATGGCTGGACCCCCAAATAATATTCCTTTACGTGTTAAGGGGTATCTAGAGAGTGGGATAGGTTTAATATCTACCCTACCCCTAACGCGTACCCTAACCCTAACCACTACCCTAACCCTAACACGTACCCTAATCCTAACCCGTACCCTAAACCGAGCCCTAACCCTAACACTAACCCTAACCCTAACCCATACCCTACACCATACACGAACCCTTCCCCGAACCCATACCCTAAGCCGTACCCTAAGCCTAACCCTCAGCCTAACCCTAACCCTAGGCTACCCTTGACTGCTTCTGCCTCCAATAGATTTCCTAAGCACTAGTGTTTTAAGGAACAGATTAAAAAGAGAATCCTAATGTGATTTCTTTATAATGGGTGTGTTCCTTATCTTATCCTAGTGTCTAAGCTCTTCTCCATGGCTGGACCCCCAAATAATATACCTTTACGTGCTAAAGGGTATCTACCGACTGGGATAGGTTTAATAACTACCCAACTCTAACGCGTACACTAACCCTAACCCCTACCCTAACCCTAACACGTACCCTAATCCTAACCCGTACCCTAAACCGAGCCCTAACCCTAACACTAACCCTAACCCTAACCCTAACCCATACCGTACACAATACAGAACCCGTCCCCGAACCCAAACCCTAAGCCGTACCCTAAGCCTAACCCTCAGCCTAACCCTAACCCTAGGCTACCCTTGACTGCTTCTGCCTCCAATAGATTTCCTAAGCACTAGTGTTTTAAGGAACAGCTTAAAAATAGAATCCTAATGTGATTTCTTTATAATGGTTGTGTTCCTTATCTTATCCTAGTGTCTAAGCTCTTCTCCATGGCTGGACCCTCAAATAATATTCCTTTACGTGCTAAGGGGTATCTAGAGACTGGGATAGGTTTAATAACTACCCAACCCTAACGTGTAACCTAACCCTAACCCCTACCCTAACACTAACACGTACCCTCATCCTAACCCGTACCCTAAACCGAGCCCTAACCCTAACACTAACCCTAACCCTAACCCTAACCCATACCCTACACCATACACGAACCCGTCCCCGAACCCATACCCCAAGCCGTACCCTAAGCCTAACCCTCAGCCTAACCCTAACCCTAGGCTACCCTTGACTGCTTCTGCCTCCAATAGATTTCCTAAGCACTAGTGTTTTAAGGAACAGCTTAAAAAGAGAATCCTAATGTGATTTCTTTATAATGGGTGTGTTCCTTATCTTATCCTAGTGTCTAAGCTCTTCTCCATGGCTGGACGCTCAAATAATATTCCTTTACGTGCTAAGGGGTATCTAGAGACTGAGATAGGTTTAATAACTACCCAACCCTAACGTGTACCCTAACCCTAACTCCTACCGTAACACTAACACGTACCCTAATCCTAACACGTACCCTAAACCGAGCCCTAACCCTAACACTAACCCTAACCCTAACCCTAACCCATACCCTACGCCGTACCCGAACACCTCCCCGAACCCGTACCCTAAGCCGTACCCTAAGCCTAACCCTAAGCCTAACCCTAACCCTAGGCTACCCTTGACTGCTTCTGCCTCCAATAGATTTCCTAAGCACTAGTGTTTTAAGGAACAGATTGAAAAGAGAATCCTAATGTGATTTCTTTATAATGGGTGTGTTCCTTATCTTATACTAATGTCTAAACTCTTTTCCATGGCTGGACCCCCAAATAATATTCCTTTACGCGTTAAGGGGTATCTAGAGAGTGGGATAGGTTTAATAACTACACTACCCCTAACGCGTACCCTAACCCTAACCCCTACCCTAACCCTAACACGTACCCTAATCCTAACCCGTACCCTAAACCGAGCCCTAACCCTAACACTAACCCTAACACTAACCCTAACCCATACCCTACACCATAAACGAACCCGTCCCCGAACCCAAACCCTAAGCCGTACCCTAAGCCTAACCCTCAGCCTAACCCTAACCCTAGGCTACCCTTGACTGCTTCTGCCTCCAATAGATTTCCTAAGCACTAGTGTTTTAAGGAACAGATTAAAAACAGAATCCTAATGTGATTTCTTTATAATGGGTGTGTTCCTTATCTTATCCGACTGTCTAAGCTCTTCTCCATGGCTGGACCCTCAAATATTATTCCTTTACGTGCTAAGGGGTATCTAGAGACTGGGATAGGTTTAATAACTACCCAACCCTAACGCGTACCCTAACCCTAACCCCTACCCTAACCCTAACACGTAACCTAATCCTAACCCGTACCGTAAACCGAGCCCTAACCCTAACACTAACCCTAACCCTAACCCTAACCCATACCCTACACCATACACGAACCCGTCCCCGAACCCATACCCTAAGCCGTACCCTAAGCCTAACCCTCAGCCTAACCCTAACCCTAGGCTACCCTTGACTGCTTCTGCCTCCAATAGATTTCCTAAGCACTAGTGTTTTAAGGAACAGCTTAAAAAGAGAATCCTAATGTGATTTCTTTATAATGGGTGTGTTCCTTATCTTATCCTAGTGTCTAAGCTCTTCTCCATGGCTGGACGCTCAAATAATATTCCTTTACGTGCTAAGGGGTATCTAGAGACTGGGATAGGTTTAATAACTACCCAACCCTAACGTGTACCCTAAACCTAACCCCTACCCTAACACTAACACGTACCCTAATCCTAACCCGTACCCTAAACCGAGCCCTAACCCTAACACTAACCCTAACCCTCACCCATACCCTATGCCGTACAGTAACCCCTCACCGAACCTGTACCCTAAGCCGTACCCTAATCCTAACCGTAAGCCTAACCCTAACCCTAGGCCACCCTTGAATGCTTATGCCTCCAATAGATTTCCTAAACACTAGTGTTTTAAGGAAGAGCTTAAAAAGAGAATCCTAATGTGATTTCTTTATAATGGGTGTGTTCCTTATCTTATCCTAGTGTCTAAGCTCTTCTCCATGGCTGGACCCCCAAATAATATTCCTTTACGTGCTAAGGGGTATCTAGAGACTGGGATAGGTTTAATAACTACCCAACCCTAACGCGTACCCTAACCCTAACCCCTACCCTAACCCTAACACGTACCCTAATCCTAACCCGTACCCTAAACCTAGCCCTAAACCTAACACTAACCCTAACCCTAACCCTAAACCATACCCTACACCATACACGAACCCGTCCCCGAACCCATACCCTAAGCCGTACCCTAAGCCTAACCCTCAGCCTAACCCTAACCCTAGGCTACCCTTGACTGCTTCTGCCTCCAATAGATTTCCTAAGCACTAGTGTTTTAAGGAACAGATTAAAAAGAGACTCCTAATGTGATTTCTTTATAATGGGTGTGTTCCTTATCTTATCCTAGTGTCTAAGCTCTTCTCCATGACTGGAGCCTCAAATAATATTCCTTTACGTGCTAAGGGGTATCTAGAGACTGGGATAGGTTTAATAACTACCCAACCCTAACGCGTACCCTAACCCTAACCCCTACCCTAACCCTAACACGTACCCTAATCCTAACCCGTACCCTAAACCGAGCCCTAACCCTAACACTAACCCTAATCCTAACCCTAACCCATACCCTACACCATACACGAACCCGTCCCCGAACCCAAACCCTAAGCCGTACCCTAAGCCTAACCCTCAGCCTAACCCAAACCCTAGGCTACCCATGACTGCTTCTGCCTCCAATAGATTTCGTAAGCACTAGTGTTTTAAGGAACAGATTAAAAAGAGAATCCTAATGTGATTTCTTTATAATGGGTGTGTTCCTTATCTTATCCGAGCGTCTAAGCTCTTCTCCATGGCTGGACCCTCAAATATTATTCCTTTACGTGCTAAGGGGTATCTAGAGACTGGGATAGGTTTAATAACTACCCAACCCTAACGCGTACCCTAACCCTAACCCCTACCCTAACCCTAACACGTACCCTAATCCTAACCCGTACCCTAAACCGAGCCCTAACCCTAACACTAACCCTAACCCTATCCCTAACCCATACCCTACACCATACACGAACTCGTCCCCGAACCCATACCCTAAGCCGTACCCTAAGCCTAACCCTCAGCCTAACCCTAACCATAGGCTACCCTTGACTGCTTCTGCCTCCAATAGATTTCCTAAGCACTAGTGTTTTAAGGAACAGCTTAAAAAGAGAATCCTAATGTGATTTCTTTATAATGGGTGTGTTCCTTATCTTATCCTAGTGTCTAAGCTCTTCTCCATGGCTGGACGCTCAAATAATATTCCTTTAGGTGCTAAGGGGTATCTAGAGACTGGGATAGGTTTAATAACTACCCTAACCCTAACGCGTACCTTAACCCTAACTCCTACCCTAACCCTAACACGTACCCTAATCCTAACCCGAACCGTAAACCGAGCCCTAACCCTAACACTAACCCTAACCCTAACCCTAACCCAAACCTTATGCCGTACCCGAACCCCTCAACGAACCCGTACCCTAAGCCGTACCCTAAGCCTAACCGTAAGCCTAACCCTAACCCTAGGCTACCCTTGAAGGCTTTTGCCTCCAATAGATTTACTAAACACTAGTGTTTTAAGGAACAGCTTAAAAAGAGAATCCTAATGTGATTTCTTTATAATGGGTGTGTTCCTTATCTTATCCTAGTGTCTAAACTCTTCTCCATGGCTGGACCCCCAAATAATATTCCTTTACGTGTTAAGGGGTATCTAGAGAGTGGGATAGGTTTAATAACTAACCTACCCCTAACGCGTACCCTAACCCTAACCCCTACCCTAACCCTAACACGTACCCTAAACCTAACCCGTACCCTAAACCGAGCCCTAACCCTAACACTAACCCTAACCCTAACACTAACCCATACCCTACACCATACACGAACCCGTCCCCGAACCCATACCCTAAGCCGTACCCTAAGCCTAACCCTCAGCCTAACACTAACCCTAGGCTACCCTTGACTGCTTCTGCCTCCAATAGATTTCCTAAGCCCTAGTGTTTTAAGGAACAGATTAAAAAGAGAATCCTAATATGATTTCTTTATAATGGGTGTGTTCCTTATCTTATCCTAGTGTCTAAGCTCTTCTCCATGGCTGGACCCTCAAATAATATTCCTTTACGTGCTAAAGGGTATCTACAGACTGGGATAGGTTTAATAACTACCCAAATCTAACGCGTACACTAACCCTAACCCCTACCCTAACCCTAACACGTACCCTAATCCTAACCCGTACCCTAAACCGAGCCCTAACCCTAACACTAACCCTAACCCTAACCCTAACCCATACCGTACACAATACAGAACCCGTCCCCGAACCCAAACCCTAAGCCGTACCCTAAGCCTAACCCTCAGCCTAACCCTAACCCTAGGCTACCCTTGACTGCTTCTGCCTCCAATAGATTTCCTAAGCACTAGTGTTTTAAGGAACAGCTTAAAAATAGAATCCTAATGTGATTTCTTTATAATGGGTGTGTTCCTTATCTTATCCTAGTGTCTAAGCTCTTCTCCATGGCTGGACCCTCAAATAATATTCCTTTACGTGCTAAGGGGTATCTAGAGACTGGGATAGGTTTAATAACTACCCAACCCTAACGTGTACCCTAACCCTAACCCCTACCCTAACACTAACACGTACCCTCATCCTAACCCGTACCCTAAACCGAGCCCTAACCCTAACACTAACCCTAAACCTAACCCTAACCCATACCCTACACCATACACGAACCCGTCCCCGAACCCATACCCCAAGCCGTACACTAAGCCTAACCCTCAGCCTAACCCTAACCCTAGGCTACCCTTGACTGCTTCTGCCTCCAATAGATTTCCTAAGCACTAGTGTTTTAAGGAACAGCTTAAAAAGAGAATCCTAATGTGATTTCTTTATAATGGGTGTGTTCCTTATCTTATCCTAGTGTCTAAGCTCTTCTCCATGGCTGGACGCTCAAATAATATTCCTTTACGTGTTAAGGGGTATCTAGAGACTGGGATAGGTTTAATAACTACCCAACCCTAAAGTGTACCCTAACCCTAACTCCTACCCTAACACTAACACGTACCCTAATCCTAACACGTACCCTAAACCGAGCCCTAACCCTAACACTAACCCTAACCCTAACCCTAACCCATACCCTACGCCGTACCCGAACACCTCCCCGAACCCGTACCCTAAGCCGTACCCTAAGCCTAACCCTAAGCCTAACCCTAACCCTAGGCTACCCTTGACTGCTTCTGCCTCCAATAGATTTCCTAAGCACTAGTGTTTTAAGGAACAGATTAAAAAGAGAATCCTAATGTGATTTCTTTATAATGGGTGTGTTCCTTATCTTATCCTAATGTCTAAACTCTTTTCCATAGCTGGACCCCCAAATAATATTCCTTTACGTGTTAAGGGGTATCTAGAGAGTGGGATAGGTTTAATAACTACACTACCCCTAACGCGTACCCTAACCCTAACCCCTACCCTAACCCTAACACGTACCCTAATCCTAACCCGTACCCTAAACCGAGCCCTAACCCTAACACTAACCCTACAACTAACCTTAACCCATACCCTACACCATAAACGAACCCGTCCCCGAACCCAAACCCTAAGCCGTACCCTAAGCCTAACCCTCAGCCTAACCCTAACCCTAGGCTACCCTTGACTGCTTCTGCCTCCAATAGATTTCCTAAGCACTAGTGTTTTAAGGAACAGATTAAAAAGAGAATCCTAATGTGATTTCTTTATAATGGGTGTGTTCCTTATCTTATCCTAGTGTCTAAGCTCTTCTCCATGGCTGGACCCTCAAATAATATTCCTTTACGTGCTAAGGGGTATCTAGAGACTGGGATAGGTTTAATAACTACCCAACCCTAACGCGTACCCTAACCCTAACCCCTACCCTAACCCTAACACGTACCCTAATCCTAACCCGTACCCTAAACCGAGCCCTAACCCTAACACTAACCCTAACCCTAACCCTAACCCATACCCTACACCATACACGAACCCGTCCCCGAACCCAAACCCTAAGCCGTACCCTAAGCCTAACCCTCAGCCTAACCCAAACCCTAGGCTACCCATGACTGCTTCTGCCTCCAATAGATTTCGTAAGCACAAGTGTTTTAAGGAACAGATTAAAAAGAGAATCCTAATGTGATTTCTTTATAATGGGTGTGTTCCTTATCTTATCCGAGTGTCTAAGCTCTTCTCCATGGCTGGACCCTCAAATATTATTCCTTTACGTGCTAAGGGGTATCTAGAGACTGGGATAGGTTTAATAACTACCCAACCCTAACGCGTACCCTAAACCTAACCCCTACCCTAACACTAACACGTACCCTAATCCTAACCCGTACCCTAAACCGAGCCCTAACCCTAACACTAACCCTAACCCTCACCCATACCCTATGCCGTACCGTAACCCCTCACCGAACCTGTACCCTAAGCCGTACCCTAAGCCTAACCGTAAACCTAACCCTAACCCTAGGCCACCCTTGAATGCTTATGCCTCCAATAGATTTCCTAAACACTAGTGTTTTAAGGAAGAGCTTAAAAAGAGAATCCTAATGTGATTTCTTTATAATGGGTGTGTTCCTTATCTTATCCTAGTGTCTAAACTCTTCTCCATGGCTGGACCCCCAAATAATATTCCTTTACGTGTAAAGGGGTATCTAGAGAGTGGGATAGGTTTAATAACTACCCTACCCCTAACGCGTACCCTAACCCTAACCCCTACCCTAACCCTAACACGTATCCTAATCCTAACCCGTATCTTAAACCGAGCCCTAACCCTAACACTAACCCTAACCCTAACCCTAACCCATACCCTACGCCGTACCCGAACCCCTCCCCGAACCTGTACCCTAAGCCGTACCTTAAGCCTAACCCTAAGCCTAACCCTAACCCTAGGCTACCCTTGACTGCTTCTGCCTCCAATTGACTTCGTAAGCACTAGTGTTTTAAGGAACAGCTTAAAAAGAGAATCCTAACGTGATTTCTTTATAATGGGTGTGTTCCATATCTTATCTTAGTGTCTAAGCTCTTCTCCATGGCTGGACCCTCAAATAATATTCCTTTACGTGCTAAGGGGTATCTAGAGACTGGGATAGGTTTAATAACTACCCTAAACCTAACGCGTTCCCTAACCCTAACTCCTACCCTAACACTAACACGTACCCTAATCCTAACACGTACCCTAAACCGAGCCCTAACCCTAACACTAACCCTAACCCTAACACTAACCCATACCCTACACCATACACGAACCCGTCCCCGAACCCATACCCTAAGCCATACCCTAAGCCTAACCCTCAGCCTAACACTAACCCTAGGCTACCCTTGACTGCTTCTGCCTCCAATAGATTTCCTAAGCACTAGTGTTTTAAGGAACAGATTAAAAAGAGACTCCTAATGTGATTTCTTTATAATGGGTGTGTTCCTTATCTTATCCTAGTGTCTAAGCTCTTCTCTATGGCTGGAGCCTCAAATAATATTCCTTTACGTGCTAAGGGGTATCTAGAGACTGGGATAGGTTTAATAACTACCCAACCCTAACGCGTACCCTAACCCTAACCCCTACCCTAACCCTAACACGTACCCTAATCCTAACCCGTACCCTAAACCGAGCCCTAACCCTAACACTAACCCTAACGCTAACCCTAACCCATACCCTACACCATACACGAACCCGTCCCCGAACCCAAACCCTAAGCCGTACCCTAAGCCTAACCCTCAGCCTAACCCAAACTCTAGGCTACCCATGACTGCTTCTGCCTCCAATAGATTTCGTAAGCACTAGTGTTTTAAGGAACAGATTAAAAAGAGAATCCTAATGTGATTTCTTTATAATGGGTGTGTTCCTTATCTTATCCGAGTGTCTAAGCTCTTCTCCATGGCTGGACCCTCAAATATTATTCCTTTACGTGCTAAGGGGTATCTAGAGACTGGGATAGGTTTAATAACTACCCAACCCTAACGCGTACCCTAACCCTAACCCCTACCCTAACCCTAACACGTACCCTAATCCTAACCCGTACCCTAAACCGAGCCCTAACCCTAACACTAACCCTAACCCTAACCCTAACCCATACCCTACACCATACACGAACCCGTCCCCGAACCCATACCCTAAGCCGTACCCTAAGCCTAACCCTCAGCCTAACCCTAACCCTAGGCTACCCTTGACTGCTTCTGCCTCCAAAAGATTTCCTAAGCACTAGTGTTTTAAGGAACAGCTTAAAAAGAGAATCCTAATGTGATTTCTTTATAATGGGTGTGTTCCTTATCTTATCCTAGTGTCTAACCTCTTCTCCATGGCTGGACGCTCAAATAATATTCCTTTACGTGCTAAGGGGTATCTAGAGACTGGGATAGGTTTAATAACTACCCAACCCTAACGTGTACCCTAAACCTAACCCCTACCCTAACACTAACACGTACCCTAATCCTAACCCGTACCCTAAACCGAGCCTTAACCCTAACACTAACCCTAACCCTCACCCATACCCTATGCCGTACCGTAACCCCTCACCGAACCTGTACCCTAAGCCGTACCCTAAGCCTAACCGTAAGCCTAACCCTAACCCTAGGCCACCCTTGAATGCTTATGCCTCCAATAGATTTCCTAAACACTAGTGTTTTAAGGAAGAGCTTAAAAAGAGAATCCTAATGTGATTTCTTTATAATGGGTGTGTTCCTTATCTTATCCTAGTGTCTAAGCTCTTCTCCATGGCTGGACCCTCAAATAATATTCCTTTACGTGCTAAGGGGTATCTAGGGACTGGGATAGGTTTAATAACTACCCTAACCCTAACGCGTACCCTAACCCTAACTCCTACCCTAACCCTAACACGTACCCTAATCCTAACCCGAACCCTAAACCGAGCCCTAACCCTAACACTAACCCTAACCCTAACCCTAACCCAAACCCTATGCCGTACCCGAACCCCTCAACGAACCCGTACCCTAAGCCATACCCTAAGCCTAACCGTAAGCCTAACCCTAACCCTAGGCTACCCTTGAAGGCTTTTGCCTCCAATAGATTTACTAAACACTAGTGTTTTAAGGAACAGCTTAAAAAGAGAATCCTAATGTGATTTCTTTATAAAGGGTGTGTTCCTTATCTTATCCTAGTGTCTAAACTCTTCTCCATGGCTGGACCCCCAAATAATATTCCTTTACGTGTTAAGGGGTATCTAGAGAGTGGGATAGGTTTAATAACTAACCTACCCCTAACGCGTACCCTAACCCTAACCCCTACCCTAACCCTAACACTTACCATAAACCTAACCCGTACCCTAAACCGAGCCCTAACCCTAACACTAACCCTAACCCTAACACTAACCCATACCCTACACCATACACGAACCCGTCCCCGAACCCATACCCTAAGCCGTACCCTAAGCCTAACCCTCAGCCTAACACTAACCCTAGGCTACCCTTGACTGCTTCTGCCTCCAATAGATTTCCTAAGCCCTAGTGTTTTAAGGAACAGATGAAAAAGAGAATCCTAATGTGATTTTTTATAATGGGTGTGTTCCTTATCTTATCCTAGTGTCTAAGCTCTTCTCCATGCCTGGCCACTCAAATAATATTCCTTTACGTGCTAAGGGGTATCTAGAGACTGGGATAGGTTTAATAACTACCCTAACCCTAACGCGTACCCTAACCCTAACTCCTAACCTAACCCTAACACGTACCCTAATCCTAACACGTACCCTAAACCGAGCCCTAACCCTAACACTAACCCTAACCCTAACCCTAACCCATACCCTACGCCATACATGAACCCCTCCCCGAACCCGTACCCTAAGCCGTACCCTAAGCCTAACCCTCAGCCTAACCCTAACCCTAGGCTACCCTTGACTGCTTCTGCCACCAATAGATTTCCTAAGCACTAGTGTTTTAAGGAACAGCTTAAAAAGAGAATCCTAATATGATTTCTTTATAATGGGGGTGTTCCTAATCTTATCCTAGTGTCTAAGCTCTTCTCCAGGGCTGGACCCTCAAATAATATTCCTTTAGGTGCTAAGGGGTATCTAGAGACTGGGATAGGTTTAATAACTACCCAACCCTAACGTGTACCTTAACCCTAACCCCTACCCTAACCCTAACACGTACACTAATCCTAACCCGTACCCTAAACCGAGCTCTAACCCTAACACTAACCCTAACCCTAACCCTAACCCATACCCTACGCCGTACCCGAACCCCTCCCCGAACCCGTACCCTAAGCCTAACCCTAAGCCTAACCCTAACCCTAGGCTACCCTTGACTGCTTCTGCCTCCAATAGATTTCTTAAGCACTAGTGTTTTAAGGAACAGATTGAAAAGAGAATCCTAATGTGATTTCTTTATAATGGGTGTGTTCCTTATCTTATCCTAGTATCTAAACTCTTCTCCATGGCTGGACCCCCAAATAATATTCCTTTACGTGTTAAGGGGTATCTAGAGAGTGGGATAGGTTTAATATCTACCCTACCCCTAACGCGTACCCTAACCCTAACCACTACCCTAACCCTAACACGTACCCTAATCCTAACCCGTACCCTAAACCGAGCCCTAACCCTAACACTAACCCTAATCCTAACCCATACCCTACACCATACACGAACCCTTCCCCGAACCCATACCCTAAGCCGTACCCTAAGCCTAACCCTCAGCCTAACCCTAACCCTAGGCTACCCTTGACTGCTTCTGCCTCCAATAGATTTCCTAAGCACTAGTGTTTTAAGGAACAGATTAAAAAGAGAATCCTAATGTGATTTCTTTATAATGGGTGTGTTCCTTATCTTATCCTAGTGTCTAAGCTCTTCTCCATGGCTGGACCCCCAAATAATATACCTTTACGTGCTAAAGGGTATCTACAGACTGGGATAGGTTTAATAACTACCCAACTCTAACGCGTACACTAACCCTAACCCCTACCCTAACCCTAACACGTACCCTAATCCTAACCCGTACCCTAAACCGAGCCCTAACCCTAACACTAACCCTAACGCTAACCCTAACCCATACCCTACACCATACACGAACCCGTCCCCGAACCCAAACCCTAAGCCGTACCCTAAGCCTAACCCTCAGCCTAACCCAAACTCTAGGCTACCCATGACTGCTTCTGCCTCCAATAGATTTCGTAAGCACTAGTGTTTTAAGGAACAGATTAAAAAGAGAATCCTAATGTGATTTCTTTATAATGGGTGTGTTCCTTATCTTATCCGAGTGTCTAAGCTCTTCTCCATGGCTGGACCCTCAAATATTATTCCTTTACGTGCTAAGGGGTATCTAGAGACTGGGATAGGTTTAATAACTACCCAACCCTAACGCGTACCCTAACCCTAACCCCTACCCTAACCCTAACACGTACCCTAATCCTAACCCGTACCCTAAACCGAGCCCTAACCCTAACACTAACCCTAACCCTAACCCTAACCCATACCCTACACCATACACGAACCCGTCCCCGAACCCATACCCTAAGCCGTACCCTAAGCCTAACCCTCAGCCTAACCCTAACCCTAGGCTACCCTTGACTGCTTCTGCCTCCAAAAGATTTCCTAAGCACTAGTGTTTTAAGGAACAGCTTAAAAAGAGAATCCTAATGTGATTTCTTTATAATGGGTGTGTTCCTTATCTTATCCTAGTGTCTAACCTCTTCTCCATGGCTGGACGCTCAAATAATATTCCTTTACGTGCTAAGGGGTATCTAGAGACTGGGATAGGTTTAATAACTACCCAACCCTAACGTGTACCCTAAACCTAACCCCTACCCTAACACTAACACGTACCCTAATCCTAACCCGTACCCTAAACCGAGCCTTAACCCTAACACTAACCCTAACCCTCACCCATACCCTATGCCGTACCGTAACCCCTCACCGAACCTGTACCCTAAGCCGTACCCTAAGCCTAACCGTAAGCCTAACCCTAACCCTAGGCCACCCTTGAATGCTTATGCCTCCAATAGATTTCCTAAACACTAGTGTTTTAAGGAAGAGCTTAAAAAGAGAATCCTAATGTGATTTCTTTATAATGGGTGTGTTCCTTATCTTATCCTAGTGTCTAAGCTCTTCTCCATGGCTGGACCCTCAAATAATATTCCTTTACGTGCTAAGGGGTATCTAGGGACTGGGATAGGTTTAATAACTACCCTAACCCTAACGCGTACCCTAACCCTAACTCCTACCCTAACCCTAACACGTACCCTAATCCTAACCCGAACCCTAAACCGAGCCCTAACCCTAACACTAACCCTAACCCTAACCCTAACCCAAACCCTATGCCGTACCCGAACCCCTCAACGAACCCGTACCCTAAGCCATACCCTAAGCCTAACCGTAAGCCTAACCCTAACCCTAGGCTACCCTTGAAGGCTTTTGCCTCCAATAGATTTACTAAACACTAGTGTTTTAAGGAACAGCTTAAAAAGAGAATCCTAATGTGATTTCTTTATAAAGGGTGTGTTCCTTATCTTATCCTAGTGTCTAAACTCTTCTCCATGGCTGGACCCCCAAATAATATTCCTTTACGTGTTAAGGGGTATCTAGAGAGTGGGATAGGTTTAATAACTAACCTACCCCTAACGCGTACCCTAACCCTAACCCCTACCCTAACCCTAACACTTACCATAAACCTAACCCGTACCCTAAACCGAGCCCTAACCCTAACACTAACCCTAACCCTAACACTAACCCATACCCTACACCATACACGAACCCGTCCCCGAACCCATACCCTAAGCCGTACCCTAAGCCTAACCCTCAGCCTAACACTAACCCTAGGCTACCCTTGACTGCTTCTGCCTCCAATAGATTTCCTAAGCCCTAGTGTTTTAAGGAACAGATGAAAAAGAGAATCCTAATGTGATTTTTTATAATGGGTGTGTTCCTTATCTTATCCTAGTGTCTAAGCTCTTCTCCATGCCTGGCCACTCAAATAATATTCCTTTACGTGCTAAGGGGTATCTAGAGACTGGGATAGGTTTAATAACTACCCTAACCCTAACGCGTACCCTAACCCTAACTCCTAACCTAACCCTAACACGTACCCTAATCCTAACACGTACCCTAAACCGAGCCCTAACCCTAACACTAACCCTAACCCTAACCCTAACCCATACCCTACGCCATACATGAACCCCTCCCCGAACCCGTACCCTAAGCCGTACCCTAAGCCTAACCCTCAGCCTAACCCTAACCCTAGGCTACCCTTGACTGCTTCTGCCACCAATAGATTTCCTAAGCACTAGTGTTTTAAGGAACAGCTTAAAAAGAGAATCCTAATATGATTTCTTTATAATGGGGGTGTTCCTAATCTTATCCTAGTGTCTAAGCTCTTCTCCAGGGCTGGACCCTCAAATAATATTCCTTTAGGTGCTAAGGGGTATCTAGAGACTGGGATAGGTTTAATAACTACCCAACCCTAACGTGTACCTTAACCCTAACCCCTACCCTAACCCTAACACGTACACTAATCCTAACCCGTACCCTAAACCGAGCTCTAACCCTAACACTAACCCTAACCCTAACCCTAACCCATACCCTACGCCGTACCCGAACCCCTCCCCGAACCCGTACCCTAAGCCTAACCCTAAGCCTAACCCTAACCCTAGGCTACCCTTGACTGCTTCTGCCTCCAATAGATTTCTTAAGCACTAGTGTTTTAAGGAACAGATTGAAAAGAGAATCCTAATGTGATTTCTTTATAATGGGTGTGTTCCTTATCTTATCCTAGTATCTAAACTCTTCTCCATGGCTGGACCCCCAAACAATATTCCTTTACGTGTTAAGGGGTATCTAGAGAGTGGGATAGGTTTAATATCTACCCTACCCCTAACGCGTACCCTAACCCTAACCACTACCCTAACCCTAACACGTACCCTAATCCTAACCCGTACCCTAAACCGAGCCCTAACCCTAACACTAACCCTAATCCTAACCCATACCCTACACCATACACGAACCCTTCCCCGAACCCATACCCTAAGCCGTACCCTAAGCCTAACCCTCAGCCTAACCCTAACCCTAGGCTACCCTTGACTGCTTCTGCCTCCAATAGATTTCCTAAGCACTAGTGTTTTAAGGAACAGATTAAAAAGAGAATCCTAATGTGATTTCTTTATAATGGGTGTGTTCCTTATCTTATCCTAGTGTCTAAGCTCTTCTCCATGGCTGGACCCCCAAATAATATACCTTTACGTGCTAAAGGGTATCTACAGACTGGGATAGGTTTAATAACTACCCAACTCTAACGCGTACACTAACCCTAACCCCTACCCTAACCCTAACACGTACCCTAATCCTAACCCGTACCCTAAACCGAGCCCTAACCCTAACACTAACGCTAACCCTAACCCTATCCCATACCGTACACAATACAGAACCCGTCCCCGAACCCAAACCCTAAGCCGTACCCTAAGCCTAACCCTCAGCCTAACACTAACCCTAGGCTACCCTTGACTGCTTCTGCCTCCAATAGATTTTCTAAGCACTAGTGTTTTAAGGAACAGCTTAAAAATAGAATCCTAATGTGATTTCTTTATAATGGTTGTGTTCCTTATCTTATCCTAGTGTCTAAGCTCTTCTCCATGGCTGGACCCTCAAATAATATTCCTTTACGTGCTAAGGGGTATCTAGAGACTGGGATAGGTTTAATAACTACCCAACCCTAACGTGTACCCTAACCCTAACCCCTACCCTAACACTAACACGTACCCTCATCCTAACCCGTACCCTAAACCGAGCCCTAACCCTAACACTAACCCTACCCCTAACCCTAACCCATACCCTACACCATACACGAACCCGTCCCCGAACCCATACCCCAAGCCGTACCCTAAGCCTAACCCTCAGCCTAACCCTAACCCTAGGCTACCCTTGACTGCTTTTGCCTCCAATAGATTTCCTAAGCACTAGTGTTTTAAGGAACAGCTTAAAAAGAGAATCCTAATGTGATTTCTTTATAATGGGTGTGTTCCTTATCTTATCCTAGTGTCTAAGCTCTTCTCCATGGCTGGACGCTCAAATAATATTCCTTTACGTGCTAAGGGGTATCTAGAGACTGAGATAGGTTTAATAACTACCCAACCCTAACGTGTACCCTAACCCTAACTCCTACCCTAACACTAACACGTACCCTAATCCTAAAACGTACCCTAAACCGAGCCCTAACCCTAACACTAACCCTAACCCTAACCCTAACCCTAACCCATACCCTACGCCGTACCCGAACACCTCCCCGAACCCGTACCCTAAGCCGTACCCTAAGCCTAACCCTAAGCCTAACCCTAACCCTAGGCTACCCTTGACTGCTTCTGCCTCCAATAGATTTCCTAAGCACTAGTGTTTTAAGGAACAGATTAAAAAGAGAATCCTAATGTGATTTCTTTATAATGGTTGTGTTCCTTATCTTATACTAATGTCTAAACTCTTTTCCATGGCTGGACCGCCAAATAATATTCCTTTACGTGTTAAGGGGTATCTAGAGAGTGGGATAGGTTTAATAACTACACTACCCCTAACGCGTACCCTAACCCTAAACCCTACCCTAACCCTAACACGTACCCTAATCCTAACCCGTACCCTAAACCGAGCCCTAACCCTAACACTAACCCTAACACTAACCCTAACCCATACCCTACACCATAAACGAACCCGTCCCCGAACCCAAACCCTAAGCCGTACCCTAAGCCTAACCCTCAGCCTAACCCTAACCCTAGGCTACCCTTGACTGCTTCTGCCTCCAATAGATTTCCTAAGCACTAGTGTTTTAAGGAACAGATTAAAAAGAGAATCCTAATGTGATTTCTTTATAATGGGTGTGTTCCTTATCTTATCCTAGTGTCTAAGCTCTTCTCCATGGCTGGACCCTCAAATAATATTCCTTTACGTGCTAAGGGGTATCTAGAGACTGGGATAGGTTTAATAACTACCCAACCCTAACGCGTACCCTAACCCTAACCCCTACCCTAACCCTAACACGTACCCTAATCCTAACCCGTACCCTAAACCGAGCCCTAACCCTAACACTAACCCTAACCCTAACCCTAACCCATACCCTACACCATACACGAACCCGTCCCCGAACCCAAACCCTAATCCGTACCCTAAGCCTAACCCTCAGCCTAACCCAAACCCTAGGCTACCCATGACTGCTTCTGCCTCCAATAGATTTCGTAAGCACTAGTGTTTTAAGGAACAGATTAAAAAGAGAATCCTAATGTGATTTCTTTATAATGGGTGTGTTCCTTATCTTATCCGAGTGTCTAAGCTCTTCTCCATGGCTGGACCCTCAAATATTATTCCTTTACGTGCTAAGGGGTATCTAGAGACTGGGATAGGTTTAATAACTACCCAACCCTAACGCGTACCCTAACCCTAACCCCTACCCTAACCCTAACACGTAACCTAATCCTAACCCGTACCGTAAACCGAGCCCTAACCCTAACACTAACCCTAACCCTAACCCTAACCCATACCCTACACCATACACGAACCCGTCCCCGAACCCATACCCTAAGCCGTACCCTAAGCCTAACCCTCAGCCTAACCCTAACCCTAGGCTACCCTTGACTGCTTCTGCCTCCAATAGATTTCCTAAGCACTAGTGTTTTAAGGAACAGCTTAAAAAGAGAATCCTAATGTGATTTCTTTATAATGGGTGTGTTCCTTATCTTATCCTAGTGTCTAAGCTCTTCTCCATGGCTAGACGCTCAAATAATATTCCTTTACGTGCTAAGGGGTATCTAGAGACTGGGATAGGTTTAATAACTACCCAACCCTAACGTGTACCCTAAACCTAACCCCTACCCTAACACTAACACGTACCCTAATCCTAACCCGTACCCTAAACCGAGCTTTAACCCTAACACTAACCCTAACCCTCACCCATACCCTATGCCGTACCGTAACCCCTCACCGAACCCATACCCTGAGCCGAACCCTAAGCCTAAACCTCAGCCTAACACTAACCCTAGGCTACCCTTGACTGCTTCTGCCTCCAATAGATTTCCTAACCACTAGTGTTTTAAGGAACAGATTAAAAAGAGAATCCTAATGTGATTTCTTTATAATGGGTGTGTTCCTTATCTTATCCTAGTGTCTAAGCTCTTCTCCATGGCTGGACCCCCAAATAATATTCCTTTACGTGTTAAGGGTTATCGAGAGAGTGGGATAGGTTTAATAACTACCCTACCTCTAACGCGTACCCTAACCCTAACCCCTACCCTAACCCTAACACGTACCCTAATCCTAACCCGTACCTTAAACCGAGCCCTAACCCTAACACTAACCCTAACCCTAACCCTAACCCATACCCTACGCCGTACCCGAACCCCTCCCCGAACCCGTACCCTAAGCCGTACCTTAAGCCTAACCCTAAGCCTAACCCTAACCCTAGGCTACCCTTGACTGCTTCTGCCTCCAATTGACTTCCTAAGCACTAGTGTTTTAAGGAACAGCTTAAAAAGAGAATCCTAATGTGATTTCTTTATAATGGGTGTGTTCCATATCTTATCCTAGTGTCTAAGCTCTTCTCCATGGCTGGACCCTCAAATAATATTCCTTTACGTGCTAAGGGGTATCTAGAGACTGGGATAGGTTTAATAACTACCCTAAACCTAACGCGTACCCTAACCCTAACTCCTACCCTAACACTAACACGTACCCTAATCCTAACACGTACCCTAAACCGAGCCCTAACCCTAACACTAACCCTAACACTAACCCTAACCCATACCCTACACCATAAACGAACCCGTCCCCGAACCCAAACCCTAAGCCGTACCCTAAGCCTAACCCTCAGCCTAACCCTAACCCTAGGCTACCCTTGACTGCTTCTGCCTCCAATAGATTTCCTAAGCACTAGCGTTTTAAGGAACAGATTAAAAAGAGAATCCTAATGTGATTTCTTTATAATGGGTGTGTTCCTTATCTTATCCTAGTGTCTAAGCTCTTCTCCATGGCTGGACCCTCAAATAATATTCCTTTACGTGCTAAGGGGTATCTAGAGACTGGGATAGGTTTAATAACTACCCAACCCTAACGCGTACCCTAACCCTAACCCCTACCCTAACCCTAACACGTACCCTAATCCTAACCCTTACCCTAAACCGAGCCCTAAACCTAACACTAACCCTAACCCTAACCCTAACCCATACCCTACACCATACACGAACCCGGCCCCGAACCCATACCCTAAGCCGTACCCTAAGCCTAACCCTCAGCCTAACCCTAACCCTAGGCTACCCTTGACTGCTTCTGCCTCCAATAGATTTCCTAATCACTAGTGTTTTAAGGAACAGATTAAAAAGAGACTCCTAATGTGATTTCTTTATAATGGGTGTGTTCCTTATCTTATCCTAGTGTCTAAGCTCTTCTCCATGGCTGGAGCCTCAAATAATATTCCTTTACGTGCTAAGGGGTATCTAGAGACTGAGATAGGTTTAATAACTTCCCTAACTCTAACGCGTACCCTAACCCTAACTCCTACCCTAACCCTAACACGTACCCTAATCCTAACCCGAACCCTAAACCGAGCCCTAACCCTAACACTAACCCTAACCCTAACCCTAACCCAAACCCTATGCCGTACCCGAACCCCTCAACGAACCCGTACCCTAAGCTGTACCCTAAGCCTAACCGTAAGCCTAACCCTAACCTTAGGCTACCCTTGAATGCTTTTGCCTCCAATAGATTTACTAAACACTAGTGTTTTAAGGAACAGCTTAAAAAGAGAATCCTAATGTGATTTCTTTATAATGGGTGTGTTCCTTATCTTATCCTAGTGTCTAAACTCTTCTCCATGGCTGGACCCCCAAATAATATTCCTTTACGTGTTCAGGGGTATCTAGAGAGTGGGATAGGTTTAATAACTAACCTACCCCTAACGCGTACCCTAACCCTAACCCCTACCCTAACCCTAACACGTACCCTAAACCTAACCCGTACCCTAAACCGAGCCCTAACCCTAACACTAACCCTAACCCTAACACTAACCCATACCCTACACCATACACGAACCCGTCCCCGAACCCATACCCTAAGCCGTACCCTAAGCCTAACCCTCAGCCTAACACTAACCCAAGGCTACCCTTGACTGCTTCTGCCTCCAATAGATTCCCTAAGCACTAGTGTTTTATGGAACAGATTAAAAAGAGAATCCTAATGTGATTTCTTTATAATGGGTGTGTTCCTTATCTTATCCTAGTGTCTAAGCTCTTCTCCATGGCTGGCCACTCAAATAATATTCCTTTACGTGCTAAGGGGTATCTAGAGACTGGGATAGGTTTAATAACTACCCTAACCCTAACGCGTACCCTAACCCTAACTCCGAACCTAACCCTAACACGTACCCTAATCCTAACACGTACCCTAAACCGAGCCCTAACCCTAACACTAACCCTAACCCTAACCCTAACCCATACCCTACGCCATACCCGAACCCCTCCCCGAACCCGTACCCTAAGCCGTACCCTAAGCCTAACCCTCAGCCTAACCCTATCCCTAGGCTACCCTTGACTGCTTCTGCCTCCAATAGATTTCCTAAGCACTAGTGTTTTAAGGAACAGCTTAAAAAGAGAATCCTAATGTGATTTCTTTATAATGGGGGTGTTCCTAATCTTATCCCAGTGTCTAAGCTCTTCTCCAGGGCTGGACCCTCAAATAATATTCCTTTAGGTGCTAAGGGGTTTCTAGAGACTGGGATAGGTTTAATAACTACCCAACCCTAACGTGTACCCTAACCCTAACACCTACCCTAACCCTAACACGTACCCTAATCCTAACCCGTACCCTAAACCGAGCCCTAACCCTAACACTAACCCTAACTCTAATCCTAACCCATACCCTACGCCGTACCCGAACCCCTCCCCGAGCCCGTACCCTAAGCCGTACCCTAAGCCTAACCCTAAGCCTAACCCTAACCCTAGGCTACCCTTGACTGCTTCTGCCTCCAATAGATTTCCTAAGCACAAGTGTTTTAAGGAACAGCTTAAAAAGAGAATCCTAATGTGATTTCTTTATAATGGGTGTGTTCCTTGTCTTATCCTAGTGTCTAAGCTCTTCTCCATGGCTGGACCCTCAAATAATATTCCTTTACGTGCTAAGGGGTATCTAGGGACTGGGATAGGTTTAATAACTACCCTAACCCTATCGCGTACCCTAACCCTAACTCCTACCCTAACCCTAACACGTACCCTAATCCTAACACGTACCCTAAACCGAGCTCTAACCCTAACACTAACCCTAACCCTAACTCTAACCCATACCCTACGCCGTACCTGAACCCCTCCCCGAACCCGTACCCTAAGCCGTACCCTAAGCCTAACCCTAAGCCTAACCCTAACCCTAGGCTACCCTTGACTGCTTCTGCCTCCAATAGATTTCCTAAGCACTAGTGTTTTAAGGAACAGATTAAAAAGAGAATCCTGATGTGATTTCTTTATAATGGGGGTGTTCCTTATCTTATCCTAATGTCTAAACTCTTTTCCATGGCTGGACCCCCAAATAATATTCCTTTACGTGTTAAGGGGTATCTAGAGAGTGGGATAGGTTTAATAACTACACTACCCCTAACGCGTACCCTAACCCTAACCCCTACCCTAACCCTAACACGTACCCTAATCCTAACCCGTACCCTAAACCGAGCCCTAACCCTAACACTAACCCTAACACTAACCCTAACCCATACCCTACACCATAAACGAACCCGTCACCGAACCCAAACCCTAAGCCGTACCCTAAGCCTAACCCTCAGCCTAACCCTAACCCTAGGCTACCCTTGACTGCTTCTGCCTCCAATAGATTTCCTAAGCACTAGTGTTTTAAGGAACAGATTAAAAAGAGAATCCTAATGTGATTTCTTTATAATGGGTGTGTTCCTTATCTTATCCTAGTGTCTAAGCTCTTCTCCATGGCTGGACCCTCAAATAATATTCCTTTACGTGCTAAGGGTTATCTAGAGACTGGGATAGGTTTAATAACTATCCAACCCTAACGCGTACCCTAACCCTAACCACTACCCTAACCCTAACACGTAACCTAATCCTAACCCGTACCCTAAACCGAGCCCTAACTCTAACACTAACCCTAACCCCAACCCTAACCCATACCCTACACCATACACGAACCCGTCCCCGAACCCATACCCTAAGCCGTACCCTAAGCCTAACCCTCAGCCTAACCCTAACCCTAGGCTACCCTTGACTGCTTCTGCCTCCAATAGATTTCCTAAGCACTAGTGTTTTAAGGAACAGATTAAAAAGAGACTCCTAATGTGATTTCTTTATAATGGGTGTGTTCCTTATCTTATCCTAGTGTCTAAGCTCTTCTCCATGGCTGGAGCCTCAAATAATATTCCTTTACGTGCTAAGGGGTATCTAGAGACTGAGATAGGTTTAATAACTTCCCTAACCCTAACGCGTACCCTAACCCTAACACCTACCCTAACCCTAACACGTACCCTAATCCTAACTCGAACCCTAAACCGAGCCCTAACCCTAACACTAACCCTAACCCTAACCCTATCCCAAACCCTACGCCGTACCCGAACCCCTCACCGAACCCGTCACCTAAGCCGTACCCTAAGCCTAACCGTAAGCCTAACCCTAACCCTAGGCTACCCTTGACTGCTTCTGCCTCCAATAGATTTCCTAAACACTAGTGTTTTAAGGAACAGCTTAAAAAGAGAATCCTAATGTGATTTCTTTATAATGGGTGTGTTCCTTATCTTATCCTAGTGTCTAAACACTTCTCCATGGCTGGACCCCAAATAATATTCCTTTACGTGTTAAGGGGTATCTAGAGAGTGGGATAGGTTTAATAACTACCCTACCCCTAACGCGTACCCTAACCCTGACCCCAACCCTAACCCTAACACGTACCCTAATCCTAACCCGTACCCTAAACCGAGCCCTAACCCTAACACTAACCCTAACCCTAACACTAACCCATACCCTACACCATACACGAACCCGTCCCCGAACCCATACCCTAAGCCGTACCCTAAGCCTAACCCTCAGCCTAATCCTAACCCTAGGCTACCCTTGACTGCTTCTGCCTCCAATAGATTTCCTAAGCACTAGTGTTTTAAGGAACAGCTTAAAAAGAGAATCCTAATGTGATTTCTTTATAATGGGGGTGTTCCTAATCTTATCCTAGTGTCTAAGCTCTTCTCCAGGGCTGGACCCTCAAATAATATTCCTTTAGGTGCTAAGGGGTATCTAGAGACTGGGATAGGTTTAATAACTACTCAACCCTAACGTGTACCCTAACCCTAACCTCTACCCTAACCCTAACACGTACCCTAATCCTAACCCGTACCCTAAACCGAGCCCTAACCCTAACACTAACCCTAACCCTAACCCTAACCCAAACCCTATGCCGTACCCGAACCCCTCAACGAACCCGTACCCTAAGCCGTACCCTAAGCCTAACCGTAAGCCTAACCCTAACCCTAGGCTACCCTTGAAGGCTTTTGCCTCCAATAGATTTCCTAAGCACTAGTGTTTAAGGAACAGATTAAAAAGAGAATCCTAATGTGATTTCTTTATAATGGGTGTGTTCCTTATCTTATCCTAGTGTCTAAGCTCTTCTCCATGGCTGGACCCTCAAATAATATTCCTTTACGTGCTAAGGGGTATCTAGAGACTGGGATAGGTTTAATAACTACCCTAACCCTAACGCGTACCCTAACCCTAACTCCTACCCTAACCCTAACACGTACCCTAATCCTAACCCGAACCCTAAACCGAGCCCTAACCCTAACACTAACCCTAACCCTAACACTAACCCATATCCTACACCATACACGAACCCGTCCCCGAACCCATACCCTAAGCCGTACCCTAAGCCTAACCTTCAGCCTAACACTAACCCTAGGCTACCCTTGACTGCTTCTGCCTCCAATAGATTTCCTAAGCACTAGTGTTTTATGGAACAGATTAAAAAGAGAATCCTAATGTGATTTCTTTATAATGGGTGTGTTCCTTATCTTATCCTAGTGTCTAAGCTCTTCTCCATGGCTGGCCACTCAAATAATATTCCTTTACGTGCTAAGGGGTATCTAGAGACTGGGATAGGTTTAATAACTACCCAACCCTAACGTGTACCCTAAACCTAACCCCTACCCTAACACTAACACGTACCCTAATCCTAACCCGTACCCTAAACCGAGCCCTAACCCTAACACTAACCCTAACCCTCACCCATACCCTATGCCGTACCGTAACCCCTCACCGAACCTGTACCCTAAGCCGTACCCTAAGCCTAACCGTAAGCCTAACCCTAACCCTAGGCCACCCTTGAATGCTTATGCCTCCAATAGATTTCCTAAACACTAGTGTTTTAAGGAAGAGCTTAAAAAGAGAATCCTAATGTGATTTCTTTATAATGGGTGTGTTCCTTATCTTATCCTAGTGTCTAAGCTCTTCTCCATGGCTGGACCCCCAAATAATATTCCTTTACGTGCTAAGGGGTATCTAGAGACTGAGATAGGTTTAATAACTTCCCTAACTCTAACGCGTACCCTAACCCTAACTCCTACCCTAACCCTAACACGTACCCTAATCCTAACCCGTACCCTAAACCGAGCCCTAACCCTAACACTAACCCTAACCCTAACCCTAACCCAAACCCTATGCCGTACCCGAACCCCTCAACGAACCCGTACCCTAAGCTGTACCCTAAGCCTAACCGTAAGCCTAACCCTAACCCTAGGCTACCCTTGAATGCTTTTGCCTCCAATAGATTTACTAAACACTAGTGTTTTAAGGAACAGCTTAAAAAGAGAATCCTAATGTGATTTCTTTATAATGGGTGTGTTCCTTATCTTATCCTAGTGTCTAAACTCTTCTCCATGGCTGGACCCCCAAATAATATTCCTTTACGTGTTCAGGGGTATCTAGAGAGTGGGATAGGTTTAATAACTAACCTACCCCTAACGCGTACCCTAACCCTAACCCCTACCCTAACCCTAACACGTACCCTAAACCTAACCCGTACCCTAAACCGAGCCCTAACCCTAACACTAACCCTAACCCTAACACTAACCCATACCCTACACCATACACGAACCCGTCCCCGAACCCATACCCTAAGCCGTACCCTAAGCCTAACCCTCAGCCTAACACTAACCCTAGGCTACCCTTGACTGCTTCTGCCTCCAATAGATTCCCTAAGCACTAGTGTTTTATGGAACAGATTAAAAAGAGAATCCTAATGTGATTTCTTTATAATGGGTGTGTTCCTTATCTTATCCTAGTGTCTAAGCTCTTCTCCATGGCTGGCCACTCAAATAATATTCCTTTACGTGCTAAGGGGTATCTAGAGACTGGGATAGGTTTAATAACTACCCTAACCCTAACGCGTACCCTAACCCTAACTCCGAACCTAACCCTAACACGTACCCTAATCCTAACACGTACCCTAAACCGAGCCCTAACCCTAACACTAACCCTAACCCTAACCCTAACCCATACCCTACGCCATACCCGAACCCCTCCCCGAACCCGTACCCTAAGCCGTACCCTAAGCCTAACCCTCAGCCTAACCCTATCCCTAGGCTACCCTTGACTGCTTCTGCCTCCAATAGATTTCCTAAGCACTAGTGTTTTAAGGAACAGCTTAAAAAGAGAATCCTAATGTGATTTCTTTATAATGGGGGTGTTCCTAATCTTATCCCAGTGTCTAAGCTCTTCTCCAGGGCTGGACCCTCAAATAATATTCCTTTAGGTGCTAAGGGGTTTCTAGAGACTGGGATAGGTTTAATAACTACCCAACCCTAACGTGTACCCTAACCCTAACACCTACCCTAACCCTAACACGTACCCTAATCCTAACCCGTACCCTAAACCGAGCCCTAACCCTAACACTAACCCTAACTCTAATCCTAACCCATACCCTACGCCGTACCCGAACCCCTCCCCGAGCCCGTACCCTAAGCCGTACCCTAAGCCTAACCCTAAGCCTAACCCTAACCCTAGGCTACCCTTGACTGCTTCTGCCTCCAATAGATTTCCTAAGCACAAGTGTTTTAAGGAACAGCTTAAAAAGAGAATCCTAATGTGATTTCTTTATAATGGGTGTGTTCCTTGTCTTATCCTAGTGTCTAAGCTCTTCTCCATGGCTGGACCCCCAAATAATATTCCTTTACGTGCTAAGGGGTATCTAGAGACTGAGATAGGTTTAATAACTTCCCTAACTCTAACGCGTACCCTAACCCTAACTCCTACCCTAACCCTAACACGTACCCTAATCCTAACCCGAACCCTAAACCGAGCCCTAACCCTAACACTAACCCTAACCCTAACCCTAACCCAAACCCTATGCCGTACCCGAACCCCTCAACGAACCCGTACCCTAAGCTGTACCCTAAGCCTAACCGTAAGCCTAACCCTAACCCTAGGCTACCCTTGAATGCTTTTGCCTCCAATAGATTTACTAAACACTAGTGTTTTAAGGAACAGCTTAAAAAGAGAATCCTAATGTGATTTCTTTATAATGGGTGTGTTCCTTATCTTATCCTAGTGTCTAAACTCTTCTCCATGGCTGGACCCCCAAATAATATTCCTTTACGTGTTCAGGGGTATCTAGAGAGTGGGATAGGTTTAATAACTAACCTACCCCTAACGCGTACCCTAACCCTAACCCCTACCCTAACCCTAACACGTACCCTAAACCTAACCCGTACCCTAAACCGAGCCCTAACCCTAACACTAACCCTAACCCTAACACTAACCCATACCCTACACCATACACGAACCCGTCCCCGAACCCATACCCTAAGCCGTACCCTAAGCCTAACCCTCAGCCTAACACTAACCCTAGGCTACCCTTGACTGCTTCTGCCTCCAATAGATTCCCTAAGCACTAGTGTTTTATGGAACAGATTAAAAAGAGAATCCTAATGTGATTTCTTTATAATGGGTGTGTTCCTTATCTTATCCTAGTGTCTAAGCTCTTCTCCATGGCTGGCCACTCAAATAATATTCCTTTACGTGCTAAGGGGTATCTAGAGACTGGGATAGGTTTAATAACTACCCTAACCCTAACGCGTACCCTAACCCTAACTCCGAACCTAACCCTAACACGTACCCTAATCCTAACACGTACCCTAAACCGAGCCCTAACCCTAACACTAACCCTAACCCTAACCCTAACCCATACCCTACGCCATACCCGAACCCCTCCCCGAACCCGTACCCTAAGCCGTACCCTAAGCCTAACCCTCAGCCTAACCCTATCCCTAGGCTACCCTTGACTGCTTCTGCCTCCAATAGATTTCCTAAGCACTAGTGTTTTAAGGAACAGCTTAAAAAGAGAATCCTAATGTGATTTCTTTATAATGGGGGTGTTCCTAATCTTATCCCAGTGTCTAAGCTCTTCTCCAGGGCTGGACCCTCAAATAATATTCCTTTAGGTGCTAAGGGGTTTCTAGAGACTGGGATAGGTTTAATAACTACCCAACCCTAACGTGTACCCTAACCCTAACACCTACCCTAACCCTAACACGTACCCTAATCCTAACCCGTACCCTAAACCGAGCCCTAACCCTAACACTAACCCTAACTCTAATCCTAACCCATACCCTACGCCGTACCCGAACCCCTCCCCGAGCCCGTACCCTAAGCCGTACCCTAAGCCTAACCCTAAGCCTAACCCTAACCCTAGGCTACCCTTGACTGCTTCTGCCTCCAATAGATTTCCTAAGCACAAGTGTTTTAAGGAACAGCTTAAAAAGAGAATCCTAATGTGATTTCTTTATAATGGGTGTGTTCCTTGTCTTATCCTAGTGTCTAAGCTCTTCTCCATGGCTGGACCCTCAAATAATATTCCTTTACGTGCTAAGGGGTATCTAGGGACTGGGATAGGTTTAATAACTACCCTAACCCTATCGCGTACCCTAACCCTAACTCCTACCCTAACCCTAACACGTACCCTAATCCTAACACGTACCCTAAACCGAGCTCTAACCCTAACACTAACCCTAACCCTAACTCTAACCCATACCCTACGCCGTACCCGAACCCCTCCCCGAACCCGTACCCTAAGCCGTACCCTAAGCCTAACCCTAAGCCTAACCCTAACCCTAGGCTACCCTTGACTGCTTCTGCCTCCAATAGATTTCCTAAGCACTAGTGTTTTAAGGAACAGATTAAAAAGAGAATCCTAATGTGATTTCTTTATAATGGGGGTGTTCCTTATCTTATCCTAATGTCTAAACTCTTTTCCATGGCTGGACCCCCAAATAATATTCCTTTACGTGTTAAGGGGTATCTAGAGAGTGGGATAGGTTTAATAACTACACTACCCCTAACGCGTACCCTAACCCTAACCCCTACCCTAACCCTAACACGTACCCTAATCCTAACCCGTACCCTAAACCGAGCCCTAACCCTAACACTAACCCTAACACTAACCCTAACCCATACCCTACACCATAAACGAACCCGTCCCCGAACCCAAACCCTAAGCCGTACCCTAAGCCTAACCCTCAGCCTAACCCTAACCCTAGGCTACCCTTGACTGCTTCTGCCTCCAATAGATTTCCTAAGCACTAGTGTTTTAAGGAACAGATTAAAAAGAGAATCCTAATGTGATTTCTTTATAATGGGTGTGTTCCTTATCTTATCCTAGTGTCTAAGCTCTTCTCCATGGCTGGACCCTCAAATAATATTCCTTTACGTGCTAAGGGTTATCTAGAGACTGGGATAGGTTTAATAACTATCCAACCCTAACGCGTACCCTAACCCTAACCCCTACCCTAACCCTAACACGTACCCTAATCCTAACCCGTACCCTAAACCGAGCCCTAACTCTAACACTAACCCTAACCCCAACCCTAACCCATACCCTACACCATACACGAACCCGTCCCCGAACCCATACCCTAAGCCGTACCCTAAGCCTAACCCTCAGCCTAACCCTAACCCTAGGCTACCCTTGACTGCTTCTGCCTCCAATAGATTTCCTAAGCACTAGTGTTTTAAGGAACAGATTAAAAAGAGACTCCTAATGTGATTTCTTTATAATGGGTGTGTTCCTTATCTTATCCTAGTGTCTAAGCTCTTCTCCATGGCTGGAGCCTCAAATAATATTCCTTTACGTGCTAAGGGGTATCTAGAGACTGAGATAGGTTTAATAACTTCCCTAACCCTAACGCGTACCCTAACCCTAACACCTACCCTAACCCTAACACGTACCCTAATCCTAACTCGAACCCTAAACCGAGCCCTAACCCTGACACTAACCCTAACCCTAACCCTAACCCAAACCCTACGCCGTACCCGAACCCCTCACCGAACCCGTCACCTAAGCCGTACCCTAAGCCTAACCGTAAGCCTAACCCTAACCCTAGGCTACCCTTGACTGCTTCTGCCTCCAATAGATTTCCTAAACACTAGTGTTTTAAGGAACAGCTTAAAAAGAGAATCCTAATGTGATTTCTTTATAATGGGTGTGTTCCTTATCTTATCCTAGTGTCTAAACACTTCTCCATGGCTGGACCCCAAATAATATTCCTTTACGTGTTAAGGGGTATCTAGAGAGTGGGATAGGTTTAATAACTACCCTACCCCTAACGCGTACCCTAACCCTGACCCCAACCCTAACCCTAACACGTACCCTAATCCTAACCCGTACCCTAAACCGAGCCCTAACCCTAACACTAACCCTAACCCTAACACTAACCCATACCCTACACCATACACGAACCCGTCCCCGAACCCATACCCTAAGCCGTACCCTAAGCCTAACCCTCAGCCTAACCCTAACCCTAGGCTACCCTTGACTGCTTCTGCCTCCAATAGATTTCCTAAGCACTAGTGTTTTAAGGAACAGCTTAAAAAGAGAATCCTAATGTGATTTCTTTATAATGGGGGTGTTCCTAATCTTATCCTAGTGTCTAAGCTCTTCTCCAGGGCTGGACCCTCAAATAATATTCCTTTAGGTGCTAAGGGGTATCTAGAGACTGGGATAGGTTTAATAACTACCCAACCCTAACGTGTACCCTAACCCTAACCTCTACCCTAACCCTAACACGTACCCTAATCCTAACCCGTACCCTAAACCGAGCCCTAACCCTAACACTAACCCTAACCCTAACCCTAACCCAAACCCTATGCCGTACCCGAACCCCTCAACGAACCCGTACCCTAAGCCGTACCCTAAGCCTAACCGTAAGCCTAACCCTAACCCTAGGCTACCCTTGAAGGCTTTTGCCTCCAATAGATTTCCTAAGCACTAGTGTTTTAATGAACAGATTAAAAAGAGAATCCTAATGTGATTTCTTTATAATGGGTGTGTTCCTTATCTTATCCTAGTGTCTAAGCTCTTCTCCATGGCTGGACCCTCAAATAATATTCCTTTACGTGCTAAGGGGTATCTAGAGACTGGGATAGGTTTAATAACTACCCTAACCCTAACGCGTACCCTAACCCTAACTCCTACCCTAACCCTAACACGTACCCTAATTCTAACCCGAACCCTAAACCGAGCCCTAACCCTAACACTAACCCTAAACCTAACACTAACCCATACCCTACACCATACACGAACCCGTCCCCGAACCCATACCCTAAGCCGTACCCTAAGCCTAACCTTCAGCCTAACACTAACCCTAGGCTACCCTTGACTGCTTCTGCCTCCAATAGATTTCCTAAGCACTAGTGTTTTATGGAACAGATTTAAAAGAGAATCCTAATGTGATTTCTTTATAATGGGTGTGTTCCTTATCTTATCCTAGTGTCTAAGCTCTTCTCCATGCCTGGCCACTCAAATAATATTCCTTTACGTGCTAAGGGGTATCTAGAGACTGGGATAGGTTTAATAACTACCCTAACCCTAACGCGTACCCTAACCCTAACTCCTAACCTAACCCTAACACGTACCCTAATCCTAACACGTACCCTAAACCGAGCCCTAACCCTAACACTAACCCTAACCCTAACCCTAACCCATACCCTACGACATACCCGAACCCCTCCCCGAACCCGTACCCTAAGCCGTACCCTAATCCTAACCCTCAGCCTAACCCTAACCCTAGGCTACCCTTGACTGCTTCTGCCTCCAATAGATTTCCTAAGCACTAGTGTTTTAAGGAACAGCTTAAAAAGAGAATCCTAATGTGATTTCTTTATAATGGGTGTGTTCCTTGTCTTATCCTAGTGTCTAAGCTCTTCTCCATGGCTGGACCCTCAAATAATATTCCTTTACGTGCTAAGGGGTATCTAGGGACTGGGATAGGTTTAATAACTACCCTAACCCTATCGCGTACCCTAACCCTAACTCCTACCCTAACCCTAACACGTACCCTAATCCTAACACGTAACCTAAACCGAGCTCTAACCCTAACACTAACCCTAACCCTAACCCTAACCCATACCCTAAGCCGTACCCGAACCCCTCCCCGAACCCGTACCCTAAGCCGTACCCTAAGCCTAACCCTAAGCCTAACCCTAACCCTAGGCTACCCTTGACTGCTTCTGCCTCCAATAGATTTCCTAAGCACTAGTGTTTTAAGGAACAGATTAAAAAGAGAATCCTAATGTGATTTCTTTATAATGGGTGTGTTCCTTATCTTATCCTAATGTCTAAACTCTTTTCCATGGCTGGACCCCCAAATAATATTCCTTTACGTGTTAAGGGGTATCTAGAGAGTGGGATAGGTTTAATAACTACACTACCCCTAATGCGTACCCTAACCCTAACCCCTACCCTAACCCTAACACGTACCCTAATCCTAACCCGTACCCTAAACCGAGCCCTAACCCTAACACTAACCCTAACACTAACCCTAACCCATACCCTACACCATAAACGAACCCGTCCCCGAACCCAAACCCTAAGCCGTACCCTAAGCCTAACCCTCAGCCTAACCCTAACCCTAGGCTACCCTTGACTTCTTCTGCCTCCAATAGATTTCCTAAGCACTAGTGTTTTAAAGAACAGATTAAAAAGAGAATCCTAATGTGATTTCTTTATAATGGGTGTGTTCCTTATGTTATCCTAGTGTCTAAGCTCTTCTCCATGGCTGGACCCTCAAATAATATTCCTTTACGTGCTAAGGGTTATCTAGAGACTGGGATCGGTTTAATAACTACCCAACCCTAACGCGTACCCTAACCCTAACCCCTACCCTAACCCTAACACGTACCCTAATCCTAACCCGTAACCTAAACCGAGCCCTAACCCTAACACTAACCCTAACCCTAACCCTAACCCATACCCTACACCATACACGAACCAGTCCCCGAACCCATACCCTAAGCCGTACCCTAAGCCTAACAGTCAGCCTAACCCTAACCCTAGGCTACCCTTGACTGCTTCTGCCTCCAATAGATTTCCTAAGCACTAGTGTTTTAAGGAACAGATTAAAAAGAGACTCCTAATGTGATTTCTTTATAATGGGTGTGTTCCTTATCTTATCCTAGTGTCTAAGCTCTTCTCCATGGCTGGAGCCTCAAATAATATTCCTTTACGTGCTAAGGGGTGTCTAGAGACTGAGATAGGTTTAATAACTTCCCTAACCCTAACGCGTACCCTAACCCTAACTCCTACCCTAACCCTAACACGTACCCTAATCCTAACTCGAACCCTAAACCGAGCCCTAACCCTAACACTAACCCTAAACCTAACCCTAACCCAAACCCTACGCCGTACCCGAACCCCTCACCGAACCCGTAACCTAAGCCGTACCCTAGCGTAACCGTAAGCCTAACCCTAACCCTAGGCTACCCTTGACTGCTTCTGCTTCCAATAGATTTCCTAAACACTAGTGTTTTAAAGAACAGCTTAAAAAGAGAATCCTAATGTGATTTCTTTATAATGGGTGTGTTCCTTATCTTATCCTAGTGTCTAAACACTTCTCCATGGCTGGACCCCAAATAATATTCCTTTACGTGTTAAGGGGTATCTAGAGAGTGGGATAGGTTTAATAACTACCCTACCCCTAACGCGTACCCTAACCCTGACCCCTACCCTAACCCTAACACGTACCCTAATCCTAACCCGTACCCTAAACCGAGCCCTAACCCTAACACTAACCCTAACCCTAACACTAACCCATACCCTACACCATACACGAACCCGTCCCCGAACCCATACCCTAAGCCGTACCCTAAGCCTAACCCTCAGCCTAACCCTAACCCTAGGCTACCCTTGACTGCTTCTGCCTCCAATAGATTTCCTAAGCACTAGTGTTTTAAGGAACAGCTTAAAAAGAGAATCCTAATGTGATTTCTTTATAATGGGGGTGTTCCTAAACTTATCCTAGTGTCTAAGCTCTTCTCCAGGGCTGGACCCTCAAATAATATTCCTTTACGTGCTAAGGGGTATCTAGGGACTGGGATAGGTTTAATAACTACCCTAACCCTATCGCGTACCCTAACCCTAACTCCTACCCTAACCCTAACACGTACCCTAATCCTAACACGTACCCTAAACCGAGCTCTAACCCTAACACTAACCCTAACCCTAACCCTAACCCATACCCTACGCCGTACCCGAACCCCTCCCCGAACCCGTACCCTAAGCCGTACCCTAAGCCTAACCCTAAGCCTAACCCTAACCCTAGGCTACCCTTGACTGCTTCTGCCTCCAATAGATTTCCTAAGCACTAGTGTTTTAAGGAACAGATTAAAAAGAGAATCCTAATGTGATTTCTTTATAATGGGTGTGTTCCTTAACTTATCCTAATGTCTAAAATCTTTTCCATGGCTGGACCCCCAAATAATATTCCTTTACGTGTTAAGGGGAATCTAGAGAGTGGGATAGGTTTAATAACTACACTATCCCTAACGCGTACCCTAACCCTAACCCCTACCCTAACCGTAACACGTACCCTAATCCTAACCCGTACCCTAAACCGAGCCCTAACCCTAACACTAACCCTAACGCATACCCTACACCATAAACGAACCCGTCCCCGAACCGAAACCCTAAGCCGTACCCTAAGCCTAACCCTCAGCCTAACCCTAACCCTAGGCTACCCTTAACTGCTTCTGCCTCCAATAGATTTCCTAAGCACTAGTGTTTTAAGGAACAGATTAAAAAGAGAATCCTAATGTGATTTCTTTATAATGGGTGTGTTCCTTATCTTATCCTATTGTCTAAGCTCTTCTCCATGGCTGGACCCTCAAATAATATTCCTTTACGTGCTAAGGGTTATCTAGAGACTGGGATAGGTTTAATAACTACCCAACCCTAACGCGTACCCTAACCCTAACCCCTACCCTAACCCTAACACGTAACCTAATCCTAACCCGTACCCTAAACCGAGCCCTAACCCTAACACTAACCCTAACCCTAACCCTAACCCATACCCTACACCATACACGAACCCGTCCCCGAACCCATACCCTAAGCCGTACGCTAAGCCTAACCCTCAGCCTAACCCTAACCCTAGGCTACCCTTGACTGCTTCTGCCTCCAATAGATTTCCTAAGCACTAGTGTTTTAAGGAACAGATTAAAAAGAGACTCCTAATGTGATTTCTTTATAATGGGTGTGTTCCTTATCTTATCCTAGTGTCTAAGCTCTTCTCCATGGCTGTAGCCTCAAATAATATTCCTTTACGTGCTAAGGGGTATCTAGAGACTGAGATAGGTTTAATAACTTCCTTAACCCTAACGCGTACCCTAACCCTAACTCCTACCCTAACCCTAACACGTACCCTAATCCTAACCCGAACCCTAAACCGAGCCCTAACCCTAACACTAACCCTAACCCTAACCCTAACCCAAACCCTACGCCGTACCCGAACCCCTCACCGAACCCGTAACCTAAGCCGTACCCTAAGCCTAACCGTAAGCCTAACCCTAACCCTAGGCTACCCTTGACTGCTTCTGCCTCCAATAGATTTCCTAAACACTAGTGTTTTAAGGAACAGCTTAAAAAGAGAATCCTAATGTGATTTCTTTATAATGGGTGTGTTCCTTATCTTATCCTAGTGTCTAAACTCTTCTCCATGGCTGGACCCCCAAATAATATTCCTTTACGTGTTCAGGGGTATCTAGAGAGTGGGATAGGTTTAATAACTAACCTACCCCTAACGCGTACCCTAACCCTAACCCCTACCCTAACCCTAACACGTACCCTAAACCTAACCCGTACCCTAAACCGAGCCCTAACCCTAACACTAACCCTAACCCTAACACTAACCCATACCCTACACCATACACGAACCCGTCCCCGAACCCATACCCTAAGCCATACCCTAAGCCTAACCCTCAGCCTAACACTAACCCTAGGCTACCCTTGACTGCTTCTGCCTCCAATAGATTTCCTAAGCACTAGTGTTTTATGGAACAGATTAAAAAGAGAATCCTAATGTGATTTCTTTATAATGGGTGTGTTCCTTATCTTATCCTAGTGTCTAAGCTCTTCTCCATGGCTGGCCACTCAAATAATATTCCTTTACGTGCTAAGGGGTATCTAGAGACTGGGATAGGTTTAATAACTACCCTAACCCTAACGCGTACCCTAACCCTAACTCCGAACCTAACCCTAACACGTACCCTAATCCTCACACGTACCCTAAACCGAGCCCTAACCCTAACACTAACCCTAACCCTAACCCTAACCCATACCCTACGCCATACCCGAACCCCTCCCCGAACCCGTACCCTAAGCCGTACCCTAAGCCTAACCCTCAGCCTAACCCTATCCCTAGGCTACCCTTTACTGCTTCTGCCTCCAATAGATTTCCTAAGCACTAGTGTTTTAAGGAACAGCTTAAAAAGAGAATCCTAATGTGATTTCTTTATAATGGGGGTGTTCCTAATGTTATCCCAGTGTCTAAGCTCTTCTCCAGGGCTGGACCCTCAAATAATATTCCTTTAGGTGCTAAGGGGTTTCTAGAGACTGGGATAGGTTTAATAACTACCCAACCCTAACGTGTACCCTAACCCTAACCCCTACCCTAACCCTAACACGTACCCTAATCCTAACCCGTACCCTAAACCGAGCCCTAACCCTAACACTAACCCTAACACTAACCCTAACCCATACCCTACACCATAAACGAAACCGTCCCCGAACCCAAACCCTAAGCCGTACCCTAAGCCTAACCCTCAGCCTAACCCTAACCCTAGGCTACCCTTGACTGCTTCTGCCTCCAATAGATTTCCTAAGCACTAGTGTTTTAAGGAACAGATTAAAAAGAGACTCCTAATGTGATTTCTTTATAATGGGTGTGTTCCTTATCTTATCCTAGTGTCTAAGCTCTTCTCCATGGCTGGAGCCTCAAATAATATTCCTTTACGTGCTAAGGGGTATCTAGAGACTGAGATAGGTTTAATAACTTCCCTAACCCTAACGCGTACCCTAACCCTAACCCCTACCCTAACCCTAACACGTACCCTAATCCTAACTCGAACCCTAAACCGAGCCCTAACCCTAACACTAACCCTAAACCTAACCCTAACCCAAACCCTACGCCGTACCCGAACCCCTCACCGAACCCGTAACCTAAGCCATACCCTAAGCCTAACCGTAAGCCTAACCCTAACCCTAGGCTACCCTTGACTGCTTCTGCTTCCAATAGATTTCCTAAACACTAGTGTTTTAAAGAACAGCTTAAAAAGAGAATCCTAATGTGATTTCTTTATAATGGGTGTGTTCCTTATCTTATCCTAGTGTCTAAACTCTTCTCCATGGCTGGACCCCAAATAATATTCCTTTACGTGTTAAGGGGTATCTAGAGAGTGGGATAGGTTTAATAACTACCCTACCCCTAACGCGTACCCTAACCCTGACCCCTACCCTAACCCTAACACGTACCCTAATCCTAACCCGTACCCTAAACCGAGCCCTAACCCTAACACTAACCCTAACCCTAACACTAACCCATACCCTACACCATACACGAACCCGTCCCCGAACCCATACCCTAAGCCGTACCCTAAGCCTAACCCTCAGCCTAACCCTAACCCTAGGCTACCCTTGACTGCTTCTGCCTCCAATAGATTTCCTAAGCACTAGTGTTTTAAGGAACAGCTTAAAAAGAGAATCCTAATGTGATTTCTTTATAATGGGTGTGTTCCTTATCTTATCCTAGTGTCTAAGCTCTTCTCCATGGCTGGACCCTCAAATAATATTCCTTTACGTGCTAAGGGGTATCTAGGGACTGGGATAGGTTTAATAACTACCCTAACCCTATCGCGTACCCTAACCCTAACTCCTACCCTAACCCTAACACGTACCCTAATCCTAACACGTAACCTAAACCGAGCTCTAACCCTAACACTAACCCTAACCCTAACCCTAACCCATACCCTAAGCCGTACCCGAACCCCTCCCCGAACCCGTACCCTAAGCCGTACCCTAAGCCTAACCCTAAGCCTAACCCTAACCCTAGGCTACCCTTGACTGCTTCTGCCTCCAATAGATTTCCTAAGCACTAGTGTTTTAAGGAACAGATTAAAAAGAGAATCCTAATGTGATTTCTTTATAATGGGTGTGTTCCTTATCTTATCCTAATGTCTAAACTCTTTTCCATGGCTGGACCCCCAAATAATATTCCTTTACGTGTTAAGGGGTATCTAGAGAGTGGGATAGGTTTAATAACTACACTACCCCTAATGCGTACCCTAACCCTAACCCCTACCCTAACCCTAACACGTACCCTAATCCTAACCCGTACCCTAAACCGAGCCCTAACCCTAACACTAACCCTAACACTAACCCTAACCCATACCCTACACCATAAACGAACCCGTCCCCGAACCCAAACCCTAAGCCGTACCCTAAGCCTAACCCTCAGCCTAACCCTAACCCTAGGCTACCCTTGACTTCTTCTGCCTCCAATAGATTTCCTAAGCACTAGTGTTTTAAAGAACAGATTAAAAAGAGAATCCTAATGTGATTTCTTTATAATGGGTGTGTTCCTTATGTTATCCTAGTGTCTAAGCTCTTCTCCATGGCTGGACCCTCAAATAATATTCCTTTACGTGCTAAGGGTTATCTAGAGACTGGGATCGGTTTAATAACTACCCAACCCTAACGCGTACCCTAACCCTAACCCCTACCCTAACCCTAACACGTACCCTAATCCTAACCCGTAACCTAAACCGAGCCCTAACCCTAACACTAACCCTAACCCTAACCCTAACCCATACCCTACACCATACACGAACCAGTCCCCGAACCCATACCCTAAGCCGTACCCTAAGCCTAACAGTCAGCCTAACCCTAACCCTAGGCTACCCTTGACTGCTTCTGCCTCCAATAGATTTCCTAAGCACTAGTGTTTTAAGGAACAGATTAAAAAGAGACTCCTAATGTGATTTCTTTATAATGGGTGTGTTCCTTATCTTATCCTAGTGTCTAAGCTCTTCTCCATGGCTGGAGCCTCAAATAATATTCCTTTACGTGCTAAGGGGTGTCTAGAGACTGAGATAGGTTTAATAACTTCCCTAACCCTAACGCGTACCCTAACCCTAACTCCTACCCTAACCCTAACACGTACCCTAATCCTAACTCGAACCCTAAACCGAGCCCTAACCCTAACACTAACCCTAAACCTAACCCTAACCCAAACCCTACGCCGTACCCGAACCCCTCACCGAACCCGTAACCTAAGCCGTACCCTAGCGTAACCGTAAGCCTAACCCTAACCCTAGGCTACCCTTGACTGCTTCTGCTTCCAATAGATTTCCTAAACACTAGTGTTTTAAAGAACAGCTTAAAAAGAGAATCCTAATGTGATTTCTTTATAATGGGTGTGTTCCTTATCTTATCCTAGTGTCTAAACACTTCTCCATGGCTGGACCCCAAATAATATTCATTTACGTGTTAAGGGGTATCTAGAGAGTGGGATAGGTTTAATAACTACCCTACCCCTAACGCGTACCCTAACCCTGACCCCTACCCTAACCCTAACACGTACCCTAATCCTAACCCGTACCCTAAACCGAGCCCTAACCCTAACACTAACCCTAACCCTAACACTAACCCATACCCTACACCATACACGAACCCGTCCCCGAACCCATACCCTAAGCCGTACCCTAAGCCTAACCCTCAGCCTAACCCTAACCCTAGGCTACCCTTGACTGCTTCTGCCTCCAATAGATTTCCTAAGCACTAGTGTTTTAAGGAACAGCTTAAAAAGAGAATCCTAATGTGATTTCTTTATAATGGGGGTGTTCCTAAACTTATCCTAGTGTCTAAGCTCTTCTCCAGGGCTGGACCCTCAAATAATATTCCTTTACGTGCTAAGGGGTATCTAGGGACTGGGATAGGTTTAATAACTACCCTAACCCTATCGCGTACCCTAACCCTAACTCCTACCCTAACCCTAACACGTACCCTAATCCTAACACGTACCCTAAACCGAGCTCTAACCCTAACACTAACCCTAACCCTAACCCTAACCCATACCCTACGCCGTACCCGAACCCCTCCCCGAACCCGTACCCTAAGCCGTACCCTAAGCCTAACCCTAAGCCTAACCCTAACCCTAGGCTACCCTTGACTGCTTCTGCCTCCAATAGATTTCCTAAGCACTAGTGTTTTAAGGAACAGATTAAAAAGAGAATCCTAATGTGATTTCTTTATAATGGGTGTGTTCCTTAACTTATCCTAATGTCTAAACTCTTTTCCATGGCTGGACCCCCAAATAATATTCCTTTACGTGTTAAGGGGAATCTAGAGAGTGGGATAGGTTTAATAACTACACTACCCCTAACGCGTACCCTAACCCTAACCCCTACCCTAACCGTAACACGTACCCTAATCCTAACCCGTACCCTAAACCGAGCCCTAACCCTAACACTAACCCTAACGCATACCCTACACCATAAACGAACCCGTCCCCGAACCGAAACCCTAAGCCGTACCCTAAGCCTAACCCTCAGCCTAACCCTAACCCTAGGCTACCCTTAACTGCTTCTGCCTCCAATAGATTTCCTAAGCACTAGTGTTTTAAGGAACAGATTAAAAAGAGAATCCTAATGTGATTTCTTTATAATGGGTGTGTTCCTTATCTTATCCTATTGTCTAAGCTCTTCTCCATGGCTGGACCCTCAAATAATATTCCTTTACGTGCTAAGGGTTATCTAGAGACTGGGATAGGTTTAATAACTACCCAACCCTAACGCGTACCCTAACCCTAACCCCTACCCTAACCCTAACACGTAACCTAATCCTAACCCGTACCCTAAACCGAGCCCTAACCCTAACACTAACCCTAACCCTAACCCTAACCCATACCCTACACCATACACGAACCCGTCCCCGAACCCATACCCTAAGCCGTACGCTAAGCCTAACCCTCAGCCTAACCCTAACCCTAGGCTACCCTTGACTGCTTCTGCCTCCAATAGATTTCCTAAGCACTAGTGTTTTAAGGAACAGATTAAAAAGAGACTCCTAATGTGATTTCTTTATAATGGGTGTGTTCCTTATCTTATCCTAGTGTCTAAGCTCTTCTCCATGGCTGTAGCCTCAAATAATATTCCTTTACGTGCTAAGGGGTATCTAGAGACTGAGATAGGTTTAATAACTTCCTTAACCCTAACGCGTACCCTAACCCTAACTCCTACCCTAACCCTAACACGTACCCTAATCCTAACCCGAACCCTAAACCGAGCCCTAACCCTAACACTAACCCTAACCCTAACCCTAACCCAAACCCTACGCCGTACCCGAACCCCTCACCGAACCCGTAACCTAAGCCGTACCCTAAGCCTAACCGTAAGCCTAACCCTAACCCTAGGCTACCCTTGACTGCTTCTGCCTCCAATAGATTTCCTAAACACTAGTGTTTTAAGGAACAGCTTAAAAAGAGAATCCTAATGTGATTTCTTTATAATGGGTGTGTTCCTTATCTTATCCTAGTGTCTAAACTCTTCTCCATGGCTGGACCCCCAAATAATATTCCTTTACGTGTTCAGGGGTATCTAGAGAGTGGGATAGGTTTAATAACTAACCTACCCCTAACGCGTACCCTAACCCTAACCCCTACCCTAACCCTAACACGTACCCTAAACCTAACCCGTACCCTAAACCGAGCCCTAACCCTAACACTAACCCTAACCCTAACACTAACCCATACCCTACACCATACACGAACCCGTCCCCGAACCCATACCCTAAGCCATACCCTAAGCCTAACCCTCAGCCTAACACTAACCCTAGGCTACCCTTGACTGCTTCTGCCTCCAATAGATTTCCTAAGCACTAGTGTTTTATGGAACAGATTAAAAAGAGAATCCTAATGTGATTTCTTTATAATGGGTGTGTTCCTTATCTTATCCTAGTGTCTAAGCTCTTCTCCATGGCTGGCCACTCAAATAATATTCCTTTACGTGCTAAGGGGTATCTAGAGACTGGGATAGGTTTAATAACTACCCTAACCCTAACGCGTACCCTAACCCTAACTCCGAACCTAACCCTAACACGTACCCTAATCCTCACACGTACCCTAAACCGAGCCCTAACCCTAACACTAACCCTAACCCTAACCCTAACCCATACCCTACGCCATACCCGAACCCCTCCCCGAACCCGTACCCTAAGCCGTACCCTAAGCCTAACCCTCAGCCTAACCCTATCCCTAGGCTACCCTTTACTGCTTCTGCCTCCAATAGATTTCCTAAGCACTAGTGTTTTAAGGAACAGCTTAAAAAGAGAATCCTAATGTGATTTCTTTATAATGGGGGTGTTCCTAATGTTATCCCAGTGTCTAAGCTCTTCTCCAGGGCTGGACCCTCAAATAATATTCCTTTAGGTGCTAAGGGGTTTCTAGAGACTGGGATAGGTTTAATAACTACCCAACCCTAACGTGTACCCTAACCCTAACCCCTACCCTAACCCTAACACGTACCCTAATCCTAACCCGTACCCTAAACCGAGCCCTAACCCTAACACTAACCCTAACACTAACCCTAACCCATACCCTACACCATAAACGAAACCGTCCCCGAACCCAAACCCTAAGCCGTACCCTAAGCCTAACCCTCAGCCTAACCCTAACCCTAGGCTACCCTTGACTGCTTCTGCCTCCAATAGATTTCCTAAGCACTAGTGTTTTAAGGAACAGATTAAAAAGAGACTCCTAATGTGATTTCTTTATAATGGGTGTGTTCCTTATCTTATCCTAGTGTCTAAGCTCTTCTCCATGGCTGGAGCCTCAAATAATATTCCTTTACGTGCTAAGGGGTATCTAGAGACTGAGATAGGTTTAATAACTTCCCTAACCCTAACGCGTACCCTAACCCTAACCCCTACCCTAACCCTAACACGTACCCTAATCCTAACTCGAACCCTAAACCGAGCCCTAACCCTAACACTAACCCTAAACCTAACCCTAACCCAAACCCTACGCCGTACCCGAACCCCTCACCGAACCCGTAACCTAAGCCATACCCTAAGCCTAACCGTAAGCCTAACCCTAACCCTAGGCTACCCTTGACTGCTTCTGCTTCCAATAGATTTCCTAAACACTAGTGTTTTAAAGAACAGCTTAAAAAGAGAATCCTAATGTGATTTCTTTATAATGGGTGTGTTCCTTATCTTATCCTAGTGTCTAAACTCTTCTCCATGGCTGGACCCCAAATAATATTCCTTTACGTGTTAAGGGGTATCTAGAGAGTGGGATAGGTTTAATAACTACCCTACCCCTAACGCGTACCCTAACCCTGACCCCTACCCTAACCCTAACACGTACCCTAATCCTAACCCGTACCCTAAACCGAGCCCTAACCCTAACACTAACCCTAACCCTAACACTAACCCATACCCTACACCATACACGAACCCGTCCCCGAACCCATACCCTAAGCCGTACCCTAAGCCTAACCCTCAGCCTAACCCTAACCCTAGGCTACCCTTGACTGCTTCTGCCTCCAATAGATTTCCTAAGCACTAGTGTTTTAAGGAACAGCTTAAAAAGAGAATCCTAATGTGATTTCTTTATAATGGGGGTGTTCCTAAACTTATCCTAGTGTCTAAGCTCTTCTCCAGGGCTGGACCCTCAAATAATATTCCTTTAGGTGCTAAGGGGTATCTAGAGACAGGGATAGGTTTAATAACTACCCAACCCTAACGTGTACCCTAACCCTAACCCCTACCCTAACCCTAACACATACCCTAATCCTAACCCGTACCCTAAACCGAGCCCTAACCCTAACACTAACCCTAACCCTAACCCTAACCCATACCCTACGCCGTACCCGAACACCACCCCGAACCCGTACCCTAAGCCGTACCCTAAGCCTAACCCTAAGCCTAACCCTAACCCTAGGCTACCCTTGACTGCTTCTGCCTCCAATAGATTTCCTAAGCACAAGTGTTTTAAGGAACAGCTTAAAAAGAGAATCCTAAAGTGATTTCTTTATAATGGGTGTGTTCCTTGTCTTATCCTAGTGTCTAAGCTCTTCTCCATGGCTGGACCCTCAAATAATATTCCTTTACGTGCTAAGGGGTATCTAGGGACTGGGATAGGTTTAATAACTACCCTAACCCTATCGCGTACCCTAACCCTAACTCCTACCCTAACCCTAACACGTACCCTAATCCTAACACGTACCCTAAACCGAGCTCTAACCCTAACACTAACCCTAACCCTAACTCTAACCCATACCCTACGCCGTACCCGAACCCCTCCCCGAACCCGTACCCTAAGCCGTACCCTAAGCCTAACCCTAAGCCTAACCCTAACCCTAGGCTACCCTTGACTGCTTCTGCCTCCAATAGATTTCCTAAGCACTAGTGTTTTAAGGAACAGATTAAAAAGAGAATCCTAATGTGATTTCTTTATAATGGGGGTGTTCCTTATCTTATCCTAATGTCTAAACTCTTTTCCATGGCTGGACCCCCAAATAATATTCCTTTACGTGTTAAGGGGTATCTAGAGAGTGGGATAGGTTTAATAACTACACTACCCCTAACGCGTACCCTAACCCTAACCCCTACCCTAACCCTAACACGTACCCTAATCCTAACCCGTACCCTAAACCGAGCCCTAACCCTAACACTAACCCTAACACTAACCCTAACCCATACCCTACACCATAAACGAACCCGTCCCCGAACCCAAACCCTAAGCCGTACCCTAAGCCTAACCCTCAGCCTAACCCTAACCCTAGGCTACCCTTGACTGCTTCTGCCTCCAATAGATTTCCTAAGCACTAGTGTTTTAAGGAACAGATTAAAAAGAGAATCCTAATGTGATTTCTTTATAATGGGTGTGTTCCTTATCTTATCCTAGTGTCTAAGCTCTTCTCCATGGCTGGACCCTCAAATAATATTCCTTTACGTGCTAAGGGTTATCTAGAGACTGGGATAGGTTTAATAACTATCCAACCCTAACGCGTACCCTAACCCTAACCCCTACCCTAACCCTAACACGTACCCTAATCCTAACCCGTACCCTAAACCGAGCCCTAACTCTAACACTAACCCTAACCCCAACCCTAACCCATACCCTACACCATACACGAACCCGTCCCCGAACCCATACCCTAAGCCGTACCCTAAGCCTAAACCTCAGCCTAACCCTAACCCTAGGCTACCCTTGACTGCTTCTGCCTCCAATAGATTTCCTAAGCACTAGTGTTTTAAGGAACAGATTAAAAAGAGACTCCTAATGTGATTTCTTTATAATGGGTGTGTTCCTTATCTTATCCTAGTGTCTAAGCTCTTCTCCATGGCTGGAGCCTCAAATAATATTCCTTTACGTGCTAAGGGGTATCTAGAGACTGAGATAGGTTTAATAACTTCCCTAACCCTAACGCGTACCCTAACCCTAACACCTACCCTAACCCTAACACGTACCCTAATCCTAACTCGAACCCTAAACCGAGCCCTAACCCTGACACTAACCCTAACCCTAACCCTAACCCAAACCCTACGCCGTACCCGAACCCCTCACCGAACCCGTCACCTAAGCCGTACCCTAAGCCTAACCGTAAGCCTAACCCTAACCGTAGGCTACCCTTGACTGCTTCTGCCTCCAATAGATTTCCTAAACACTAGTGTTTTAAGGAACAGCTTAAAAAGAGAATCCTAATGTGATTTCTTTATAATGGGTGTGTTCCTTATCTTATCCTAGTGTCTAAACACTTCTCCATGGCTGGACCCCAAATAATATTCCTTTACGTGTTAAGGGGTATCTAGAGAGTGGGATAGGTTTAATAACTACCCTACCCCTAACGCGTACCCTAACCCTGACCCCAACCCTAACCCTAACACGTACCCTAATCCTAACCCGTACCCTAAACCGAGCCCTAACCCTAACACTAACCCTAACCCTAACACTAACCCATACCCTACACCATACACGAACCCGTCCCCGAACCCATACCCTAAGCCGTACCCTAAGCCTAACCCTCAGCCTAACCCTAACCCTAGGCTACCCTTGACTGCTTCTGCCTCCAATAGATTTCCTAAGCACTAGTGTTTTAAGGAACAGCTTAAAAAGAGAATCCTAATGTGATTTCTTTATAATGGGGGTGTTCCTAATCTTATCCTAGTGTCTAAGCTCTTCTCCAGGGCTGGACCCTCAAATAATATTCCTTTAGGTGCTAAGGGGTATCTAGAGACTGGGATAGGTTTAATAACTACCCAACCCTAACGTGTACCCTAACCCTAACCTCTACCCTAACCCTAACACGTACCCTAATCCTAACCCGTACCCTAAACCGAGCCCTAACCCTAACACTAACCCTAACCCTAACCCTAACCCAAACCCTATGCCGTACCCGAACCCCTCAACGAACCCGTACCCTAAGCCGTACCCTAAGCCTAACCGTAAGCCTAACCCTAACCCTAGGCTACCCTTGAAGGCTTTTGCCTCCAATAGATTTCCTAAGCACTAGTGTTTTAAGGAACAGATTAAAAAGAGAATCCTAATGTGATTTCTTTATAATGGGTGTGTTCCTTATCTTATCCTAGTGTCTAAGCTCTTCTCCATGGCTGGACCCTCAAATAATATTCCTTTACGTGCTAAGGGGTATCTAGAGACTGGGATAGGTTTAATAACTACCCTAACCCTAACGCGTACCCTAACCCTAACTCCTACCCTAACCCTAACACGTACCCTAATCCTAACCCGAACCCTAAACCGAGCCCTAACCCTAACACTAACCCTAACCCTAACACTAACCCATACCCTACACCATACACGAACCCGTCCCCGAACCCATACCCTAAGCCGTACCCTAAGCCTAACCTTCAGCCTAACACTAACCCTAGGCTACCCTTGACTGCTTCTGCCTCCAATAGATTTCCTAAGCACTAGTGTTTTATGGAACAGCTTAAAAAGAGAATCCTAATGTGATTTCTTTATAATGGGTGTGTTCCTTGTCTTATCCTAGTGTCTAAGCTCTTCTCCATGGCTGGACCCTCAAATAATATTCCTTTACGTGCTAAGGGGTATCTAGGGACTGGGATAGGTTTAATAACTACCCTAAACCTATCGCGTACCCTAACCCTAACTCCTACCCTAACCCTAACACGTACCCTAATCCTAACACGTAACCTAAACCGAGCTCTAACCCTAACACTAACCCTAACCCTAACCCTAACCCATACCCTAAGCCGTACCCGAACCCCTCCCCGAACCCGTACCCTAAGCCGTACCCTAAGCCTAACCCTAAGCCTAACCCTAACCCTAGGCTACCCTTGACTGCTTCTGCCTCCAATAGATTTCCTAAGCACTAGTGTTTTAAGGAACAGATTAAGAAGAGAATCCTAATGTGATTTCTTTATAATGGGTGTGTTCCTTATCTTATCCTAATGTCTAAACTCTTTTCCATGGCTGGACCCCCAAATAATATTCCTTTACGTGTTAAGGGGTATCTAGAGAGTGGGATAGGTTTAATAACTACACTACCCCTAATGCGTACCCTAACCCTAACCCCTACCCTAACCCTAACACGTACCCTAATCCTAACCCGTACCCTAAACCGAGCCCTAACCCTAACACTAACCCTAACGCATACTCTACAGCATAAACGAACCCGTCCCCGAACCGAAACCCTAAGCCGTACCCTAAGCCTAACCCTCAGCCTAACCCTAACCCTAGGCTACCCTTAACTGCTTCTGCCTCCAATAGATTTCCTAAGCACTAGTGTTTTAAGGAACAGATTAAAAAGAGAATCCTAATGTGATTTCTTTATAATGGGTGTGTTCCTTATCTTATCCTATTGTCTAAGCTCTTCTCCATGGCTGGACCCTCAAATAATATTCCTTTACGTGCTAAGGGTTATCTAGAGACTGGGATAGGTTTAATAACTACCCAACCCTAACGCGTACCCTAACCCTAACCCCTACCCTAACCCTAACACGTAACCTAATCCTAACCCGTACCCTAAACCGAGCCCTAACCCTAACACTAACCCTAACCCTAACCCTAACCCATACCCTACACCATACACGAACCCGTCCCCGAACCCATACCCTAAGCCGTATGCTAAGCCTAACCCTCAGCCTAACCCTAACCCTAGGCTACCCTTGACTGCTTCTGCCTCCAATAGATTTCCTAAGCACTAGTGTTTTAAGGAACAAATTAAAAAGAGACTCCTAATGTGATTTCTTTATAATGGGTGTGTTCCTTATCTTATCCTAGTGTCTAAGCTCTTCTCCATGGCTGTAGCCTCAAATAATATTCCTTTACGTGCTAAGGGGTATCTAGAGACTGAGATAGGTTTAATAACTTCCCTAACCCTAACGCGTACCCTAACCCTAACTCCTACCCTAACCCTAACACGTACCCTAATCCTAACCCGAACCCTAAACCGAGCCCTAACCCTAACACTAACCCTAACCCTAACCCTAACCCAAACCCTACGCCGTACCCGAACCCCTCACCGAACCCGTAACCTAAGCCGTACCCTAAGCCTAACCGTAAGCCTAACCCTAACCCTAGGCTACCCTTGACTGCTTCTGCCTCCAATAGATTTCCTAAACACTAGTGTTTTAAGGAACAGCTTAAAAAGAGAATCCTAATGTGATTTCTTTATAATGGGTGTGTTCCTTATCTTATCCTAGTGTCTAAACTCTTCTCCATGGCTGGACCCCCAAATAATATTCCTTTACGTGTTCAGGGGTATCTAGAGAGTGGGATAGGTTTAATAACTAACCTACCCCTAACGCGTACCCTAACCCTAACCCCTACCCTAACCCTAACACGTACCCTAAACCTAACCCGTACCCTAAACCGAGCCCTAACCCTAACACTAACCCTAACCCTAACACTAACCCATACCCTACACCATACACGAACCCGTCCCCGAACCCATACCCTAAGCCATACCCTAAGCCTATCCCTCAGCCTAACACTAACCCTAGGCTACCCTTGACTGCTTCTGCCTCCAATAGATTTCCTAAGCACTAGTGTTTTATGGAACAGATTAAAAAGAGAATCCTAATGTGATTTCTTTATAATGGGTGTGTTCCTTATCTTATCCTAGTGTCTAAGCTCTTCTCCATGGCTGGCCACTCAAATAATATTCCTTTACGTGCTAAGGGGTATCTAGAGACTGGGATAGGTTTAATAACTACCCTAACCCTAACGCGTACCCTAACCCTAACTCCGAACCTAACCCTAACACGTACCCTAAACCGAGCCCTAACCCTAACACTAACCCTAACCCTAACCCTAACCCATACCCTACGCCATACCCGAACCCCTCCCCGAACCCGTACCCTAAGCCGTACCCTAAGCCTAACCCTCAGCCTAACCCTATCCCTAGGCTACCCTTTACTGCTTCTGCCTCCAATAGATTTCCTAAGCACTAGTGTTTTAAGGAACAGCTTAAAAAGAGAATCCTAATGTGATTTCTTTATAATGGGGGTGTTCCTAATGTTATCCCAGTGTCTAAGCTCTTCTCCAGGGCTGGACCCTCAAATAATATTCCTTTAGGTGCTAAGGGGTTTCTAGAGACTGGGATAGGTTTAATAACTACCCAACCCTAACGTGTACCCTAACCCTAACCCCTACCCTAACCCTAACACGTACCCTAATCCTAACCCGTACCCTAAACCGAGCCCTAACCCTAACACTAACCCTAACACTAACCCTAACCCATACCCTACACCATAAACGAAACCGTCCCCGAACCCAAACCCTAAGCCGTACCCTAAGCCTAACCCTCAGCCTAACCCTAACCCTAGGCTACCCTTGACTGCTTCTGCCTCCAATAGATTTCCTAAGCACTAGTGTTTTAAGGAACAGATTAAAAAGAGACTCCTAATGTGATTTCTTTATAATGGGTGTGTTCCTTATCTTATCCTAGTGTCTAAGCTCTTCTCCATGGCTGGAGCCTCAAATAATATTCCTTTACGTGCTAAGGGGTATCTAGAGACTGAGATAGGTTTAATAACTTCCCTAACCCTAACGCGTACCCTAACCCTAACCCCTACCCTAACCCTAACACGTACCCTAATCCTAACTCGAACCCTAAACCGAGCCCTAACCCTAACACTAACCCTAAACCTAACCCTAACCCAAACCCTACGCCGTACCCGAACCCCTCACCGAACCCGTAACCTAAGCCGTACCCTAAGCCTAACCGTAAGCCTAACCCTAACCCTAGGCTACCCTTGACTGCTTCTGCTTCCAATAGATTTCCTAAACACTAGTGTTTTAAAGAACAGCTTAAAAAGAGAATCCTAATGTGATTTCTTTATAATGGGTGTGTTCCTTATCTTATCCTAGTGTCTAAACTCTTCTCCATGGCTGGACCCCAAATAATATTCCTTTACGTGTTAAGGGGTATCTAGAGAGTGGGATAGGTTTAATAACTACCCTACCCCTAACGCGTACCCTAACCCTGACCCCTACCCTAACCCTAACACGTACCCTAATCCTAACCCGTACCCTAAACCGAGCCCTAACCCTAACACTAACCCTAACCCTAACACTAACCCATACCCTACACCATACACGAACCCGTCCCCGAACCCATACCCTAAGCCGTACCCTAAGCCTAACCCTCAGCCTAACCCTAACCCTAGGCTACCCTTGACTGCTTCTGCCTCCAATAGATTTCCTAAGCACTAGTGTTTTAAGGAACAGCTTAAAAAGAGAATCCTAATGTGATTTCTTTATAATGGGGGTGTTCCTAAACTTATCCTAGTGTCTAAGCTCTTCTCCAGGGCTGGACCCTCAAATAATATTCCTTTAGGTGCTAAGGGGTATCTAGAGACAGGGATAGGTTTAATAACTACCCAACCCTAACGTGTACCCTAACCCTAACCCCTACCCTAACCCTAACACATACCCTAATCCTAACCCGTACCCTAAACCGAGCCCTAACCCTAACACTAACCCTAACCCTAACCCTAACCCATACCCTACGCCGTACCCGAACACCACCCCGAACCCGTACCCTAAGCCGTACCCTAAGCCTAACCCTAAGCCTAACCCTAACCCTAGGCTACCCTTGACTGCTTCTGCCTCCAATAGATTTCCTAAGCACAAGTGTTTTAAGGAACAGCTTAAAAAGAGAATCCTAATGTGATTTCTTTATAATGGGTGTGTTCCTTGTCTTATCCTAGTGTCTAAGCTCTTCTCCATGGCTGGAGCCTCAAATAATATTCCTTTACGTGCTAAGGGGTATCTAGGGACTGGGATAGGTTTAATAACTACCCTAACCCTATCGCGTACCCTAACCCTAACTCCTACCCTAACCCTAACACGTACCCTAATCCTAACACGTACCCTAAACCGAGCTCTAACCCTAACACTAACCCTAACCCTAACTCTAACCCATACCCTACGCCGTACCCGAACCCCTCCCCGAACCCGTACCCTAAGACGTACCCTAAGCCTAACCCTAAGCCTAACCCTAACCCTAGGCTACCCTTGACTGCTTCTGCCTCCAATAGATTTCCTAAGCACTAGTGTTTTAAGGAACAGATTAAAAAGAGAATCCTAATGTGATTTCTTTATAATGGGGGTGTTCCTTATCTTATCCTAATGTCTAAACTCTTTTCCATGGCTGGACCCCCAAATAATATTCCTTTACGTGTTAAGGGGTATCTAGAGAGTGGGATAGGTTTAATAACTACACTACCCCTAACGCGTACCCTAACCCTAACCCCTACCCTAACCCTAACACGTACCCTAATCCTAACCCGTACCCTAAACCGAGCCCTAACCCTAACACTAACCCTAACACTAACCCTAACCCATACCCTACACCATAAACGAACCCGTCCCCGAACCCAAACCCTAAGCCGTACCCTAAGCCTAACCCTCAGCCTAACCCTAACCCTAGGCTACCCTTGACTGCTTCTGCCTCCAATAGATTTCCTAAGCACTAGTGTTTTAAGGAACAGATTAAAAAGAGAATCCTAATGTGATTTCTTTATAATGGGTGTGTTCCTTATCTTATCCTAGTGTCTAAGCTCTTCTCCATGGCTGGACCCTCAAATAATATTCCTTTACGTGCTAAGGGTTATCTAGAGACTGGGATAGGTTTAATAACTATCCAACCCTAACGCGTACCCTAACCCTAACCCCTACCCTAACCCTAACACGTACCCTAATCCTAACCCGTACCCTAAACCGAGCCCTAACTCTAACACTAACCCTAACCCCAACCCTAACCCATACCCTACACCATACACGAACCCGTCCCCGAACCCATACCCTAAGCCGTACCCTAAGCCTAAACCTCAGCCTAACCCTAACCCTAGGCTACCCTTGACTGCTTCTGCCTCCAATAGATTTCCTAAGCACTAGTGTTTTAAGGAACAGATTAAAAAGAGACTCCTAATGTGATTTCTTTATAATGGGTGTGTTCCTTATCTTATCCTAGTGTCTAAGCTCTTCTCCATGGCTGGAGCCTCAAATAATATTCCTTTACGTGCTAAGGGGTATCTAGAGACTGAGATAGGTTTAATAACTTCCCTAACCCTAACGCGTACCCTAACCCTAACACCTACCCTAACCCTAACACGTACCCTAATCCTAACTCGAACCCTAAACCGAGCCCTAAACCTGACACTAACCCTAACCCTAACCCTAACCCAAACCCTACGCCGTACCCGAACCCCTCACCGAACCCGTCACCTAAGCCGTACCCTAAGCCTAACCGTAAGCCTAACCCTAACCCTAGGCTACCCTTGACTGCTTCTGCCTCCAATAGATTTCCTAAACACTAGTGTTTTAAGGAACAGCTTAAAAAGAGAATCCTAATGTGATTTCTTTATAATGGGTGTGTTCCTTATCTTATCCTAGTGTCTAAACACTTCTCCATGGCTGGACCCCAAATAATATTCCTTTACGTGTTAAGGGGTATCTAGAGAGTGGGATAGGTTTAATAACTACCCTACCCCTAACGCGTACCCTAACCCTGACCCCAACCCTAACCCTAACACGTACCCTAATCCTAACCCGTACCCTAAACCGAGCCCTAACCCTAACACTAACCCTAACCCTAACACTAACCCATACCCTACACCATACACGAACCCGTCCCCGAACCCATACCCTAAGCCGTACCCTAAGCCTAACCCTCAGCCTAACCCTAACCCTAGGCTACCCTTGACTGCTTCTGCCTCCAATAGATTTCCTAAGCACTAGTGTTTTAAGGAACAGCTTAAAAAGAGAATCCTAATGTGATTTCTTTATAATGGGGGTGTTCCTAATCTTATCCTAGTGTCTAAGCTCTTCTCCAGGGCTGGACCCTCAAATAATATTCCTTTAGGTGCTAAGGGGTATCTAGAGACTGGGATAGGTTTAATAACTACCCAACCCTAACGTGCACCCTAACCCTAACCTCTACCCTAACCCTAACACGTACCCTAATCCTAACCCGTACCCTAAACCGAGCCCTAACCCTAACACTAACCCTAACCCTAACCCTAACCCAAACCCTATGCCGTACCCGAACCCCTCAACGAACCCGTACCCTAAGCCGTACCCTAAGCCTAACCGTAAGCCTAACCCTAACCCTAGGCTACCCTTGAAGGCTTTTGCCTCCAATAGATTTCCTAAGCACTAGTGTTTTAAGGAACAGATTAAAAAGAGAATCCTAATGTGATTTCTTTATAATGGGTGTGTTCCTTATCTTATCCTAGTGTCTAAGCTCTTCTCCATGGCTGGACCCTCAAATAATATTCCTTTACGTGCTAAGGGGTATCTAGAGACTGGGATAGGTTTAATAACTACCCTAACCCTAACGCGTACCCTAACCCTAACTCCTACCCTAACCCTAACACGTACCCTAATCCTAACCCGAACCCTAAACCGAGCCCTAACCCTAACACTAACCCTAACCCTAACACTAACCCATACCCTACACCATACACGAACCCGTCCCCGAACCCATACCCTAAGCCGTACCCTAAGCCTAACCTTCAGCCTAACACTAACCCTAGGCTACCCTTGACTGCTTCTGCCTCCAATAGATTTCCTAAGCACTAGTGTTTTATGGAACAGCTTAAAAAGAGAATCCTAATGTGATTTCTTTATAATGGGTGTGTTCCTTGTCTTATCCTAGTGTCTAAGCTCTTCTCCATGGCTGGACCCTCAAATAATATTCCTTTACGTGCTAAGGGGTATCTAGGGACTGGGATAGGTTTAATAACTACCCTAAACCTATCGCGTACCCTAACCCTAACTCCTACCCTAACCCTAACACATACCCTAATCCTAACACGTAACCTAAACCGAGCTCTAACCCTAACACTAACCCTAACCCTAACCCTAACCCATACCCTAAGCCGTACCCGAACCCCTCCCCGAACCCGTACCCTAAGCCGTACCCTAAGCCTAACCCTAAGCCTAACCCTAACCCTAGGCTACCCTTGACTGCTTCTGCCTCCAATAGATTTCCTAAGCACTAGTGTTTTAAGGAACAGATTAAGAAGAGAATCCTAATGTGATTTCTTTATAATGGGTGTGTTCCTTATCTTATCCTAATGTCTAAACTCTTTTCCATGGCTGGACCCCCAAATAATATTCCTTTACGTGTTAAGGGGTATCTAGAGAGTGGGATAGGTTTAATAACTACACTACCCCTAATGCGTACCCTAACCCTAACCCCTACCCTAACCCTAACACGTACCCTAATCCTAACCCGTACCCTAAACCGAGCCCTAACCCTAACACTAACCCTAACACTAACCCTAACCCATACCCTACACCATAAACGAACCCGTCTCCGAACCCAAACCCTAAGCCGTACCCTAAGCCTAACCCTCAGCCTAACCCTAACCCTAGGCTACCCTTGACTGCTTCTGCCTCCAATAGATTTCCTAAGCACTAGTGTTTTAAAGAACAGATTAAAAAGAGAATCCTAATGTGATTTCTTTATAATGGGTGTGTTCCTTATGTTATCCTAGTGTCTAAGCTCTTCTCCATGGCTGGACCCTCAAATAATATTCCTTTACGTGCTAAGGGTTATCTAGAGACTGGGATCGGTTTAATAACTACCCAACCCTAACGCGTACCCTAACCCTAACCCCTACCCTAACCCTAACACGTACCCTAATCCTAACCCGTAACCTAAACCGAGCCCTAACCCTAACACTAACCCTAACCCTAACCCTAACCCATACCCTACACCATACACGAACCAGTCCCCGAACCCATACCCTAAGCCGTACCCTAAGCCTAACAGTCAGCCTAACCCTAACCCTAGGCTACCCTTGACTGCTTCTGCCTCCAATAGATTTCCTAAGCACTAGTGTTTTAAGGAACAGATTAAAAAGAGACTCCTAATGTGATTTCTTTATAATGGGTGTGTTCCTTATCTTATCCTAGTGTCTAAGCTCTTCTCCATGGCTGGAGCCTCAAATAATATTCCTTTACGTGCTAAGGGGTGTCTAGAGACTGAGATAGGTTTAATAACTTCCCTAACCCTAACGCGTACCCTAACCCTAACTCCTACCCTAACCCTAACACGTACCCTAATCCTAACTCGAACCCTAAACCGAGCCCTAACCCTAACACTAACCCTAAACCTAACCCTAACCCAAACCCTACGCCGTACCCGAACCCCTCACCGAACCCGTAACCTAAGCCGTACCCTAGCGTAACCGTAAGCCTAACCCTAACCCTAGGCTACCCTTGACTGCTTCTGCTTCCAATAGATTTCCTAAACACTAGTGTTTTAAAGAACAGCTTAAAAAGAGAATCCTAATGTGATTTCTTTATAATGGGTGTGTTCCTTATCTTATCCTAGTGTCTAAACACTTCTCCATGGCTGGACCCCAAATAATATTCCTTTACGTGTTAAGGGGTATCTAGAGAATGGGATAGGTTTAATAACTACCCTACCCCTAACGCGTACCCTAACCCTGACCCCTACCCTAACCCTAACACGTACCCTAATCCTAACCCGTACCCTAAACCGAGCCCTAACCCTAACACTAACCCTAACCCTAACACTAACCCATACCCTACACCATACACGAACCCGTCCCCGAACCCATACCCTAAGCCGTACCCTAAGCCTAACCCTCAGCCTAACCCTAACCCTAGGCTACCCTTGACTGCTTCTGCCTCCAATAGATTTCCTAAGCACTAGTGTTTTAAGGAACAGCTTAAAAAGAGAATCCTAATGTGATTTCTTTATAATGGGGGTGTTCCTAAACTTATCCTAGTGTCTAAGCTCTTCTCCAGGGCTGGACCCTCAAATAATATTCCTTTACGTGCTAAGGGGTATCTAGGGACTGGGATAGGTTTAATAACTACCCTAACCCTATCGCGTACCCTAACCCTAACTCCTACCCTAACCCTAACACGTACCCTAATCCTAACACGTACCCTAAACCGAGCTCTAACCCTAACACTAACCCTAACCCTAACCCTAACCCATACCCTACGCCGTACCCGAACCCCTCCCCGAACCCGTACCCTAAGCCGTACCCTAAGCCTAACCCTAAGCCTAACCCTAACCCTAGGCTACCCTTGACTGCTTCTGCCTCCAATAGATTTCCTAAGCACTAGTGTTTTAAGGAACAGATTAAAAAGAGAATCCTAATGTGATTTCTTTATAATGGGTGTGTTCCTTAACTTATCCTAATGTCTAAACTCTTTTCCATGGCTGGACCCCCAAATAATATTCCTTTACGTGTTAAGGGGAATCTAGAGAGTGGGATAGGTTTAATAACTACACTACCCCTAACGCGTACCCTAACCCTAACCCCTACCCTAACCGTAACACGTACCCTAATCCTAACCCGTACCCTAAACCGAGCCCTAACCCTAACACTAACCCTAACGCATACCCTACAGCATAAACGAACCCGTCCCCGAACCGAAACCCTAAGCCGTACCCTAAGCCTAACCCTCAGCCTAACCCTAACCCTAGGCTACCCTTAACTGCTTCTGCCTCCAATAGATTTCCTAAGCACTAGTGTTTTAAGGAACAGATTAAAAAGAGAATCCTAATGTGATTTCTTTATAATGGGTGTGTTCCTTATCTTATCCTATTGTCTAAGCTCTTCTCCATGGCTGGACCCTCAAATAATATTCCTTTACGTGCTAAGGGTTATCTAGAGACTGGGATAGGTTTAATAACTACCCAACCCTAACGCGTACCCTAACCCTAACCCCTACCCTAACCCTAACACGTAACCTAATCCTAACCCGTACCCTAAACCGAGCCCTAACCCTAACACTAACCCTAACCCTAACCCTAACCCATACCCTACACCATACACGAACCCGTCCCCGAACCCATACCCTAAGCCGTACGCTAAGCCTAACCCTCAGCCTAACCCTAACCCTAGGCTACCCTTGACTGCTTCTGCCTCCAATAGATTTCCTAAGCACTAGTGTTTTAAGGAACAGATTAAAAAGAGACTCCTAATGTGATTTCTTTATAATGGGTGTGTTCCTTATCTTATCCTAGTGTCTAAGCTCTTCTCCATGGCTGTAGCCTCAAATAATATTCCTTTACGTGCTAAGGGGTATCTAGAGACTGAGATAGGTTTAATAACTTCCCTAACCCTAACGCGTACCCTAACCCTAACTCCTACCCTAACCCTAACACGTACCCTAATCCTAACCCGAACCCTAAATCGAGCCCTAACCCTAACACTAACCCTAACCCTAACCCTAACCCAAACCCTACGCCGTACCCGAACCCCTCACCGAACCCGTAACCTAAGCCGTACCCTAAGCCTAACCGTAAGCCTAACCCTAACCCTAGGCTACCCTTGACTGCTTCTGCCTCCAATAGATTTCCTAAACACTAGTGTTTTAAGGAACAGCTTAAAAAGAGAATCCTAATGTGATTTCTTTATAATGGGTGTGTTCCTTATCTTATCCTAGTGTCTAAACTCTTCTCCATGGCTGGACCCCCAAATAATATTCCTTTACGTGTTCAGGGGTATCTAGAGAGTGGGATAGGTTTAATAACTAACCTACCCCTAACGCGTACCCTAACCCTAACCCCTACCCTAACCCTAACACGTACCCTAAACCTAACCCGTACCCTAAACCGAGCCCTAACCCTAACACTAACCCTAACCCTAACACTAACCCATACCCTACACCATACACGAACCCGTCCCCGAACCCATACCCTAAGCCATACCCTAAGCCTAACCCTCAGCCTAACACTAACCCTAGGCTACCCTTGACTGCTTCTGCCTCCAATAGATTTCCTAAGCACTAGTGTTTTATGGAACAGATTAAAAAGAGAATCCTAATGTGATTTCTTTATAATGGGTGTGTTCCTTATCTTATCCTAGTGTCTAAGCTCTTCTCCATGGCTGGCCACTCAAATAATATTCCTTTACGTGCTAAGGGGTATCTAGAGACTGGGATAGGTTTAATAACTACCCTAACCCTAACGCGTACCCTAACCCTAACTCCGAACCTAACCCTAACACGTACCCTAATCCTAACACGTACCCTAAACCGAGCCCTAACCCTAACACTAACCCTAACCCTAACCCTAACCCATACCCTACGCCATACCCGAACCCCTCCCCGAACCCGTACCCTAAGCCGTACCCTAAGCCTAACCCTCAGCCTAACCCTATCCCTAGGCTACCCTTTACTGCTTCTGCCTCCAATAGATTTCCTAAGCACTAGTGTTTTAAGGAACAGCTTAAAAAGAGAATCCTAATGTGATTTCTTTATAATGGGGGTGTTCCTAATGTTATCCCAGTGTCTAAGCTCTTCTCCAGGGCTGGACCCTCAAATAATATTCCTTTAGGTGCTAAGGGGTTTCTAGAGACTGGGATAGGTTTAATAACTACCCAACCCTAACGTGTACCCTAACCCTAACCCCTACCCTAACCCTAACACGTACCCTAATCCTAACCCGTACCCTAAACCGAGCCCTAACCCTAACACTAACCCTAACACTAACCCTAACCCATACCCTACACCATAAACGAAACCGTCCCCGAACCCAAACCCTAAGCCGTACCCTAAGCCTAACCCTCAGCCTAACCCTAACCCTAGGCTACCCTTGACTGCTTCTGCCTCCAATAGATTTCCTAAGCACTAGTGTTTTAAGGAACAGATTAAAAAGAGACTCCTAATGTGATTTCTTTATAATGGGTGTGTTCCTTATCTTATCCTAGTGTCTAAGCTCTTCTCCATGGCTGGAGCCTCAAATAATATTCCTTTACGTGCTAAGGGGTATCTAGAGACTGAGATAGGTTTAATAACTTCCCTAACCCTAACGCGTACCCTAACCCTAACTCCTACCCTAACCCTAACACGTACCCTAATCCTAACTCGAACCCTAAACCGAGCCCTAACCCTAACACTAACCCTAAACCTAACCCTAACCCAAACCCTACGCCGTACCCGAACCCCTCACCGAACCCGTAACCTAAGCCGTACCCTAAGCCTAACCGTAAGCCTAACCCTAACCCTAGGCTACCCTTGACTGCTTCTGCTTCCAATAGATTTCCTAAACACTAGTGTTTTAAAGAACAGCTTAAAAAGAGAATCCTAATGTGATTTCTTTATAATGGGTGTGTTCCTAATCTTATCCTAGTGTCTAAACTCTTCTCCATGGCTGGACCCCAAATAATATTCCTTTACGTGTTAAGGGGTATCTAGAGAGTGGGATAGGTTTAATAACTACCCTACCCCTAACGCGTACCCTAACCCTGACCCCTACCCTAACCCTAACACGTACCCTAATCCTAACCCGTACCCTAAACCGAGCCCTAACCCTAACACTAACCCTAACCCTAACACTAACCCATACCCTACACCATACACGAACCCGTCCCCGAACCCATACCCTAAGCCGTACCCTAAGCCTAACCCTCAGCCTAACCCTAACCCTAGGCTACCCTTGACTGCTTCTGCCTCCAATAGATTTCCTAAGCACTAGTGTTTTAAGGAACAGCTTAAAAAGAGAATCCTAATGTGATTTCTTTATAATGGGGGTGTTCCTAAACTTATCCTAGTGTCTAAGCTCTTCTCCAGGGCTGGACCCTCAAATAATATTCCTTTAGGTGCTAAGGGGTATCTAGAGACAGGGATAGGTTTAATAACTACCCAACCCTAACGTGTACCCTAACCCTAACCCCTACCCTAACCCTAACACATACCCTAATCCTAACCCGTACCCTAAACCGAGCCCTAACCCTAACACTAACCCTAACCCTAACCCTAACCCATACCCTACGCCGTACCCGAACACCACCCCGAACCCGTACCCTAAGCCGTACCCTAAGCCTAACCCTAAGCCTAACCCTAACCCTAGGCTACCCTTGACTGCTTCTGCCTCCAATAGATTTCCTAAGCACAAGTGTTTTAAGGAACAGCTTAAAAAGAGAATCCTAATGTGATTTCTTTATAATGGGTGTGTTCCTTATCTTATCCTAGTGTCTAAACTCTTCTCCATGGCTGGACCCCCAAATAATATTCCTTTACGTGTTAAGGGGTATCTAGAGAGTGGGATAGGTTTAATAACTACCCTACCCCTAACGCGTACCCTAACCCTAACACGTACCCTAATCCTAACCCGTACCCTAAACCGAGCCCTAACCCTAACACTAACCCTAACCCTAACCCTAACCCAAACCCTATGCCGTACCCGAACCCCTCAACGAACCCGTACCCTAAGCCGTACCCTAAGCCTAACCGTAAGCCTAACCCTAACCCTAGGCTACCCTTGAAGGCTTTTGCCTCCAATAGATTTCCTAAGCACTAGTGTTTTAAGGAACAGATTAAAAAGAGAATCCTAATGTGATTTCTTTATAATGAGTGTGTTCCTTATCTTATCCTAGTGTCTAAACTCTTCTCCATGGCTGGACCCCCAAATAATATTCCTTTACGTGTTAAGGGGTATCTAGAGAGTGGGATAGGTTTAATAACTAACCTACCCCTAACGCGTACCCTAACCCTAACCCCTACCCTAACCCTAACACATACCCTAAACCTAACCCGTACCCTAAACCGAGCCCTAACCCTAACACTAACCCTAACCCTAACACTAACCCATACCCTACACCATACACGAACCCGTCCCCGAGCCCATACCCTAAGCCGTACCCTAAGCCTTACCCTCAGCCTAACACTAACACTAGGCTACCCTTGACTGCTTCTGCCTCCAATAGATTTCCTAAGCACTAGTGTTTTAAGGAACAGCTTAAAAAGAGAATCCTAATGTGATTTCTTTATAATGGGGGTGTTCCTAATCATATCCTAGTGTCTAAGCTCTTCTCCAGGGCTGGACCCTCAAATAATATTCCTTTAGGTGCTAAGGGGTATCTAGAGACTGGGATAGGTTTAATAACTACCCAACCCTAACGTGTACCCTAACCCTAACCCCTACCCTAACCCTAACACGTACCCTAATCCTAACCCGTACCCTAAACCGAGCCCTAACCCTAACACTAACCCTAACTCTAACCCTAACCCATACCCTACGCCGTACCCGAACCCCTCCCCGAACCCGTACCCTAAGCCGTACCCTAAGCCTAACCCTAAGCCTAACCCTAACCCTAGGCTACCCTTGACTGCTTCTGCCTCCAATAGATTTCCTAAGCACAAGTGTTTTAAGGAACAGCTTAAAAAGAGAATCCTAATGTGATTTCTTTATAATGGGTGTGTTCCTTGTCTTATCCTAGTGTCTAAGCTCTTCTCCATGGCTGGACCCTCAAATAATATTCCTTTACGTGCTAAGAGGTATCTAGGGACTGGGATAGGTTTAATAACTACCCTAACCCTATCGCGTACCCTAACCCTAACTCCTACCCTAACCCTAACACGTACCCTAATCCTAACACGTACCCTAAACCGAGCTCTAACCCTAACACTAACCCTAACCCTAACCCTAACCCATACCCTACGCCGTACCCGAACCCCTCCCCGAACCCGTACCCTAAGCCGTACCCTAAGCCTAACCCTAAGCCTAACCCTAACCCTAGGCTACCCTTGACTGCTTCTGCCTCCAATAGATTTCCTAAGCACTAGTGTTTTAAGGAACAGATTAAAAAGAGAATCCTAATGTGATTTCTTTATAATGGGTGTGTTCCTTATCTTATCCTAGTGTCTAAGATCTTCTCCATGGCTGGACCCTCAAATAATATTCCTTTACGTGCTAAGGGGTATCTAGAGACTGGGATAGGTTTAATAACTACACAATCCTAACGCGTACCCTAACCCTAACCCCTACCCTAACCCTAACACGTACCCTAATCCTAACCCGTACCCTAAACCGAGCCCTAACCCTAACACTAACCCTAACCCTAACCCTAACCCATACCCTACGCCGTACCCGAACCCCCCCCCGAACCCGTACCCTAAGCCGTACCCTAAGCCTAACCCTCAGCCTAACCCTAACCCTAGGCTACCCTTGACTGCTTCTGCCTCCAATAGATTTCCTAAGCACTAGTGTTTTAAGGAACAGCTTAAAAAGAGAATCCTAATGTGATTTCTTTATAATGGGGGTGTTCCTAATCTTATCCCAGTGTCTAAGCTCTTCTCCAGGGCTGGACCCTCAAATAATATTCCTTTAAGTGCTAAGGGGTGTCTAGAGACTGGGATAGGTTTAATAACTACCCAACCCTAACGTGTACCCTAACCCTAACCCCTACCCTAACCCTAACACGTACCCTAATCCTAACCCGTACCCTAAACCGAGCCCTAACACTAACACTAACCCTAACTCTAACCCTAACCCATACCCTACGCCGTACCCGAACCCCTCCCCGAACCCGTACCCTAAGCCGTACCCTAAGCCTAACCCTCAGCCTAACCCTAACCCTAGGCTACCCTAGACTGCTTCTGCCTCCAATAGATTTCCTAAGCACAAGTGTTTTAAGGAACAGCTTACAAAGAGAATCCTAATGTGATTTCTTTATAATGGGTGTGTTCCTTGTCTTATCCTAGTGTCTAAGCTCTTCTCCATGGCTGGCCCCTCAAATAATATTCCTTTACGTGCTAAGGGGTATCTAGGGACTGGGATAGGTATAATAACTACCCTAACCCTATCGCGTACCCTAACCCTAACTCCTACCCTAACCCTAACACGTACCCTAATCCTAAGACGTACCCTAAACCGAGCTCTAACCCTAACACTAACCCTAACCCTAACCCTAACCCATACCCTACGCCGTACCCGAACCCCTCCCCGAACCCGTACCCTAAGCCGTACCCTAAGCCTAACCCTTAGCCTAACCCTAACCCTAGGCTACCCTTGACTGCTTCTGCCTCCAATAGATTGCCTAAGCACTAGTGTTTTAAGGAACAGATTAAAAAGAGAATCCTAATGTGATTTCTTTATAATGGGTGTGTTCCTTATCTTATCCTAGTGTCTAAACTCTTCTCCATGGCTGGACCCCCAAATAATATTCCTTTACGTGTTAAGGGGTATCTAGAGAGTGGGATAGGTTTAATAACTAACCTACCCCTAACGCGTACCCTAACCCTAACACCTACCCTAACCCTAACACGTACCCTAAACCTAACCCGTACCCTAAACCGAGCCCTAACCCTAACACTAACCCTAACCCTAACACTAACCCATACCCTACACCATACACGAACCCGTCCCCGAACCCATACCCTAAGCCGTACCCTAAGCCTAACCCTCAGCCTAACACTAACCCTAGGCTACCCTTGACTGCTTCTGCCTCCAATAGATTTCCTAAGCACTAGTGTTTTAAGGAACAGCTTAAAAAGAGAATCCTAATGTGATTTCTTTATAATGGGGGTGTTCCTAATCATATCCTAGTGTCTAAGCTCTTCTCCAGGGCTGGACCCTCAAATAATATTCCTTTAGGTGCTAAGGGGTATCTAGAGACTGGGATAGGTTTAATAACTACCCAACCCTAACGTGTACCCTAACCCTAACCCCTACCCTAACCCTAACACGTACCCTAATCCTAACCCGTACCCTAAACCGAGCCCTAACCCTAACACTAACCCTAACTCTAACCCTAACCCATACCCTACGCCGTACCCGAACCCCTCCCCGAACCCGTACCCTAAGCCGTACCCTAAGCCTAACCCTAAGCCTAACCCTAACCCTAGGCTACCCTTGACTGCTTCTGCCTCCAATAGATTTCCTAAGCACAAGTGTTTTAAGGAACAGCTTAAAAAGAGAATCCTAATGTGATTTCTTTATAATGGGTGTGTTCCTTGTCTTATCCTAGTGTCTAAGCTCTTCTCCATGGCTGGACCCTCAAATACTATTCCTTTACGTGCTAAGGGGTATCTAGGGACTGGGATAGGTTTAATAACTACCCTAACCCTATCGCGTACCCTAACCCTAACTCCTACCCTAACCCTAACACGTACCCTAATCCTAACACGTACCCTAAACCGAGCTCTAACCCTAACACTCACCCTAACCCTAACCCTAACCCATACCCTACGCCGTACCCTAACCCCTCCCCGAACCCGTACCCTAAGCCGTACCCTAAGCCTAACCCTAAGCCTAACCCTAACCCTAGGCTAACCTTGACTGCTTCTGCCTCCAATAGATTTCCTAAGCACTAGTGTTTTAAGGAACAGATTAAAAAGATAATCCTAATGTGATTTCTTTATAATGGGTGTGTTCCTTATCTTATCCTAGTGTCTAAGCTCTTCTCCATGGCTGGACCCTCAAATAATATTCCTTTACGTGCTAAGGGGTATCTAGAGACTGGGATAGGTTTAATAACTACACAACCCTAACGCGTACCCTAACCCTAACCCCTACCCTAACCCTAACACGTACCCTAATCCTAACCCGTACCCTAAACCGAGCCCTAACCCTAACACTAACCCTAACCCTAACCCTAACCCATACCCTACGCCGTACCCGAACCCCCCCCCGAACCCGTACCCTAAGCCTAACCCTCAGCCTAACCCTAACCCTAGGCTACCCTTGACTGCTTCTGCCTCCAATAGATTTCCTAACCACTAGTGTTTTAAGGAACAGCTTAAAAAGAGAATCCTAATGTGATTTCTTTATAATGGGTGTGTTCCTTATCTTATCCTAGTGTCTAAGCTCTTCTCCATGGCTGGACCCTCAAATAATATTCCTTTACGTGCTAAGGGGTATCTAGAGAGTGGGATAGGTTCAATAACTACCCAACCCTAACGCGTACCCTAACCCTAACCCCTACCCTAACACTAACACGTACCCTAATCCTAACCCGTACCCTAAACCGAGCCCTAACACTAACCCTAACCCTAACCCTAACCCATACCCTACGCCGTACCCGAACCCCTCCCCGAACCCGTACCCTAAGCCGTACCCTAAGCCTAACCCTAAGCCTAACCCTAACCCTAGGCTACCCTTGACTGCTTCTGCCTCCAATAGATTTCCTAACCACTAGTGTTTTAAGGAACAGATTAAAAAGAGAATCCTAATGTGATTTCTTTATAATGGGTGTGTTCCTTATCTTATCCTAGTGTCTAAGCTCTTCTCCATGGCTGGCCACTCAAATAATATTCCTTTACGTGCTAAGGGGTATCTAGAGACTGGGATAGGTTTAATAACTACCCTAACCCTAACGCGTACCCTAACCCTAACTCCTAACCTAACCCTAACACGTACCCTAATCCCAACACGTACCCTAAACCGAGCCCTAACCCTAACACTAACCCTAACCCTAACCCTAACCCATACCCTACGCCATACCCGAACCCCTCTCCGAACCCGTACCCTAAGCCGTACCCTAAGCCTAACCCTCAGCCTAACCCTAACCCTAGGCTACCCTTGACTGCTTCTGCCTCCAATAGATTTCCTAAGCACTAGTGTTTTAAGGAACAGCTTAAAAAGAGAATCCTAATGTGATTTCTTTATAATGGGGGTGTTCCTAATCTTATCCCAGTGTCTAAGCTCTTCTCCAGGGCTGGACCCTCAAATAATATTCCTTTAGGTGCTAAGGGGTGTCTAGAGACTGGGATAGGTTTAATAACTACCCAACCCTAACGTGTACCCTAACCCTACCCCCTACCCTAACCCTAACACGTACCCTAATCCTAACCCGTACCCTAAACCGAGCCCTAACCCTAACACTAACCCTAACTCTAACCCTAACCCATACCCTACGCCGTACCCGAACGCCTCCCCGAACCCGTACCCTAAGCCTAACCCTCAGCCTAACCCTAACCCTAGGCTACCCTAGACTGCTTCTGCCTCCAATAGATTTCCTAAGCACAAGTGTTTTAAGGAACAGCTTACAAAGAGAATCCTAATGTGATTTCTTTATAATGGGTGTGTTCCTTGTCTTATCCTAGTGTCTAAGCTCTTCTCCATGGCTGGCCCCTCAAATAATATTCCTTTACGTGCTAAGGGGTATCTAGGGACTGGGATAGGTATAATAACTACCCTAACCCTATCGCGTACCCTAACCCTAACTCCTACCCTAACCCTAACACGTACCCTAATCCTAAGACGTACCCTAAACCGAGCTCTAACCCTAACACTAACCCTAACCCTAACCCTAACCCATACCCTACGCCGTACCCGAACCCCTCCCCGAACCGGTACCCTAAGCCGTACCCTAAGCCTAACCCTAAGCCTAACCCTAACCCTAGGCTACCCTTGACTGCTTCTGCCTCCAATAGATTGCCTAAGCACTAGTGTTTTAAGGAACAGATTAAAAAGAGAATCCTAATGTGATTTCTTAATAATGGGTGTGTTCCTTATCTTATCCTAATGTCTAAACTCTTTTCCATGGCTGGACCCCCAAATAATATTCCTTTACGTGTTAAGGGGTATCTAGAGAGTGGGATAGGTTTAATAACTACACTACCCCTAACGCGTACCCTAACCCTAACCCCTACCCTAACCCTAACACGTACCCTAATCCTAACCCGTACCCTAAACCGAGCCCTAACCCTAACACTAACCCTAACACTAACCCTAACCCATACCCTACACCATAAACGAACCCGTCCCCGAACCCAAACCCTAAGCCGTACCCTAAGCCTAACCCTCAGCCTAACCCTAACCCTAGGCTACCCTTGACTGTTTCTGCCTCCAATAGATTTCCTAAGCACTAGTGTTTTAAGGAACAGATTAAAAAGAGACTCCTAATGTGATTTCTTTATAATGGGTGTGTTCCTTATCTTATCCTAGTGTCTAAGCTCTTCTCCATGGCTGGAGCCTCAAATAATATTCCTTTACGTGCTAAGGGGTATCTAGAGACTGAGATAGGTTTAATAACTTCCCTAACCCTAACGCGTACCCTAACCCTAACTCCTACCCTAACCCTAACACGTACCCTAATCCTAACCCGAACCCTAAACCGAGCCCTAACGCTAACACTAACCCTAACCCTAACCCTAACCCAAACCCTACGCCGTACCCGAACCCCTCACCGAACCCGTACCCTAAGCCTAACCGTAAGCCTAACCCTAACCCTAGGCTACCCTTGACTGCTTCTGCCTCCAATAGATTTCGTAAACACTAGTGTTTTAAGGAACAGCTTAAAAAGAGAATCCTAAAGTGATTTCTTTATAATGGGTGTGTTCCTTATCTTATCCTAGTGTCTAAACACTTCTCCATGGCTGGACCCCAAATAATATTCCTTTACGTGTTAAGGGGTATCTAGAGAGTGGGATAGGTTTAATAACTACCCTAACCCTAACGCGTACCCTAACCCTGACCCCTACCCTAACCCTAACACGTACCCTAATCCTAACCCGTACCCTAAACCGAGCCCTAACCCTAACACTAACCCTAACTCTAACCCTAACCCATACCCTACGCCGTACCCGAACCCCTCCCCGAACCCGTACCCTAAGCCGTACCCTAAGCCTAACCCTCAGCCTAACCCTAACCCTAGGCTACCCTAGACTGCTTCTGCCTCCAATACATTTCCTAAGCACAAGTGTTTTAAGGAACAGCTTACAAAGAGAATCCTAATGTGATTTCTTTATAATGGGTGTGTTCCTTGTCTTATCCTAGTGTCTAAGCTCTTCTCCATGGCTGGCCCCTCAAATAATATTCCTTTACGTGCTAAGGGGTATCTAGGGACTGGGATAGGTATAATAACTACCCTAACCCTATCGCGTACCCTAACCCTAACTCCTACCCTAACCCTAACACGTACCCTAATCCTAAGACGTAACCTAAACCGAGCTCTAACCCTAACACTAACCCTAACCCTAACCCTAACCCATACCCTACGCCGTACCCGAACCCCTCCCCGAACCCGTACCCTAAGCCGTACCCTAAGCCTAACCCTAAGCCTAACCCTAACCCTAGGCTACCCTTGACTGCTTCTGCCTCCAATAGATTGCCTAAGCACTAGTGTTTTAAGGAACAGATTAAAAAGAGAATCCTAATGTGATTTCTTAATAATGGCTGTGTTCCTTATCTTATCCTAATGTCTAAACTCTTTTCCATGGCTGGACCCCCAAATAATATTCCTTTACGTGTTAAGGGGTATCTAGAGAGTGGGATAGGTTTAATAACTACACTACCCCTAACGCGTACCCTAACCCTAACCCCTACCCTAACCCTAACACGTACCCTAATCCTAACCCGTACCCTAAACCGAGCCCTAACCCTAACACTAACCCTAACACTAACCCTAACCCATACCGTACACCATAAACGAACCCGTCCCCGAACCCAAACCCTAAGCCGTACCCTAAGCCTAACCCTCAGCCTAACCCTAACCCTAGGCTACCCTTGACTGTTTCTGCCTCCAATAGATTTCCTAAGCACTAGTGTTTTAAGGAACAGATTAAAAAGAGACTCCTAATGTGATTTCTTTATAATGGGTGTGTTCCTTATCTTATCCTAGTGTCTAAGCTCTTCTCCATGGCTGGAGCCTCAAATAATATTCCTTTACGTGCTAAGGGGTATCTAGAGACTGAGATAGGTTTAATAACTTCCCTAACCCTAACGCGTACCCTAACCATAACTCCTACCCTAACCCTAACACGTACCCTAATCCTAACCCGAACCCTAAACCGAGCCCTAACGCTAACACTAACCCTAACCCTAACCCTAACCCAAACCCTACGCCGTACCCGAACCCCTCACCGAACCCGTACCCTAAGCCTAACCGTAAGCCTAACCCTAACCCTAGGCTAGCCTTGACTGCTTCTGCCTCCAATAGATTTCCTAAACACTAGTGTTTTAAGGAACAGCTTAAAAAGAGAATCCTAAAGTGATTTCTTTATAATGGGTGTGTTCCTTATCTTATCCTAGTGTCTAAACACTTCTCCATGGCTGGACCCCAAATAATATTCCTTTACGTGTTAAGGGGTATCTAGAGAGTGGGATAGGTTTAATAACTACCCTACCCCTAACGCGTACCCTAACCCTGACCCCTACCCTAACCCTAACACGTACCCTAATCCTAACCCGTACCCTAAACCGAGCCCTAAACCTAACACTAACCCTAACCCTAACACTAACCCATACCCTACACCATACACGAACCCGTCCCCGAACCCATACCCTAAGCCGTACCCTAAGCCTAACCCTCAGCCTAACACTAACCCTAGGCTACCCTTGACTGCTTCTGCCTCCAATAGATTTCCTAAGCACTAGTGTTTTAAGGAACAGATTAAAAAGAGAATCCTAATGTAATTTCTTTATAATGGGTGTGTTCCTTATCTTATCCTAGTGTCTAAGCTCTTCTCCATGGCTGGCCACTCAAATAATATTCCTTTACGTGCTAAGGGGTATCTAGAGACTGGGATAGGTTTAATAACTACCCTAACCCTAACGCGTACCCTAACCCTGACCCCTACCCTAACCCTAACACGTACCCTAATCCTAACCCGTACCCTAAACCGAGCCCTAACCCTAACACTAACCCTAACTCTAACCCTAACCCATACCCTACGCCGTACCCGAACCCCTCCCCGAAACCGTACCCTAAGCCGTACCCTAAGCCTAACCCTAAGCCTAACCCTAACCCTAGGCTACCCTTGACTGCTTCTGCCTCCAATAGATTTCCTAAGCACAAGTGTTTTAAGGAACAGCTTAAAAAGAGAATCTTAATGTGATTTCTTTATAATGGGTGTGTTCCTTGTCTTATCCTAGTGTCTAAGCTCTTCTCCATGGCTGGACCCTCAAATAATATTCCTTTACGTGCTAAGGGGTATCTAGGGACTGGGATAGGTTTAATAACTACCCTAACCCTATCGCGTACCCTAACCCTAACTCCTACCCTAACCCTAACACGTACCCTAATCCTAACACGTACCCTAAACCGAGCTCTAACCCTAACACTAACCCTAACCCTAACCCTAACCCATACCCTACGCCGTACCCGAACCCCTCCCCGAACCCGTACCCTAAGCCGTACCCTAAGCCTAACCCTAAGCCTAACCCTAACCCTAGGCTACCCTTGACTGCTTCTGCCTCCACTAGATTTCCTAAGCACTAGTGTTTTAAGGAACAGATTAAAAAGAGAATCCTAATGTGATTTCTTTATAATGGGTGTGTTCCTTATCTTATCCTAATGTCTAAACTCTTTTCCATGGCTGGACCCCCAAATAATATTCCTTTACGTGTTAAGGGGTATCTAGAGAGTGGGATAGGTTTAATAACTACACTACCCCTAACGCGTACCCTAACCCTAACCCCTACCCTAACCCTAACACGTACCCTAATCCTAACCCGTACCCTAAACCGAGCCCTAACCCTAACACTAACCCTAACACTAACCCTAACCCATACCCTACACAATAAACGAACCCGTCCCCGAACCCAAACCCTAAGCCGTACCCTAAGCCTAACCCTCAGCCTAACCCTAACCCTAGGCTACCCTTGACTGCTTCTGCCTCCAATAGATTTCCTAACCACTAATGTTTTAAGGAACAGATTAAAAAGAGAATCCTAATGTGATTTCTTTATAATGGGTGTGTTCCTTATCTTATCCTAGTGTCTAAGCTCTTCTCCATGGCTGGACCCTCAAATAATATTCCTTTACGTGCTAAGGGGTATCTAGAGACTGGGATAGGTTTAATAACTACACAACCCTAACGCGTACCCTAACCCTAACCCCTACCCTAACCCTAACACATACCCTAATCCTAACCCGTACCCTAAACCGAGCCCTAACCCTAACACTAACCCTAACCCTAACCCTAACCCATACCCTACGCCGTACCCGAACCCCCCCCCGAACCCGTACCCTAAGCCGTACCCTAAGCCTAACCCTCAGCCTAACCCTAACCCTAGGCTATCCTTGACTGCTTCTGCCTCCAATAGATTTCCTAACCACTAGTGTTTTAAGGAACAGCTTAAAAAGAGAATCCTAATGTGATTTCTTTATAATGGGTGTGTTCCTTATCTTATCCTAGTGTCTAAGCTCTTCTCCATGGCTGGACCCTCAAATAATATTCCTTTACGTGCTAAGGGGTATCTAGAGAGTGGGATAGGTTCAATAACTACCCAACCCTAACGCGTACCCTAACCCTAAGCCCTACCCTAACACTAACACGTACCCTAATCCTAACCCGTACCCTAAACCGAGCCCTAACCCTAACACTAACCCTAACCCTAACCCATACCCTACGCCGTACCCGAACCCCTCCCCGAACCCGTACCCTAAGCCTAACCCTAAGCCTAACCCTAACCCTAGGCTACCCTTGAATGCTTCTGCCTCCAATAGATGTCCTAAGCACAAGTGTTTTAAGGAACAGCTTAAAAAGAGAATCCTAATGTGATTTCTTTATAATGGGTGTGTTCCTTGTCTTATCCTAGTGTCTAAGCTCTTCTCCATGGCTGGACCCTCAAATAATATTCCTTTACGTGCTAAGGGGGATCTAGGGACTGGGATAGGTTTAATAACTAACCTAACCCTAACGCGTACCCTAACCCTAACTCCTACCCTAACCCTAACACGTACCCTAATCCTAACACGTACCCTAAACCGAGCCCTAACCCTAACACTAACCCTAACCCTAACCCTTACCCATACCCTACGCCGTACCCGAACCCCTCCCCGAACCCGTACCCTAAGCCGTACCCTAAGCCTAACCCTCAGCCTAACCCTAACCCTAGGCTACCCTTGACTGCTTCTGCCTCCAATAGATTTCCTAAGCACTAGTGTTTTAAGGAACAGATTAAAAAGAGAATCCTAATGTGATTTCTTTATAATGGGTGTGTTCCTTATCTTATCCTAGTGTCTAAGCTCTTCTCCATGGCTGGACCCTCAAATAATATTCCTTTACGTGCTAAGGGGTATCTAGAGACTGGGATAGGTTTAATAACTACCCAACCCTAACGCGTCCCCTAACCCTAACCCCTACCCTAACCCTAACACGTACCCTAATCCTAACCCGTACACTAAACCGAGCCCTAACCCTAACACTAACCCTAACCCTAACCCTAACCCATAGCCTACACCATACACGAACCCGTCCCCGAACCCATACCCTAAGCCGTACCCTAAGCCTAACCCTCAGCCTAACCCTAACCCTAGGCTACCCTTGACTGCTTCTGCCTCCAATAGATTTCCTAAGCACTAGTGTTTTAAGGAACAGATTAAAAAGAGACTCCTAATGTGATTTCTTTATAATGGGTGTGTTCCTTATCTTATCCTAGTGTCTAAGCTCTTCTTCATGGCTGGAGCCTCAAATAATATTCCTTTACGTGCTAAGGGGTATCTAGAGACTGAGATAGGTTTAATAACTTCCCTAACCCTAACGCGTACCCTAACCCTAACTCCTACCCTAACCCTAACACGTACCCTAATCCTAACCCGAACCCTAAACCGAGCCCTAACGCTAACACTAACCCTAACCCTAACCCACACCCTACGCCGTACCCGAACCCCTCACCGAACCCGTACCCTAAGCCTAAACGTAAGCCTAACCCTAACCCTAGGCTACCCTTGACTGCTTCTGCCTCCAATAGATTTCCTAAACACTAGTGTTTTAAGGAACAGCTTAAAAAGAGAATCCTAATGTGATTTCTTTATAATGGGGGTGTTCCTTATCTTATCCTAGTGTCTAAACACTTCTCCATGGCTGGACCCCAAATAATATTCCTTTACGTGTTAAGGGGTATCTAGAGAGTGGGATAGGTTTAATAACTACCCTACCCCTAACGCGTATCATAACCCTGACATCTACCCTAACCCTAACACGTACCCTAATCCTAACCCGTACCCTAAACCGAGCCCTAACCCTAACACTAACCCTAACCCTAACACTAACCCATACCCTACACCATACACGAACCCGTCCCCGAACCCATACCCTAAGCCGTACCCTAAGCCTAACCCTCAGCCTAACACTAACCCTAGGCTACCCTTGACTGCTTCTGCCTCCAATAGATTTCCTAAGCACTAGTGTTTTAAGGAACAGATTAAAAAGAGAATCCTAATGTAATTTCTTTATAATGGGTGTGTTCCTTATCTTATCCTAGTGTCTAAGCTCTTCTCCATGGCTGGCCACTCAAATAATATTCCTTTACGTGCTAAGGGGTATCTAGAGACTGGGATAGGTTTAATAACTACCCTAACCCTAACGCGTACCCTAACCCTAACTCCTAACCTAACCCTAACACATACCCTAATCCTAACACGTACCCTAAACCGAGCCCTTACCCTAACACTAACCCTAACCCTAACCCTAACCCATACCCTACGCCATACCCGAACCCCCCCCGAACCCGTACCCTAAGCCGTACCCTAAGCCTAACCCTCAGCCTAACCCTAACCCTAGGCTACCCTTGACTGCTTCTGCCTCCAATAGATTTCCTAACCACTAGTGTTTTAAGGAACAGCTTAAAAAGAGAATCCTAATGTGATTTCTTTATAATGGGTGTGTTCCTTATCTTATCCTAGTGTCTAAGCTCTTCTCAATGGCTGGACCCTCAAATAATATTCCTTTACGTGCTAAGGGGTATCTAGAGAGTGGGATAGGTTCAATAACTACCCTACCCCTAACGCGTACCCTAACCCTAACCCCTACCCTAACCCTCACACGTACCCTAAACCTAACCAGTACCCTAAACCGAGCCCTAACCCTAACACTAACCCTAACCCTAACCCATACCCTACGCCGTACCCTAACCCCTCCCCGAACCCGTACCCTAAGCCCTACCCTAAGCCTAACCCTAAGCCTAACCCTAACCCTAGGCTACCCTTGACTGTTTCTGCCTCCAATAGATTTCCTAAGCACAAGTGTTTTAAGGAACAGCTTAAAAAGAGAATCCTAATGTGATTTCTTTATAATGGGTGTGTTCCTTGTCTTATCCTAGTGTCTAAGCTCTTCTCCATGGCTGGACCCTCAAATAATATTCCTTTACGTGCTAAGGGGGATCTAGGGACTGGGATAGGTTTAATAACTACCCTAACCCTAACGCGTAACCTAACCCTAACTCCTACCCTAACCCTAACACGTACCCTAATCCTAACACGTACCCTAAACCGAGCCCTAACCCTAACACTAACCCTAACCCTAACCCTAACCCATACCCTACGCCGTACCCGAACCCCTCCCCGAACCCGTACCCTAAGCCGTACCCTAAGCCTAACCCTAAGCCTAACCCTAACCCTAGGCTACCCTTGACTGCTTCTGCCTCCAATAGATTTCCTAAGCACTAGTGTTTTAAGGAACAGATTAAAAAGAGAATCCTAATGTGATTTCTTTATAATGGGTGTGTTCCTTATCTTATCCTAGTGTCTAAGCTCTTCTCCATGGCTGGCCACTCAAATAATATTCCTTTACGTGCTAAGGGGTATCTAGAGACTGGGATAGGTTTAATAACTACCCTAACCCTAACGCGTACCCTAACCCTAACTCCTAACCTAACCCTAACACGTACCCTAATCCCAACACGTACCCTAAACCGAGCCCTAACCCTAACACTAACACTAACCCTAACCCTAACCCATACCCTACGCCATACCCGAACCCCTCTCCGAACCCGTACCCTAAGCCGTACCCTAAGCCTAACCCTCAGCCTAACCCTAACCCTAGGCTACCCTTGACTGCTTCTGCCTCCAATAGATTTCCTAAGCACTAGTGTTTTAAGGAACAGCTTAAAAAGAGAATCCTAATGTGATTTCTTTATAATGGGGGTTTTCCTAATCTTATCCCAGTGTCTAAGCTCTTCTCCAAGGCTGGACCCTCAAATAATATTCCTTTAGGTGCTAAGGGGTGTCTAGAGACTGGGATAGGTTTAATAACTACCCAACCCTAACGTGTACCCTAACCCTAAGCCCTACCCTAACACTAACACGTACCCTAATCCTAACCCGTACCCTAAACCGAGCCCTAACCCTAACACTAACCCTAACCCTAACCCATACCCTACGCCGTACCCGAACCCCTCCCCGAACCCGTACCCTAAGCCTAACCCTAAGCCTAACCCTAACCCTAGGCTACCCTTGAATGCTTCTGCCTCCAATAGATGTCCTAAGCACAAGTGTTTTAAGGAACAGCTTAAAAAGAGAATCCTAATGTGATTTCTTTATAATGGGTGTGTTCCTTGTCTTATCCTAGTGTCTAAGCTCTTCTCCATGGCTGGACCCTCAAATAATATTCCTTTACGTGCTAAGGGGGATCTAGGGACTGGGATAGGTTTAATAACTAACCTAACCCTAACGCGTACCCTAACCCTAACTCCTACCCTAACCCTAACACGTACCCTAATCCTAACACGTACCCTAAACCGAGCCCTAACCCTAACACTAACCCTAACCCTAACCCTTACCCATACCCTACGCCGTACCCGAACCCCTCCCCGAACCCGTACCCTAAGCCGTACCCTAAGCCTAACCCTCAGCCTAACCCTAACCCTAGGCTACCCTTGACTGCTTCTGCCTCCAATAGATTTCCTAAGCACTAGTGTTTTAAGGAACAGATTAAAAAGAGAATCCTAATGTGATTTCTTTATAATGGGTGTGTTCCTTATCTTATCCTAGTGTCTAAGCTCTTCTCCATGGCTGGACCCTCAAATAATATTCCTTTACGTGCTAAGGGGTATCTAGAGACTGGGATAGGTTTAATAACTACCCAACCCTAACGCGTCCCCTAACCCTAACCCCTACCCTAACCCTAACACGTACCCTAATCCTAACCCGTACACTAAACCGAGCCCTAACCCTAACACTAACCCTAACCCTAACCCTAACCCATAGCCTACACCATACACGAACCCGTCCCCGAACCCATACCCTAAGCCGTACCCTAAGCCTAACCCTCAGCCTAACCCTAACCCTAGGCTACCCTTGACTGCTTCTGCCTCCAATAGATTTCCTAAGCACTAGTGTTTTAAGGAACAGATTAAAAAGAGACTCCTAATGTGATTTCTTTATAATGGGTGTGTTCCTTATCTTATCCTAGTGTCTAAGCTCTTCTCCATGGCTGGAGCCTCAAATAATATTCCTTTACGTGCTAAGGGGTATCTAGAGACTGAGATAGGTTTAATAACTTCCCTAACCCTAACGCGTACCCTAACCCTAACTCCTACCCTAACCCTAACACGTACCCTAATCCTAACCCGAACCCTAAACCGAGCCCTAACGCTAACACTAACCCTAACCCTAACCCACACCCTACGCCGTACCCGAACCCCTCACCGAACCCGTACCCTAAGCCTAAACGTAAGCCTAACCCTAACCCTAGGCTACCCTTGACTGCTTCTGCCTCCAATAGATTTCCTAAACACTAGTGTTTTAAGGAACAGCTTAAAAAGAGAATCCTAATGTGATTTCTTTATAATGGGGGTGTTCCTTATCTTATCCTAGTGTCTAAACACTTCTCCATGGCTGGACCCCAAATAATATTCCTTTACGTGTTAAGGGGTATCTAGAGAGTGGGATAGGTTTAATAACTACCCTACCCCTAACGCGTATCATAACCCTGACATCTACCCTAACCCTAACACGTACCCTAATCCTAACCCGTACCCTAAACCGAGCCCTAACCCTAACACTAACCCTAACCCTAACACTAACCCATACCCTACACCATACACGAACCCGTCCCCGAACCCATACCCTAAGCCGTACCCTAAGCCTAACCCTCAGCCTAACACTAACCCTAGGCTACCCTTGACTGCTTCTGCCTCCAATAGATTTCCTAAGCACTAGTGTTTTAAGGAACAGATTAAAAAGAGAATCCTAATGTAATTTCTTTATAATGGGTGTGTTCCTTATCTTATCCTAGTGTCTAAGCTCTTCTCCATGGCTGGCCACTCAAATAATATTCCTTTACGTGCTAAGGGGTATCTAGAGACTGGGATAGGTTTAATAACTACCCTAACCCTAACGCGTACCCTAACCCTAACTCCTAACCTAACCCTAACACATACCCTAATCCTAACACGTACCCTAAACCGAGCCCTTACCCTAACACTAACCCTAACCCTAACCCTAACCCATACCCTACGCCGTACCCGAACCCCCCCCGAACCCGTACCCTAAGCCGTACCCTAAGCCTAACCCTCAGCCTAACCCTAACCCTAGGCTACCCTTGACTGCTTCTGCCTCCAATAGATTTCCTAACCACTAGTGTTTTAAGGAACAGCTTAAAAAGAGAATCCTAATGTGATTTCTTTATAATGGGTGTGTTCCTTATCTTATCCTAGTGTCTAAGCTCTTCTCAATGGCTGGACCCTCAAATAATATTCCTTTACGTGCTAAGGGGTATCTAGAGAGTGGGATAGGTTCAATAACTACCCTACCCCTAACGCGTACCCTAACCCTAACCCCTACCCTAACCCTAACACGTACCCTAAACCTAACCAGTACCCTAAACCGAGCCCTAACCCTAACACTAACCCTAACCCTAACCCATACCCTACGCCGTACCCTAACCCCTCCCCGAACCCGTACCCTAAGCCCTACCCTAAGCCTAACCCTAAGCCTAACCCTAACCCTAGGCTACCCTTGACTGTTTCTGCCTCCAATAGATTTCCTAAGCACAAGTGTTTTAAGGAACAGCTTAAAAAGAGAATCCTAATGTGATTTCTTTATAATGGGTGTGTTCCTTGTCTTATCCTAGTGTCTAAGCTCTTCTCCATGGCTGGACCCTCAAATAATATTCCTTTACGTGCTAAGGGGGATCTAGGGACTGGGATAGGTTTAATAACTACCCTAACCCTAACGCGTAACCTAACCCTAACTCCTACCCTAACCCTAACACGTACCCTAATCCTAACACGTACCCTAAACCGAGCCCTAACCCTAACACTAACCCTAACCCTAACCCTAACCCATACCCTACGCCGTACCCGAACCCCTCCCCGAACCCGTACCCTAAGCCGTACCCTAAGCCTAACCCTAAGCCTAACCCTAACCCTAGGCTACCCTTGACTGCTTCTGCCTCCAATAGATTTCCTAAGCACTAGTGTTTTAAGGAACAGCTTAAAAAGAGAATCCTAATGTGATTTCTTTATAATGGGGGTTTTCCTAATCTTATCCCAGTGTCTAAGCTCTTCTCCAAGGCTGGACCCTCAAATAATATTCCTTTAGGTGCTAAGGGGTGTCTAGAGACTGGGATAGGTTTAATAACTACCCAACCCTAACGTGTACCCTAACCCTAACCCCTACCCTAACCCTAACACGTACCCTAATCCTAACCCGTACCCTAAACCGAGCCCTAACCCTAACACTAACCCTAACTCTAACCCTAACCCATACCCTACGCCGTACCCGAACCCCTCCCCGAACCCGTACCCTAAGCCATACCCTAAGCCTAACCCTAAGCCTAACCCTAACCCTAGGCTACCCTTGACTGCTTCTGCCTCCAATAGATTTCCTAAGCACAAGTGTTTTAAGGAACAGCTTAAAAAGAGAATCCTAATGTGATTTCTTTATAATGGGTGTGTTCCTTGTTTTATCCTAGTGTCTAAGCTCTTCTCCATGGCTGGACCCTCAAATAATATTCCCTTACGTGCTAAGGGGTATCTAGGGACTGGGATAGGTTTAATAACTACCCTAATCCTATCGCGTACCCTAACCCTAACTCCTACCCTAACCCTAACACGTACCCTAATCCCAAGACGTACCCTAAACCGAGCTCTAACCCTAACACTAACCCTAAGCCTAACCCTAACCGATAACCTACGCCGTACCCGAACCCCTCCCCGAAACCGTACCCTAAGCCGTACCCTAAGCCTAACCCTCAGCCTAACCCTAACCCTAGGCTACCCTTGACTGCTTCTGCCTCCAATAGATTTCCTAAGCACTAGTGTTTTAAGGAACAGATTAAAAAGAGAATCCTAATGTGATTTCTTTATAATGGGTGTGTTCCTTATCTTATCATAGTGTCTAAGCTCTTCTCCATGGCTGGACCCTCAAATAATATTCCTTTACGTGCTAAGGGTTATCTAGAGACTGGGATAGGTTTAATAACTACCCAACCCTAACGCGTACCCTAACCCTAAACCCTACCCTAACCCTAACACGTACCCTAATCCTAACCCGTACCCTAAACCGAGCCCTAACCCTAACACTAACCCTAACCCTAACCCTAACCCATACCCTACACCATACACGAACCCTTCCGCGAACCCATACCCTAAGCCGTACCCTAAGCCTAACCCTCAGCCTAACCCTAACCCTAGGCTACCCTTGACTGCTTCTGCCTCCAATAGATTTCCTAAGCACTAGTGTTTTAAGGAACAGATTAAAAAGAGACTCCTAATGTGATTTCTTTATAATGGGTGTGTTCCTTATCTTATCCTAGTGTCTAAGCTCTTCTCCATGGCTGGAGCCTCAAATAATATTCCTTTACGTGCTAAGGGGTATCTAGAGACTGAGATAGGTTTAATAACTTCCCTAACCCTAACGCGTACCCTAACCCTAACTCCTACCCTAACCCTAACACGTACCCTAATCCTAACCCGAACCCTAAACCGAGCCCTAACCCTAACACTAACCCTAACCCTAACCCTAACCCAAACCCTACGCCGTACCCGAACCCCTCCCCGAACCCGTACCCTAAGCCGTACTCTAAGCCTAACCGTAAGCCTAACCCTAACCCTAGGCTACCCTTGACTGCTTCTGCCTCCAATAGATTTCCTAAACACTAGTGTTTTAAGGAACAGCTTAAAAAGAGAATCCTAATGTGATTTCTTTATAATGGGTGTGTTCCTTATCTTATCCTAGTGTCTAAACTCTTCTCCATGGCCTGACCCCAAATAATATTCCTTTACGTGTTAAGGGGTATCTAGAGAGTGGGATAGGTTTAATAACTACCCTACCCCTAACGCGTACCCTAACCCTAACCCCTACCCTAACCCTAACACGTACCCTAAACCTAACCAGTACCCTAAACCGAGCCCTAACCCTAACACTAACCCTAACCCTAACACTAACCCATACCCTACACCATACACGAACCCGTCCCCGAACCCATACCCTAAGCCGTACCCTAAGCCTAACCCTCAGCCTACCACTAACCCTAGGCTACCCTTGACTGCTTCTGCCTCCAATAGATTTCCTAAGCACTAGTGTTTTAAGGAACAGATTAAAAAGAGAATCCTAATGTGATTTCTTTATAATGGGTGTGTTCCTTATTTTATCCTAGTGTCTAAGCTCTTCTCCATGGCTGGCCACTCAAATAATATTCCTTTACGTGCTAAGGGGTATCTAGGGACTGGGATAGGTTTAATAACTACCCTAACCCTAACGCGTACCCTAACCCTAACTCCTAACCTAACCCTAACACGTACCCTAATCCCAACACGTACCCTAAACCGAGCCCTAACCCTAACACTAACACTAACCCTAACCCTAACCCATACCCTACGCCATACCCGAACCCCTCTCCGAACCCGTACCCTAAGCCGTACCCTAAGCCTAACCCTCAGCCTAACCCTAACCCTAGGCTACCCTTGACTGCTTCTGCCTCCAATAGATTTCCTAAGCACTAGTGTTTTAAGAAACAGCTTAAAAAGAGAATCCTAATGTGATTTCTTTATAATGGGGGTTTTCCTAATCTTATCCCAGTGTCTAAGCTCTTCTCCAAGGCTGGACCCTCAAATAATATTCCTTTAGGTGCTAAGGGGTGTCTAGAGACTGGGATAGGTTTAATAACTACCCAACCCTAACGTGTACCCTAACCCTAACCCCTACCCTAACCCTAACACGTACCCTAATCCTAACCCGTACCCTAAACCGAGCCCTAACCCTAACACTAACCCTAACTCTAACCCTAACCCATACCCTACGCCGTACCCGAACCCCTCCCCGAACCCGTACCCTAAGCCATACTCTAAGCCTAACCCTAAGCCTAACCCTAACCCTAGGCTACCCTTGACTGCTTCTGCCTCCAATAGATTTCCTAAGCACAAGTGTTTTAAGGAACAGCTTAAAAAGAGAATCCTAATGTGATTTCTTTATAATGGGTGTGTTCCTTGTTTTATCCTAGTGTCTAAGCTCTTCTCCATGGCTGGACCCTCAAATAATATTCCCTTACGTGCTAAGGGGTATCTAGGGACTGGGATAGGTTTAATAACTACCCTAATCCTATCGCGTACCCTAACCCTAACTCCTACCCTAACCCTAACACGTACCCTAATCCCAAGACGTACCCTAAACCGAGCTCTAACCCTAACACTAACCCTAAGCCTAACCCTAACCGATAACCTACGCCGTACCCGAACCCCTCCCCGAAACCGTACCCTAAGCCGTACCCTAAGCCTAACCCTCAGCCTAACCCTAACCCTAGGCTACCCTTGACTGCTTCTGCCTCCAATAGATTTCCTAAGCACTAGTGTTTTAAGGAACAGATTAAAAAGAGAATCCTAATGTGATTTCTTTATAATGGGTGTGTTCCTTATCTTATCATAGTGTCTAAGCTCTTCTCCATGGCTGGACCCTCAAATAATATTCCTTTACGTGCTAAGGGTTATCTAGAGACTGGGATAGGTTTAATAACTACCCAACCCTAACGCGTACCCTAACCCTAAACCCTACCCTAACCCTAACACGTACCCTAATCCTAACCCGTACCCTAAACCGAGCCCTAACCCTAACACTAACCCTAACCCTAACCCTAACCCATACCCTACACCATACACGAACCCTTCCGCGAACCCATACCCTAAGCCGTACCCTAAGCCTAACCCTCAGCCTAACCCTAACCCTAGGCTACCCTTGACTGCTTCTGCCTCCAATAGATTTCCTAAGCACTAGTGTTTTAAGGAACAGATTAAAAAGAGACTCCTAATGTGATTTCTTTATAATGGGTGTGTTCCTTATCTTATCCTAGTGTCTAAGCTCTTCTCCATGGCTGGAGCCTCAAATAATATTCCTTTACGTGCTAAGGGGTATCTAGAGACTGAGATAGGTTTAATAACTTCCCTAACCCTAACGCGTACCCTAACCCTAACTCCTACCCTAACCCTAACACGTACCCTAATCCTAACCCGAACCCTAAACCGAGCCCTAACCCTAACACTAACCCTAACCCTAACCCTAACCCAAACCCTACGCCGTACCCGAACCCCTCCCCGAACCCGTACCCTAAGCCGTACTCTAAGCCTAACCGTAAGCCTAACCCTAACCCTAGGCTACCCTTGACTGCTTCTGCCTCCAATAGATTTCCTAAACACTAGTGTTTTAAGGAACAGCTTAAAAAGGGAATCCTAATGTGATTTCTTTATAATGGGTGTGTTCCTTATCTTATCCTAGTGTCTAAACTCTTCTCCATGGCCTGACCCCAAATAATATTCCTTTACGTGTTAAGGGGTATCTAGAGAGTGGGATAGGTTTAATAACTACCCTACCCCTAACGCGTACCCTAACCCTAACCCCTACCCTAACCCTAACACGTACCCTAAACCTAACCAGTACCCTAAACCGAGCCCTAACCCTAACACTAACCCTAACCCTAACACTAACCCATACCCTACACCATACACGAACCCGTCCCCGAACCCATACCCTAAGCCGTACCCTAAGCCTAACTCTCAGCCTAACACTAACCCTAGGCTACCCTTGACTGCTTCTGCCTCCAATAGATTTCCTAAGCACTAGTGTTTTAAGGAACAGATTAAAAAGAGAATCCTAATGTGATTTCTTTATAATGGGTGTGTTCCTTATCTTATCCTAGTGTCTAAGCTCTTCTCCATGGCTGGCCACTCAAATAATATTCCTTTACGTGCTAAGGGGTATCTAGGGACTGGGATAGGTTTAATAACTACCCTAACCCTATCGCGTACACTAACCCTAACTCCTACCCTAACCCTAACACGTAACCTAATGCTAACACGTACCCTAAACCGAGCCCTAACCCTAACACTAACCCTAACCCTAACCCTAACCCAAACCCTACGCCGTACCCGAATCCCTCAACGAACCCGTACCCTAAGCCGTACCCTAAGCTTAACCGTAAGCCTAACCCTAACCCTAGGCTACCCTTGAATGCTTTTGCCTCCAATAGATTTACTAAACACTAGTGTTTTAAGGAACAGCTTAAAAAGAGAATCCTAATGTGATTTCTTTATAATGGGTGTGTTCCTTATCTTATCCTAGTGTCTAAACTCTTCTCCATGGCTGGACCCCCAAATAATATTCCTTTACGTGTTAAGGGGTATCTAGAGAGTGGGATAGGTTTAATAACTAACCTACCCCTAACGCGTACCCTAACCCTAACCCCTACCCTAACCCTAACACGTACCCTAAACCTAACCCGTACCCTAAACCGAGCCCTAACCCTAACACTAACCCTAACCCTAACACTAACCCATACCCTACACCATACACGAACCCGTCCCCGAACCCATACCCTAAGCCGTACCCTAAGCCTAACCCTCAGCCTAACACTAACCCTAGGCTACCCTTGACTGCTTCTGCCTCCAATAGATTTCCTAAGTACTAGTGTTTTATGGAACAGATTAAAAAGAGAATCCTAATGTGATTTCTTTATAATGGGTGTGTTCCTTATCTTATCCTAGTGTCTAAGCTCTTCTCCATGGCTGGCCACTCAAATAATATTCCTTTACGTGCTAAGGGGTATCTAGAGACTGGGATAGGTTTAATAACTACCCTAACCCTAACGCGTAACCTAACCCTAACTCCTAACCTAACCCTAACACGTACCCTAATCCTAACACGTACCCTAAACCGAGCCCTAACCCTAACACTAACCCTAACCCTAACCCTAACCCATACCCTACGCCATACCCGAACCCCTCCCCGAACCCGTACCATAAGCCGTACCCTAAGCCTAAACCTCAGCCTAACCCTAACCCTAGGCTACCCTTGACTGCTTCTGCCTCCAATAGATTTCCTAAGCACTAGTGTTTTAAGGAACAGATTAAAAAGAGACTCCTAATGTGATTTCTTTATAATGAGTGTGTTCCTTATCTTATCCTAGTGTCTAAGCTCTTCTCCATGGCTGGACCCTCAAATAATATTCCTTTACGTGCTAAGGGTTATCTAGAGACTGGGATAGGTTTAATAACTACCCAACCCTAACGCGTACCCTAACCCTAAACCCTATCCTAACCCTAACACGTACCCTAATCCTAACCCGTACCCTAAACCGAGCCCTAACACTAACACTAACCCTAACCCTAACCCTAACCCATACCCTACACCATACACGAACCCTTCCGCGAACCCATACCCTAAGCCGTACCCTAAGCCTAACCCTCAGCCTAACCCTAACCCTAGGCTACCCTTGTCTGCTTCTGCCTCCAATAGATTTCCTAAGCACTAGTGTTTTAAGGAACAGATTAAAAAGAGACTCCTAATGTGATTTATTTATAATGGGTGTGTTCCTTATCTTATCCTAGTGTCTAAGCTCTTCTCCATGGCTGGAGCCTCAAATAATATTCCTTTACGTGCTAAGGGGTATCTAGAGACTGAGATAGGTTTAATAACTTCCCTAACCCTAACGCATACCCTAACCCTAACTCTTACCCTAACCCTAACACGTACCCTAATCCTAACCCGAACCCTAAACCGAGCCCTAACCCTAACACTAACCCTAACCCTAACCCTAACCCAAACCCTACGCCGTACCCGAACCCCTCACCGAACCCGTACCCTAAGCCGTACCCTAAGCCTAACCGTAAGCCTAACCCTAACCCTAGGCTACCCTTGACTGCTTCTGCCTCCAATAGATTTCCTAAACACTAGTGTTTTAAGGAACAGCTTAAAAAGAGAATCCTAATGTGATTTCTTTATAATGGGTGTGTTCCTTATCTTATCCTAGTGTCTAAACTCTTCTCCATGGCTGGACCCCAAATAATATTCCTTTACGTGTTAAGGGGTATCTAGAGAGTGGGATAGGTTTAATAACTACCCTACCCCTAACGCGTACCCTAACCCTAACCCCTACCCTAACCCTAACACGTACCCTAAACCTAACCCGTACCCTAAACCGAGCCCTAACCCTAACACTAACCCTAAACCTAACACTAACCCATACCCTACACCATACACGAACCCGTCCCTGAACCCATACCCTAAGCCGTACCCTAAGCCTAACCCTCAGCCTAACACTAACCCTAGGCTACCCTTGACTGCTTCTGCCTCCAATAGATTTCCTAAGCACTAGTGTTTTAAGGAACAGATTAAAAAGAGAATCCTAATGTGATTTCTTTATAATGGGTGTATTCCTTATCTTATCCTAGTGTCTAAGCTCTTCTCCATGGCTGGCCACTCAAATAATATTCCTTTACGTGCTAAGGGGTATCTAGGGACTGGGATAGGTTTAATAACTACCCTACTCCTAACGCGTACCCTAACCCTAACCCCTACCCTAACCCTAACACGTACCCTAATCCTAACCCGTACCCTAAAACGAGCCCTAACCCTAACACTAACCCTAAACCTAACACTAACCCATACCCTACACCATACACGAACCCGTCCCCGAACCAATACCCTAAACCGTACCCTAAGCCTAACCCTCAGCCTAACACTAACCCTAGGCTACCCTTGACTGCTTCTGCCTCCAATAGATTTCCTAAGCACTAGTGTTTTAAGGAACAGATTAAAAAGAGAATCCTAATGTGATTTCTTTATAATGGGTGTGTTCCTTATCTTATCCTAGTGTCTAAGCTCTTCTCCATGGCTGGCCACTCAAATAATATTCCTTTCCGTGCTAAGGGGTATCTAGAGACTGGGATAGGTTTAATAACTACCCTAACCCTAACGCGTACCCTAACCCTAACTCCTAACCTAACCCTAACACGTACCCTAATCCCAACACGTACCCTAAACCGAGTCCTAACCCTAACACTAACCCTAACCCTAACCCTAACCCATACCCTACGCCATACCCGAACCCCTCTCCGAACCCGTAACCTAAGCCGTACCCTAAGCCTAACCCTCAGCCTAACCCTAACCCTAGGCTACCCTTGACTGCTTCTGCCTCCAATAGATTTCCTAAGCACTAGTGTTTTAAGGAACAGCTTAAAAAGAGAATCCTAATGTGATTTCTTTATAATGGGGGTGTTCCTAATCTTATCCCAGTGTCTAAGCTCTTCTCCAGGGCTGGACCCTCAAATAATATTCCTTTAGGTGCTAAGGGGTGTCTAGAGACTGGGATAGGTTTAATAACTACCCAACCCTAACGCGTACCCTAACCCTAAACCCTACCCTAACCCTAACACGTACCCTAATCCTAACCCGTACCCTAAACCGAGCCCTAACCCTAACACTAACCCTAACCCTAACCCTAACCCATACCCTACACCATACACGAACCAGTCCCCGAACCCATACCCTAAGCCGTACCCTAAGCCTAACCCTCAGCCTAACCCTAACCCTAGGCTACCCTTGACTGCTTCTGCCTCCAATAGATTTCCTAAGCACTAGTGTTTTAAGGAACAGATTAAAAAGAGACTCCTAATGTGATTTCTTTATAATGGGTGTGTTCCTTATCTTATCCTAGTGTCTAAGCTCTTCTCCATGGCTGGAGCCTCAAATAATATTCCTTTACGTGCTAAGGGGTATCTAGAGACTGAGATAGGTTTAATAACTTCCCTAACCCTAACGCGTACCCTAACCCTAACTCCTACCCTAACCCTAACACGTAACCTAATCCTAACCCGAACCCTAAACCGAGCCCTAACCCTAACACTAACCCTAACCCTAACCCTAACCCAAACCCTACGCCGTACCCGAACCCCTCCCCGAACCCGTACCCTAAGCCGTACCCTAAGCCTAAACGTAAGCCTAACCCTAACCCTAGGCTACCCTTGACTGCTTCTGCCTCCAATAGATTTCCTAAACACTAGTGTTTTAAGGAACAGCTTAAAAAGAGAATCCTAATGTGATTTCTTTATAATGGGTGTGTTCCTTATCTTATCCTAGTGTCTAAACTCTTCTCCATGGCCTGAACCCAAATAATATTCCTTTACGTGTTAAGGGGTATCTAGAGAGTGGGATAGGTTTAATAACTACCCTACCCCTAACGCGTACCCTAACCCTAACCCCTACCCTAACCCTAACACGTACCCTAAACCTAACCCGTACCCTAAACCGAGCCCTAACCCTAACACTAACCCATACCCTACACCATACACGAACCCGTCCCCGAACCCATACCCTAAGCCGTACCCTAAGCCTAACCCTCAGCCTAACACTAACCCTAGGCTACCCTTGACTGCTTCTGCCTCCAATAGATTTCCTAAGCACTAGTGTTTTAAGGAACAGATTAAAAAGAGAATCCTAATGTGATTTCTTTATAATGGGTGTGTTCCTTATCTTATCCTAGTGTCTATGCTCTTCTCCATATCTGGCCACTCAAATAATATTCCTTTACGTGCTAAGGGGTATCTAGGGACTGGGATAGGTTTAATAACTACCCTAACCCTATCGCGTACCCTAACCCTAACTCCTACCCTAACCCTAACACGTACCCTAATGCTAACACGTACCCTAAACCGAGCCCTAACCCTAACACTAACCCTAACCCTAACCCTAACCCAAACCCTACGCCGTACCCGAACCCCTCAACGAACCCGTACCCTAAGCCGTACCCTAAGCCTAACCGTAAGCCTAACCCTAACCCTAGGCTACCCTTGAATGCTTTTGCCTCCAATAGATTTACTAAACACTAGTGTTTTAAGGAACAGCTTAAAAAGAGAATCCTAATGTGATTTCTTTATAATGGGTGTGTTCCTTATCTTATCCTAGTGTCTAAACTCTTCTCCATGGCTGGACCCCCAAATAATATTCCTTTACGTGTTAAGGGGTATCTAGAGAGTGGGATAGGTTTAATAACTACCCTAACCCTAACGCGTACCCTAACCCTAACTCCTAACCTAACCCTAACACGTACCCTAATCCTAACCCGTACCCTAAACCGAGCCCTAACCCTAACACTAACCCTAACACTAACCCTAACCCATACCCTACACCATAAACGAACCCGTCCCCGAACCCAAACCCTAAGCCATACCCTAAGCCTAACCCTCAGCCTAACCCTAACCCTAGGCTACCCTTGACTGCTTCTGCCTCCAATAGATTTCCTAAGCACTAGTGTTTTAAGGAACAGATTAAAAAGAGACTCCTAATGTGATTTCTTTATAATGGGTGTGTTCCTTATCTTATCCTAGTGTCTAAGCTCTTCTCCATGGCTGGAGCCTCAAATAATATTCCTTTACGTGCTAAGGGGTATCTACAGACTGAGATAGGTTTAATAACTTCCCTAACCCTAACGCGTACCCTAACCCTAACTCCTACCCTAACCCTAACACGTACCCTAATCCTAACCCGAACCCTAAACCGAGCCCTAATCCTAACACTAACCCTAACCCTAACCCTAACCCAAACCCTACGCCGTACCCGAACCCCTCCCCGAACCCGTACCCTAAGCCGTACCCTAAGCCTAACCCTAAGCCTAACCCTAACCCTAGGCTACCCTTGACTGCTTCTGCCTCCAATAGATTTCCTAAGCACTAGTGTTTTAAGGAACAGATTAAAAAGAGAATCCTAATGTAATTTCTTTATAATGGGTGTGTTCCTTATCTTATCCTAGTGTCTAAGCTCTTCTCCATGGCTGGCCACTCAAATAATATTCCTTTACGTGCTAAGGGGTATCTAGAGACTGGGATAGGTTTAATAACTACCCTAACCCTAACGCGTACCCTAACCCTAACTCCTAACCTAACCCTAACACGTACCCTAATCCTAACCCGTACCCTAAACCGAGCCCTAACCCTAACACTAACCCTAACCCTAACCCTAACCCATACCCTACACCATACACGAACCCGTCCCCGAACCCAAACCCTAAGCCGTACCCTAAGCCTAACCCTCAGCCTAACCCTAACCCTAGGCTACCCTTGACTGCTTCTGCCTCCAATAGATTTCCTAAGCACTAGTGTTTTAAGGAACAGCTTAAAAAGAGAATCCTAATGTGATTTCTTTATAATGGGTGTGTTCCTTATCTTATCCTAGTGTCTAAGCTCTTCTCCATGGCTGGACCCTCAAATAATATTCCTTTACGTGCTAAGGGGTATCTAGAGACTTGGATAGCTTCAATAACTACCCAACCCTAACGCGTACCCTAACCCTAACCCCTACCCTAACACTAACACGTACCCTAATCCTAACCCGTACCCTAAACCGAGCCCTAACCCTAACACTAACCCTAACCCTAACCCTAAACCATACCCTACGCCGTACCCGAACCCCTCCCCGAACCCGTACCCTAAGCCGTACCCTAAGCCTAACCCTAAGCGTAACCCTAACCCTAGGCTACCCTTGAGTGCTTCTGCCTCCAATAGATTTCCTAAGCACTAGTGTTTTAAGCAACAGATTAAAAAGAGAATCCTAATGTGATTTCTTTATAATGGGTGTGTTCCTTATCTTATCCTAGTGTCTAAACTCTTCTCCATGGCTGGACCCCCAAATAATATTCCTTTACGTGTTAAGGGGTATCTAGAGAGTGGGATAGGTTTAATAACTAACCTACCCCTAACGCGTACCCTAACCCTAACCCCTACCCTAACCCTAACACGTACCCTAAACCTAACCCGTACCCTAAACCGAGCCCTAACCCTACCACTAACCCTAACCCTAACCCTAACCCATACCCTACACCATACACGAACCCGTCCCCGAACCCATACCCTAAGCCGTACCCTAAGCCTAACCCTCAGCCTAACCCTAACCCTAGGCTACCCTTGACTGCTTCTGCCTCCAATAGATTTCCTAAGCACTAGTGTTTTAAGGAACAGATTAAAAAGAGACTCCTAATGTGATTTCTTTATAATGGGTGTGTTCCTTATCTTATCCTAGTGTCTAAGCTCTTCTCCATGGCTGGAGCCTCAAATAATATTCCTTTACGTGCTAAGGGGTATCTAGAGACTGAGATAGGTTTAATAACTTCCCTAACCCTAACGCGTACCCTAACCCTAACTCCTACCCTAACCCTAACACGTACCCTAATCCTAACCCGAACCCTAAACTGAGCCCTAACCCTAACACTAACCCTAACCCTAACCCTAACCCAAACCCTACGCCGTACCCGAACCCCTCACCGAACCCGTACCCTAAGCCGTACCCTAAGCCTAACCTTAAGCCTAACCCTAACCCTAGGCTACCCTTGACTGCTTCTGCCTCCAATAGATTTCCTAAACACTAGTGTTTTAAGGAACAGCTTAAAAAGAGAATCCTAATGTGATTTCTTTATAATGGGTGTGTTCCTTATCTTATCCTAGTGTCTAAACTCTTCTCCATGGCTGGACACCAAATAATATTCCTTTACGTGTTAAGGGGTATCTAGAGAGTGGGATAGGTTTAATAACTAACCTACCCCTAAAGCGTACCCTAACCCTGACCCCTACCCTAACCCTAACACGTACCCTAATCCAAACCCGTACGCTAAACCGAGCCCTAACCCTAACACTAACCCTAACCCTAACACAAACCCATACCCTACACCATACACGAACCCGTCCCCGAACCCATACCCTAAGCCGTACCCTAAGCCTAACCCTCAGCCTGACCCTAACCCTAGGCTACCCTTGACTGCTTCTGCCTCCAATAGATTTCCTAAGCACTAGTGTTTTAAGGAACAGCTTAAAAAGAGAATTCTAATGTGATTTCTTTATAATGGGGGTGTTCCTAATCTTATCCTAGTGTCTCAGCTCTTCTCCAGGGCTGGACCCTCAAATAATATTCCTTTACGTGCTAAGGGGTATCTAGGGACTGGGATAGGTTTAATAACTACCCTAACCCTATCGCGTACCCTAACCCTAACTCCTACCCTAACCCTAACACGTACCCTAATCCTAACACGTACCCTAAACCGAGCTCTAACCCTAACACTAACCCTAACCCTAACCCTAACCCATACCCTACGCCGTACCCGAACCCCTCCCCGAACCCGTACCCTAAGCCGTACCCTAAGCCTAACCCTAAGCCTAACCCTAACCCTAGGCTACCCTTGAGTGCTTCTGCCTCCAATAGATTTCCTAAGCACTAGTGTTTTAAGGAACAGATTAAAAAGAGAATCCTAATGTGATTTCTTTATAATGGGTGTGTTCCTTATCTTATCCTAATGTCTAAACTCTTTTCCATGGCTGGACCCCCAAATAATATTCCTTTACGTGTTAAGGGGTATCTAGAGAGTGGGATAGGTTTAATAACTACACTACCCCTAACGCGTACCCAAACCCTAACCCCTACCCTAAACCTAACACGTACCCTAATCCTAACACGTACCCTAAACCGAGCCCTAACCCTAACCCTAACCCTAACACTAACCCTAACCCATACCCAACACCATAAACGAACCCGTCCCCGAACCCAAACCCTAAGCCGTACCCTAAGCCTAACCCTCAGCCTAACCCTAACCCTAGGCTACCCTTGACTGCTTCTGCCTCCAATAGATTTCCTAAGCACTAGTGTTTTAAGGAACAGATTAAAAAGAGACTCCTAATGTGATTTCTTTATAATGGGTGTGTTCCTTATCTTATCCTAGTGTCTAAGCTCTTCTCCATGGCTGGAGCCTCAAATAATATTCCTTTACGTGCTAAGGGGTATCTACAGACTGTGATAGGTTTAATAACTTCCCTAACCCTAACGCGTACCCTAACCCTAACTCCTACCCTAACCCTAACACGTACCCTAATCCTAACCCGAACCCTAAACCGAGCCCTAACCCTAACACTAACACTAACCCTAACCCTAACCCAAACCCTACGCCGTACCCGAACCCCTCACCGAACCCGTACCCTAAGCCGTACCCTAAGCCTAACCGTAAGCCTAACCCTAACCCTAGGCTACCCTTGACTGCTTCTGCCTCCAATAGATTTCCTAAGCACTAGTGTTTTAAGGAACAGATTAAAAAGAGAATCCTAATGTAATTTCTTTATAATGGGTGTGTTCCTTATCTTATCCTAGTGTCTAAGCTCTTCTCCATGGCTGGCCACTCAAATAATATTCCTTTACGTGCTAAGGGGTATCTAGAGACTGGGATAGGTTTAATAACTACCCTAACCCTAACGCGTACCCTAACCCTAACTCCTAACCTAACCCTAACACATACCCTAATCCTAACACGTACCCTAAACAGAGCCCTTACCCTAACACTAACCGTAACCCTAACCCTAACCCATACCCTACGCCGTACCCGAACCCCCCCCCGAACCCGTACCCTAAGCCGTACCCTAAGCCTAACCCTCAGCCTAACCCTAACCCTAGGCTACCCTTGACTGCTTCTGCCTCCAATAGATTTCCTAACCACTAGTGTTTTAAGGAACAGCTTAAAAAGAGAATCCTAATGTGATTTCTTTATAATGGGTGTGTTCCTTATCTTATCCTAGTGTCTAAGCTCTTCTCCATGGCTGGACCCTCAAATAATATTCCTTTACGTGCTAAGGGGTATCTAGAGAGTGGGATAGGTTCAATAACTACCCAACCCTAACGCGTACCCTAACCCTAACCCCTACCCTAACACTAACACGTACCCTAATCCTAACCCGTACCCTAAACCGAGCCCTAACCCTAACACTAACCCTAACCCTAACCCATACCCTACGCCGTACCCTAACCCCTCCCCGAACCCGTACCCTAAGCCCTACCCTAAGCCTAACCCTAAGCCTAACCCTAACCCTAGGCTACCCTTGACTGTTTCTGCCTCCAATAGATTTCCTAAGCACAAGTGTTTTAAGGAACAGCTTAAAAAGAGAATCCTAATGTGATTTCTTTATAATGGGGGTTTTCCTAATCTCATCCCAGTGTCTAAGCTCTTCTCCAAGGCTGGACCCTCAAATAATATTCCTTTAGGTGCTAAGGGGTGTCTAGAGACTGGGATAGGTTTAATAACTACCCAACCCTAACGTGTACCCTAACCCTAACCCCTACCCTAACCCTAACACGTACCCTAATCCTAACCCGTACCCTAAACCGAGACCTAACCCTAACACTAACCCTAACTCTAACCCTAACCCATACCCTACGCCGTACCCGAACCCCTCCCCGAACCCGTACCCTAAGCCATACCCTAAGCCTAACCCTAAGCCTAACCCTAACCCTAGGCTACCCTTGACTGCTTCTGCCTCCAATAGATTTCCTAAGCACAAGTGTTTTAAGGAACAGCTTAAAAAGAGAATCCTAATGTGATTTCTTTATAATGGGTGTGTTCCTTGTTTTATCCTAGTGTCTAAGCTCTTCTCCATGGCTGGACCCTCAAATAATATTCCTTTACGTGCTAAGGGGTATCTAGGGACTGGGATAGGTTTAATAACTACCCTAATCCTATCGCGTACCCTAACCCTAACTCCTACCCTAACCCTAACACGTACCCTAATCCCAAGACGTACCCTAAACCGAGCTCTAACCCTAACACTAACCCTAAGCCTAACCCTAACCGATAACCTACGCCGTACCCGAACCCCTCCCCGAACCCGTACCCTAAGCCGTACCCTAAGCCTAACCCTAAGCCTAACCCTAACCCTAGGCTACCCTTGACTGCTTCTGCCTCCAATAGATTTCCTAAGCACTAGTGTTTTAAGGAACAGATTAAAAAGAGAATCCTAATGTGATTTCTTTATAATGGGTGTGTTCCTTATCTTATCCTAGTGTCTAAGCTCTTCTCCATGGCTGGACCCTCAAATAATATTCCTTTACGTGCTAAGGGTTATCTAGAGACTGGGATAGGTTTAATAACTACCCAACCCTAAGGCGTACCCTATCCCTAAACCCTACCCTAACCCTAACACGTACCCTAATCCTAACCCGTACCCTAAACCGAGCCCGAACCCTAACACTAACCCTAACACTAACCCTAACCCATAACCTACACCATAAACGAACCCGTCCCCGAACCCAAACCCTAAGCCGTACCCTAAGCCTAACCCTCAGCCTAACCCTAACCCTAGGCTACCCTTGACTGCTTCTGCCTCCAATAGATTTCCTAACCACTAGTGTTTTAAGGAACAGATTAAAAAGAGAATCCTAATGTGATTTCTTTATAATGGGTGTGTTCCTTATCTTATCCTAGTGTCTAAGCTCTTCTCCATGGCTGGACCCTCAAATAATATTCCTTTACGTGCTAAGGGGTATCTAGAGACTGGGATAGGTTTAATAACTACACAACCCTAACGCGTACCCTAACCCTAACCCCTACCCTAACCCTAACACATACCCTAATCCTAACCCGTACCCTAAACCGAGCCCTAACCCTAACACTAACCCTAACCCTAACCCTAACCCATACCCTACGCCGTACCCGAACCCCCCCCCGAACCCGTACCCTAAGCCGTACCCTAAGCCTAACCCTCAGCCTAACCCTAACCCTAGGCTACCCTTGACTGCTTCTGCCTCCAATAGATTTCCTAACCACTAGTGTTTTAAGGAACAGCTTAAAAAGAGAATCCTAATGTGATTTCTTTATAATGGGTGTGTTCCTTATCTTATCCTAGTGTCTAAGCTCTTCTCCATGGCTGGACCCTCAAATAATATTCCTTTACGTGCTAAGGGGTATCTAGAGAGTGGGATAGGTTCAATAACTACCCAACCCTAACGCGTACCCTAACCCTAAGCCCTACCCTAACACTAACACGTACCCTAATCCTAACCCGTACCCTAAACCGAGCCCTAACCCTAACACTAACCCTAACCCTAACCCATACCCTACGCCGTACCCGAACCCCTCCCCGAACCCGTACCCTAAGCCTAACCCTAAGCCTAACCCTAACCCTAGGCTACCCTTGACTGCTTCTGCCTCCAATAGATTTCCTAAGCACTAGTGTTTTAAGGAACAGCTTAAAAAGAGAATCCTAATGTGATTTCTTTATAATGGGGGTGTTCCTAATCTTATCCCAGTGTCTAAGCTCTTCTCCAAGGCTGGACCCTCAAATAATATTCCTTTAGGTGCTAAGGGGTGTCTAGAGACTGGGATAGGTTTAATAACTACCCAACCCTAACGTGTACCCTAACCCTAACCCCTACCCTAACCCTAACACGTACCCTAATCCTAACCCGTACCCTAAACCGAGCCCTAACCCTAACACTAACCCTAACTCTAACCCTAACCCATACCCTACGCCGTACCCGAACCCCTCCCCGAACCCGTACCCTAAGCCGTACCCTAAGCCTAACCCTCAGCCTAACCCTAACCCTAGGCTACCCTAGACTGCTTCTGCCTCCAATAGATTTCCTAAGCACAAGTGTTTTAAGGAACAGCTTACAAAGAGAATCCTAATGTGATTTCTTTATAATGGGTGTGTTCCTTATCTTATCCTAGTGTCTAAGCTCTTCTCCATGGCTGGACCCTCAAATAATATTCCTTTACGTGCTAAGGGGTATCTAGAGACTTGGATAGCTTCAATAACTACCCAACCCTAACGCGTACCCTAACCCTAACCCCTACCCTAACACTAACACGTACCCTAATCCTAACCCGTACCCTAAACCGAGCCCTAACCCTAACACTAACCCTAACCCTAACCCTAACCCATACCCTACGCCGTACCCGAACCCCTCCCCGAACCCGTACCGTAAGCCGTACCCTAAGCCTAACCCTAAGCCTAACCCTAACCCTAGGCTACCCTTGACTGCTTCTGCCTCCAATAGATTTCCTAAGCACAAGTGTTTTAAGGAACAGCTTAAAAAGAGAATCCTAATGTGATTTCTTTATAATGGGTGTGTTCCTTGTCTTATCCTAGTGTCTAAGCTCTTCTCCATGGCTGGACCCTCAAATAATATTCCTTTACGTGCTAAGGGGGATCTAGGGACTGGGATAGGTTTAATAACCACCCTAACCCTAACGCGTACCCTAACCCTAACTCCTACCCTAACCCTAACACGTTCCCTAATCCTAACACGTACCCCAAACCGAGCCCTAACCCTAACACTAACCCTAACCCTAACCCTAACCCATACCCTACGCCGTACCCGAACCCCTCCCCGAACCCGTACCCTAAGCCGTACCCTAAGCCTAACCCTAAGCGTAACCCTAACCCTAGGCTACCCTTGAGTGCTTCTGCCTCCAATAGATTTCCTAAGCACTAGTGTTTTAAGCAACAGATTAAAAAGAGAATCCTAATGTGATTTCTTTATAATGGGTGTGTTCCTTATCTTATCCTAGTGTCTAAACTCTTCTCCATGGCTGGACCCCCAAATAATATTCCTTTACGTGTTAAGGGGTATCTAGAGAGTGGGATAGGTTTAATAACTAACCTACCCCTAACGCGTACCCTAACCCTAACCCCTACCCTAACCCTAACACGTACCCTAAACCTAACCCGTACCCTAAACCGAGCCCTAACCCTACCACTAACCCTAACCCTAACCCTAACCCATACCCTACACCATACACGAACCCGTCCCCGAACCCATACCCTAAGCCGTACCCTAAGCCTAACCCTCAGCCTAACCCTAACCCTAGGCTACCCTTGACTGCTTCTGCCTCCAATAGATTTCCTAAGCACTAGTGTTTTAAGGAACAGATTAAAAACAGACTCCTAATGTGATTTCTTTATAATGGGTGTGTTCCTTATCTTATCCTAGTGTCTAAGCTCTTCTCCATGGCTGGAGCCTCAAATAATATTCCTTTACGTGCTAAGGGGTATCTAGAGACTGAGATAGGTTTAATAACTTCCCTAACCCTAACGCGTACCCTAACCCTAACTCCTACCCTAACCCTAACACGTACCCTAATCCTAACCCGAACCCTAAACTGAGCCCTAACCCTAACACTAACCCTAACCCTAACCCTAACCCAAACCCTACGCCGTACCCGAACCCCTCACCGAACCCGTACCCTAAGCCGTACCCTAAGCCTAACCTTAAGCCTAACCCTAACCCTAGGCTACCCTTGACTGCTTCTGCCTCCAATAGATTTCCTAAACACTAGTGTTTTAAGGAACAGCTTAAAAAGAGAATCCTAATGTGATTTCTTTATAATGGGTGTGTTCCTTATCTTATCCTAGTGTCTAAACTCTTCTCCATGGCTGGACACCAAATAATATTCCTTAACGTGTTAAGGGGTATCTAGAGAGTGGGATAGGTTTAATAACTACCCTACCCCTAAAGCGTACCCTAACCCTGACCCCTACCCTAACCCTAACACGTACCCTAATCCAAACCCGTACGCTAAACCGAGCCCTAACCCTAACACTAACCCTAACCCTAACACTAACCCATACCCTACACCATACACGAACCCGTCCCCGAACCCATACCCTAAGCCGTACCCTAAGCCTAACCCTCAGCCTGACCCTAACCCTAGGCTACCCTTGACTGCTTCTGCCTCCAATAGATTTCCTAAGCACTAGTGTTTTAAGGAACAGCTTAAAAAGAGAATTCTAATGTGATTTCTTTATAATGGGGGTGTTCCTAATCTTATCCTAGTGTCTCAGCTCTTCTCCAGGGCTGGACCCTCAAATAATATTCCTTTACGTGCTAAGGGGTATCTAGGGACTGGGATAGGTTTAATAACTACCCTAACCCTATCGCGTACCCTAACCCTAACTCCTACCCTAACCCTAACACGTACCCTAATCCTAACACGTACCCTAAACCGAGCTCTAACCCTAACACTAACCCTAACCCTAACCCTAACCCATACCCTACGCCGTACCCGAACCCCTCCCCGAACCCGTACCCTAAGCCGTACCCTAAGCCTAACCCTAAGCCTAACCCTAACCCTAGGCTACCCTTGAGTGCTTCTGCCTCCAATAGATTTCCTAAGCACTAGTGTTTTAAGGAACAGATTAAAAAGAGAATCCTAATGTGATTTCTTTATAATGGGTGTGTTCCTTATCTTATCCTAATGTCTAAACTCTTTTCCATGGCTGGACCCCCAAATAATATTCCTTTACGTGTTAAGGGGTATCTAGAGAGTGGGATAGGTTTAATAACTACACTACCCCTAACGCGTACCCTAACCCTAACCCCTACCCTAAACCTAACACGTATCCTAATCCTAACACGTACCCTAAACCGAGCCCTAACCCTAACCCTAACCCTAACACTAACCCTAACCCATACCCTACACCATAAACGAACCCGTCCCCGAACCCAAACCCTAAGCCGTACCCTAAGCCTAACCCTCAGCCTAACCCTAACCCTAGGCTACCCTTGACTGCTTCTGCCTCCAATAGATTTCCTAAGCACTAGTGTTTTAAGGAACAGATTAAAAAGAGACTCCTAATGTGATTTCTTTATAATGGGTGTGTTCCTTATCTTATCCTAGTGTCTAAGCTCTTCTCCATGGCTGGAGCCTCAAATAATATTCCTTTACGTGCTAAGGGGTATCTACAGACTGTGATAGGTTTAATAACTTCCCTAACCCTAACGCGTACCCTAACCCTAACTCCTACCCTAACCCTAACACGTACCCTAATCCTAACCCGAAACCTAAACCGAGCCCTAACCCTAACACTAACCCTAACCCTAACCCTAACCCAAACCCTACGCCGTACCCGAACCCCTCACCGAACCCGTACCCTAAGCCGTACCCTAAGCCTAACCGTAAGCCTAACCCTAACCCTAGGCTACCCTTGACTGCTTCTGCCTCCAATAGATTTCCTAAGCACTAGTGTTTTAAGGAACAGATTAAAAAGAGAATCCTAATGTAATTTCTTTATAATGGGTGTGTTCCTTATCTTATCCTAGTGTCTAAGCTCTTCTCCATGGCTGGCCACTCAAATAATATTCCTTTACGTGCTAAGGGGTATCTAGAGACTGGGATAGGTTTAATAACTACCCTAACCCTCACGCGTACCCTAACCCTAACTCCTAACCTAACCCTAACACATACCCTAATCCTAACACGTACCCTAAACAGAGCCCTTACCCTAACACTAACCCTAACCCTAACCCTAACCCATACCCTACGCCGTACCCGAACCCCCCCCCGAACCCGTACCCTAAGCCGTACCCTAAGCCTAACCCTCAGCCTAACCCTAACCCTAGGCTACCCTTCACTGCTTCTGCCTCCAATAGATTTCCTAACCACTAGTGTTTTAAGGAACAGCTTAAAAAGAGAATCCTAATGTGATTTCTTTATAATGGGTGTGTTCCTTATCTTATCCTAGTGTCTAAGCTCTTCTCCATGGCTGGACCCTCAAATAATATTCCTTTACGTGCTAAGGGGTATCTAGAGAGTGGGATAGGTTCAATAACTACCCAACCCTAACGCGTACCCTAACCCTAACCCCTACCCTAACACTAACATGTACCCTAATCCTAACCCGTACCCTAAACCGAGCCCTAACCCTAACACTAACCCTAACCCTAACCCATACCCTACGCCGTACCCTAACCCCTCCCCGAACCCGTACCCTAAGCCCTACCCTAAGCCTAACCCTAAGCCTAACCCTAACCCTAGGCTACCCTTGACTGTTTCTGCCTCCAATAGATTTCCTAAGCACAAGTGTTTTAAGGAACAGCTTAAAAAGAGAATCCTAATGTGATTTCTTTATAATGGGTGTGTTCCTTGTCTTATCCTAGTGTCTAAGCTCTTCTCCATGGCTGGACCCTCAAATAATATTCCTTTACGTGCTAAGGGGGATCTAGGGACTGGGATAGGTTTAATAACTACCCTAACCCTAACGCGTACCCTAACCCTAACTCCTACCCTAACCCTAACACGTACCCTAATCCTAACACGTACCCTAAACCGAGCCCTAACCCTAACACTAACCCTAACCCTAACCCTAACCCATACCCTACGCCGTACCCGAACCCCTCCCCGAACCCGTACCCTAAGCCGTACCCTAAGCCTAACCCTAAGCCTAACCCTAACCCTAGGCTACCCTTGACTGCTTCTGCCTCCAATAGATTTCCTAAGCACTAGTGTTTTAAGGAACAGATTAAAAAGAGAATCCTAATGTGATTTCTTTATAATGGGTGTGTTCCTTATCTTATCCTAGTGTCTAAGCTCTTCTCCATGGCTGGCCACTCAAATAATATTCCTTTACGTGCTAAGGGGTATCTAGAGACTGGGATAGGTTTAATAACTACCCTAACCCTAACGCGTACCCTAACCCTAACTCCTAACCTAACCCTAACACGTACCCTAATCCCAACACGTACCCTAAACCGAGCCCTAACCCTAACACTAACACTAACACTAACCCTAACCCATACCCTACGCCATACCCGAACCCCTCTCCGAACCCGTACCCTAAGCCGTACCCTAAGCCTAACCCTCAGCCTAACCCTAACCCTAGGCTACCCTTGACTGCTTCTGCCTCCAATAGATTTCCTAAGCACTAGTGTTTTAAGGAACAGCTTAAAAAGAGAATCCTAATGTGATTTCTTTATAATGGGGGTTTTCCTAATCTCATCCCAGTGTCTAAGCTCTTCTCCAAGGCTGGACCCTCAAATAATATTCCTTTAGGTGCTAAGGGGTGTCTAGAGACTGGGATAGGTTTAATAACTACCCAACCCTAACGTGTACCCTAACCCTAACCCCTACCCTAACCCTAACACGTACCCTAATCCTAACCCGTACCCTAAACCGAGCCCTAACCCTAACACTAACCCTAACTCTAACCCTAACCCATACCCTACGCCGTACCCGAACCCCTCCCCGAACCCGTACCCTAAGCCATACCCTAAGCCTAACCCTAAGCCTAACCCTAACCCTAGGCTACCCTTGACTGCTTCTGCCTCCAATAGATTTCCTAAGCACAAGTGTTTTAAGGAACAGCTTAAAAAGAGAATCCTAATGTGATTTCTTTATAATGGGTGTGTTCCTTGTTTTATCCTAGTGTCTAAGCTCTTCTCCATGGCTGGACCCTCAAATAATATTCCTTTACGTGCTAAGGGGTATCTAGGGACTGGGATAGGTTTAATAACTACCCTAATCCTATCGCGTACCCTAACCCTAACTCCTACCCTAACCCTAACACGTACCCTAATCCCAAGACGTACCCTAAACCGAGCTCTAACCCTAACACTAACCCTAAGCCTAACCCTAACCGATAACCTACGCCGTACCCGAACCCCTCCCCGAACCCGTACCCTAAGCCGTACCCTAAGCCTAACCCTAAGCCTAACCCTAACCCTAGGTTACCCTTGACTGCTTCTGCCTCCAATAGATTTCCTAAGCACTAGTGTTTTAAGGAACAGATTAAAAAGAGAATCCTAATGTGATTTCTTTATAATGGGTGTGTTCCTTATCTTATCCTAGTGTCTAAGCTCTTCTCCATGGCTGGACCCTCAAATAATATTCCTTTACGTGCTAAGGGTTATCTAGAGACTGGGATAGGTTTAATAACTACCCAACCCTAACGCGTACCCTATCCCTAAACCCTACCCTAACCCTAACACGTACCCTAATCCTAACCCGTACCCTAAACCGAGCCCGAACCCTAACACTAACCCTAACACTAACCCTAACCCATACCCTACACCATAAACGAACCCGTCCCCGAACCCAAACCCTAAGCCGTACCCTAAGCCTAACCCTCAGCCTAACCCTAACCCTAGGCTACCCTTGACTGCTTCTGCCTCCAATAGATTTCCTAACCACTAGTGTTTTAAGGAACAGATTAAAAAGAGAATCCTAATGTGATTTCTTTATAATGGGGGTGTTCCTTATCTTATCCTAATGTCTAAACTCTTTTCCATGGCTGGACCCCCAAATAATATTCCTTTACGTGTTAAGGGGTATCTAGAGAGTGGGATAGGTTTAATAACTACACTACCCCTAATGCGTACCCTAACCCTAACCCCTACCCTAACCCTAACACGTACCCTAATCCTAACTCGAACCCTAAACCGAGCCCTAACCCTAACACTAACCCTAAACCTAACCCTAACCCAAACCCTACGCCGTACCCGAACCCCTCACCGAACCCGTAACCTAAGCCGTACCCTAAGCCTAACCGTAAGCCTAACCCTAACCCTAGGCTACCCTTGACTGCTTCTGCTTCCAATAGATTTCCTAAACACTAGTGTTTTAAAGAACAGCTTAAAAAGAGAATCCTAATGTGATTTCTTTATAATGGGTGTGTTCCTTATCTTATCCTAGTGTCTAAACTCTTCTCCATGGCTGGACCCCAAATAATATTCCTTTACGTGTTAAGGGGTATCTAGAGAGTGGGATAGGTTTAATAACTACCCTACCCCTAACGCGTACCCTAACCCTGACCCCTACCCTAACCCTAACACGTACCCTAATCCTAAACCGTACCCTAAACCGAGCCCTAACCCTAACACTAACCCTAACCCTAACACTAACCCATACCCTACACCATACACGAACCCGTCCCCGAACCCATACCCTAAGCCGTACCCTAAGCCTAACCCTCAGCCTAACCCTAACCCTAGGCTACCCTTGACTGCTTCTGCCTCCAATAGATTTCCTAAGCACTAGTGTTTTAAGGAACAGCTTAAAAAGAGAATCCTAATGTGATTTCTTTATAATGGGGGTGTTCCTAAACTTATCCTAGTGTCTAAGCTCTTCTCCAGGGCTGGACCCTCAAATAATATTCCTTTAGGTGCTAAGGGGTATCTAGAGACAGGGATAGGTTTAATAACTACCCAACCCTAACGTGTACCCTAACCCTAACCCCTACCCTAACCCTAACACATACCCTAATCCTAACCCGTACCCTAAACCGAGCCCTAACCCTAACACTAACCCTAACCCTAACCCTAACCCATACCCTACGCCGTACCCGAACACCACCCCGAACCCGTACCCTAAGCCGTACCCTAAGCCTAACCCTAAGCCTAACCCTAACCCTAGGCTACCCTTGACTGCTTCTGCCTCCAATAGATTTCCTAAGCACAAGTGTTTTAAGGAACAGCTTAAAAAGAGAATCCTAATGTGATTTCTTTATAATGGGTGTGTTCCTTGTCTTATCCTAGTGTCTAAGCTCTTCTCCATGGCTGGACCCTCAAATAATATTCCTTTACGTGCTAAGGGGTATCTAGGGACTGGGATAGGTTTAATAACTACCCTAACCCTATCGCGTACCCTAACCCTAACTCCTACCCTAACCCTAACACGTACCCTAATCCTAACACGTACCCTAAACCGAGCTCTAACCCTAACACTAACCCTAACCCTAACTCTAACCCATACCCTACGCCGTACCCGAACCCCTCCCCGAACCCGTACCCTAAGCCGTACCCTAAGCCTAACCCTAAGCCTAACCCTAACCCTAGGCTACCCTTGACTGCTTCTGCCTCCAATAGATTTCCTAAGCACTAGTGTTTTAAGGAACAGATTAAAAAGAGAATCCTAATGTGATTTCTTTATAATGGGGGTGTTCCTTATCTTATCCTAATGTCTAAACTCTTTTCCATGGCTGGACCCCCAAATAATATTCCTTTACGTGTTAAGGGGTATCTAGAGAGTGGGATAGGTTTAATAACTACACTACCCCTAACGCGTACCCTAACCCTAACCCCTACCCTAACCCTAACACGTACCCTAATCCTAACCCGTACCCTAAACCGAGCCCTAACCCTAACACTAACCCTAACACTAACCCTAACCCATACCCTACACCATAAACGAACCCGTCCCCGAACCCAAACCCTAAGCCGTACCCTAAGCCTAACCCTCAGCCTAACCCTAACCCTAGGCTACCCTTGACTGCTTCTGCCTCCAATAGATTTCCTAAGCACTAGTGTTTTAAGGAACAGATTAAAAAGAGAATCCTAATGTGATTTCTTTATAATGGGTGTGTTCCTTATCTTATCCTAGTGTCTAAGCTCTTCTCCATGGCTGGACCCTCAAATAATATTCCTTTACGTGCTTAGGGTTATCTAGAGACTGGGATAGGTTTAATAACTATCCAACCCTAACGCGTACCCTAACCCTAACCCCTACCCTAACCCTAACACGTACCCTAATCCTAACCCGTACCCTAAACCGAGCCCTAACTCTAACACTAACCCTAACCCCAACCCTAACCCATACCCTACACCATACACGAACCCGTCCCCGAACCCATACCCTAAGCCGTACCCTAAGCCTAAACCTCAGCCTAACCCTAACCCTAGGCTACCCTTGACTGCTTCTGCCTCCAATAGATTTCCTAAGCACTAGTGTTTTAAGGAACAGATTAAAAAGAGACTCCTAATGTGATTTCTTTATAATGGGTGTGTTCCTTATCTTATCCTAGTGTCTAAGCTCTTCTCCATGGCTGGAGCCTCAAATAATATTCCTTTACGTGCTAAGGGGTATCTAGAGACTGAGATAGGTTTAATAACTTCCCTAACCCTAACGCGTACCCTAACCCTAACACCTACCCTAACCCTAACACGTACCCTAATCCTAACTCGAACCCTAAACCGAGCCCTAACCCTGACACTAACCCTAACCCTAACCCTAACCCAAACCCTACGCCGTACCCGAACCCCTCACCGAACCCGTCACCTAAGCCGTACCCTAAGCCTAACCGTAAGCCTAACCCTAACCCTAGGCTACCCTTGACTGCTTCTGCCTCCAATAGATTTCCTAAACACTAGTGTTTTAAGGAACAGCTTAAAAAGAGAATCCTAATGTGATTTCTTTATAATGGGTGTGTTCCTTATCTTATCCTAGTGTCTAAACACTTCTCCATGGCTGGACCCCAAATAATATTCCTTTACGTGTTAAGGGGTATCTAGAGAGTGGGATAGGTTTAATAACTACCCTACCCCTAACGCGTACCCTAACCCTGACCCCAACCCTAACCCTAACACGTACCCTAATCCTAACCCGTACCCTAAACCGAGCCCTAACCCTAACACTAACCCTAACCCTAACACTAACCCATACCCTACACCATACACGAACCCGTCCCCGAACCCATACCCTAAGCCGTACCCTAAGCCTAACCCTCAGCCTAACCCTAACCCTAGGCTACCCTTGACTGCTTCTGCCTCCAATAGATTTCCTAAGCACTAGTGTTTTAAGGAACAGCTTAAAAAGAGAATCCTAATGTGATTTCTTTATAATGGGGGTGTTCCTAATCTTATCCTAGTGTCTAAGCTCTTCTCCAGGGCTGGACCCTCAAATAATATTCCTTTAGGTGCTAAGGGGTATCTAGAGACTGGGATAGGTTTAATAACTACCCAACCCTAACGTGTACCCTAACCCTAACCTCTACCCTAACCCTAACACGTACCCTAATCCTAACCCGTACCCTAAACCGAGCCCTAACCCTAACACTAACCCTAACCCTAACCCTAACCCAAACCCTATGCCGTACCCGAACCCCTCAACGAACCCGTACCCTAAGCCGTACCCTAAGCCTAACCGTAAGCCTAACCCTAACCCTAGGCTACCCTTGAAGGCTTTTGCCTCCAATAGATTTCCTAAGCACTAGTGTTTTAAGGAACAGATTAAAAAGAGAATCCTAATGTGATTTCTTTATAATGGGTGTGTTCCTTATCTTATCCTAGTGTCTAAGCTCTTCTCCATGGCTGGACCCTCAAATAATATTCCTTTACGTGCTAAGGGGTATCTAGAGACTGGGATAGGTTTAATAACTACCCTAACCCTAACGCGTACCCTAACCCTAACTCCTACCCTAACCCTAACACGTACCCTAATCCTAACCCGAACCCTAAACCGAGCCCTAACCCTAACACTAACCCTAACCCTAACACTAACCCATACCCTACACCATACACGAACCCGTCCCCGAACCCATACCCTAAGCCGTACCCTAAGCCTAACCTTCAGCCTAACACTAACCCTAGGCTACCCTTGACTGCTTCTGCCTCCAATAGATTTCCTAAGCACTAGTGTTTTATGGAACAGCTTAAAAAGAGAATCCTAATGTGATTTCTTTATAATGGGTGTGTTCCTTGTCTTATCCTAGTGTCTAAGCTCTTCTCCATGGCTGGACCCTCAAATAATATTCCTTTACGTGCTAAGGGGTATCTAGGGACTGGGATAGGTTTAATAACTACCCTAAACCTATCGCGTACCCTAACCCTAACTCCTACCCTAACCCTAACACGTACCCTAATCCTAACACGTAACCTAAACCGAGCTCTAACCCTAACACTAACCCTAACCCTAACCCTAACCCATACCCTAAGCCGTACCCGAACCCCTCCCCGAACCCGTACCCTAAGCCGTACCCTAAGCCTAACCCTAAGCCTAACCCTAACCCTAGGCTACCCTTGACTGCTTCTGCCTCCAATAGATTTCCTAAGCACTAGTGTTTTAAGGAACAGATTAAAAAGAGAATCCTAATGTGATTTCTTTATAATGGGTGTGTTCCTTATCTTATCCTAATGTCTAAACTCTTTTCCATGGCTGGACCCCCAAATAATATTCCTTTACGTGTTAAGGGGTATCTAGAGAGTGGGATAGGTTTAATAACTACACTACCCCTAATGCGTACCCTAACCCTAACCCCTACCCTAACCCTAACACGTACCCTAATCCTAACCCGTACCCTAAACCGAGCCCTAACCCTAACACTAACCCTAACACTAACCCTAACCCATACCCTACACCATAAACGAACCCGTCTCCGAACCCAAACCCTAAGCCGTACCCTAAGCCTAACCCTCAGCCTAACCCTAACCCTAGGCTACCCTTGACTGCTTCTGCCTCCAATAGATTTCCTAAGCACTAGTGTTTTAAAGAACAGATTAAAAAGAGAATCCTAATGTGATTTCTTTATAATGGGTGTGTTCCTTATGTTATCCTAGTGTCTAAGCTCTTCTCCATGGCTGGACCCTCAAATAATATTCCTTTACGTGCTAAGGGTTATCTAGAGACTGGGATCGGTTTAATAACTACCCAACCCTAACGCGTACCCTAACCCTAACCCCTACCCTAACCCTAACACGTACCCTAATCCTAACCCGTACCCTAAACCGAGCCCTAACCCTAACACTAACCCTAACCCTAACCCTAACCCATACCCTACACCATACACGAACCAGTCCCCGAATCCATACCCTAAGCCGTACCCTAAGCCTAACAGTCAGCCTAACCCTAACCCTAGGCTACCCTTGACTGCTTCTGCCTCCAATAGATTTCCTAAGCACTAGTGTTTTAAGGAACAGATTAAAAAGAGACTCCTAATGTGATTTCTTTATAATGGGTGTGTTCCTTATCTTATCCTAGTGTCTAAGCTCTTCTCCATGGCTGGAGCCTCAAATAATATTCCTTTACGTGCTAAGGGGTGTCTAGAGACTGAGATAGGTTTAATAACTTCCCTAACCCTAACGCGTACCCTAACCCTAACTCCTACCCTAACCCTAACACGTACCCTAATCCTAACTCGAACCCTAAACCGAGCCCTAACCCTAACACTAACCCTAAACCTAACCCTAACCCAAACCCTACGCCGTACCCGAACCCCTCACCGAACCCGTAACCTAAGCCGTACCCTAGCGTAACCGTAAGCCTAACCCTAACCCTAGGCTACCCTTGACTGCTTCTGCTTCCAATAGATTTCCTAAACACTAGTGTTTTAAAGAACAGCTTAAAAAGAGAATCCTAATGTGATTTCTTTATAATGGGTGTGTTCCTTATCTTATCCTAGTGTCTAAACACTTCTCCATGGCTGGACCCCAAATAATATTCCTTTACGTGTTAAGGGGTATCTAGAGAGTGGGATAGGTTTAATAACTACCCTACCCCTAACGCGTACCCTAACCCTGACCCCTACCCTAACCCTAACACGTACCCTAATCCTAACCCGTACCCTAAACCGAGCCCTAACCCTAACACTAACCCTAACCCTAACACTAACCCATACCCTACACCATACACGAACCCGTCCCCGAACCCATACCCTAAGCCGTACCCTAAGCCTAACCCTCAGCCTAACCCTAACCCTAGGCTACCCTTGACTGCTTCTGCCTCCAATAGATTTCCTAAGCACTAGTGTTTTAAGGAACAGCTTAAAAAGAGAATCCTAATGTGATTTCTTTATAATGGGGGTGTTCCTAAACTTATCCTAGTGTCTAAGCTCTTCTCCAGGGCTGGACCCTCAAATAATATTCCTTTACGTGCTAAGGGGTATCTAGGGACTGGGATAGGTTTAATAACTACCCTAACCCTATCGCGTACCCTAACCCTAACTCCTACCCTAACCCTAACACGTACCCTAATCCTAACCCGTACCCTAAACCGAGCCCGAACCCTAACACTAACCCTAACACTAACCCTAACCCATACCCTACACCATAAACGAACCCGTCCCCGAACCCAAACCCTAAGCCGTACCCTAAGCCTAACCCTCAGCCTAACCCTAACCCTAGGCTACCCTTGACTGCTTCTGCCTCCAATAGATTTCCTAACCACTAGTGTTTTAAGGAACAGATTAAAAAGAGAATCCTAATGTGATTTCTTTATAATGGGGGTGTTCCTTATCTTATCCTAATGTCTAAACTCTTTTCCATGGCTGGACCCCCAAATAATATTCCTTTACGTGTTAAGGGGTATCTAGAGAGTGGGATAGGTTTAATAACTACACTACCCCTAATGCGTACCCTAACCCTAACCCCTACCCTAACCCTAACACGTACCCTAATCCTAACCCGTACCCTAAACCGAGCCCTAACCCTAACACTAACCCTAACGCATACCCTACAGCATAAACGAACCCGTCCCCGAACCGAAACCCTAAGCCGTACCCTAAGCCTAACCCTCAGCCTAACCCTAACCCTAGGCTACCCTTAACTGCTTCTGCCTCCAATAGATTTCCTAAGCACTAGTGTTTTAAGGAACAGATTAAAAAGAGAATCCTAATGTGATTTCTTTATAATGGGTGTGTTCCTTATCTTATCCTATTGTCTAAGCTCTTCTCCATGGCTGGACCCTCAAATAATATTCCTTTACGTGCTAAGGGTTATCTAGAGACTGGGATAGGTTTAATAACTACCCAACCCTAACGCGTACCCTAACCCTAACCCCTACCCTAACCCTAACACGTAACCTAATCCTAACCCGTACCCTAAACCGAGCCCTAACCCTAACACTAACCCTAACCCTAACCCTAACCCATACCCTACACCATACACGAACCCGTCCCCGAACCCATACCCTAAGCCGTACGCTAAGCCTAACCCTCAGCCTAACCCTAACCCTAGGCTACCCTTGACTGCTTCTGCCTCCAATAGATTTCCTAAGCACTAGTGTTTTAAGGAACAAATTAAAAAGAGACTCCTAATGTGATTTCTTTATAATGGGTGTGTTCCTTATCTTATCCTAGTGTCTAAGCTCTTCTCCATGGCTGTAGCCTCAAATAATATTCCTTTACGTGCTAAGGGGTATCTAGAGACTGAGATAGGTTTAATAACTTCCCTAACCCTAACGCGTACCCTAACCCTAACTCCTACCCTAACCCTAACACGTACCCTAATCCTAACCCGAACCCTAAACCGAGCCCTAACCCTAACACTAACCCTAACCCTAACCCTAACCCAAACCCTACGCCGTACCCGAACCCCTCACCGAACCCGTAACCTAAGCCGTACCCTAAGCCTAACCGTAAGCCTAACCCTAACCCTAGGCTACCCTTGACTGCTTCTGCCTCCAATAGATTTCCTAAACACTAGTGTTTTAAGGAACAGCTTAAAAAGAGAATCCTAATGTGATTTCTTTATAATGGGTGTGTTCCTTATCTTATCCTAGTGTCTAAACTCTTCTCCATGGCTGGACCCCCAAATAATATTCCTTTACGTGTTCAGGGGTATCTAGAGAGTGGGATAGGTTTAATAACTAACCTACCCCTAACGCGTACCCTAACCCTAACCCCTACCCTAACCCTAACACGTACCCTAAACCTAACCCGTACCCTAAACCGAGCCCTAACCCTAACACTAACCCTAACCCTAACACTAACCCATACCCTACACCATACACGAACCCGTCCCCGAACCCATACCCTAAGCCATACCCTAAGCCTAACCCTCAGCCTAACACTAACCCTAGGCTACCCTTGACTGCTTCTGCCTCCAATAGATTTCCTAAGCACTAGTGTTTTATGGAACAGATTAAAAAGAGAATCCTAATGTGATTTCTTTATAATGGGTGTGTTCCTTATCTTATCCTAGTGTCTAAGCTCTTCTCCATGGCTGGCCACTCAAATAATATTCCTTTACGTGCTAAGGGGTATCTAGAGACTGGGATAGGTTTAATAACTACCCTAACCCTAACGCGTACCCTAACCCTAACTCCGAACCTAACCCTAACACGTACCCTAATCCTAACACGTACCCTAAACCGAGCCCTAACCCTAACACTAACCCTAACCCTAACCCTAACCCATACCCTACGCCATACCCGAACCCCTCCCCGAACCCGTACCCTAAGCCGTACCCTAAGCCTAACCCTCAGCCTAACCCTATCCCTAGGCTACCCTTTACTGCTTCTGCCTCCAATAGATTTCCTAAGCACTAGTGTTTTAAGGAACAGCTTAAAAAGAGAATCCTAATGTGATTTCTTTATAATGGGGGTGTTCCTAATGTTATCCCAGTGTCTAAGCTCTTCTCCAGGGCTGGACCCTCAAATAATATTCCTTTAGGTGCTAAGGGGTTTCTAGAGACTGGGATAGGTTTAATAACTACCCAACCCTAACGTGTACCCTAACCCTAACCCCTACCCTAACCCTAACACGTACCCTAATCCTAACCCGTACCCTAAACCGAGCCCTAACCCTAACACTAACCCTAACACTAACCCTAACCCATACCCTACACCATAAACGAAACCGTCCCCGAACCCAAACCCTAAGCCGTACCCTAAGCCTAACCCTCAGCCTAACCCTAACCCTAGGCTACCCTTGACTGCTTCTGCCTCCAATAGATTTCCTAAGCACTAGTGTTTTAAGGAACAGATTAAAAAGAGACTCCTAATGTGATTTCTTTATAATGGGTGTGTTCCTTATCTTATCCTAGTGTCTAAGCTCTTCTCCATGGCTGGAGCCTCAAATAATATTCCTTTACGTGCTAAGGGGTATCTAGAGACTGAGATAGGTTTAATAACTTCCCTAACCCTAACGCGTACCCTAACCCTAACCCCTACCCTAACCCTAACACGTACCCTAATCCTAACTCGAACCCTAAACCGAGCCCTAACCCTAACACTAACCCTAAACCTAACCCTAACCCAAACCCTACGCCGTACCCGAACCCCTCACCGAACCCGTAACCTAAGCCGTACCCTAAGCCTAACCGTAAGCCTAACCCTAACCCTAGGCTACCCTTGACTGCTTCTGCTTCCAATAGATTTCCTAAACACTAGTGTTTTAAAGAACAGCTTAAAAAGAGAATCCTAATGTGATTTCTTTATAATGGGTGTGTTCCTTATCTTATCCTAGTGTCTAAACTCTTCTCCATGGCTGGACCCCAAATAATATTCCTTTACGTGTTAAGGGGTATCTAGAGAGTGGGATAGGTTTAATAACTACCCTACCCCTAACGCGTACCCTAACCCTGACCCCTACCCTAACCCTAACACGTACCCTAATCCTAAACCGTACCCTAAACCGAGCCCTAACCCTAACACTAACCCTAACCCTAACACTAACCCATACCCTACACCATACACGAACCCGTCCCCGAACCCATACCCTAAGCCGTACCCTAAGCCTAACCCTCAGCCTAACCCTAACCCTAGGCTACCCTTGACTGCTTCTGCCTCCAATAGATTTCCTAAGCACTAGTGTTTTAAGGAACAGCTTAAAAAGAGAATCCTAATGTGATTTCTTTATAATGGGGGTGTTCCTAAACTTATCCTAGTGTCTAAGCTCTTCTCCAGGGCTGGACCCTCAAATAATATTCCTTTAGGTGCTAAGGGGTATCTAGAGACAGGGATAGGTTTAATAACTACCCAACCCTAACGTGTACCCTAACCCTAACCCCTACCCTAACCCTAACACATACCCTAATCCTAACCCGTACCCTAAACCGAGCCCTAACCCTAACACTAACCCTAACCCTAACCCTAACCCATACCCTACGCCGTACCCGAACACCACCCCGAACCCGTACCCTAAGCCGTACCCTAAGCCTAACCCTAAGCCTAACCCTAACCCTAGGCTACCCTTGACTGCTTCTGCCTCCAATAGATTTCCTAAGCACAAGTGTTTTAAGGAACAGCTTAAAAAGAGAATCCTAATGTGATTTCGTTATAATGGGTGTGTTCCTTGTCTTATCCTAGTGTCTAAGCTCTTCTCCATGGCTGGACCCTCAAATAATATTCCTTTACGTGCTAAGGGGTATCTAGGGACTGGGATAGGTTTAATAACTACCCTAACCCTATCGCGTACCCTAACCCTAACTCCTACCCTAACCCTAACACGTACCCTAATCCTAACACGTACCCTAAACCGAGCTCTAACCCTAACACTAACCCTAACCCTAACTCTAACCCATACCCTACGCCGTACCCGAACCCCTCCCCGAACCCGTACCCTAAGCCGTACCCTAAGCCTAACCCTAAGCCTAACCCTAACCCTAGGCTACCCTTGACTGCTTCTGCCTCCAATAGATTTCCTAAGCACTAGTGTTTTAAGGAACAGATTAAAAAGAGAATCCTAATGTGATTTCTTTATAATGGGGGTGTTCCTTATCTTATCCTAATGTCTAAACTCTTTTCCATGGCTGGACCCCCAAATAATATTCCTTTACGTGTTAAGGGGTATCTAGAGAGTGGGATAGGTTTAATAACTACACTACCCCTAACGCGTACCCTAACCCTAACCCCTACCCTAACCCTAACACGTACCCTAATCCTAACCCGTACCCTAAACCGAGCCCTAACCCTAACACTAACCCTAACACTAACCCTAACCCATACCCTACACCATAAACGAACCCGTCCCCGAACCCAAACCCTAAGCCGTACCCTAAGCCTAACCCTCAGCCTAACCCTAACCCTAGGCTACCCTTGACTGCTTCTGCCTCCAATAGATTTCCTAAGCACTAGTGTTTTAAGGAACAGATTAAAAAGAGAATCCTAATGTGATTTCTTTATAATGGGTGTGTTCCTTATCTTATCCTAGTGTCTAAGCTCTTCTCCATGGCTGGACCCTCAAATAATATTCCTTTACGTGCTAAGGGTTATCTAGAGACTGGGATAGGTTTAATAACTATCCAACCCTAACGCGTACCCTAACCCTAACCCCTACCCTAACCCTAACACGTACCCTAATCCTAACCCGTACCCTAAACCGAGCCCTAACTCTAACACTAACCCTAACCCCAACCCTAACCCATACCCTACACCATACACGAACCCGTCCCCGAACCCATACCCTAAGCCGTACCCTAAGCCTAAACCTCAGCCTAACCCTAACCCTAGGCTACCCTTGACTGCTTCTGCCTCCAATAGATTTCCTAAGCACTAGTGTTTTAAGGAACAGATTAAAAAGAGACTCCTAATGTGATTTCTTTATAATGGGTGTGTTCCTTATCTTATCCTAGTGTCTAAGCTCTTCTCCATGGCTGGAGCCTCAAATAATATTCCTTTACGTGCTAAGGGGTATCTAGAGACTGAGATAGGTTTAATAACTTCCCTAACCCTAACGCGTACCCTAACCCTAACACCTACCCTAACCCTAACACGTACCCTAATCCTAACTCGAACCCTAAACCGAGCCCTAACCCTGACACTAACCCTAACCCTAACCCTAACCCAAACCCTACGCCGTACCCGAACCCCTCACCGAACCCGTCACCTAAGCCGTACCCTAAGCCTAACCGTAAGCCTAACCCTAACCCTAGGCTACCCTTGACTGCTTCTGCCTCCAATAGATTTCCTAAACACTAGTGTTTTAAGGAACAGCTTAAAAAGAGAATCCTAATGTGATTTCTTTATAATGGGTGTGTTCCTTATCTTATCCTAGTGTCTAAACACTTCTCCATGGCTGGACCCCAAATAATATTCCTTTACGTGTTAAGGGGTATCTAGAGAGTGGGATAGGTTTAATAACTACCCTACCCCTAACGCGTACCCTAACCCTGACCCCAACCCTAACCCTAACACGTACCCTAATCCTAACCCGTACCCTAAACCGAGCCCTAACCCTAACACTAACCCTAACCCTAACACTAACCCATACCCTACACCATACACGAACCCGTCCCCGAACCCATACCCTAAGCCGTACCCTAAGCCTAACCCTCAGCCTAACCCTAACCCTAGGCTACCCTTGACTGCTTCTGCCTCCAATAGATTTCCTAAGCACTAGTGTTTTAAGGAACAGCTTAAAAAGAGAATCCTAATGTGATTTCTTTATAATGGGGGTGTTCCTAATCTTATCCTAGTGTCTAAGCTCTTCTCCAGGGCTGGACCCTCAAATAATATTCCTTTAGGTGCTAAGGGGTATCTAGAGACTGGGATAGGTTTAATAACTACCCAACCCTAACGTGTACCCTAACCCTAACCTCTACCCTAACCCTAACACGTACCCTAATCCTAACCCGTACCCTAAACCGAGCCCTAACCCTAACACTAACCCTAACCCTAACCCTAACCCAAACCCTATGCCGTACCCGAACCCCTCAACGAACCCGTACCCTAAGCCGTACCCTAAGCCTAACCGTAAGCCTAACCCTAACCCTAGGCTACCCTTGAAGGCTTTTGCCTCCAATAGATTTCCTAAGCACTAGTGTTTTAAGGAACAGATTAAAAAGAGAATCCTAATGTGATTTCTTTATAATGGGTGTGTTCCTTATCTTATCCTAGTGTCTAAGCTCTTCTCCATGGCTGGACCCTCAAATAATATTCCTTTACGTGCTAAGGGGTATCTAGAGACTGGGATAGGTTTAATAACTACCCTAACCCTAACGCGTACCCTAACCCTAACTCCTACCCTAACCCTAACACGTACCCTAATCCTAACCCGAACCCTAAACCGAGCCCTAACCCTAACACTAACCCTAACCCTAACACTAACCCATACCCTACACCATACACGAACCCGTCCCCGAACCCATACCCTAAGCCGTACCCTAAGCCTAACCTTCAGCCTAACACTAACCCTAGGCTACCCTTGACTGCTTCTGCCTCCAATAGATTTCCTAAGCACTAGTGTTTTATGGAACAGCTTAAAAAGAGAATCCTAATGTGATTTCTTTATAATGGGTGTGTTCCTTGTCTTATCCTAGTGTCTAAGCTCTTCTCCATGGCTGGACCCTCAAATAATATTCCTTTACGTGCTAAGGGGTATCTAGGGACTGGGATAGGTTTAATAACTACCCTAAACCTATCGCGTACCCTAACCCTAACTCCTACCCTAACCCTAACACGTACCCTAATCCTAACACGTAACCTAAACCGAGCTCTAACCCTAACACTAACCCTAACCCTAACCCTAACCCATACCCTAAGCCGTACCCGAACCCCTCCCCGAACCCGTACCCTAAGCCGTACCCTAAGCCTAACCCTAAGCCTAACCCTAACCCTAGGCTACCCTTGACTGCTTCTGCCTCCAATAGATTTCCTAAGCACTAGTGTTTTAAGGAACAGATTAAGAAGAGAATCCTAATGTGATTTCTTTATAATGGGTGTGTTCCTTATCTTATCCTAATGTCTAAACTCTTTTCCATGGCTGGACCCCCAAATAATATTCCTTTACGTGTTAAGGGGTATCTAGAGAGTGGGATAGGTTTAATAACTACACTACCCCTAATGCGTACCCTAACCCTAACCCCTACCCTAACCCTAACACGTACCCTAATCCTAACCCGTACCCTAAACCGAGCCCTAACCCTAACACTAACCCTAACACTAACCCTAACCCATACCCTACACCATAAACGAACCCGTCTCCGAACCCAAACCCTAAGCCGTACCCTAAGCCTAACCCTCAGCCTAACCCTAACCCTAGGCTACCCTTGACTGCTTCTGCCTCCAATAGATTTCCTAAGCACTAGTGTTTTAAAGAACAGATTAAAAAGAGAATCCTAATGTGATTTCTTTATAATGGGTGTGTTCCTTATGTTATCCTAGTGTCTAAGCTCTTCTCCATGGCTGGACCCTCAAATAATATTCCTTTACGTGCTAAGGGTTATCTAGAGACTGGGATCGGTTTAATAACTACCCAACCCTAACGCGTACCCTAACCCTAACCCCTACCCTAACCCTAACACGTACCCTAATCCTAACCCGTACCCTAAACCGAGCCCTAACCCTAACACTAACCCTAACCCTAACCCTAACCAATACCCTACACCATACACGAACCAGTCCCCGAATCCATACCCTAAGCCGTACCCTAAGCCTAACAGTCAGCCTAACCCTAACCCTAGGCTACCCTTGACTGCTTCTGCCTCCAATAGATTTCCTAAGCACTAGTGTTTTAAGGAACAGATTAAAAAGAGACTCCTAATGTGATTTCTTTATAATGGGTGTGTTCCTTATCTTATCCTAGTGTCTAAGCTCTTCTCCATGGCTGGAGCCTCAAATAATATTCCTTTACGTGCTAAGGGGTGTCTAGAGACTGAGATAGGTTTAATAACTTCCCTAACCCTAACGCGTACCCTAACCCTAACTCCTACCCTAACCCTAACACGTACCCTAATCCTAACTCGAACCCTAAACCGAGCCCTAACCCTAACACTAACCCTAAACCTAACCCTAACCCAAACCCTACGCCGTACCCGAACCCCTCACCGAACCCGTAACCTAAGCCGTACCCTAGCGTAACCGTAAGCCTAACCCTAACCCTAGGCTACCCTTGACTGCTTCTGCTTCCAATAGATTTCCTAAACACTAGTGTTTTAAAGAACAGCTTAAAAAGAGAATCCTAATGTGATTTCTTTATAATGGGTGTGTTCCTTATCTTATCCTAGTGTCTAAACACTTCTCCATGGCTGGACCCCAAATAATATTCCTTTACGTGTTAAGGGGTATCTAGAGAGTGGGATAGGTTTAATAACTACCCTACCCCTAACGCGTACCCTAACCCTGACCCCTACCCTAACCCTAACACGTACCCTAATCCTAACCCGTACCCTAAACCGAGCCCTAACCCTAACACTAACCCTAACCCTAACACTAACCCATACCCTACACCATACACGAACCCGTCCCCGAACCCATACCCTAAGCCGTACCCTAAGCCTAACCCTCAGCCTAACCCTAACCCTAGGCTACCCTTGACTGCTTCTGCCTCCAATAGATTTCCTAAGCACTAGTGTTTTAAGGAACAGCTTAAAAAGAGAATCCTAATGTGATTTCTTTATAATGGGGGTGTTCCTAAACTTATCCTAGTGTCTAAGCTCTTCTCCAGGGCTGGACCCTCAAATAATATTCCTTTACGTGCTAAGGGGTATCTAGGGACTGGGATAGGTTTAATAACTACCCTAACCCTATCGCGTACCCTAACCCTAACTCCTACCCTAACCCTAACACGTACCCTAATCCTAACACGTACCCTAAACCGAGCTCTAACCCTAACACTAACCCTAACCCTAACCCTAACCCATACCCTACGCCGTACCCGAACCCCTCCCCGAACCCGTACCCTAAGCCGTACCCTAAGCCTAACCCTAAGCCTAACCCTAACCCTAGGCTACCCTTGACTGCTTCTGCCTCCAATAGATTTCCTAAGCACTAGTGTTTTAAGGAACAGATTAAAAAGAGAATCCTAATGTGATTTCTTTATAATGGGTGTGTTCCTTAACTTATCCTAATGTCTAAACTCTTTTCCATGGCTGGACCCCCAAATAATATTCCTTTACGTGTTAAGGGGAATCTAGAGAGTGGGATAGGTTTAATAACTACACTACCCCTAACGCGTACCCTAACCCTAACCCCTACCCTAACCGTAACACGTACCCTAATCCTAACCCGTACCCTAAACCGAGCCCTAACCCTAACACTAACCCTAACGCATACCCTACAGCATAAACGAACCCGTCCCCGAACCGAAACCCTAAGCCGTACCCTAAGCCTAACCCTCAGCCTAACCCTAACCCTAGGCTACCCTTAACTGCTTCTGCCTCCAATAGATTTCCTAAGCACTAGTGTTTTAAGGAACAGATTAAAAAGAGAATCCTAATGTGATTTCTTTATAATGGGTGTGTTCCTTATCTTATCCTATTGTCTAAGCTCTTCTCCATGGCTGGACCCTCAAATAATATTCCTTTACGTGCTAAGGGTTATCTAGAGACTGGGATAGGTTTAATAACTACCCAACCCTAACGCGTACCCTAACCCTAACCCCTACCCTAACCCTAACACGTAACCTAATCCTAACCCGTACCCTAAACCGAGCCCTAACCCTAACACTAACCCTAACCCTAACCCTAACCCATACCCTACACCATACACGAACCCGTCCCCGAACCCATACCCTAAGCCGTACGCTAAGCCTAACCCTCAGCCTAACCCTAACCCTAGGCTACCCTTGACTGCTTCTGCCTCCAATAGATTTCCTAAGCACTAGTGTTTTAAGGAACAGATTAAAAAGAGACTCCTAATGTGATTTCTTTATAATGGGTGTGTTCCTTATCTTATCCTAGTGTCTAAGCTCTTCTCCATGGCTGTAGCCTCAAATAATATTCCTTTACGTGCTAAGGGGTATCTAGAGACTGAGATAGGTTTAATAACTTCCCTAACCCTAACGCGTACCCTAACCCTAACTCCTACCCTAACCCTAACACGTACCCTAATCCTAACCCGAACCCTAAACCGAGCCCTAACCCTAACACTAACCCTAACCCTAACCCTAACCCAAACCCTACGCCGTACCCGAACCCCTCACCGAACCCGTAACCTAAGCCGTACCCTAAGCCTAACCGTAAGCCTAACCCTAACCCTAGGCTACCCTTGACTGCTTCTGCCTCCAATAGATTTCCTAAACACTAGTGTTTTAAGGAACAGCTTAAAAAGAGAATCCTAATGTGATTTCTTTATAATGGGTGTGTTCCTTATCTTATCCTAGTGTCTAAACTCTTCTCCATGGCTGGACCCCCAAATAATATTCCTTTACGTGTTCAGGGGTATCTAGAGAGTGGGATAGGTTTAATAACTAACCTACCCCTAACGCGTACCCTAACCCTAACCCCTACCCTAACCCTAACACGTACCCTAAACCTAACCCGTACCCTAAACCGAGCCCTAACCCTAACACTAACCCTAACCCTAACACTAACCCATACCCTACACCATACACGAACCCGTCCCCGAACCCATACCCTAAGCCATACCCTAAGCCTAACCCTCAGCCTAACACTAACCCTAGGCTACCCTTGACTGCTTCTGCCTCCAATAGATTTCCTAAGCACTAGTGTTTTATGGAACAGATTAAAAAGAGAATCCTAATGTGATTTCTTTATAATGGGTGTGTTCCTTATCTTATCCTAGTGTCTAAGCTCTTCTCCATGGCTGGCCACTCAAATAATATTCCTTTACGTGCTAAGGGGTATCTAGAGACTGGGATAGGTTTAATAACTACCCTAACCCTAACGCGTACCCTAACCCTAACTCCGAACCTAACCCTAACACGTACCCTAATCCTAACACGTACCCTAAACCGAGCCCTAACCCTAACACTAACCCTAACCCTAACCCTAACCCATACCCTACGCCATACCCGAACCCCTCCCCGAACCCGTACCCTAAGCCGTACCCTAAGCCTAACCCTCAGCCTAACCCTATCCCTAGGCTACCCTTTACTGCTTCTGCCTCCAATAGATTTCCTAAGCACTAGTGTTTTAAGGAACAGCTTAAAAAGAGAATCCTAATGTGATTTCTTTATAATGGGGGTGTTCCTAATGTTATCCCAGTGTCTAAGCTCTTCTCCAGGGCTGGACCCTCAAATAATATTCCTTTAGGTGCTAAGGGGTTTCTAGAGACTGGGATAGGTTTAATAACTACCCAACCCTAACGTGTACCCTAACCCTAACCCCTACCCTAACCCTAACACGTACCCTAATCCTAACCCGTACCCTAAACCGAGCCCTAACCCTAACACTAACCCTAACACTAACCCTAACCCATACCCTACACCATAAACGAAACCGTCCCCGAACCCAAACCCTAAGCCGTACCCTAAGCCTAACCCTCAGCCTAACCCTAACCCTAGGCTACCCTTGACTGCTTCTGCCTCCAATAGATTTCCTAAGCACTAGTGTTTTAAGGAACAGATTAAAAAGAGACTCCTAATGTGATTTCTTTATAATGGGTGTGTTCCTTATCTTATCCTAGTGTCTAAGCTCTTCTCCATGGCTGGAGCCTCAAATAATATTCCTTTACGTGCTAAGGGGTATCTAGAGACTGAGATAGGTTTAATAACTTCCCTAACCCTAACGCGTACCCTAACCCTAACTCCTACCCTAACCCTAACACGTACCCTAATCCTAACTCGAACCCTAAACCGAGCCCTAACCCTAACACTAACCCTAAACCTAACCCTAACCCAAACCCTACGCCGTACCCGAACCCCTCACCGAACCCGTAACCTAAGCCGTACCCTAAGCCTAACCGTAAGCCTAACCCTAACCCTAGGCTACCCTTGACTGCTTCTGCTTCCAATAGATTTCCTAAACACTAGTGTTTTAAAGAACAGCTTAAAAAGAGAATCCTAATGTGATTTCTTTATAATGGGTGTGTTCCTTATCTTATCCTAGTGTCTAAACTCTTCTCCATGGCTGGACCCCAAATAATATTCCTTTACGTGTTAAGGGGTATCTAGAGAGTGGGATAGGTTTAATAACTACCCTACCCCTAACGCGTACCCTAACCCTGACCCCTACCCTAACCCTAACACGTACCCTAATCCTAACCCGTACCCTAAACCGAGCCCTAACCCTAACACTAACCCTAACCCTAACACTAACCCATACCCTACACCATACACGAACCCGTCCCCGAACCCATACCCTAAGCCGTACCCTAAGCCTAACCCTCAGCCTAACCCTAACCCTAGGCTACCCTTGACTGCTTCTGCCTCCAATAGATTTCCTAAGCACTAGTGTTTTAAGGAACAGCTTAAAAAGAGAATCCTAATGTGATTTCTTTATAATGGGGGTGTTCCTAAACTTATCCTAGTGTCTAAGCTCTTCTCCAGGGCTGGACCCTCAAATAATATTCCTTTAGGTGCTAAGGGGTATCTAGAGACAGGGATAGGTTTAATAACTACCCAACCCTAACGTGTACCCTAACCCTAACCCCTACCCTAACCCTAACACATACCCTAATCCTAACCCGTACCCTAAACCGAGCCCTAACCCTAACACTAACCCTAACCCTAACCCTAACCCATACCCTACGCCGTACCCGAACACCACCCCGAACCCGTACCCTAAGCCGTACCCTAAGCCTAACCCTAAGCCTAACCCTTACCCTAGGCTACCCTTGACTGCTTCTGCCTCCAATAGATTTCCTAAGCACAAGTGTTTTAAGGAACAGCTTAAAAAGAGAATCCTAATGTGATTTCTTTATAATGGGTGTGTTCCTTATCTTATCCTAGTGTCTAAACTCTTCTCCATGGCTGGACCCCCAAATAATATTCCTTTACGTGTTAAGGGGTATCTAGAGAGTGGGATAGGTTTAATAACTACCCTACCCCTAACGCGTACCCTAACCCTAACACGTACCCTAATCCTAACCCGTACCCTAAACCGAGCCCTAACCCTAACACTAACCCTAACCCTAACACTAACCCATACCCTACACCATACACGAACCCGTCCCCGAACCCATACCCTAAGCCGTAACCTAAGCCTAACCCTCAGCCTAACACTAACCCTAGGTTCCCCTTTGACTGCTTCTGCCTCCAATAGATTTCCTAAGCACTAGTGTTTTAAGGAACAGATTAAAAAGAGAATCCTAATGTGATTTCTTTAGAATGTGTGTGTTCCTAATCTTATCCTAGTGTCTAAGCTCTTCTCCATGGCTGGCCACTCAAATAATATTCCTTTACGTGCTAAGGGGTATCTAGAGACTGGGATAGGTTTAATAACTACCCAACCCTAATGCGTACCCTAACCCTAACCCCTACCGTAACCCTAACAGGTACCCTAATCCTAACCCGTACCCTAAACCGAGCCCTAACCCTAACACTAAACCTAAACCTAACCCTAACGCATACCCTACACCATACACGAACCCGTCCCCGAACCCAAACCCTAAGCCGTACTCTAAGCCTAACCATCAGCCTAACCCTAACCCTAGGCTACCCTTGACTGCTTCTGCCTCCAATAGATTTCCTAAGCACTAGTGTTTTAAGGAACAGATTAAAAAGAGAATCCTAATGTGATTTCTTTATAATGGGTGTGTTCCTTATCTTATCCTAGTGTCTAAGCTCTTCTCCATGGCTGGACCCTCAAATAATATTCCTTTACGTGCTAAGGGGTATCTAGAGACTGGGATAGGTTTAATAACTACCCTAACCCTAACGCGTACCCTAACCCTAACCCCTACCCTAACCCTAACACGTACCCTAAACCTAACCCGTACCCTAAACCGAGCCCTAACCCTAACACTAACCCTAACCCTAACACTAACCCATACCCTACACCATACACGAACCCGTCCCCGAACCCATACCCTAAGCCGTACCCTAAGCCTTACCCTCAGCCTAACACTAACCCTAGGCTACCCTTGACTGCTTCTGCCTCCAATAGATTTCCTAAGCACTAGTGTTTTAAGGAACAGCTTAAAAAGAGAATCCTAATGTGATTTCTTTATAATGGGGGTGTTCCTAATCATATCCTAGTGTCTAAGCTCTTCTCCAGGGCTGGACCCTCAAATAATATTCCTTTAGGTGCTAAGGGGTATCTAGAGACTGGGATAGGTTTAATAACTACCCAACCCTAACGTGTACCCTAACCCTAACCCCTACCCTAACCCTAACACGTACCCTAATCCTAACCCGTACCCTAAACCGAGCCCTAACCCTAACACTAACCCTAACTCTAACCCTAACCCATACCCTACGCCGTACCCGAACCCCTCCCCGAACCCGTACCCTAAGCCGTACCCTAAGCCTAACCCTAAGCCTAACCCTAACCCTAGGCTACCCTTGACTGCTTCTGCCTCCAATAGATTTCCTAAGCACAAGTGTTTTAAGGAACAGCTTAAAAAGAGAATCCTAATGTGATTTCTTTATAATGGGTGTGTTCCTTGTCTTATCCTAGTGTCTAAGCTCTTCTCCATGGCTGGACCCTCAAATAATATTCCTTTACGTGCTAAGAGGTATCTAGGGACTGGGATAGGTTTAATAACTACCCTAACCCTATCGCGTACCCTAACCCTAACTCCTACCCTAACCCTAACACGTACCCTAATCCTAACACGTACCCTAAACCGAGCTCTAACCCTAACACTAACCCTAACCCTAACCCTAACCCATACCCTACGCCGTACCCGAACCCCTCCCCGAACCCGTACCCTAAGCCGTAACCTAAGCCTAACCCTAAGCCTAACCCTAACCCTAGGCTACCCTTGACTGCTTCTGCCTCCAATAGATTTCCTAAGCACTAGTGTTTTAAGGAACAGATTAAAAAGAGAATCCTAATGTGATTTCTTTATAATGGGTGTGTTCCTTATCTTATCCTAGTGTCTAAGATCTTCTCCATGGCTGGACCCTCAAATAATATTCCTTTACGTGCTAAGGGGTATCTAGAGACTGGGATAGGTTTAATAACTACACAATCCTAACGCGTACCCTAACCCTAACCCCTACCCTAACCCTAACACGTACCCTAATCCTAACCCGTACCCTAAACCGAGCCCTAACCCTAACACTAACCCTAACCCTAACCCTAACCCATACCCTACGCCGTACCCGAACCCCCCCCCGAACCCGTACCCTAAGCCGTACCCTAAGCCTAACCCTCAGCCTAACCCTAACCCTAGGCTACCCTTGACTGCTTCTGCCTCCAATAGATTTCCTAAACACTAGTGTTTTAAGGAACAGCTTAAAAAGAGAATCCTAATGTGATTTCTTTATAATGGGGGTGTTCCTAATCTTATCCCAGTGTCTAAGCTCTTCTCCAGGGCTGGACCCTCAAATAATATTCCTTTAAGTGCTAAGGGGTGTCTAGAGACTGGGATAGGTTTAATAACTACCCAACCCTAACGTGTACCCTAACCCTAACCCCTACCCTAACCCTAACACGTACCCTAATCCTAACCCGTACCCTAAACCGAGCCCTAACACTAACACTAACCCTAACTCTAACCCTAACCCATACCCTACGCCGTACCCGAACCCCTCCCCGAACCCGTACCCTAAGCCGTACCCTAAGCCTAACCCTCAGCCTAACCCTAACCCTAGGCTACCCTAGACTGCTTCTGCCTCCAATAGATTTCCTAAGCACAAGTGTTTTAAGGAACAGCTTACAAAGAGAATCCTAATGTGATTTCTTTATAATGGGTGTGTTCCTTGTCTTATCCTAGTGTCTAAGCTCTTCTCCATGGCTGGCCCCTCAAATAATATTCCTTTACGTGCTAAGGGGTATCTAGGGACTGGGATAGGTATAATAACTACCCTAACCCTATCGCGTACCCTAACCCTAACTCCTACCCTAACCCTAACACGTACCCTAATCCTAAGACGTACCCTAAACCGAGCTCTAACCCTAACACTAACCCTAACCCTAACCCTAACCCATACCCTACGCCGTACCCGAACCCCTCCCCGAACCCGTACCCTAAGCCGTACCCTAAGCCTAACCCTTAGCCTAACCCTAACCCTAGGCTACCCTTGACTGCTTCTGCCTCCAATAGATTGCCTAAGCACTAGTGTTTTAAGGAACAGATTAAAAAGAGAATCCTAATGTGATTTCTTTATAATGGGTGTGTTCCTTATCTTATCCTAGTGTCTAAACTCTTCTCCATGGCTGGACCCCCAAATAATATTCCTTTACGTGTTAAGGGGTATCTAGAGAGTGGGATAGGTTTAATAACTAACCTACCCCTAACGCGTACCCTAACCCTAACACCTACCCTAACCCTAACACGTACCCTAAACCTAACCCGTACCCTAAACCGAGCCCTAACCCTAACACTAACCCTAACCCTAACACTAACCCATACCCTACACCATACACGAACCCGTCCCCGAACCCATACCCTAAGCCGTACCCTAAGCCTAACCCTCAGCCTAACACTAACCCTAGGCTACCCTTGACTGCTTCTGCCTCCAATAGATTTCCTAAGCACTAGTGTTTTAAGGAACAGCTTAAAAAGAGAATCCTAATGTGATTTCTTTATAATGGGGGTGTTCCTAATCATATCCTAGTGTCTAAGCTCTTCTCCAGGGCTGGACCCTCAAATAATATTCCTTTAGGTGCTAAGGGGTATCTAGAGACTGGGATAGGTTTAATAACTACCCAACCCTAACGTGTACCCTAACCCTAACCCCTACCCTAACCCTAACACGTACCCTAATCCTAACCCGTACCCTAAACCGAGCCCTAACCCTAACACTAACCCTAACTCTAACCCTAACCCATACCCTACGCCGTACCCGAACCCCTCCCCGAACCCGTACCCTAAGCCGTACCCTAAGCCTAACCCTAAGCCTAACCCTAACCCTAGGCTACCCTTGACTGCTTCTGCCTCCAATAGATTTCCTAAGCACAAGTGTTTTAAGGAACAGCTTAAAAAGAGAATCCTAATGTGATTTCTTTATAATGGGTGTGTTCCTTGTCTTATCCTAGTGTCTAAGCTCTTCTCCATGGCTGGACCCTCAAATACTATTCCTTTACGTGCTAAGGGGTATCTAGGGACTGGGATAGGTTTAATAACTACCCTAACCCTATCGCGTACCCTAACCCTAACTCCTACCCTAACCCTAACACGTACCCTAATCCTAACACGTACCCTAAACCGAGCTCTAACCCTAACACTAACCCTAACCCTAACCCTAACCCATACCCTACGCCGTACCCTAACCCCTCCCCGAACCCGTACCCTAAGCCGTACCCTAAGCCTAACCCTAAGCCTAACCCTAACCCTAGGCTACCCTTGACTGCTTCTGCCTCCAATAGATTTCCTAAGCACTAGTGTTTTAAGGAACAGATTAAAAAGAGAATCCTAATGTGATTTCTTTATAATGGGTGTGTTCCTTATCTTATCCTAGTGTCTAAGCTCTTCTCCATGGCTGGACCCTCAAATAATATTCCTTTACGTGCTAAGGGGTATCTAGAGACTGGGATAGGTTTAATAACTACACAACCCTAACGCGTACCCTAACCCTAACCCCTACCCTAACCCTAACACGTACCCTAATCCTAACCCGTACCCTAAACCGAGCCCTAACCCTAACACTAACCCTAACCCTAACCCTAACCCATACCCTACGCCGTACCCGAACCCCCCCCCGAACCCGTACCCTAAGCCGTACCCTAAGCCTAACCCTCAGCCTAACCCTAACCCTAGGCTACCCTTGACTGCTTCTGCCTCCAATAGATTTCCTAACCACTAGTGTTTTAAGGAACAGCTTAAAAAGAGAATCCTAATGTGATTTCTTTATAATGGGTGTGTTCCTTATCTTATCCTAGTGTCTAAGCTCTTCTCCATGGCTGGACCCTCAAATAATATTCCTTTACGTGCTAAGGGGTATCTAGAGAGTGGGATAGGTTCAATAACTACCCAACCCTAACGCGTACCCTAACCCTAACCCCTACCCTAACACTAACACGTACCCTAATCCTAACCCGTACCCTAAACCGAGCCCTAACACTAACCCTAACCCTAACCCTAACCCATACCCTACGCCGTACCCGAACCCCTCCCCGAACCCGTACCCTAAGCCGTACCCTAAGCCTAACCCTAAGCCTAACCCTAACCCTAGGCTACCCTTGACTGCTTCTGCCTCCAATAGATTTCCTAACCACTAGTGTTTTAAGGAACAGATTAAAAAGAGAATCCTAATGTGATTTCTTTATAATGGGTGTGTTCCTTATCTTATCCTAGTGTCTAAGCTCTTCTCCATGGCTGGCCACTCAAATAATATTCCTTTACGTGCTAAGGGGTATCTAGAGACTGGGATAGGTTTAATAACTACCCTAACCCTAACGCGTACCCTAACCCTAACTCCTAACCTAACCCTAACACGTACCCTAATCCCAACACGTACCCTAAACCGAGCCCTAACCCTAACACTAACCCTAACCCTAACCCTAACCCATACCCTACGCCATACCCGAACCCCTCTCCGAACCCGTACCCTAAGCCGTACCCTAAGCCTAACCCTCAGCCTAACCCTAACCCTAGGCTACCCTTGACTGCTTCTGCCTCCAATAGATTTCCTAAGCACTAGTGTTTTAAGGAACAGCTTAAAAAGAGAATCCTAATGTGATTTCTTTATAATGGGGGTGTTCCTAATCTTATCCCAGTGTCTAAGCTCTTCTCCAGGGCTGGACCCTCAAATAATATTCCTTTAGGTGCTAAGGGGTGTCTAGAGACTGGGATAGGTTTAATAACTACCCAACCCTAACGTGTACCCTAACCCTACCCCCTACCCTAACCCTAACACGTACCCTAATCCTAACCCGTACCCTAAACCGAGCCCTAACCCTAACACTAACCCTAACTCTAACCCTAACCCATACCCTACGCCGTACCCGAACCCCTCCCCGAACCCGTACCCTAAGCCTAACCCTCAGCCTAACCCTAACCCTAGGCTACCCTAGACTGCTTCTGCCTCCAATAGATTTCCTAAGCACAAGTGTTTTAAGGAACAGCTTACAAAGAGAATCCTAATGTGATTTCTTTATAATGGGTGTGTTCCTTGTCTTATCCTAGTGTCTAAGCTCTTCTCCATGGCTGGCCCCTCAAATAATATTCCTTTACGTGCTAAGGGGTATCTAGGGACTGGGATAGGTATAATAACTACCCTAACCCTATCGCGTACCCTAACCCTAACTCCTACCCTAACCCTAACACGTACCCTAATCCTAAGACGTACCCTAAACCGAGCTCTAACCCTAACACTAACCCTAACCCTAACCCTAACCCATACCCTACGCCGTACCCGAACCCCTCCCCGAACCGGTACCCTAAGCCGTACCCTAAGCCTAACCCTAAGCCTAACCCTAACCCTAGGCTACCCTTGACTGCTTCTGCCTCCAATAGATTGCCTAAGCACTAGTGTTTTAAGGAACAGATTAAAAAGAGAATCCTAATGTGATTTCTTAATAATGGGTGTGTTCCTTATCTTATCCTAATGTCTAAACTCTTTTCCATGGCTGGACCCCCAAATAATATTCCTTTACGTGTTAAGGGGTATCTAGAGAGTGGGATAGGTTTAATAACTACACTACCCCTAACGCGTACCCTAACCCTAACCCCTACCCTAACCCTAACACGTACCCTAATCCTAACCCGTACCCTAAACCGAGCCCTAACCCTAACACTAACCCTAACACTAACCCTAACCCATACCCTACACCATAAACGAACCCGTCCCCGAACCCAAACCCTAAGCCGTACCCTAAGCCTAACCCTCAGCCTAACCCTAACCCTAGGCTACCCTTGACTGTTTCTGCCTCCAATAGATTTCCTAAGCACTAGTGTTTTAAGGAACAGATTAAAAAGAGACTCCTAATGTGATTTCTTTATAATGGGTGTGTTCCTTATCTTATCCTAGTGTCTAAGCTCTTCTCCATGGCTGGAGCCTCAAATAATATTCCTTTACGTGCTAAGGGGTATCTAGAGACTGAGATAGGTTTAATAACTTCCCTAACCCTAACGCGTACCCTAACCCTAACTCCTACCCTAACCCTAACACGTACCCTAATCCTAACCCGAACCCTAAACCGAGCCCTAACGCTAACACTAACCCTAACCCTAACCCTAACCCAAACCCTACGCCGTACCCGAACCCCTCACCGAACCCGTACCCTAAGCCTAACCGTAAGCCTAACCCTAACCCTAGGCTACCCTTGACTGCTTCTGCCTCCAATAGATTTCGTAAACACTAGTGTTTTAAGGAACAGCTTAAAAAGAGAATCCTAAAGTGATTTCTTTATAATGGGTGTGTTCCTTATCTTATCCTAGTGTCTAAACACTTCTCCATGGCTGGACCCCAAATAATATTCCTTTACGTGTTAAGGGGTATCTAGAGAGTGGGATAGGTTTAATAACTACCCTACCCCTAACGCGTACCCTAACCCTGACCCCTACCCTAACCCTAACACGTACCCTAATCCTAACCCGTACCCTAAACCGAGCCCTAAACCTAACACTAACCCTAACCCTAACACTAACCCATACCCTACACCATACACGAACCCGTCCCCGAACCCATACCCTAAGCCGTACCCTAAGCCTAACCCTCAGCCTAACACTAACCCTAGGCTACCCTTGACTGCTTCTGCCTCCAATAGATTTCCTAAGCACTAGTGTTTTAAGGAACAGATTAAAAAGAGAATCCTAATGTAATTTCTTTATAATGGGTGTGTTCCTTATCTTATCCTAGTGTCTAAGCTCTTCTCCATGGCTGGCCACTCAAATAATATTCCTTTACGTGCTAAGGGGTATCTAGAGACTGGGATAGGTTTAATAACTACCCTAACCCTAACGCGTACCCTAACCCTGACCCCTACCCTAACCCTAACACGTACCCTAATCCTAACCCGTACCCTAAACCGAGCCCTAACCCTAACACTAACCCTAACTCTAACCCTAACCCATACCCTACGCCGTACCCGAACCCCTCCCCGAACCCGTACCCTAAGCCGTACCCTAAGCCTAACCCTAAGCCTAACCCTAACCCTAGGCTACCCTTGACTGCTTCTGCCTCCAATAGATTTCCTAAGCACAAGTGTTTTAAGGAACAGCTTAAAAAGAGAATCCTAATGTGATTTCTTTATAATGGGTGTGTTCCTTGTCTTATCCTAGTGTCTAAGCTCTTCTCCATGGCTGGACCCTCAAATAATATTCCTTTACGTGCTAAGGGGTATCTAGGGACTGGGATAGGTTTAATAACTACCCTAACCCTATCGCGTACCCTAACCCTAACTCCTACCCTAACCCTAACACGTACCCTAATCCTAACACGTACCCTAAACCGAGCTCTAACCCTAACACTAACCCTAACCCTAACCCTAACCCATACCCTACGCCGTACCCGAACCCCTCCCCGAACCCGTACCCTAAGCCGTACCCTAAGCCTAACCCTAAGCCTAACCCTAACCCTAGGCTACCCTTGACTGCTTCTGCCTCCACTAGATTTCCTAAGCACTAGTGTTTTAAGGAACAGATTAAAAAGAGAATCCTAATGTGATTTCTTTATAATGGGTGTGTTCCTTATCTTATCCTAATGTCTAAACTCTTTTCCATGGCTGGACCCCCAAATAATATTCCTTTACGTGTTAAGGGGTATCTAGAGAGTGGGATAGGTTTAATAACTACACTACCCCTAACGCGTACCCTAACCCTAACCCCTACCCTAACCCTAACACGTACCCTAATCCTAACCCGTACCCTAAACCGAGCCCGAACCCTAACACTAACCCTAACACTAACCCTAACCCATACCCTACACCATAAACGAACCCGTCCCCGAACCCAAACCCTAAGCCGTACCCTAAGCCTAACCCTCAGCCTAACCCTAACCCTAGGCTACCCTTGACTGCTTCTGCCTCCAATAGATTTCCTAACCACTAGTGTTTTAAGGAACAGATTAAAAAGAGAATCCTAATGTGATTTCTTTATAATGGGTGTGTTCCTTATCTTATCCTAGTGTCTAAGCTCTTCTCCATGGCTGGACCCTCAAATAATATTCCTTTACGTGCTAAGGGGTATCTAGAGACTGGGATAGGTTTAATAACTACACAACCCTAACGCGTACCCTAACCCTAACCCCTACCCTAACCCTAACACATACCCTAATCCTAACCCGTACCCTAAACCGAGCCCTACCCCTAACACTAACCCTAACCCTATCCCTAACCCATACCCTACGCCGTACCCGAACCCCCCCCCGAACCCGTACCCTAAGCCTAACCGTAAGCCTAACCCTAACCCTAGGCTACCCTTGACTGCTTCTGCCTCCAATAGATTTCCTAAACACTAGTGTTTTAAGGAACAGCTTAAAAAGAGAATCCTAAAGTGATTTCTTTATAATGGGTGTGTTCCTTATCTTATCCTAGTGTCTAAACACTTCTCCATGGCTGGACCCCAAATAATATTCCTTTACGTGTTAAGGGGTATCTAGAGAGTGGGATAGGTTTAATAACTACCCTACCCCTAACGCGTACCCTAACCCTGACCCCTACCCTAACCCTAACACGTACCCTAATCCTAACCCGTACCCTAAACCGAGCCCTAAACCTAACACTAACCCTAACCCTAACACTAACCCATACCCTACACCATACACGAACCCGTCCCCGAACCCATACCCTAAGCCGTACCCTAAGCCTAACCCTCAGCCTAACACTAACCCTAGGCTACCCTTGACTGCTTCTGCCTCCAATAGATTTCCTAAGCACTAGTGTTTTAAGGAACAGATTAAAAAGAGAATCCTAATGTAATTTCTTTATAATGGGTGTGTTCCTTATCTTATCCTAGTGTCTAAGCTCTTCTCCATGGCTGGCCACTCAAATAATATTCCTTTACGTGCTAAGGGGTATCTAGAGACTGGGATAGGTTTAATAACTACCCTAACCCTAACGCGTACCCTAACCCTGACCCCTACCCTAACCCTAACACGTACCCTAATCCTAACCCGTACCCTAAACCGAGCCCTAACCCTAACACTAACCCTAACTCTAACCCTAACCCATACCCTACGCCGTACCCGAACCCCTCCCCGAACCCGTACCCTAAGCCGTACCCTAAGCCTAACCCTAAGCCTAACCCTAACCCTAGGCTACCCTTGACTGCTTCTGCCTCCAATAGATTTCCTAAGCACAAGTGTTTTAAGGAACAGCTTAAAAAGAGAATCTTAATGTGATTTCTTTATAATGGGTGTGTTCCTTGTCTTATCCTAGTGTCTAAGCTCTTCTCCATGGCTGGACCCTCAAATAATATTCCTTTACGTGCTAAGGGGTATCTAGGGACTGGGATAGGTTTAATAACTACCCTAACCCTATCGCGTACCCTAACCCTAACTCCTACCCTAACCCTAACACGTACCCTAATCCTAACACGTACCCTAAACCGAGCTCTAACCCTAACACTAACCCTAACCCTAACCCTAACCCATACCCTACGCCGTACCCGAACCCCTCCCCGAACCCGTACCCTAAGCCGTACCCTAAGCCTAACCCTAAGCCTAACCCTAACCCTAGGCTACCCTTGACTGCTTCTGCCTCCACTAGATTTCCTAAGCACTAGTGTTTTAAGGAACAGATTAAAAAGAGAATCCTAATGTGATTTCTTTATAATGGGTGTGTTCCTTATCTTATCCTAATGTCTAAACTCTTTTCCATGGCTGGACCCCCAAATAATATTCCTTTACGTGTTAAGGGGTATCTAGAGAGTGGGATAGGTTTAATAACTACACTACCCCTAACGCGTACCCTAACCCTAACCCCTACCCTAACCCTAACACGTACCCTAATCCTAACCCATACCCTAAACCGAGCCCTAACCCTAACACTAACCCTAACACTAACCCTAACCCATACCCTACACCATAAACGAACCCGTCCCCGAACCCAAACCCTAAGCCGTACCCTAAGCCTAACCCTCAGCCTAACCCTAACCCTAGGCTACCCTTGACTGCTTCTGCCTCCAATAGATTTCCTAACCACTAATGTTTTAAGGAACAGATTAAAAAGAGAATCCTAATGTGATTTCTTTATAATGGGTGTGTTCCTTATCTTATCCTAGTGTCTAAGCTCTTCTCCATGGCTGGACCCTCAAATAATATTCCTTTACGTGCTAAGGGGTATCTAGAGACTGGGATAGGTTTAATAACTACACAACCCTAACGCGTACCCTAACCCTAACCCCTACCCTAACCCTAACACATACCCTAATCCTAACCCGTACCCTAAACCGAGCCCTAACCCTAACACTAACCCTAACCCTAACCCTAACCCATACCCTACGCCGTACCCGAACCCCCCCCCGAACCCGTACCCTAAGCCGTACCCTAAGCTTAACCCTCAGCCTAACCCTAACCCTAGGCTACCCTTGACTGCTTCTGCCTCCAATAGATTTCCTAACCACTAGTGTTTTAAGGAACAGCTTAAAAAGAGAATCCTAATGTGATTTCTTTATAATGGGTGTGTTCCTTATCTTATCCTAGTGTCTAAGCTCTTCTCAATGGCTGGACCCTCAAATAATATTCCTTTACGTGCTAAGGGGTATCTAGAGAGTGGGATAGGTTCAATAACTACCCTACCCCTAACGCGTACCCTAACCCTAACCCCTACCCTAACCCTAACACGTACCCTAAACCTAACCAGTACCCTAAACCGAGCCCTAACCCTAACACTAACCCTAACCCTAACCCATACCCTACGCCGTACCCTAACCCCTCCCCGAACCCGTACCCTAAGCCCTACCCTAAGCCTAACCCTAAGCCTAACCCTAACCCTAGGCTACCCTTGACTGTTTCTGCCTCCAATAGATTTCCTAAGCACAAGTGTTTTAAGGAACAGCTTAAAAAGAGAATCCTAATGTGATTTCTTTATAATGGGTGTGTTCCTTGTCTTATCCTAGTGTCTAAGCTCTTCTCCATGGCTGGACCCTCAAATAATATTCCTTTACGTGCTAAGGGGGATCTAGGGACTGGGATAGGTTTAATAACTACCCTAACCCTAACGCGTAACCTAACCCTAACTCCTACCCTAACCCTAACACGTACCCTAATCCTAACACGTACCCTAAACCGAGCCCTAACCCTAACACTAACCCTAACCCTAACCCTAACCCATACCCTACGCCGTACCCGAACCCCTCCCCGAACCCGTACCCTAAGCCGTACCCTAAGCCTAACCCTAAGCCTAACCCTAACCCTAGGCTACCCTTGACTGCTTCTGCCTCCAATAGATTTCCTAAGCACTAGTGTTTTAAGGAACAGATTAAAAAGAGAATCCTAATGTGATTTCTTTATAATGGGTGTGTTCCTTATCTTATCCTAGTGTCTAAGCTCTTCTCCATGGCTGGCCACTCAAATAATATTCCTTTACGTGCTAAGGGGTATCTAGAGACTGGGATAGGTTTAATAACTACCCTAACCCTAACGCGTACCCTAACCCTAACTCCTAACCTAACCCTAACACGTACCCTAATCCCAACACGTACCCTAAACCGAGCCCTAACCCTAACACTAACACTAACCCTAACCCTAACCCATACCCTACGCCATACCCGAACCCCTCTCCGAACCCGTACCCTAAGCCGTACCCTAAGCCTAACCCTCAGCCTAACCCTAACCCTAGGCTACCCTTGACTGCTTCTGCCTCCAATAGATTTCCTAAGCACTAGTGTTTTAAGGAACAGCTTAAAAAGAGAATCCTAATGTGATTTCTTTATAATGGGGGTTTTCCTAATCTTATCCCAGTGTCTAAGCTCTTCTCCAAGGCTGGACCCTCAAATAATATTCCTTTAGGTGCTAAGGGGTGTCTAGAGACTGGGATAGGTTTAATAACTACCCAACCCTAACGTGTACCCTAACCCTAACCCCTACCCTAACCCTAACACGTACCCTAATCCTAACCCGTACCCTAAACCGAGCCCTAACCCTAACACTAACCCTAACTCTAACCCTAACCCATACCCTACGCCGTACCCGAACCCCTCCCCGAACCCGTACCCTAAGCCATACCCTAAGCCTAACCCTAAGCCTAACCCTAACCCTAGGCTACCCTTGACTGCTTCTGCCTCCAATAGATTTCCTAAGCACAAGTGTTTTAAGGAACAGCTTAAAAAGAGAATCCTAATGTGATTTCTTTATAATGGGTGTGTTCCTTGTTTTATCCTAGTGTCTAAGCTCTTCTCCATGGCTGGACCCTCAAATAATATTCCCTTACGTGCTAAGGGGTATCTAGGGACTGGGATAGGTTTAATAACTACCCTAATCCTATCGCGTACCCTAACCCTAACTCCTACCCTAACCCTAACACGTACCCTAATCCCAAGACGTACCCTAAACCGAGCTCTAACCCTAACACTAACCCTAAGCCTAACCCTAACCGATAACCTACGCCGTACCCGAACCCCTCCCCGAAACCGTACCCTAAGCCGTACCCTAAGCCTAACCCTCAGCCTAACCCTAACCCTAGGCTACCCTTGACTGCTTCTGCCTCCAATAGATTTCCTAAGCACTAGTGTTTTAAGGAACAGATTAAAAAGAGACTCCTAATGTGATTTCTTTATAATGGGTGTGTTCCTTATCTTATCCTAGTGTCTAAGCTCTTCTCCATGGCTGGAGCCTCAAATAATATTCCTTTACGTGCTAAGGGGTATCTAGAGACTGAGATAGGTTTAATAACTTCCCTAACCCTAACGCGTACCCTAACCCTAACTCCTACCCTAACCCTAACACGTACCCTAATCCTAACCCGAACCCTAAACCGAGCCCTAACCCTAACACTAACTCTAACCCTAACCCTAACCCAAACCCTACGCCGTACCCGAACCCCTCCCCGAACCCGTACCCTAAGCCGTACTCTAAGCCTAACCGTAAGCCTAACCCTAACCCTAGGCTACCCTTGACTGCTTCTGCCTCCAATAGATTTCCTAAACACTAGTGTTTTAAGGAACAGCTTAAAAAGAGAATCCTAATGTGATTTCTTTATAATGGGTGTGTTCCTTATCTTATCCTAGTGTCTAAACTCTTCTCCATGGCCTGACCCCAAATAATATTCCTTTACGTGTTAAGGGGTATCTAGAGAGTGGGATAGGTTTAATAACTACCCTACCCCTAACGCGTACCCTAACCCTAACCCCTACCCTAACCCTAACACGTACCCTAAACCTAACCAGTACCCTAAACCGAGCCCTAACCCTAACACTAACCCTAACCCTAACACTAACCCATACCCTACACCATACACGAACCCGTCCCCGAACCCATACCCTAAGCCGTACCCTAAGCCTAACCCTCAGCCTAACACTAACCCTAGGCTACCCTTGACTGCTTCTGCCTCCAATAGATTTCCTAAGCACTAGTGTTTTAAGGAACAGATTAAAAAGAGAATCCTAATGTGATTTCTTTATAATGGGTGTGTTCCTTATCTTATCCTAGTGTCTAAGCTCTTCTCCATGGCTGGCCACTCAAATAATATTCCTTTACGTGCTAAGGGGTATCTAGGGACTGGGATAGGTTTAATAACTACCCTAACCCTATCGCGTACACTAACCCTAACTCCTACCCTAACCCTAACACGTAACCTAATGCTAACACGTACCCTAAACCGAGCCCTAACCCTAACACTAACCCTAACCCTAACCCTAACCCAAACCCTACGCCGTACCCGAATCCCTCAACGAACCCGTACCCTAAGCCGTACCCTAAGCTTAACCGTAAGCCTAACCCTAACCCTAGGCTACCCTTGAATGCTTTTGCCTCCAATAGATTTACTAAACACTAGTGTTTTAAGGAACAGCTTAAAAAGAGAATCCTAATGTGATTTCTTTATAATGGGTGTGTTCCTTATCTTATCCTAGTGTCTAAACTCTTCTCCATGGCTGGACCCCCAAATAATATTCCTTTACGTGTTAAGGGGTATCTAGAGAGTGGGATAGGTTTAATAACTAACCTACCCCTAACGCGTACCCTAACCCTAACCCCTACCCTAACCCTAACACGTACCCTAAACCTAACCCGTACCCTAAACCGAGCCCTAACCCTAACACTAACCCTAACCCTAACACTAACCCATACCCTACACCATACACGAACCCGTCCCCGAACCCATAAACTAAGCCGTACCCTAAGCCTAACCCTCAGCCTAACACTAACCCTAGGCTACCCTTGACTGCTTCTGCCTCCAATAGATTTCCTAAGTACTAGTGTTTTATGGAACAGATTAAAAAGAGAATCCTAATGTGATTTCTTTATAATGGGTGTGTTCCTTATCTTATCCTAGTGTCTAAGCTCTTCTCCATGGCTGGCCACTCAAATAATATTCCTTTACGTGCTAAGGGGTATCTAGAGACTGGGATAGGTTTAATAACTACCCTAACCCTAACGCGTAACCTAACCCTAACTCCTAACCTAACCCTAACACGTACCCTAATCCTAACACGTACCCTAAACCGAGCCCTAACCCTAACACTAACCCTAACCCTAACCCTAACCCATACCCTACGCCATACCCGAACCCCTCCCCGAACCCGTACCATAAGCCGTACCCTAAGCCTAAACCTCAGCCTAACCCTAACCCTAGGCTACCCTTGACTGCTTCTGCCTCCAATAGATTTCCTAAGCACTAGTGTTTTAAGGAACAGATTAAAAAGAGACTCCTAATGTGATTTCTTTATAATGAGTGTGTTCCTTATCTTATCCTAGTGTCTAAGCTCTTCTCCATGGCTGGACCCTCAAATAATATTCCTTTACGTGCTAAGGGTTATCTAGAGACTGGGATAGGTTTAATAACTACCCAACCCTAACGCGTACCCTAACCCTAAACCCTATCCTAACCCTAACACGTACCCTAATCCTAACCCGTACCCTAAACCGAGCCCTAACACTAACACTAACCCTAACCCTAACCCTAACCCATACCCTACACCATACACGAACCCTTCCGCGAACCCATACCCTAAGCCGTACCCTAAGCCTAACCCTCAGCCTAACCCTAACCCTAGGCTACCCTTGTCTGCTTCTGCCTCCAATAGATTTCCTAAGCACTAGTGTTTTAAGGAACAGATTAAAAAGAGACTCCTAATGTGATTTCTTTATAATGGGTGTGTTCCTTATCTTATCCTAGTGTCTAAGCTCTTCTCCATGGCTGGAGCCTCAAATAATATTCCTTTACGTGCTAAGGGGTATCTAGAGACTGAGATAGGTTTAATAACTTCCCTAACCCTAACGCATACCCTAACCCTAACTCCTACCCTAACCCTAACACGTACCCTAATCCTAACCCGAACCCTAAACCGAGCCCTAACCCTAACACTAACCCTAACCCTAACCCTAACACAAACCCTACGCCGTACCCGAACCCCTCACCGAACCCGTACCCTAAGCCGTACCCTAAGCCTAACCGTAAGCCTAACCCTAACCCTAGGCTACCCTTGACTGCTTCTGCCTCCAATAGATTTCCTAAACACTAGTGTTTTAAGGAACAGCTTAAAAAGAGAATCCTAATGTGATTTCTTTATAATGGGTGTGTTCCTTATCTTATCCTAGTGTCTAAACTCTTCTCCATGGCTGGACCCCCAAATAATATTCCTTTACGTGTTAAGGGGTATCTAGAGAGTGGGATAGGTTTAATAACTACCCTAACCCTAACGCGTACCCTAACCCTAACTCCTAACCTAACCCTAACACGTACCCTAATCCTAACCCGTACCCTAAACCGAGCCCTAACCCTAACACTAACCCTAACACTAACCCTAACCCATACCCTACACCATAAACGAACCCGTCCCCGAACCCAAACCCTAAGCCATACCCTAAGCCTAACCCTCAGCCTAACCTTAACCCTAGGCTACCCTTGACTGCTTCTGCCTCCAATAGATTTCCTAAGCACTAGTGTTTTAAGGAACAGATTAAAAAGAGACTCCTAATGTGATTTCTTTATAATGGGTGTGTTCCTTATCTTATCCTAGTGTCTAAGCTCTTCTCCATGGCTGGAGCCTCAAATAATATTCCTTTACGTGCTAAGGGGTATCTACAGACTGAGATAGGTTTAATAACTTCCCTAACCCTAACGCGTACCCTAACCCTAACTCCTACCCTAACCCTAACACGTACCCTAATCCTAACCCGAACCCTAAACCGAGCCCTAATCCTAACACTAACCCTAACCCTAACCCTAACCCAAACCCTACGCCGTACCCGAACCCCTCCCCGAACCCGTACCCTAAGCCGTACCCTAAGCCTAACCCTAAGCCTAACCCTAACCCTAGGCTACCCTTGACTGCTTCTGCCTCCAATAGATTTCCTAAGCACTAGTGTTTTAAGGAACAGATTAAAAAGAGAATCCTAATGTAATTTCTTTATAATGGGTGTGTTCCTTATCTTATCCTAGTGTCTAAGCTCTTCTCCATGGCTGGCCACTCAAATAATATTCCTTTACGTGCTAAGGGGTATCTAGAGACTGGGATAGGTTTAATAACTACCCTAACCCTAACGCGTACCCTAACCCTAACTCCTAACCTAACCCTAACACGTACCCTAATCCTAACCCGTACCCTAAACCGAGCCCTAACCCTAACACTAACCCTAACCCTAACCCTAACCCATACCCTACACCATACACGAACCCGTCCCCGAACCCAAACCCTAAGCCGTACCCTAAGCCTAACCCTCAGCCTAACCCTAACCCTAGGCTACCCTTGACTGCTTCTGCCTCCAATAGATTTCCTAAGCACTAGTGTTTTAAGGAACAGCTTAAAAAGAGAATCCTAATGTGATTTCTTTATAATGGGTGTGTTCCTTATCTTATCCTAGTGTCTAAGCTCTTCTCCATGGCTGGACCCTCAAATAATATTCCTTTACGTGCTAAGGGGTATCTAGAGACTTGGATAGCTTCAATAACTACCCAACCCTAACGCGTACCCTAACCCTAACCCCTACCCTAACACTAACACGTACCCTAATCCTAACCCGTACCCTAAACCGAGCCCTAACCCTAACACTAACCCTAACCCTAACCCTAACCCATACCCTACGCCGTACCCGAACCCCTCCCCGAACCCGTACCCTAAGCCGTACCCTAAGCCTAACCCTAAGCGTAACCCTAACCCTAGGCTACCCTTGAGTGCTTCTGCCTCCAATAGATTTCCTAAGCACTAGTGTTTTAAGCAACAGATTAAAAAGAGAATCCTAATGTGATTTCTTTATAATGGGTGTGTTCCTTATCTTATCCTAGTGTCTAAACTCTTCTCCATGGCTGGACCCCCAAATAATATTCCTTTACGTGTTAAGGGGTATCTAGAGAGTGGGATAGGTTTAATAACTAACCTACCCCTAACGCGTACCCTAACCCTAACCCCTACCCTAACCCTAACACGTACCCTAAACCTAACCCGTACCCTAAACCGAGCCCTAACCCTACCACTAACCCTAACCCTAACCCTAACCCATACCCTACACCATACACGAACCCGTCCCCGAACCCATACCCTAAGCCGTACCCTAAGCCTAACCCTCAGCCTAACCCTAACCCTAGGCTACCCTTGACTGCTTCTGCCTCCAATAGATTTCCTAAGCACTAGTGTTTTAAGGAACAGATTAAAAAGAGACTCCTAATGTGATTTCTTTATAATGGGTGTGTTCCTTATCTTATCCTAGTGTCTAAGCTCTTCTCCATGGCTGGAGCCTCAAATAATATTCCTTTACGTGCTAAGGGGTATCTAGAGACTGAGATAGGTTTAATAACTTCCCTAACCCTAACGCGTACCCTAACCCTAACTCCTACCCTAACCCTAACACGTACCCTAATCCTAACCCGAACCCTAAACTGAGCCCTAACCCTAACACTAACCCTAACCCTAACCCTAACCCAAACCCTACGCCGTACCCGAACCCCTCACCGAACCCGTACCCTAAGCCGTACCCTAAGCCTAACCTTAAGCCTAACCCTAACCCTAGGCTACCCTTGACTGCTTCTGCCTCCAATAGATTTCCTAAACACTAGTGTTTTAAGGAACAGCTTAAAAAGAGAATCCTAATGTGATTTCTTTATAATGGGTGTGTTCCTTATCTTATCCTAGTGTCTAAACTCTTCTCCATGGCTGGACACCAAATAATATTCCTTTACGTGTTAAGGGGTATCTAGAGAGTGGGATAGGTTTAATAACTACCCTACCCCTAAAGCGTACCCTAACCCTGACCCCTACCCTAACCCTAACACGTACCCTAATCCAAACCCGTACGCTAAACCGAGCCCTAACCCTAACACTAACCCTAACCCTAACACTAACCCATACCCTACACCATACACGAACCCGTCCCCGAACCCATACCCTAAGCCGTACCCTAAGCCTAACCCTCAGCCTGACCCTAACCCTAGGCTACCCTTGACTGCTTCTGCCTCCAATAGATTTCCTAAGCACTAGTGTTTTAAGGAACAGCTTAAAAAGAGAATTCTAATGTGATTTCTTTATAATGGGGGTGTTCCTAATCTTATCCTAGTGTCTCAGCTCTTCTCCAGGGCTGGACCCTCAAATAATATTCCTTTACGTGCTAAGGGGTATCTAGGGACTGGGATAGGTTTAATAACTACCCTAACCCTATCGCGTACCCTAACCCTAACTCCTACCCTAACCCTAACACGTACCCTAATCCTAACACGTACCCTAAACCGAGCTCTAACCCTAACACTAACCCTAACCCTAACCCTAACCCATACCCTACGCCGTACCCGAACCCCTCCCCGAACCCGTACCCTAAGCCGTACCCTAAGCCTAACCCTAAGCCTAACCCTAACCCTAGGCTACCCTTGAGTGCTTCTGCCTCCAATAGATTTCCTAAGCACTAGTGTTTTAAGGAACAGATTAAAAAGAGAATCCTAATGTGATTTCTTTATAATGGGTGTGTTCCTTATCTTATCCTAATGTCTAAACTCTTTTCCATGGCTGGACCCCCAAATAATATTCCTTTACGTGTTAAGGGGTATCTAGAGAGTGGGATAGGTTTAATAACTACACTACCCCTAACGCGTACCCTAACCCTAACCCCTACCCTAAACCTAACACGTACCCTAATCCTAACACGTACCCTAAACCGAGCCCTAACCCTAACCCTAACCCTAACACTAACCCTAACCCATACCCTACACCATAAACGAACCCGTCCCCGAACCCAAACCCTAAGCCGTACCCTAAGCCTAACCCTCAGCCTAACCCTAACCCTAGGCTACCCTTGACTGCTTCTGCCTCCAATAGATTTCCTAAGCACTAGTGTTTTAAGGAACAGATTAAAAAGAGACTCCTAATGTGATTTCTTTATAATGGGTGTGTTCCTTATCTTATCCTAGTGTCTAAGCTCTTCTCCATGGCTGGAGCCTCAAATAATATTCCTTTACGTGCTAAGGGGTATCTACAGACTGTGATAGGTTTAATAACTTCCCTAACCCTAACGCGTACCCTAACCCTAACTCCTACCCTAACCCTAACACGTACCCTAATCCTAACCCGAACCCTAAACCGAGCCCTAACCCTAACACTAACCCTAACCCTAACCCTAACCCAAACCCTACGCCGTACCCGAACCCCTCACCGAACCCGTACCCTAAGCCGTACCCTAAGCCTAACCGTAAGCCTAACCCTAACCCTAGGCTACCCTTGACTGCTTCTGCCTCCAATAGATTTCCTAAGCACTAGTGTTTTAAGGAACAGATTAAAAAGAGAATCCTAATGTAATTTCTTTATAATGGGTGTGTTCCTTATCTTATCCTAGTGTCTAAGCTCTTCTCCATGGCTGGCCACTCAAATAATATTCCTTTACGTGCTAAGGGGTATCTAGAGACTGGGATAGGTTTAATAACTACCCTAACCCTAACGCGTACCCTAACCCTAACTCCTAACCTAACCCTAACACATACCCTAATCCTAACACGTACCCTAAACAGAGCCCTTACCCTAACACTAACCCTAACCCTAACCCTAACCCATACCCTACGCCGTACCCGAACCCCCCCCCGAACCCGTACCCTAAGCCGTACCCTAAGCCTAACCCTCAGCCTAACCCTAACCCTAGGCTACCCTTGACTGCTTCTGCCTCCAATAGATTTCCTAACCACTAGTGTTTTAAGGAACAGCTTAAAAAGAGAATCCTAATGTGATTTCTTTATAATGGGTGTGTTCCTTATCTTATCCTAGTGTCTAAGCTCTTCTCCATGGCTGGACCCTCAAATAATATTCCTTTACGTGCTAAGGGGTATCTAGAGAGTGGGATAGGTTCAATAACTACCCAACCCTAACGCGTACCCTAACCCTAACCCCTACCCTAACACTAACACGTACCCTAATCCTAACCCGTACCCTAAACCGAGCCCTAACCCTAACACTAACCCTAACCCTAACCCATACCCTACGCCGTACCCTAACCCCTCCCCGAACCCGTACCCTAAGCCCTACCCTAAGCCTAACCCTAAGCCTAACCCTAACCCTAGGCTACCCTTGACTGTTTCTGCCTCCAATAGATTTCCTAAGCACAAGTGTTTTAAGGAACAGCTTAAAAAGAGAATCCTAATGTGATTTCTTTATAATGGGGGTTTTCCTAATCTCATCCCAGTGTCTAAGCTCTTCTCCAAGGCTGGACCCTCAAATAATATTCCTTTAGGTGCTAAGGGGTGTCTAGAGACTGGGATAGGTTTAATAACTACCCAACCCTAACGTGTACCCTAACCCTAACCCCTACCCTAACCCTAACACGTACCCTAATCCTAACCCGTACCCTAAACCGAGACCTAACCCTAACACTAACCCTAACTCTAACCCTAACCCATACCCTACGCCGTACCCGAACCCCTCCCCGAACCCGTACCCTAAGCCATACCCTAAGCCTAACCCTAAGCCTAACCCTAACCCTAGGCTACCCTTGACTGCTTCTGCCTCCAATAGATTTCCTAAGCACAAGTGTTTTAAGGAACAGCTTAAAAAGAGAATCCTAATGTGATTTCTTTATAATGGGTGTGTTCCTTGTTTTATCCTAGTGTCTAAGCTCTTCTCCATGGCTGGACCCTCAAATAATATTCCTTTACGTGCTAAGGGGTATCTAGGGACTGGGATAGGTTTAATAACTACCCTAATCCTATCGCGTACCCTAACCCTAACTCCTACCCTAACCCTAACACGTACCCTAATCCCAAGACGTACCCTAAACCGAGCTCTAACCCTAACACTAACCCTAAGCCTAACCCTAACCGATAACCTACGCCGTACCCGAACCCCTCCCCGAACCCGTACCCTAAGCCGTACCCTAAGCCTAACCCTAAGCCTAACCCTAACCCTAGGCTACCCTTGACTGCTTCTGCCTCCAATAGATTTCCTAAGCACTAGTGTTTTAAGGAACAGATTAAAAAGAGAATCCTAATGTGATTTCTTTATAATGGGTGTGTTCCTTATCTTATCCTAGTGTCTAAGCTCTTCTCCACGGCTGGACCCTCAAATAATATTCCTTTACGTGCTAAGGGTTATCTAGAGACTGGGATAGGTTTAATAACTACCCAACCCTAACGCGTACCCTATCCCTAAACCCTACCCTAACCCTAACACGTACCCTAATCCTAACCCGTACCCTAAACCGAGCCCGAACCCTAACACTAACCCTAACACTAACCCTAACCCATAACCTACACCATAAACGAACCCGTCCCCGAACCCAAACCCTAAGCCGTACCCTAAGCCTAACCCTCAGCCTAACCCTAACCCTAGGCTACCCTTGACTGCTTCTGCCTCCAATAGATTTCCTAACCACTAGTGTTTTAAGGAACAGATTAAAAAGAGAATCCTAATGTGATTTCTTTATAATGGGTGTGTTCCTTATCTTATCCTAGTGTCTAAGCTCTTCTCCATGGCTGGACCCTCAAATAATATTCCTTTACGTGCTAAGGGGTATCTAGAGACTGGGATAGGTTTAATAACTACACAACCCTAACGCGTACCCTAACCCTAACCCCTACCCTAACCCTAACACATACCCTAATCCTAACCCGTACCCTAAACCGAGCCCTAACCCTAACACTAACCCTAACCCTAACCCTAACCCATACCCTACGCCGTACCCGAACCCCCCCCCGAACCCGTACCCTAAGCCGTACCCTAAGCCTAACCCTCAGCCTAACCCTAACCCTAGGCTACCCTTGACTGCTTCTGCCTCCAATAGATTTCCTAACCACTAGTGTTTTAAGGAACAGCTTAAAAAGAGAATCCTAATGTGATTTCTTTATAATGGGTGTGTTCCTTATCTTATCCTAGTGTCTAAGCTCTTCTCCATGGCTGGACCCTCAAATAATATTCCTTTACGTGCTAAGGGGTATCTAGAGAGTGGGATAGGTTCAATAACTACCCAACCCTAACGCGTACCCTAACCCTAAGCCCTACCCTAACACTAACACGTACCCTAATCCTAACCCGTACCCTAAACCGAGCCCTAACCCTAACACTAACCCTAACCCTAACCCATACCCTACGCCGTACCCGAACCCCTCCCCGAACCCGTACCCTAAGCCTAACCCTAAGCCTAACCCTAACCCTAGGCTACCCTTGACTGCTTCTGCCTCCAATAGATTTCCTAAGCACTAGTGTTTTAAGGAACAGCTTAAAAAGAGAATCCTAATGTGATTTCTTTATAATGGGGGTGTTCCTAATCTTATCCCAGTGTCTAAGCTCTTCTCCAAGGCTGGACCCTCAAATAATATTCCTTTAGGTGCTAAGGGGTGTCTAGAGACTGGGATAGGTTTAATAACTACCCAACCCTAACGTGTACCCTAACCCTAACCCCTACCCTAACCCTAACACGTACCCTAATCCTAACCCGTACCCTAAACCGAGCCCTAACCCTAACACTAACCCTAACTCTAACCCTAACCCATACCCTACGCCGTACCCGAACCCCTCCCCGAACCCGTACCCTAAGCCGTACCCTAAGCCTAACCCTCAGCCTAACCCTAACCCTAGGCTACCCTAGACTGCTTCTGCCTCCAATAGATTTCCTAAGCACAAGTGTTTTAAGGAACAGCTTACAAAGAGAATCCTAATGTGATTTCTTTATAATGGGTGTGTTCCTTATCTTATCCTAGTGTCTAAGCTCTTCTCCATGGCTGGACCCTCAAATAATATTCCTTTACGTGCTAAGGGGTATCTAGAGACTTGGATAGCTTCAATAACTACCCAACCCTAACGCGTACCCTAACCCTAACCCCTACCCTAACACTAACACGTACCCTAATCCTAACCCGTACCCTAAACCGAGCCCTAACCCTAACACTAACCCTAACCCTAACCCTAACCCATACCCTACGCCGTACCCGAACCCCTCCCCGAACCCGTACCGTAAGCCGTACCCTAAGCCTAACCCTAAGCCTAACCCTAACCCTAGGCTACCCTTGACTGCTTCTGCCTCCAATAGATTTCCTAAGCACAAGTGTTTTAAGGAACAGCTTAAAAAGAGAATCCTAATGTGATTTCTTTATAATGGGTGTGTTCCTTGTCTTATCCTAGTGTCTAAGCTCTTCTCCATGGCTGGACCCTCAAATAATATTCCTTTACGTGCTAAGGGGGATCTAGGGACTGGGATAGGTTTAATAACCACCCTAACCCTAACGCGTACCCTAACCCTAACTCCTACCCTAACCCTAACACGTTCCCTAATCCTAACACGTACCCCAAACCGAGCCCTAACCCTAACACTAACCCTAACCCTAACCCTAACCCATACCCTACGCCGTACCCGAACCCCTCCCCGAACCCGTACCCTAAGCCGTACCCTAAGCCTAACCCTAAGCGTAACCCTAACCCTAGGCTACCCTTGAGTGCTTCTGCCTCCAATAGATTTCCTAAGCACTAGTGTTTTAAGCAACAGATTAAAAAGAGAATCCTAATGTGATTTCTTTATAATGGGTGTGTTCCTTATCTTATCCTAGTGTCTAAACTCTTCTCCATGGCTGGACCCCCAAATAATATTCCTTTACGTGTTAAGGGGTATCTAGAGAGTGGGATAGGTTTAATAACTAACCTACCCCTAACGCGTACCCTAACCCTAACCCCTACCCTAACCCTAACACGTACCCTAAACCTAACCCGTACCCTAAACCGAGCCCTAACCCTACCACTAACCCTAACCCTAACCCTAACCCATACCCTACACCATACACGAACCCGTCCCCGAACCCATACCCTAAGCCGTACCCTAAGCCTAACCCTCAGCCTAACCCTAACCCTAGGCTACCCTTGACTGCTTCTGCCTCCAATAGATTTCCTAAGCACTAGTGTTTTAAGGAACAGATTAAAAAGAGACTCCTAATGTGATTTCTTTATAATGGGTGTGTTCCTTATCTTATCCTAGTGTCTAAGCTCTTCTCCATGGCTGGAGCCTCAAATAATATTCCTTTACGTGCTAAGGGGTATCTAGAGACTGAGATAGGTTTAATAACTTCCCTAACCCTAACGCGTACCCTAACCCTAACTCCTACCCTAACCCTAACACGTACCCTAATCCTAACCCGAACCCTAAACTGAGCCCTAACCCTAACACTAACCCTAACCCTAACCCTAACCCAAACCCTACGCCGTACCCGAACCCCTCACCGAACCCATACCCTAAGCCGTACCCTAAGCCTAACCTTAAGCCTAACCCTAACCCTAGGCTACCCTTGACTGCTTCTGCCTCCAATAGATTTCCTAAACACTAGTGTTTTAAGGAACAGCTTAAAAAGAGAATCCTAATGTGATTTCTTTATAATGGGTGTGTTCCTTATCTTATCCTAGTGTCTAAACTCTTCTCCATGGCTGGACACCAAATAATATTCCTTAACGTGTTAAGGGGTATCTAGAGAGTGGGATAGGTTTAATAACTACCCTACCCCTAAAGCGTACCCTAACCCTGACCCCTACCCTAACCCTAACACGTACCCTAATCCAAACCCGTACGCTAAACCGAGCCCTAACCCTAACACTAACCCTAACCCTAACACTAACCCATACCCTACACCATACACGAACCCGTCCCCGAACCCATACCCTAAGCCGTACCCTAAGCCTAACCCTCAGCCTGACCCTAACCCTAGGCTACCCTTGACTGCTTCTGCCTCCAATAGATTTCCTAAGCACTAGTGTTTTAAGGAACAGCTTAAAAAGAGAATTCTAATGTGATTTCTTTATAATGGGGGTGTTCCTAATCTTATCCTAGTGTCTCAGCTCTTCTCCAGGGCTGGACCCTCAAATAATATTCCTTTACGTGCTAAGGGGTATCTAGGGACTGGGATAGGTTTAATAACTACCCTAACCCTATCGCGTACCCTAACCCTAACTCCTACCCTAACCCTAACACGTACCCTAATCCTAACACGTACCCTAAACCGAGCTCTAACCCTAACACTAACCCTAACCCTAACCCTAACCCATACCCTACGCCGTACCCGAACCCCTCCCCGAACCCGTACCCTAAGCCGTACCCTAAGCCTAACCCTAAGCCTAACCCTAACCCTAGGCTACCCTTGAGTGCTTCTGCCTCCAATAGATTTCCTAAGCACTAGTGTTTTAAGGAACAGATTAAAAAGAGAATCCTAATGTGATTTCTTTATAATGGGTGTGTTCCTTATCTTATCCTAATGTCTAAACTCTTTTCCATGGCTGGACCCCCAAATAATATTCCTTTACGTGTTAAGGGGTATCTAGAGAGTGGGATAGGTTTAATAACTACACTACCCCTAACGCGTACCCTAACCCTAACCCCTACCCTAAACCTAACACGTATCCTAATCCTAACACGTACCCTAAACCGAGCCCTAACCCTAACCCTAACCCTAACACTAACCCTAACCCATACCCTACACCATAAACGAACCCGTCCCCGAACCCAAACCCTAAGCCGTACCCTAAGCCTAACCCTCAGCCTAACCCTAACCCTAGGCTACCCTTGACTGCTTCTGCCTCCAATAGATTTCCTAAGCACTAGTGTTTTAAGGAACAGATTAAAAAGAGACTCCTAATGTGATTTCTTTATAATGGGTGTGTTCCTTATCTTATCCTAGTGTCTAAGCTCTTCTCCATGGCTGGAGCCTCAAATAATATTCCTTTACGTGCTAAGGGGTATCTACAGACTGTGATAGGTTTAATAACTTCCCTAACCCTAACGCGTACCCTAACCCTAACTCCTACCCTAACCCTAACACGTACCCTAATCCTAACCCGAAACCTAAACCGAGCCCTAACCCTAACACTAACCCTAACCCTAACCCTAACCCAAACCCTACGCCGTACCCGAACCCCTCACCGAACCCGTACCCTAAGCCGTACCCTAAGCCTAACCATAAGCCTAACCCTAACCCTAGGCTACCCTTGACTGCTTCTGCCTCCAATAGATTTCCTAAGCACTAGTGTTTTAAGGAACAGATTAAAAAGAGAATCCTAATGTAATTTCTTTATAATGGGTGTGTTCCTTATCTTATCCTAGTGTCTAAGCTCTTCTCCATGGCTGGCCACTCAAATAATATTCCTTTACGTGCTAAGGGGTATCTAGAGACTGGGATAGGTTTAATAACTACCCTAACCCTCACGCGTACCCTAACCCTAACTCCTAACCTAACCCTAACACATACCCTAATCCTAACACGTACCCTAAACAGAGCCCTTACCCTAACACTAACCCTAACCCTAACCCTAACCCATACCCTACGCCGTACCCGAACCCCCCCCCGAACCCGTACCCTAAGCCGTACCCTAAGCCTAACCCTCAGCCTAACCCTAACCCTAGGCTACCCTTCACTGCTTCTGCCTCCAATAGATTTCCTAACCACTAGTGTTTTAAGGAACAGCTTAAAAAGAGAATCCTAATGTGATTTCTTTATAATGGGTGTGTTCCTTATCTTATCCTAGTGTCTAAGCTCTTCTCCATGGCTGGACCCTCAAATAATATTCCTTTACGTGCTAAGGGGTATCTAGAGAGTGGGATAGGTTCAATAACTACCCAACCCTAACGCGTACCCTAACCCTAACCCCTACCCTAACACTAACATGTACCCTAATCCTAACCCGTACCCTAAACCGAGCCCTAACCCTAACACTAACCCTAACCCTAACCCATACCCTACGCCGTACCCTAACCCCTCCCCGAACCCGTACCCTAAGCCCTACCCTAAGCCTAACCCTAAGCCTAACCCTAACCCTAGGCTACCCTTGACTGTTTCTGCCTCCAATAGATTTCCTAAGCACAAGTGTTTTAAGGAACAGCTTAAAAAGAGAATCCTAATGTGATTTCTTTATAATGGGTGTGTTCCTTGTCTTATCCTAGTGTCTAAGCTCTTCTCCATGGCTGGACCCTCAAATAATATTCCTTTACGTGCTAAGGGGGATCTAGGGACTGGGATAGGTTTAATAACTACCCTAACCCTAACGCGTACCCTAACCCTAACTCCTACCCTAACCCTAACACGTACCCTAATCCTAACACGTACCCTAAACCGAGCCCTAACCCTAACACTAACCCTAACCCTAACCCTAACCCATACCCTACGCCGTACCCGAACCCCTCCCCGAACCCGTACCCTAAGCCGTACCCTAAGCCTAACCCTAAGCCTAACCCTAACCCTAGGCTACCCTTGACTGCTTCTGCCTCCAATAGATTTCCTAAGCACTAGTGTTTTAAGGAACAGATTAAAAAGAGAATCCTAATGTGATTTCTTTATAATGGGTGTGTTCCTTATCTTATCCTAGTGTCTAAGCTCTTCTCCATGGCTGGCCACTCAAATAATATTCCTTTACGTGCTAAGGGGTATCTAGAGACTGGGATAGGTTTAATAACAACCCTAACCCTAACGCGTACCCTAACCCTAACTCCTAACCTAACCCTAACACGTACCCTAATCCCAACACGTACCCTAAACCGAGCCCTAACCCTAACACTAACACTAACCCTAACCCTAACCCATACCCTACGCCATACCCGAACCCCTCTCCGAACCCGTACCCTAAGCCGTACCCTAAGCCTAACCCTCAGCCTAACCCTAACCCTAGGCTACCCTTGACTGCTTCTGCCTCCAATAGATTTCCTAAGCACTAGTGTTTTAAGGAACAGCTTAAAAAGAGAATCCTAATGTGATTTCTTTATAATGGGGGTTTTCCTAATCTCATCCCAGTGTCTAAGCTCTTCTCCAAGGCTGGACCCTCAAATAATATTCCTTTAGGTGCTAAGGGGTGTCTAGAGACTGGGATAGGTTTAATAACTACCCAACCCTAACGTGTACCCTAACCCTAACCCCTACCCTAACCCTAACACGTACCCTAATCCTAACCCGTACCCTAAACCGAGCCCTAACCCTAACACTAACCCTAACTCTAACCCTAACCCATACCCTACGCCGTACCCGAACCCCTCCCCGAACCCGTACCCTAAGCCATACCCTAAGCCTAACCCTAAGCCTAACCCTAACCCTAGGCTACCCTTGACTGCTTCTGCCTCCAATAGATTTCCTAAGCACAAGTGTTTTAAGGAACAGCTTAAAAAGAGAATCCTAATGTGATTTCTTTATAATGGGTGTGTTCCTTGTTTTATCCTAGTGTCTAAGCTCTTCTCCATGGCTGGACCCTCAAATAATATTCCTTTACGTGCTAAGGGGTATCTAGGGACTGGGATAGGTTTAAAAACTACCCTAATCCTATCGCGTACCCTAACCCTAACTCCTACCCTAACCCTAACACGTACCCTAATCCCAAGACGTACCCTAAACCGAGCTCTAACCCTAACACTAACCCTAAGCCTAACCCTAACCGATAACCTACGCCGTACCCGAACCCCTCCCCGAACCCGTACCCTAAGCCGTACCCTAAGCCTAACCCTAAGCCTAACCCTAACCCTAGGCTACCCTTGACTGCTTCTGCCTCCAATAGATTTCCTAAGCACTAGTGTTTTAAGGAACAGATTAAAAAGAGAATCCTAATGTGATTTCTTTATAATGGGTGTGTTCCTTATCTTATCCTAGTGTCTAAGCTCTTCTCCATGGCTGGACCCTCAAATAATATTCCTTTACGTGCTAAGGGTTATCTAGAGACTGGGATAGGTTTAATAACTACCCAACCCTAACGCGTACCCTATCCCTAAACCCTACCCTAACCCTAACACGTACCCTAATCCTAACCCGTACCCTAAACCGAGCCCGAACCCTAACACTAACCCTAACACTAACCCTAACCCATACCCTACACCATAAACGAACCCGTCCCCGAACCCAAACCCTAAGCCGTACCCTAAGCCTAACCCTCAGCCTAACCCTAACCCTAGGCTACCCTTGACTGCTTCTGCCTCCAATAGATTTCCTAACCACTAGTGTTTTAAGGAACAGATTAAAAAGAGAATCCTAATGTGATTTCTTTATAATGGGTGTGTTCCTTATCTTATCCTAGTGTCTAAGCTCTTCTCCATGGCTGGACCCTCAAATAATATTCCTTTACGTGCTAAGGGGTATCTAGAGACTGGGATAGGTTTAATAACTACACAACCCTAACGCGTACCCTAACCCTAACCCCTACCCTAACCCTAACACATACCCTAATCCTAACCCGTACCCTAAACCGAGCCCTAACCCTAACACTAACCCTAACCCTAACCCTAACCCATACCCTACGCCGTACCCGAACCCCCCCCCGAACCCGTACCCTAAGCCGTACCCTAAGCCTAACCCTCAGCCTAACCCTAACCCTAGGCTACCCTTGACTGCTTCTGCCTCCAATAGATTTCCTAACCACTAGTGTTTTAAGGAACAGCTTAAAAAGAGAATCCTAATGTGATTTCTTTATAATGGGTGTGTTCCTTATCTTATCCTAGTGTCTAAGCTCTTCTCCATGGCTGGACCCTCAAATAATATTCCTTTACGTGCTAAGGGGTATCTAGAGAGTGGGATAGGTTCAATAACTACCCAACCCTAACGCGTACCCTAACCCTAAGCCCTACCCTAACACTAACACGTACCCTAATCCTAACCCGTACCCTAAACCGAGCCCTAACCCTAACACTAACCCTAACCCTAACCCATACCCTACGCCGTACCCGAACCCCTCCCCGAACCCGTACCCTAAGCCTAACCCTAAGCCTAACCCTAACCCTAGGCTACCCTTGACTGCTTCTGCCTCCAATAGATTTCCTAAGCACTAGTGTTTTAAGGAACAGCTTAAAAAGAGAATCCTAATGTGATTTCTTTATAATGGGGGTGTTCCTAATCTTATCCCAGTGTCTAAGCTCTTCTCCAAGGCTGGACCCTCAAATAATATTCCTTTAGGTGCTAAGGGGTGTCTAGAGACTGGGATAGGTTTAATAACTACCCAACCCTAACGTGTACCCTAACCCTAACCCCTACCCTAACCCTAACACGTACCCTAATCCTAACCCGTACCCTAAACCGAGCCCTAACCCTAACACTAACCCTAACTCTAACCCTAACCCATACCCTACGCCGTACCCGAACCCCTCCCCGAACCCGTACCCTAAGCCGTACCCTAAGCCTAACCCTCAGCCTAACCCTAACCCTAGGCTACCCTAGACTGCTTCTGCCTCCAATAGATTTCCTAAGCACAAGTGTTTTAAGGAACAGCTTACAAAGAGAATCCTAATGTGATTTCTTTATAATGGGTGTGTTCCTTATCTTATCCTAGTGTCTAAGCTCTTCTCCATGGCTGGACCCTCAAATAATATTCCTTTACGTGCTAAGGGGTATCTAGAGACTTGGATAGCTTCAATAACTACCCAACCCTAACGCGTACCCTAACCCTAACCCCTACCCTAACACTAACACGTACCCTAATCCTAACCCGTACCCTAAACCGAGCCCTAACCCTAACACTAACCCTAACCCTAACCCTAACCCATACCCTACGCCGTACCCGAACCCCTCCCCGAACCCGTACCCTAAGCCGTACCCTAAGCCTAACCCTAAGCCTAACCCTAACCCTAGGCTACCCTTGACTGCTTCTGCCTCCAATAGATTTCCTAAGCACAAGTGTTTTAAGGAACAGCTTAAAAAGAGAATCCTAATGTGATTTCTTTATAATGGGTGTGTTCCTTGTCTTATCCTAGTGTCTAAGCTCTTCTCCATGGCTGGACCCTCAAATAATATTCCTTTACGTGCTAAGGGGGATCTAGGGACTGGGATAGGTTTAATAACCACCCTAACCCTAACGCGTACCCTAACCCTAACTCCTACCCTAACCCTAACACGTTCCCTAATCCTAACACGTACCCCAAACCGAGCCCTAACCCTAACACTAACCCTAACCCTAACCCTAACCCATACCCTACGCCGTACCCGAACCCCTCCCCGAACCCGTACCCTAAGCCGTACCCTAAGCCTAACCCTAAGCGTAACCCTAACCCTAGGCTACCCTTGAGTGCTTCTGCCTCCAATAGATTTCCTAAGCACTAGTGTTTTAAGCAACAGATTAAAAAGAGAATCCTAATGTGATTTCTTTATAATGGGTGTGTTCCTTATCTTATCCTAGTGTCTAAACTCTTCTCCATGGCTGGACCCCCAAATAATATTCCTTTACGTGTTAAGGGGTATCTAGAGAGTGGGATAGGTTTAATAACTAACCTACCCCTAACGCGTACCCTAACCCTAACCCCTACCCTAACCCTAACACGTACCCTAAACCTAACCCGTACCCTAAACCGAGCCCTAACCCTACCACTAACCCTAACCCTAACCCTAACCCATACCCTACACCATACACGAACCCGTCCCCGAACCCATACCCTAAGCCGTACCCTAAGCCTAACCCTCAGCCTAACCCTAACCCTAGGCTACCCTTGACTGCTTCTGCCTCCAATAGATTTCCTAAGCACTAGTGTTTTAAGGAACAGATTAAAAAGAGACTCCTAATGTGATTTCTTTATAATGGGTGTGTTCCTTATCTTATCCTAGTGTCTAAGCTCTTCTCCATGGCTGGAGCCTCAAATAATATTCCTTTACGTGCTAAGGGGTATCTAGAGACTGAGATAGGTTTAATAACTTCCCTAACCCTAACGCGTACCCTAACCCTAACTCCTACCCTAACCCTAACACGTACCCTAATCCTAACCCGAACCCTAAACTGAGCCCTAACCCTAACACTAACCCTAACCCTAACCCTAACCCAAACCCTACGCCGTACCCGAACCCCTCACCGAACCCGTACCCTAAGCCGTACCCTAAGCCTAACCTTAAGCCTAACCCTAACCCTAGGCTACCCTTGACTGCTTCTGCCTCCAATAGATTTCCTAAACACTAGTGTTTTAAGGAACAGCTTAAAAAGAGAATCCTAATGTGATTTCTTTATAATGGGTGTGTTCCTTATCTTATCCTAGTGTCTAAACTCTTCTCCATGGCTGGACACCAAATAATATTCCTTTACGTGTTAAGGGGTATCTAGAGAGTGGGATAGGTTTAATAACTACCCTACCCCTAAAGCGTACCCTAACCCTGACCCCTACCCTAACCCTAACACGTACCCTAATCCAAACCCGTACGCTAAACCGAGCCCTAACCCTAACACTAACCCTAACCCTAACACTAACCCATACCCTACACCATACACGAACCCGTCCCCGAACCCATACCCTAAGCCGTACCCTAAGCCTAACCCTCAGCCTGACCCTAACCCTAGGCTACCCTTGACTGCTTCTGCCTCCAATAGATTTCCTAAGCACTAGTGTTTTAAGGAACAGCTTAAAAAGAGAATTCTAATGTGATTTCTTTATAATGGGGGTGTTCCTAATCTTATCCTAGTGTCTCAGCTCTTCTCCAGGGCTGGACCCTCAAATAATATTCCTTTACGTGCTAAGGGGTATCTAGGGACTGGGATAGCTTTAATAACTACCCTAACCCTATCGCGTACCCTAACCCTAACTCCTACCCTAACCCTAACACGTACCCTAATCCTAACACGTACCCTAAACCGAGCTCTAACCCTAACACTAACCCTAACCCTAACCCTAACCCATACCCTACGCCGTACCCGAACCCCTCCCCGAACCCGTACCCTAAGCCGTACCCTAAGCCTAACCCTAAGCCTAACCCTAACCCTAGGCTACCCTTGAGTGCTTCTGCCTCCAATAGATTTCCTAAGCACTAGTGTTTTAAGGAACAGATTAAAAAGAGAATCCTAATGTGATTTCTTTATAATGGGTGTGTTCCTTATCTTATCCTAATGTCTAAACTCTTTTCCATGGCTGGACCCCCAAATAATATTCCTTTACGTGTTAAGGGGTATCTAGAGAGTGGGATAGGTTTAATAACTACACTACCCCTAACGCGTACCCTAACCCTAACCCCTACCCTAAACCTAACACGTATCCTAATCCTAACACGTACCCTAAACCGAGCCCTAACCCTAACCCTAACCCTAACACTAACCCTAACCCATACCCTACACCATAAACGAACCCGTCCCCGAACCCAAACCCTAAGCCGTACCCTAAGCCTAACCCTCAGCCTAACCCTAACCCTAGGCTACCCTTGACTGCTTCTGCCTCCAATAGATTTCCTAAGCACTAGTGTTTTAAGGAACAGATTAAAAAGAGACTCCTAATGTGATTTCTTTATAATGGGTGTGTTCCTTATCTTATCCTAGTGTCTAAGCTCTTCTCCATGGCTGGAGCCTCAAATAATATTCCTTTACGTGCTAAGGGGTATCTAGAGACTGAGATAGGTTTAATAACTTCCCTAACCCTAACGCGTACCCTAACCCTAACTCCTACCCTAACCCTAACACGTACCCTAATCCTAACCCGAACCCTAAACTGAGCCCTAACCCTAACACTAACCCTAACCCTAACCCTAACCCAAACCCTACGCCGTACCCGAACCCCTCACCGAACCCGTACCCTAAGCCGTACCCTAAGCCTAACCTTAAGCCTAACCCTAACCCTAGGCTACCCTTGACTGCTTCTGCCTCCAATAGATTTCCTAAACACTAGTGTTTTAAGGAACAGCTTAAAAAGAGAATCCTAATGTGATTTCTTTATAATGGGTGTGTTCCTTATCTTATCCTAGTGTCTAAACTCTTCTCCATGGCTGGACACCAAATAATATTCCTTTACGTGTTAAGGGGTATCTAGAGAGTGGGATAGGTTTAATAACTACCCTACCCCTAAAGCGTACCCTAACCCTGACCCCTACCCTAACCCTAACACGTACCCTAATCCAAACCCGTACGCTAAACCGAGCCCTAACCCTAACACCAACCCTAACCCTAACACTAACCCATACCCTACACCATACACGAACCCGTCCCCGAACCCATACCCTAAGCCGTACCCTAAGCCTAACCCTCAGCCTGACCCTAACCCTAGGCTACCCTTGACTGCTTCTGCCTCCAATAGATTTCCTAAGCACTAGTGTTTTAAGGAACAGCTTAAAAAGAGAATTCTAATGTGATTTCTTTATAATGGGGGTGTTCCTAATCTTATCCTAGTGTCTCAGCTCTTCTCCAGGGCTGGACCCTCAAATAATATTCCTTTACGTGCTAAGGGGTATCTAGGGACTGGGATAGGTTTAATAACTACCCTAACCCTATCGCGTACCCTAACCCTAACTCCTACCCTAACCCTAACACGTACCCTAATCCTAACACGTACCCTAAACCGAGCTCTAACCCTAACACTAACCCTAACCCTAACCCTAACCCATACCCTACGCCGTACCCGAACCCCTCCCCGAACCCGTACCCTAAGCCGTACCCTAAGCCTAACCCTAAGCCTAACCCTAACCCTAGGCTACCCTTGAGTGCTTCTGCCTCCAATAGATTTCCTAAGCACTAGTGTTTTAAGGAACAGATTAAAAAGAGAATCCTAATGTGATTTCTTTATAATGGGTGTGTTCCTTATCTTATCCTAATGTCTAAACTCTTTTCCATGGCTGGACCCCCAAATAATATTCCTTTACGTGTTAAGGGGTATCTAGAGAGTGGGATAGGTTTAATAACTACACTACCCCTAACGCGTACCCTAACCCTAACCCCTACCCTAAACCTAACACGTATCCTAATCCTAACACGTACCCTAAACCGAGCCCTAACCCTAACCCTAACCCTAACACTAACCCTAACCCATACCCTACACCATAAACGAACCCGTCCCCGAACCCAAACCCTAAGCCGTACCCTAAGCCTAACCCTCAGCCTAACCCTAACCCTAGGCTACCCTTGACTGCTTCTGCCTCCAATAGATTTCCTAAGCACTAGTGTTTTAAGGAACAGATTAAAAAGAGACTCCTAATGTGATTTCTTTATAATGGGTGTGTTCCTTATCTTATCCTAGTGTCTAAGCTCTTCTCCATGGCTGGAGCCTCAAATAATATTCCTTTACGTGCTAAGGGGTATCTACAGACTGTGATAGGTTTAATAACTTCCCTAACCCTAACGCGTACCCTAACCCTAACTCCTACCCTAACCCTAACACGTACCCTAATCCTAACCCGAAACCTAAACCGAGCCCTAACCCTAACACTAACCCTAACCCTAACCCTAACCCAAACCCTACGCCGTACCCGAACCCCTCACCGAACCCGTACCCTAAGCCGTACCCTAAGCCTAACCATAAGCCTAACCCTAACCCTAGGCTACCCTTGACTGCTTCTGCCTCCAATAGATTTCCTAAGCACTAGTGTTTTAAGGAACAGATTAAAAAGAGAATCCTAATGTAATTTCTTTATAATGGGTGTGTTCCTTATCTTATCCTAGTGTCTAAGCTCTTCTCCATGGCTGGCCACTCAAATAATATTCCTTTACGTGCTAAGGGGTATCTAGAGACTGGGATAGGTTTAATAACTACCCTAACCCTCACGCGTACCCTAACCCTAACTCCTAACCTAACCCTAACACATACCCTAATCCTAACACGTACCCTAAACAGAGCCCTTACCCTAACACTAACCCTAACCCTAACCCTAACCCATACCCTACGCCGTACCCGAACCCCCCCCCGAACCCGTACCCTAAGCCGTACCCTAAGCCTAACCCTCAGCCTAACCCTAACCCTAGGCTACCCTTCACTGCTTCTGCCTCCAATAGATTTCCTAACCACTAGTGTTTTAAGGAACAGCTTAAAAAGAGAATCCTAATGTGATTTCTTTATAATGGGTGTGTTCCTTATCTTATCCTAGTGTCTAAGCTCTTCTCCATGGCTGGACCCTCAAATAATATTCCTTTACGTGCTAAGGGGTATCTAGAGAGTGGGATAGGTTCAATAACTACCCAACCCTAACGCGTACCCTAACCCTAACCCCTACCCTAACACTAACATGTACCCTAATCCTAACCCGTACCCTAAACCGAGCCCTAACCCTAACACTAACCCTAACCCTAACCCATACCCTACGCCGTACCCTAACCCCTCCCCGAACCCGTACCCTAAGCCCTACCCTAAGCCTAACCCTAAGCCTAACCCTAACCCTAGGCTACCCTTGACTGTTTCTGCCTCCAATAGATTTCCTAAGCACAAGTGTTTTAAGGAACAGCTTAAAAAGAGAATCCTAATGTGATTTCTTTATAATGGGTGTGTTCCTTGTCTTATCCTAGTGTCTAAGCTCTTCTCCATGGCTGGACCCTCAAATAATATTCCTTTACGTGCTAAGGGGGATCTAGGGACTGGGATAGGTTTAATAACTACCCTAACCCTAACGCGTACCCTAACCCTAACTCCTACCCTAACCCTAACACGTACCCTAATCCTAACACGTACCCTAAACCGAGCCCTAACCCTAACACTAACCCTAACCCTAACCCTAACCCATACCCTACGCCGTACCCGAACCCCTCCCCGAACCCGTACCCTAAGCCGTACCCTAAGCCTAACCCTAAGCCTAACCCTAACCCTAGGCTACCCTTGACTGCTTCTGCCTCCAATAGATTTCCTAAGCACTAGTGTTTTAAGGAACAGATTAAAAAGAGAATCCTAATGTGATTTCTTTATAATGGGTGTGTTCCTTATCTTATCCTAGTGTCTAAGCTCTTCTCCATGGCTGGCCACTCAAATAATATTCCTTTACGTGCTAAGGGGTATCTAGAGACTGGGATAGGTTTAATAACTACCCTAACCCTAACGCGTACCCTAACCCTAACTCCTAACCTAACCCTAACACGTACCCTAATCCCAACACGTACCCTAAACCGAGCCCTAACCCTAACACTAACACTAACCCTAACCCTAACCCATACCCTACGCCATACCCGAACCCCTCTCCGAACCCGTACCCTAAGCCGTACCCTAAGCCTAACCCTCAGCCTAACCCTAACCCTAGGCTACCCTTGACTGCTTCTGCCTCCAATAGATTTCCTAAGCACTAGTGTTTTAAGGAACAGCTTAAAAAGAGAATCCTAATGTGATTTCTTTATAATGGGGGTTTTCCTAATCTCATCCCAGTGTCTAAGCTCTTCTCCAAGGCTGGACCCTCAAATAATATTCCTTTAGGTGCTAAGGGGTGTCTAGAGACTGGGATAGGTTTAATAACTACCCAACCCTAACGTGTACCCTAACCCTAACCCCTACCCTAACCCTAACACGTACCCTAATCCTAACCCGTACCCTAAACCGAGCCCTAACCCTAACACTAACCCTAACTCTAACCCTAACCCATACCCTACGCCGTACCCGAACCCCTCCCCGAACCCGTACCCTAAGCCATACCCTAAGCCTAACCCTAAGCCTAACCCTAACCCTAGGCTACCCTTGACTGCTTCTGCCTCCAATAGATTTCCTAAGCACAAGTGTTTTAAGGAACAGCTTAAAAAGAGAATCCTAATGTGATTTCTTTATAATGGGTGTGTTCCTTGTTTTATCCTAGTGTCTAAGCTCTTCTCCATGGCTGGACCCTCAAATAATATTCCTTTACGTGCTAAGGGGTATCTAGGGACTGGGATAGGTTTAATAACTACCCTAATCCTATCGCGTACCCTAACCCTAACTCCTACCCTAACCCTAACACGTACCCTAATCCCAAGACGTACCCTAAACCGAGCTCTAACCCTAACACTAACCCTAAGCCTAACCCTAACCGATAACCTACGCCGTACCCGAACCCCTCCCCGAACCCGTACCCTAAGCCGTACCCTAAGCCTAACCCTAAGCCTAACCCTAACCCTAGGCTACCCTTGACTGCTTCTGCCTCCAATAGATTTCCTAAGCACTAGTGTTTTAAGGAACAGATTAAAAAGAGAATCCTAATGTGATTTCTTTATAATGGGTGTGTTCCTTATCTTATCCTAGTGTCTAAGCTCTTCTCCATGGCTGGACCCTCAAATAATATTCCTTTACGTGCTAAGGGTTATCTAGAGACTGGGATAGGTTTAATAACTACCCAACCCTAACGCGTACCCTATCCCTAAACCCTACCCTAACCCTAACACGTACCCTAATCCTAACCCGTACCCTAAACCGAGCCCGAACCCTAACACTAACCCTAACACTAACCCTAACCCATACCCTACACCATAAACGAACCCGTCCCCGAACCCAAACCCTAAGCCGTACCCTAAGCCTAACCCTCAGCCTAACCCTAACCCTAGGCTACCCTTGACTGCTTCTGCCTCCAATAGATTTCCTAACCACTAGTGTTTTAAGGAACAGATTAAAAAGAGAATCCTAATGTGATTTCTTTATAATGGGTGTGTTCCTTATCTTATCCTAGTGTCTAAGCTCTTCTCCATGGCTGGACCCTCAAATAATATTCCTTTACGTGCTAAGGGGTATCTAGAGACTGGGATAGGTTTAATAACTACACAACCCTAACGCGTACCCTAACCCTAACCCCTACCCTAACCCTAACACATACCCTAATCCTAACCCGTACCCTAAACCGAGCCCTAACCCTAACACTAACCCTAACCCTAACCCTAACCCATACCCTACGCCGTACCCGAACCCCCCCCCGAACCCGTACCCTAAGCCGTACCCTAAGCCTAACCCTCAGCCTAACCCTAACCCTAGGCTACCCTTGACTGCTTCTGCCTCCAATAGATTTCCTAACCACTAGTGTTTTAAGGAACAGCTTAAAAAGAGAATCCTAATGTGATTTCTTTATAATGGGTGTGTTCCTTATCTTATCCTAGTGTCTAAGCTCTTCTCCATGGCTGGACCCTCAAATAATATTCCTTTACGTGCTAAGGGGTATCTAGAGAGTGGGATAGGTTCAATAACTACCCAACCCTAACGCGTACCCTAACCCTAAGCCCTACCCTAACACTAACACGTACCCTAATCCTAACCCGTACCCTAAACCGAGCCCTAACCCTAACACTAACCCTAACCCTAACCCATACCCTACGCCGTACCCGAACCCCTCCCCGAACCCGTACCCTAAGCCTAACCCTAAGCCTAACCCTAACCCTAGGCTACCCTTGACTGCTTCTGCCTCCAATAGATTTCCTAAGCACTAGTGTTTTAAGGAACAGCTTAAAAAGAGAATCCTAATGTGATTTCTTTATAATGGGGGTGTTCCTAATCTTATCCCAGTGTCTAAGCTCTTCTCCAAGGCTGGACCCTCAAATAATATTCCTTTAGGTGCTAAGGGGTGTCTAGAGACTGGGATAGGTTTAATAACTACCCAACCCTAACGTGTACCCTAACCCTAACCCCTACCCTAACCCTAACACGTACCCTAATCCTAACCCGTACCCTAAACCGAGCCCTAACCCTAACACTAACCCTAACTCTAACCCTAACCCATACCCTACGCCGTACCCGAACCCCTCCCCGAACCCGTACCCTAAGCCGTACCCTAAGCCTAACCCTCAGCCTAACCCTAACCCTAGGCTACCCTAGACTGCTTCTGCCTCCAATAGATTTCCTAAGCACAAGTGTTTTAAGGAACATCTTACAAAGAGAATCCTAATGTGATTTCTTTATAATGGGTGTGTTCCTTATCTTATCCTAGTGTCTAAGCTCTTCTCCATGGCTGGACCCTCAAATAATATTCCTTTACGTGCTAAGGGGTATCTAGAGACTTGGATAGCTTCAATAACTACCCAACCCTAACGCGTACCCTAACCCTAACCCCTACCCTAACACTAACACGTACCCTAATCCTAACCCGTACCCTAAACCGAGCCCTAACCCTAACACTAACCCTAACCCTAACCCTAACCCATACCCTACGCCGTACCCGAACCCCTCCCCGAACCCGTACCCTAAGCCGTACCCTAAGCCTAACCCTAAGCCTAACCCTAACCCTAGGCTACCCTTGACTGCTTCTGCCTCCAATAGATTTCCTAAGCACAAGTGTTTTAAGGAACAGCTTAAAAAGAGAATCCTAATGTGATTTCTTTATAATGGGTGTGTTCCTTGTCTTATCCTAGTGTCTAAGCTCTTCTCCATGGCTGGACCCTCAAATAATATTCCTTTACGTGCTAAGGGGGATCTAGGGACTGGGATAGGTTTAATAACCACCCTAACCCTAACGCGTACCCTAACCCTAACTCCTACCCTAACCCTAACACGTTCCCTAATCCTAACACGTACCCCAAACCGAGCCCTAACCCTAACACTAACCCTAACCCTAACCCTAACCCATACCCTACGCCGTACCCGAACCCCTCCCCGAACCCGTACCCTAAGCCGTACCCTAAGCCTAACCCTAAGCGTAACCCTAACCCTAGGCTACCCTTGAGTGCTTCTGCCTCCAATAGATTTCCTAAGCACTAGTGTTTTAAGCAACAGATTAAAAAGAGAATCCTAATGTGATTTCTTTATAATGGGTGTGTTCCTTATCTTATCCTAGTGTCTAAACTCTTCTCCATGGCTGGACCCCCAAATAATATTCCTTTACGTGTTAAGGGGTATCTAGAGAGTGGGATAGGTTTAATAACTAACCTACCCCTAACGCGTACCCTAACCCTAACCCCTACCCTAACCCTAACACGTACCCTAAACCTAACCCGTACCCTAAACCGAGCCCTAACCCTACCACTAACCCTAACCCTAACCCTAACCCATACCCTACACCATACACGAACCCGTCCCCGAACCCATACCCTAAGCCGTACCCTAAGCCTAACCCTCAGCCTAACTCTAACCCTAGGCTACCCTTGACTGCTTCTGCCTCCAATAGATTTCCTAAGCACTAGTGTTTTAAGGAACAGATTAAAAAGAGACTCCTAATGTGATTTCTTTATAATGGGTGTGTTCCTTATCTTATCCTAGTGTCTAAGCTCTTCTCCATGGCTGGAGCCTCAAATAATATTCCTTTACGTGCTAAGGGGTATCTAGAGACTGAGATAGGTTTAATAACTTCCCTAACCCTAACGCGTACCCTAACCCTAACTCCTACCCTAACCCTAACACGTACCCTAATCCTAACCCGAACCCTAAACTGAGCCCTAACCCTAACACTAACCCTAACCCTAACCCTAACCCAAACCCTACGCCGTACCCGAACCCCTCACCGAACCCGTACCCTAAGCCGTACCCTAAGCCTAACCTTAAGCCTAACCCTAACCCTAGGCTACCCTTGACTGCTTCTGCCTCCAATAGATTTCCTAAACACTAGTGTTTTAAGGAACAGCTTAAAAAGAGAATCCTAATGTGATTTCTTTATAATGGGTGTGTTCCTTATCTTATCCTAGTGTCTAAACTCTTCTCCATGGCTGGACACCAAATAATATTCCTTTACGTGTTAAGGGGTATCTAGAGAGTGGGATAGGTTTAATAACTACCCTACCCCTAAAGCGTACCCTAACCCTGACCCCTACCCTAACCCTAACACGTACCCTAATCCAAACCCGTACGCTAAACCGAGCCCTAACCCTAACACTAACCCTAACCCTAACACTAACCCATACCCTACACCATACACGAACCCGTCCCCGAACCCATACCCTAAGCCGTACCCTAAGCCTAACCCTCAGCCTGACCCTAACCCTAGGCTACCCTTGACTGCTTCTGCCTCCAATAGATTTCCTAAGCACTAGTGTTTTAAGGAACAGCTTAAAAAGAGAATTCTAATGTGATTTCTTTATAATGGGGGTGTTCCTAATCTTATCCTAGTGTCTCAGCTCTTCTCCAGGGCTGGACCCTCAAATAATATTCCTTTACGTGCTAAGGGGTATCTAGGGACTGGGATAGCTTTAATAACTACCCTAACCCTATCGCGTACCCTAACCCTAACTCCTACCCTAACCCTAACACGTACCCTAATCCTAACACGTACCCTAAACCGAGCTCTAACCCTAACACTAACCCTAACCCTAACCCTAACCCATACCCTACGCCGTACCCGAACCCCTCCCCGAACCCGTACCCTAAGCCGTACCCTAAGCCTAACCCTAAGCCTAACCCTAACCCTAGGCTACCCTTGAGTGCTTCTGCCTCCAATAGATTTCCTAAGCACTAGTGTTTTAAGGAACAGATTAAAAAGAGAATCCTAATGTGATTTCTTTATAATGGGTGTGTTCCTTATCTTATCCTAATGTCTAAACTCTTTTCCATGGCTGGACCCCCAAATAATATTCCTTTACGTGTTAAGGGGTATCTAGAGAGTGGGATAGGTTTAATAACTACACTACCCCTAACGCGTACCCTAACCCTAACCCCTACCCTAAACCTAACACGTATCCTAATCCTAACACGTACCCTAAACCGAGCCCTAACCCTAACCCTAACCCTAACACTAACCCTAACCCATACCCTACACCATAAACGAACCCGTCCCCGAACCCAAACCCTAAGCCGTACCCTAAGCCTAACCCTCTGCCTAACCCTAACCCTAGGCTACCCTTGACTGCTTCTGCCTCCAATAGATTTCCTAAGCACTAGTGTTTTAAGGAACAGATTAAAAAGAGACTCCTAATGTGATTTCTTTATAATGGGTGTGTTCCTTATCTTATCCTAGTGTCTAAGCTCTTCTCCAAGGCTGGACCCTCAAATAATATTCCTTTAGGTGCTAAGGGGTGTCTAGAGACTGGGATAGGTTTAATAACTACCCAACCCTAACGTGTACCCTAACCCTAACCCCTACCCTAACCCTAACACGTACCCTAATCCTAACCCGTACCCTAAACCGAGCCCTAACCCTAACACTAACCCTAACTCTAACCCTAACCCATACCCTACGCCGTACCCGAACCCCTCCCCGAACCCGTACCCTAAGCCGTACCCTAAGCCTAACCCTCAGCCTAACCCTAACCCTAGGCTACCCTAGACTGCTTCTGCCTCCAATAGATTTCCTAAGCACAAGTGTTTTAAGGAACAGCTTACAAAGAGAATCCTAATGTGATTTCTTTATAATGGGTGTGTTCCTTATCTTATCCTAGTGTCTAAGCTCTTCTCCATGGCTGGACCCTCAAATAATATACCTTTACGTGCTAAGGGGTATCTAGAGACTTGGATAGCTTCAATAACTACCCAACCCTAACGCGTACCCTAACCCTAACCCCTACCCTAACACTAACACGTACCCTAATCCTAACCCGTACCCTAAACCGAGCCCTAACCCTAACACTAACCCTAACCCTAACCCTAACCCATACCCTACGCCGTACCCGAACCCCTCCCCGAACCCGTACCCTAAGCCGTACCCTAAGCCTAACCCTAAGCCTAACCCTAACCCTAGGCTACCCTTGACTGCTTCTGCCTCCAATAGATTTCCTAAGCACAAGTGTTTTAAGGAACAGCTTAAAAAGAGAATCCTAATGTGATTTCTTTATAATGGGTGTGTTCCTTGTCTTATCCTAGTGTCTAAGCTCTTCTCCATGGCCGGACCCTCAAATAATATTCCTTTACGTGCTAAGGGGGATCTAGGGACTGGGATAGGTTTAATAACCACCCTAACCCTAACGCGTACCCTAACCCTAACTCCTACCCTAACCCTAACACGTTCCCTAATCCTAACACGTACCCCAAACCGAGCCCTAACCCTAACACTAACCCTAACCCTAACCCTAACCCATACCCTACGCCGTACCCGAACCCCTCCCCGAACCCGTACCCTAAGCCGTACCCTAAGCCTAACCCTAAGCGTAACCCTAACCCTAGGCTACCCTTGAGTGCTTCTGCCTCCAATAGATTTCCTAAGCACTAGTGTTTTAAGCAACAGATTAAAAAGAGAATCCTAATGTGATTTCTTTATAATGGGTGTGTTCCTTATCTTATCCTAGTGTCTAAACTCTTCTCCATGGCTGGACCCCCAAATAATATTCCTTTACGTGTTAAGGGGTATCTAGAGAGTGGGATAGGTTTAATAACTAACCTACCCCTAACGCGTACCCTAACCCTAACCCCTACCCTAACCCTAACACGTACCCTAAACCTAACCCGTACCCTAAACCGAGCCCTAACCCTACCACTAACCCTAACCCTAACCCTAACCCATACCCTACACCATACACGAACCCGTCCCCGAACCCATACCCTAAGCCGTACCCTAAGCCTAACCCTCAGCCTAACCCTAACCCTAGGCTACCCTTGACTGCTTCTGCCTCCAATAGATTTCCTAAGCACTAGTGTTTTAAGGAACAGATTAAAAAGAGACTCCTAATGTGATTTCTTTATAATGGGTGTGTTCCTTATCTTATCCTAGTGTCTAAGCTCTTCTCCATGGCTGGAGCCTCAAATAATATTCCTTTACGTGCTAAGGGGTATCTAGAGACTGAGATAGGTTTAATAACTTCCCTAACCCTAACGCGTACCCTAACCCTAACTCCTACCCTAACCCTAACACGTACCCTAATCCTAACCCGAACCCTAAACTGAGCCCTAACCCTAACACTAACCCTAACCCTAACCCTAACCCAAACCCTACGCCGTACCCGAACCCCTCACCGAACCCGTACCCTAAGCCGTACCCTAAGCCTAACCTTAAGCCTAACCCTAACCCTAGGCTACCCTTGACTGCTTCTGCCTCCAATAGATTTCCTAAACACTAGTGTTTTAAGGAACAGCTTAAAAAGAGAATCCTAATGTGATTTCTTTATAATGGGTGTGTTCCTTATCTTATCCTAGTGTCTAAACTCTTCTCCATGGCTGGACACCAAATAATATTCCTTTACGTGTTAAGGGGTATCTAGAGAGTGGGATAGGTTTAATAACTACCCTACCCCTAAAGCGTACCCTAACCCTGACCCCTACCCTAACCCTAACACGTACCCTAATCCAAACCCGTACGCTAAACCGAGCCCTAACCCTAACACTAACCCTAACCCTAACACTAACCCATACCCTACACCATACACGAACCCGTCCCCGAACCCATACCCTAAGCCGTACCCTAAGCCTAACCCTCAGCCTGACCCTAACCCTAGGCTACCCTTGACTGCTTCTGCCTCCAATAGATTTCCTAAGCACTAGTGTTTTAAGGAACAGCTTAAAAAGAGAATTCTAATGTGATTTCTTTATAATGGGGGTGTTCCTAATCTTATCCTAGTTTCTCAGCTCTTCTCCAGGGCTGGACCCTCAAATAATATTCCTTTACGTGCTAAGGGGTATCTAGGGACTGGGATAGCTTTAATAACTACCCTAACCCTATCGCGTACCCTAACCCTAACTCCTACCCTAACCCTAACACGTACCCTAATCCTAACACGTACCCTAAACCGAGCTCTAACCCTAACACTAACCCTAACCCTAACCCTAACCCATACCCTACGCCGTACCCGAACCCCTCCCCGAACCCGTACCCTAAGCCGTACCCTAAGCCTAACCCTAAGCCTAACCCTAACCCTAGGCTACCCTTGAGTGCTTCTGCCTCCAATAGATTTCCTAAGCACTAGTGTTTTAAGGAACAGATTAAAAAGAGAATCCTAATGTGATTTCTTTATAATGGGTGTGTTCCTTATCTTATCCTAATGTCTAAACTCTTTTCCATGGCTGGACCCCCAAATAATATTCCTTTACGTGTTAAGGGGTATCTAGAGAGTGGGATAGGTTTAATAACTACACTACCCCTAACGCGTACCCTAACCCTAACCCCTACCCTAAACCTAACACGTATCCTAATCCTAACACGTACCGTAAACCGAGCCCTAACCCTAACCCTAACCCTAACACTAACCCTAACCCATACCCTACACCATAAACGAACCCGTCCCCGAACCCAAACCCTAAGCCGTACCCTAAGCCTAACCCTCAGCCTAACCCTAACCCTAGGCTACCCTTGACTGCTTCTGCCTCCAATAGATTTCCTAAGCACTAGTGTTTTAAGGAACAGATTAAAAAGAGACTCCTAATGTGATTTCTTTATAATGGGTGTGTTCCTTATCTTATCCTAGTGTCTAAGCTCTTCTCCATGGCTGGAGCCTCAAATAATATTCCTTTACGTGCTAAGGGGTATCTACAGACTGTGATAGGTTTAATAACTTCCCTAACCCTAACGCGTACCCTAACCCTAACTCCTACCCTAACCCTAACACGTACCCTAATCCTAACCCGAACCCTAAACCGAGCCCTAACCCTAACACTAACCCTAACCCTAACCCTAACCCAAACCCTACGCCGTACCCGAACCCCTCACCGAACCCGTACCCTAAGCCGTACCCTAAGCCTAACCGTAAGCCTAACCCTAACCCTAGGCTACCCTTGACTGCTTCTGCCTCCAATAGATTTCCTAAGCACTAGTGTTTTAAGGAACAGATTAAAAAGAGAATCCTAATGTAATTTCTTTATAATGGGTGTGTTCCTTATCTTATCCTAGTGTCTAAGCTCTTCTCCATGGCTGGCCACTCAAATAATATTCCTTTACGTGCTAAGGGGTATCTAGAGACTGGGATAGGTTTAATAACTACCCTAACCCTAACGCGTACCCTAACCCTAACTCCTAACCTAACCCTAACACATACCCTAATCCTAACACGTACCCTAAACAGAGCCCTTACCCTAACACTAACCCTAACCCTAACCCTAACCCATACCCTACGCCGTACCCGAACCCCCCCCCGAACCCGTACCCTAAGCCGTACCCTAAGCCTAACCCTCAGCCTAACCCTAACCCTAGGCTACCCTTCACTGCTTCTGCCTCCAATAGATTTCCTAACCACTAGTGTTTTAAGGAACAGCTTAAAAAGAGAATCCTAATGTGATTTCTTTATAATGGGTGTGTTCCTTATCTTATCCTAGTGTCTAAGCTCTTCTCCATGGCTGGACCCTCAAATAATATTCCTTTACGTGCTAAGGGGTATCTAGAGAGTGGGATAGGTTCAATAACTACCCAACCCTAACGCGTACCCTAACCCTAACCCCTACCCTAACACTAACATGTACCCTAATCCTAACCCGTACCCTAAACCGAGCCCTAACCCTAACACTAACCCTAACCCTAACCCATACCCTACGCCGTACCCTAACCCCTCCCCGAACCCGTACCCTAAGCCCTACCCTAAGCCTAACCCTAAGCCTAACCCTAACCCTAGGCTACCCTTGACTGTTTCTGCCTCCAATAGATTTCCTAAGCACAAGTGTTTTAAGGAACAGCTTAAAAAGAGAATCCTAATGTGATTTCTTTATAATGGGTGTGTTCCTTGTCTTATCCTAGTGTCTAAGCTCTTCTCCATGGCTGGACCCTCAAATAATATTCCTTTACGTGCTAAGGGGTATCTAGGGACTGGGATAGGTTTAATAACTACCCTAACCCTAACGCGTACCCTAACCCTAACTCCTACCCTAACCCTAACACGTACCCTAATCCTAACACGTACCCTAAACCGAGCCCTAACCCTAACACTAACCCTAACCCTAACCCTAACCCATACCCTACGCCGTACCCGAACCCCTCCCCGAACCCGTACCCTAAGCCGTACCCTAAGCCTAACCCTAAGCCTAACCCTAACCCTAGGCTACCCTTGACTGCTTCTGCCTCCAATAGATTTCCTAAGCACTAGTGTTTTAAGGAACAGATTAAAAAGAGAATCCTAATGTGATTTCTTTATAATGGGTGTGTTCCTTATCTTATCCTAGTTTCTAAGCTCTTCTCCATGGCTGGCCACTCAAATAATATTCCTTTACGTGCTAAGGGGTATCTAGAGACTGGGATAGGTTTAATAACTACCCTAACCCTAACGCGTACCCTAACCCTAACTCCTAACCTAACCCTAACACGTACCCTAATCCCAACACGTACCCTAAACCGAGCCCTAACCCTAACACTAACACTAACCCTAACCCTAACCCATACCCTACGCCATACCCGAACCCCTCTCCGAACCCGTACCCTAAGCCGTACCCTAAGCCTAACCCTCAGCCTAACCCTAACCCTAGGCTACCCTTGACTGCTTCTGCCTCCAATAGATTTCCTAAGCACTAGTGTTTTAAGGAACAGCTTAAAAAGAGAATCCTAATGTGATTTCTTTATAATGGGGGTTTTCCTAATCTCATCCCAGTGTCTAAGCTCTTCTCCAAGGCTGGACCCTCAAATAATATTCCTTTAGGTGCTAAGGGGTGTCTAGAGACTGGGATAGGTTTAATAACTACCCAACCCTAACGTGTACCCTAACCCTAACCCCTACCCTAACCCTAACACGTACCCTAATCCTAACCCGTACCCTAAACCGAGCCCTAACCCTAACACTAACCCTAACTCTAACCCTAACCCATACCCTACGCCGTACCCGAACCCCTCCCCGAACCCGTACCCTAAGCCATACCCTAAGCCTAACCCTAAGCCTAACCCTAACCCTAGGCTACCCTTGACTGCTTCTGCCTCCAATAGATTTCCTAACCACTAGTGTTTTAAGGAACAGCTTAAAAAGAGAATCCTAATGTGATTTCTTTATAATGGGTGTGTTCCTTGTTTTATCCTAGTGTCTAAGCTCTTCTCCATGGCTGGACCCTCAAATAATATTCCTTTACGTGCTAAGGGGTATCTAGGGACTGGGATAGGTTTAATAACTACCCTAATCCTATCGCGTAACCTAACCCTAAACCCTACCCTAACACTAACACGTACATTAATCCTAAACCGTACCCTAAACCGAGCCCTAACCCTAACACTAACTCTAACCCTAACCCTAACCCATACCCTACGCCATACTCGAACCCCTCCCCGAACCCGTACCCTAAGCCGTACCCTAAGCCTAACCCTAAGCCTAACCCTAACCCTAGGCTACCCTTGACTGCTTCTGCCTCCAATAGATTTCCTAACCACTAGTGTTTTAAGGAACAGCTTAAAAAGAGAATCCTAATGTGATTTCTTTATAATGGGTGTGTTCCTTATCTTATCCTAGTGTCTAAGCTCTTCTCCATGGCTGGACCCTCAAATAATATTCCTTTACGTGCTAAGGGGTATCTAGAGAGTGGGATAGGTTCAATAACTACCCAACCCTAACGCGTACCCTAACCCTAAGCCCTACCCTAACACTAACACGTACCCTAATCCTAACCCGTACCCTAAACCGAGCCCTAACCCTAACACTAACCCTAACCCTAACCCATACCCTACGCCGTACCCGAACCCCTCCCCGAACCCGTACCCTAAGCCTAACCCTAAGCCTAACCCTAACCCTAGGCTACCCTTGACTGCTTCTGCCTCCAATAGATTTCCTAAGCACTAGTGTTTTAAGGAACAGCTTAAAAAGAGAATCCTAATGTGATTTCTTTATAATGGGGGTGTTCCTAATCTTATCCCAGTGTCTAAGCTCTTCTCCAAGGCTGGACCCTCAAATAATATTCCTTTAGGTGCTAAGGGGTGTCTAGAGACTGGGATAGGTTTAATAACTACCCAACCCTAACGTGTACCCTAACCCTAACCCCTACCCTAACCCTAACACGTACCCTAATCCTAACCCGTACCCTAAACCGAGCCCTAACCCTAACACTAACCCTAACTCTAACCCTAACCCATACCCTACGCCGTACCCGAACCCCTCCCCGAACCCGTACCCTAAGCCGTACCCTAAGCCTAACCCTCAGCCTAACCCTAACCCTAGGCTACCCTAGACTGCTTCTGCCTCCAATAGATTTCCTAAGCACAAGTGTTTTAAGGAACAGCTTACAAAGAGAATCCTAATGTGATTTCTTTATAATGGGTGTGTTCCTTGTCTTATCCTAGTGTCTAAGCTCTTCTCCATGGCTGGCCCCTCAAATAATATTCCTTTACGTGCTAAGGGGTATCTAGGGACTGGGATAGGTATAATAACTACCCTAACCCTATCGCGTACCCTAACCCTAACTCCTACCCTAACCCTAACACGTACCCTAATCCTAAGACGTACCCTAAACCGAGCTCTAACCCTAACACTAACCCTAACCCTAACCCTAACCCATACCCTACGCCGTACCCGAACCCCTCCCCGAACCCGTACCCTAAGCCGTACCCTAAGCCTAACCCTAAGCCTAACCCTAACCCTAGGCTACCCTTGACTGCTTCTGCCTCCAATAGATTGCCTAAGCACTAGTGTTTTAAGGAACAGATTAAAAAGAGAATCCTAATGTGATTTCTTAATAATGGGTGTGTTCCTTATCTTATCCTAATGTCTAAACTCTTTTCCATGGCTGGACCCCCAAATAATATTCCTTTACGTGTTAAGGGGTATCTAGAGAGTGGGATAGGTTTAATAACTACACTACCCCTAACGCGTACCCTAACCCTAACCCCTACCCTAACCCTAACACGTACCCTAATCCTAACCCGTACCCTAAACCGAGCCCTAACCCTAACACTAACCCTAACACTAACCCTAACCCATACCCTACACCATAAACGAACCCGTCCCCGAACCCAAACCCTAAGCCGTACCCTAAGCCTAACCCTCAGCCTAACCCTAACCCTAGGCTACCCTTGACTGTTTCTGCCTCCAATAGATTTCCTAAGCACTAGTGTTTTAAGGAACAGATTAAAAAGAGACTCCTAATGTGATTTCTTTATAATGGGTGTGTTCCTTATCTTATCCTAGTGTCTAAGCTCTTCTCTATGGCTGGAGCCTCAAATAATATTCCTTTACGTGCTAAGGGGTATCTAGAGACTGAGATAGGTTTAATAACTTCCCTAACCCTAACGCGTACCCTAACCCTAACTCCTACCCTAACCCTAACACGTACCCTAATCCTAACCCGAACCCTAAACCGAGCCCTAACGCTAACACTAACCCTAACCCTAACCCTAACCCAAACCCTACGCCGTACCCGAACCCCTCCCCGAACCCGTACCCTAAGCCGTACCCTAAGCCTAACCCTAAGCCTAACCCTAACCCTAGGCTACCCTTGACTGCTTCTGCCTCCACTAGATTTCCTAAGCACTAGTGTTTTAAGGAACAGATTAAAAAGAGAATCCTAATGTGATTTCTTTATAATGGGTGTGTTCCTTATCTTATCCTAATGTCTAAACTCTTTTCCATGGCTGGACCCCCAAATAATATTCCTTTACGTGTTAAGGGGTATCTAGAGAGTGGGATAGGTTTAATAACTACACTACCCCTAACGCGTACCCTAACCCTAACCCCTACCCTAACCCTAACACGTACCCTAATCCTAACCCGTACCCTAAACCGAGCCCTAACCCTAACACTAACCCTAACACTAACCCTAACCCATACCCTACACCATAAACGAACCCGTCCCCGAACCCAAACCCTAAGCCGTACCCTAAGCCTAACCCTCAGCCTAACCCTAACCCTAGGCTACCCTTGACTGCTTCTGCCTCCAATAGATTTCCTAACCACTAGTGTTTTAAGGAACAGATTAAAAAGAGAATCCTAATGTGATTTCTTTATAATGGGTGTGTTCCTTATCTTATCCTAGTGTCTAAGCTCTTCTCCATGGCTGGACCCTCAAATAATATTCCTTTACGTGCTAAGGGGTATCTAGAGACTGGGATAGGTTTAATAACTACACAACCCTAACGCGTACCCTAACCCTAATCCCTACCCTAACCCTAACACATACCCTAATCCTAACCCGTACCCTAAACCGAGCCCTAACCCTAACACTAACCCTAACCCTAACCCATACCCTACGCCGTACCCGAACCCCTCCCCGAACCCGTACCCTAAGCCTAACCCTAAGCCAACCCTAACCCTAGGCTACCCTTGACTGCTTCTGCCTCCAATAGATGTCCTAAGCACAAGTGTTTTAAGGAACAGCTTAAAAAGAGAATCCTAATGTGATTTCTTTATAATGGGTGTGTTCCTTGTCTTATCCTAGTGTCTAAGCTCTTCTCCATGGCTGGACCCTCAAATAATATTCCTTTACGTGCTAAGGGGGATCTAGGGACTGGGATAGGTTTAATAACTAACCTAACCCTAACGCGTACCCTAACCCTAACTCCTACCCTAACCCTAACACGTACCCTAATCCTAACACGTACCCTAAACCGAGCCCTAACCCTAACACTAACCCTAACCCTAACCCTTACCCATACCCTACGCCGTACCCGAACCCCTCCCCGAACCCGTACCCTAAGCCTAACCCTAAGCCAACCCTAACCCTAGGCTACCCTTGACTGCTTCTGCCTCCAATAGATGTCCTAAGCACAAGTGTTTTAAGGAACAGCTTAAAAAGAGAATCCTAATGTGATTTCTTTATAATGGGTGTGTTCCTTGTCTTATCCTAGTGTCTAAGCTCTTCTCCATGGCTGGACCCTCAAATAATATTCCTTTACGTGCTAAGGGGTATCTAGAGACTGGGATAGGTTTAATAACTACCCAACCCTAACGCGTCCCCTAACCCTAACCCCTACCCTAACCCTAACACGTACCCTAATCCTAACCCGTACACTAAACCGAGCCCTAACCCTAACACTAACCCTAACCCTAACCCTAACCCATAGCCTACACCATACACGAACCCGTCCCCGAACCCATACCCTAAGCCGTACCCTAAGCCTAACCCTCAGCCTAACCCTAACCCTAGGCTACCCTTGACTGCTTCTGCCTCCAATAGATTTCCTAAGCACTAGTGTTTTAAGGAACAGATTAAAAAGAGACTCCTAATGTGATTTCTTTATAATGGGTGTGTTCCTTATCTTATCCTAGTGTCTAAGCTCTTCTCCATGGCTGGAGCCTCAAATAATATTCCTTTACGTGCTAAGGGGTATCTAGAGACTGAGATAGGTTTAATAACTTCCCTAACCCTAACGCGTACCCTAACCCTAACTCTTACCCTAACCCTAACACGTACCCTAATCCTAACCCGAACCCTAAACCGAGCCCTAACGCTAACACTAACCCTAACCCTAACCCTAACCCACACCCTACGCCGTACCCGAACCCCTCACCGAACCCGTACCCTAAGCCTAAACGTAAGCCTAACCCTAACCCTAGGCTACCCTTGACTGCTTCTGCCTCCAATAGATTTCCTAAACACTAGTGTTTTAAGGAACAGCTTAAAAAGAGAATCCTAATGTGATTTCTTTATAATGGGGGTGTTCCTTATCTTATCCTAGTGTCTAAATACTTCTCCATGGCTGGACCCCAAATAATATTCCTTTACGTGTTAAGGGGTATCTAGAGAGTGGGATAGGTTTAATAACTACCCTACCCCTAACGCGTATCATAACCCTGACCCCTACCCTAACCCTAACACGTACCCTAATCCTAACCCGTACCCTAAACCGAGCCCTAACCCTAACACTAACCCTAACCCTAACACTAACCCATACCCTACACCATACACGAACCCGTCCCCGAACCCATACCCTAAGCCGTACCCTAAGCCTAACCCTCAGCCTAACACTAACCCTAGGCTACCCTTGACTGCTTCTGCCTCCAATAGATTTCCTAAGCACTAGTGTTTTAAGGAACAGATTAAAAAGAGAATCCTAATGTAATTTCTTTATAATGGGTGTGTTCCTTATCTTATCCTAGTGTCTAAGCTCTTCTCCATGGCTGGCCACTCAAATAATATTCCTTTACGTGCTAAGGGGTATCTAGAGACTGGGATAGGTTTAATAACTACCCTAACCCTAACGCGTACCCTAACCCTAACTCCTAACCTAACCCTAACACATACCCTAATCCTAACACGTACCCTAAACCGAGCCCTTACCCTAACACTAACCCTAACCCTAACCCTAACCCATACCCTACGCCGTACCCGAACCCCCCCCCGAACCCGTACCCTAAGCCGTACCCTAAGCCTAACCCTCAGCCTAACCCTAACCCTAGGCTACCCTTGACTGCTTCTGCCTCCAATAGATTTCCTAACCACTAGTGTTTTAAGGAACAGCTTAAAAAGAGAATCCTAATGTGATTTCTTTATAATGGGTGTGTTCCTTATCTTATCCTAGTGTCTAAGCTCTTCTCCATGGCTGGACCCTCAAATAATATTCCTTTACGTGCTAAGGGGTATCTAGAGAGTGGGATAGGTTCAATAACTACCCAACCCTAACGCGTACCCTAACCCTAACCCCTACCCTAACACTAACACGTACCCTAATCCTAACCCGTACCCTAAACCGAGCCCTAACCCTAACACTAACCCTAACCCTAACCCATACCCTACGCCGTACCCTAACCCCTCCCCGAACCCGTACCCTAAGCCCTACCCTAAGCCTAACCCTAAGCCTAACCCTAACCCTAGGCTACCCTTGACTGTTTCTGCCTCCAATAGATTTCCTAAGCACAAGTGTTTTAAGGAACAGCTTAAAAAGAGAATCCTAATGTGATTTCTTTATAATGGGTGTGTTCCTTGTCTTATCCTAGTGTCTAAGCTCTTCTCCATGGCTGGACCCTCAAATAATATTCCTTTACGTGCTAAGGGGGATCTAGGGACTGGGATAGGTTTAATAACTACCTTAACCCTAACGCGTACCCTAACCCTAACTCCTACCCTAACCCTAACACGTACCCTAATCCTAACACGTACCCTAAACCGAGCCCTAACCCTAACACTAACCCTAACCCTAACCCTAACCCATACCCTACGCCGTACCCGAACCCCTCCCCGAACCCGTACCCTAAGCCGTACCCTAATCCTAACCCTAAGCCTAACCCTAACCCTAGGCTACCCTTGACTGCTTCTGCCTCCAATAGATTTCCTAAGCACTAGTGTTTTAAGGAACAGATTAAAAAGAGAATCCTAATGTGATTTCTTTATAATGGGTGTGTTCCTTATCTTATCCTAGTGTCTAAGCTCTTCTCCATGGCTGGCCACTCAAATAATATTCCTTTACGTGCTAAGGGGTATCTAGAGACTGGGATAGGTTTAATAACTACCCTAACCCTAACGCGTACCCTAACCCTAACTCCTAACCTAACCCTAACACGTACCCTAATCCCAACACGTACCCTAAACCGAGCCCTAACCCTAACACTAACACTAACCCTAACCCTAACCCATACCCTACGCCATACCCGAACCCCTCTCCGAACCCGTACCCTAAGCCGTACCCTAAGCCTAACCCTCAGCCTAACGCTAACCCTAGGCTACCCTTGACTGCTTCTGCCTCCAATAGATTTCCTAAGCACTAGTGTTTTAAGGAACAGCTTAAAAAGAGAATCCTAATGTGATTTCTTTATAATGGGGGTTTTCCTAATCTTATCCCAGTGTCTAAGCTCTTCTCCAAGGCTGGACCCTCAAATAATATTCCTTTAGGTGCTAAGGGGTGTCTAGAGACTGGGATAGGTTTAATAACTACCCAACCCTAACGTTTACCCTAACCCTAACCCCTACCCTAACCCTAACACGTACCCTAATCCTAACCCGTACCCTAAACCGAGCCCTAACCCTAACACTAACCCTAACTCTAACCCTAACCCATACCCTACGCCGTACCCGAACCCCTCCCCGAACCCGTACCCTAAGCCATACCCTAAGCCTAACCCTAAGCCTAACCCTAACCCTAGGCTACCCTTGACTGCTTCTGCCTCCAATAGATTTCCTAAGCACAAGTGTTTTAAGGAACAGCTTAAAAAGAGAATCCTAATGTGATTTCTTTATAATGGGTGTGTTCCTTGTTTTATCCTAGTGTCTAAGCTCTTCTCCATGGCTGGACCCTCAAATAATATTCCTTTACGTGCTAAGGGGTATCTAGAGACTGGGATAGGTTTAATAACTACCCTAATCCTATCGCGTACCCTAACCCTAACTCCTACCCTAACCCTAACACGTACCCTAATCCCAAGACGTACCCTAAACCGAGCTCTAACCCTAACACTAACCCTAAGCCTAACCCTAACCGATAACCTACGCCGTACCCGAACCCCTACCCGAAACCGTACCCTAAGCCGTACCCTAAGCCTAACCCTCAGCCTAACCCTAACCCTAGGCTACCCTTGACTGCTTCTGCCTCCAATAGATTTCCTAAGCACTAGTGTTTTAAGGAACAGATTAAAAAGAGAATCCTAATGTGATTTCTTTATAATGGGTGTGTTCCTTATCTTATCCTAGTGTCTAAGCTCTTCTCCATGGCTGGACCCTCAAATAATATTCCTTTACGTGCTAAGGGTTATCTAGAGACTGGGATAGGTTTAATAACTACCCAACCCTAACGCGTACCCTAAACCTAAACCCTACCCTAACCCTAACACGTACCCTAATCCTAACCCGTACCCTAAACCGAGCCCTAACCCTAACACTAACCCTAACCCTAACCCTAACCCATACTCTACACCATACACGAACCCTTCCGCGAACCCATACCCTAAGCCGTACCCTAAGCCTAACCCTCAGCCTAACCCTAACCCTAGGCTACCCTTGACTGCTTCTGCCTCCAATAGATTTCCTAAGCACTAGTGTTTTAAGGAACAGATTAAAAAGAGACTCCTAATGTGATTTCTTTATAATGGGTGTGTTCCTTATCTTATCCTAGTGTCTAAGCTCTTCTCCATGGCTGGCCACTCAAATAATATTCCTTTACGTGTTAAGGGGTATCTAGAGAGTGGGATAGGTTTAATAACTAACCTACCCCTAACGCGTACCCTAACCCTAACCCCTACCCTAACCCTAACACGTACCCTAAACCTAACCCGTACCCTAAACCGAGCCCTAACCCTAACACTAACCCTAACCCTAACACTAACCCATACCCTACACCATACACGAACCCGTCCCCGAACCCATACCCTAAGCCGTACCCTAAGCCTAACCCTCAGCCTAACACTAACCCTAGGCTACCCTTGACTGCTTCTGCCTCCAATAGATTTCCTAAGTACTAGTGTTTTATGGAACAGATTAAAAAGAGAATCCTAATGTGATTTCTTTATAATGGGTGTGTTCCTTATCTTATCCTAGTGTCTAAGCTCTTCTCCATGGCTGGCCACTCAAATAATATTCCTTTACGTGCTAAGGGGTATCTAGAGACTGGGATAGGTTTAATAACTACCCTAACCCTAACGCGTACCCTAACCCTAACTCCTAACCTAACCCTAACACGTACCCTAATCCTAACACGTACCCTAAACCGAGCCCTAACCCTAACACTAACCCTAACCCTAACCCTAAACCATACCCTACGCCATACCCGAACCCCTCCCCGAACCCGTACCATAAGCCGTACCCTAAGCCTAAACCTCAGCCTAACCCTAACCCTAGGCTACCCTTGACTGCTTCTGCCTCCAATAGATTTCCTAAGCACTAGTGTTTTAAGGAACAGATTAAAAAGAGACTCCTAATGTGATTTCTTTATAATGAGTGTGTTCCTTATCTTATCCTAGTGTCTAAGCTCTTCTCCATGGCTGGACCCTCAAATAATATTCCTTTACGTGCTAAGGGTTATCTAGAGACTGGGATAGGTTTAATAACTACCCAACCCTAACGCGTACCCTAACCCTAAACCCTACCCTAACCCTAACACGTACCCTAATCCTAACCCGTACCCTAAACCGAGCCCTAACACTAACACTAACCCTAACCCTAACCCTAACCCATACCCTACACCATACACGATCCCTTCCGCGAACCCATACCCTAAGCCGTACCCTAAGCCTAACCCTCAGCCTAACCCTAACCCTAGGCTACCCTTGTCTGCTTCTGCCTCCAATAGATTTCCTAAGCACTAGTGTTTTAAGGAACAGATTAAAAAGAGACTCCTAATGTGATTTCTTTATAATGGGTGTGTTCCTTATCTTATCCTAGTGTCTAAGCTCTTCTCCATGGCTGGAGCCTCAAATAATATTCCTTTACGTGCTAAGGGGTATCTAGAGACTGAGATAGGTTTAATAACTTCCCTAACCCTAACGCATACCCTAACCCTAACTCCTACCCTAACCCTAACACGTACCCTAATCCTAACCCGAACCCTAAACCGAGCCCTAACCCTAACACTAACCCTAACCCTAACCCTAACCCAAACCCTACGCCGTACCCGAAACCCTCACCGAACCCGTACCCTAAGCCGTACCCTAAGCCTAACCGTAAGCCTAACCCTAACCCTAGGCTACCCTTGACTGCTTCTGCCTCCAATAGATTTCCTAAACACTAGTGTTTTAAGGAACAGCTTAAAAAGAGAATCCTAATGTGATTTCTTTATAATGGGTGTGTTCCTTATCTTATCCTAGTGTCTAAACTCTTCTCCATGGCTGGACCCCAAATAATATTCCTTTACGTGTTAAGGGGTATCTAGAGAGTGGGATAGGTTTAATAACTACCCTACCCCTAACGCGTACCCTAACCCTAACCCCTACCCTAACCCTAACACGTACCCTAAACCTAACCCGTACCCTAAACCGAGCCCTAACCCTAACACTAACCCTAAACCTAACACTAACCCATACCCTACACCATACACGAACCCGTCCCCGAACCCATACCCTAAGCCGTACCCTAAGCCTAACCCTCAGCCTAACACTAACCCTAGGCTACCCTTGACTGCTTCTGCCTCCAATAGATTTCCTAAGCACTAGTGTTTTAAGGAACAGATTAAAAAGAGAATCCTAATGTGATTTCTTTATAATGGGTGTGTTCCTTATCTTATCCTAGTGTCTAAGCTCTTCTCCATGGCTGGCCACTCAAATAATATTCCTTTCCGTGCTAAGGGGTATCTAGAGACTGGGATAGGTTTAATAACTACCCTAACCCTAACGCGTACCCTAACCCTAACTCCTAACCTAACCCTAACACGTACCCTAATCCCAACACGTACCCTAAACCGAGTCCTATCCCTAACACTAACCCTAACCCTAACCCTAACCCATACCCTACGCCATACCCGAACCCCTCTCTGAACCCGTAACCTAAGCCGTACCCTAAGCCTAACCCTCAGCCTAACCCTAACCCTAGGCTACCCTTGACTGCTTCTGCCTCCAATAGATTTCCTAAGCACTAGTGTTTTAAGGAACAGCTTAAAAAGAGAATCCTAATGTGATTTCTTTATAATGGGGGTGTTCCTAATTTATCCCAGTGTCTAAGCTCTTCTCCAGGGCTGGACCCTCAAATAATATTCCTTTAGGTGCTAAGGGGTGTCTAGAGACTGGGATAGGTTTAATAACTACCCAACCCTAACGCGTACCTTAACCCTAAACCCTACCCTAACCCTAACACGTACCCTAATCCTAACCCGTACCCTAAACCGAGCCCTAACCCTAACACTAACCCTAACCCTAACCCTAACCCAAACCCTACGCCGTACCCGAACCCCTCCCCGAACCCGTACCCTAAGCCGTACCCTAAGCCTAACCGTAAGCCTAACCCTAACCCTAGGCTACCCTTGACTGCTTCTGCCTCCAATAGATTTCCTAAACACTAGTGTTTTAAGGAACAGCTTAAAAAGAGAATCCTAATGTGATTTCTTTATAATGGGTGTGTTCCTTATCTTATCCTAGTGTCTAAACTCTTCTCCATGGCCTGAACCCAAATAATATTCCTTTACGTGTTAAGGGGTATCTAGAGAGTGGGATAGGTTTAATAACTACCCTACCCCTAACGCGTACCCTAACCCTAACCCCTACCCTAACCCTAACACGTACCCTAAACCTAACCCGTACCCTAAACCGAGCCCTAACCCTAACACTAACCCATACCCTACACCATACACGAACCCGTCCCCGAACCCATACCCTAAGCCGTACCCTAAGCCTAACCCTCAGCCTAACACTAACCCTAGGCTACCCTTGACTGCTTCTGCCTCCAATAGATTTCCTAAGCACTAGTGTTTTAAGGAACAGATTAAAAAGAGAATCCTAATGTGATTTCTTTATAATGGGTGTGTTCCTTATCTTATCCTAGTGTCTATGCTCTTCTCCATATCTGGCCACTCAAATAATATTCCTTTACGTGCTAAGGGGTATCTAGGGACTGGGATAGGTTTAATAACTACCCTAACCCTATCGCGTACCCTAACCCTAACTCCTACCCTAACCCTAACACGTACCCTAATGCTAACACGTACCCTAAACCGAGCCCTAACCCTAACACTAACCCTAACCCTAACCCTAACCCAAACCCTACGCCGTACCCGAACCCCTCAACGAACCCGTACCCTAAGCCGTACCCTAAGCCTAACCGTAAGCCTAACCCTAACCCTAGGCTACCCTTGAATGCTTTTGCCTCCAATAGATTTACTAAACACTAGTGTTTTAAGGAACAGCTTAAAAAGAGAATCCTAATGTGATTTCTTTATAATGGGTGTGTTCCTTATCTTATCCTAGTGTCTAAACTCTTCTCCATGGCTGGACCCCCAAATAATATTCCTTTACGTGTTAAGGGGTATCTAGAGAGTGGGATAGGTTTAATAACTACCCTAACCCTAACGCGTACCCTAACCCTAACTCCTAACCTAACCCTAACACGTACCCTAATCCTAACCCGTACCCTAAACCGAGCCCTAACCCTAACACTAACCCTAACACTAACCCTAACCCATACCCTACACCATAAACGAACCCGTCCCCGAACCCAAACCCTAAGCCATACCCTAAGCCTAACCCTCAGCCTAACCCTAACCCTAGGCTACCCTTGACTGCTTCTGCCTCCAATAGATTTCCTAAGCACTAGTGTTTTAAGGAACAGATTAAAAAGAGACTCCTAATGTGATTTCTTTATAATGGGTGTGTTCCTTATCTTATCCTAGTGTCTAAGCTCTTCTCCATGGCTGGAGACTCAAATAATATTCCTTTACGTGCTAAGGGGTATCTACAGACTGAGATAGGTTTAATAACTTCCCTAACCCTAACGCGTACCCTAACCCTAACTCCTACCCTAACCCTAACACGTACCCTAATCCTAACCCGAACCCTAAACCGAGCCCTAATCCTAACACTAACCCTAACCCTAACCCTAACCCAAACCCTACGCCGTACCCGAACCCCTCACCGAACCCATACCCTAAGCCGTACCCTAAGCCTAACCGTAAGCCTAACCCTAACCCTAGGCTACCCTTGACTGCTTCTGCCTCCAATAGATTTCCTAAACACTAGTGTTTTAAGGAACAGCTTAAAAAGAGAATCCTAATGTGATTTCTTTATAATGGGTGTGTTCCTTATCTTATCCTAGTGTCTAAACTCTTCTCCATGGCTGGACCCCAAATAATATTCCTTTACGTGTTAAGGGGTATCTAGAGAGTGGGATAGGTTTAATAACTACCCTACCCCTAACGCGTACCCTAACCCTGACCCCTACCCTAACCCTAACACGTACCCTAATCCTAACCCGTACCCTAAACCGAGCCCTAACCCTAACACTAACCCTAACTCTAACCCTAACCCATACCCTACGCCGTACCCGAACCCCTCCCCGAACCCGTACCCTAAGCCGTACCCTAAGCCTAACCCTAAGCCTAACCCTAACCCTAGGCTACCCTTGACTGCTTCTGCCTCCAATAGATTTCCTAAGCACTAGTGTTTTAAGGAAGAGCTTAAAAAGAGAATCCTAATGTAATTTCTTTATAATGGGTGTGTTCCTTATCTTATCCTAGTGTCTAAGCTCTTCTCCATGGCTGGCCACTCAAATAATATTCCTTTACGTGCTAAGGGGTATCTAGAGACTGGGATAGGTTTAATAACTACCCTAACCCTAACGCGTACCCTAACCCTAACTCCTAACCTAACCCTAACACGTACCCTAATCCTAACACGTACCCTAAACCGAGCCCTAACCCTAACACTAACCCTAACCCTAACCCTAACCCATACCCTACACCATACACGAACCCGTCCCCGAACCCAAACCCTAAGCCGTACCCTAAGCCTAACCCTCAGCCTAACCCTAACCCTAGGCTACCCTTGACTGCTTCTGCCTCAAATAGATTTCCTAAGCACTAGTGTTTTAAGGAACAGATTAAAAAGAGAATCCTAATGTGATTTCTTTATAATGGGTGTGTTCCTTATCTTATCCTAGTGTCTAAGCTCTTCTCCATGGCTGGCCACTCAAATAATATTCCTTTACGTGCTAAGGGGTATCTAGGGACTGGGATAGGTTTAATAACTACCCTAACCCTATCGCGTACCCTAACCCTAACTCCTACCCTAACCCTAACACGTACCCTAATGCTAACACGTACCCTAAACCGAGCCCTAACCCTAACACTAACCCTAACCCTAACCCTAACCCAAACCCTACGCCGTACCCGAACCCCTCAACGAACCCGTACCCTAAGCCGTACCCTAAGCCTAACCGTAAGCCTAACCCTTACCCTAGGCTACCCTTGAATGCTTTTGCCTCCAATAGATTTACTAAACACTAGTGTTTTAAGGAACAGCTTAAAAAGAGAATCCTAATGTTATTTCTTTATAATGGGTGTGTTCCTTATCTTATCCTAGTGTCTAAACTCTTCTCCATGGCTGGACCCCCAAATAATATTCCTTTACGTGTTAAGGGGTATCTAGAGAGTGGGATAGGTTTAATAACTAACCTACCCCTAACGCGTACCCTAACCCTAACCCCTACCCTAACCCTAACACGTACCCTAAACCTAACCCGTACCCTAAACCGAGCCCTAACCCTAACACTAACCCTAACCCTAACACTAACCCATACCCTACACCATACACGAACCCGTCCCCGAACCCATACCCTAAGCCGTACCCTAAGCCTAACCCTCAGCCTAACACTAACCCTAGGCTACCCTTGACTGCTTCTGCCTCCAATAGATTTCCTAAGTACTAGTGTTTTATGGAACAGATTAAAAAGAGAATCCTAATGTGATTTCTTTATAATGGGTGTGTTCCTTATCTTATCCTAGTGTCTAAGCTCTTCTCCATGGCTGGCCACTCAAATAATATTCCTTTACGTGCTAAGGGGTATCTAGAGACTGGGATAGGTTTAATCACTACCCTAACCCTAATGCGTACCCTAACCCTAACTCCTAACCTAACCCTAACACGTACCCTAATCCTAACACGTACCCTAAACCGAGCCCTAACCCTAACACTAACCCTAACCCTAACCCTAACCCATACCCTACGCCATACCCGAACCCCTCCCCGAACCCGTACCATAAGCCGTACCCTAAGCCTAAACCTCAGCCTAACCCTAACCCTAGGCTACCCTTGACTGCTTCTGCCTCCAATAGATTTCCTAAGCACTAGTGTTTTAAGGAACAGATTAAAAAGAGACTCCTAATGTGATTTCTTTATAATGAGTGTGTTCCTTATCTTATCCTAGTGTCTAAGCTCTTCTCCATGGCTGGACCCTCAAATAATATTCCTTTACGTGCTAAGGGTTATCTAGAGACTGGGATAGGTTTAATAACTACCCAACCCTAACGCGTACCCTAACCCTAAACCCTACCCTAACCCTAACACGTACCCTAATCCTAACCCGTACCCTAAACCGAGCCCTAACACTAACACTAACCCTAACCCTAACCCTAACCCATACCCTACACCATACACGAACACTTCCGCGAACCCATGCCCTAAGCCGTACCCTAAGCCTAACCCTCAGCCTAACCCTAAACCTAGGCTACCCTTGTCTGCTTCTGCCTCCAATAGATTTCCTAAGCACTAGTGTTTTAAGGAACAGATTAAAAAGAGACTCCTAATGTGATTTCTTTATAATGGGTGTGTTCCTTATCTTATCCTAGTGTCTAAGCTCTTCTCCATGGCTGGAGCCTCAAATAATATTCCTTTACGTGCTAAGGGGTATCTAGAGACTGAGATAGGTTTAATAACTTCCCTAACCCTAACGCATACCCTAACCCTAACTCCTACCCTAACCCTAACACGTACCCTAATCCTAACCCAAACCCTAAACCGAGCCCTAACCCTAACACTAACCCTAACCCTAACCCTAACCCAAACCCTACGCCGTACCCGAACCCCTCACCAAACCCGTACCCTAAGCCGTACCCTAAGCCTAACCGTAAGCCTAACCCTAACCCTAGGCTACCCTTGACTGCTTCTGCCTCCAATAGATTTCCTAAACACTAGTGTTTTAAGGAACAGCTTAAAAAGAGAATCCTAATGTGATTTCTTTATAATGGGTGTGTTCCTTATCTTATCCTAGTGTCTAAACTCTTCTCCATGGCTGGACCCCAAATAATATTCCTTTACGTGTTAAGGGGTATCTAGAGAGTGGGATAGGTTTAATAACTACCCTACCCCTAACGCGTACCCTAACCCTAACCCCTACCCTAACCCTAACACGTACCCTAAACCTAACCCGTACCCTAAACCGAGCCCTAACCCTAACACTAACCCTAAACCTAACACTAACCCATACCCTACACCATACACGAACCCGTCCCCGAACCCATACCCTAAGCCGTACCCTAAGCCTAACCCTCAGCCTAACACTAACCCTAGGCTACCCTTGACTGCTTCTGCCTCCAATAGATTTCCTAAGCACTAGTGTTTTAAGGAACAGATTAAAAAGAGAATCCTAATGTGATTTCTTTATAATGGGTGTGTTCCTTATCTTATCCTAGTGTCTAAGCTCTTCTCCATGGCTGGCCACTCAAATAATATTCCTTTACGTGCTAAGGGGTATCTAGGGACTGGGATAGGTTTAATAACTACCCTACTCCTAACGCGTACCCTAACCCTAACCCCTACCCTAACCCTAACACGTACCCTAATCCTAACCCGTACCCTAAAACGAGCCCTAACCCTAACACTAACCCTAAACCTAACACTAACCCATACCCTACACCATACACGAACCCGTCCCCGAACCAATACCCTAAGCCGTACCCTAAGCCTAACCCTCAGCCTAACACTAACCCTAGGCTACCCTTGACTGCTTCTGCCTCCAATAGATTTCCTAAGCACTAGTGTTTTAAGGAACAGATTAAAAAGAGAATCCTAATGTGATTTCTTTATAATGGGTGTGTTCCTTATCTTATCCTAGTGTCTAAGCTCTTCTCCATGGCTGGCCACTCAAATAATATTCCTTTCCGTGCTAAGGGGTATCTAGAGACTGGGATAGGTTTAATAACTACCCTAACCCTAACGCGTACCCTAACCCTAACTCCTAACCTAACCCTAACACGTACCCTAATCCCAACACGTACCCTAAACCGAGTCCTAACCCTAACACTAACCCTAACCCTAACCCTAACCCATACCCTACGCCATACCCGAACCCCTCTCCGAACCCGTAACCTAAGCCGTACCCTAAGCCTAACCCTCAGCCTAACCCTAACCCTAGGCTACCCTTGACTGCTTCTGCCTCCAATAGATTTCCTAAGCACTAGTGTTTTAAGGAACAGCTTAAAAAGAGAATCCTAATGTGATTTCTTTATAATGGGGGTGTTCCTAATCTTATCCCAGTGTCTAAGCCCTTCTCCAGGGCTGGACCCTCAAATAATATTCCTTTAGGTGCTAAGGGGTGTCTAGAGACTGGGATAGGTTTAATAACTACCCAACCCTAACGCGTACCCTAACCCTAAACCCTACCCTAACCCTAACACGTACCCTAATCCTAACCCATACCCTAAACCGAGCCCTAACCCTAACACTAACCCTAACCCTAACCCTAACCCATACCCTACACCATACACGAACCAGTCCCCGAACCCATACCCTAAGCCGTACCCTAAGCCTAACCCTCAGCCTAACCCTAACCCTAGGCTACCCTTGACTGCTTCTGCCTCCAATAGATTTCCTAAGCACTAGTGTTTTAAGGAACAGATTAAAAAGAGACTCCTAATGTGATTTCTTTATAATGGGTGTGTTCCTTATCTTATCCTAGTGTCTAAGCTCTTCTCCATGGCTGGAGCCTCAAATAATATTCCTTTACGTGCTAAGGGGTATCTAGAGACTGAGATAGGTTTAATAACTTCCCTAACCCTAACGCGTACCCTAACCCTAACTCCTACCCTAACCCTAACACGTAACCTAATCCTAACCCGAACCCTAAACCGAGCCCTAACCCTAACACTAACCCTAACCCTAACCCTAACCCAAACCCTACGCCGTACCCGAACCCCTCCCCGAACCCGTACCCTAAGCCGTACCCTAAGCCTAACCGTAAGCCTAACCCTAACCCTAGGCTACCCTTGACTGCTTCTGCCTCCAATAGATTTCCTAAACACTAGTGTTTTAAGGAACAGCTTAAAAAGAGAATCCTAATGTGATTTCTTTATAATGGGTGTGTTCCTTATCTTATCCTAGTGTCTAAACTCTTCTCCATGGCCTGAACCCAAATAATATTCCTTTACGTGTTAAGGGGTATCTAGAGAGTGGGATAGGTTTAATAACTACCCTACCCCTAACGCGTACCCTAACCCTAACCCCTACCCTAACCCTAACACGTACCCTAAACCTAACCCGTACCCTAAACCGAGCCCTAACCCTAACACTAACCCATACCCTACACCATACACGAACCCGTCCCCGAACCCATACCCTAAGCCGTACCCTAAGCCTAACCCTCAGCCTAACACTAACCCTAGGCTACCCTTGACTGCTTCTGCCTCCAATAGATTTCCTAAGCACTAGTGTTTTAAGGAACAGATTAAAAAGAGAATCCTAATGTGATTTCTTTATAATGGGTGTGTTCCTTATCTTATCCTAGTGTCTATGCTCTTCTCCATATCTGGCCACTCAAATAATATTCCTTTACGTGCTAAGGGGTATCTAGGGACTGGGATAGGTTTAATAACTACCCTAACCCTATCGCGTACCCTAACCCTAACTCCTACCCTAACCCTAACACGTACCCTAATGCTAACACGTACCCTAAACCGAGCCCTAACCCTAACACTAACCCTAACCCTAACCCTAACCCAAACCCTACGCCGTACCCGAACCCCTCAACGAACCCGTACCCTAAGCCGTACCCTAAGCCTAACCGTAAGCCTAACCCTAACCCTAGGCTACCCTTGAATGCTTTTGCCTCCAATAGATTTACTAAACACTAGTGTTTTAAGGAACAGCTTAAAAAGAGAATCCTAATGTGATTTCTTTATAATGGGTGTGTTCCTTATCTTATCCTAGTGTCTAAACTCTTCTCCATGGCTGGAGCCTCAAATAATATTCCTTTACGTGTTAAGGGGTATCTAGAGACTGAGATAGGTTTAATAACTTCCCTAACCCTAACGCGTACCCTAACCATAACTCCTACCCTAACCCTAACACGTACCCTAATCCTAACCCGAACCCTAAACCGAGCCCTAACCCTAACACTAACCCTAACCCTAACCCTAACCCAAACCCTACGCCGTACCCGAACCCCTCACCGAACCCGTACCCTAAGCCGTACCCTAAGCCTAACCGTAAGCCTAACCCTAACCCTAGGCTACCCTTGACTGCTTCTGCCTCCAATAGATTTCCTAAACACTAGTGTTTTAAGGAACAGCTTAAAAAGAGAATCCTAATGTGATTTCTTTATAATGGGTGTGTTCCTTATCTTATCCTAGTGTCTAAACTCTTCTCCATGGCTGGACACCAAATAATATTCCTTTACGTGTTAAGGGGTATGTAGAGAGTGGGATAGGTTTAATAACTACCCTACCCCTAAAGCGTACCCTAACGCTGACCCCTACCCTAACCCTAACACGTACCCTAATCCTAACCCGTACCCTAAACCGAGCCCTAACCCTAACACTAACCCTAACCCTAACACTAACCCATACCCTACACCATACACGAACCCGTCCCCGAACCCATACCCTAAGCCGTACCCTAAGCCTAACCCTCAGCCTAACCCTAACCCTAGGCTACCCTTGACTGCTTCTGCCTCCAATAGATTTCCTAAGCACTAGTGTTTTAAGGAACAGCTTAAAAAGGGAATCCTAATGTGATTTCTTTATAATGGAGGTGTTCCTAATCTTATCCTAGTGTCTAAGCTCTTCTCCAGGGCTGGACCCTCAAATAATATTCCTTTACGTGCTAAGGGGTATCTAGGGACTGGGATAGGTTTAATAACTACCCTAACCCTATCGCGTACCCTAACCCTAACTCCTACCCTAACCCTAACACGTACCCTAATCCTAACACGTACCCTAAACCGAGCTCTAACCCTAACACTAACCATAACCCTAACCCTAACCCATACCCTACGCCGTACCCGAACCCCTTCCCGAACCCGTACCCTAAGCCGTACCCTAAGCCTAACCCTAAGCCTAACCCTAACCCTAGGCTACCCTTGACTGCTTCTGCCTCCAATAGATTTCCTAAGCACTAGTGTTTTAAGGAACAGATTAAAAAGAGACTCCTAATGTGATTTCTTTATAATGGGTGTGTTCCTTATCTTATCCTAGTGTCTAAGCTCTTCTCCAAGGCTGGACCCTCAAATAATATTCCTTTAGGTGCTAAGGGGTGTCTAGAGACTGGGATAGGTTTAATAACTACCCAACCCTAACGTGTACCCTAACCCTAACCCCTACCCTAACCCTAACACGTACCCTAATCCTAACCCGTACCCTAAACCGAGCCCTAACCCTAACACTAACCCTAACTCTAACCCTAACCCATACCCTACGCCGTACCCGAACCCCTCCCCGAACCCGTACCCTAAGCCGTACCCTAAGCCTAACCCTCAGCCTAACCCTAACCCTAGGCTACCCTAGACTGCTTCTGCCTCCAATAGATTTCCTAAGCACAAGTGTTTTAAGGAACAGCTTACAAAGAGAATCCTAATGTGATTTCTTTATAATGGGTGTGTTCCTTATCTTATCCTAGTGTCTAAGCTCTTCTCCATGGCTGGACCCTCAAATAATATTCCTTTACGTGCTAAGGGGTATCTAGAGACTTGGATAGCTTCAATAACTACCCAACCCTAACGCGTACCCTAACCCTAACCCCTACCCTAACACTAACACGTACCCTAATCCTAACCCGTACCCTAAACCGAGCCCTAACCCTAACACTAACCCTAACCCTAACCCTAACCCATACCCTACGCCGTACCCGAACCCCTCCCCGAACCCGTACCCTAAGCCGTACCCTAAGCCTAACCCTAAGCCTAACCCTAACCCTAGGCTACCCTTGACTGCTTCTGCCTCCAATAGATTTCCTAAGCACAAGTGTTTTAAGGAACAGCTTAAAAAGAGAATCCTAATGTGATTTCTTTATAATGGGTGTGTTCCTTGTCTTATCCTAGTGTCTAAGCTCTTCTCCATGGCCGGACCCTCAAATAATATTCCTTTACGTGCTAAGGGGGATCTAGGGACTGGGATAGGTTTAATAACCACCCTAACCCTAACGCGTACCCTAACCCTAACTCCTACCCTAACCCTAACACGTTCCCTAATCCTAACACGTACCCCAAACCGAGCCCTAACCCTAACACTAACCCTAACCCTAACCCTAACCCATACCCTACGCCGTACCCGAACCCCTCCCCGAACCCGTACCCTAAGCCGTACCCTAAGCCTAACCCTAAGCGTAACCCTAACCCTAGGCTACCCTTGAGTGCTTCTGCCTCCAATAGATTTCCTAAGCACTAGTGTTTTAAGCAACAGATTAAAAAGAGAATCCTAATGTGATTTCTTTATAATGGGTGTGTTCCTTATCTTATCCTAGTGTCTAAACTCTTCTCCATGGCTGGACCCCCAAATAATATTCCTTTACGTGTTAAGGGGTATCTAGAGAGTGGGATAGGTTTAATAACTAACCTACCCCTAACGCGTACCCTAACCCTAACCCCTACCCTAACCCTAACACGTACCCTAAACCTAACCCGTACCCTAAACCGAGCCCTAACCCTACCACTAACCCTAACCCTAACCCTAACCCATACCCTACACCATACACGAACCCGTCCCCGAACCCATACCCTAAGCCGTACCCTAAGCCTAACCCTCAGCCTAACCCTAACCCTAGGCTACCCTTGACTGCTTCTGCCTCCAATAGATTTCCTAAGCACTAGTGTTTTAAGGAACAGATTAAAAAGAGACTCCTAATGTGATTTCTTTATAATGGGTGTGTTCCTTATCTTATCCTAGTGTCTAAGCTCTTCTCCATGGCTGGAGCCTCAAATAATATTCCTTTACGTGCTAAGGGGTATCTAGAGACTGAGATAGGTTTAATAACTTCCCTAACCCTAACGCGTACCCTAACCCTAACTCCTACCCTAACCCTAACACGTACCCTAATCCTAACCCGAACCCTAAACTGAGCCCTAACCCTAACACTAACCCTAACCCTAACCCTAACCCAAACCCTACGCCGTACCCGAACCCCTCACCGAACCCGTACCCTAAGCCGTACCCTAAGCCTAACCTTAAGCCTAACCCTAACCCTAGGCTACCCTTGACTGCTTCTGCCTCCAATAGATTTCCTAAACACTAGTGTTTTAAGGAACAGCTTAAAAAGAGAATCCTAATGTGATTTCTTTATAATGGGTGTGTTCCTTATCTTATCCTAGTGTCTAAACTCTTCTCCATGGCTGGACACCAAATAATATTCCTTTACGTGTTAAGGGGTATCTAGAGAGTGGGATAGGTTTAATAACTACCCTACCCCTAAAGCGTACCCTAACCCTGACCCCTACCCTAACCCTAACACGTACCCTAATCCAAACCCGTACGCTAAACCGAGCCCTAACCCTAACACTAACCCTAACCCTAACACTAACCCATACCCTACACCATACACGAACCCGTCCCCGAACCCATACCCTAAGCCGTACCCTAAGCCTAACCCTCAGCCTGACCCTAACCCTAGGCTACCCTTGACTGCTTCTGCCTCCAATAGATTTCCTAAGCACTAGTGTTTTAAGGAACAGCTTAAAAAGAGAATTCTAATGTGATTTCTTTATAATGGGGGTGTTCCTAATCTTATCCTAGTTTCTCAGCTCTTCTCCAGGGCTGGACCCTCAAATAATATTCCTTTACGTGCTAAGGGGTATCTAGGGACTGGGATAGCTTTAATAACTACCCTAACCCTATCGCGTACCCTAACCCTAACTCCTACCCTAACCCTAACACGTACCCTAATCCTAACACGTACCCTAAACCGAGCTCTAACCCTAACACTAACCCTAACCCTAACCCTAACCCATACCCTACGCCGTACCCGAACCCCTCCCCGAACCCGTACCCTAAGCCGTACCCTAAGCCTAACCCTAAGCCTAACCCTAACCCTAGGCTACCCTTGAGTGCTTCTGCCTCCAATAGATTTCCTAAGCACTAGTGTTTTAAGGAACAGATTAAAAAGAGAATCCTAATGTGATTTCTTTATAATGGGTGTGTTCCTTATCTTATCCTAATGTCTAAACTCTTTTCCATGGCTGGACCCCCAAATAATATTCCTTTACGTGTTAAGGGGTATCTAGAGAGTGGGATAGGTTTAATAACTACACTACCCCTAACGCGTACCCTAACCCTAACCCCTACCCTAAACCTAACACGTATCCTAATCCTAACACGTACCGTAAACCGAGCCCTAACCCTAACCCTAACCCTAACACTAACCCTAACCCATACCCTACACCATAAACGAACCCGTCCCCGAACCCAAACCCTAAGCCGTACCCTAAGCCTAACCCTCAGCCTAACCCTAACCCTAGGCTACCCTTGACTGCTTCTGCCTCCAATAGATTTCCTAAGCACTAGTGTTTTAAGGAACAGATTAAAAAGAGACTCCTAATGTGATTTCTTTATAATGGGTGTGTTCCTTATCTTATCCTAGTGTCTAAGCTCTTCTCCATGGCTGGAGCCTCAAATAATATTCCTTTACGTGCTAAGGGGTATCTACAGACTGTGATAGGTTTAATAACTTCCCTAACCCTAACGCGTACCCTAACCCTAACTCCTACCCTAACCCTAACACGTACCCTAATCCTAACCCGAACCCTAAACCGAGCCCTAACCCTAACACTAACCCTAACCCTAACCCTAACCCAAACCCTACGCCGTACCCGAACCCCTCACCGAACCCGTACCCTAAGCCGTACCCTAAGCCTAACCGTAAGCCTAACCCTAACCCTAGGCTACCCTTGACTGCTTCTGCCTCCAATAGATTTCCTAAGCACTAGTGTTTTAAGGAACAGATTAAAAAGAGAATCCTAATGTAATTTCTTTATAATGGGTGTGTTCCTTATCTTATCCTAGTGTCTAAGCTCTTCTCCATGGCTGGCCACTCAAATAATATTCCTTTACGTGCTAAGGGGTATCTAGAGACTGGGATAGGTTTAATAACTACCCTAACCCTAACGCGTACCCTAACCCTAACTCCTAACCTAACCCTAACACATACCCTAATCCTAACACGTACCCTAAACAGAGCCCTTACCCTAACACTAACCCTAACCCTAACCCTAACCCATACCCTACGCCGTACCCGAACCCCCCCCCGAACCCGTACCCTAAGCCGTACCCTAAGCCTAACCCTCAGCCTAACCCTAACCCTAGGCTACCCTTCACTGCTTCTGCCTCCAATAGATTTCCTAACCACTAGTGTTTTAAGGAACAGCTTAAAAAGAGAATCCTAATGTGATTTCTTTATAATGGGTGTGTTCCTTATCTTATCCTAGTGTCTAAGCTCTTCTCCATGGCTGGACCCTCAAATAATATTCCTTTACGTGCTAAGGGGTATCTAGAGAGTGGGATAGGTTCAATAACTACCCAACCCTAACGCGTACCCTAACCCTAACCCCTACCCTAACACTAACATGTACCCTAATCCTAACCCGTACCCTAAACCGAGCCCTAACCCTAACACTAACCCTAACCCTAACCCATACCCTACGCCGTACCCTAACCCCTCCCCGAACCCGTACCCTAAGCCCTACCCTAAGCCTAACCCTAAGCCTAACCCTAACCCTAGGCTACCCTTGACTGTTTCTGCCTCCAATAGATTTCCTAAGCACAAGTGTTTTAAGGAACAGCTTAAAAAGAGAATCCTAATGTGATTTCTTTATAATGGGTGTGTTCCTTGTCTTATCCTAGTGTCTAAGCTCTTCTCCATGGCTGGACCCTCAAATAATATTCCTTTACGTGCTAAGGGGTATCTAGGGACTGGGATAGGTTTAATAACTACCCTAACCCTAACGCGTACCCTAACCCTAACTCCTACCCTAACCCTAACACGTACCCTAATCCTAACACGTACCCTAAACCGAGCCCTAACCCTAACACTAACCCTAACCCTAACCCTAACCCATACCCTACGCCGTACCCGAACCCCTCCCCGAACCCGTACCCTAAGCCGTACCCTAAGCCTAACCCTAAGCCTAACCCTAACCCTAGGCTACCCTTGACTGCTTCTGCCTCCAATAGATTTCCTAAGCACTAGTGTTTTAAGGAACAGATTAAAAAGAGAATCCTAATGTGATTTCTTTATAATGGGTGTGTTCCTTATCTTATCCTAGTTTCTAAGCTCTTCTCCATGGCTGGCCACTCAAATAATATTCCTTTACGTGCTAAGGGGTATCTAGAGACTGGGATAGGTTTAATAACTACCCTAACCCTAACGCGTACCCTAACCCTAACTCCTAACCTAACCCTAACACGTACCCTAATCCCAACACGTACCCTAAACCGAGCCCTAACCCTAACACTAACACTAACCCTAACCCTAACCCATACCCTACGCCATACCCGAACCCCTCTCCGAACCCGTACCCTAAGCCGTACCCTAAGCCTAACCCTCAGCCTAACCCTAACCCTAGGCTACCCTTGACTGCTTCTGCCTCCAATAGATTTCCTAAGCACTAGTGTTTTAAGGAACAGCTTAAAAAGAGAATCCTAATGTGATTTCTTTATAATGGGGGTTTTCCTAATCTCATCCCAGTGTCTAAGCTCTTCTCCAAGGCTGGACCCTCAAATAATATTCCTTTAGGTGCTAAGGGGTGTCTAGAGACTGGGATAGGTTTAATAACTACCCAACCCTAACGTGTACCCTAACCCTAACCCCTACCCTAACCCTAACACGTACCCTAATCCTAACCCGTACCCTAAACCGAGCCCTAACCCTAACACTAACCCTAACTCTAACCCTAACCCATACCCTACGCCGTACCCGAACCCCTCCCCGAACCCGTACCCTAAGCCATACCCTAAGCCTAACCCTAAGCCTAACCCTAACCCTAGGCTACCCTTGACTGCTTCTGCCTCCAATAGATTTCCTAACCACTAGTGTTTTAAGGAACAGCTTAAAAAGAGAATCCTAATGTGATTTCTTTATAATGGGTGTGTTCCTTGTTTTATCCTAGTGTCTAAGCTCTTCTCCATGGCTGGACCCTCAAATAATATTCCTTTACGTGCTAAGGGGTATCTAGGGACTGGGATAGGTTTAATAACTACCCTAATCCTATCGCGTAACCTAACCCTAAACCCTACCCTAACACTAACACGTACATTAATCCTAAACCGTACCCTAAACCGAGCCCTAACCCTAACACTAACTCTAACCCTAACCCTAACCCATACCCTACGCCATACTCGAACCCCTCCCCGAACCCGTACCCTAAGCCGTACCCTAAGCCTAACCCTAAGCCTAACCCTAACCCTAGGCTACCCTTGACTGCTTCTGCCTCCAATAGATTTCCTAACCACTAGTGTTTTAAGGAACAGCTTAAAAAGAGAATCCTAATGTGATTTCTTTATAATGGGTGTGTTCCTTATCTTATCCTAGTGTCTAAGCTCTTCTCCATGGCTGGACCCTCAAATAATATTCCTTTACGTGCTAAGGGGTATCTAGAGAGTGGGATAGGTTCAATAACTACCCAACCCTAACGCGTACCCTAACCCTAAGCCCTACCCTAACACTAACACGTACCCTAATCCTAACCCGTACCCTAAACCGAGCCCTAACCCTAACACTAACCCTAACCCTAACCCATACCCTACGCCGTACCCGAACCCCTCCCCGAACCCGTACCCTAAGCCTAACCCTAAGCCTAACCCTAACCCTAGGCTACCCTTGACTGCTTCTGCCTCCAATAGATTTCCTAAGCACTAGTGTTTTAAGGAACAGCTTAAAAAGAGAATCCTAATGTGATTTCTTTATAATGGGGGTGTTCCTAATCTTATCCCAGTGTCTAAGCTCTTCTCCAAGGCTGGACCCTCAAATAATATTCCTTTAGGTGCTAAGGGGTGTCTAGAGACTGGGATAGGTTTAATAACTACCCAACCCTAACGTGTACCCTAACCCTAACCCCTACCCTAACCCTAACACGTACCCTAATCCTAACCCGTACCCTAAACCGAGCCCTAACCCTAACACTAACCCTAACTCTAACCCTAACCCATACCCTACGCCGTACCCGAACCCCTCCCCGAACCCGTACCCTAAGCCGTACCCTAAGCCTAACCCTCAGCCTAACCCTAACCCTAGGCTACCCTAGACTGCTTCTGCCTCCAATAGATTTCCTAAGCACAAGTGTTTTAAGGAACAGCTTACAAAGAGAATCCTAATGTGATTTCTTTATAATGGGTGTGTTCCTTGTCTTATCCTAGTGTCTAAGCTCTTCTCCATGGCTGGCCCCTCAAATAATATTCCTTTACGTGCTAAGGGGTATCTAGGGACTGGGATAGGTATAATAACTACCCTAACCCTATCGCGTACCCTAACCCTAACTCCTACCCTAACCCTAACACGTACCCTAATCCTAAGACGTACCCTAAACCGAGCTCTAACCCTAACACTAACCCTAACCCTAACCCTAACCCATACCCTACGCCGTACCCGAACCCCTCCCCGAACCCGTACCCTAAGCCGTACCCTAAGCCTAACCCTAAGCCTAACCCTAACCCTAGGCTACCCTTGACTGCTTCTGCCTCCAATAGATTGCCTAAGCACTAGTGTTTTAAGGAACAGATTAAAAAGAGAATCCTAATGTGATTTCTTAATAATGGGTGTGTTCCTTATCTTATCCTAATGTCTAAACTCTTTTCCATGGCTGGACCCCCAAATAATATTCCTTTACGTGTTAAGGGGTATCTAGAGAGTGGGATAGGTTTAATAACTACACTACCCCTAACGCGTACCCTAACCCTAACCCCTACCCTAACCCTAACACGTACCCTAATCCTAACCCGTACCCTAAACCGAGCCCTAACCCTAACACTAACCCTAACACTAACCCTAACCCATACCCTACACCATAAACGAACCCGTCCCCGAACCCAAACCCTAAGCCGTACCCTAAGCCTAACCCTCAGCCTAACCCTAACCCTAGGCTACCCTTGACTGTTTCTGCCTCCAATAGATTTCCTAAGCACTAGTGTTTTAAGGAACAGATTAAAAAGAGACTCCTAATGTGATTTCTTTATAATGGGTGTGTTCCTTATCTTATCCTAGTGTCTAAGCTCTTCTCTATGGCTGGAGCCTCAAATAATATTCCTTTACGTGCTAAGGGGTATCTAGAGACTGAGATAGGTTTAATAACTTCCCTAACCCTAACGCGTACCCTAACCCTAACTCCTACCCTAACCCTAACACGTACCCTAATCCTAACCCGAACCCTAAACCGAGCCCTAACGCTAACACTAACCCTAACCCTAACCCTAACCCAAACCCTACGCCGTACCCGAACCCCTCCCCGAACCCGTACCCTAAGCCGTACCCTAAGCCTAACCCTAAGCCTAACCCTAACCCTAGGCTACCCTTGACTGCTTCTGCCTCCACTAGATTTCCTAAGCACTAGTGTTTTAAGGAACAGATTAAAAAGAGAATCCTAATGTGATTTCTTTATAATGGGTGTGTTCCTTATCTTATCCTAATGTCTAAACTCTTTTCCATGGCTGGACCCCCAAATAATATTCCTTTACGTGTTAAGGGGTATCTAGAGAGTGGGATAGGTTTAATAACTACACTACCCCTAACGCGTACCCTAACCCTAACCCCTACCCTAACCCTAACACGTACCCTAATCCTAACCCGTACCCTAAACCGAGCCCTAACCCTAACACTAACCCTAACACTAACCCTAACCCATACCCTACACCATAAACGAACCCGTCCCCGAACCCAAACCCTAAGCCGTACCCTAAGCCTAACCCTCAGCCTAACCCTAACCCTAGGCTACCCTTGACTGCTTCTGCCTCCAATAGATTTCCTAACCACTAGTGTTTTAAGGAACAGATTAAAAAGAGAATCCTAATGTGATTTCTTTATAATGGGTGTGTTCCTTATCTTATCCTAGTGTCTAAGCTCTTCTCCATGGCTGGACCCTCAAATAATATTCCTTTACGTGCTAAGGGGTATCTAGAGACTGGGATAGGTTTAATAACTACACAACCCTAACGCGTACCCTAACCCTAATCCCTACCCTAACCCTAACACATACCCTAATCCTAACCCGTACCCTAAACCGAGCCCTAACCCTAACACTAACCCTAACCCTAACCCATACCCTACGCCGTACCCGAACCCCTCCCCGAACCCGTACCCTAAGCCTAACCCTAAGCCAACCCTAACCCTAGGCTACCCTTGACTGCTTCTGCCTCCAATAGATGTCCTAAGCACAAGTGTTTTAAGGAACAGCTTAAAAAGAGAATCCTAATGTGATTTCTTTATAATGGGTGTGTTCCTTGTCTTATCCTAGTGTCTAAGCTCTTCTCCATGGCTGGACCCTCAAATAATATTCCTTTACGTGCTAAGGGGGATCTAGGGACTGGGATAGGTTTAATAACTAACCTAACCCTAACGCGTACCCTAACCCTAACTCCTACCCTAACCCTAACACGTACCCTAATCCTAACACGTACCCTAAACCGAGCCCTAACCCTAACACTAACCCTAACCCTAACCCTTACCCATACCCTACGCCGTACCCGAACCCCTCCCCGAACCCGTACCCTAAGCCTAACCCTAAGCCAACCCTAACCCTAGGCTACCCTTGACTGCTTCTGCCTCCAATAGATGTCCTAAGCACAAGTGTTTTAAGGAACAGCTTAAAAAGAGAATCCTAATGTGATTTCTTTATAATGGGTGTGTTCCTTGTCTTATCCTAGTGTCTAAGCTCTTCTCCATGGCTGGACCCTCAAATAATATTCCTTTACGTGCTAAGGGGTATCTAGAGACTGGGATAGGTTTAATAACTACCCAACCCTAACGCGTCCCCTAACCCTAACCCCTACCCTAACCCTAACACGTACCCTAATCCTAACCCGTACACTAAACCGAGCCCTAACCCTAACACTAACCCTAACCCTAACCCTAACCCATAGCCTACACCATACACGAACCCGTCCCCGAACCCATACCCTAAGCCGTACCCTAAGCCTAACCCTCAGCCTAACCCTAACCCTAGGCTACCCTTGACTGCTTCTGCCTCCAATAGATTTCCTAAGCACTAGTGTTTTAAGGAACAGATTAAAAAGAGACTCCTAATGTGATTTCTTTATAATGGGTGTGTTCCTTATCTTATCCTAGTGTCTAAGCTCTTCTCCATGGCTGGAGCCTCAAATAATATTCCTTTACGTGCTAAGGGGTATCTAGAGACTGAGATAGGTTTAATAACTTCCCTAACCCTAACGCGTACCCTAACCCTAACTCTTACCCTAACCCTAACACGTACCCTAATCCTAACCCGAACCCTAAACCGAGCCCTAACGCTAACACTAACCCTAACCCTAACCCTAACCCACACCCTACGCCGTACCCGAACCCCTCACCGAACCCGTACCCTAAGCCTAAACGTAAGCCTAACCCTAACCCTAGGCTACCCTTGACTGCTTCTGCCTCCAATAGATTTCCTAAACACTAGTGTTTTAAGGAACAGCTTAAAAAGAGAATCCTAATGTGATTTCTTTATAATGGGGGTGTTCCTTATCTTATCCTAGTGTCTAAATACTTCTCCATGGCTGGACCCCAAATAATATTCCTTTACGTGTTAAGGGGTATCTAGAGAGTGGGATAGGTTTAATAACTACCCTACCCCTAACGCGTATCATAACCCTGACCCCTACCCTAACCCTAACACGTACCCTAATCCTAACCCGTACCCTAAACCGAGCCCTAACCCTAACACTAACCCTAACCCTAACACTAACCCATACCCTACACCATACACGAACCCGTCCCCGAACCCATACCCTAAGCCGTACCCTAAGCCTAACCCTCAGCCTAACACTAACCCTAGGCTACCCTTGACTGCTTCTGCCTCCAATAGATTTCCTAAGCACTAGTGTTTTAAGGAACAGATTAAAAAGAGAATCCTAATGTAATTTCTTTATAATGGGTGTGTTCCTTATCTTATCCTAGTGTCTAAGCTCTTCTCCATGGCTGGCCACTCAAATAATATTCCTTTACGTGCTAAGGGGTATCTAGAGACTGGGATAGGTTTAATAACTACCCTAACCCTAACGCGTACCCTAACCCTAACTCCTAACCTAACCCTAACACATACCCTAATCCTAACACGTACCCTAAACCGAGCCCTTACCCTAACACTAACCCTAACCCTAACCCTAACCCATACCCTACGCCGTACCCGAACCCCCCCCCGAACCCGTACCCTAAGCCGTACCCTAAGCCTAACCCTCAGCCTAACCCTAACCCTAGGCTACCCTTGACTGCTTCTGCCTCCAATAGATTTCCTAACCACTAGTGTTTTAAGGAACAGCTTAAAAAGAGAATCCTAATGTGATTTCTTTATAATGGGTGTGTTCCTTATCTTATCCTAGTGTCTAAGCTCTTCTCCATGGCTGGACCCTCAAATAATATTCCTTTACGTGCTAAGGGGTATCTAGAGAGTGGGATAGGTTCAATAACTACCCAACCCTAACGCGTACCCTAACCCTAACCCCTACCCTAACACTAACACGTACCCTAATCCTAACCCGTACCCTAAACCGAGCCCTAACCCTAACACTAACCCTAACCCTAACCCATACCCTACGCCGTACCCTAACCCCTCCCCGAACCCGTACCCTAAGCCCTACCCTAAGCCTAACCCTAAGCCTAACCCTAACCCTAGGCTACCCTTGACTGTTTCTGCCTCCAATAGATTTCCTAAGCACAAGTGTTTTAAGGAACAGCTTAAAAAGAGAATCCTAATGTGATTTCTTTATAATGGGTGTGTTCCTTGTCTTATCCTAGTGTCTAAGCTCTTCTCCATGGCTGGACCCTCAAATAATATTCCTTTACGTGCTAAGGGGGATCTAGGGACTGGGATAGGTTTAATAACTACCTTAACCCTAACGCGTACCCTAACCCTAACTCCTACCCTAACCCTAACACGTACCCTAATCCTAACACGTACCCTAAACCGAGCCCTAACCCTAACACTAACCCTAACCCTAACCCTAACCCATACCCTACGCCGTACCCGAACCCCTCCCCGAACCCGTACCCTAAGCCGTACCCTAATCCTAACCCTAAGCCTAACCCTAACCCTAGGCTACCCTTGACTGCTTCTGCCTCCAATAGATTTCCTAAGCACTAGTGTTTTAAGGAACAGATTAAAAAGAGAATCCTAATGTGATTTCTTTATAATGGGTGTGTTCCTTATCTTATCCTAGTGTCTAAGCTCTTCTCCATGGCTGGCCACTCAAATAATATTCCTTTACGTGCTAAGGGGTATCTAGAGACTGGGATAGGTTTAATAACTACCCTAACCCTAACGCGTACCCTAACCCTAACTCCTAACCTAACCCTAACACGTACCCTAATCCCAACACGTACCCTAAACCGAGCCCTAACCCTAACACTAACACTAACCCTAACCCTAACCCATACCCTACGCCATACCCGAACCCCTCTCCGAACCCGTACCCTAAGCCGTACCCTAAGCCTAACCCTCAGCCTAACGCTAACCCTAGGCTACCCTTGACTGCTTCTGCCTCCAATAGATTTCCTAAGCACTAGTGTTTTAAGGAACAGCTTAAAAAGAGAATCCTAATGTGATTTCTTTATAATGGGGGTTTTCCTAATCTTATCCCAGTGTCTAAGCTCTTCTCCAAGGCTGGACCCTCAAATAATATTCCTTTAGGTGCTAAGGGGTGTCTAGAGACTGGGATAGGTTTAATAACTACCCAACCCTAACGTTTACCCTAACCCTAACCCCTACCCTAACCCTAACACGTACCCTAATCCTAACCCGTACCCTAAACCGAGCCCTAACCCTAACACTAACCCTAACTCTAACCCTAACCCATACCCTACGCCGTACCCGAACCCCTCCCCGAACCCGTACCCTAAGCCATACCCTAAGCCTAACCCTAAGCCTAACCCTAACCCTAGGCTACCCTTGACTGCTTCTGCCTCCAATAGATTTCCTAAGCACAAGTGTTTTAAGGAACAGCTTAAAAAGAGAATCCTAATGTGATTTCTTTATAATGGGTGTGTTCCTTGTTTTATCCTAGTGTCTAAGCTCTTCTCCATGGCTGGACCCTCAAATAATATTCCTTTACGTGCTAAGGGGTATCTAGAGACTGGGATAGGTTTAATAACTACCCTAATCCTATCGCGTACCCTAACCCTAACTCCTACCCTAACCCTAACACGTACCCTAATCCCAAGACGTACCCTAAACCGAGCTCTAACCCTAACACTAACCCTAAGCCTAACCCTAACCGATAACCTACGCCGTACCCGAACCCCTACCCGAAACCGTACCCTAAGCCGTACCCTAAGCCTAACCCTCAGCCTAACCCTAACCCTAGGCTACCCTTGACTGCTTCTGCCTCCAATAGATTTCCTAAGCACTAGTGTTTTAAGGAACAGATTAAAAAGAGAATCCTAATGTGATTTCTTTATAATGGGTGTGTTCCTTATCTTATCCTAGTGTCTAAGCTCTTCTCCATGGCTGGACCCTCAAATAATATTCCTTTACGTGCTAAGGGTTATCTAGAGACTGGGATAGGTTTAATAACTACCCAACCCTAACGCGTACCCTAAACCTAAACCCTACCCTAACCCTAACACGTACCCTAATCCTAACCCGTACCCTAAACCGAGCCCTAACCCTAACACTAACCCTAACCCTAACCCTAACCCATACTCTACACCATACACGAACCCTTCCGCGAACCCATACCCTAAGCCGTACCCTAAGCCTAACCCTCAGCCTAACCCTAACCCTAGGCTACCCTTGACTGCTTCTGCCTCCAATAGATTTCCTAAGCACTAGTGTTTTAAGGAACAGATTAAAAAGAGACTCCTAATGTGATTTCTTTATAATGGGTGTGTTCCTTATCTTATCCTAGTGTCTAAGCTCTTCTCCATGGCTGGCCACTCAAATAATATTCCTTTACGTGTTAAGGGGTATCTAGAGAGTGGGATAGGTTTAATAACTAACCTACCCCTAACGCGTACCCTAACCCTAACCCCTACCCTAACCCTAACACGTACCCTAAACCTAACCCGTACCCTAAACCGAGCCCTAACCCTAACACTAACCCTAACCCTAACACTAACCCATACCCTACACCATACACGAACCCGTCCCCGAACCCATACCCTAAGCCGTACCCTAAGCCTAACCCTCAGCCTAACACTAACCCTAGGCTACCCTTGACTGCTTCTGCCTCCAATAGATTTCCTAAGTACTAGTGTTTTATGGAACAGATTAAAAAGAGAATCCTAATGTGATTTCTTTATAATGGGTGTGTTCCTTATCTTATCCTAGTGTCTAAGCTCTTCTCCATGGCTGGCCACTCAAATAATATTCCTTTACGTGCTAAGGGGTATCTAGAGACTGGGATAGGTTTAATAACTACCCTAACCCTAACGCGTACCCTAACCCTAACTCCTAACCTAACCCTAACACGTACCCTAATCCTAACACGTACCCTAAACCGAGCCCTAACCCTAACACTAACCCTAACCCTAACCCTAAACCATACCCTACGCCATACCCGAACCCCTCCCCGAACCCGTACCATAAGCCGTACCCTAAGCCTAAACCTCAGCCTAACCCTAACCCTAGGCTACCCTTGACTGCTTCTGCCTCCAATAGATTTCCTAAGCACTAGTGTTTTAAGGAACAGATTAAAAAGAGACTCCTAATGTGATTTCTTTATAATGAGTGTGTTCCTTATCTTATCCTAGTGTCTAAGCTCTTCTCCATGGCTGGACCCTCAAATAATATTCCTTTACGTGCTAAGGGTTATCTAGAGACTGGGATAGGTTTAATAACTACCCAACCCTAACGCGTACCCTAACCCTAAACCCTACCCTAACCCTAACACGTACCCTAATCCTAACCCGTACCCTAAACCGAGCCCTAACACTAACACTAACCCTAACCCTAACCCTAACCCATACCCTACACCATACACGATCCCTTCCGCGAACCCATACCCTAAGCCGTACCCTAAGCCTAACCCTCAGCCTAACCCTAACCCTAGGCTACCCTTGTCTGCTTCTGCCTCCAATAGATTTCCTAAGCACTAGTGTTTTAAGGAACAGATTAAAAAGAGACTCCTAATGTGATTTCTTTATAATGGGTGTGTTCCTTATCTTATCCTAGTGTCTAAGCTCTTCTCCATGGCTGGAGCCTCAAATAATATTCCTTTACGTGCTAAGGGGTATCTAGAGACTGAGATAGGTTTAATAACTTCCCTAACCCTAACGCATACCCTAACCCTAACTCCTACCCTAACCCTAACACGTACCCTAATCCTAACCCGAACCCTAAACCGAGCCCTAACCCTAACACTAACCCTAACCCTAACCCTAACCCAAACCCTACGCCGTACCCGAAACCCTCACCGAACCCGTACCCTAAGCCGTACCCTAAGCCTAACCGTAAGCCTAACCCTAACCCTAGGCTACCCTTGACTGCTTCTGCCTCCAATAGATTTCCTAAACACTAGTGTTTTAAGGAACAGCTTAAAAAGAGAATCCTAATGTGATTTCTTTATAATGGGTGTGTTCCTTATCTTATCCTAGTGTCTAAACTCTTCTCCATGGCTGGACCCCAAATAATATTCCTTTACGTGTTAAGGGGTATCTAGAGAGTGGGATAGGTTTAATAACTACCCTACCCCTAACGCGTACCCTAACCCTAACCCCTACCCTAACCCTAACACGTACCCTAAACCTAACCCGTACCCTAAACCGAGCCCTAACCCTAACACTAACCCTAAACCTAACACTAACCCATACCCTACACCATACACGAACCCGTCCCCGAACCCATACCCTAAGCCGTACCCTAAGCCTAACCCTCAGCCTAACACTAACCCTAGGCTACCCTTGACTGCTTCTGCCTCCAATAGATTTCCTAAGCACTAGTGTTTTAAGGAACAGATTAAAAAGAGAATCCTAAGGTGATTTCTTTATAATGGGTGTGTTCCTTATCTTATCCTAGTGTCTAAGCTCTTCTCCATGGCTGGCCACTCAAATAATATTCCTTTCCGTGCTAAGGGGTATCTAGAGACTGGGATAGGTTTAATAACTACCCTAACCCTAACGCGTACCCTAACCCTAACTCCTAACCTAACCCTAACACGTACCCTAATCCCAACACGTACCCTAAACCGAGTCCTATCCCTAACACTAACCCTAACCCTAACCCTAACCCATACCCTACGCCATACCCGAACCCCTCTCTGAACCCGTAACCTAAGCCGTACCCTAAGCCTAACCCTCAGCCTAACCCTAACCCTAGGCTACCCTTGACTGCTTCTGCCTCCAATAGATTTCCTAAGCACTAGTGTTTTAAGGAACAGCTTAAAAAGAGAATCCTAATGTGATTTCTTTATAATGGGGGTGTTCCTAATTTATCCCAGTGTCTAAGCTCTTCTCCAGGGCTGGACCCTCAAATAATATTCCTTTAGGTGCTAAGGGGTGTCTAGAGACTGGGATAGGTTTAATAACTACCCAACCCTAACGCGTACCTTAACCCTAAACCCTACCCTAACCCTAACACGTACCCTAATCCTAACCCGTACCCTAAACCGAGCCCTAACCCTAACACTAACCCTAACCCTAACCCTAACCCAAACCCTACGCCGTACCCGAACCCCTCCCCGAACCCGTACCCTAAGCCGTACCCTAAGCCTAACCGTAAGCCTAACCCTAACCCTAGGCTACCCTTGACTGCTTCTGCCTCCAATAGATTTCCTAAACACTAGTGTTTTAAGGAACAGCTTAAAAAGAGAATCCTAATGTGATTTCTTTATAATGGGTGTGTTCCTTATCTTATCCTAGTGTCTAAACTCTTCTCCATGGCCTGAACCCAAATAATATTCCTTTACGTGTTAAGGGGTATCTAGAGAGTGGGATAGGTTTAATAACTACCCTACCCCTAACGCGTACCCTAACCCTAACCCCTACCCTAACCCTAACACGTACCCTAAACCTAACCCGTACCCTAAACCGAGCCCTAACCCTAACACTAACCCATACCCTACACCATACACGAACCCGTCCCCGAACCCATACCCTAAGCCGTACCCTAAGCCTAACCCTCAGCCTAACACTAACCCTAGGCTACCCTTGACTGCTTCTGCCTCCAATAGATTTCCTAAGCACTAGTGTTTTAAGGAACAGATTAAAAAGAGAATCCTAATGTGATTTCTTTATAATGGGTGTGTTCCTTATCTTATCCTAGTGTCTATGCTCTTCTCCATATCTGGCCACTCAAATAATATTCCTTTACGTGCTAAGGGGTATCTAGGGACTGGGATAGGTTTAATAACTACCCTAACCCTATCGCGTACCCTAACCCTAACTCCTACCCTAACCCTAACACGTACCCTAATGCTAACACGTACCCTAAACCGAGCCCTAACCCTAACACTAACCCTAACCCTAACCCTAACCCAAACCCTACGCCGTACCCGAACCCCTCAACGAACCCGTACCCTAAGCCGTACCCTAAGCCTAACCGTAAGCCTAACCCTAACCCTAGGCTACCCTTGAATGCTTTTGCCTCCAATAGATTTACTAAACACTAGTGTTTTAAGGAACAGCTTAAAAAGAGAATCCTAATGTGATTTCTTTATAATGGGTGTGTTCCTTATCTTATCCTAGTGTCTAAACTCTTCTCCATGGCTGGACCCCCAAATAATATTCCTTTACGTGTTAAGGGGTATCTAGAGAGTGGGATAGGTTTAATAACTACCCTAACCCTAACGCGTACCCTAACCCTAACTCCTAACCTAACCCTAACACGTACCCTAATCCTAACCCGTACCCTAAACCGAGCCCTAACCCTAACACTAACCCTAACACTAACCCTAACCCATACCCTACACCATAAACGAACCCGTCCCCGAACCCAAACCCTAAGCCATACCCTAAGCCTAACCCTCAGCCTAACCCTAACCCTAGGCTACCCTTGACTGCTTCTGCCTCCAATAGATTTCCTAAGCACTAGTGTTTTAAGGAACAGATTAAAAAGAGACTCCTAATGTGATTTCTTTATAATGGGTGTGTTCCTTATCTTATCCTAGTGTCTAAGCTCTTCTCCATGGCTGGAGACTCAAATAATATTCCTTTACGTGCTAAGGGGTATCTACAGACTGAGATAGGTTTAATAACTTCCCTAACCCTAACGCGTACCCTAACCCTAACTCCTACCCTAACCCTAACACGTACCCTAATCCTAACCCGAACCCTAAACCGAGCCCTAATCCTAACACTAACCCTAACCCTAACCCTAACCCAAACCCTACGCCGTACCCGAACCCCTCACCGAACCCATACCCTAAGCCGTACCCTAAGCCTAACCGTAAGCCTAACCCTAACCCTAGGCTACCCTTGACTGCTTCTGCCTCCAATAGATTTCCTAAACACTAGTGTTTTAAGGAACAGCTTAAAAAGAGAATCCTAATGTGATTTCTTTATAATGGGTGTGTTCCTTATCTTATCCTAGTGTCTAAACTCTTCTCCATGGCTGGACCCCAAATAATATTCCTTTACGTGTTAAGGGGTATCTAGAGAGTGGGATAGGTTTAATAACTACCCTACCCCTAACGCGTACCCTAACCCTGACCCCTACCCTAACCCTAACACGTACCCTAATCCTAACCCGTACCCTAAACCGAGCCCTAACCCTAACACTAACCCTAACTCTAACCCTAACCCATACCCTACGCCGTACCCGAACCCCTCCCCGAACCCGTACCCTAAGCCGTACCCTAAGCCTAACCCTAAGCCTAACCCTAACCCTAGGCTACCCTTGACTGCTTCTGCCTCCAATAGATTTCCTAAGCACTAGTGTTTTAAGGAAGAGCTTAAAAAGAGAATCCTAATGTAATTTCTTTATAATGGGTGTGTTCCTTATCTTATCCTAGTGTCTAAGCTCTTCTCCATGGCTGGCCACTCAAATAATATTCCTTTACGTGCTAAGGGGTATCTAGAGACTGGGATAGGTTTAATAACTACCCTAACCCTAACGCGTACCCTAACCCTAACTCCTAACCTAACCCTAACACGTACCCTAATCCTAACACGTACCCTAAACCGAGCCCTAACCCTAACACTAACCCTAACCCTAACCCTAACCCATACCCTACACCATACACGAACCCGTCCCCGAACCCAAACCCTAAGCCGTACCCTAAGCCTAACCCTCAGCCTAACCCTAACCCTAGGCTACCCTTGACTGCTTCTGCCTCAAATAGATTTCCTAAGCACTAGTGTTTTAAGGAACAGATTAAAAAGAGAATCCTAATGTGATTTCTTTATAATGGGTGTGTTCCTTATCTTATCCTAGTGTCTAAGCTCTTCTCCATGGCTGGCCACTCAAATAATATTCCTTTACGTGCTAAGGGGTATCTAGGGACTGGGATAGGTTTAATAACTACCCTAACCCTATCGCGTACCCTAACCCTAACTCCTACCCTAACCCTAACACGTACCCTAATGCTAACACGTACCCTAAACCGAGCCCTAACCCTAACACTAACCCTAACCCTAACCCTAACCCAAACCCTACGCCGTACCCGAACCCCTCAACGAACCCGTACCCTAAGCCGTACCCTAAGCCTAACCGTAAGCCTAACCCTTACCCTAGGCTACCCTTGAATGCTTTTGCCTCCAATAGATTTACTAAACACTAGTGTTTTAAGGAACAGCTTAAAAAGAGAATCCTAATGTTATTTCTTTATAATGGGTGTGTTCCTTATCTTATCCTAGTGTCTAAACTCTTCTCCATGGCTGGACCCCCAAATAATATTCCTTTACGTGTTAAGGGGTATCTAGAGAGTGGGATAGGTTTAATAACTAACCTACCCCTAACGCGTACCCTAACCCTAACCCCTACCCTAACCCTAACACGTACCCTAAACCTAACCCGTACCCTAAACCGAGCCCTAACCCTAACACTAACCCTAACCCTAACACTAACCCATACCCTACACCATACACGAACCCGTCCCCGAACCCATACCCTAAGCCGTACCCTAAGCCTAACCCTCAGCCTAACACTAACCCTAGGCTACCCTTGACTGCTTCTGCCTCCAATAGATTTCCTAAGTACTAGTGTTTTATGGAACAGATTAAAAAGAGAATCCTAATGTGATTTCTTTATAATGGGTGTGTTCCTTATCTTATCCTAGTGTCTAAGCTCTTCTCCATGGCTGGCCACTCAAATAATATTCCTTTACGTGCTAAGGGGTATCTAGAGACTGGGATAGGTTTAATCACTACCCTAACCCTAATGCGTACCCTAACCCTAACTCCTAACCTAACCCTAACACGTACCCTAATCCTAACACGTACCCTAAACCGAGCCCTAACCCTAACACTAACCCTAACCCTAACCCTAACCCATACCCTACGCCATACCCGAACCCCTCCCCGAACCCGTACCATAAGCCGTACCCTAAGCCTAAACCTCAGCCTAACCCTAACCCTAGGCTACCCTTGACTGCTTCTGCCTCCAATAGATTTCCTAAGCACTAGTGTTTTAAGGAACAGATTAAAAAGAGACTCCTAATGTGATTTCTTTATAATGAGTGTGTTCCTTATCTTATCCTAGTGTCTAAGCTCTTCTCCATGGCTGGACCCTCAAATAATATTCCTTTACGTGCTAAGGGTTATCTAGAGACTGGGATAGGTTTAATAACTACCCAACCCTAACGCGTACCCTAACCCTAAACCCTACCCTAACCCTAACACGTACCCTAATCCTAACCCGTACCCTAAACCGAGCCCTAACACTAACACTAACCCTAACCCTAACCCTAACCCATACCCTACACCATACACGAACACTTCCGCGAACCCATGCCCTAAGCCGTACCCTAAGCCTAACCCTCAGCCTAACCCTAAACCTAGGCTACCCTTGTCTGCTTCTGCCTCCAATAGATTTCCTAAGCACTAGTGTTTTAAGGAACAGATTAAAAAGAGACTCCTAATGTGATTTCTTTATAATGGGTGTGTTCCTTATCTTATCCTAGTGTCTAAGCTCTTCTCCATGGCTGGAGCCTCAAATAATATTCCTTTACGTGCTAAGGGGTATCTAGAGACTGAGATAGGTTTAATAACTTCCCTAACCCTAACGCATACCCTAACCCTAACTCCTACCCTAACCCTAACACGTACCCTAATCCTAACCCAAACCCTAAACCGAGCCCTAACCCTAACACTAACCCTAACCCTAACCCTAACCCAAACCCTACGCCGTACCCGAACCCCTCACCAAACCCGTACCCTAAGCCGTACCCTAAGCCTAACCGTAAGCCTAACCCTAACCCTAGGCTACCCTTGACTGCTTCTGCCTCCAATAGATTTCCTAAACACTAGTGTTTTAAGGAACAGCTTAAAAAGAGAATCCTAATGTGATTTCTTTATAATGGGTGTGTTCCTTATCTTATCCTAGTGTCTAAACTCTTCTCCATGGCTGGACCCCAAATAATATTCCTTTACGTGTTAAGGGGTATCTAGAGAGTGGGATAGGTTTAATAACTACCCTACCCCTAACGCGTACCCTAACCCTAACCCCTACCCTAACCCTAACACGTACCCTAAACCTAACCCGTACCCTAAACCGAGCCCTAACCCTAACACTAACCCTAAACCTAACACTAACCCATACCCTACACCATACACGAACCCGTCCCCGAACCCATACCCTAAGCCGTACCCTAAGCCTAACCCTCAGCCTAACACTAACCCTAGGCTACCCTTGACTGCTTCTGCCTCCAATAGATTTCCTAAGCACTAGTGTTTTAAGGAACAGATTAAAAAGAGAATCCTAATGTGATTTCTTTATAATGGGTGTGTTCCTTATCTTATCCTAGTGTCTAAGCTCTTCTCCATGGCTGGCCACTCAAATAATATTCCTTTACGTGCTAAGGGGTATCTAGGGACTGGGATAGGTTTAATAACTACCCTACTCCTAACGCGTACCCTAACCCTAACCCCTACCCTAACCCTAACACGTACCCTAATCCTAACCCGTACCCTAAAACGAGCCCTAACCCTAACACTAACCCTAAACCTAACACTAACCCATACCCTACACCATACACGAACCCGTCCCCGAACCAATACCCTAAGCCGTACCCTAAGCCTAACCCTCAGCCTAACACTAACCCTAGGCTACCCTTGACTGCTTCTGCCTCCAATAGATTTCCTAAGCACTAGTGTTTTAAGGAACAGATTAAAAAGAGAATCCTAATGTGATTTCTTTATAATGGGTGTGTTCCTTATCTTATCCTAGTGTCTAAGCTCTTCTCCATGGCTGGCCACTCAAATAATATTCCTTTCCGTGCTAAGGGGTATCTAGAGACTGGGATAGGTTTAATAACTACCCTAACCCTAACGCGTACCCTAACCCTAACTCCTAACCTAACCCTAACACGTACCCTAATCCCAACACGTACCCTAAACCGAGTCCTAACCCTAACACTAACCCTAACCCTAACCCTAACCCATACCCTACGCCATACCCGAACCCCTCTCCGAACCCGTAACCTAAGCCGTACCCTAAGCCTAACCCTCAGCCTAACCCTAACCCTAGGCTACCCTTGACTGCTTCTGCCTCCAATAGATTTCCTAAGCACTAGTGTTTTAAGGAACAGCTTAAAAAGAGAATCCTAATGTGATTTCTTTATAATGGGGGTGTTCCTAATCTTATCCCAGTGTCTAAGCCCTTCTCCAGGGCTGGACCCTCAAATAATATTCCTTTAGGTGCTAAGGGGTGTCTAGAGACTGGGATAGGTTTAATAACTACCCAACCCTAACGCGTACCCTAACCCTAAACCCTACCCTAACCCTAACACGTACCCTAATCCTAACCCATACCCTAAACCGAGCCCTAACCCTAACACTAACCCTAACCCTAACCCTAACCCATACCCTACACCATACACGAACCAGTCCCCGAACCCATACCCTAAGCCGTACCCTAAGCCTAACCCTCAGCCTAACCCTAACCCTAGGCTACCCTTGACTGCTTCTGCCTCCAATAGATTTCCTAAGCACTAGTGTTTTAAGGAACAGATTAAAAAGAGACTCCTAATGTGATTTCTTTATAATGGGTGTGTTCCTTATCTTATCCTAGTGTCTAAGCTCTTCTCCATGGCTGGAGCCTCAAATAATATTCCTTTACGTGCTAAGGGGTATCTAGAGACTGAGATAGGTTTAATAACTTCCCTAACCCTAACGCGTACCCTAACCCTAACTCCTACCCTAACCCTAACACGTAACCTAATCCTAACCCGAACCCTAAACCGAGCCCTAACCCTAACACTAACCCTAACCCTAACCCTAACCCAAACCCTACGCCGTACCCGAACCCCTCCCCGAACCCGTACCCTAAGCCGTACCCTAAGCCTAACCGTAAGCCTAACCCTAACCCTAGGCTACCCTTGACTGCTTCTGCCTCCAATAGATTTCCTAAACACTAGTGTTTTAAGGAACAGCTTAAAAAGAGAATCCTAATGTGATTTCTTTATAATGGGTGTGTTCCTTATCTTATCCTAGTGTCTAAACTCTTCTCCATGGCCTGAACCCAAATAATATTCCTTTACGTGTTAAGGGGTATCTAGAGAGTGGGATAGGTTTAATAACTACCCTACCCCTAACGCGTACCCTAACCCTAACCCCTACCCTAACCCTAACACGTACCCTAAACCTAACCCGTACCCTAAACCGAGCCCTAACCCTAACACTAACCCATACCCTACACCATACACGAACCCGTCCCCGAACCCATACCCTAAGCCGTACCCTAAGCCTAACCCTCAGCCTAACACTAACCCTAGGCTACCCTTGACTGCTTCTGCCTCCAATAGATTTCCTAAGCACTAGTGTTTTAAGGAACAGATTAAAAAGAGAATCCTAATGTTATTTCTTTATAATGGGTGTGTTCCTTATCTTATCCTAGTGTCTATGCTCTTCTCCATATCTGGCCACTCAAATAATATTCCTTTACGTGCTAAGGGGTATCTAGGGACTGGGATAGGTTTAATAACTACCCTAACCCTATCGCGTACCCTAACCCTAACTCCTACCCTAACCCTAACACGTACCCTAATGCTAACACGTACCCTAAACCGAGCCCTAACCCTAACACTAACCCTAACCCTAACCCTAACCCAAACCCTACGCCGTACCCGAACCCCTCAACGAACCCGTACCCTAAGCCGTACCCTAAGCCTAACCGTAAGCCTAACCCTAACCCTAGGCTACCCTTGAATGCTTTTGCCTCCAATAGATTTACTAAACACTAGTGTTTTAAGGAACAGCTTAAAAAGAGAATCCTAATGTGATTTCTTTATAATGGGTGTGTTCCTTATCTTATCCTAGTGTCTAAACTCTTCTCCATGGCTGGAGCCTCAAATAATATTCCTTTACGTGTTAAGGGGTATCTAGAGACTGAGATAGGTTTAATAACTTCCCTAACCCTAACGCGTACCCTAACCATAACTCCTACCCTAACCCTAACACGTACCCTAATCCTAACCCGAACCCTAAACCGAGCCCTAACCCTAACACTAACCCTAACCCTAACCCTAACCCAAACCCTACGCCGTACCCGAACCCCTCACCGAACCCGTACCCTAAGCCGTACCCTAAGCCTAACCGTAAGCCTAACCCTAACCCTAGGCTACCCTTGACTGCTTCTGCCTCCAATAGATTTCCTAAACACTAGTGTTTTAAGGAACAGCTTAAAAAGAGAATCCTAATGTGATTTCTTTATAATGGGTGTGTTCCTTATCTTATCCTAGTGTCTAAACTCTTCTCCATGGCTGGACACCAAATAATATTCCTTTACGTGTTAAGGGGTATGTAGAGAGTGGGATAGGTTTAATAACTACCCTACCCCTAAAGCGTACCCTAACGCTGACCCCTACCCTAACCCTAACACGTACCCTAATCCTAACCCGTACCCTAAACCGAGCCCTAACCCTAACACTAACCCTAACCCTAACACTAACCCATACCCTACACCATACACGAACCCGTCCCCGAACCCATACCCTAAGCCGTACCCTAAGCCTAACCCTCAGCCTAACCCTAACCCTAGGCTACCCTTGACTGCTTCTGCCTCCAATAGATTTCCTAAGCACTAGTGTTTTAAGGAACAGCTTAAAAAGGGAATCCTAATGTGATTTCTTTATAATGGAGGTGTTCCTAATCTTATCCTAGTGTCTAAGCTCTTCTCCAGGGCTGGACCCTCAAATAATATTCCTTTACGTGCTAAGGGGTATCTAGGGACTGGGATAGGTTTAATAACTACCCTAACCCTATCGCGTACCCTAACCCTAACTCCTACCCTAACCCTAACACGTACCCTAATCCTAACACGTACCCTAAACCGAGCTCTAACCCTAACACTAACCATAACCCTAACCCTAACCCATACCCTACGCCGTACCCGAACCCCTTCCCGAACCCGTACCCTAAGCCGTACCCTAAGCCTAACCCTAAGCCTAACCCTAACCCTAGGCTACCCTTGAGTGCTTCTGCCTCCAATAGATTTCCTAAGCACTAGTGTTTTAAGGAACAGATTAAAAAGAGAATCCTAATGTGATTTCTTTATAATGGGTGTGTTCCTTATCTTATCCTAGTGTCTAAACTCTTCTCCATGGCTGGACCCCAAATAATATTCCTTTACGTGTTAAGGGGTATCTAGAGAGTGGGATAGGTTTAATAACTACCCTACCCCTAACGCGTACCCTAACCCTGACCCCTACCCTAACCCTAACACGTACCCTAATCCTAACCCGTACCCTAAACCGAGCCCTAACCCTAACACTAACCCTAACTCTAACCCTAACCCATACCCTACGCCGTACCCGAACCCCTCCCCGAACCCGTACCCTAAGCCGTACCCTAAGCTTAACCCTAAGCCTAACCCTAACCCTAGGCTACCCTTGACTGCTTCTGCCTCCAATAGATTTCCTAAGCACTAGTGTTTTAAGGAACAGATTAAAAAGAGAATCCTAATGTAATTTCTTTATAATGGGTGTGTTCCTTATCTTATCCTAGTGTCTAAGCTCTTCTCCATGGCTGGCCACTCAAATAATATTCCTTTACGTGCTAAGGGGTATCTAGAGACTGGGATAGGTTTAATAACTACCCTAACCCTAACGCGTACACTAACCCTAACTCCTAACCTAACCCTAACACGTACCCTAATCCTAACACGTACCCTAAACCGAGCCCTAACCCTAACACTAACCCTAACCCTAACCCTAACCCATACCCTACACCATACACGAACCCGTCCCCGAACCCAAACCCTAAGCCGTACCCTAAGCCTAACCCTCAGCCTAACCCTAACCCTAGGCTACCCTTGACTGCTTCTGCCTCCAATAGATTTCCTAAGCACTAGTGTTTTAAGGAACAGCTTAAAAAGAGAATCCTAATGTGATTTCTTTATAATGGGTGTGTTCCTTATCTTATCCTAGTGTCTAAGCTCTTCTCCATGGCTGGACCCTCAAATAATATTCCTTTACGTGCTAAGGGGTATCTAGAGACTTGGATAGCTTCAATAACTACCCAACCCTAACGCGTACCCTAACCCTAACCCCTACCCTAACACTAACACGTACCCTAATCCTAACCCGTACCCTAAATCGAGCCCTAACCCTAACACTAACCCTAACCCTAACCCATACCCTACGCCGTACCCGAACCCCTCCCCGAACCCGTACCCTAAGCCGTACCCTAAGCCTAACCCTAAGCCTAACCCTAACCCTAGGCTACCCTTGACTGCTTCTGCCTCCAATAGATTTCCTAAGCACAAGTGTTTTAAGGAACAGCTTAAAAAGAGAATCCTAATGTGATTTCTTTATAATGGGTGTGTTCCTTGTCTTATCCTAGTGTCTAAGCTCTTCTCCATGGCTGGACCCTCAAATAATATTCCTTTACGTGCTAAGGGGGATCTAGGGACTGGGATAGGTTTAATAACTTCACTAACCCTAACGCGTACCCTAACCCTAACTCCTACCCTAACCCTAACACGTACCCTAATCCTAACCCGAACCCTAAACTGAGCCCTAACCCTAACACTAACCCTAACCCTAACCCTAACCCAAACCCTACGCCGTACCCGAACCCCTCACCGAACCCGTACCCTAAGCCGTACCCTAAGCCTAACCTTAAGCCTAACCCTAACCCTAGGCTACCCTTGACTGCTTCTGCCTCCAATAGATTTCCTAAACACTAGTGTTTTAAGGAACAGCTTAAAAAGAGAATCCTAATGTGATTTCTTTATAATGGGTGTGTTCCTTATCTTATCCTAGTGTCTAAACTCTTCTCCATGGCTGGACACCAAATAATATTCCTTTACGTGTTAAGGGGTATCTAGAGAGTGGGATAGGTTTAATAACTACCCTACCCCTAAAGCGTACTCTAACCCTGACCCCTACCCTAACCCTAACACGTACCCTAATCCAAACCCGTACGCTAAACCGAGCCCTAACCCTAACACTAACCCTAACCCTAACACTAACCCATACCCTACACCATACACGAACCCGTCCCCGAACCCATACCCTAAGCCGTACCCTAAGCCTAACCCTCAGCCTGACCCTAACCCTAGGCTACCCTTGACTGCTTCTGCCTCCAATAGATTTCCTAAGCACTAGTGTTTTAAGGAACAGCTTAAAAAGAGAATTCTAATGTGATTTCTTTATAATGGGGGTGTTCCTAATCTTATCCTAGTGTCTAAGCTCTTCTCCAGGGCTGGACCCTCAAATAATATTCCTTTACGTGCTAAGGCGTATCTAGGGACTGGGATAGGTTTAATAACTACCCTAACCCTATCGCGTACCCTAACCCTAACTCCTACCCTAACCCTAACACGTACCCTAATCCTAACACGTACCCTAAACCGAGCTCTAACCCTAACACTAACCCTAACCCTAACCCTAACCCATACCCTACGCCGTACCCGAACCCCTCCCCGAACCCGTACCCTAAGCCGTACCCTAAGCCTAACCCTAAGCCTAACCCTAACCCTAGGCTACCCTTGAGTGCTTCTGCCTCCAATAGATTTCCTAAGCACTAGTGTTTTAAGGAACAGATTAAAAAGAGAATCCTAATGTGATTTCTTTATAATGGGTGTGTTCCTTATCTTATCCTAATGTCTAAACTCTTTTCCATGGCTGGACCCCCAAATAATATTCCTTTACGTGTTAAGGGGTATCTAGAGAGTGGGATAGGTTTAATAACTACACTACCCTTAACGCGTACCCTAACCCTAACCCCTACCCTAAACCTAACACGTACCCTAATCCTAACCCGTACCCTAAACCGAGCCCTAACCCTAACACTAACCCTAACACTAACCCTAACCCATACCCTACACCATAAACGAACCCGTCCCCGAACCCAAACCCTAAGCCGTACCCTAAGCCTAACCCTCAGCCTAACCCTAACCCTAGGCTACCCTTGACTGCTTCTGCCTCCAATAGATTTCCTAAGCACTAGTGTTTTAAGGAACAGATTAAAAAGAGACTCCTAATGTGATTTCTTTATAATGGGTGTGTTCCTTATCTTATCCTAGTGTCTAAGCTCTTCTCCATGGCTGGAGCCTCAAATAATATTCCTTTACGTGCTAAGGGGTATCTACAGACTGAGATAGGTTTAATAACTTCCGTAACCCTAACGCGTACCCTAACCCTAACTCCTACCCTAACCCTAACACGTACCCTAATCCTAACCCGAACCCTAAACCGAGCCCTAACCCTAACACTAACCCTAACCCTAACCCTAACCCAAACCCTACGCCGTACCCGAACCCCTCACCGAACCCGTACCCTAAGCCGTACCCTATGCCTAACCGTAAGCCTAACCCTAACCCTAGGCTACCCTTGACTGCTTCTGCCTCCAATAGATTTCCTAAACACTAGTGTTTTAAGGAACAGCTTAAAAAGAGAATCCTAATGTGATTTCTTTATAATGGGTGTGTTCCTTATCTTATCCTAGTGTCTAAACACTTCTCCATGGCTGGACCCCAAATAATATTCCTTTACGTGTTAAGGGGTATCTAGAGAGTGGGATAGGTTTAATAACTACCCTACCCCTAACGCGTACCCTACCCCTGACCCCTACCCTAACCCTAACACGTACCCTAATCCTAACCCGTACCCTAAACCGAGCCCTAACCCTAACACTAACCCTAACTCTAACCCTAACCCATACCCTACGCCATACCCGAACCCCTCCCCGAACCCGTACCCTAATCCGTACCCTAAGCCTAACCCTAAGCCTAACCCTAACCCTAGGCTACCCTTGACTGCTTCTGCCTCCAATAGATTTCCTAAGCACTAGTGTTTTAAGGAACAGATTAAAAAGAGAATCCTAATGTAATTTCTTTATAATGGGTGTGTTCCTTATCTTATCCTAGTGTCTAAGCTCTTCTCCATGGCTGGACCCTCAAATAATATTCCTTTACGTGCTAAGGGGTATCTAGAGACTGGGATAGCTTCAATAACTACCCAACCCTAACGCGTACCCTAACCCTAACCCCTACCCTAACACTAACACGTACCCTAATCCTAACCCGTACCCTAAATCGAGCCCTAACCCTAACACTAACCCTAACCCTAACCCATACCCTACGCCGTACCCGAACCCCTCCCCGAACCCGTACCCTAAGCCGTACCCTAAGCCTAACCCTAAGCCTAACCCTAACCCTAGGCTACCCTTGACTGCTTCTGCCTCCAATAGATTTCCTAAGCACTAGTGTTTTAAGGAACAGATTAAAAAGAGACTCCTAATGTGATTTCTTTATAATGGGTGTGTTCCTTATCTTATCCTAGTGTCTAAGCTCTTCTCCATGGCTGGAGCCTCAAATAATATTCCTTTACGTGCTAAGGGGTATCTAGAGACTGAGATAGGTTTAATAACTTCCCTAACCCTAACGCGTACCCTAACCATAACTCCTACCCTAACCCTAACACGTACCCTAATCCTAACCCGAACCCTAAACCGAGCCCTAACCCTAACACTAACCCTAACCCTAACCCTAACCCAAACCCTACGCCGTACCCGAACCCCTCACCGAACCCGTACCCTAAGCCGTACCCTAAGCCTAACCGTAAGCCTAACCCTAACCCTAGGCTACCCTTGACTGCTTCTGCCTCCAATAGATTTCCTAAACACTAGTGTTTTAAGGAACAGCTTAAAAAGAGAATCCTAATGTGATTTCTTTATAATGGGTGTGTTCCTTATCTTATCCTAGTGTCTAAACTCTTCTCCATGGCTGGACACCAAATAATATTCCTTTACGTGTTAAGGGGTATGTAGAGAGTGGGATAGGTTTAATAACTACCCTACCCCTAAAGCGTACCCTAACGCTGACCCCTACCCTAACCCTAACACGTACCCTAATCCTAACCCGTACCCTAAACCGAGCCCTAACCCTAACACTAACCCTAACCCTAACACTAACCCATACCCTACACCATACACGAACCCGTCCCCGAACCCATACCCTAAGCCGTACCCTAAGCCTAACCCTCAGCCTAACCCTAACCCTAGGCTACCCTTGACTGCTTCTGCCTCCAATAGATTTCCTAAGCACTAGTGTTTTAAGGAACAGCTTAAAAAGGGAATCCTAATGTGATTTCTTTATAATGGAGGTGTTCCTAATCTTATCCTAGTGTCTAAGCTCTTCTCCAGGGCTGGACCCTCAAATAATATTCCTTTACGTGCTAAGGGGTATCTAGGGACTGGGATAGGTTTAATAACTACCCTAACCCTATCGCGTACCCTAACCCTAACTCCTACCCTAACCCTAACACGTACCCTAATCCTAACACGTACCCTAAACCGAGCTCTAACCCTAACACTAACCATAACCCTAACCCTAACCCATACCCTACGCCGTACCCGAACCCCTTCCCGAACCCGTACCCTAAGCCGTACCCTAAGCCTAACCCTAAGCCTAACCCTAACCCTAGGCTACCCTTGAGTGCTTCTGCCTCCAATAGATTTCCTAAGCACTAGTGTTTTAAGGAACAGATTAAAAAGAGAATCCTAATGTGATTTCTTTATAATGGGTGTGTTCCTTATCTTATCCTAGTGTCTAAACTCTTCTCCATGGCTGGACCCCAAATAATATTCCTTTACGTGTTAAGGGGTATCTAGAGAGTGGGATAGGTTTAATAACTACCCTACCCCTAACGCGTACCCTAACCCTGACCCCTACCCTAACCCTAACACGTACCCTAATCCTAACCCGTACCCTAAACCGAGCCCTAACCCTAACACTAACCCTAACTCTAACCCTAACCCATACCCTACGCCGTACCCGAACCCCTCCCCGAACCCGTACCCTAAGCCGTACCCTAAGCTTAACCCTAAGCCTAACCCTAACCCTAGGCTACCCTTGACTGCTTCTGCCTCCAATAGATTTCCTAAGCACTAGTGTTTTAAGGAACAGATTAAAAAGAGAATCCTAATGTAATTTCTTTATAATGGGTGTGTTCCTTATCTTATCCTAGTGTCTAAGCTCTTCTCCATGGCTGGCCACTCAAATAATATTCCTTTACGTGCTAAGGGGTATCTAGAGACTGGGATAGGTTTAATAACTACCCTAACCCTAACGCGTACACTAACCCTAACTCCTAACCTAACCCTAACACGTACCCTAATCCTAACACGTACCCTAAACCGAGCCCTAACCCTAACACTAACCCTAACCCTAACCCTAACCCATACCCTACACCATACACGAACCCGTCCCCGAACCCAAACCCTAAGCCGTACCCTAAGCCTAACCCTCAGCCTAACCCTAACCCTAGGCTACCCTTGACTGCTTCTGCCTCCAATAGATTTCCTAAGCACTAGTGTTTTAAGGAACAGCTTAAAAAGAGAATCCTAATGTGATTTCTTTATAATGGGTGTGTTCCTTATCTTATCCTAGTGTCTAAGCTCTTCTCCATGGCTGGACCCTCAAATAATATTCCTTTACGTGCTAAGGGGTATCTAGAGACTTGGATAGCTTCAATAACTACCCAACCCTAACGCGTACCCTAACCCTAACCCCTACCCTAACACTAACACGTACCCTAATCCTAACCCGTACCCTAAATCGAGCCCTAACCCTAACACTAACCCTAACCCTAACCCATACCCTACGCCGTACCCGAACCCCTCCCCGAACCCGTACCCTAAGCCGTACCCTAAGCCTAACCCTAAGCCTAACCCTAACCCTAGGCTACCCTTGACTGCTTCTGCCTCCAATAGATTTCCTAAGCACAAGTGTTTTAAGGAACAGCTTAAAAAGAGAATCCTAATGTGATTTCTTTATAATGGGTGTGTTCCTTGTCTTATCCTAGTGTCTAAGCTCTTCTCCATGGCTGGACCCTCAAATAATATTCCTTTACGTGCTAAGGGGGATCTAGGGACTGGGATAGGTTTAATAACTTCACTAACCCTAACGCGTACCCTAACCCTAACTCCTACCCTAACCCTAACACGTACCCTAATCCTAACCCGAACCCTAAACTGAGCCCTAACCCTAACACTAACCCTAACCCTAACCCTAACCCAAACCCTACGCCGTACCCGAACCCCTCACCGAACCCGTACCCTAAGCCGTACCCTAAGCCTAACCTTAAGCCTAACCCTAACCCTAGGCTACCCTTGACTGCTTCTGCCTCCAATAGATTTCCTAAACACTAGTGTTTTAAGGAACAGCTTAAAAAGAGAATCCTAATGTGATTTCTTTATAATGGGTGTGTTCCTTATCTTATCCTAGTGTCTAAACTCTTCTCCATGGCTGGACACCAAATAATATTCCTTTACGTGTTAAGGGGTATCTAGAGAGTGGGATAGGTTTAATAACTACCCTACCCCTAAAGCGTACTCTAACCCTGACCCCTACCCTAACCCTAACACGTACCCTAATCCAAACCCGTACGCTAAACCGAGCCCTAACCCTAACACTAACCCTAACCCTAACACTAACCCATACCCTACACCATACACGAACCCGTCCCCGAACCCATACCCTAAGCCGTACCCTAAGCCTAACCCTCAGCCTGACCCTAACCCTAGGCTACCCTTGACTGCTTCTGCCTCCAATAGATTTCCTAAGCACTAGTGTTTTAAGGAACAGCTTAAAAAGAGAATTCTAATGTGATTTCTTTATAATGGGGGTGTTCCTAATCTTATCCTAGTGTCTAAGCTCTTCTCCAGGGCTGGACCCTCAAATAATATTCCTTTACGTGCTAAGGCGTATCTAGGGACTGGGATAGGTTTAATAACTACCCTAACCCTATCGCGTACCCTAACCCTAACTCCTACCCTAACCCTAACACGTACCCTAATCCTAACACGTACCCTAAACCGAGCTCTAACCCTAACACTAACCCTAACCCTAACCCTAACCCATACCCTACGCCGTACCCGAACCCCTCCCCGAACCCGTACCCTAAGCCGTACCCTAAGCCTAACCCTAAGCCTAACCCTAACCCTAGGCTACCCTTGAGTGCTTCTGCCTCCAATAGATTTCCTAAGCACTAGTGTTTTAAGGAACAGATTAAAAAGAGAATCCTAATGTGATTTCTTTATAATGGGTGTGTTCCTTATCTTATCCTAATGTCTAAACTCTTTTCCATGGCTGGACCCCCAAATAATATTCCTTTACGTGTTAAGGGGTATCTAGAGAGTGGGATAGGTTTAATAACTACACTACCCTTAACGCGTACCCTAACCCTAACCCCTACCCTAAACCTAACACGTACCCTAATCCTAACCCGTACCCTAAACCGAGCCCTAACCCTAACACTAACCCTAACACTAACCCTAACCCATACCCTACACCATAAACGAACCCGTCCCCGAACCCAAACCCTAAGCCGTACCCTAAGCCTAACCCTCAGCCTAACCCTAACCCTAGGCTACCCTTGACTGCTTCTGCCTCCAATAGATTTCCTAAGCACTAGTGTTTTAAGGAACAGATTAAAAAGAGACTCCTAATGTGATTTCTTTATAATGGGTGTGTTCCTTATCTTATCCTAGTGTCTAAGCTCTTCTCCATGGCTGGAGCCTCAAATAATATTCCTTTACGTGCTAAGGGGTATCTACAGACTGAGATAGGTTTAATAACTTCCGTAACCCTAACGCGTACCCTAACCCTAACTCCTACCCTAACCCTAACACGTACCCTAATCCTAACCCGAACCCTAAACCGAGCCCTAACCCTAACACTAACCCTAACCCTAACCCTAACCCAAACCCTACGCCGTACCCGAACCCCTCACCGAACCCGTACCCTAAGCCGTACCCTATGCCTAACCGTAAGCCTAACCCTAACCCTAGGCTACCCTTGACTGCTTCTGCCTCCAATAGATTTCCTAAACACTAGTGTTTTAAGGAACAGCTTAAAAAGAGAATCCTAATGTGATTTCTTTATAATGGGTGTGTTCCTTATCTTATCCTAGTGTCTAAACACTTCTCCATGGCTGGACCCCAAATAATATTCCTTTACGTGTTAAGGGGTATCTAGAGAGTGGGATAGGTTTAATAACTACCCTACCCCTAACGCGTACCCTACCCCTGACCCCTACCCTAACCCTAACACGTACCCTAATCCTAACCCGTACCCTAAACCGAGCCCTAACCCTAACACTAACCCTAACTCTAACCCTAACCCATACCCTACGCCATACCCGAACCCCTCCCCGAACCCGTACCCTAATCCGTACCCTAAGCCTAACCCTAAGCCTAACCCTAACCCTAGGCTACCCTTGACTGCTTCTGCCTCCAATAGATTTCCTAAGCACTAGTGTTTTAAGGAACAGATTAAAAAGAGAATCCTAATGTAATTTCTTTATAATGGGTGTGTTCCTTATCTTATCCTAGTGTCTAAGCTCTTCTCCATGGCTGGACCCTCAAATAATATTCCTTTACGTGCTAAGGGGTATCTAGAGACTGGGATAGCTTCAATAACTACCCAACCCTAACGCGTACCCTAACCCTAACCCCTACCCTAACACTAACACGTACCCTAATCCTAACCCGTACCCTAAATCGAGCCCTAACCCTAACACTAACCCTAACCCTAACCCATACCCTACGCCGTACCCGAACCCCTCCCCGAACCCGTACCCTAAGCCGTACCCTAAGCCTAACCCTAAGCCTAACCCTAACCCTAGGCTACCCTTGACTGCTTCTGCCTCCAATAGATTTCCTAAGCACTAGTGTTTTAAGGAACAGATTAAAAAGAGACTCCTAATGTGATTTCTTTATAATGGGTGTGTTCCTTATCTTATCCTAGTGTCTAAGCTCTTCTCCATGGCTGGAGCCTCAAATAATATTCCTTTACGTGCTAAGGGGTATCTAGAGACTGAGATAGGTTTAATAACTTCCCTAACCCTAACGCGTACCCTAACCATAACTCCTACCCTAACCCTAACACGTACCCTAATCCTAACCCGAACCCTAAACCGAGCCCTAACCCTAACACTAACCCTAACCCTAACCCTAACCCAAACCCTACGCCGTACCCGAACCCCTCACCGAACCCGTACCCTAAGCCGTACCCTAAGCCTAACCGTAAGCCTAACCCTAACCCTAGGCTACCCTTGACTGCTTCTGCCTCCAATAGATTTCCTAAACACTAGTGTTTTAAGGAACAGCTTAAAAAGAGAATCCTAATGTGATTTCTTTATAATGGGTGTGTTCCTTATCTTATCCTAGTGTCTAAACTCTTCTCCATGGCTGGACACCAAATAATATTCCTTTACGTGTTAAGGGGTATGTAGAGAGTGGGATAGGTTTAATAACTACCCTACCCCTAAAGCGTACCCTAACGCTGACCCCTACCCTAACCCTAACACGTACCCTAATCCTAACCCGTACCCTAAACCGAGCCCTAACCCTAACACTAACCCTAACCCTAACACTAACCCATACCCTACACCATACACGAACCCGTCCCCGAACCCATACCCTAAGCCGTACCCTAAGCCTAACCCTCAGCCTAACCCTAACCCTAGGCTACCCTTGACTGCTTCTGCCTCCAATAGATTTCCTAAGCACTAGTGTTTTAAGGAACAGCTTAAAAAGGGAATCCTAATGTGATTTCTTTATAATGGAGGTGTTCCTAATCTTATCCTAGTGTCTAAGCTCTTCTCCAGGGCTGGACCCTCAAATAATATTCCTTTACGTGCTAAGGGGTATCTAGGGACTGGGATAGGTTTAATAACTACCCTAACCCTATCGCGTACCCTAACCCTAACTCCTACCCTAACCCTAACACGTACCCTAATCCTAACACGTACCCTAAACCGAGCTCTAACCCTAACACTAACCATAACCCTAACCCTAACCCATACCCTACGCCGTACCCGAACCCCTTCCCGAACCCGTACCCTAAGCCGTACCCTAAGCCTAACCCTAAGCCTAACCCTAACCCTAGGCTACCCTTGAGTGCTTCTGCCTCCAATAGATTTCCTAAGCACTAGTGTTTTAAGGAACAGATTAAAAAGAGAATCCTAATGTGATTTCTTTATAATGGGTGTGTTCCTTATCTTATCCTAATGTCTAAACTCTTTTACAATGCTGGACCCCCAAGTAATATTCCTTTACGTGTTAAGGGGTATCTAGAGAGTGGGATAGGTTTAATAACTACACTACCCCAAACGCGTACCCTAACCCTAACCCCTACCCTAACCCTAACACGTACCCTAATCCTAACCCGTACCCTAAACCGAGCCCTAACCCTAACACTAACCCTAACCCTAACCCTAACCCATACCCTACACCATAAACGAACCCGTCCCCGAACCCAAACCCTAAGCCGTACCCTAAGCCTAACCCTCAGCCTAACCCTAACCCTAGGCTACCCTTGACTGCTTCTGCCTCCAATAGATTTCCTAAGCACTAGTGTTTTAAGGAACAGATTAAAAAGAGACTCCTAATGTGATTTCTTTATAATGGGTGTGTTCCTTATCTTATCCTAGTGTCTAAGCTCTTCTCCATGGCTGGAGCCTCAAATAATATTCCTTTACGTGCTAAGGGGTATCTACAGACTGAGATAGGTTTAATAACTTCCCTAACCCTAACGCGTACCCTAACCCTAACTCCTACCCTAACCCTAACACGTACCCTAATCCTAACCCGAACCCTAAACCGAGCCCTAACCCTAACACTAACCCTAACCCTAACCCTAACCCAAACCCTACGCCGTACCCGAACCCCTCACCGAACCCGTACCCTAAGCCGTACCCTATGCCTAACCGTAAGCCTAACCCTAACCCTAGGCTACCCTTGACTGCTTCTGCCTCCAATAGATTTCCTAAACACTAGTGTTTTAAGGAACAGCTTAAAAAGAGAATCCTAATGTGATTTCTTTATAATGGGTGTGTTCCTTATCTTATCCTAGTGTCTAAACACTTCTCCATGGCTGGACCCCAAATAATATTCCTTTACGTGTTAAGGGGTATCTAGAGAGTGGGATAGGTTTAATAACTACCCTACCCCTAACGCGTACCCTACCCCTGACCCCTACCCTAACCCTAACACGTACCCTAATCCTAACCCGTACCCTAAACCGAGCCCTAACCCTAACACTAACCCTAACTCTAACCCTAACCCATACCCTACGCCATACCCGAACCCCTCCCCGAACCCGTACCCTAATCCGTACCCTAAGCCTAACCCTAAGCCTAACCCTAACCCTAGGCTACCCTTGACTGCTTCTGCCTCCAATAGATTTCCTAAGCACTAGTGTTTTAAGGAACAGATTAAAAAGAGAATCCTAATGTAATTTCTTTATAATGGGTGTGTTCCTTATCTTATCCTAGTGTCTAAGCTCTTCTCCATGGCTGGACCCTCAAATAATATTCCTTTACGTGCTAAGGGGTATCTAGAGACTGGGATAGCTTCAATAACTACCCAACCCTAACGCGTACCCTAACCCTAACCCCTACCCTAACACTAACACGTACCCTAATCCTAACCCGTACCCTAAATCGAGCCCTAACCCTAACACTAACCCTAACCCTAACCCATACCCTACGCCGTACCCGAACCCCTCCCCGAACCCGTACCCTAAGCCGTACCCTAAGCCTAACCCTAAGCCTAACCCTAACCCTAGGCTACCCTTGACTGCTTCTGCCTCCAATAGATTTCCTAAGCACTAGTGTTTTAAGGAACAGATTAAAAAGAGACTCCTAATGTGATTTCTTTATAATGGGTGTGTTCCTTATCTTATCCTAGTGTCTAAGCTCTTCTCCATGGCTGGAGCCTCAAATAATATTCCTTTACGTGCTAAGGGGTATCTAGAGACTGAGATAGGTTTAATAACTTCCCTAACCCTAACGCGTACCCTAACCATAACTCCTACCCTAACCCTAACACGTACCCTAATCCTAACCCGAACCCTAAACCGAGCCCTAACCCTAACACTAACCCTAACCCTAACCCTAACCCAAACCCTACGCCGTACCCGAACCCCTCACCGAACCCGTACCCTAAGCCGTACCCTAAGCCTAACCGTAAGCCTAACCCTAACCCTAGGCTACCCTTGACTGCTTCTGCCTCCAATAGATTTCCTAAACACTAGTGTTTTAAGGAACAGCTTAAAAAGAGAATCCTAATGTGATTTCTTTATAATGGGTGTGTTCCTTATCTTATCCTAGTGTCTAAACTCTTCTCCATGGCTGGACACCAAATAATATTCCTTTACGTGTTAAGGGGTATGTAGAGAGTGGGATAGGTTTAATAACTACCCTACCCCTAAAGCGTACCCTAACGCTGACCCCTACCCTAACCCTAACACGTACCCTAATCCTAACCCGTACCCTAAACCGAGCCCTAACCCTAACACTAACCCTAACCCTAACACTAACCCATACCCTACACCATACACGAACCCGTCCCCGAACCCATACCCTAAGCCGTACCCTAAGCCTAACCCTCAGCCTAACCCTAACCCTAGGCTACCCTTGACTGCTTCTGCCTCCAATAGATTTCCTAAGCACTAGTGTTTTAAGGAACAGCTTAAAAAGGGAATCCTAATGTGATTTCTTTATAATGGAGGTGTTCCTAATCTTATCCTAGTGTCTAAGCTCTTCTCCAGGGCTGGACCCTCAAATAATATTCCTTTACGTGCTAAGGGGTATCTAGGGACTGGGATAGGTTTAATAACTACCCTAACCCTATCGCGTACCCTAACCCTAACTCCTACCCTAACCCTAACACGTACCCTAATCCTAACACGTACCCTAAACCGAGCTCTAACCCTAACACTAACCATAACCCTAACCCTAACCCATACCCTACGCCGTACCCGAACCCCTTCCCGAACCCGTACCCTAAGCCGTACCCTAAGCCTAACCCTAAGCCTAACCCTAACCCTAGGCTACCCTTGAGTGCTTCTGCCTCCAATAGATTTCCTAAGCACTAGTGTTTTAAGGAACAGATTAAAAAGAGAATCCTAATGTGATTTCTTTATAATGGGTGTGTTCCTTATCTTATCCTAATGTCTAAACTCTTTTACATGGCTGGACCCCCAAGTAATATTCCTTTACGTGTTAAGGGGTATCTAGAGAGTGGGATAGGTTTAATAACTACACTACCCCAAACGCGTACCCTAACCCTAACCCCTACCCTAACCCTAACACGTACCCTAATCCTAACCCGTACCCTAAACCGAGCCCTAACCCTAACACTAACCCTAACCCTAACCCTAACCCATACCCTACACCATAAACGAACCCGTCCCCGAACCCAAACCCTAAGCCGTACCCTAAGCCTAACCCTCAGCCTAACCCTAACCCTAGGCTACCCTTGACTGCTTCTGCCTCCAATAGATTTCCTAAGCACTAGTGTTTTAAGGAACAGATTAAAAAGAGACTCCTAATGTGATTTCTTTATAATGGGTGTGTTCCTTATCTTATCCTAGTGTCTAAGCTCTTCTCCATGGCTGGAGCCTCAAATAATATTCCTTTACGTGCTAAGGGGTATCTACAGACTGAGATAGGTTTAATAACTTCCCTAACCCTAACGCGTACCCTAACCCTAACTCCTACCCTAACCCTAACACGTACCCTAATCCTATCCCGAACCCTAAACCGAGCCCTAACCCTAACACTAACCCTAACCCTAACCCTAACCCAAACCCTACGCCGTACCCGAACCCCTCACCGAACCCGTACCCTAAGCCGTACCCTAAGCCTAACCGTAAGCCTAACCCTAACCCTAGGCTACCCTTGACTGCTTCTGCCTCCAATAGATTTCCTAAACACTAGTGTTTTAAGGAACAGCTTAAAAAGAGAATCCTAATGTGATTTCTTTATAATGGGTGTGTTCCTTATCTTATCCTAGTGTCTAAACTCTTCTCCATGGCTGGACCCCAAATAATATTCCTTTACGTGTTACGGGGTATCTAGAGAGTGGGATAGGTTTAATAACTACCCTACCCCTAACGCGTACCCTAACCCTGACCCCTACCCTAACCCTAACACGTACCCTAATCCTAACCCGTACCCTAAACCGAGCCCTAACCCTAACACTAACCCTAACTCTAACCCTAACCCATACCCTACGCCGTACCCGAACCCCTCCCCGAACCCGTACCCTAAGCCGTACCCTAAGCCTAACCCTAAGCCTAACCCTAACCCTAGGCTACCCTTGACTGCTTCTGCCTCCAATAGATTTCCTAAGCACTAGTGTTTTAAGGAACAGATTAAAAAGAGAATCCTAATGTGATTTCTTTATAATGGGTGTGTTCCTTATCTTATCCTAGTGTCTAAACTCTTCTCCATGGCTGGACCCCCAAATAATATTCCTTTACGTGTTAAGGGGTATCTAGAGAGTGGGATAGGTTTAATAACTAACCTACCCCTAACGCGTACCCTAACCCTAACCCCTACCCTAACCCTAACACGTACCCTAAACCTAACCCGTACCCTAAACCGAGCCCTAACCCTAACACTAACCCTAACACTAACCCTAACCCATACCCTACACCATAAACGAACCCGTCCCCGAACCCAAACCCTAAGCCGTACCCTAAGCGTAACCCTCAGCCTAACCGTAACCCTAGGCTACACTTGACTGCTTCTGCCTCCAATAGATTTCCTAAACACTAGTGTTTTAAGGAACAGATTAAAAAGAGAATCCTAATGTGATTTCTTTATAATGTGTGTGTTCCTTATCTTATACTAGTGTCTAAGCTCTTCTCCATGGCTGGACCCTCAAATAATATTCCTTTACGTGCTAAGGGTTATCTAGAGACTGGGATAGGTTTAATAACTACCCAACCCTAACGCGTACCCTAACCCTAACCCCTACCCTAACCCTAACACGTACCCTAATCCTAACCCGTACCCTAAACCGAGCCCTAACCCTATCACTAACCCTAACCCTAACCCTAAACCATACCCTACACCATACACGAACCCGTCCCCGAACCCATACCCTAAACCGTACCCTAAGCCTAACCCTCAGCCTAACCCTAACCCTAGGCTACCCTTGACTGCTTCTGCCTCCAATAGATTTCCTAAGCACTAGTGTTTTAAGGAACAGATTAAAAAGAGACTCCTAATGTGATTTCTTTATAATGGGTGTGTTCCTTATCTTATCCTAGTGTCTAAGCTCTTCTCCATGGCTGGAGCCTCAAATAATATTCCTTTACGTGCTAAGGGGTATCTAGAGACTGAGATAGGTTTAATAACTTCCCTAACCCTAACGCGTACCCTAACCCTAACTCCTACCCTAACCCTAACACGTACCCTAATCCTAACCTGAACCCTAAACTGAGCCCTAACCCTAACACTAACCCTAACCCTAACCCTAACCCAAACCCTACGCCGTACCCGAACCCCTCACCGAACCCGTACCCTAAGCCGTACCCTAAGCCTAACCGTAAGCCTAACCCTAACCCTAGGCTACCCTTGACTGCTTCTGCCTCCAATAGATTTCCTAAACACTAGTGTTTTAAGGAACAGCTTAAAAAGAGAATCCTAATGTGATTTCTTTATAATGGGTGTGTTCCTTATCTTATCCTAGTGTCTAAACTCTTCTCCATGGCTGGACACCAAATAATATTCCTTTACGTGTTAAAGGGTACCTAGAGAGTGGGATAGGTTTAATAACTACCCTACCCCTAAAGCGTACCCTAACCCTGACCCCTACCCTAACCCTAACACGTACCATAATCCTAACCCGTACCCTAAACCGAGCCCTAACCCTAACACTAACCCTAACCCTAACACTAACCCATACCCTACACCATACACGAACCCGTCCCCGAACCCATACCCTAAGCCGTACCCTAAGCCTAACCCTCAGCCTAACCCTAACCCTAGGCTACCCTTGACTGCTTCTGCCTCCAATAGATTTCCTAAGCACTAGTGTTTTAAGGAACAGCTTAAAAAGAGAATCCTAATGTGATTTCTTTATAATGGGGGTGTTTCTAATCTTATCCTAGTGTCTAAGCTCTTCTCCAGGGCTGGACCCTCAAATAATATTCCTTTACGTGCTAAGGGGTATCTAGGGACTGGGATAGGTTTAATAACTACACTAACCCTATCGCGTACCCTAACCCTAACTCCTACCCTAACCCTAACACGTACCCTAATCCTAACACGTACCCTAAACCGAGCTCTAACCCTAACACTAACCCTAACCCTAACCCTAACCCATACCCAACGCCGTACCCGAACCCCTCCCCAAACCCGTACCCTAAGCCGTACCCTAAGCCTAACCCTAAGCCTAACCCTAACCCTAGGCTACCCTTGAGTGCTTCTGCCTCCAATAGATTTCCTAAGCACTAGTGTTTTAAGGAACAGATTAAAAAGAGAATCCTAATGTGATTTCTTTATAATGGGAGTGTTCCTTATCTTATCCTAGTGTCTAAACTCTTCTCCATGGCTGGACCCCAAATAATATTCCTTTACGTGTTAAGGGGTATCTAGAGAGTGGGATAGGTTTAATAACTACCCTACCCCTAACGCGTACCCTAACCCTGACCCCTACCCTAACCCTAACACGTACCCTAATCCTAACCCGTACCCTAAACCGAGCCCTAACCCTAACACTAACCCTAACTCTAACCCTAACCCATACCCTACACCATAAACGAACCCGTCCCCGAACCCAAACCCTAAGCCGTACCCTAAGCCTAACCCTCAGCCTAACACTAACCCTAGGCTACCCTTGACTGCTTCTGCCTCCAATAGATTTCCTAAGCACTAGTGTTTTAAGGAACAGATTAAAAAGAGAATCCTAATGTGATTTCTTTATAATGAGTGTGTTCCTTATCTTATCCTAGTGTCTAAGCTCTTCTCCATGGCTGGCCACTCAAATAATATTCCTTTACGTGCTAAGGGGTATCTAGAGACTGGGATAGGTTTAATAACTACCCTAACCCTAACGCGTACCCTAACCCTAACTCCTAACCTAACCCTAACACGTACCCTAATCCTAACACGGACCCTAAACCGAGCCCTAATCCTAACCCTAACCCTAACCCATACCCTACTCCGTACCCGAACCCCTCCCCGAATCCGTACCCTAAGCCGTACCCTAAGCCTAACCCTCAGCCTAACCCTAACCCTAGGCTACCCTTGACTGCTTCTGCCTCCAATAGATTTCCTAAGCACTAGTGTTTTAAGGAACAGCTTAAAAAGAGAATCCTAATGTGATATCTTTATAATGGGTGTGTTCCTAATCTTATCCTAGTGTCTAAGCTCTTCTCCAGGGCTGGACCCTCAAATAATATTCCTTTACGTGCTAAGGGGTATCTAGAGACTGGGATAGGTTTAATAACTACCCAACCCTAACGTGTACCCTAACCCTAACCCCTACCCTAACCCTAACACGTATTCTAATCCTAACCCGTACCCTAAACCGAGCCCTAACCCTAACACTAACCCTAACTCTAACCCTAACCCATACCCTACGCTGTACCCGAACCCCTCCCCGAACCCGTACCCTAAGCCGTACCCTAAGCCTAACCCTAAGCCTAACCCTAACCCTAGGCTACCCTTGACTGCTTCTGCCTCCAATAGATTTCCTAAGCACTAGTGTTTTAAGGAACAGCTTAAAAAGAGAATCCTAATGTGATTTCTTTATAATGGAGGTGTTCCTAATCTTATCCTAGTGTCTAAGCTCTTCTCCAGGGCTGGACCCTCAAATAATATTCCTTTACGTGCTAAGGGGTATCTAGGGACTGGGATAGGTTTAATAACTACCCTAACCCTATCGCGTACCCTAACCCTAACTCCTACCATAACCCTAACACGTACCCTAATCCTAACACGTACCCTAAACCGAGCTCTAACCCTAACACTAACCCTAACCCTAACCCTAACCCATACCCTACGCCGTACCCGAACCCCTTCCCGAACCCGTACCCTAAGCCGTACCCTAAGCCTAACCCTAAGCCTAACGCTAACCCTAGGCTACCCTTGAGTGCTTCTGCCTCCAATAGATTTCCTAAGCACTAGTGTTTTAAGGAACAGATTAAAAAGAGAATCCTAATGTGATTTCTTTATAATGGGTGTGTTCCTTATCTTATCCTAATGTCTAAACTCTTTTCCATGGCTGGACCCCCAAATAATATTCCTTTACGTGTTAAGGGGTATCTAGAGAGTGGGATAGGTTTAATAACTACACTACCCCTAACGCGTACCCTAACCCTAACCCCTACCCTAACCCTAACACGTACCCTAATCCTAACCCGTACCCTAAACCGAGCCCTAACCCTAACACTAACCCTAACACTAACCCTAACCCATACCCTACACCATAAACGAACCCGTCCCCGAACCCAAACCCTAAGCCGTACCCTAAGCCTAACCCTCAGCCTAACCCTAACCCTAGGCTACCCTTGACTGCTTCTGCCTCCAATAGATTTCCTAAGCACTAGTGTTTTAAGGAACAGATTAAAAAGAGACTCCTAATGTGATTTCTTTATAATGGGTGTGTTCCTTATCTTATCCTAGTGTCTAAGCTCTTCTCCATGGCTGGCCACTCAAATAATATTCCTTTACGTGCTAAGGGGTATCTAGAGACTGGGATAGGTTTAATAACTACCCTAACCCTAACGCGTACCCTAACCCTAACTCCTAACCTAACCCTAACACGTACCCTAATCCTAACACGTACCCTAAACCGAGCCCTAACCCTAACACTAACCCTAACCCTAACCCTAACCCATACCCTACACCATACACGAACCCGTCCCCGAACCCAAACCCTAAGCCGTACCCTAAGCCTAACCCTAAGCCTAACGCTAACCCTAGGCTACCCTTGACTGCTTCTGCCTCCAATAGATTTCCTAAGCACTAGTGTTTTAAGGAACAGCTTAAAAAGAGAATCCTAATGTGATTTCTTTATAATGGGTGTGTTCCTTATCTTATCCTAGTGTCTAAGCTCTTCTCCATGGCTGGACCCTCAAATAATATTCCTTTACGTGCTAAGGGGTATCTAGAGACTGGGATAGCTTCAATAACTAACCTAACCCTAACGCGTACCCTAACCCTAACTCCTAACCTAACCCTAACACGTACCCTAATCCTAACACGGACCCTAAACCGAGCCCTAATCCTAACCCTAACCCTAACCCATACCCTACTCCGTACCCGAACCCCTCCCCGAACCCGTACCCTAAGCCGTACCCTAAGCCTAACCCTCAGCCTAACCCTAACCCTAGGCTACCCTTGACTGCTTCTGCCTCCAATAGATTTCCTAAGCACTAGTGTTTTAAGGAACAGCTTAAAAAGAGAATCCTAATGTGATATCTTTATAATGGGTGTGTTCCTAATCTTATCCTAGTGTCTAAGCTCTTCTCCAGGGCTGGACCCTCAAATAATATTCTTTTACGTGCTAAGGGGTATCTAGAGACTGGGATAGGTTTAATAACTACCCAACCCTAACGTGTACCCTAACCCTAACCCCTACCCTAACCCTAACACGTACCCTAATCCTAACCCGTACCCTAAACCGAGCCCTAACCCTAACACTAACCCTAACTCTAACCCTAACCCATACCCTACGCTGTACCGGAACCCCTCCCCGAACCCGTACCCTAAGCCGTACCCTAAGCCTAACCCTAAGCCTAACCCTAACCCTAGGCTACCCTTGACTGCTTCTGCCTCCAATAGATTTCCTAAGCACAAGTGTTTTAAGGAACAGCTTAAAAAGAGAATCCTAATGTGATTTCTTTATAATGGGTGTGTTCCTTGTCTTATCCTAGTGTCTAAGCTCTTCTCCATGGCTGGACCCTCAAATAATATTCCTTTACGTGCTAAGGGGGATCTAGGGACTGGGATAGGTTTATAACTAACCTAACCCTAACGCGTACCCTAACCCTAACTCCTACCCTAACCCTAACACGTACCCTAATCCTAACACGTACCCTAAACCGAGCCCTAACCCTAACACTAACCCTAACCCTAACCCTAACCCATACCCTACGCCGTTCCCGAACCCCTCCCTGAACCCGTACCCTAAGCCGTACCCTAAGCCTAACCCTAAGCCTAACCCTAACCCTAGGCTACCCTTGACGGCTTCTGCCTCCAATAGATTTCCTAAGCACTAGTGTTTTAAGGAACAGATTAAAAAGAGAATCCTAATGTGATTTCTTTATAATGGGTGTGTTCCTTATCTTATCCTAGTGTCTAAACTCTTCTGCATGGCTGGACCCCCAGATAATATTCCTTTACGTGTTAAGGGGTATCTAGAGAGTGGGATAGGTTTAATAACTACCCTACCCCTAACGCGTACCCTAACCCTAACCCCTACCCTAACCCTAACACGTACCCTAAACCTAACCCGTACCCTAAACCGAGCCCTAACCCTAACACTAACCCTAACCCTAACACTAACCCATACCCTACACCATACACGAACCCGTCCCCGAACCCATACCCTATGCCGTACCCTAAACCTAACCCTCAGCCTAACACTAACACTAGGCTACCCTTGACTGCTTCTGCCTCCAATAGATTTCCTAAGCACTAGTGTTTTAAGGGACAGATTAAAAAGAGAATCCTAATGTGATTTCTTTATAATGGGTGTGTTCCTTATCTTATCCTAGTGTCTAAGCTTTTCTCCATGGCTGGCCACTCAAATAATATTCCTTTACGTGCGAAGGGGAATCTAGAGACTGGGATAGGTTTAATAACTACCCTAACCCTAACGCGTACCCTAACCCTAACTCCTAACCTAACCCTAACACGTACCCTAATCCTAACACGTACCCTAAACCGAGCCCTAACCCTAACTCTAACCCTAACCCATACCCTATCCCATACCCTACGCCGTACCCGAACCCGTCCCCGAACCCGTACCCTAAGCCGTACCCTAAGCCTAACCCTAAGCCTAACCCTAACCCTAGGCTACCCTTGACTGCTTCTGCCTCCAATAGATTTCCTAAGCACTAGTGTTTTAAGGAACAGCTTAAAAAGAGAATCCTAATGTGATTTCTTTATAATGGGTGTGTTCCTTATCTTATCCTAGTGTCTAAGCTCTTCTCCATGGCTGGACCCTCAAATAATATTCCTTTACGTGCTAAGGGGTATCTAGAGACTGGGATAGGTTTAATAACTACCCAACCCTAACACGTACCCTAACCCTAACCCCTACCCTAACCCTAACACGTACCCTAATCCTAACCCGTACCCTAAACCGAGCCCTAACCCTAACAATAACCCTAACCCTAACCCTAACCCATACCCTACACCATACACGAACCCGTCCCCGAACCCATACCCTTAGCCGTACCCTAAGCCTAACCCTCAGCCTAACCTTAACCCTAGGCTACCCTTGACTACTTCTGCCTCCAATAGATTTCCTAAGCACTAGTGTTTTAAGGAACAGATTAAAAAGAGAATCCTAATGTGATTTCTGTATAATGGGTGTGTTCCTTATCTTATCCTAGTGTCTAAGCTCTTCTCCATGGCTGGACCCTCAAATAATATTCCTTTACGTGCTAAGGGGTATCTAGAGACTGGGATAGGTTTAATAACTACCCAACCCTAACACGTACCCTAACCCTAACCCCTACCCTAACCCTAACACGTACCCTAATCCTAACCCGTACCCTAAACCGAGCCCTAACCCTAACACTAACCCTAACCCTAACCCTAACCCATACCCTACACCATACACGAACCCGTCCCTGAACCCATACCCTAAGCCGTACCCTAAGCCTAACCCTCAGCCTAACCCTAACCCTAGGCTACCCTTGACTGCTTCTGCCTCCAATAGATTTCCTAAGCACTAGTGTTTTAAGGAACAGATTAAAAAGAGAATCCTAATGTGATTTCTTTATAATGGGTGTGTTCCTTATCTTATCCTAGTGTCTAAGCTCTTCTCCATGGCTGGACCCTCAAATAATATTCCTTTACTTGCTAAGGGGTATCTAGAGACTGGGATAGGTTTAATAACTACCCTAACCCTAACGCGTACCCTAACCCTAACTCCTACCCTAACCCTAACACGTACCCTAAACCTAACCCGAACCCTAAACCGAGCCCTAACCCTAACCCTAACCCTAACCCTAACCCTAACCCTAACCCAAACCCTATGCCGTACCCGAACCCCTCAACGAACCCGTACCCTAAGCCGTACCCTAAGCCTAACCGTAAGCCTAACCCTAACCCTAGGCTACCCTTGAAGGCTTTTGCCTCCAATAGATTTACTAAACACTAGTGTTTTAAGGAACAGCTTAAAAAGAGAATCGTAATGTGATTTCTTTATAATGGGTGTGTTCCTTATCTTATCCTAGTGTCTAAACACTTCTCCATGGCTGGACCCCCAAATAATATTCCTTTACGTGTTAAGGGGTATCTAGAGACTGGGATAGGTTTAATAACTACCCTAACCCTAACGCGTACCCTAACCCTAACTCCTAACCTAACCCTAACACGTACCCTAATCCTAACACGGACCCTAAACCGAGCCCTAACCCTAACCCTAACCCTAACCCATAACCTACTCCATACCCGAACCCCTCCCTGAACCCGTACTCTAAGCCGTACCCTAAGCCTAACCCTCAGCCTAACCCTAACCCTAGGCTACCCTTGACTGCTTCTGCCTCGAATAGATTTCCTAAGCACTAGTGTTTTAAGGAACAGATTAAAAAGAGAATCCTAATGTGATTTCTTTATAATGGGTGTGTTCCTTATCTTATCCTAGTGTCTAAGCTTTTCTCCATGCCTGGCCACTCAAATAATATTCCTTTACGTGCGAAGGGGTATCTAGAGACTGGGATAGGTTTAATAACTACCCTAACCCTAACGCGTACCCTAACCCTAACTCGTAACCTAACCCTAACACGTACCCTAATCCTAACACGTACCCTAAACCGAGCCCTAACCCTAACACTAACCCTAACCCTAACCCTAACCCATACCCTACACCATACACGAACCCGTCCCCGAACCCATACCCTAAGCCGTACCCTAAGCCTAACCCTCAGCCTAACCCTAACCCTAGGCTACCCTTGACTGCTTCTGCCTCCAATAGATTTCCTAAGCACTAGTGTTTTAAGGAACAGATTAAAAAGAGAATCCTAATGTGATTTCTTTATAATGGGTGTGTTCCTTATCTTATCCTAGTGTCTAAGCTCTTCTCCATGGCTGGACCCTCAAATAATATTCCTTTACTTGCTAAGGGGTATCTAGAGACTGGGATAGGTTTAATAACTACCCTAACCCTAACGCGTACCCTAACCCTAACTCCTACCCTAACCCTAACACGTACCCTAAACCTAACCAGAACCCTAAACCGAGCCCTAACCCTAACCCTAACCCTAACCCTAACCCTAACCCTAACCCAAACCCAAACCCTACGCCGTACCCGAACCCCTCACCGAACCCGTAACCTAAGCCGTACCCTAAGCCTAACCGTAAGCCTAACCCTAATCCTAGGCTACCCTTGACTGCTTCTGCCTCCAATAGATTTCCTAAATACTAGTGTTTTAAGGAACAGCTTAAAAAGAGAATCCTAATGTGATTTCTTTATAATGGGTGTGTTCCTTTTCTTATCCTAGTGTCTAAACTCTTCTCCATGGCTGGACCCCAAATAATTTTCCTTTACGTGTTAAGGGGTATCTAGAGAGTGGGATAGGTTTAATAACTACCCTGCCCCTAATGCGTACCCTAACCCTGACCCCTACCCTAACCCTAACACGTACCCTAATCCTAACCCGTACCCTAAACCGAGCCCTAACCCTAACACTAACCCTAACCCTAACACTAACCCATACCCTACACCATACACGAACCCGTCACCGAACCCATATCCTAAGCCGTACCCTAAGCCTAACCCTCAGCCTAACCCTAACCCTAGGCTACCCTTTACTGCTTCTGCCTCCAATAGATTTCCTAAGCACTAGTGTTTTAAGGAACAGCTTAAAAAGAGAATCCTAATGTGATTTCTTTATAATGGGGGTGTTCCTAATCTTATCCTAGTGTCTAAGTTCTTCTCCAGGGCTGGACCCTCAAATAATATTCCTTTAGGTGCTAAGGGGTATCTAGAGACTGGGATAGGTTTAATAACTACCCAACCCTAACGTGTACCCTAACCCTAACCCCTACCCTAACCCTAACACGTACCCTAATCCTAACCCGTACCCTAAACCGAGCCCTAACCCTAACACTAACCCTAACTCTAACCCTAACCCATACCCTACGCCGTACCCGAACCCCTCCCCGAACCCGTACCCTAAGCCGTACCCTAAGCCTAACCCTAAGCCTAACCCTAACCCTAGGGTACCCTTGACTGCTTCTGCCTCCAATAGATTTCCTAAGCACAAGTGTTTTAAGGAACAGCTTAAAAAGAGAATCCTAATGTGATTTCTTTATAATGGCTGTGTTCCTTATCTTATCCTAGTGTCTAAGCTTTTCTCCATGGCTGGCCACTCAAATAATATTCCTTTACGTGCGAAGGGGTATCTAGAGACTGGGATAGGTTTAATAGCTACCCTAACCCTAACGCGTACCCTAACCCTAACTCCTAACCTAACCCTAACACGTACCCTAATCCTAACACGTACCCTAAACCGAGCCCTAACCCTAACTCTAACCCTAACCCATACCCTATCCCATACCCTACGCCGTACCCGAACCCGTCCCCGAACCCGTACCCTAAGCCTAACCCTAAGCCTAACCCTAAGTCTAACCCTAACCCTAGGCTACCCTTGACTGCTTCTGCCTCCAATAGATTTCCTAAGCAACAGTGGTTTAAGGAACAGCTTAAAAAGAGAATCCTAATGTGATTTCTTTATAATGGGTGTGTTCCTTATCTTATCCTAGTGTCTAAGCTCTTCTCCATGGCTGGACCCTCAAATAATATTCCTTTACGTGCTAAGGGGTATCTAGAGACTGGGATAGGTTTAATAACTACCCAACCCTAACACGTACCCTAACCCTAACCCCTACCCTAACCCTAACACGTACCCTAATCCTAACCCGTACCCTAAACCGAGCCCTAACCCTAACACTAACCCTAACCCTAACCCTAACCCATACCCTACACCAAACACGAACCCGTCCCCGAAACCATACCCTTAGCCGTACCCTAAGCCTAACCCTCAGCCTAACCTTAACCCTAGGCTACCCTTGACTACTTCTGCCTCCAATAGATTTCCTAAGCACTAGTGTTTTAAGGAACAGATTAAAAAGAGAATCCTAATGTGATTTCTGTATAATGGGTGTGTTCCTTATCTTATCCTAGTGTCTAAGCTCTTCTCCATGGCTGGACCCTCAAATAATATTCCTTTACGTGCAAAGGGGTACCTAGAGACTGGGATAGGTTTAATAACTACCCTAACCCTAACGCGTACCCTAACCCTAACTCCTACCCTAACCCTAACACGTACCCTAATCCTAACCCGTACCCTAAACCGAGCCCTAACCCTAACACTAACCCTAACCCTAACACTAAACCATACCCTACACCATACACGAACCCGTCCCCGAACCCATACCCTAAGCCGTACCCTAAGCCTAACCCTCAGCCTAACACTAACCCTAGGCTACCCTTTGACTGCTTCTGCCTCCAATAGATTTCCTAAGCACTAGTGTTTTAAGGAACAGATTAAAAAGAGAATCCTAATGTGATTTCTTTATAATGGGTGTGTTCCTTATCTTATGCTAGTGTCTAAGCTCTTGTCCATGGCTGGCCACTCAAATAATATTCCTTTACGTGCTAAGGGGTATCTAGGGACTGGGATAGGTTTAATAACTACCCTAACCCTAACGCGTACCCTAACCCTAACCCCTATCCTAACCCTAACACGTACCCTAATCCTAACCCGTACCCTAAACCGAGCCCTAACCCTAACACTAACCCTAACCCTCAACCATACCCTATGCCGTACCGTAACCCCTCCCCGAACCCATACCCTAAGCCGTACCCTAAGCCTAACCATAAGCCTAACCCTAACCCTAGGCTAACCTTGACTGCTTCTGCCTCCAATAGATTTCCTAAGCACTAGTGTTTTAAGGAACAGCTTGAAAAGAGAATCCTAATGTGATTTCTTTATAATGGGTGTGTTCCTTATCTTATCCTAGTGTCTAAACTCTTCTCCATGGCTGGACCCCCAAATAATATTCCTTTACGTGTTAAGGGGTATCTAGAGAGTGGGATAGGTTTAATAACTACCCTACCCCTAACGCGTACCCTAACCCTAACGCCTACCCTAACCCTAACACGTACCCTAATCCTAACCCGTACCCTAAACCGAGCCCTAACCCTAACACTAACCCTAACCCTAACACTAACCCTTACCCTACACCATACACGAACCCGTCCCCGAACCCATACCCTAAGCCGTACCCTAACCCTAACCCTAACCCTAACCCTAACCCTAACCCTAACCCTAACCCTAACCCTAACCCTAACCCTAACCGTGACCTAACCCTAACACTAACCCTAAACCTAAGCCTAACCCATACCCGACGCAGTAAACGTACCCCTCCCCGAACCCGTACCCTAAGCCGTACCATAACCCTAACCCTAAGCCTAAGCCTAACCCTAACGCTAACCCTAACCCTAACCCTAACCCTAACCCTAACCCATACCCTACGCCGTACCCGAAGCCCTCCCCGAACCCGTACCCTAAGCCGTACGCTAACCCTAACCCTAAGCCTAACCCTAACCCTAGGCTACCCTTGACTGCTTCTGCCTCCAATAGATTTCCTAAGCACTAGTGTTTTAAGGAACAGATTAAAAAGAGAATCCTAATGTGATTTCTTTATAATGGGTGTGTTTCTTATCTTATCCTAGTGTCTAAGCTCTTCTCCATGGCTGGACCCTCCAATAATATTCCTTTACGTGCTAAGGGGTATCTAGAGACTGGGATAGGTTTAATAACTACCCAACCCTAACACGTACCCTAACCCTAACCCCTACCCTAACCCTAACACGTACCCTAATCCTAACCCGTACCCTAAACCGAGCCCTAACCCTAACACTAACCCTAACCCTAACCCTAACCCATACCCTACACCATACACGAACCCGTCCCCGAACCCGTACCCTAAGCCGTACCCTAAGCCTAACCCTCAGCCTAACCCTAACCCTAGGCTACCCTTGACTGCTTCTGCCTCCAATAGATTTCCTAAGCACTAGTGTTTTAAGGAACAGATTAAAAAGAGAATCCTAATGTGATTTCTTTATAATGGGTGTGTTCCTTATCTTATCCTAGTGTCTAAGCTCTTCTCCATGGCTGGACCCTCAAATAATATTCCTTTACATGCTAAGGGGTATCTAGAGACTGGGATAGGTTTAATAATTACCCTAACCCTAACGCGTACCCTAACCCTAACTCCTACCCTAACCCTAACACGTATCCTAAACCTAACCCGAACCCTAAACCGAGCCCTAACCCTAACCCTAACCCTAACCCTAACCCTAACCCTAACCCAAACCCTATGCTGTACCCGAACCCCTCAACGAACCCGTACCCTAAGCCGTACCCTAAGCCTAACCGTAAGCCTAACCCTAACCCTAGGCTACCCTTGAAGGCTTTTGCCTCCAATAGATTTACTAAACACTAGTGTTTTAAGGAACAGCTTAAAAAGAGAATCGTAATGTGATTTCTTTATAATGGGTGTGTTCCTTATCTTATCCTAGTGTCTAAACACTTCTCCATGGCTGGACCCCCAAATAATATTCCTTTACGTGTTAAGGGGTATCTAGAGAGTGGGATAGGTTTAATAACTAACCTACCCCTAACACGTACCCTAACCCTAACCCCTACCCTAACCCTAACACGTACCCTAAACCTAACGCGTACCCTAAACCGAGCCCTAAACCTAACACTAACCCTAACCCTAACCCTAACCCATACCCTACACCAAACACGAACCCGTCCCCGAAACCATACCCTTAGCCGTACCCTAAGCCTAACCCTCAGCCTAACCTTAACCCTAGGCTACCCTTGACTACTTCTGCCTCCAATAGATTTCCTAAGCACTAGTGTTTTAAGGAACAGATTAAAAAGAGAATCCTAATGTGATTTCTGTATAATGGGTGTGTTCCTTATCTTATCCTAGTGTCTAAGCTCTTCTCCATGGCTGGACCCTCAAATAATATTCCTTTACGTGCAAAGGGGTACCTAGAGACTGGGATAGGTTTAATAACTACCCTAACCCTAACGCGTACCCTAACCCTAACTCCTACCCTAACCCTAACACGTACCCTAATCCTAACCCGTACCCTAAACCGAGCCCTAACCCTAACACTAACCCTAACCCTAACACTAAACCATACCCTACACCATACACGAACCCGTCCCCGAACCCATACCCTAAGCCGTACCCTAAGCCTAACCCTCAGCCTAACACTAACCCTAGGCTACCCTTTGACTGCTTCTGCCTCCAATAGATTTCCTAAGCACTAGTGTTTTAAGGAACAGATTAAAAAGAGAATCCTAATGTGATTTCTTTATAATGGGTGTGTTCCTTATCTTATGCTAGTGTCTAAGCTCTTGTCCATGGCTGGCCACTCAAATAATATTCCTTTACGTGCTAAGGGGTATCTAGGGACTGGGATAGGTTTAATAACTACCCTAACCCTAACGCGTACCCTAACCCTAACCCCTATCCTAACCCTAACACGTACCCTAATCCTAACCCGTACCCTAAACCGAGCCCTAACCCTAACACTAACCCTAACCCTCAACCATACCCTATGCCGTACCGTAACCCCTCCCCGAACCCATACCCTAAGCCGTACCCTAAGCCTAACCATAAGCCTAACCCTAACCCTAGGCTAACCTTGACTGCTTCTGCCTCCAATAGATTTCCTAAGCACTAGTGTTTTAAGGAACAGCTTGAAAAGAGAATCCTAATGTGATTTCTTTATAATGGGTGTGTTCCTTATCTTATCCTAGTGTCTAAACTCTTCTCCATGGCTGGACCCCCAAATAATATTCCTTTACGTGTTAAGGGGTATCTAGAGAGTGGGATAGGTTTAATAACTACCCTACCCCTAACGCGTACCCTAACCCTAACGCCTACCCTAACCCTAACACGTACCCTAATCCTAACCCGTACCCTAAACCGAGCCCTAACCCTAACACTAACCCTAACCCTAACACTAACCCTTACCCTACACCATACACGAACCCGTCCCCGAACCCATACCCTAAGCCGTACCCTAACCCTAACCCTAACCCTAACCCTAACCCTAACCCTAACCCTAACCCTAACCCTAACCGTGACCTAACCCTAACACTAACCCTAAACCTAAGCCTAACCCATACCCGACGCAGTAAACGTACCCCTCCCCGAACCCGTACCCTAAGCCGTACCATAACCCTAACCCTAAGCCTAAGCCTAACCCTAACGCTAACCCTAACCCTAACCCTAACCCTAACCCTAACCCATACCCTACGCCGTACCCGAAGCCCTCCCCGAACCCGTACCCTAAGCCGTACGCTAACCCTAACCCTAAGCCTAACCCTAACCCTAGGCTACCCTTGACTGCTTCTGCCTCCAATAGATTTCCTAAGCACTAGTGTTTTAAGGAACAGATTAAAAAGAGAATCCTAATGTGATTTCTTTATAATGGGTGTGTTTCTTATCTTATCCTAGTGTCTAAGCTCTTCTCCATGGCTGGACCCTCCAATAATATTCCTTTACGTGCTAAGGGGTATCTAGAGACTGGGATAGGTTTAATAACTACCCAACCCTAACACGTACCCTAACCCTAACCCCTACCCTAACCCTAACACGTACCCTAATCCTAACCCGTACCCTAAACCGAGCCCTAACCCTAACACTAACCCTAACCCTAACCCTAACCCATACCCTACACCATACACGAACCCGTCCCCGAACCCGTACCCTAAGCCGTACCCTAAGCCTAACCCTCAGCCTAACCCTAACCCTAGGCTACCCTTGACTGCTTCTGCCTCCAATAGATTTCCTAAGCACTAGTGTTTTAAGGAACAGATTAAAAAGAGAATCCTAATGTGATTTCTTTATAATGGGTGTGTTCCTTATCTTATCCTAGTGTCTAAGCTCTTCTCCATGGCTGGACCCTCAAATAATATTCCTTTACATGCTAAGGGGTATCTAGAGACTGGGATAGGTTTAATAATTACCCTAACCCTAACGCGTACCCTAACCCTAACTCCTACCCTAACCCTAACACGTATCCTAAACCTAACCCGAACCCTAAACCGAGCCCTAACCCTAACCCTAACCCTAACCCTAACCCTAACCCTAACCCAAACCCTATGCTGTACCCGAACCCCTCAACGAACCCGTACCCTAAGCCGTACCCTAAGCCTAACCGTAAGCCTAACCCTAACCCTAGGCTACCCTTGAAGGCTTTTGCCTCCAATAGATTTACTAAACACTAGTGTTTTAAGGAACAGCTTAAAAAGAGAATCGTAATGTGATTTCTTTATAATGGGTGTGTTCCTTATCTTATCCTAGTGTCTAAACACTTCTCCATGGCTGGACCCCCAAATAATATTCCTTTACGTGTTAAGGGGTATCTAGAGAGTGGGATAGGTTTAATAACTATCCTACCCCTAACACGTACCCTAACCCTAACCCCTACCCTAACCCTAACACGTACCCTAAACCTAACGCGTACCCTAAACCGAGCCCTAAACCTAACACTAACCCTAACCCTAACCCTAACCCATACCCTACACCAAACACGAACCCGTCCCCGAAACCATACCCTTAGCCGTACCCTAAGCCTAACCCTCAGCCTAACCTTAACCCTAGGCTACCCTTGACTACTTCTGCCTCCAATAGATTTCCTAAGCACTAGTGTTTTAAGGAACAGATTAAAAAGAGAATCCTAATGTGATTTCTGTATAATGGGTGTGTTCCTTATCTTATCCTAGTGTCTAAGCTCTTCTCCATGGCTGGACCCTCAAATAATATTCCTTTACGTGCAAAGGGGTACCTAGAGACTGGGATAGGTTTAATAACTACCCTAACCCTAACGCGTACCCTAACCCTAACTCCTACCCTAACCCTAACACGTACCCTAATCCTAACCCGTACCCTAAACCGAGCCCTAACCCTAACACTAACCCTAACCCTAACACTAAACCATACCCTACACCATACACGAACCCGTCCCCGAACCCATACCCTAAGCCGTACCCTAAGCCTAACCCTCAGCCTAACACTAACCCTAGGCTACCCTTTGACTGCTTCTGCCTCCAATAGATTTCCTAAGCACTAGTGTTTTAAGGAACAGATTAAAAAGAGAATCCTAATGTGATTTCTTTATAATGGGTGTGTTCCTTATCTTATGCTAGTGTCTAAGCTCTTGTCCATGGCTGGCCACTCAAATAATATTCCTTTACGTGCTAAGGGGTATCTAGGGACTGGGATAGGTTTAATAACTACCCTAACCCTAACGCGTACCCTAACCCTAACCCCTATCCTAACCCTAACACGTACCCTAATCCTAACCCGTACCCTAAACCGAGCCCTAACCCTAACACTAACCCTAACCCTCAACCATACCCTATGCCGTACCGTAACCCCTCCCCGAACCCATACCCTAAGCCGTACCCTAAGCCTAACCATAAGCCTAACCCTAACCCTAGGCTAACCTTGACTGCTTCTGCCTCCAATAGATTTCCTAAGCACTAGTGTTTTAAGGAACAGCTTGAAAAGAGAATCCTAATGTGATTTCTTTATAATGGGTGTGTTCCTTATCTTATCCTAGTGTCTAAACTATTCTCCATGGCTGGACCCCCAAATAATATTCCTTTACGTGTTAAGGGGTATCTAGAGAGTGGGATAGGTTTAATAACTACCCTACCCCTAACGCGTACCCTAACCCTAACGCCTACCCTAACCCTAACACGTACCCTAATCCTAACCCGTACCCTAAACCGAGCCCTAACCCTAACACTAACCCTAACCCTAACACTAACCCTTACCCTACACCATACACGAACCCGTCCCCGAACCCATACCCTAAGCCGTACCCTAACCCTAACCCTAACCCTAACCCTAACCCTAACCCTAACCCTAACCCTAACCCTAACCCTAACCGTGACCTAACCCTAACACTAACCCTAAACCTAAGCCTAACCCATACCCGACGCAGTAAACGTACCCCTCCCCGAACACGTACCCTAAGCCGTACCATAACCCTAACCCTAAGCCTAAGCCTAACCCTAACGCTAACCCTAACCCTAACCCTAACCCTAACCCTAACCCATACCCTACGCCGTACCCGAAGCCCTCCCCGAACCCGTACCCTAAGCCGTACGCTAACCCTAACCCTAAGCCTAACCCTAACCCGAGGCTACCCTTGACTGCTTCTGCCTCCAATAGATTTCCTAAGCACTAGTGTTTTAAGGAACAGATTAAAAAGAGAATCCTAATGTGATTTCTTTATAATGGGTGTGTTTCTTATCTTATCCTAGTGTCTAAGCTCTTCTCCATGGCTGGACCCTCCAATAATATTCCTTTACGTGCTAAGGGGTATCTAGAGACTGGGATAGGTTTAATAACTACCCAACCCTAACACGTACCCTAACCCTAACCCCTACCCTAACCCTAACACGTACCCTAATCCTAACCCGTACCCTAAACCGAGCCCTAACCCTAACACTAACCCTAACCCTAACCCTAACCCATACCCTACACCATACACGAACCCGTCCCCGAACCCGTACCCTAAGCCGTACCCTAAGCCTAACCCTCAGCCTAACACTAACCCTAGGCTACCCTTGACTGCTTCTGCCTCCAATAGATTTCCTAAGCACTAGTGTTTTAAGGAACAGATTAAAAAGAGAATCCTAATGTGATTTCTTTATAATGGGTGTGTTCCTTATCTTATCCTAGTGTCTAAGCTCTTCTCCATGGCTGGACCCTCAAATAATATTCCTTTACATGCTAAGGGGTATCTAGAGACTGGGATAGGTTTAATAATTACCCTAACCCTAACGCGTACCCTAACCCTAACTCCTACCCTAACCCTAACACGTATCCTAAACCTAACCCGAACCCTAAACCGAGCCCTAACCCTAACCCTAACCCTAACCCTAACCCTAACCCTAACCCAAACCCTATGCTGTACCCGAACCCCTCAACGAACCCGTACCCTAAGCCGTACCCTAAGCCTAACCGTAAGCCTAACCCTAACCCTAGGCTACCCTTGAAGGCTTTTGCCTCCAATAGATTTACTAAACACTAGTGTTTTAAGGAACAGCTTAAAAAGAGAATCGTAATGTGATTTCTTTATAATGGGTGTGTTCCTTATCTTATCCTAGTGTCTAAACACTTCTCCATGGCTGGACCCCCAAATAATATTCCTTTACGTGTTAAGGGGTATCTAGAGAGTGGGATAGGTTTAATAACTAACCTACCCCTAACACGTACCCTAACCCTAACCCCTACCCTAACCCTAACACGTACCCTAAACCTAACGCGTACCCTAAACCGAGCCCTAAACCTAACACTAACCCTAACCCTAACACTAACCCATACCCTACACCATACACGAACCCGTCCCCGAACCCATACCCTAAGCCGTACCCTAAGCCTAACCCTCAGCCTAACACTAACCCTAGGCTACCCTTGACTGCTTCTGCCTCCAATAGATTTCCTAAGCACTAGTGTTTTAAGGAACAGATTAAAAAGAGAATCCTAATGTGATTTCTTTATAATGGGTGTGTTCCTTATCTTATCCTAGAGTCTAAGCTCTTCTCCATGGCTGGACCCTCAAATAATATTCCACTACGTGCTAAGGGGTATCTAGGGACTGGGATAGGTTTAATAACTACCCTAACCCTATCGCGTACCCTAACCCTAACTCCTACCCTAACGCTAACACGTACCCTAATCCTAACACGTACCCTAAACCGAGCTCTAACCCTAACACTAACCCTAACCCTAACCCTAACCCATACCCTACGCCGTACCCGAACCCCTTCCCGAACCCGTACCCTAAGCCGTACCCTAAGCCTAACCCTAAGCCTAACCCTAACCCTAGGCTACCCTTGACTGCTTCTGCCTCCAATAGATTTCCTAAGCACTAGTGTTTTAAAGAACAGATTAAAAAGAGAATCCTAATGTGATTTCTTTATAATGGGTGTGTTCCTTATCTTATCCTAATGTCTAAACTCTTTTCCATGGTTGGACCCCCAAATAATATTACTTTACGTGTTAAGGGGTATCTAGAGAGTGGGATAGGTTTAATAACTACACTACCCCTAACGCGTACCCTAACCCTAACCCCTACCCTAAACCTAACACGTACCCTAATCCTAACCCGTACCCTAAACCGAGCCCTAACCCTAACACTAACCCTAACACTAACCCTAACCCATACCCTACACCATAAACGAACCCGTCCTCGAACCCAAACCCTAAGCCGTACCCTAAGCCTAACCCTCAGCCTAACCCTAACCCTAGGCTACCCTTGACTGCTTCTGCCTCCAATAGATTTCCTAACCACTAGTGTTTTAAGGAACAGATTAAAAAGAGAATCCTAATGTGATTTCTTTATAATGGGTGTGTTCCTTATCTTATCCTAGTGTCTAAGCTCTTCTCCATGGCTGGACCCTCAAATAATATTCCTTTACGTGCTAAGGGGTATCTAGAGACTGGGATAGGTTTAATAACTACCCAACCCTAACGCGTACCCTAACCCTAACCCCTACCCTAACCCTAACACGTACCCTAATCCTAACCCGTACCCTAAACCGAGCCCTAACCCTAACACTAACCCTAACCCTAACCCTAAACCATACCCTACGCCGTACCCGAACCCGTCCCCGAACCCGTACCCTAAGCCGTACCCTAAGCCTAACCCTCAGCCTAACCCTAACCCTAGGCTACCCTTGACTGCTTCTGCCTCGAATAGATTTCCTAAGCACTAGTGTTTTAAGGAACAGCTTAAAAAGAGAATCCTAATGTGATTTCTTTATAATGGGTGTGTTCCTTATCTTATCCTAGTGTCTAAGCTCTTCTCCATGTCTGGACCCTCAAATAATATTCCTTTACGTGCTAAGGGGTATCTAGAGACTGGGATAGGTTTAATAACTACCCAACCCTAATGCGTACCCTAACCCTAAACCCTACCCTAACCCTAACACTTACCCTAATCCTAACCCGTACCCTAAACCGAGCCCTAACCCTAACACTAAACCTAAACCTAACCCTAACCCATACCCTACACCATACACGAACCCGTCCCCGAACCCATACCCTAAGCCGTACCCTAAGCCTAACCCTCAGCCTAACCCTAAACCTAGGCTACCCTTGACTGCTTCTGCCTCCAATAGATTTCCTAAGCACTAGTGTTTGAAGGAACAGATTAAAAAGAGAATCCTAATGTGATTTCTTTATAATGGGTGTGTTCCTTATCTTATCCTAGTGTCTAAGCTCTTCTCCATGGCTGGACCCTCAAATAATATTCCTTTACTTGCTAAGGGGTATCTACAGACTGGGATAGGTTTAATAACTACCCTAACCCTAACGAGTACCCTAACCCTAACTCCTACCCTAACCCTAACACGTACCCTAAACCTAAACCGAACCCTAAACCGATCCTTAACCCTAACCCTAACCCTAACCCTAACACTAACCCTAACCGAAACCCTATGCCGTACCCGAACCCCTCAACGAACCCGTACCCTAAGCTGTACCCTAAGCCTAACCGTAAGCCTAACCCTAACCCTAGGCTACCCTTGAAGGCTTTTGCCTCCAATAGATTTACTAAACACTAGTGTTTTAAGGAACAGCTTAAAAAGAGAATCGTAATGTGATTTCTTTATAATGGGTGTGTTCCTTATCTTATCCTAGTGTCTAAACACTTCTCCAGGGCTGGACTCTCAAATAATATTCCTTTACGTGTTAAGGGGTATCTAGAGACTGGGATTGGTTTAATAACTACCCTAACCCTAACGCGTACCCTAACCCTAACTCCTAACCTAACCCTAACACGTACCCTAATCCTAACACGGACCCTAAACCGAGCCCTAACCCTAACCCTAACCCTAACCCATAACCTACTCCGTACCCGAACCCCTCCCCGAACCCGTACTCTAAGCCGTACCCTAAGCCTAACCCTCAGCCTAACCCTAACCCTAGGCTACCCTTGACTGCTTCTGCCTCGAATAGATTTCCTAAGCACTAGTGTTTTAAGGAACAGCTTAAAAAGAGAATCCTAATGTGATTTCTTTATAATGGGTGTGTTCCTAATCTTATCCTAGTGTCTAAGCTCTTCTCCAGGGCTGGACCCTCAAATAATATTCCTTTACGTGCTAAGGGGTATCTAGAGACTGGGATAGCTTTAATAACTACCCAACCCTAACGCGTACCCTAACCCTAACCCCTACCCTAACCCTACCACGTACCCTAATCCTAACCTGTACCCTAAACCGAGCCCTAAATCTAACACTAACCCTAAACCTAACCCTAACCCATACCCTACACCATACACGAACCCGTCCCCGAACCCAAACCCTAAGCCGTACTCTAAGCCTAACCCTCAGCCTAACCCTAACCCTAGGCTACCCTTGACTGCTTCTGCCTCCAATAGATTTCCTAAGCACTAGTGTTTTAAGGAACAGATTAAAAAGAGAATCCTAATGTGATTTCTTTATAATGGGTGTGTTCCTTATCTTATCCTAGTGTCTAAGCTCTTCTCCATGGCTGGACCCTCAAATAATATTCCTTTACGTGCTAAGGGGTATCTAGAGACTGGGATAGGTTTAATAACTACCCAACCCTAACACGTACCCTAACCCTAACCCCTACCCTAACCCTACTACGTACCCTAATCCTAACCCGTACCCTAAACCGAGCCCTAACCCTAACACTAACCCTAACCATAACCCTAACCCATACCCTACACCATACGCGAACCCGTCCCCGAACCCATACCCTAAGCCGTACCCTAAGCCTAACCCTCAGCCTAACCCTAACCCTAGGTTACCCTTGACTACTTCTGCCTCCAATAGATTTCCTAAGCACTAGTGTTTTAAGGAACAGATTAAAAAGAGAATCCTAATGTGATTTCTGTATAATGGGTGTGTTCCTTATCTTATCCTAGTGTCTAAGCTCTTCTCCATGGCTGGACCCTCAAATAATATTCCTTTACGTGCTAAGGGGTATCTAGAGACTGGGATAGGTTTAATAACTACCCTAACCGTAACGCGTACCCTAACCCTAACTCCTACCCTAACCGTAACAGGTACCCTAATCCTAACCCGTACCCTAAACCGAGCCCTAACCCTAACACTAACCCTAACTCTAACCCTAACCCATACCCTACGCCGTACCCGAACCCCTCCCCGAACCTGTACCCTAAGCCGTACCCTAAGCCTAACCCTAAGCCTAACCCTAACCCTAGGCTACCCTTGACTGCTTCTGCCTCCAATAGATTTCCTAAGCACAAGTGTTTTAAGGAACAGCTTAAAAAGAGAATCCTAATGTGATTTCTTTATAATGGGTGTGTTCCTTGTCTTATCCTAGTGTCTAAGCTCTTCTCCATGGCTGGACCCTCAAATAATATTCCTTTACGTGCTAAGGGGGATCTAGGGACTGGGATAGGTTTATAACTAACCTTACCCTCACGCGTACCCTAACCCTAACTCCTACCCTAACCCTAACACGTACCCTAATCCTAACACGTACCCTAAACCGAGCCCTAACCCTAACACTAACCCTAACCCTAACCCTAACCCATACCCTACGCCGTTCCCGAACCCCTCCCCGAACCCGTACCCTAAGCCGTACCCTAAGCCTAACCCTAAGCCTAACCCTAACCCTAGGCTACCCTTGACTGCTTCTGCCTCCAATAGATTTCCTAAGCACTAGTGTTTTAAGGAACAGATTAAAAAGAGAATCCTAATGTGATTTCTTTATAATGGGTGTGTTCCTTATCTTATCCTAGTGTCTAAGCTCTTCTCCATGGCTGGACCCTCAAATAATATTCCTTTACGTGCTAAGGGGTATCTAGAGACTGGGATAGGTTTAATAACTACCCAACCCTAACGCGTACCCTAACCCTAACCCCTACCCTAACCCTAACACGTACCCTAATCCTAACCCGTACCCTAAACCGAGCCCTAACCCTAACACTAACCCTAACCCTAACCCTAACCCATACCCTACGCCGTACCCGAACCCGTCCCCGAACCCGTACCCTAAGCCGTACCCTAAGCCTAACCCTCAGCCTAACCCTAACCCTAGGCTACCCTTGACTGCTTCTGCCTCGAATAGATTTCCTAAGCACTAGTGTTTTAAGGAACAGCTTAAAAAGAGAATCCTAATGTGATTTCTTTATAATGGGTGTGTTCCTTATCTTATCCTAGTGTCTAAGCTCTTCTCCATGTCTGGACCCTCAAATAATATTCCTTTACGTGCTAAGGGGTATCTAGAGACTGGGATAGGTTTAATAACTACCCAACCCTAATGCGTACCCTAACCCTAAACCCTACCCTAACCCTAACACTTACCCTAATCCTAACCCGTACCCTAAACCGAGCCCTAACCCTAACACTAAACCTAAACCTAACCCTAACCCATACCCTACACCATACACGAACCCGTCCCCGAACCCATACCCTAAGCCGTACCCTAAGCCTAACCCTCAGCCTAACCCTAAACCTAGGCTACCCTTGACTGCTTCTGCCTCCAATAGATTTCCTAAGCACTAGTGTTTGAAGGAACAGATTAAAAAGAGAATCCTAATGTGATTTCTTTATAATGGGTGTGTTCCTTATCTTATCCTAGTGTCTAAGCTCTTCTCCATGGCTGGACCCTCAAATAATATTCCTTTACTTGCTAAGGGGTATCTACAGACTGGGATAGGTTTAATAACTACCCTAACCCTAACGAGTACCCTAACCCTAACTCCTACCCTAACCCTAACACGTACCCTAAACCTAAACCGAACCCTAAACCGATCCCTAACCCTAACCCTAACCCTAACCCTAACACTAACCCTAACCCAAACCCTATGCCGTACCCGAACCCCTCAACGAACCCGTACCCTAAGCTGTACCCTAAGCCTAACCGTAAGCCTAACCCTAACCCTAGGCTACCCTTGAAGGCTTTTGCCTCCAATAGATTTACTAAACACTAGTGTTTTAAGGAACAGCTTAAAAAGAGAATCGTAATGTGATTTCTTTATAATGGGTGTGTTCCTTATCTTATCCTAGTGTCTAAACACTTCTCCAGGGCTGGACCCTCAAATAATATTCCTTTACGTGCTAAGGGGTATCTAGAGACTGGGATAGGTTTAATAACTACCCAACCCTAACACGTACCCAAACCCTAACCCCTACCCTAACCCTAACACGTACCCTAATCCTAACCCGTACCCTAAACCGAGCCCTAACCCTAAAACTAACCCTAACCCTAACCCTAACCCATACCCTGCACCATACACGAACCCGTCCCCGAACCCATACCCTAAGCCGTACCCTAAGCCTAACCCTCAGCCTAACCCTAACCCTAGGCTACCCTTGACTACTTCTGCCTCCAATAGATTTCCTAAGCACTAGTGTTTTAAGGAACAGATTACAAAGAGAATCCTAATGTGATTTCTGTATAATGGGTGTGTTCCTTATCTTTTCCTAGTGTCTAAGCTCTTCTCCATGGCTGGACCCTCAAATAATATTCCTTTACGTGCTAAGGGGTATCTAGAGACTGGGATAGGTTTAATAACTACCCTAACCGTAACGCGTACCCTAACCCTAATTCCTACCCTAACCCTAACACGTACCCTAATCCTAACCCGTACCCTAAACCGAGCCCTAACCCTAACACTAACCCATACCCTACAACATACACGAACCCGTCCCCGAACCCATACCCTATGCCGTACCCTAAGCCTAGCCCTCAGCCTAACACTAACCCTAGGCTACCCTTGACTGCTTCTGCCTCCAATAGATTTCCTAAGCACTAGTGTTTTAAGGAACAGATTAAAAAGAGAATCCTAATGTGATTTCTTTATAATGGGTGTGTTCCTTATCTTATCCTAGTGTCTAAGCTCTTCTCCATGGCTGGCCAATCAAATAATATTCCTTTACGTGCTAAGGGGTATCTAGGGACTGGGATAGGTTTGATAACTACCCTAACCCTAACGCGTACCCTAATCCTAACCCCTATCCTAACCCTAACACGTACCCTAATCCTAACACGGACCCTAAACCGAGCCCTAACCCTAACCCTAACCCTAACCCATACCCTACTCCGTACCCGAACCCCTCCCCGAACCCGTACTCTAAGCCGTACCCTAAGCCTAACCCTCAGCTTAACCCTAACCCTAGGCTACCCTTGACTGCTTCTGCCTCCAATAGATTTCCTAAGCACTAGTGTTTTAAGGAACAGCTTAAAAAGAGAATCCTAATGTGATTTCTTTATAATGGGTGTGTTCCTTGTCTTATCCTAGTGTCTAAGCTCTTCTCAATGGCTGGACCCTCAAATAATATTCCTTTACGTGCTAAGGGGTATCTAGAGACTGGGATAGGTTTAATAACTACCCAACCCTAATGCGTACCCTAACCCTAAACCCTACCCTAACCCTAACACGTACCCTAATCCTAACCCGTACCCTAAACCGAGCCCTAACCCTAACACTAAACCTAACCCTAACCCTAACCCATACCCTACACCATACACGAACCCGTCCCCGAACCCAAACCCTAAGCCGTACTCTAAGCCTAACCCTCAGCCTAACCCTAACCCTAGGCTACCCTTGACTGCTTCTGCCTCCAATAGATTTCCTAAGCACTAGTGTTTTAAGGAACAGATTAAAAAGAGAATCCTAATGTGATTTCTTTATAATGGGTGTGTTTCTTATCTTATCCTAGTGTCTAAGCTCTTCTCCATGGCTGGACCCTCAAATAATATTCCTTTACGTGCTAAGGGGTATCTAGAGACTGGGATAGGTTTAATAACTACCCAACCCTAACACGTACCCTAACCCTAACCCCTACCCTAACCCTAACACGTACACTAATCCTAACCCGTACCCTAAACCGAGCCCTAACCCTAACACTAACCCTAACCCTAACCCTAACCCATACCCTACACCATACACGAACCCGTCCCCGAACCCATACCCTAAGCCGTACCCTAAGCCTAACCCTCAGCCTAACACTAACCCTAGGCTTCCCTTGACTGCTTCTGCCTCCAATAGATTTCCTAAGCACTAGTGTTTTAAGGAACAGATTAAAAAGGGAATCCTAATGTGATTTCTTTATAATGGGTGTGTTCCTTATCTTATCCTAGTGTCTAAGCTCTTCTCCATGGCTGGACCCTCAAATAATATTCCTTTACGTGCTAAGGGGTATCTAGAGACTGGGATAGGTTTAATAACTACCCTAACCCTAACGCGTACCCTAACCCTAACTCCTACCCTAACCCTAACACGTACCCTAATCCTAACCCGAACCCTAAACCGAGCCCTAACCCTAACCCTAACCCTAACCCTAACCCTAACCCTAACCCAAACCCTATGCCGTACCCGAACCCCTCAACGAACCCGTACCCTAAGCCGTGCCCTAAGACTAACAGTAAGCCTAAACCTAACCCTAGGCTACCCTTGAAGGCTTTTGCCTCCAATAGATTTACTAAACACTAGTGTTTTAAGGAACAGCTTAAAAAGAGAATCCTAATGTGATTTCTTTATAATGGGTGTGTTCCTTATCTTATCCTAGTGTCTAAACACTTCTCCATGGCTGGACCCCCAAATTATATTCCTTTACGTGTTAAGGGGTATCTAGAGAGTGGGATAGGTTTAATAACTAACCTACCCCTAACACGTACCCTAACCCTAACTCCTAACCTAACCCTAACACGTACCCTAATCCTAACACAGACCCTAAACCGAGCCCTAACCCTAACCCTAACCCTATCCCATACCCTACTCCGTACCCGAACCCCTCCCCGAACCCGTACTCTAAGCCGTACCCTAAGCCTAACCCTCAGCCTAACCCTAACCCTAGGCTACCCTTGACTGCTTCTGCCTCCAATAGATTTCCTAAGCACTAGTGTTTTAAGGAACAGCTTAAAAAGAAAATCCTAATGTGATTTCTTTATAATGGGTGTGTTCCTAATCTTATCCTAGTGTCTAAGCTCTTCTCCTGGGCTAGACCCTCAAATAATATTCCTTTACGTGCTAAGGGGTATCTAGAGACTGGGATAGCTTTAATAACTACCCAACCCTATCGTGTACCCTAACCCTAACCCCTACCCTAACCCTAACACGTACCCTAATCCTAACCCGTACCCTAAACCGAGCCCTAACCCTAACACTAACCCTAACTCTAACCCTAACCCATACCCTACGCCGTACCCGAACCCCTACCCGAACCCGTACCCTAAGCCTAACCCTAAGCCTAACCCTAACCCTAGGCTACCCTTGACTGCTTCTGCCTCCAATAGATTTCCTAAGCACAAGTGTTTTAAGGAACAGCTTAAAAAGAGAATCCTAATGTGATTTCTTTATAATGGGTGTGTTCCTTGTCTTATCCTAGTGTCTAAGCTCTTCTCCATGGCTGGACCCTCAAATAATATTCCTTTACGTGCTAAGGGGTATCTAGAGACTGGGATAGGTTTAATACCTACCCAACCCTAATGCGTACCCTAACCCTAAACCGTACCCTAACCCTAACACGTACCCTAATCCTAACCCGTACCCTAAACCGAGCCCTAACCCTAACACTAAACCTAACCCTAACCCTAACCCATACCCTACACCATACACGAACCCGTCCCCGAACCCAAACCCTAAGTCGTACTCTAAGCCTAACCCTCAGCCTAACCCTAACCCTAGGCTACCCTTGACTGCTTCTGTCTCCAATAGATTTCCTAAGCACTAGTGTTTTAAGGAACAGATTAAAAAGAGAATCCTAATGTGATTTCTTTATAATGGGTTTGTTTCTTATCTTATCCTAGTGTCTAAGCTCTTCTCCATGGCTGGACCCTCAAATAATATTCCTTTACGTGCTAAGGGGTATCTAGAGACTGGGATAGGTTTAATAACTACCCAACCCTAACACGTACCCTAACCCTAACCCCTACCCTAACCCTAACACGTACCCTAATCCTAACCCGTACCCTAAACCGAGCCCTAACCCTAACACTAACCCTAACCCTAACCCTAACCCATACCCTACACCATACACGAATCCGTCCCCGAACCCATACCCTAAGCCGTACCCTCAGCCTAACCCTCAGCCTAACACTAACCCTAGGCTACCCTTGACTGCTTCTGCCTCCAATAGATTTCCTAAGCACTAGTGTTTTAAGGAACAGATTAAAAAGAGAATCCTAATGTGATTTCTTTATAATGGGTGTGTTCCTTATCTTATCCTAGTGTCTAAGCTCTTCTCCATGGCTGGACCCTCAAATAATATTCCTTTACGTGCTAAGGGGTATCTAGAGACTGGTATAGGTTTAATAACTACCCTAACCCTAACGCGTACCCTAACCCTAACTCCTACCCTAACCCTAACACGTACCCTAATCCTACCCCGAACCCTAAACCGAGCCCTAACCCTAACCCTAACCCTAACCCTAACCCTAACCCATACCCTACGCCGTACCCGAACCCCTCCCCGAACCCGTACCCTAAGCCGTACCCTAAGCCTAACCCTAAGCCTAACCCTAACCCTAGGCTACCCTTGACTGCTTCTGCCTCCAATAGATTTCCTAAGCACTAGTGTTTTAAGGACCAGATTAAAAAGAGAATCCTAATGTGATTTCTTTATAATGGGTGTGTTCCTTATCTTATCCTAGTGTCTAAACTTTTCTCCATGGCTGGACCCCCAAATAATATTCCTTTACGTGTTAAGGGGTATCTAGAGAGTGGGATAGGTTTAATAACTAACCTACCCCTAACGCGTATCCTAACCCTAACCCCTACCCTAACCCTAACACGTACCCTAAACCTAACCCGTATCCTAAACCGAGCCCTAACCCCAACACTAACCCTAACCCTAACACTAACCCATACCCTACACCATACACGAACCCGTCCCCGAACCCATACCCTAAGCCGTACCCTAAGCCTAACCCTCAGCCTAACACTAACCCTAGGCTACCCTTGACTGCTTCTGCCTCCAATAGATTTCCTAAGCACTAGTATTTTAAGGAACAGATTAAAAAGAGAATCCTAATGTGATTTCTTTATAATGGGTGTGTTCCTTATCTTATCCTAGTGTCTAAGCTCTTCTCCATGTCTGGCCACTCAAATAATATTCCTTTACGTTGCAAGGGGTATCTAGAGACTGGGATAGGTTTAATAACTACCCAACCCTAACGCGTACCCTAACCCTAACCCCTACCCTAACCCTACCACGTACCCTAATCCTAACCTGTACCCTAAACCGAGCCCTAAATCTAACACTAACCCTAAACCTAACCCTAACCCATACCCTACACCATACACGAACCCGTCCCCGAACCCAAACCCTAAGCCGTACTCTAAGCCTAACCCTCAGCCTAACCCTAACCCTAGGCTGCCCTTGACTGCTTCTGCCTCCAATAGATTTCGTAAGCACTAGTGTTTTAAGGAACAGATTAAAAACAGAATCCTAATGTGATTTCTTTATAATGGGTGTGTTCCTTATCTTATCCTAGTGTCTAAGCTCTTCTCCATGGCTGGACCCTCAAATAATATTCCTTTACGTGCTAAGGGGTATCTAGAGACTGGGATAGGTTTAATAACTACCCAACCCTAACACGTACCCAAACCCTAACCCCTACCCTAACCCTAACACGTACCCTAATCCTAACCCGTACCCTAAACCGAGCCCTAACCCTAAAACTAACCCTAACCCTAACCCTAACCCATACCCTGCACCATACACGAACCCGTCCCCGAACCCATACCCTAAGCCGTACCCTAAGCCTAACCCTCAGCCTAACCCTAACCCTAGGCTACCCTTGACTACTTCTGCCTCCAATAGATTTCCTAAGCACTAGTGTTTTAAGGAACAGATTACAAAGAGAATCCTAATGTGATTTCTGTATAATGGGTGTGTTCCTTATCTTTTCCTAGTGTCTAAGCTCTTCTCCATGGCTGGACCCTCAAATAATATTCCTTTACGTGCTAAGGGGTATCTAGAGACTGGGATAGGTTTAATAACTACCCTAACCGTAACGCGTACCCTAACCCTAATTCCTACCCTAACCCTAACACGTACCCTAATCCTAACCCGTACCCTAAACCGAGCCCTAACCCTAACACTAACCCATACCCTACAACATACACGAACCCGTCCCCGAACCCATACCCTATGCCGTACCCTAAGCCTAGCCCTCAGCCTAACACTAACCCTAGGCTACCCTTGACTGCTTCTGCCTCCAATAGATTTCCTAAGCACTAGTGTTTTAAGGAACAGATTAAAAAGAGAATCCTAATGTGATTTCTTTATAATGGGTGTGTTCCTTATCTTATCCTAGTGTCTAAGCTCTTCTCCATGGCTGGACCCTCAAATAATATTCCTTTACGTGCTAAGGGGTATCTAGAGACTGGTATAGGTTTAATAACTACCCTAACCCTAACGCGTACCCTAACCCTAACTCCTACCCTAACCCTAACACGTACCCTAATCCTACCCCGAACCCTAAACCGAGCCCTAACCCTAACCCTAACCCTAACCCTAACCCTAACCCATACCCTACGCCGTACCCGAACCCCTCCCCGAACCCGTACCCTAAGCCGTACCCTAAGCCTAACCCTAAGCCTAACCCTAACCCTAGGCTACCCTTGACTGCTTCTGCCTCCAATAGATTTCCTAAGCACTAGTGTTTTAAGGACCAGATTAAAAAGAGAATCCTAATGTGATTTCTTTATAATGGGTGTGTTCCTTATCTTATCCTAGTGTCTAAACTTTTCTCCATGGCTGGACCCCCAAATAATATTCCTTTACGTGTTAAGGGGTATCTAGAGAGTGGGATAGGTTTAATAACTAACCTACCCCTAACGCGTATCCTAACCCTAACCCCTACCCTAACCCTAACACGTACCCTAAACCTAACCCGTATCCTAAACCGAGCCCTAACCCCAACACTAACCCTAACCCTAACACTAACCCATACCCTACACCATACACGAACCCGTCCCCGAACCCATACCCTAAGCCGTACCCTAAGCCTAACCCTCAGCCTAACACTAACCCTAGGCTACCCTTGACTGCTTCTGCCTCCAATAGATTTCCTAAGCACTAGTATTTTAAGGAACAGATTAAAAAGAGAATCCTAATGTGATTTCTTTATAATGGGTGTGTTCCTTATCTTATCCTAGTGTCTAAGCTCTTCTCCATGTCTGGCCACTCAAATAATATTCCTTTACGTTGCAAGGGGTATCTAGAGACTGGGATAGGTTTAATAACTACCCAACCCTAACGCGTACCCTAACCCTAACCCCTACCCTAACCCTACCACGTACCCTAATCCTAACCTGTACCCTAAACCGAGCCCTAAATCTAACACTAACCCTAAACCTAACCCTAACCCATACCCTACACCATACACGAACCCGTCCCCGAACCCAAACCCTAAGCCGTACTCTAAGCCTAACCCTCAGCCTAACCCTAACCCTAGGCTGCCCTTGACTGCTTCTGCCTCCAATAGATTTCGTAAGCACTAGTGTTTTAAGGAACAGATTAAAAACAGAATCCTAATGTGATTTCTTTATAATGGGTGTGTTCCTTATCTTATCCTAGTGTCTAAGCTCTTCTCCATGGCTGGACCCTCAAATAATATTCCTTTACGTGCTAAGGGGTATCTAGAGACTGGGATAGGTTTAATAACTACCCAACCCTAACACGTACCCAAACCCTAACCCCTACCCTAACCCTAACACGTACCCTAATCCTAACCCGTACCCTAAACCGAGCCCTAACCCTAAAACTAACCCTAACCCTAACCCTAACCCATACCCTGCACCATACACGAACCCGTCCCCGAACCCATACCCTAAGCCGTACCCTAAGCCTAACCCTCAGCCTAACCCTTACCCTAGGCTACCCTTGACTACTTCTGCCTCCAATAGATTTCCTAAGCACTAGTGTTTTAAGGAACAGATTACAAAGAGAATCCTAATGTGATTTCTGTATAATGGGTGTGTTCCTTATCTTTTCCTAGTGTCTAAGCTCTTCTCCATGGCTGGACCCTCAAATAATATTCCTTTACGTGCTAAGGGGTATCTAGAGACTGGGATAGGTTTAATAACTACCCTAACCGTAACGCGTACCCTAACCCTAATTCCTACCCTAACCCTAACACGTACCCTAATCCTAACCCGTACCCTAAACCGAGCCCTAACCCTAACACTAACCCATACCCTACAACATACACGAACCCGTCCCCGAACCCATACCCTATGCCGTACCCTAAGCCTAGCCCTCAGCCTAACACTAACCCTAGGCTACCCTTGACTGCTTCTGCCTCCAATAGATTTCCTAAGCACTAGTGTTTTAAGGAACAGATTAAAAAGAGAATCCTAATGTGATTTCTTTATAATGGGTGTGTTCCTTATCTTATCCTAGTGTCTAAGCTCTTCTCCATGGCTGGCCAATCAAATAATATTCCTTTACGTGCTAAGGGTTATCTAGGGACTGGGATAGGTTTGATAACTACCCTAACCCTAACGCGTACCCTAATCCTAACCCCTATCCTAACCCTAACACGTACCCTAATCCTAACACGGACCCTAAACCGAGCCCTAACCCTAACCCTAACCCTAACCCATACCCTACTCCGTACCCGAACCCCTCCCCGAACCCGTACTCTAAGCCGTACCCTAAGCCTAACCCTCAGCTTAACCCTAACCCTAGGCTACCCTTGACTGCTTCTGCCTCCAATAGATTTCCTAAGCACTAGTGTTTTAAGGAACAGCTTAAAAAGAGAATCCTAATGTGATTTCTTTATAATGTGTGTGTTCCTAATCTTATCCTAGAGTCTAAGCTCTTCTCCAGGGCTGGACCCTCAAATAATATTCCTTTACGTGCTAAGGGGTATCTAGAGACTGGGATAGCTTTAATAACTACCCAAACCTAACGTGTACCCTAACCCTAACCCCTACCCTAACCCTAACACGTACCCTAATCCTAACCCGTACCCTAAACCGAGCCCTAACCCTAACACTAACCCTAACTCTAACCCTAACCCATACCCTACGCCGTACCCGAACCCCTCCCCGAACCCGTACCCTAAGCCTAACCCTAAGCCAAGCCCTAACCCTAGGCTACCCTTGACTGCTTCTGCCTCCAATAGATTTCCTAAGCACTAGTGTTTTAAGGAACAGATTAAAAAGAGAATCCTAATGTGATTTCTTTATAATGGGTGTGTTTCTTATCTTATCCTAGTGTCTAAGCTCTTCTCCATGGCTGGACCCTCAAATAATATTCCTTTACGTGCTAAGGGGTATCTAGAGACTGGGATAGGTTTAATAACTACCCAACCCTAACACGTACCCTAACCCTAACCCCTACCCTAACCCTAACACGTACACTAATCCTAACCCGTACCCTAAACCGAGCCCTAACCCTAACACTAACCCTAACCCTAACCCTAACCCATACCCTACACCATACACGAACCCGTCCCCGAACCCATACCCTAAGCCGTACCCTAAGCCTAACCCTCAGCCTAACACTAACCCTAGGCTTCCCTTGACTGCTTCTGCCTCCAATAGATTTCCTAAGCACTAGTGTTTTAAGGAACAGATTAAAAAGGGAATCCTAATGTGATTTCTTTATAATGGGTGTGTTCCTTATCTTATCCTAGTGTCTAAGCTCTTCTCCATGGCTGGACCCTCAAATAATATTCCTTTACGTGCTAAGGGGTATCTAGAGACTGGGATAGGTTTAATAACTACCCTAACCCTAACGCGTACCCTAACCCTAACTCCTACCCTAACCCTAACACGTACCCTAATCCTAACCCGAACCCTAAACCGAGCCCTAAACCTAACCCTAACCCTAACCCTAACCCTAACCCTAACCCAAACCCTATGCCGTACCCGAACCCCTCAACGAACCTGTACCCTAAGCCGTGCCCTAAGACTAACAGTAAGCCTAAACCTAACCCTAGGCTACCCTTGAAGGCTTTTGCCTCCAATAGATTTACTAAACACTAGTGTTTTAAGGAACAGCTTAAAAAGAGAATCCTAATGTGATTTCTTTATAATGGGTGTGTTCCTTATCTTATCCTAGTGTCTAAACACTTCTCCATGGCTGGACCCCCAAATTATATTCCTTTACGTGTTAAGGGGTATCTAGAGAGTGGGATAGGTTTAATAACTAACCTACCCCTAACACGTACCCTAACCCTAACCCCTACCCTAACCCTAACACGTACCCTAAACCTAACCCGTACCCTAAACCGAGCCCTAACCCTAACACTAACCCTAAGCCTAACACTAACCCATACCCTACACCATACACGAACCCGTCCCCGAACCCATACCCTAAGCAGTACCCTAAGCCTAACCCTCAGCCTAACACTAACCCTAGGCTACCCTTGACTGCTTCTGCCTCCAATAGATTTCCTAAGCACTAGTGTTTTAAGGAACAGATTAAAAAGAGAATCCTAATGTGATTTCTTTATAATGGGTGTGTTCCTTATCTTATCCTAGTGTCTAAGCTCTTCTCCATGGCTGGCCACTCAAATAATATTCCTTTACGTGCTAAGGGGTATCTAGAGACTGGGATAGGTTTAATAACTACCCAACCCTAACGTGTACCCTAACCCTAACCCCTACCATAACACTAACACGTACCCTAATCCTAACCCGTACCCTAAACCGAGCCCTAACCCTAACACTAACCCTAAGCCTCACCCATACCCTATGCCGTACCGTAACCCCTCCCCGAACCCATACCCTAATCCGTACCCTAAGCCTAACCCTAACCCTAGGCTACCCTTGCCTGCTTCTGCCTCCAATAGATTTCCTTACCACTAGTGTTTTAAGGAACAGCTTAAAAAGAGAATCCTAATGTGATTTCTTTATAATGGGTGTGTTCCTTATCTTATCCTAGTGTCTAAACTCTTCTCCATAGTTGGACCCCCAAATAATATTCCTTTATGTGCTAAGGTGTATCTAGAGAGTGGGATAGGTTTAATAACTACCCTAACCCTAACGCGTACCCTAACCCTAACCCCTACCCTAACCCTAACACGTACCCTAATCCTAACCCGTACCCTAAACCGAGCCCTAACCCTAACACTAACCCTAACACTAACCCTAACCCATACCCTACGCCGTACCCGAACCCCTCCCCGAAACCATACCCTAAGCCGTACCCTAAGCCTAACCCTTAGCCTACCCCTAACCCTAGGCTACCCTTGACTGCTTCTGCCTCCAATAGATTTCCTAAGCACTAGTGTTTTAAGGAACAGCTTAAAAAGAGTATCCTAATGTGATTTCTTTATAATGGGTGTGTTCCTTGTCTTATCCTAGTGTCTAAGCTCTTCTCCATGGCTGGACCCTCAAATAATATTCCTTTACGTGCTAAGGGCTATCTAGGGACTGGGATGGGTTTAATAACTACCCAACTCTAACGCGTAACCTAACCCTAACTCCTAACCTAACCCTAACACGTACACTAATCCTAACCCGTACCCTAAACCGAGCCCTAACCCTAACACTAACCCTAACCCTAACCCATACCCTACACCATACACGAACCCGTCCCCGAACCCATACCCCAAGCCATACCCTAATCCTAACCCTCAGCCTAACCCTAACCCTAGGCTACACTTGACTGCTTCTGCCTCCAATAGATTTCCCAAGCACTAGTGTTTTAAGGAACAACTTAAAAAGAGAATCCTAATGTGATTTCTTTATAATGGTTGTGTTCCTTATCTTATCCTAGTGTCTAAGCTCTTCTCCATGGCTGGACACTCAAATAATATTCCTTTACGTGCTAAGGGTTATCTAGAGACTGAGATAGGTTTAATAACTACCCAACCCTAACGTGTACCCTAACCCTAACCCCTACCCTAACACTAACACGTACCCTAATCCTAACCCGTACCCTAAACCGAGCCCTAACCCTAACACTAACCCTAACCCTCACCCATACCCTATGCCGTACCGTAACCCCTCCCCGAACCCATACCCTAATCCGTACCCTAAGCCTAACCCTAAGCCTAACCCTAACCCTAGGCTACCCTTGCCTGCTTCTGCCTCCAATAGATTTCCTAACCACTAGTGTTTTAAGGAACAGCTTAAAAAGAGAATCCTAATGTGATTTCTTTATAATGGCTGTGTTCCTTATCTTATCCTAGTGTCTAAACTCTTCTCCATAGTTGGACCCCCAAATAATATTCCTTTTTGTGCTAAGGGGTATCTAGAGAGTGGGATAGGTTTAATAACTACCCTAACCCTAACGCGTACCCTAACCCTAACCCCTACCCTAACCCTAACACGTACCCTAATCCTAACCCGTACCCTAAACCGAGCCCTAACCCTAACACTAACCCTAACCCTAACCCTAACCCATACCCTATGCCGTACCCGAACCCCTAACCGAACCCATACCCTAAGCCGTACCCTAAGCCTAACCCTCAGCCTAACCCTAACCCTAGGCTACCCTTGACTGCTTTTGCCTCCAATAGATTTCGTAAGCACTAGTGTTTTAAGGAACAGCTTAAAAAGCGAATCCTAATGTGATTACTTTATAATGGGTGTGTTCCTTATCTTATCCTAGTGTCTAAACTCTTCTCGATGGCTGGACCCAAATAATATTCCTTTACGTGCTAAGGGGTATCTAGAGAGTGGGATAGGTTTAATAACTACCCTAACCCTTACGCGTACCCTAACCCTAACCCCTACCCTAACCCTAACACGTACCCTAATCCTAACCCGTACCCTAAACCGAGCCGTAACCCTAACACTAACCCTAACCCTAACCCTAACCCATACCTTACGCTGTACCCGAACCCCTCCCCGAACCCGTATCCTAAGCCGCACGCTAAGCCTAACCCTAAGCCTAACCCTCACCCTAGGCTACCCTTGACTGCTTCTGCCTCCAATAGATTTCCTAAGCACTAGTGTTTTAAGGAACAGCTTGAAAAGAGAATCCTAATGTGATTTCTTTATAATGGGTGTGTTCATTATCTTATCCTAGTGTCTAAACTCTTCTCCATGGCTGGACCCTCAAATAATATTCCTTTACGTGCTAAGGGGTATCTAGAGACTGGGATAGGTTTAATAACTACCCAACCCTAACACGTACCCTAACCCTAACCCCTACCCTAACCCTAACACGTACACTAATCCTAACCCGTACCCTAAACCGAGCCCTAACCCTAACACTAACCCTAACCCTAACCCTAACCCATACCCTACACCATACACGAACCCGTCCCCGAACCCATACCCTAAGCCGTACCCTAAGCCTAACCCTCAGCCTAACACTAACCCTAGGCTTCCCTTGACTGCTTCTGCCTCCAATAGATTTCCTAAGCACTAGTGTTTTAAGGAACAGATTAAAAAGGGAATCCTAATGTGATTTCTTTATAATGGGTGTGTTCCTTATCTTATCCTAGTGTCTAAGCTCTTCTCCATGGCTGGACCCTCAAATAATATTCCTTTACGTGCTAAGGGGTATCTAGAGACTGGGATAGGTTTAATAACTACCCTAACCCTAACGCGTACCCTAACCCTAACTCCTACCCTAACCCTAACACGTACCCTAATCCTAACCCGAACCCTAAACCGAGCCCTAACCCTAACCCTAACCCTAACCCTAACCCTAACCCTAACCCAAACCCTATGCCGTACCCGAACCCCTCAACGAACCTGTACCCTAAGCCGTGCCCTAAGACTAACAGTAAGCCTAAACCTAACCCTAGGCTACCCTTGAAGGCTTTTGCCTCCAATAGATTTACTAAACACTAGTGTTTTAAGGAACAGCTTAAAAAGAGAATCCTAATGTGATTTCTTTATAATGGGTGTGTTCCTTATCTTATCCTAGTGTCTAAACACTTCTCCATGGCTGGACCCCCAAATTATATTCCTTTACGTGTTAAGGGGTATCTAGAGAGTGGGATAGGTTTAATAACTAACCTACCCCTAACACGTACCCTAACCCTAACCCCTACCCTAACCCTAACACGTACCCTAAACCTAACCCGTACCCTAAACCGAGCCCTAACCCTAACACTAACCCTAAGCCTAACACTAACCCATACCCTACACCATACACGAACCCGTCCCCGAACCCATACCCTAAGCAGTACCCTAAGCCTAACCCTCAGCCTAACACTAACCCTAGGCTACCCTTGACTGCTTCTGCCTCCAATAGATTTCCTAAGCACTAGTGTTTTAAGGAACAGATTAAAAAGAGAATCCTAATGTGATTTCTTTATAATGGGTGTGTTCCTTATCTTATCCTAGTGTCTAAGCTCTTCTCCATGGCTGGCCACTCAAATAATATTCCTTTACGTGCTAAGGGGTATCTAGAGACTGGGATAGGTTTAATAACTACCCAACCCTAACGTGTACCCTAACCCTAACCCCTACCATAACACTAACACGTACCCTAATCCTAACCCGTACCCTAAACCGAGCCCTAACCCTAACACTAACCCTAAGCCTCACCCATACCCTATGCCGTACCGTAACCCCTCCCCGAACCCATACCCTAATCCGTACCCTAAGCCTAACCCTAACCCTAGGCTACCCTTGCCTGCTTCTGCCTCCAATAGATTTCCTTACCACTAGTGTTTTAAGGAACAGCTTAAAAAGAGAATCCTAATGTGATTTCTTTATAATGGGTGTGTTCCTTATCTTATCCTAGTGTCTAAACTCTTCTCCATAGTTGGACCCCCAAATAATATTCCTTTATGTGCTAAGGTGTATCTAGAGAGTGGGATAGGTTTAATAACTACCCTAACCCTAACGCGTACCCTAACCCTAACCCCTACCCTAACCCTAACACGTACCCTAATCCTAACCCGTACCCTAAACCGAGCCCTAACCCTAACACTAACCCTAACACTAACCCTAACCCATACCCTACGCCGTACCCGAACCCCTCCCCGAAACCGTACCCTAAGCCGTACCCTAAGCCTAACCCTTAGCCTACCCCTAACCCTAGGCTACCCTTGACTGCTTCTGCCTCCAATAGATTTCCTAAGCACTAGTGTTTTAAGGAACAGCTTAAAAAGAGTATCCTAATGTGATTTCTTTATAATGGGTGTGTTCCTTGTCTTATCCTAGTGTCTAAGCTCTTCTCCATGGCTGGACCCTCAAATAATATTCCTTTACGTGCTAAGGGCTATCTAGGGACTGGGATGGGTTTAATAACTACCCAACTCTAACGCGTAACCTAACCCTAACTCCTACCCTAACCCTAACACGTACACTAATCCTAACCCGTACCCTAAACCGAGCCCTAACCCTAACACTAACCCTAACCCTAACCCATACCCTACACCATACACGAACCCGTCCCCGAACCCATACCCCAAGCCATACCCTAATCCTAACCCTCAGCCTAACCCTAACCCTAGGCTACACTTGACTGCTTCTGCCTCCAATAGATTTCCCAAGCACTAGTGTTTTAAGGAACAACTTAAAAAGAGAATCCTAATGTGATTTCTTTATAATGGTTGTGTTCCTTATCTTATCCTAGTGTCTAAGCTCTTCTCCATGGCTGGACACTCAAATAATATTCCTTTACGTGCTAAGGGTTATCTAGAGACTGAGATAGGTTTAATAACTACCCAACCCTAACGTGTACCCTAACCCTAACCCCTACCCTAACACTAACACGTACCCTAATCCTAACCCGTACCCTAAACCGAGCCCTAACCCTAACACTAACCCTAACCCTCACCCATACCCTATGCCGTACCGTAACCCCTCCCCGAACCCATACCCTAATCCGTACCCTAAGCCTAACCCTAAGCCTAACCCTAACCCTAGGCTACCCTTGCCTGCTTCTGCCTCCAATAGATTTCCTAACCACTAGTGTTTTAAAGAACAGCTTAAAAAGAGAATCCTAATGTGATTTCTTTATAATGGCTGTGTTCCTTATCTTATCCTAGTGTCTAAACTCTTCTCCATAGTTGGACCCCCAAATAATATTCCTTTTTGTGCTAAGGGGTATCTAGAGAGTGGGATAGGTTTAATAACTACCCTAACCCTAACGCGTACCCTAACCCTAACCCCTACCCTAACCCTAACACGTACCCTAATCCTAACCCGTACCCTAAACCGAGCCCTAACCCTAACACTAACCCTAACCCTAACCCTAACCCATACCCTATGCCGTACCCGAACCCCTAACCGAACCCATACACTAAGCCGTACCCTAAGCCTAACCCTCAGCCTAACCCTAACCCTAGGCTACCCTTGACTGCTTTTGCCTCCAATAGATTTCGTAAGCACTAGTGTTTTAAGGAACAGCTTAAAAAGCGAATCCTAATGTGATTACTTTATAATGGGTGTGTTCCTTATCTTATCCTAGTGTCTAAACTCTTCTCGATGGCTGGACCCAAATAATATTCCTTTACGTGCTAAGGGGTATCTAGAGAGTGGGATAGGTTTAATAACTACCCTAACCCTTACGCGTACCCTAACCCTAACCCCTACCCTAACCCTAACACGTACCCTAATCCTAACCCGTACCCTAAACCGAGCCGTAACCCTAACACTAACCCTAACCCTAACCCTAACCCATACCTTACGCTGTACCCGAACCCCTCCCCGAACCCGTATCCTAAGCCGCACGCTAAGCCTAACCCTAAGCCTAACCCTCACCCTAGGCTACCCTTGACTGCTTCTGCCTCCAATAGATTTCCTAAGCACTAGTGTTTTAAGGAACAGCTTGAAAAGAGAATCCTAATGTGATTTCTTTATAATGGGTGTGTTCATTATCTTATCCTAGTGTCTAAACTCTTCTCCATGGCTGGACCCTCAAATAATATTCCTTTACGTGCTAAGGGTTATCTAGAGACTGGGATAGGTTTAATAACTACCCTAACCCTAATGCGTACCCTAACCCTAACTCCTACCCTAACCCTAACACGTACCCTAATCCTAACACGTACCCTAAACCGAGCCCTAACCCTAACACTAACCCTAACCCATACCCTACGCCGTACCCGTACCCCTCCCTGAACCAGTACCCTAAGCCGTACCCTAAGACTAACCCTCAGCCTAACCCTAACCCTAGGCTACCCTTGACTGCTTCTGCCTTCAATAGATTTCCTAAGCACTAGTGTTTTAAGGAACAGATTAAAAAGAGAATCCTAATGTGATTTCTTTATAATCGGTGTGTTCCTTATCTTATTCTAGTGTCTAAGCTCTTCTCCATGGCTGGACCCTCAAATAATATACCTTTACGTGCTGAGGGGTATCTAGAGACTGGGATAGGTTTAATAACTACCCAACCCTAACGTGTACCCTAACCCTAACCCCTACTCTAACACTAACACGTACCCTAATCCTAACCCGTACCCTAAACCGAGCCCTAACCCTAACACTAACCCTAACCCTAACCCATACCCTACACCATACACGAACCCGTCCCCGAACCCATACCCCAAGCCATACCCTAATCCTAACCCTCAGCCTAACCCTAACCCTAGGCTACACTTGACTGCTTCTGCCTCCAATAGATTTCCCAAGCACTAGTGTTTTAAGGAACAACTTAAAAAGAGAATCCTAATGTGATTTCTTTATAATGGTTGTGTTCCTTATCTTATCCTAGTGTCTAAGCTCTTCTCCATGGCTGGACACTCAAATAATATTCCTTTACGTGCTAAGGGTTATCTAGAGACTGGGATAGGTTTAATAACTACCCAACCCTAACGTGTACCCTAACCCTAACCCCTACCCTAACACTAACACGTACCCTAATCCTAACCCGTACCCTAAACCGAGCCCTAACCCTAACACTAACCCTAACCCTCACCCATGCCCTATGCCGTACCGTAACCCCTCCCCGAACCCATACCCTAATCCGTACCCTAAGCCTAACCCTAAGCCTAACCCTAACCCTAGGCTACCCTTGCCTGCTTCTGCCTCCAATAGATTTCCTAACCACTAGTGTTTTAAGGAACAGCTTAAAAAGAGAATCCTAATGTGATTTCTTTATAATGGGTGTGTTCCTTATCTTATCCTAGTGTCTAAACTCTTCTCCATAGTTGGACCCCCAAATAATATTCCTTTATGTGCTAAGGGGTATCTAGAGAGTGGGATAGGTTTAATAACTACCCTAACCCTAACGCGTACCCTAACCCTAACCCCTACCCTAACCCTAACACGTACCCTAATCCTAACCCGTACCCTAAACCGAGCCCTAACCCTAACACTAACCCTAACCCTAACCCTAACCCATACCCTATGCCGTACCCGAACCCCTAACCGAACCCGTACCCTAAGCCGTACCCTAAGCCTAACCCTCAGCCTAACCCTAACCCTAGGCTACCCTTGACTGCTTTTGCCTCCAATAGATTTCGTAAGCACTAGTGTTTTAAGGAACAGCTTAAAAAGCGAATCCTAATGTGATTACTTTATAATGGGTGTGTTCCTTATCTTATCCTAGTGTCTAAACTCTTCTCCATGGCTGGACCCAAATAATATTCCTTTACGTGCTAAGGGGTATCTAGAGAGTGGGATAGGTTTAATAACTACCCTAACCCTAACGCGTACCCTAACCCTAACTCCTACCCTAACCCTAACACGTACCCTAATCCTAACACGTACCCTAAACCGAGCCCTAACCCTAACACTAACCCTAACCCATACCCTACGCCGTACCCGAACCCCTCCCCGAACCCGTACCCTAAGCCGTACCCTAAGCCTAACCCTCAGCCTAACCCTAACCCTAGGCTACCCTTGACTGCTTCTGCCTCCAATAGATTTCCTAAGCACTAGTGTTTTAAGGAACAGCTTAAAAAGAGAATCCTAATGTGATTTCTTTATAATGGGTGTGTTCCTAATCTTATCCTTGTGTCTAAGCTCTTCTCCAGGGCTGGACCCTCAAATAATATTCCTTTACGTGCTAAGGGGTATCTAGAGACTGGGATAGGTTTAATAACTACCCAACCCTAACGTGTACGCTAACCCTAACCCCTACCCTAACCCTAACACGTACCCTAATCCTAACCCGTACCCTAAACCGAGCCCTAACCCTAACACTAACCCTAACCCTAACCCTAACCCATACCCTACGCCGTACCCGAACCCCACCCCGAACCCGTACCCTAAGCCGTACCCTAAGCCTAACCCTAAGCCTAACCCTAACCCTAGGCTACCCTTGACTGCTTCTGCCTCCATTACATTTCCTAAGCACAAGTGTTTTAAGGAACAGCTTAAAAAGAGAATCCTAATGTGATTTCTTTATAATGGGTGTGTTCCTTATCTTATCCTAGTGTCTAAACTCTTCTCCATGGCTGGACCCCTAAATAATATTCCTTTACGTGTTAAGGGGTATCTAGAGAGTGGGATAGGTTTAATAACTACCCTACCCCTAACGCGTACCCTAACCCTAACCCCTACCCTAACCCTAACACGTACCCTAATCCTAACCCGTACCCTAAACCGAGCCCTAACCCTAACACTAACCCTAACCCTAACACTAACCCTTACCCTACACCATACACGAACCCGTCCCCGAACCCATACCCTAAGCCGTACCCTAAGCCTAACCGTAAGCCTAACCCTAACCCTAGGCTACCCTTGACTGCTTCTGCCTCCAATAGATTTCGTAAGCACTAGTGTTTTAAGGAACAGCTTAAAAAGAGAATCCTAATGTGATTTCTTTATAATGGGTGTGTTCCATATCTTATCCTAGTGTCTAAGCTCTTCTCCATGGCTGGACCCTCAAATAATATTCCTTTACGTGCTAAGGGGTATCTAGAGACTGGGATAGGTTTAATAACTACCCAACCCTAACGCGTACCCTAACCCTAACCCCTACCCTAACCCTAACACGTACCCTAATCCTAACCCGTACCCTAAACCGAGCCCTAACCCTAACACTAAACCTAAACCTAACCCTAACCCATACCCTACACCATACACGAACCCGTCCCCGAACCCAAACCCTAAGCCGTACTCTAAGCCTAACCCTCAGCCTAACCCTAACCCTAGGCTACCCTTGACTGCTTCTGCCTCCAATAGATTTCCTAAGCACTAGTGTTTTAAGGAACAACTTAAAAAGAGAATCCTAATGTGATTTCTTTATAATGGGTGTGTTCCTAAACTTATCCTAGTGTCTAAGCTCTTCTCCAGGGCTGGACCCTCAAATAATATTCCTTTACGTGCTAAGGGGTATCTAGAGACTGGGATAGGTTTAATAACTACCCAACCCTAACGTGTACCCTAACCCTAACCCCTACCCTAACCCTAACACGTACCCTAATCCTAACCCGTACCCTAAACCGAGCCCTAACCCTAACACTAACCCTAACCCTAACCCATACCCTACACCATACACGAACCCGTCCCCGAACCCATACCCCAAGCCATACCCTAATCCTAACCCTCAGCCTAACCCTAACCCTAGGCTACACTTGACTGCTTCTGCCTCCAATAGATTTCCCAAGCACTAGTGTTTTAAGGAACAACTTAAAAAGAGAATCCTAATGTGATTTCTTTATAATGGTTGTGTTCCTTATCTTATCCTAGTGTCTAAGCTCTTCTCCATGGCTGGACACTCAAATAATATTCCTTTACGTGCTAAGGGTTATCTAGAGACTGGGATAGGTTTAATAACTACCCAACCCTAACGTGTACCCTAACCCTAACCCCTACCCTAACACTAACACGTACCCTAATCCTAACCCGTACCCTAAACCGAGCCCTAACCCTAACACTAACCCTAACCCTCACCCATGCCCTATGCCGTACCGTAACCCCTCCCCGAACCCATACCCTAATCCGTACCCTAAGCCTAACCCTAAGCCTAACCCTAACCCTAGGCTACCCTTGCCTGCTTCTGCCTCCAATAGATTTCCTAACCACTAGTGTTTTAAGGAACAGCTTAAAAAGAGAATCCTAATGTGATTTCTTTATAATGGGTGTGTTCCTTATCTTATCCTAGTGTCTAAACTCTTCTCCATAGTTGGACCCCCAAATAATATTCCTTTATGTGCTAAGGGGTATCTAGAGAGTGGGATAGGTTTAATAACTACCCTAACCCTAACGCGTACCCTAACCCTAACCCCTACCCTAACCCTAACACGTACCCTAATCCTAACCCGTACCCTAAACCGAGCCCTAACCCTAACACTAACCCTAACCCTAACCCTAACCCATACCCTATGCCGTACCCGAACCCCTAACCGAACCCGTACCCTAAGCCGTACCCTAAGCCTAACCCTCAGCCTAACCCTAACCCTAGGCTACCCTTGACTGCTTTTGCCTCCAATAGATTTCGTAAGCACTAGTGTTTTAAGGAACAGCTTAAAAAGCGAATCCTAATGTGATTACTTTATAATGGGTGTGTTCCTTATCTTATCCTAGTGTCTAAACTCTTCTCCATGGCTGGACCCAAATAATATTCCTTTACGTGCTAAGGGGTATCTAGAGAGTGGGATAGGTTTAATAACTACCCTAACACTAACGCGTACCCTAACCCTAACTCCTACCCTAACCCTAACACGTACCCTAATCCTAACACGTACCCTAAACCGAGCCCTAACCCTAACACTAACCCTAACCCATACCCTACGCCGTACCCGAACCCCTCCCCGAACCCGTACCCTAAGCCGTACCCTAAGCCTAACCCTCAGCCTAACCCTAACCCTAGGCTACCCTTGACTGCTTCTGCCTCCAATAGATTTCCTAAGCACTAGTGTTTTAAGGAACAGCTTAAAAAGAGAATCCTAATGTGATTTCTTTATAATGGGTGTGTTCCTAATCTTATCCTTGTGTCTAAGCTCTTCTCCAGGGCTGGACCCTCAAATAATATTCCTTTACGTGCTAAGGGGTATCTAGAGACTGGGATAGGTTTAATAACTACCCAACCCTAACGTGTACGCTAACCCTAACCCCTACCCTAACCCTAACACGTACCCTAATCCTAACCCGTACCCTAAACCGAGCCCTAACCCTAACACTAACCCTAACCCTAACCCTAACCCATACCCTACGCCGTACCCGAACCCCACCCCGAACCCGTACCCTAAGCCGTACCCTAAGCCTAACCCTAAGCCTAACCCTAACCCTAGGCTACCCTTGACTGCTTCTGCCTCCATTACATTTCCTAAGCACAAGTGTTTTAAGGAACAGCTTAAAAAGAGAATCCTAATGTGATTTCTTTATAATGGGTGTGTTCCTTATCTTATCCTAGTGTCTAAACTCTTCTCCATGGCTGGACCCCTAAATAATATTCCTTTACGTGTTAAGGGGTATCTAGAGAGTGGGATAGGTTTAATAACTACCCTACCCCTAACGCGTACCCTAACCCTAACCCCTACCCTAACCCTAACACGTACCCTAATCCTAACCCGTACCCTAAACCGAGCCCTAACCCTAACACTAACCCTAACCCTAACACTAACCCTTACCCTACACCATACACGAACCCGTCCCCGAACCCATACCCTAAGCCGTACCCTAAGCCTAACCGTAAGCCTAACCCTAACCCTAGGCTACCCTTGACTGCTTCTGCCTCCAATAGATTTCGTAAGCACTAGTGTTTTAAGGAACAGCTTAAAAAGAGAATCCTAATGTGATTTCTTTATAATGGGTGTGTTCCATATCTTATCCTAGTGTCTAAGCTCTTCTCCATGGCTGGACCCTCAAATAATATTCCTTTACGTGCTAAGGGGTATCTAGAGACTGGGATAGGTTTAATAACTACCCAACCCTAACGCGTACCCTAACCCTAACCCCTACCCTAACCCTAACACGTACCCTAATCCTAACCCGTACCCTAAACCGAGCCCTAACCCTAACACTAAACCTAAACCTAACCCTAACCCATACCCTACACCATACACGAACCCGTCCCCGAACCCAAACCCTAAGCCGTACTCTAAGCCTAACCCTCAGCCTAACCCTAACCCTAGGCTACCCTTGACTGCTTCTGCCTCCAATAGATTTCCTAAGCACTAGTGTTTTAAGGAACAACTTAAAAAGAGAATCCTAATGTGATTTCTTTATAATGGGTGTGTTCCTAAACTTATCCTAGTGTCTAAGCTCTTCTCCAGGGCTGGACCCTCAAATAATATTCCTTTACGTGCTAAGGGGTATCTAGAGACTGGGATAGGTTTAATAACTACCCAACCCTAACGTGTACCCTAACCCTAACCCCTACCCTAACCCTAACACGTACCCTAATCCTAACCCGTACCCTAAACCGAGCCCTAACCCTAACACTAACCCTAACCCTAACCCATACCCTACACCATACACGAACCCGTCCCCGAACCCATACCCCAAGCCATACCCTAATCCTAACCCTCAGCCTAACCCTAACCCTAGGCTACACTTGACTGCTTCTGCCTCCAATAGATTTCCCAAGCACTAGTGTTTTAAGGAACAACTTAAAAAGAGAATCCTAATGTGATTTCTTTATAATGGTTGTGTTCCTTATCTTATCCTAGTGTCTAAGCTCTTCTCCATGGCTGGACACTCAAATAATATTCCTTTACGTGCTAAGGGTTATCTAGAGACTGGGATAGGTTTAATAACTACCCAACCCTAACGTGTACCCTAACCCTAACCCCTACCCTAACACTAACACGTACCCTAATCCTAACCCGTACCCTAAACCGAGCCCTAACCCTAACACTAACCCTAACCCTCACCCATGCCCTATGCCGTACCGTAACCCCTCCCCGAACCCATACCCTAATCCGTACCCTAAGCCTAACCCTAAGCCTAACCCTAACCCTAGGCTACCCTTGCCTGCTTCTGCCTCCAATAGATTTCCTAACCACTAGTGTTTTAAGGAACAGCTTAAAAAGAGAATCCTAATGTGATTTCTTTATAATGGGTGTGTTCCTTATCTTATCCTAGTGTCTAAACTCTTCTCCATAGTTGGACCCCCAAATAATATTCCTTTATGTGCTAAGGGGTATCTAGAGAGTGGGATAGGTTTAATAACTACCCTAACCCTAACGCGTACCCTAACCCTAACCCCTACCCTAACCCTAACACGTACCCTAATCCTAACCCGTACCCTAAACCGAGCCCTAACCCTAACACTAACCCTAACCCTAACCCTAACCCATACCCTATGCCGTACCCGAACCCCTAACCGAACCCGTACCCTAAGCCGTACCCTAAGCCTAACCCTCAGCCTAACCCTAACCCTAGGCTACCCTTGACTGCTTTTGCCTCCAATAGATTTCGTAAGCACTAGTGTTTTAAGGAACAGCTTAAAAAGCGAATCCTAATGTGATTACTTTATAATGGGTGTGTTCCTTATCTTATCCTAGTGTCTAAACTCTTCTCCATGGCTGGACCCAAATAATATTCCTTTACGTGCTAAGGGGTATCTAGAGAGTGGGATAGGTTTAATAACTACCCTAACCCTAACGCGTACCCTAACCCTAACTCCTACCCTAACCCTAACACGTACCCTAATCCTAACACGTACCCTAAACCGAGCCCTAACCCTAACACTAACCCTAACCCATACCCTACGCCGTACCCGAACCCCTCCCCGAACCCGTACCCTAAGCCGTACCCTAAGCCTAACCCTCAGCCTAACCCTAACCCTAGGCTACCCTTGACTGCTTCTGCCTCCAATAGATTTCCTAAGCACTAGTGTTTTAAGGAACAGCTTAAAAAGAGAATCCTAATGTGATTTCTTTATAATGGGTGTGTTCCTAATCTTATCCTTGTGTCTAAGCTCTTCTCCAGGGCTGGACCCTCAAATAATATTCCTTTACGTGCTAAGGGGTATCTAGAGACTGGGATAGGTTTAATAACTACCCAACCCTAACGTGTACGCTAACCCTAACCCCTACCCTAACCCTAACACGTACCCTAATCCTAACCCGTACCCTAAACCGAGCCCTAAACCTAACACTAACCCTAACCCTAACCCTAACCCATACCCTACGCCGTACCCGAACCCCACCCCGAACCCGTACCCTAAGCCGTACCCTAAGCCTAACCCTAAGCCTAACCCTAACCCTAGGCTACCCTTGACTGCTTCTGCCTCCATTACATTTCCTAAGCACAAGTGTTTTAAGGAACAGCTTAAAAAGAGAATCCTAATGTGATTTCTTTATAATGGGTGTGTTCCTTATCTTATCCTAGTGTCTAAACTCTTCTCCATGGCTGGACCCCTAAATAATATTCCTTTACGTGTTAAGGGGTATCTAGAGAGTGGGATAGGTTTAATAACTACCCTACCCCTAACGCGTACCCTAACCCTAACCCCTACCCTAACCCTAACACGTACCCTAATCCTAACCCGTACCCTAAACCGAGCCCTAACCCTAACACTAACCCTAACCCTAACACTAACCCTTACCCTACACCATACACGAACCCGTCCCCGAACCCATACCCTAAGCCGTACCCTAAGCCTAACCGTAAGCCTAACCCTAACCCTAGGCTACCCTTGACTGCTTCTGCCTCCAATAGATTTCGTAAGCACTAGTGTTTTAAGGAACAGCTTAAAAAGAGAATCCTAATGTGATTTCTTTATAATGGGTGTGTTCCATATCTTATCCTAGTGTCTAAGCTCTTCTCCATGGCTGGACCCTCAAATAATATTCCTTTACGTGCTAAGGGGTATCTAGAAACTGGGATAGGTTTAATAACTACCCAACCCTAACGCGTACCCTAACCCTAACCCCTACCCTAACCCTAACACGTACCCTAATCCTAACCCGTACCCTAAACCGAGCCCTAACCCTAACACTAAACCTAAACCTAACCCTAACCCATACCCTACACCATACACGAACCCATCCCCGAACCCAAACCCTAAGCCGTACTCTAAGCCTAACCCTCAGCCTAACCCTAACCCTAGGCTACCCTTGACTGCTTCTGCCTCCAATAGATTTCCTAAGCACTAGTGTTTTAAGGAACAACTTAAAAAGAGAATCCTAATGTGATTTCTTTATAATGGGTGTGTTCCTAAACTTATCCTAGTGTCTAAGCTCTTCTCCAGGGCTGGACCCTCAAATAATATTCCTTTACGTGCTAAGGGGTATCTAGAGACTGGGATAGGTTTAATAACTACCCAACCCTAACGTGTACCCTAACCCTAACCCCTACCCTAACCCTAACACGTACCCTAATCCTAACCCGTACCCTAAACCGAGCCCTAACCCTAACACTAACCCTAACCCTCACCCATATCCTATGCCGTACCGTAACCCCTCCCCGAACCCATATCCTAAGCCGTACCCTAAGCCTAACCATAAGCCTAACCCTAACCCTAGGCTAACCTTGACTGCTTCTGCCTCCAATAGATTTCCTAAGCACTAGTGTTTTAAGGAACAGCTTGAAAAGAGAATCCTAATGTGATTTCTTTATAATGGGTGTGTTCCTTATCTTATCCTAGTGTCTAAACTCTTCTCCATGGCTGGACCCTCAAATAATATTCCTTTACGTGCTAAGGGGTATCTAGAGACTGGGATAGGTTTAATAACTACCCAACACTAACGCGTACCCTAACCCTAACCCCTACCCTAACCCTAACACGTACCCTAATCCTAACCCGTACCCTAAACCGAGCCCTAACCCTAACACTAACCCTAACCCTAACCCTAACCCATACCCTACACCATACACGAACCCGTCCCCGAACCCATACCCTAAGCCGTACCCTAAGCCTAACCCTCAGCCTAACCCTAACCCTAGGCTACCCTTGACTGCTTCTGCCTCCAATAGATTTCCTAAGCACTAGTGTTTTAAGGAACAGCTTAAAAAGAGAATCCTAATGTGATTTATTTATAATGGGTGTGTTCCTTATCTTATCCTAGTGTCTAAGCTCTTCTCCATGGCTGGACCCTCAAATAATATTCCTTTACGTGCTAAGGGGTATCTAGAGACTGGGATAGGTTTAATAACTACCCAACCCTAACGTGTACCCTAACTCTAACCACTACCCTAACACTAACACGTACCCTAATCCTAACCCGTACCCTAAACTGAGCCCTAACCCTAACACTAACCCTAACCCTCACCCATACCATATGCCGTACCTTAACCCCTCCCCGAACCCATACCCTAAGCCGTACCCTAAGCCTAACCCTAAGCCTAACCCTAACCCTAGGCTACCCTTGCCTGCTTCTGCCTCCAATAGATTTCCTAAGCACTAGTGTTTTAAGGAACAGCTTAAAAAGAGAATCCTAATGTGATTTCTTTATAATGGGTGTGTTCCTTATCTTATCCTAGTGTCTAAACTCTTCTCCATGGTTGGACCCCCAAATAATATTCCTTTATGTGCTAAGGGGTATCTAGAGAGTGGGATAGGTTTAATAACTACCCTAACCCTAACGCGTACCCTAACCCTAAACCCTACCCTAACACTAACACGTACCCTAATCCTAACCCGTACCCTAAACCGAGCCCTAACCTTAACCCTAACCCTAACCCTAACCCTAACCCATACCCTACACCATACACGAACCCTTCCCCGAACCCATACCCTAAGCCTTACCCTAAGCCTAACCCTCAGCCTAACCCTAACCCTAGGCTACCCTTGACTGCTTCTGCCTCCAATAGATTTCCTAAGCACTAGTGTTTTAAGGAACAGCTTAAAAAGAGAATCCTAATGTGATTTCTTTATAATGGGTGTGTTCCTTATCTTATCCTAGTGTCTAAACTCTTCTCCATGGCTGGACCCCCAAATAATATTCCTTTACGTGTTAAGGGGTATCTAGAGAGTGGGATAGGTTTAATAACTACCCTACTCCTAACGCGTACCCTAACCCTAACCCCTACCCTGACCCTAACACGTACCCTAATCCTAACCCGTACCCTAAAACGAGCCCTAACCCTAACACTAACCCTAACCCTAACCCTAACCCATACCCTACACCATACACGAACCCGTCCCCGAACCCATACCCTAAGCCGTACCCTAAGCCTAACCCTCAGCCTAACCCTAACCCTAGGCTACCCTTGACTGCTTCTGCCTCCAATAGATTTCCTAAGCACTAGTGTTTTAAGGAACAGATTAAAAAGAGAATCCTAATGTGATTTCTTTATAATGGGTGTGTTCCTTATCTTATCCTAGTGTCTAAGCTCTTCTCCATGGCTGGCCACTCAAATAATATTCCTTTACGTGCTAAGGTGTGTCTAGGGACTGGGATAGGTTTAATAACTACCCTAACCCTAACGCGTACCCTAACCCTAAACCCTATCCTAAACCTAACACGTACCCTAAACCTAACCCGTACCCTAAACCGAGCCCTAACCCTAACACTAACCCTAACCCTCACCCATACCCTATGCCATACCGTAACCCCTCCCCGAACCCATATCCTAAGCCGTACCCTAAGCCTAACCATAAGCCTAACCATAACCCTAGGCTAACCTTGAATGCTTCTGTGTCCAATAGATTTCCTAAGCACTAGTGTTTTAAGGAACAGCTTGAAAAGAGAATCCTAATGTGATTTCTTTATAATGGGTGTGTTCCTTATCTTATCCTAGTGTCTAAACTCTTCTCCATGGCTGAACCCCCAAATAATATTCCTTTACGTACTAAGGGGTATCTAGAGACTGGGATAGGTTTAATAACTACCCAACCCTAACGCGTACCCTAACCCTAACCCCTACCCTAACCCTAACACGTACCCTAATCCTAACCCGTACCCTAAACCGAGCCCTAACCCTAACACTAACCCTAACCCTAACCCTAACCCATAACCTACACCATACACGAACCCGTCCCCGAACCCATACCCTAAGCCATACCCTAAGCCTAACCCTCAGCCTAACCCTAACCCTAGGCTACCCTTGACTGCTTCTGCCTCCAATAGATTTCCTAAGCACTAGTGTTTTAAGGAACAGATTAAAAAGGGAATCCTAATGTGATTTCTTTATAATGAGTGTGTTCCTTATCTTATCCTAGTGTCTAAGCTCTTCTCCATGGCTGGACCATCAAATAATATTCCTTTACGTGCTAAGGGGTATCTAGAGACTGGGATAGGTTTAATAACTACCCTACCCCTAACGCGTACCCTAACCCTAACCACTACCCTAACCCTAACACGTACCCTAATCCTAACCCGTACCCTAAACCGAGCCCTAACCCTAACCCTAACCCTAACCCTAACCCATACCCTACACCATACACGACTCCGTCCCCGAACCCAAACCCTAAGCCGTACCCTAAGCCTAACCCTCAGCCTAACCCTAAGCCTAGGCTACCCTTGACTGCTTCTGCCTCCAATAGATTTCCTAAGCACTAGTGTTTTAAGGAACAGATTAAAAAGAGAATCCTAATGTGATTTCTTTATAATGGGTGTGTTCCTTATCTTATCCTAGTGTCTAAGCTCTTCTCCATGGCTGGACGGTCAAATAATATTCCTTTACGTGCAAAGGGGTATCTAGAGACTGGGATAGGTTTAATAACTACCCAACCCTAACGCGTACCCTAACCCTAACCCCTACCCTAACCCTAACACGTACCCTAATCCAAACCCGTTCCCTAAACCGAGCCCTAACCCTAACACTAACCCTAACCCTACCCCTAACCCATACCCTACACCATACACGAACCCGTCCCCGAACCGAAACCCTAAGCCGTACCCTAAGCCTAACCCTCAGCCTAACCCTAACCCTAGGCTACCCTTGACTGCTTCTGCCTCCAATAGATTTCCTAAGCACTAGTGTTTTAAGGAACAGATTAAAAAGAGAATCCTAATGTGATTTCTTTATAATGGGTGTGTTACTTATCTTATCCTAGTGTCTAAGCTCTTCTCCATGGCTGGACCCTCAAATAATATTCCTTTACGTGCTAAGGGGTATCTAGAGACTGGGATAGGTTTAATAACTACCCTAACCCTAACGCGTACCCTAACCCTAACTCCTACCCTAACCCTAACACGTACCCTAATCCTAACACGTACCCTAAACCGAGCCCTAACCCTATCACTAACCCTAACCCTAACCCTAACCCATACCCTACGCCGTACCCGAACCCCTCCCCGAACCCGTACCCTAAGCCGTACCCTAAGCCTAACCCTAAGCCTAACCCTAACCCTAGGCTACCCTTGACTGCTTCTGCCTCCAATAGATTTCCTAAGCACTAGTGTTTTAAGGAACAGATTAAAAAGAGAATCCTAATGTGATTTCTTTATAATAGTTGTGTTCCTTATCTTATCCTAGTGTCTAAACTCTTCTCCATGGCTGGACCCCCAAATAATATTCCTTTATGTATTAAGGGTTATCTAGAGACTGGGATAGGTTTAATAACTACCCTACCCCTAACGCGTACCCTAACCCTAACCACTACCCTAACCCTAACACGTACCCTAATCCTAACCCGTACCCTAAACTGAGCCCTAACCCTAACCCTAACCCTAACCCTAACCCTAACCCATACCCTACACCATACAAGAACTCTTCCCCGAACCCATACCCTAAGCCTTACCCTAAGCCTAACCCTCAGCCTAACCCTAACCCTAGGCTACCCTTGACTTCTTCTGCCTCCAATAGATTTCCTAAGCACTAGTGTTTGAAGGAACAGATTAAAAAGAGAATCCTAATGTGATTTCTTTATAATGGGTGTGTTCCTTATCTTATCCTAGTGTCTAAGCTCTTCTCCATGGCTGGACCCTCAAATAATATTCCTTTACGTGCAAAGTGGTATCTAGAGACTGGGATAGGTTTAATAACTACCCAACCCTAACACGTACCCTAACCCTAACTCCTACCCTAAACCTAACACGTACCCTAATCCTAACCCGTATCCTAAACCGAGCCCTAACCCTAACACTAACCCTAACCCAAACCCTAACCCATACCCTACACCATACACGAACCCGTCCCCAAACCCAAACCCTAAGCCGTACTCTAAGCCTAACCCTCAGCCTAACCCTAACCCTAGGCTACCCTTGACTGCTTCTGCCTCCAATAGATTTCCTAAGCACTAGTGTTTTAAGGAACAGATTAAAAAGAGAATCCTAATGTGATTTTTTATAATGGGTGTGTTCCTTATCTTATCCTAGTGTCTAAGCTCTTCTCCATGGCTGGACCGTCAAATAATATTCCTTTACGTGCAAAGGGGTATCTAGAGACTGGGATAGGTTTAATAACTACCCAACCCTAACGCGTACCCTAACCCTAACCCCTACCCTAACCCTAACACGTACCCTAATCCTAACCCGTACCCTACACCGAGCCCTAACCCTAACACTAACCCTAACCCTAACCCTAAACCGTACCCTACACCATACACGAACCCGTCCCCGAACCCAAATCCTAAGCCGTACCCTAAGCCTAACCCTCAGCCTAACCGTAACCCTAGGCTACCCTTGACTGCTTCTGCCTCCAATAGATTTCCTAAGCACTAGTGTTTTAAGGAACAGATTAAAAAGAGAATCCTAATGTGATTTCTTTATAAAGGGTGTGTTCCTTATCTTATCCTAGTGTCTAAGCTCTTCTCCATGGCTGGACCATCAAATAATATTCCTTTACGTGCTAAGGGGTATCTAGAGACTGGGATAGGTTTAATAACTACCCTACCCCTAACGCGTACCCTAACCCTAACCACTACCCTAACCCTAACACGTACCCTAATCCTAACCCGTACCCTAAACCGAGCCCTAACCCTAACCCTAACCCTAACCCTAACCCTAACCCATACCCTACACCATACACGACTCCATCCCCGAACCCAAACCCTAAGCCGTACCCTAAGCCTAACCCTCAGCCTAACCCTAAGCCTAGGCTACCCTTGACTGCTTCTGCCTCCAATAGATTTCCTAAGCACTAGTGTTTTAAGGAACAGATTAAAAAGAGAATCCTAATGTGATTTCTTTATAATGGGTGTGTTCCTTATCTTATCCTAGTGTCTAAGCTCTTCTCCATGGCTGGACCGTCAAATAATATTCCTTTACGTGCAAAGGGGTATCTAGAGACTGGGATAGGTTTAATAACTACCCAACCCTAACGCGTACCCTAACCCTAACCCCTACCCTAACCCTAACACGTACCCTAATCCTAACCCGTACCCTAAACCGAGCCCTAACCCTAACACTAACCCTAACCCTAACCCTAAACCATACCCTACACCATACACGAACCCGTCCCCGAACCCAAACCCTAAGCCGTACCCTAAGCCTAACCCTCAGCCTAACCCTAACCCTAGGCTACCCTTGACTGCTTCTGCCTCCAATAGATTTCCTAAGCACTAGTGTTTTAAGGAACAGATTAAAAAGAGAATCCTAATGTGATTTCTTTATAAAGGGTGTGTTCCTTATCTTATCCTAGTGTCTAAGCTCTTCTCCATGGCTGGACCATCAAATAATATTCCTTTACGTGCTAAGGGGTATCTAGAGACTGGGATAGGTTTAATAACTACCCTACCCTAACGCGTACCCTAACCCTAACCCCTACCCTAACCCTAACACGTACCCTAATCCTAACCCGTACCCTAAACCGAGCCCTAACCCTAACACTAACCCTAACCCTAACCCTAACCCATACCCTACACCATACACGAACCCGTCCCCGAACCCATACCCTAAGCCGTACCCTAAGCCTAACCCTCAGCCTAACCCTAATCCTAGGCTACCCTTGACTGCTTCTGCCTCCAATAGATTTCCTAAGCACTAGTGTTTTAAGGAAGAGATTAAAAAGAGAATCCTAATGTGATTTCTTTATAATGGGTGTGTTCCTTATCTTATCCTAGTGTCTAAGCTCTTCCCCATGGCTGGACCCTCAAATAATATTCCTTTACGTGCTAAGAGGTATCTAGAGACTGGGATAGGTTTAATAACTACCCTAACCCTAACACGTACACTAACCCTAACTCCTACCCTAACCCTAACACGTACCCTAATCCTAACACGTACACTAAACCGAGCCCTAAACCTATCACTAACCCTAACCCTAACCCTAACCCATACCCTACGCCGTACCCGATACCCTCCCCGAACCCGTACACTAAGCCGTACCCTAAGCCTAACCCTAAGCCTAACCCTAACCCTAGGCTACCCTTGACTGCTTCTGCCTCCAATAGATTTCCTAAGCACTAGTGTTTTAAGGAACAGATTAAAAAGAGAATCCTAATGTGATTTCTTTATAATGGGTGTGTTCCTTATCTTATCCTAGTGTCTAAACTCTTCTCCATGGCTGGACCCCCAAATAATATTCCTTTATGTATTAAGGGTTATCTAGAGAGTGGGATAGGTTTAATAACTACCCTACCCCTAACGCGTACCCTAACCCTAACCACTACCCTAACCCTAACACGTACCCTAATCCTAAACCGTACCCTAAACTGAGCCCTAACCCTAACCCTAACCCTAACCCTAACCCTAACCCATACCCTACACCATACAAGAACTCTTCCCCGAACCCATACCCTAAGCCTTACCCTAAGCCTAACCCTCAGCCTAACCCTAACCCTAGGCTACCCTTGACTTCTTCTGCCTCCAATAGATTTCCTAAGCACTAGTGTTTGAAGGAAAAGATTAAAAAGAGAATCCTAATGTGATTTCTTTATAATGGGTGTGTTCCTTATCTTATCCTATTGTCTAAGCTCTTCTCCATGGCTGGACCCTCAAATAATATTACTTTACGTGCAAAGGGGTATCTAGAGACTGGGATAGGTTTAATAACTACCCAACCCTAACACGTACCCTAACCCTAACTCCTACCCTAACCCTAACACGTACCCTAACCCTAACCCGTATCCTAAACCGAGCCCTAACCCTAACACTAACCCTAACCCTAACCCTAACCCATACCCTACACCATACACGAACCCGTCCCCGAACCCAAACCCTAAGCCGTACTCTAAGCCTAACCCTCAGCCTAACCCTAACCCTAGGCTACCCTTGACTGCTTCTGCCTCCAATAGATTTCCTAAGCACTAGTGTTTTAAGGAACAGATTAAAAAGAGAATCCTAATGTGATTTTTTATAATGGGTGTGTTCCTTATCTTATCCTAGTGTCTAAGCTCTTCTCCATGGCTGGACCATCAAATAATATTCCTTTACATGCTAAGGGGTATCTAGAGACTGGGATAGGTTTAATAACTACCCTACCCTAACGCGTACCCTAACCCTAACCCCTACCCTAACCCTAACACGTACCCTAATCCTAACCCGTACCCTAAACCGAGCCCTAACCCTAACACTAACCCTAACCCTAACCCTAACCCATACCCTACACCATACACGAACCCGTCCCCGAACCCATACCCTAAGCCGTACCCTAAGCCTAACCCTCAGCCTAACCCTAATCCTAGGCTACCCTTCACTGCTTCTGCCTCCAATAGTTTTCCTAAGCACTAGTGTTTTAAGGAACAGATTAAAAAAGGAATCCTAATGTGATTTCTTTATAATGGGTGTGTTCCTTATCTTATCCTAGTGTCTAAGCTCTTCCCCATGGCTGGACCCTCAAATAATATTCCTTTACGTGCTAAGGGTTATCTAGAGACTGGGATAGGTTTAATAACTATCCTAACCCTAACGCGTACCCTAACCCTAACTCCTACCCTAACCCTAACACGTAGCCTAATCCTAACACGTACCCTAAACCGAGCCCTAAACCTATCACTAACCCTAACCCTAACCCTAACACATATCCTACGCCATACCCGAACCCCTCCCCGAACCCGTACCCTAAGCCGTACCCTAAGCCTAACCCTAAGCCTAACCCTAACCCTAGGCTACCCTTGACTGCTTCTGCCTCCAATAGATTTCCTAAGCACTAGTGTTTTAAGGAACAGATTAAAAAGAGAATCCTAATGTGATTTCTTTATAATGGGTGTGTTCCTTATCTTATCCTAGTGTCTAAACTCTTCTCCATGGCTGGACCCCCAAATAATATTCCTTTACGTATTAAGTGTTATCTAGAGAGTGGGATAGGTTTAATAACTAACCTACCCCTAACGCGTACCCTAACCCTAACCAGTACCCTAACCCTAACACGTACCCTAATCCTAACCCGTACCCTAAACCGAGCCCTAACCCTAACCCTAACCCTAACCCTAACCCTAACCCATAACCTACACCATACACGAACTCTTCCCCGAACCCATACCCTAAGCCTTACCCTAAGCCTAACCCTCAGCCTAACCCTAACCCTAGGCTACCCTTGACTTCTTCTGCCTCCAATAGATTTCCTAAGCACTAGTGTTTGAAGGAACAGATTAAAAAGAGAATCCTAATGTGATTTCTTTATAATGGGTGTGTTCCTTATCTTATCCTAGTGTCTGAGCTCTTCTCCATGGCTAGACCCTCAAATAATATTCCTTTACGTGCAAAGGGGTATCTAGAGACTGGGATAGGTTTAATAACTACCCAGCCCTAACGCGTACCCTAACCCTAACTCCTACCCTAACCCTACCACATACCCTAATCCTAACCCGTATCCTAAACCGAGCCTTAACCCTAACACTAACCCTAACCCTAACCCTAACCCATACCCTACACCATACACGAACCCGTCCCCGAACCCATACCCTAAGCCGTACCCTAAGCCTAACCCTCAGCCTAACCCTAACCCTAGGCTACCCTTGACTGCTTCTGCCTCCAATAGATTTCCTAAGCACTAGAGTTTTAAGGAACAGATTAAAAAGAGAATCCTAATGTGATTTCTTTATAATGGGTGTGTTCCTTATCTTATCCTAGTGTCTAAGCTCTTCTCCATGGCTGGACCCTCAAATAATATTCCTTTACGTGCTAAGGGGTATCTAGAGACTGGGATAGGTTTAATAACTACCCTAACCCTAACGCGTACCCTAACCCTAACTCCTACCCTAAACCTAACACGTACCCTAATTCTAACACGTACCCTAAACCGAGCCCTAACCCTATCACTAACCCTAACCCTAACCCTAACCCATACCCTACGCCGTACCCGAACCCCTCCCCGAACCCGTACCCTAATCCGTACCCTAAGCCTAACCCTAAGCCTAACCCTAACCCTAGGCTACCCTTGACTGCTTCTGCCTCCAATAGATTTCCTAACCACTAGTGTTTTAAGGAACAGATTAAAAAGAGAATCCTAATGTGATTCCTTTATAATGGGTGTGTTCCTTATCTTATCCTAGTGTCTAAACTCTTCTCCATGGCTGGACCCCCAAATAATATTCCTTTACGTGTTAAAGGGTATCTAGAGAGTGGGATAGGTTTAATAACTACCCAACCCCTAACGCGTACCCTAACGCTAACCGCTACCCTAACCCTAACACGTACCCTAATACTAACCCGTACCCTAAACCGAGCCCTAACCCTAACCCTAACCCTAACACTAACCCTAACCCATACCCTACACCATACACGAACCCTTCCCCGAACCCATACCCTAAGCCTAACCCTCAGCCTAACCCTAACCCTAGGCTACCCTTGACTGCTTCTGCCTCCAATAGATTTCCTAAGCACTAGTGTTTTAAGGAACAGATTAAAAAGAGAATCCTAATGTGATTTCTTTATAATGGGTGTGTTCCTTAACTTATCCTAGTGTCTAAGCTCTTCTCCATGGCTGGACCCTCAAATAATATTCCTTTACGTGCCAAGGGGTATCTAGAGACTGGGATAGGTTTAATAACTACCCAAACCTAAAGCGTACGTAACCCTAACCCCTACCCTATCCCTAACACATACCCTAATCCTAACCCGTACCCTAAACCGAGCCCTAACCCTAACACTAACCCTAACCCTAACCCTAACCCATACCCTACACCATACACGAACCCGTCCCCAATCCCAAACCCTAAGCCGTACCCTAAGCCTAACCCTCAGCCTAACCCTAACCCTAGGCTACCCTTGACAGCTTCTGCCTCCAATAGATTTCCTAAGCACTAGTGTTTTAAGGAACAGATTAAAAAGAGAATCCTAATGTGATTTCTTTATAATGGGTGTGTTCCTTATCTTATCCTAGTGTCTAAGCTCTTCTCCATGGCTGGACCCTCAAATAATATTCCTTTACGTGCTAAGGGGTATCTAGAGACTGGGATAGGTTTAATAACTACCCAACCCTAACGCGTACCCTAACCCTAACCCCTACCCTAACACGTACCCTAATCCTAAACCGTACCCTAAACCGAGCCCTAACCCTAACACTAACCCTAACCCTAACCCATAACCTACAGCATACACGAACCCGTTCCCGAACCCATACCCTAAGCCGTACCCTAAGCCTAACCCTCAGCCTAAACCTAACCCTAGGCTACCCTTGACTGCTTCTGCCTCCAATAGATTTCCTAAGCACTAGAGTTTTAAGGAACAGATTAAAAAGAGAATCCTAATGTGATTTCTTTATAATGGGTGTGTTCCTTATCTTATCCTAGTGTCTAAGCTCTTCTCCATGGCTGGACCCTCAAAAAATATTCCTTTACGTGCTAAGGGGTATCTAGAGACTGGGATAGGTTTAATAACTACCCTAATCCTAACGCGTACCCTAACCCTAACTCCTACCCTAAACCTAACACGTACCCTAATCCTAACACGTACCCTAAACCGAGCCCTAACCCTACCACTAACCCTAACCCTAACCCTAACCCATACCCTACGCCGTACCCGAACACCTCCCCGAACCCGTACCCTAAGCCGTACCCTAAGCCTAACCCTAAGCCTAACCCTAACCCTAGGCTACCCTTGACTGCTTCTGCCTCCAATAGATTTCCTAACCACTACTGTTTTAAGGAACAGATTAAAAAGAGCATCCTAATGTGATTTCTTTATAATGGTTGTGTTCCTTATCTTATCCTAGTGTCTAAACTCTTCTCCATGGCTGGACCCCCAAATAATATACCTTTACGTGTTAAAGGGTATCTAGAGAGTGGGATAGGTTTAATAACTACCCAACCCCTAACGCGTACCCTAACACTAACCACTACCCTAACCCTAACACGTACCCTAATACTAACACGTACCCTAAACCGAGCCCTAACCCTAACTCTAACCCCAACCCTAACCCTATCCCATACCCTACGCCGTACCCGAACCCGTCCCCGAACCCGTACCCTAAGCCGTACCCTAAGCCTAACGCTCAGCCTAACCCAAACCCTAGGTTAACCTTGACTGCCTCTGCCTCCAATAGATTTCCTAAGCACTAGTGTTTTAAGGAACAGCTTAAAAAGAGAATCCTAATGTGATTTCTTTATAATGGGTGTGTTCCTTATCTTATCCTAGTGTCTAAGCTCTTCTCCATGGCTGGACCCTCAAATAATATTTCTTTACGTGCTAAGGGGTTTCTAGAGACTGGGATAAGTTTAATAACTAACCAACCCTAACGCGTACCCTAACCCTAACCCCTACCCTAACCCTAACACGTACCCTAATCCTAACCCGTACCCTAAACCGAGCCCTAACCCTAACAGTAACCCTAAACCTAACCCTAACCCATACCCTACACCATACACGAACCCGTCCCCGAACCCAAACCCTAAGCCGTACCATAAGCCTAACCCTCAGCCTAACCCTAACCCTAGGCTACCCTTGATTGCTTCTGCCTCCAATAGATTTCCTAAGCACTAGTGTTTTAAGGAACAGATTAAAAAGAGAATCCTAATGTGATTTCTTTATAATGGGTGTGTTCCTTATCTTATCCTAGTGTCTAAGCTCTTCTCCATGGCTGGCCACTCAAATAATATTCCTTTACGTGCTAAGGGGTATCTAGAGACTGGGATAGGTTTAATAACTACCCTAACCCTAACGCGTACCCTAACCCTAACTCCTAACCTAACCTTAACACGTACCCTAATCCTAACACGTACCCTAAACGGAGCCCTAACCCTAACACTAACCCTAACCCTAACCCTAACCCAAACCCTACGCCGTACCCGAACCCATCCCCGAACCCGTACCCTAAGCCGTACCCTAAGCCTAACCGTAAGCCTAACCCTAACCCTAGGTTACCCTTGAATGCTTTTGCCTCCAATAGATTTCCTAAACACTAGTGTTTTAAGGAACAGCTTAAAAAGAGAATCCTAATGTGATTTCTTTATAATGGGTGTGTTCCTTATCTTATCCTAGTGTCTAAGCTCTTCTCCATGGCTGGACCCTCAAATAATATTCCTTTACGTGCTAAGGGGTAGCTAGAGACTGGGATAGGTTTAATAACTACCCAACCCTAACGTGTACCCTAACCCTAACCCCTACCCTAACCCTAACACGTACCCTAAACCTAACCCGTACCCTAAACCGAGCCCTAACCCTAACACTAACCCTAAGCCTAACACTAACCCATACCCTACACCATACACGAACCCGTCCCCGAACCCATACCCTAAGCAGTACCCTAAGCCTAACCCTCAGCCTAACACTAACCCTAGGCTACCCTTGACTGCTTCTGCCTCCAATAGATTTCCTAAGCACTAGTGTTTTAAGGAACAGATTAAAAAGAGAATCCTAATGTGATTTCTTTATAATGGGTGTGTTCCTTATCTTATCCTAGTGTCTAAGCTCTTCTCCATGGCTGGCCACTCAAATAATATTCCTTTACGTGCTAAGGGGTATCTAGAGACTGGGATAGGTTTAATAACTACCCAACCCTAACGTGTACCCTAACCCTAACCCCTACCATAACACTAACACGTACCCTAATCCTAACCCGTACCCTAAACCGAGCCCTAACCCTAACACTAACCCTAAGCCTCACCCATACCCTATGCCGTACCGTAACCCCTCCCCGAACCCATACCCTAATCCGTACCCTAAGCCTAACCCTAACCCTAGGCTACCCTTGCCTGCTTCTGCCTCCAATAGATTTCCTTACCACTAGTGTTTTAAGGAACAGCTTAAAAAGAGAATCCTAATGTGATTTCTTTATAATGGGTGTGTTCCTTATCTTATCCTAGTGTCTAAACTCTTCTCCATAGTTGGACCCCCAAATAATATTCCTTTATGTGCTAAGGTGTATCTAGAGAGTGGGATAGGTTTAATAACTACCCTAACCCTAACGCGTACCCTAACCCTAACCCCTACCCTAACCCTAACACGTACCCTAATCCTAACCCGTACCCTAAACCGAGCCCTAACCCTAACACTAACCCTAACACTAACCCTAACCCATACCCTACGCCGTACCCGAATCCCTCCCCGAAACCGTACCCTAAGCCGTACCCTAAGCCTAACCCTTAGCCTACCCCTAACCCTAGGCTACCCTTGACTGCTTCTGCCTCCAATAGATTTCCTAAGCACTAGTGTTTTAAGGAACAGCTTAAAAAGAGTATCCTAATGTGATTTCTTTATAATGGGTGTGTTCCTTGTCTTATCCTAGTGTCTAAGCTCTTCTCCATGGCTGGACCCTCAAATAATATTCCTTTACGTGCTAAGGGCTATCTAGGGACTGGGATGGGTTTAATAACTACCCAACTCTAACGCGTAACCTAACCCTAACTCCTACCCTAACCCTAACACGTACACTAATCCTAACCCGTACCCTAAACCGAGCCCTAACCCTAACACTAACCCTAACCCTAACCCATACCCTACACCATACACGAACCCGTCCCCGAACCCATACCCCAAGCCATACCCTAATCCTAACCCTCAGCCTAACCCTAACCCTAGGCTACACTTGACTGCTTCTGCCTCCAATAGATTTCCCAAGCACTAGTGTTTTAAGGAACAACTTAAAAAGAGAATCCTAATGTGATTTCTTTATAATGGTTGTGTTCCTTATCTTATCCTAGTGTCTAAGCTCTTCTCCATGGCTGGACACTCAAATAATATTCCTTTACGTGCTAAGGGTTATCTAGAGACTGAGATAGGTTTAATAACTACCCAACCCTAACGTGTACCCTAACCCTAACCCCTACCCTAACACTAACACGTACCCTAATCCTAACCCGTACCCTAAACCGAGCCCTAACCCTAACACTAACCCTAACCCTCACCCATACCCTATGCCGTACCGTAACCCCTCCCCGAACCCATACCCTAATCCGTACCCTAAGCCTAACCCTAAGCCTAACCCTAACCCTAGGCTACCCTTGCCTGCTTCTGCCTCCAATAGATTTCCTAACCACTAGTGTTTTAAGGAACAGCTTAAAAAGAGAATCCTAATGTGATTTCTTTATAATGGCTGTGTTCCTTATCTTATCCTAGTGTCTAAACTCTTCTCCATAGTTGGACCCCCAAATAATATTCCTTTTTGTGCTAAGGGGTATCTAGAGAGTGGGATAGGTTTAATAACTACCCTAACCCTAACGCGTACCCTAACCCTAACCCCTACCCTAACCCTAACACGTACCCTAATCCTAACCCGTACCCTAAACCGAGCCCTAACCCTAACACTAACCCTAACCCTAACCCTAACCCATACCCTATGCCGTACCCGAACCCCTAACCGAACCCATACCCTAAGCCGTACCCTAAGCCTAACCCTCAGCCTAACCCTAACCCTAGGCTACCCTTGACTGCTTTTGCCTCCAATAGATTTCGTAAGCACTAGTGTTTTAAGGAACAGCTTAAAAAGCGAATCCTAATGTGATTACTTTATAATGGGTGTGTTCCTTATCTTATCCTAGTGTCTAAACTCTTCTCGATGGCTGGACCCAAATAATATTCCTTTACGTGCTAAGGGGTATCTAGAGAGTGGGATAGGTTTAATAACTACCCTAACCCTTACGCGTACCCTAACCCTAACCCCTACCCTAACCCTAACACGTACCCTAATCCTAACCCGTACCCTAAACCGAGCCGTAACCCTAACACTAACCCTAACCCTAACCCTAACCCATTCCTTACGCTGTACCCGAACCCCTCCCCGAACCCGTATCCTAAGCCGCACGCTAAGCCTAACCCTAAGCCTAACCCTCACCCTAGGCTACCCTTGACTGCTTCTGCCTCCAATAGATTTCCTAAGCACTAGTGTTTTAAGGAACAGCTTAAAAAGAGAATCCTAATGTGATTTCTTTATAATGAGTGTGTTCATTATCTTATCCTAGTGTCTAAACTCTTCTCCATGGCTGGACCCTCAAATAATATTCCTTTACGTGCTAAGGGTTATCTAGAGACTGGGATAGGTTTAATAACTACCCTAACCCTAACGCGTACCCTAACCCTAACTCCTACCCTAACCCTAACACGTACCCTAATCCTAACACGTACCCTAAACCGAGCCCTAACCCTAACACTAACCCTAACCCATACCCTACGCCGTACCCGTACCCCTCCCTGAACCAGTACCCTAAGCCGTACCCTAAGACTAACCCTCAGCCTAACCCTAACCCTAGGCTACCCTTGACTGCTTCTGCCTTCAATAGATTTCCTAAGCACTAGTGTTTTAAGGAACAGATTAAAAAGAGAATCCTAATGTGATTTCTTTATAATCGGTGTGTTCCTTATCTTATTCTAGTGTCTAAGCTCTTCTCCATGGCTGGACCCTCAAATAATATACCTTTACGTGCTGAGGGGTATCTAGAGACTGGGATAGGTTTAATAACTACCCAACCCTAACGTGTACCCTAACCCTAACCCCTACTCTAACACTAACACGTACCCTAATCCTAACCCGTACCCTAAACCGAGCCCTAACCCTAACACTAACCCTAACCCTAACCCATACCCTACACCATACACGAACCCGTCCCCGAACCCATACCCCAAGCCATACCCTAATCCTAACCCTCAGCCTAACCCTAACCCTAGGCTACACTTGACTGCTTCTGCCTCCAATAGATTTCCCAAGCACTAGTGTTTTAAGGAACAACTTAAAAAGAGAATCCTAATGTGATTTCTTTATAATGGTTGTGTTCCTTATCTTATCCTAGTGTCTAAGCTCTTCTCCATGGCTGGACACTCAAATAATATTCCTTTACGTGCTAAGGGTTATCTAGAGACTGGGATAGGTTTAATAACTACCCAACCCTAACGTGTACCCTAACCCTAACCCCTACCCTAACACTAACACGTACCCTAATCCTAACCCGTACCCTAAACCGAGCCCTAACCCTAACACTAACCCTAACCCTCACCCATGCCCTATGCCGTACCGTAACCCCTCCCCGAACCCATACCCTAATCCGTACCCTAAGCCTAACCCTAAGCCTAACCCTAACCCTAGGCTACCCTTGCCTGCTTCTGCCTCCAATAGATTTCCTAACCACTAGTGTTTTAAGGAACAGCTTAAAAAGAGAATCCTAATGTGATTTCTTTATAATGGGTGTGTTCCTTATCTTATCCTAGTGTCTAAACTCTTCTCCATAGTTGGACCCCCAAATAATATTCCTTTATGTGCTAAGGGGTATCTAGAGAGTGGGATAGGTTTAATAACTACCCTAACCCTAACGCGTACCCTAACCCTAACCCCTACCCTAACCCTAACACGTACCCTAATCCTAACCCGTACCCTAAACCGAGCCCTAACCCTAACACTAACCTTAACCCTAACCCTAACGCATACCCTATGCCGTACCCGAACCCCTAACCGAACCCGTACCCTAAGCCGTACCCTAAACCTAACCCTCAGCCTAACCCTAACCCTAGGCTACCCTTGACTGCTTTTGCCTCCAATAGATTTCGTAAGCACTAGTGTTTTAAGGAACAGCTTAAAAAGCGAATCCTAATGTGATTACTTTATAATGGGTGTGTTCCTTATCTTATCCTAGTGTCTAAACTCTTCTCCATGGCTGGACCCAAATAATATTCCTTTACGTGCTAAGGGGTATCTAGAGAGTGGGATAGGTTTAATAACTACCCTAACCCTAACGCGTACCCTAACCCTAACTCCTACCCTAACCCTAACACGTACCCTAATCCTAACACGTACCCTAAACCGAGCCCTAACCCTAACACTAACCCTAACCCATACCCTACGCCGTACCCGAACCCCTCGTCGAACCCGTACCCTAAGCCGTACCCTAAGCCTAACCCTCAGCCTAACCCTAACCCTAGGCTACCCTTGACTGCTTCTGCCTCCAATAGATTTCCTAAGCACTAGTGTTTTAAGGAACAGCTTAAAAAGAGAATCCTAATGTGATTTCTTTATAATGGGTGTGTTCCTAATCTTATCCTTGTGTCTAAGCTCTTCTCCAGGGCTGGACCCTCAAATAATATTCCTTTACGTGCTAAGGGGTATCTAGAGACTGGGATAGGTTTAATAACTACCCAACCCTAACGTGTACGCTAACCCTAACCCCTACCCTAACCCTAACACGTACCCTAATCCTAACCCGTACCCTAAACCGAGCCCTAACCCTAACACTAACCCTAACCCTAACCCTAACCCATACCCTACGCCGTACCCGAACCCCACCCCGAACCCGTACCCTAAGCCGTACCCTAAGCCTAACCCTAAGCCTAACCCTAACCCTAGGCTACCCTTGACTGCTTCTGCCTCCATTACATTTCCTAAGCACAAGTGTTTTAAGGAACAGCTTAAAAAGAGAATCCTAATGTGATTTCTTTATAATGGGTGTGTTCCTTATCTTATCCTAGTGTCTAAACTCTTCTCCATGGCTGGACCCCTAAATAATATTCCTTTACGTGTTAAGGGGTATCTAGAGAGTGGGATAGGTTTAATAACTACCCTACCCCTAACGCGTACCCTAACCCTAACCCCTACCCTAACCCTAACACGTACCCTAATCCTAACCCGTACCCTAAACCGAGCCCTAACCCTAACACTAACCCTAACCCTAACACTAACCCTTACCCTACACCATACACGAACCCGTCCCCGAACCCATACCCTAAGCCGTACCCTAAGCCTAACCATAAGCCTAACCCTAACCCTAGGCTACCCTTGACTGCTTCTGCCTCCAATAGATTTCGTAAGCACTAGTGTTTTAAGGAACAGCTTAAAAAGAGAATCCTAATGTGATTTCTTTATAATGGGTGTGTTCCATATCTTATCCTAGTGTCTAAGCTCTTCTCCATGGCTGGACCCTCAAATAATATTCCTTTACGTGCTAAGGGGTATCTAGAGACTGGGATAGGTTTAATAACTACCCAACCCTAACGCGTACCCTAACCCTAACCCCTACCCTAACCCTAACACGTACCCTAATCCTAACCCGTACCCTAAACCGAGCCCTAACCCTAACACTAAACCTAAACCTAACCCTAACCCATACCCTACACCATACACGAACCCGTCCCCGAACCCAAACCCTAAGCCGTACTCTAAGCCTAACCCTCAGCCTAACCCTAACCCTAGGCTACCCTTGACTGCTTCTGCCTCCAATAGATTTCCTAAGCACTAGTGTTTTAAGGAACAACTTAAAAAGAGAATCCTAATGTGATTTCTTTATAATGGGTGTGTTCCTAAACTTATCCTAGTGTCTAAGCTCTTCTCCAGGGCTGGACCCTCAAATAATATTCCTTTACGTGCTAAGGGGTATCTAGAGACTGGGATAGGTTTAATAACTACCCAACCCTAACGTGTACCCTAACCCTAACCCCTACCCTAACCCTAACACGTACCCTAATCCTAACCCGTACCCTAAACCGAGCCCTAACCCTAACACTAACCCTAACCCTCACCCATATCCTATGCCGTACCGTAACCCCTCCCCGAACCCATATCCTAAGCCGTACCCTAAGCCTAACCCTAAGCCTAACCCTAACCCTAGGCTAACCTTGACTGCTTCTGCCTCCAATAGATTTCCTAAGCACTAGTGTTTTAAGGAACAGCTTGAAAAGAGAATCCTAATGTGATTTCTTTATAATGGGTGTGTTCCTTATCTTATCCTAGTGTCTAAACTCTTCTCCATGGTTGGACCCCCAAATAATATTCCTTTATGTGCTAAGGGGTATCTAGAGAGTGGGATAGGTTTAATAACTACCCTAACCCTAACGCGTACCCTAACCCTAAACCCTACCCTAACACTAACACGTACCCTAATCCTAACCCGTACCCTAAACCGAGCCCTAACCTTAACCCTAACCCTAACCCTAACCCTAACCCATACCCTACACCATACACGAACCCTTCCCCGAACCCATACCCTAAGCCTTACCCTAAGCCTAACCCTCAGCCTAACCCTAACCCTAGGCTACCCTTGACTGCTTCTGCCTCCAATAGATTTCCTAAGCACTAGTGTTTTAAGGAACAGCTTAAAAAGAGAATCCTAATGTGATTTCTTTATAATGGGTGTGTTCCTTATCTTATCCTAGTGTCTAAACTCTTCTCCATGGCTGGACCCCCAAATAATATTCCTTTACGTGTTAAGGGGTATCTAGAGAGTGGGATAGGTTTAATAACTACCCTACTCCTAACGCGTACCCTAACCCTAACCCCTACCCTAACCCTAACACGTACCCTAATCCTAACCCGTACCCTAAAACGAGCCCTAACCCTAACACTAACCCTAACCCTAACCCTAACCCATACCCTACACCATACACGAACCCGTCCCCGAACCCATACCCTAAGCCGTACCCTAAGCCTAACCCTCAGCCTAACCCTAACCCTAGGCTACCCTTGACTGCTTCTGCCTCCAATAGATTTCCTAAGCACTAGTGTTTTAAGGAACAGATTAAAAAGAGAATCCTAATGTGATTTCTTTATAATGGGTGTGTTCCTTATCTTATCCTAGTGTCTAAGCTCTTCTCCATGGCTGGCCACTCAAATAATATTCCTTTACGTGCTAAGGTGTGTCTAGGGACTGGGATAGGTTTAATAACTACCCTAACCCTAACGCGTACCCTAACCCTAACCCCTATCCTAAACCTAACACGTACCCTAAACCTAACCCGTACCCTAAACCGAGCCCTAACCCTAACACTAACCCTAACCCTCACCCATACCCTATGCCATACCGTAACCCCTCCCCGAACCCATATCCTAAGCCGTACCCTAAGCCTAACCATAAGCCTAACCATAACCCTAGGCTAACCTTGAATGCTTCTGTGTCCAATAGATTTCCTAAGCACTAGTGTTTTAAGGAACAGCTTGAAAAGAGAATCCTAATGTGATTTCTTTATAATGGGTGTGTTCCTTATCTTATCCTAGTGTCTAAACTCTTCTCCATGGCTGGACCCCCAAATAATATTCCTTTACGTACTAAGGGGTATCTAGAGACTGGGATAGGTTTAATAACTACCCAACCCTAACGCGTACCCTAACCCTAACCCCTACCCTAACCCTAACACGTACCCTAATCCTAACCCGTACCCTAAACCGAGCCCTAACCCTAACACTAACCCTAACCCTAACCCTAACCCATAACCTACACCATACACGAACCCGTCCCCGAACCCATACCCTAAGCCATACCCTAAGCCTAACCCTCAGCCTAACACTAACCCTAGACTACCCTTGACTGCTTCTGCCTCCAATAGATTTCCTAAGCACTAGTGTTTTAAGGAACAGATTAAAAAGGGAATCCTAATGTGATTTCTTTATAATGAGTGTGTTCCTTATCTTATCCTAGTGTCTAAGCTCTTCTCCATGGCTGGACCATCAAATAATATTCCTTTACGTGCTAAGGGGTATCTAGAGACTGGGATAGGTTTAATAACTACCCTACCCCTAACGCGTACCCTAACCCTAACCACTACCCTAACCCTAACACGTACCCTAATCCTAACCCGTACCCTAAACCGAGCCCTAACCCTAACCCTAACCCTAACGCTAACCCATACCCTACACCATACACGACTCCGTCCCCGAACCCAAACCCTAAGCCGTACCCTAAGCCTAACCCTCAGCCTAACCCTAAGCCTAGGCTACCCTTGACTGCTTCTGCCTCCAATAGATTTCCTAAGCACTAGTGTTTTAAGGAACAGATTAAAAAGAGAATCCTAATGTGATTTCTTTATAATGGGTGTGTTCCTTATCTTATCCTAGTGTCTAAGCTCTTCTCCATGGCTGGACGGTCAAATAATATTCCTTTACGTGCAAAGGGGTATCTAGAGACTGGGATAGGTTTAATAACTACCCAACCCTAACGCGTACCCTAACCCTAACCCCTACCCTAACCCTAACACGTACCCTAATCCAAACCCGTTCCCTAAACCGAGCCCTAACCCTAACACTAACCCTAACCCTACCCCTAACCCATACCCTACACCATACACGAACCCGTCCCCGAACCGAAACCCTAAGCCGTACCCTAAGCCTAACCCTCAGCCTAACCCTAACCCTAGGCTACCCTTGACTGCTTCTGCCTCCAATAGATTTCCTAAGCACTAGTGTTTTAAGGAACAGATTAAAAAGAGAATCCTAATGTGATTTCTTTATAATGGGTGTGTTACTTATCTTATCCTAGTGTCTAAGCTCTTCTCCATGGCTGGACCCTCAAATAATATTCCTTTACGTGCTAAGGGGTATCTAGAGACTGGGATAGGTTTAATAACTACCCTAACCCTAACGCGTACCCTAACCCTAACTCCTACCCTAACCCTAACACGTACCCTAATCCTAACACGTACCCTAAACCGAGCCCTAACCCTATCACTAACCCTAACCCTAACCCTAACCCATACCCTACGCCGTACCCGAACCCCTCCCCGAACCCGTACCCTAAGCCGTACCCTAAGCCTAACCCTAAGCCTAACCCTAACCCTAGGCTACCCTTGACTGCTTCTGCCTCCAATAGATTTCCTAAGCACTAGTGTTTTAAGGAACAGATTAAAAAGAGAATCCTAATGTGATTTCTTTATAATAGTTGTGTTCCTTATCTTATCCTAGTGTCTAAACTCTTCTCCATGGCTGGACCCCCAAATAATATTCCTTTATGTATTAAGGGTTATCTAGAGACTGGGATAGGTTTAATAACTACCCTACCCCTAACGCGTACCCTAACCCTAACCACTACCCTAACCCTAACACGTACCCTAATCCTAACCCGTACCCTAAACTGAGCCCTAACCCTAACCCTAACCCTAACCCTAACCCTAACCCATACCCTACACCATACAAGAACTCTTCCCCGAACCCATACCCTAAGCCTTACCCTAAGCCTAACCCTCAGCCTAACCCTAACCCTAGGCTACCCTTGACTTCTTCTGCCTCCAATAGATTTCCTAAGCACTAGTGTTTGAAGGAACAGATTAAAAAGAGAATCCTAATGTGATTTCTTTATAATGGGTGTGTTCCTTATCTTATCCTAGTGTCTAAGCTCTTCTCCATGGCTGGACCCTCAAATAATATTCCTTTACGTGCAAAGTGGTATCTAGAGACTGGGATAGGTTTAATAACTACCCAACCCTAACACGTACCCTAACCCTAACTCCTACCCTAAACCTAACACGTACCCTAATCCTAACCCGTATCCTAAACCGAGCCCTAACCCTAACACTAACCCTAACCCAAACCCTAACCCATACCCTACACCATACACGAACCCGTCCCCAAACCCAAACCCTAAGCCGTACTCTAAGCCTAACCCTCAGCCTAACCCTAACCCTAGGCTACCCTTGACTGCTTCTGCCTCCAATAGATTTCCTAAGCACTAGTGTTTTAAGGAACAGATTAAAAGGAGAATCCTAATGTGATTTTTTATAATGGGTGTGTTCCTTATCTTATCCTAGTGTCTAAGCTCTTCTCCATGGCTGGACCGTCAAATAATATTCCTTTACGTGCAAAGGGGTATCTAGAGACTGGGATAGGTTTAATAACTACCCAACCCTAACGCGTACCCTAACCCTAACCCCTACCCTAACCCTAACACGTACCCTAATCCTAACCCGTACCCTACACCGAGCCCTAACCCTAACACTAACCCTAACCCTAACCCTAAACCGTACCCTACACCATACACGAACCCGTCCCCGAACCCAAATCCTAAGCCGTACCCTAAGCCTAACCCTCAGCCTAACCGTAACCCTAGGCTACCCTTGACTGCTTCTGCCTCCAATAGATTTCCTAAGCACTAGTGTTTTAAGGAACAGATTAAAAAGAGAATCCTAATGTGATTTCTTTATAAAGGGTGTGTTCCTTATCTTATCCTAGTGTCTAAGCTCTTCTCCATGGCTGGACCATCAAATAATATTCCTTTACGTGCTAAGGGGTATCTAGAGACTGGGATAGGTTTAATAACTACCCTACCCCTAACGCGTACCCTAACCCTAACCACTACCCTAACCCTAACACGTACCCTAATCCTAACCCGTACCCTAAACCGAGCCCTAACCCTAACCCTAACCCTAACCCTAACCCTAACCCATACCCTACACCATACACGACTCCGTCCCCGAACCCAAACCCTAAGCCGTACCCTAAGCCTAACCCTCAGCCTAACCCTAAGCCTAGGCTACCCTTGACTGCTTCTGCCTCCAATAGATTTCCTAAGCACTAGTGTTTTAAGGAACAGATTAAAAAGAGAATCCTAATGTGATTTCTTTATAATGGGTGTGTTCCTTATCTTATCCTAGTGTCTAAGCTCTTCTCCATGGCTGGACCGTCAAATAATATTCCTTTACGTGCAAAGGGGTATCTAGAGACTGGGATAGGTTTAATAACTACCCAACCCTAACGCGTACCCTAACCCTAACCCCTACCCTAACCCTAACACGTACCCTAATCCTAACCCGTACCCTAAACCGAGCCCTAACCCTAACACTAACCCTAACCCTAACCCTAAACCATACCCTACACCATACACGAACCCGTCCCCGAACCCAAACCCTAAGCCGTACCCTAAGCCTAACCCTCAGCCTAACCCTAACCCTAGGCTACCCTTGACTGCTTCTGCCTCCAATAGATTTCCTAAGCACTAGTGTTTTAAGGAACAGATTAAAAAGAGAATCCTAATGTGATTTCTTTATAAAGGGTGTGTTCCTTATCTTATCCTAGTGTCTAAGCTCTTCTCCATGGCTGGACCATCAAATAATATTCCTTTACGTGCTAAGGGGTATCTAGAGACTGGGATAGGTTTAATAACTACCCTACCCTAACGCGTACCCTAACCCTAACCCCTACCCTAACCCTAACACGTACCCTAATCCTAACCCGTACCCTAAACCGAGCCCTTACCCTAACACTAACCCTAACCCTAACCCTAACCCATACCCTACACCATACACGAACCCGTCCCCGAACCCATACCCTAAGCCGTACCCTAAGCCTAACCCTCAGCCTAACCCTAATCCTAGGCTACCCTTGACTGCTTCTGCCTCCAATAGATTTCCTAAGCACTAGTGTTTTAAGGAAGAGATTAAAAAGAGAATCCTAATGTGATTTCTTTATAATGGGTGTGTTCCTTATCTTATCCTAGTGTCTAAGCTCTTCCCCATGGCTGGACCCTCAAATAATATTCCTTTACGTGCTAAGAGGTATCTAGAGACTGGGATAGGTTTAATAACTACCCTAACCCTAACACGTACACTAACCCTAACTCCTACCCTAACCCTAACACGTACCCTAATCCTAACACGTACCCTAAACCGAGCCCTAAACCTATCACTAACCCTAACCCTAACCCTAACCCATACCCTACGCCGTACCCGATACCCTCCCCGAACCCGTACCCTAAGCCGTACCCTAAGCCTAACCCTAAGCCTAACCCTAACCCTAGGCTACCCTTGACTGCTTCTGCCTCCAATAGATTTCCTAAGCACTAGTGTTTTAAGGAACAGATTAAAAAGAGAATCCTAATGTGATTTCTTTATAATGGGTGTGTTCCTTATCTTATCCTAGTGTCTAAACTCTTCTCCATGGCTGGACCCCCAAATAATATTCCTTTACGTATTAAGTGTTATCTAGAGAGTGGGATAGGTTTAATAACTAACCTACCCCTAACGCGTACCCTAACCCTAACCAGTACCCTAACCCTAACACGTACCCTAATCCTAACCCGTACCCTAAACCGAGCCCTAACCCTAACCCTAACCATAACCCTAACCCTAACCCATAACCTACACCATACACGAACTCTTCCCCGAACCCATACCCTAAGCCTTACCCTAAGCCTAACCCTCAGCCTAACCCTAACCCTAGGCTACCCTTGACTTCTTCTGCCTCCAATAGATTTCCTAAGCACTAGTGTTTGAAGGAACAGATTAAAAAGAGAATCCTAATGTGATTTCTTTATAATGGGTGTGTTCCTTATCTTATCCTAGTGTCTGAGCTCTTCTCCATGGCTAGACCCTCAAATAATATTCCTTTACGTGCAAAGGGGTATCTAGAGACTGGGATAGGTTTAATAACTACCCAGCCCTAACGCGTACCCTAACCCTAACTCCTACCCTAACCCTACCACATACCCTAATCCTAACCCGTATCCTAAACCGAGCCTTAACCCTAACACTAACCCTAACCCTAACCCTAACCCATACCCTACACCATACACGAACCCGTCCCCGAACCCATACCCTAAGCCGTACCCTAAGCCTAACCCTCAGCCTAACCCTAACCCTAGGCTACCCTTGACTGCTTCTGCCTCCAATAGATTTCCTAAGCACTAGAGTTTTAAGGAACAGATTAAAAAGAGAATCCTAATGTGATTTCTTTATAATGGGTGTGTTCCTTATCTTATCCTAGTGTCTAAGCTCTTCTCCATGGCTGGACCCTCAAATAATATTCCTTTACGTGCTAAGGGGTATCTAGAGACTGGGATAGGTTTAATAACTACCCTAACCCTAACGCGTACCCTAACCCTAACTCCTACCCTAAACCTAACACGTACCCTAATTCTAACACGTACCCTAAACCGAGCCCTAACCCTATCACTAACCCTAACCCTAACCCTAACCCATACCCTACGCCGTACCCGAACCCCTCCCCGAACCCGTACCCTAATCCGTACCCTAAGCCTAACCCTAAGCCTAACCCTAACCCTAGGCTACCCTTGACTGCTTCTGCCTCCAATAGATTTCGTAACCACTAGTGTTTTAAGGAACAGATTAAAAAGAGAATCCTAATGTGATTCCTTTATAATGGGTGTGTTCCTTATCTTATCCTAGTGTCTAAACTCTTCTCCATGGCTGGACCCCCAAATAATATTCCTTTACGTGTTAAAGGGTATCTAGAGAGTGGGATAGGTTTAATAACTACCCAACCCCTAACGCGTACCCTAACGCTAACCGCTACCCTAACCCTAACACGTACCCTAATACTAACCCGTACCCTAAACCGAGCCCTAACCCTAACCCTAACCCTAACACTAACCCTAACCCATACCCTACACCATACACGAACCCTTCCCCGAACCCATACCCTAAGCCTAACCCTCAGCCTAACCCTAAACCTAGGCTACCCTTGACTGCTTCTGCCTCCAATAGATTTCCTAAGCACTAGTGTTTTAAGGAACAGATTAAAAAGAGAATCCTAATGTGATTTCTTTATAATGGGTGTGTTCCTTAACTTATCCTAGTGTCTAAGCTCTTCTCCATGGCTGGACCCTCAAATAATATTCCTTTACGTGCCAAGGGGTATCTAGAGACTGGGATAGGTTTAATAACTACCCAAACCTAAAGCGTACGTAACCCTAACCCCTACCCTATCCCTAACACATACCCTAATCCTAACCCGTACCCTAAACCGAGCCCTAACCCTAACACTAACCCTAACCCTAACCCTAACCCATACCCTACACCATACACGAACCCGTCCCCAATCCCAAACCCTAAGCCGTACCCTAAGCCTAACCCTCAGCCTAACCCTAACCCTAGGCTACCCTTGACAGCTTCTGCCTCCAATAGATTTCCTAAGCACTAGTGTTTTAAGGAACAGATTAAAAAGAGAATCCTAATGTGATTTCTTTATAATGGGTGTGTTCCTTATCTTATCCTAGTGTCTAAGCTCTTCTCCATGGCTGGACCCTCAAATAATATTCCTTTACGTGCTAAGGGGTATCTAGAGACTGGGATAGGTTTAATAACTACCCAACCCTAACGCGTACCCTAACCCTAACCCCTACCCTAACACGTACCCTAATCCTAAACCGTACCCTAAACCGAGCCCTAACCCTAACACTAACCCTAACCCTAACCCATAACCTACAGCATACACGAACCCGTTCCCGAACCCATACCCTAAGCCGTACCCTAAGCCTAACCCTCAGCCTAAACCTAACCCTAGGCTACCCTTGACTGCTTCTGCCTCCAATAGATTTCCTAAGCACTAGAGTTTTAAGGAACAGATTAAAAAGAGAATCCTAATGTGATTTCTTTATAATGGGTGTGTTCCTTATCTTATCCTAGTGTCTAAGCTCTTCTCCATGGCTGGACCCTCAAAAAATATTCCTTTACGTGCTAAGGGGTATCTAGAGACTGGGATAGGTTTAATAACTACCCTAATCCTAACGCGTACCCTAACCCTAACTCCTACCCTAAACCTAACACGTACCCTAATCCTAACACGTACCCTAAACCGAGCCCTAACCCTACCACTAACCCTAACCCTAACCCTAACCCATACCCTACGCCGTACCCGAACACCTCCCCGAACCCGTACCCTAAGCCGTACCCTAAGCCTAACCCTAAGCCTAACCCTAACCCTAGGCTACCCTTGACTGCTTCTGCCTCCAATAGATTTCCTAACCACTACTGTTTTAAGGAACAGATTAAAAAGAGCATCCTAATGTGATTTCTTTATAATGGTTGTGTTCCTTATCTTATCCTAGTGTCTAAACTCTTCTCCATGGCTGGACCCCCAAATAATATACCTTTACGTGTTAAAGGGTATCTAGAGAGTGGGATAGGTTTAATAACTACCCAACCCCTAACGCGTACCCTAACACTAACCACTACCCTAACCCTAACACGTACCCTAATACTAACACGTACCCTAAACCGAGCCCTAACCCTAACTCTAACCCTAACCCTAACCCTATCCCATACCCTACGCCGTACCCGAACCCGTCCCCGAACCCGTACCCTAAGCCGTACCCTAAGCCTAACCCTCAGCCTAACCCAAACCCTAGGTTAACCTTGACTGCCTCTGCCTCCAATAGATTTCCTAAGCACTAGTGTTTTAAGGAACAGCTTAAAAAGAGAATCCTAATGTGATTTCTTTATAATGGGTGTGTTCCTTATCTTATCCTAGTGTCTAAGCTCTTCTCCATGGCTGGCCACTCAAATAATATTCCTTTACGTGCTAAGGGGTATCTAGAGACTGGGATAGGTTTAATAACTACCCTAACCCTAACGCGTACCCTAACCCTAACTCCTAACCTAACCTTAACACGTACCCTAATCCTAACACGTACCCTAAACGGAGCCCTAACCCTAACACTAACCCTAACCCTAACCCTAACCCAAACCCTACGCCGTACCCGAACCCATCCCCGAACCCGTACCCTAAGCCTTACCCTAAGCCTAACCGTAAGCCTAACCCTAACCCTAGGTTACCCTTGAATGCTTTTGCCTCCAATAGATTTCCTAAACACTAGTGTTTTAAGGAACAGCTTAAAAAGAGAATCCTAATGTGATTTCTTTATAATGGGTGTGTTCCTTATCTTATCCTAGTGTCTAAGCTCTTCTCCATGGCTGGACCCTCAAATAATATTCCTTTACGTGCTAAGGGGTAGCTAGAGACTGGGATAGGTTTAATAACTACCCAACCCTAACGTGTACCCTAACCCTAACCCCTACCGTAACACTAACACGTACCCTAATCCTAACCCGTACCCTAAACCGAGCCCTAACCCTAACACTAACCCTAACCCTAACCCTAACCCATACCCTACGCCGTACCCGAACCGCTCCCCGAACCCGTACCCTAAGCCGTACCCTAAGCCTAACCCTAAGCCTAACCCTAACCCTAGGCTACCCTTGACTGCTTCTGCCTCCAATAGATTTCCTAAGCACTAGTGTTTTAAGGAACAGATTAAAAAGAGAATCCTAATGTGATTTATTTATAATGGGTGTGTTCCTTATCTTATCCTAGTGTCTATGCTCTTCTCCATGGCTGGACCCTCAAATAATATTCCTTTACGTGCTAAGGGGTATCTAGAGACTGGGATAGGTTTAATAACTACCCAACGCTAACGTGTACCCTAACCCTAACCCCTACCCTAACCCTAACACGTACCCTAATCCTAACCCGTACCGTAAACCGAGCCCTAACACTAACACTAACCCTAATCCTAACCCTAACCCAAACCCTACGCCGTACCCGAACCCCTCCACGAACCCGTACCCTAAGCCGTACCCTAAGCCTAACCCTAAGCCTAACCCTAACCCTAGGCTACCCTTGACTGCTTCTGCCTCCAATAGATTTCCTAAGCACAAGTGTTTTAAGGAACAGCTTAAAAAGAGAATCCTAATGTGATTTCTTTATAATGGGTGTGTTCTTTATCTTATCCTAGTGTCTAAGCTCTTCTCCATGGCTGGACCCTCAAATAATATTCCTTTACGTGCTAAGGGGTATCTAGATACTGCGATAGGTTTAATAACTACCCTAACCCTAACGTGTACCCTAACCCTAACTCCTACCCTAACCCTAACACGTACCCTAATCCTAACCCGTACCCTAAACCGAGCCCTAACCCTAACAGTAACCCTAACCCTAACCCTAACCCATACCCTACACCATACACGAACCCGTCCCCGAACTCAAACCCTAAGCCTTACCATAAGCCTAACCCTCAGCCTAACCCTAACCCTAGGCTACCCTTGACTGCTTCTGCCTCCAATAGATTTCCTAAGCACTAGTGTTTTAAGGAACAGATTAAAAAGAGAATCCTAATGTGATTTCTTTATAATCGGTGTGTTCCTTATCTTATTCTAGTGTCTAAGCTCTTCTCCATGGCTGGACCCTCAAATAATATACCTTTACGTGCTGAGGGGTATCTAGAGACTGGGATAGGTTTAATAACTACCCAACCCTAACGTGTACCCTAACCCTAACCCCTACTCTAACACTAACACGTACCCTAATCCTAACCCGTACCCTAAACCGAGCCCTAACCCTAACACTAACCCTAACCCTAACCCATACCCTACACCATACACGAACCCGTCCCCGAACCCATACCCCAAGCCATACCCTAATCCTAACCCTCAGCCTAACCCTAACCCTAGGCTACACTTGACTGCTTCTGCCTCCAATAGATTTCCCAAGCACTAGTGTTTTAAGGAACAACTTAAAAAGAGAATCCTAATGTGATTTCTTTATAATGGTTGTGTTCCTTATCTTATCCTAGTGTCTAAGCTCTTCTCCATGGCTGGACACTCAAATAATATTCCTTTACGTGCTAAGGGTTATCTAGAGACTGGGATAGGTTTAATAACTACCCAACCCTAACGTGTACCCTAACCCTAACCCCTACCCTAACACTAACACGTACCCTAATCCTAACCCGTACCCTAAACCGAGCCCTAACCCTAACACTAACCCTAACCCTCACCCATGCCCTATGCCGTACCGTAACCCCTCCCCGAACCCATACCCTAATCCGTACCCTAAGCCTAACCCTAAGCCTAACCCTAACCCTAGGCTACCCTTGCCTGCTTCTGCCTCCAATAGATTTCCTAACCACTAGTGTTTTAAGGGACAGCTTAAAAAGAGAATCCTAATGTGATTTCTTTATAATGGGTGTGTTCCTTATCTTATCCTAGTGTCTAAACTCTTCTCCATAGTTGGACCCCCAAATAATATTCCTTTATGTGCTAAGGGGTATCTAGAGAGTGGGATAGGTTTAATAACTAGCCTAACCCTAACGCGTACCCTAACACTAACCCCTACCCTAACCCTAACACGTACCCTAATCCTAACCCGTACCCTAAACCGAGCCCTAACCCTAACACTAACCCTAACCCATACCCTACGCCGTACCCGAACCCCTCCCCGAACCCGTACCCTAAGCCGTACCCTAAGCCTAACCCTCAGCCTAACCCTAACCCTAGGCTACCCTTGACTGCTTCTGCCTCCAATAGATTTCCTAAGCACTAGTGTTTTAAGGAACAGCTTAAAAAGAGAATCCTAATGTGATTTCTTTATAATGGGTGTGTTCCTAATCTTATCCTTGTGTCTAAGCTCTTCTCCAGGGCTGGACCCTCAAATAATATTCCTTTACGTGCTAAGGGGTATCTAGAGACTGGGATAGGTTTAATAACTACCCAACCCTAACGTGTACGCTAACCCTAACCCCTACCCTAACCCTAACACGTACCCTAATCCTAACCCGTACCCTAAACCGAGCCCTAACCCTAACACTAACCCTAACCCTAACCCTAACCCATACCCTACGCCGTACCCGAACCCCACCCCGAACCCGTACCCTAAGCCGTACCCTAAGCCTAACCCTAAGCCTAACCCTAACCCTAGGCTACCCTTGACTGCTTCTGCCTCCATTACATTTCCTAAGCACAAGTGTTTTAAGGAACAGCTTAAAAAGAGAATCCTAATGTGATTTCTTTATAATGGGTGTGTTCCTTATCTTATCCTAGTGTCTAAACTCTTCTCCATGGCTGGACCCCTAAATAATATTCCTTTACGTGTTAAGGGGTATCTAGAGAGTGGGATAGGTTTAATAACTACCCTACCCCTAACGCGTACCCTAACCCTAACCCCTACCCTAACCCTAACACGTACCCTAATCCTAACCCGTACCCTAAACCGAGCCCTAACCCTAACACTAACCCTAACCCTAACACTAACCCTTACCCTACACCATACACGAACCCGTCCCCGAACCCATACCCTAAGCCGTACCCTAAGCCTAACCGTAAGCCTAACCCTAACCCTAGGCTACCCTTGACTGCTTCTGCCTCCAATAGATTTCGTAAGCACTAGTGTTTTAAGGAACAGCTTAAAAAGAGAATCCTAATGTGATTTCTTTATAATGGGTGTGTTCCATATCTTATCCTAGTGTCTAAGCTCTTCTCCATGGCTGGACCCTCAAATAATATTCCTTTACGTGCTAAGGGGTATCTAGAGACTGGGATAGGTTTAATAACTACCCAACCCTAACGCGTACCCTAACCCTAACCCCTACCCTAACCCTAACACGTACCCTAATCCTAACCCGTACCCTAAACCGAGCCCTAACCCTAACACTAAACCTAAACCTAACCCTAACCCATACCCTACACCATACACGAACCCGTCCCCGAACCCAAACCCTAAGCCGTACTCTAAGCCTAACCCTCAGCCTAACCCTAACCCTAGGCTACCCTTGACTGCTTCTGCCTCCAATAGATTTCCTAAGCACTAGTGTTTTAAGGAACAACTTAAAAAGAGAATCCTAATGTGATTTCTTTATAATGGGTGTGTTCCTAAACTTATCCTAGTGTCTAAGCTCTTCTCCAGGGCTGGACCCTCAAATAATATTCCTTTACGTGCTAAGGGGTATCTAGAGACTGGGATAGGTTTAATAACTACCCAACCCTAACGTGTACCCTAACCCTAACCCCTACCCTAACCCTAACACGTACCCTAATCCTAACCCGTACCCTAAACCGAGCCCTAACCCTAACACTAACCCTAACCCTCACCCATATCCTATGCCGTACCGTAACCCCTCCCCGAACCCATATCCTAAGCCGTACCCTAAGCCTAACCATAAGCCTAACCCTAACCCTAGGCTAACCTTGACTGCTTCTGCCTCCAATAGATTTCCTAAGCACTAGTGTTTTAAGGAACAGCTTGAAAAGAGAATCCTAATGTGATTTCTTTATAATGGGTGTGTTCCTTATCTTATCCTAGTGTCTAAACTCTTCTCCATGGCTGGACCCTCAAATAATATTCCTTTACGTGCTAAGGGGTATCTAGAGACTGGGATAGGTTTAATAACTACCCAACACTAACGCGTACCCTAACCCTAACCCCTACCCTAACCCTAACACGTACCCTAATCCTAACCCGTACCCTAAACCGAGCCCTAACCCTAACACTAACCCTAACCCTAACCCTAACCCATACCCTACACCATACACGAACCCGTCCCCGAACCCATACCCTAAGCCGTACCCTAAGCCTAACCCTCAGCCTAACCCTAACCCTAGGCTACCCTTGACTGCTTCTGCCTCCAATAGATTTCCTAAGCACTAGTGTTTTAAGGAACAGCTTAAAAAGAGAATCCTAATGTGATTTATTTATAATGGGTGTGTTCCTTATCTTATCCTAGTGTCTAAGCTCTTCTCCATGGCTGGACCCTCAAATAATATTCCTTTACGTGCTAAGGGGTATCTAGAGACTGGGATAGGTTTAATAACTACCCAACCCTATCGTGTACCCTAACTCTAACCACTACCCTAACACTAACACGTACCCTAATCCTAACCCGTACCCTAAACTGAGCCCTAACCCTAACACTAACCCTAACCCTCACCCATACCATATGCCGTACCTTAACCCCTCCCCGAACCCATACCCTAAGCCGTACCCTAAGCCTAACCCTAAGCCTAACCCTAACCCTAGGCTACCCTTGCCTGCTTCTGCCTCCAATAGATTTCCTAAGCACTAGTGTTTTAAGGAACAGCTTAAAAAGAGAATCCTAATGTGATTTCTTTATAATGGGTGTGTTCCTTATCTTATCCTAGTGTCTAAACTCTTCTCCATGGTTGGACCCCCAAATAATATTCCTTTATGTGCTAAGGGGTATCTAGAGAGTGGGATAGGTTTAATAACTACCCTAACCCTAACGCGTACCCTAACCCTAAACCCTACCCTAACACTAACACGTACCCTAATCCTAACCCGTACCCTAAACCGAGCCCTAACCTTAACCCTAACCCTAACCCTAACCCTAACCCATACCCTACACCATACACGAACCCTTCCCCGAACCCATACCCTAAGCCTTACCCTAAGCCTAACCCTCAGCCTAACCCTAACCCTAGGATACCCTTGACTGCTTCTGCCTCCAATAGATTTCCTAAGCACTAGTGTTTTAAGGAACAGCTTAAAAAGAGAATCCTAATGTGATTTCTTTATAATGGGTGTGTTCCTTATCTTATCCTAGTGTCTAAACTCTTCTCCATGGCTGGACCCCCAAATAATATTCCTTTACGTGTTAAGGGGTATCTAGAGAGTGGGATAGGTTTAATAACTACCCTACTCCTAACGCGTACCCTAACCCTAACCCCTACCCTAACCCTAACACGTACCCTAATCCTAACCCGTACCCTAAAACGAGCCCTAACCCTAACACTAACCCTAACCCTAACCCTAAACCATACCCTACACCATACACGAACCCGTCCCCGAACCCATACCCTAAGCCGTACCCTAAGCCTAACCCTCAGCCTAACCCTAACCCTAGGCTACCCTTGACTGCTTCTGCCTCCAATAGATTTCCTAAGCACTAGTGTTTTAAGGAACAGATTAAAAAGAGAATCCTAATGTGATTTCTTTATAATGGGTGTGTTCCTTATCTTATCCTAGTGTCTAAGCTCTTCTCCATGGCTGGCCACTCAAATAATATTCCTTTACGTGCTAAGGTGTATCTAGGGACTGGGATAGGTTTAATAACTACCCTAACCCTAACGCGTACCCTAACCCTAACCCCTATCCTAAACCTAACACGTACCCTAATCCTAACCCGTACCCTAAACCGAGCCCTAACCCTAACACTAACCCTAACCCTCACCCATACCCTATGCCATACCGTAACCCCTCCCCGAACCCATATCCTAAGCCGTACCCTAAGCCTAACCATAAGCCTAACCATAACCCTAGGCTAACCTTGAATGCTTCTGTGTCCAATAGATTTCCTAAGCACTAGTGTTTTAAGGAACAGCTTGAAAAGAGAATCCTAATGTGATTTCTTTATAATGGGTGTGTTCCTTATCTTATCCTAGTGTCTAAACTCTTCTCCATGGCTGGACCCCCAAATAATATTCCTTTACGTACTAAGGGGTATCTAGAGACTGGGATAGGTTTAATAACTACCCAACCCTAACGCGTACCCTAACCCTAACCCCTACCCTAACCCTAACACGTACCCTAATCCTAACCCGTACCCTAAACCGAGCCCTAACCCTAACACTAACCCTAACCCTAACCCTAACCCATAACCTACACCATACACGAACCCGTCCCCGAACCCATACCCTAAGCCATACCCTAAGCCTAACCCTCAGCCTAACACTAACCCTAGACTACCCTTGACTGCTTCTGCCTCCAATAGATTTCCTAAGCACTAGTGTTTTAAGGAACAGATTAAAAAGGGAATCCTAATGTGATTTCTTTATAATGGGTGTGTTCCTTATCTTATCCTAGTGTCTAAGCTCTTCTCCATGGCTGGACCATCAAATAATATTCCTTTACGTGCTAAGGGGTATCTAGAGACTGGGATAGGTTTAATAACTACCCTACCCCTAACGCGTACCCTAACCCTAACCACTACCCTAACCCTAACACGTACCCTAATCCTAACCCGTACCCTAAACCGAGCCCTAACCCTAACCCTAACCCTAACCCTAACCCTAACCCATACCCTACACCATACACGACTCCGTCCCCGAACCCAAACCCTAAGCCGTACCCTAAGCCTAACCCTCAGCCTAACCCTAAGCCTAGGCTACCCTTGACTGCTTCTGCCTCCAATAGATTTCCTAAGCACTAGTGTTTTAAGGAACAGATTAAAAAGAGAATCCTAATGTGATTTCTTTATAATGGGTGTGTTCCTTATCTTATCCTAGTGTCTAAGCTCTTCTCCATGGCTGGACGGTCAAATAATATTCCTTTACGTGCAAAGGGGTATCTAGAGACTGGGATAGGTTTAATAACTACCCAACCCTAACGCGTACCCTAACCCTAACCCCTACCCTAACCCTAACACGTACCCTAATCCAAACCCGTTCCCTAAACCGAGCCCTAACCCTAACACTAACCCTAACCCTACCCCTAACCCATACCCTACACCATACACGAACCCGTCCCCGAACCGAAACCCTAAGCCGTACCCTAAGCCTAACCCTCAGCCTAACCCTAACCCTAGGCTACCCTTGACTGCTTCTGCCTCCAATAGATTTCCTAAGCACTAGTGTTTTAAGGAACAGATTAAAAAGAGAATCCTAATGTGATTTCTTTATAATGGGTGTGTTACTTATCTTATCCTAGTGTCTAAGCTCTTCTCCATGGCTGGACCCTCAAATAATATTCCTTTACGTGCTAAGGGGTATCTAGAGACTGGGATAGGTTTAATAACTACCCTAACCCTAACGCGTACCCTAACCCTAACTCCTACCCTAACCCTAACACGTACCCTAATCCTAACACGTACCCTAAACCGAGCCCTAACCCTATCACTAACCCTAACCCTAACCCTAACCCATACCCTACGCCGTACCCGAACCCCTCCCCGAACCCGTACCCTAAGCCGTACCCTAAGCCTAACCCTAAGCCTAACCCTAACCCTAGGCTACCCTTGACTGCTTCTGCCTCCAATAGATTTCCTAAGCACTAGTGTTTTAAGGAACAGATTAAAAAGAGAATCCTAATGTGATTTCTTTATAATAGTTGTGTTCCTTATCTTATCCTAGTGTCTAAACTCTTCTCCATGGCTGGACCCCCAAATAATATTCCTTTATGTATTAAGGGTTATCTAGAGACTGGGATAGGTTTAATAACTACCCTACCCCTAACGCGTACCCTAACCCTAACCACTACCCTAACCCTAACACGTACCCTAATCCTAACCCGTACCCTAAACTGAGCCCTAACCCTAACCCTAACCCTAACCCTAACCCTAACCCATACCCTACACCATACAAGAACTCTTCCCCGAACCCATACCCTAAGCCTTACCCTAAGCCTAACCCTCAGCCTAACCCTAACCCTAGGCTACCCTTGACTTCTTCTGCCTCCAATAGATTTCCTAAGCACTAGTGTTTGAAGGAACAGATTAAAAAGAGAATCCTAATGTGATTTCTTTATAATGGGTGTGTTCCTTATCTTATCCTAGTGTCTAAGCTCTTCTCCATGGCTGGACCCTCAAATAATATTCCTTTACGTGCAAAGTGGTATCTAGAGACTGGGATAGGTTTAATAACTACCCAACCCTAACACGTACCCTAACCCTAACTCCTACCCTAAACCTAACACGTACCCTAATCCTAACCCGTATCCTAAAGCGAGCCCTAACCCTAACACTAACCCTAACCCAAACCCTAACCCATACCCTACACCATACACGAACCCGTCCCCAAACCCAAACCCTAAGCCGTACTCTAAGCCTAACCCTCAGCCTAACCCTAACCCTAGGCTACCCTTGACTGCTTCTGCCTCCAATAGATTTCCTAAGCACTAGTGTTTTCAGGAACAGATTAAAAAGAGAATCCTAATGTGATTTTTTATAATGGGTGTGTTCCTTATCTTATCCTAGTGTCTAAGCTCTTCTCCATGGCTGGACCCCCAAATAATATTCCTTTACGTGTTAAGGGGTATCTAGAGAGTGGGATAGGTTTAATAACTACCCTACCCATAACGCGTACCCTAACCCTAACAACTACCCTAACCCTAACACGTACCCCAATCCTAACCCGTACCCTAAACCGAGCCCTAACCCTAACCCTAACCCTAACCCTAACCCTAAACCATACCCTACACCATACACCAACCCTTTCCCGAACCCATACCCTAAGCCGTACCCTAAGCCTAACCCTCAGCCTAACCCTAACCCTAGGCTACCCTTGACTGCTTCTGCCTCCAATAGATTTCCTAAGCACTAGTGTTTTAAGGAACAGATTAAAAAGAGAATCCTAATGTGATTTCTTTATAATGGGTGTGTTACTTAAATTATCCTAGTGTCTAAGCTCTTCTCCATGGCTGGACCCTCACATAATATTCCTTTACGTGCTAAGGGGTATCTAGAGACTGGGATAGGTTTAATAACTACCCAACCCTAACGCGTACACTAACCCTAACCCCTACCCTAACCCTAACACGTACCCTAATCCTACCCCGTACCCTAAACCGAGCCCTAACCCTAACAGTAACCCTAACCCTAACCCTAACCCATACCCTACACCATACACGAACCCGTCCCCGAACTCAAACCCTAAGCCTTACCATAAGCCTAACCCTCAGCCTAACCCTAACCCTAGGCTACCCTTGACTGCTTCTGCCTCCAATAGATTTCCTAAGCACTAGTGTTTTAAGGAACAGATTAAAAAGAGAATCCTAATGTGATTTCTTTATAATGGGTGTGTTCCTTATCTTATCCTAGTGTCTAAGCTCTTCTCCATAGCTGGCCACTCAAATAATATTCCTTTACGTGCTAAGGGGTATCTAGAGACTGGGATAGGTTTAATAACTAACCTAACCCTAACGCGTACCCTAACCCTAACTCCTAACCTAACCTTAACACATACCCTAATCCTAACACATACCGTAATCCGAGCCCTAACCCTAACACTAACCCTAACCCTAACCCATACCCTACGCCGTACCCGAACCCATCCCCGAACCCGTACCCTAAGCCGTACCCTAAGCCTAACCCTCAGCCTAACCCTAACCCTAGGCTACCCTTGACTGCTTCTGCCTCCAATAGATTTCCTAAGCACTAGTGTTTTAAGGAACAGCTTAAAAAGAGAATCCTAATGTGATTTCTTTATAATGGGTGTGTTCCTTATCTTATCCTATTGTGTAAGCTCTTCTCCATGGCTGGACCCTCAAATAATATTCCTTTACGTGCTAAGGGGTATCTAGAGACTGGGATAGGTTTAATAACTACCCAACCCTAACGTGTACCCTAACCCTAACCCCTACCCTAACACTAACACGTACCCTAATCCTAAACCGTATCCTAAACCGAGCCCTAACCCTAACACTAACCCTAACCCTAACCCTAACCCATACCCTACGCCATACTCGAACCCCTCCCCGAACCCGTACCCTAAGCCGTACCCTAAGCCTAAACCTAAGCCTAACCCTAACCCTAGGCTTCCCTTGACTGCTTCTGCCTCCAGTAGATTTCCTAAGCACTAGTGTTTTAAGGAACAGCTTAAAAAGAGAATCCTAATGTGATTTCTTTATAATGGGTGTGTTCCTTATCTTATCCTAGTGTCTAAGCTCTTCTCCATGGCTGGACCCTCAAATAATATTCCTTTACGTGCTAAGGGGTATCTAGAGACTGGGATAGGTTTAATAACTACCCTGACCCTAACGCGTACCCTAACCCTAACTCCTACCCTAACCCTAACACGTACCCTAATCCTAACACGTACCCTAAACCGAGCACTAACCCTAACAATAACCCTAACCCTAACCCTAACCCATACCCTACGCCGTACCCGAACCCCTCCCCGAACCCGTACCCTAAGCCGTACCCTAAGCCTAACCCTAAGCCTAACCCTAACCCTAGGCTACCCTTGACTGCTTCTGCCTCCAATAGATTTCCTAAGCACAAGTGTTTTAAGGAACAGCTTAAAAAGAGAATCCTAATGTGATTTCTTTATAATGGGTGTGTTCCTTATCTTATCCTAGTGTCTAAACTCTTCTCCATGGCTGGACCCCCAAATAATATTCCTTTACGTGTTAAGGGGTATCTAGAGAGTGGGATAGGTTTAATAACTACCCTACCCCTAACGCGTACCCTAACCCTAACCACTAACCTAACCCTAACACGTACCCTAATCCTAACCCGTACCCTAAACCGAGCCATAACCCTAACCCTAACCCTAACCCTAACCCTAACCCATACCCTACACCATACACGAACCCTTCCCCGAACCCATACCCTAAGCCCTACCCTAAGCCTAACCCTCAGCCTAACCCTAACCCTAGGCTACCCTTGACTGCTTCTGCCTCCAATAGATTTCCTAAGCACTAGTGTTTTAAGGAACAGCTTAAAAAGAGAATCCTAATGTGATTTCTTTATAATGGGTGTGTTCCTTATCTTATCCTAGTGTCTAAGCTCTTCTCCATGGCTGGACCCTCAAATAATATTCCTTTACGTGCTAAGGGGTAGCTAGAGACTGGGATAGGTTTAATAACTACCCAACCCTAACGTGTACCCTAACCCTAACCCCTACCGTAACACTAACACGTACCCTAATCCTAACCCGTACCCTAAACCGAGCCCTAACCCTAACACTAACCCTAACCCTAACCCTAACCCATACCCTACGCCGTACCCGAACCGCTCCCCGAACCCGTACCCTAAGCCGTACCCTAAGCCTAACCCTAAGCCTAACCCTAACCCTAGGCTACCCTTGACTGCTTCTGCCTCCAATAGATTTCCTAAGCACTAGTGTTTTAAGGAACAGATTAAAAAGAGAATCCTAATGTGATTTATTTATAATGGGTGTGTTCCATATCTTATCCTAGTGTCTATGCTCTTCTCCATGGCTGGACCCTCAAATAATATTCCTTTACGTGCTAAGGGGTATCTAGAGACTGGGATAGGTTTAATAACTACCCAACGCTAACGTGTACCCTAACCCTAACCCCTACCCTAACCCTAACACGTACCCTAATCCTAACCCGTACCGTAAACCGAGCCCTAACACTAACACTAACCCTAATCCTAACCCTAACCCAAACCCTACGCCGTACCCGAACCCCTCCACGAAACCGTAACCTAAGCCGTACCCTAAGCCTAACCCTAAGCCTAACCCTAACCCTAGGCTACCCTTGACTGCTTCTGCCTCCAATAGATTTCCTAAGCACAAGTGTTTTAAGGAACAGCTTAAAAAGAGAATCCTAATGTGATTTCTTTATAATGGGTGTGTTGCTTATCTTATCCTAGTGTCTAAGCTCTTCTCCATGGCTGGACCCCCAAATAATATTCCTTTACGTGTTAAGGGGTATCTAGAGAGTGGGATAGGTTTAATAACTACCCTACCCATAACGCGTACCCTAACCCTAACAACTACCCTAACCCTAACACGTACCCCAATCCTAACCCGTACCCTAAACCGAGCCCTAAACCTAACCCTAACCCTAACCCTAACCCTAAACCATACCCTACACCATACACCAACCCTTTCCCGAACCCATACCCTAAGCCGTACCCTACGCCTAACCCTCAGCCTAACCCTAACCCTAGGCTACCCTTGACTGCTTCTGCCTCCAATAGATTTCCTAAGCACTAGTGTTTTAAGGAACAGATTAAAAAGAGAATCCTAATGTGATTTCTTTATAATGGGTGTGTTACTTAAATTATCCTAGTGTCTAAGCTCTTCTCCATGGCTGGACCCTCACATAATATTCCTTTACGTGCTAAGGGGTATCTAGAGACTGGGATACGTTTAATAACTACCCAACCCTAACGCGTACACTAACCCTAACCCCTACCCTAACCCTAACACGTACCCTAATCCTAACCCGTACCCTAAACCGAGCCCTAACCCTAACAGTAACCCTAACCCTAACCCTAACCCATACCCTACACCATACACGAACCCGTCCCTGAACTCAAACCCTAAGCCTTACCATAAGCCTAACCCTCAGCCTAACCCTAACCCTAGGCTACCCTTGACTGCTTCTGCCTCCAATAGATTTCCTAAGCACTAGTGTTTTAAGGAACAGCTTAAAAAGAGAATCCTAATGTGATTTCTTTATAATGGGTGTGTTCCTTATCTTATCCTAGTGTCTAAGCTCTTCTCCATGGCTGGACCCTCAAATAATATTCCTTTACGTGCTAAGGGGTATCTAGAGACTGGGATAGGTTTAATAACTACCCTGACCCTAACGCGTACCCTAACCCTAACTCCTACCCTAACGCTAACACGTACCCTAATACTAACACGTACCCTAAACCGAGCCCTAACCCTAACACTAACCCTAACCCTAACCCTATCCCATACCCTACGCCGTACCCGAACCCGTCCCCGAACCCGTACCCTAAGCCGTACCCTAAGCCTGACCCTCAGCCTAACCCAAACCCTAGGTTAACCTTGACTGCCTCTGCCTCCAATAGATTTCCTAAGCACTAGTGTTTTAAGGAACAGCTTAAAAAGAGAATCCTAATGTGATTTCTTTATAATGGGTGTGTTCCTTATCTTATCCTAGTGTCTAAGCTCTTCTCCATGGCTGGACCCTCAAATAATATTCCTTTACGTGCTAAGGGGTATCTAGAGAGTGGGATAAGTTTAATAACTACCCAACCCTAACGCGTACCCTAACCCTAACCCCTACCCTAACCCTAACACGTACCCTAATCCTAACCCGTACCCTAAACCGAGCCCTAACCCTAACACTAACCCTAAACCTAACCCTAACCCATACCCTACACCATACACGAACCCGTCCCCGAACCCAAGCCCTAAGCCGTACCATAAGCCTAACCCTCAGCCTAACCCTAACCCTAGGCTACCCTTGATTGCTTCTGCCTCCAATAGATTTCCTAAGCACTAGTGTTTTAAGGAACAGATTAAAAAGAGAATCCTAATGTGATTTCTTTATAATGGGTGTGTTCCTTATCTTATCCTAGTGTCTAAGCTCTTCTCCATGGCTGGCCACTCAAATAATATTCCTTTACGTGCTAAGGGGTATCTAGAGACTGGGATAGGTTTAATAACTACCCTAACCCTAACGCGTACCCTAACCCTAACTCCTAACCTAACCTTAACACGTACCCTAATCCTAACACGTACCCTAAACCGAGCCCTAACCCTAACACTAACCCTAACCCTAACCCTAACCCAAACCCTACGCCGTACCTGAACCCATCCCCGAACCCGTACCCTAAGCCGTACCCTAAGCCTAACCGTAAGCCTAACCCTAACCCTAGGTTACCTTTGAATGCTTTTGCCTCCAATAGATTTCCTAAACACTAGTGTTTTAAGGAACAGCTTAAAAAGAGAATCCTAATGTGATTTCTTTATAATGGGTGTGTTCCTTATCTTATCCTAGTGTCTAAGCTCTTCTCCATGGCTGGACCCTCAAATAATATTCCTTTACGTGCTAAGGGGTAGCTAGAGACTGGGATAGGTTTAATAACTACCCAACCCTAACGTGTACCCTAACCCTAACCCCTACCGTAACACTAACACGTACCCTAATCCTAACCCGTACCCTAAACCGAGCCCTAACCCTAACACTAACCCTAACCCTAACCCTAACCCATACCCTACGCCGTACCCGAACCGCTCCCCGAACCCGTACCCTAAGCCGTACCCTAAGCCTAACCCTAAGCCTAACCCTAACCCTAGGCTACCCTTGACTGCTTCTGCCTCCAATAGATTTCCTAAGCACTAGTGTTTTAAGGAACAGATTAAAAAGAGAATCCTAATGTGATTTATTTATAATGGGTGTGTTCCTTATCTTATCCTAGTGTCTAAGCTCTTCTCCATGGCTGGACCCTCAAATAATATTCCTTTACGTGCTAAGGGGTATCTAGAGACTGGGATAGGTTTAATAACTACCCAACGCTAACGTGTACCCTAACCCTAACCCCTACCCTAACCCTAACACGTACCCTAATCCTAACCCGTACCGTAAACCGAGCCCTAACACTAACACTAACCCTAATCCTAACCCTAACCCAAACCCTACGCCGTACCCGAACCCCTCCACGAACCCGTACCCTAAGCCGTACCCTAAGCCTAACCCTAAGCCTAACCCTAACCCTAGGCTACCCTTGACTGCTTCTGCCTCCAATAGATTTCCTAAGCACAAGTGTTTTAAGGAACAGCTTAAAAAGAGAATCCTAATGTGATTTCTTTATAATGGGTGTGTTCTTTATCTTACCCTAGTGTCTAAGCTCTTCTCCATGGCTGGACCCTCAAATAATATTCCTTTACGTGCTAAGGGGTATCTAGAGACTGGGATAGGTTTAATAACTACCCTAACCCTAACGTGTACCCTAACCCTAACTCCTACCCTAACCCTAACACGTACCCTAATCCTAACACGTACCCTAAACCGAGCCCTAACCCTAACACTAACCCTAACCCTAACCCTAACACATAACCTACGCCGTACACGAACCCCTCCCTGAACCCGTACCCTAAGCCGTACCCTAAGCCTAACCCTCAGCCTAACCCTAACCCTAGGCTACCCTTGACTGCTTCTGCCTCCAATAGATTTCCTAAGCACTAGTGTTTTAAGGAACAGATTAAAAAGAGAATCCTAATGTGATTTCTTTATAATGGGTGTGTTGCTTATCTTATCCTAGTGTCTAAGCTCTTCTCCATGGCTGGACCCCCAAATAATATTCCTTTACGTGTTAAGGGGTATCTAGAGAGTGGGATAGGTTTAATAACTACCCTACCCATAACGCGTACCCTAACCCTAACAACTACCCTAACCCTAACACGTACCCCAATCCTAACCCGTACCCTAAACCGAGCCCTAACCCTAACCCTAACCCTAACACTAACCCTAAACCATACCCTACACCATACACCAACCCTTTCCCGAACCCATACCCTAAGCCTAACCCTCAGCCTAACCCTAACCCTAGGCTACCCTTGACTGCTTCTGCCTCCAATAGATTTCCTAAGCACTAGTGTTTTAAGGAACAGATTAAAAAGAGCATCCTAATGTGATTTCTTTATAATGGTTGTGTTCCTTATCTTATCCTAGTGTCTAAACTCTTCTCCATGGCTGGACCCCCAAATAATATTCCTTTACGTGTTAAAGGGTATCTAGAGAGTGGGATAGGTTTAATAACTACCCAACCCCTAACGCGTACCCTAACGCTAACCACTACCCTAACCCTAACACGTACCCTAATACTAACACGTACCCTAAACCGAGCCCTAACCCTAACACTAACCCTAACCCTAACCCTATCCCATACCCTACGCCGTACCCGAACCCGTCCCCGAACCCGTACCCTAAGCCGTACCCTAAGCCTGACCCTCAGCCTAACCCAAACCCTAGGTTAACCTTGACTGCCTCTGCCTCCAATAGATTTCCTAAGCACTAGTGTTTTAAGGAACAGCTTAAAAAGAGAATCCTAATGTGATTTCTTTATAATGGGTGTGTTCCTTATCTTATCCTAGTGTCTAAGCTCTTCTCCATGGCTGGACCCTCAAATAATATTCCCTTACGTGCTAAGGGGTATCTAGAGACTGGGATAAGTTTAATAACTACCCAACCCTAACGCGTACCCTAACCCTAACACCTACCCTAACCCTAACACGTACCCTAATCCTAACCCGTACCCTAAACCGAGCCCTAACCCTAACACTAACCCTAAACCTAACCCTAACCCATACCCTACACCATACACGAACCCGTCCCCGAACCCAAACCCTAAGCCGTACCATAAGCCTAACCCTCAGCCTAACCCTAACCCTAGGCTACCCTTGATTGCTTCTGCCTCCAATAGATTTCCTAAGCACTAGTGTTTTAAGGAACAGATTAAAAAGAGAATCCTAATGTGATTTCTTTATAATGGGTGTGTTCCTTATCTTATCCTAGTGTCTAAGCTCTTCTCCATGGCTGGCCACTCAAATAATATTCCTTTACGTGCTAAGGGGTATGTAGAGACTGGGATAGGTTTAATAACTACCCTAACCCTAACGCGTACCCTAACCCTAACTCCTAACCTAACCTTAACACGTACCCTAATCCTAACACGTACCCTAAACCGAGCCCTAACCCTAACACTAACCCTAACCCTAACCCTAACCCAAACCCTACGCCGTACCCGAACCCATCCCCGAACCCGTACCCTAAGCCGTACCCTAAGCCTAACCGTAAGCCTAACCCTAACCCTAGGTTACCTTTGAATGCTTTTGCCTCCAATAGATTTCCTAAACACTAGTGTTTTAAGGAACAGCTTAAAAAGAGAATCCTAATGCGATTTCTTTATAATGGGTGTGTTCCTTATCTTATCCTAGTGTCTAAGCTCTTCTCCATGGCTGGACCCTCAAATAATATTCCTTTACGTGCTAAGGGGTAGCTAGAGACTGGGATAGGTTTAATAACTACCCAACCCTAACGTGTACCCTAACCCTAACCCCTACCGTAACACTAACACGTACCCTAATCCTAACCCGTACCCTAAACCGAGCCCTAACCCTAACACTAACCCTAACCCTAACCCTAACCCATACCCTACGCCGTACCCGAACCGCTCCCGGAACCCGTACCCTAAGCCGTACCCTAAGCCTAACCCTAAGCCTAACCCTAACCCTAGGCTACCCTTGACTGCTTCTGCCTCCAATAGATTTCCTAAGCACTAGTGTTTTAAGGAACAGATTAAAAAGAGAATCCTAATGTGATTTATTTATAATGGGTGTGTTCCTTATCTTATCCTAGTGTCTAAGCTCTTCTCCATGGCTGGACCCTCAAATAATATTCCTTTACGTGCTAAGGGGTATCTAGAGACTGGGATAGGTTTAATAACTACCCAACGCTAACGTGTACCCTAACCCTAACCCCTACCCTAACCCTAACACGTACCCTAATCCTAACCCGTACCGTAAACCGAGCCCTAACCCTAACACTAACCCTAACCCTAACCCTAACACATAACCTACGCCGTACACGAACCCCTCCCTGAACCCGTACCCTAATCCGTACCCTAAGCCTAACCCTCAGCCTAACCCTAACCCTAGGCTACCCTTGACTGCTTCTGCCTCCAATAGATTTCCTAAGCACTAGTGTTTTAAGGAACAGATTAAAAAGAGAATCCTAATGTGATTTCTTTATAATGGGTGTGTTGCTTATCTTATCCTAGTGTCTAAGCTCTTCTCCATGGCTGGACCCCCAAATAATATTCCTTTACGTGTTAAGGGGTATCTAGAGAGTGGGATAGGTTTAATAACTACCCATCCCCTAACGCGTACCCTAACGCTAACCACTACCCTAACCCTAACACGTACCCTAATACTAACACGTACCCTAAACCGAGCCCTAACCCTAACACTAACCCTAACCCTAACCCTATCCCATACCCTACGCCGTACCCGAACCCGTCCCCGAACCCGTACCCTAAGCCGTACCCTAAGCCTGACCCTCAGCCTAACCCAAACCCTAGGTTAACCTTGACTGCCTCTGCCTCCAATAGATTTCCTAAGCACTAGTGTTTTAAGGAACAGCTTAAAAAGAGAATCCTAATGTGATTTCTTTATAATGGGTGTGTTCCTTATCTTATCCTAGTGTCTAAGCTCTTCTCCATGGCTGGACCCTCAAATAATATTCCTTTACGTGCTAAGGGGTATCTAGAGAGTGGGATAAGTTTAATAACTACCCAACCCTAACGCGTACCCTAACCCTAACCCCTACCCTAACCCTAACACGTACCCTAATCCTAACCCGTACCCTAAACCGAGCCCTAACCCTAACACTAACCCTAAACCTAACCCTAACCCATACCCTACACCATACACGAACCCGTCCCCGAACCCAAACCCTAAGCCGTACCATAAGCCTAACCCTCAGCCTAACCCTAACCCTAGGCTACCCTTGATTGCTTCTGCCTCCAATAGATTTCCTAAGCACTAGTGTTTTAAGGAACAGATTAAAAAGAGAATCCTAATGTGATTTCTTTATAATGGGTGTGTTCCTTATCTTATCCTAGTGTCTAAGCTCTTCTCCATGGCTGGCCACTCAAATAATATTCCTTTACGTGCTAAGGGGTATCTAGAGACTGGGATAGGTTTAATAACTACCCTAACCCTAACGCGTACCCTAACCCTAACTCCTAACCTAACCTTAACACGTACCCTAATCCTAACACGTACCCTAAACCGAGCCCTAACCCTAACACTAACCCTAACCCTAACCCTAACCCAAACCCTACGCCGTACCCGAACCCATCCCCGAACCCGTACCCTAAGCCGTACCCTAAGCCTAACCGTAAGCCTAACCCTAACCCTAGGTTACCTTTGAATGCTTTTGCCTCCAATAGATTTCCTAAACACTAGTGTTTTAAGGAACAGCTTAAAAAGAGAATCCTAATGTGATTTCTTTATAATGGGTGTGTTCCTTATCTTATCCTAGTGTCTAAGCTCTTCTCCATGGCTGGACCCTCAAATAATATTCCTTTACGTGCTAAGGGGTAGCTAGAGACTGGGATAGGTTTAATAACTACCCAACCCTAACGTGTACCCTAACCCTAACCCCTACCGTAACACTAACACGTACCCTAATCCTAACCCGTACCCTAAACCGAGCCCTAACCCTAACACTAACCCTAACCCTAACCCTAACCCATACCCTACGCCGTACCCGAACCGCTCCCCGAACCCGTACCCTAAGCCGTACCCTAAGCCTAACCCTAAGCCTAACCCTAACCCTAGGCTACCCTTGACTGCTTCTGCCTCCAATAGATTTCCTAAGCACTAGTGTTTTAAGGAACAGATTAAAAAGAGAATCCTAATGTGATTTATTTATAATGGGTGTGTTCCTTATCTTATCCTAGTGTCTAAGCTCTTCTCCATGGCTGGACCCTCAAATAATATTCCTTTACGTGCTAAGGGGTATCTAGAGACTGGGATAGGTTTAATAACTACCCAACGCTAACGTGTACCCTAACCCTAACCCCTACCCTAACCCTAACACGTACCCTAATCCTAACCCGTACCGTAAACCGAGCCCTAACACTAACACTAACCCTAATCCTAACCCTAACCCAAACCCTACGCCGTACCCGAACCCCTCCACGAACCCGTACCCTAAGCCGTACCCTAAGCCTAACCCTAAGCCTAACCCTAACCCTAGGCTACCCTTGACTGCTTCTGCCTCCAATAGATTTCCTAAGCACAAGTGTTTTAAGGAACAGCTTAAAAAGAGAATCCTAATGTGATTTCTTTATAATGGGTGTGTTCTTTATCTTACCCTAGTGTCTAAGCTCTTCTCCATGGCTGGACCCTCAAATAATATTCCTTTACGTGCTAAGGGGTATCTAGAGACTGGGATAGGTTTAATAACTACCCTAACCCTAACGTGTACCCTAACCCTAACTCCTACCCTAACCCTAACACGTACCCTAATCCTAACACGTACCCTAAACCGAGCCCTAACCCTAACACTAACCCTAACCCTAACCCTAACACATAACCTACGCCGTACACGAACCCCTCCCTGAACCCGTACCCTAAGCCGTACCCTAAGCCTAACCCTCAGCCTAACCCTAACCCTAGGCTACCCTTGACTGCTTCTGCCTCCAATAGATTTCCTAAGCACTAGTGTTTTAAGGAACAGATTAAAAAGAGAATCCTAATGTGATTTCTTTATAATGGGTGTGTTGCTTATCTTATCCTAGTGTCTAAGCTCTTCTCCATGGCTGGACCCCCAAATAATATTCCTTTACGTGTTAAGGGGTATCTAGAGAGTGGGATAGGTTTAATAACTACCCTACCCATAACGCGTACCCTAACCCTAACAACTACCCTAACCCTAACACGTACCCCAATCCTAACCCGTACCCTAAACCGAGCCCTAACCCTAACCCTAACCCTAACACTAACCCTAAACCATACCCTACACCATACACCAACCCTTTCCCGAACCCATACCCTAAGCCGTACCCTAAGCCTAACCCTCAGCCTAACCCTAACCCTAGGCTACCCTTGACTGCTTCTGCCTCCAATAGATTTCCTAAGCACTAGTGTTTTAAGGAACAGATTAAAAAGAGCATCCTAATGTGATTTCTTTATAATGGTTGTGTTCCTTATCTTATCCTAGTGTCTAAACTCTTCTCCATGGCTGGACCCCCAAATAATATTCCTTTACGTGTTAAAGGGTATCTAGAGAGTGGGATAGGTTTAATAACTACCCAACCCCTAACGCGTACCCTAACGCTAACCACTACCCTAACCCTAACACGTACCCTAATACTAACACGTACCCTAAACCGAGCCCTAACCCTAACACTAACCCTAACCCTAACCCTATCCCATACCCTACGCCGTACCCGAACCCGTCCCCGAACCCGTACCCTAAGCCGTACCCTAAGCCTGACCCTCAGCCTAACCCAAACCCTAGGTTAACCTTGACTGCCTCTGCCTCCAATAGATTTCCTAAGCACTAGTGTTTTAAGGAACAGCTTAAAAAGAGAATCCTAATGTGATTTCTTTATAATGGGTGTGTTCCTTATCTTATCCTAGTGTCTAAGCTCTTCTCCATGGCTGGACCCTCAAATAATATTCCCTTACGTGCTAAGGGGTATCTAGAGACTGGGATAAGTTTAATAACTACCCAACCCTAACGCGTACCCTAACCCTAACCCCTACCCTAACCCTAACACGTACCCTAATCCTAACCCGTACCCTAAACCGAGCCCTAACCCTAACACTAACCCTAAACCTAACCCTAACCCATACCCTACACCATACACGAACCCGTCCCCGAACCCAAACCCTAAGCCGTACCATAAGCCTAACCCTCAGCCTAACCCTAACCCTAGGCTACCCTTGATTGCTTCTGCCTCCAATAGATTTCCTAAGCACTAGTGTTTTAAGGAACAGATTAAAAAGAGAATCCTAATGTGATTTCTTTATAATGGGTGTGTTCCTTATCTTATCCTAGTGTCTAAGCTCTTCTCCATGGCTGGCCACTCAAATAATATTCCTTTACGTGCTAAGGGGTATGTAGAGACTGGGATAGGTTTAATAACTACCCTAACCCTAACGCGTACCCTAACCCTAACTCCTAACCTAACCTTAACACGTACCCTAATCCTAACACGTACCCTAAACCGAGCCCTAACCCTAACACTAACCCTAACCCTAACCCTAACCCAAACCCTACGCCGTACCCGAACCCATCCCCGAACCCGTACCCTAAGCCGTACCCTAAGCCTAACCGTAAGCCTAACCCTAACCCTAGGTTACCTTTGAATGCTTTTGCCTCCAATAGATTTCCTAAACACTAGTGTTTTAAGGAACAGCTTAAAAAGAGAATCCTAATGCGATTTCTTTATAATGGGTGTGTTCCTTATCTTATCCTAGTGTCTAAGCTCTTCTCCATGGCTGGACCCTCAAATAATATTCCTTTACGTGCTAAGGGGTAGCTAGAGACTGGGATAGGTTTAATAACTACCCAACCCTAACGTGTACCCTAACCCTAACCCCTACCGTAACACTAACACGTACCCTAATCCTAACCCGTACCCTAAACCGAGCCCTAACCCTAACACTAACCCTAACCCTAACCCTAACCCATACCCTACGCCGTACCCGAACCGCTCCCGGAACCCGTACCCTAAGCCGTACCCTAAGCCTAACCCTAAGCCTAACCCTAACCCTAGGCTACCCTTGACTGCTTCTGCCTCCAATAGATTTCCTAAGCACTAGTGTTTTAAGGAACAGATTAAAAAGAGAATCCTAATGTGATTTATTTATAATGGGTGTGTTCCTTATCTTATCCTAGTGTCTAAGCTCTTCTCCATGGCTGGACCCTCAAATAATATTCCTTTACGTGCTAAGGGGTATCTAGAGACTGGGATAGGTTTAATAACTACCCAACGCTAACGTGTACCCTAACCCTAACCCCTACCCTAACCCTAACACGTACCCTAATCCTAACCCGTACCGTAAACCGAGCCCTAACACTAACACTAACCCTAATCCTAACCCTAACCCAAACCCTACGCCGTACCCGAACCCCTCCACGAACCCGTACCCTAAGCCGTACCCTAAGCCTAACCCTAAGCCTAACCCTAACCCTAGGCTACCCTTGACTGCTTCTGCCTCCAATAGATTTCCTAAGCACAAGTGTTTTAAGGAACAGCTTAAAAAGAGAATCCTAATGTGATTTCTTTATAATGGGTGTGTTCTTTTTCTTACCCTAGTGTCTAAGCTCTTCTGAATGGCTGGACCCTCAAATAATATTCCTTTACGTGCTAAGGGGTATCTAGAGACTGGGATAGGTTTAATAACTACCCTAACCCTAACGTGTACCCTAACCCTAACTCCTACCCTAACCCTAACACGTACCCTAATCCTAACACGTACCCTAAACCGAGCCCTAACCCTAACACTAACCCTAACCCTAACCCTAACACATAACCTACGCCGTACACGAACCCCTCCCTGAACCCGTACCCTAATCCGTACCCTAAGCCTAACCCTCAGCCTAACCCTAACCCTAGGCTACCCTTGACTGCTTCTGCCTCCAATAGATTTCCTAAGCACTAGTGTTTTAAGGAACAGATTAAAAAGAGAATCCTAATGTGATTTCTTTATAATGGGTGTGTTGCTTATCTTATCCTAGTGTCTAAGCTCTTCTCCATGGCTGGACCCCCAAATAATATTCCTTTACGTGTTAAGGGGTATCTAGAGAGTGGGATAGGTTTAATAACTACCCTACCCATAACGCGTACCCTAACCCTAACAACTACCCTAACCCTAACACGTACCCCAATCCTAACCCGTACCCTAAACCGAGCCCTAACCCTAACCCTAACCCTAAACCATACCCTACACCATACACCAACCCTTTCCCGAACCCATACCCTAAGCCGTACCCTAAGCCTAACCCTCAGCCTAACCCTAACCCTAGGCTACCCTTGACTGCTTCTGCCTCCAATAGATTTCCTAAGCACTAGTGTTTTAAGGAACAGATTAAAAAGAGAATCCTAATGTGATTTCTTTATAATGGGTGTGTTACTTAAATTATCCTAGTGTCTAAGCTCTTCTCCATGGCTGGACCCTCACATAATATTCCTTTACGTGCTAAGGGGTATCTAGAGACTGGGATAGGTTTAATAACTACCCAACCCTAACGCGTACACTAACCCTAACCCCTACCCTAACCCTAACACGTACCCTAATCCTAACCCGTACCCTAAACCGAGCCCTAACCCTAACAGTAACCCTAACCCTAACCCTAACCCATACCCTACACCATACACGAACCCGTCCCCGAACTCAAACCCTAAGCCTTACCATAAGCCTAACCCTCAGCCTAACCCTAACCCTAGGCTACCCTTGACTGCTTCTGCCTCCAATAGATTTCCTAAGCACTAGTGTTTTAAGGAACAGATTAAAAAGAGAATTCTAATGTGATTTCTTTATAATGGGTGTGTTCCTTATCTTATCCTAGTGTCTAAGCTCTTCTCCATAGCTGGCCACTCAAATAATATTCCTTTACGTGCTAAGGGGTATCTAGAGACTGGGATAGGTTTAATAACTACCCTAACCCTAACGCGTACCCTAACCCTAACTCCTAACCTAACCTTAACACATACCCTAATCCTAACACATACCGTAAACCGAGCACTAACCCTAACACTAACCCTAACCCTAACCCATACCCTACGCCGTACCCGAACCCATCCCCGAACCCGTACCCTAAGCCGTACCCTAAGCCTAACCCTCAGCCTAACCCTAACCCTAGGCTACCCTTGACTGCTTCTGCCTCCAATAGATTTCCTAAGCACTAGTGTTTTAAGGAACAGCTTAAAAAGAGAATCCTAATGTGATTTCTTTATAATGGGTGTGTTCCTTATCTTATCCTATTGTGTAAGCTCTTCTCCATGGCTGGACCCTCAAATAATATTCCTTTACGTGCTAAGGGGTATCTAGAGACTGGGATAGGTTTAATAACTACCCAACCCTAACGTGTACCCTAACCCTAACCCCTACCCTAACACTAACACGTACCCTAATCCTAAACCGTACCCTAAACCGAGCCCTAACCCTAACACTAACCCTAACCCTAACCCTAACCCATACCCTACGCCATACTCGAACCCCTCCCCGAACCCGTACCCTAAGCCGTACCCTAAGCCTAACCCTAAGCCTAACCCTAACCCTAGGCTACCCTTGACTGCTTCTGCCTCCAATAGATTTCCTAAGCACTAGTGTTTTAAGGAACAGCTTAAAAAGAGAATCCTAATGTGATTTCTTTATAATGGGTGTGTTCCTTATCTTATCCTAGTGTCTAAGCTCTTCTCCATGGCTGGACCCTCACATAATATTCCTTTACGTGCTAAGGGGTATCTAGAGACTGGGATAGGTTTAATAACTACCCTGACCCTAACGCGTACCCTAACCCTAACTCCTACCCTAACCCTAACACGTACCCTAATCCTAACACGTACCCTAAACCGAGCACTAACCCTAACAATAACCCTAACCCTAACCCTAAACCATACCCTACGCCGTACCCGAACCCCTCCCCGGACCCGTACCCTAAGCCGTACCCTAAGCCTAACCCTAAGCCTAACCCTAACCCTAGGCTACCCTTGACTTCTTCTGCCTCCAATAGATTTCCTAAGCACAAGTGTTTTAAGGAACAGCTTAAAAAGAGAATCCTAATGTGATTTCTTTATAATGGGTGTGTTCCTTATCTTATCCTAGTGTCTAAACTCTTCTCCATGGCTGGACCCCCAAATAATATTCCTTTACGTGTTAAGGGGTATCTAGAGAGTGGGATAGGTTTAATAACTACCCTACCCCTAACGCGTACCCTAATCCTAACCACTAACCTAACCCTAACACGTACCCTAATCCTAACCCGTACCCTAAACCGAGCCATAACCCTAACCCTAACCCTAACCCTAACCCTAACCCTAACCCTAACCCACACCCTACACCATACACGAACCCTTCCCCGAACCCATACCCTAAGCCCTACCCTAAGCCTAACCCTCAGCCTAACCCTAACCCTAGGCTACCCTTGACTGCTTCTGCCTCCAATTGATTTCCTAAGCACTAGTGTTTTAAGGAACAGATTAAAAAGAGAATCCTAATGTGATTTCTTTATAAAGGGTGTGTTCCTTAACTTATCCTAGTGTCTAAGCTCTTCTCCATGGCTGGACCCTCAAATAATAATCCTTTACGTGCTAAGGGGTATCTAGAGACTGGGATAGGTTTAATAACTACCCAACCCTAACGCGTACCCTAACCCTAACCCCTACCCTAACCCTAACACGTACCCTAATCCTAACCCGTACCCTAAACCGAGCCCTAACCCTAACACTAACCCTAACCCTAACCCTAACCCATACCCTACACCATACACGAACCCGTCCCCGAACCCAAACCCTAAGCCGTACCCTAAGCCTAACCCTAACCCTAGGCTACCCTTGACTGTTTCTGCCTCCAATAGATTTCCTAAGAACTAGTGTTTTAAGGAACAGATTAAAAAGAGAATCCTAACGTGATTTCTTTGTAATGGGTGTGTTCCTTATCTTATCCTAGTGTCTAAGCTCTTCTCCATGGCTGGACCCTCAAATAATATTCCTTTACGTGCTAAGGGGTATCTAGAGACTGGGATAGGTTTAATAACTACCCAACCCTAACGCGTACCCTAACCCTAACCCCTACCCTAACCCTAACACGTACCCTAATACTAACCCGTACCCTAAACCGAGCCCTAACCCTAACACTAACCCTAACCCTAACCCATACCCTACGCCGTACCCGAACCCGTCCCCGAACCCGTACCCTAAGCCGTACCCTAAGCCTAACCCTCAGCGTAACCCTAACCCTAGGCTACCCTTGACTGCTTCTGCCTCCAATAGATTTCCTAAGCACTAGTGTTTTAAGGAACAGCTTAAAAAGAGAATCCTAATGTGATTTCTTTATAATGGGTGTGTTCCTTATCTTATCCTAGTGTCTAAGCTCTTCTCCATGGCTGGACCCTCAAATAATATTCCTTTACGTGCTAAGGGGTATCTAGAGACTGGGATAGGTTTAATAACTACCCAACCCTAACTTGTACCCTAACCCTAACTCCTACCCTAAACCTAACACGTACCCTAATCCTAACACGTACCCTAAACCGAGCCCTAACCCTATCACTAACCCTAACCCTAACCCTAACCCATACCCTACGCCGTACCCGAACACCTCCCTGAACCCGTACCCTAAGCCGTACCCTAAGCCTAACCCTAAGCCTAACCCTAACCCTAGGCTACCCTTGACTGCTTCTGACTCCAATAGATTTCCTAACCACTAGTGTTTTAAGGAACAGATTAAAAAGAGAATCCTAATGTGATTTCTTTATAATGGTTGTGTTCCTTATTTTATCCTAGTGTCTAAACTCTTCTCCATGGCTGGACCCCCAAATAATATTCCTTTACGTGTTAAAGGGTATCTAGAGAGTGGGATAGGTTTAATAACTACCCAACCCCTAACGCGTACCCTAACGCTAACCACTACCCTAACCTTAACACGTACCCTAATACTAACCCGTACCCTAAACCGAGCCCTAACCCTAACCCTAACCCTAACACTAACCCTAACCCATACCCTACACCATACACGAACCCTTCCCCGAACCCATACCCTAAGCCTTACCCTAAGCCTAACCCTCAGGCTAACCCTAACCCTAGGCTACCCTTGACTGCTTCTGCCTCCAATAGATTTCCTAAGCACTAGTGTTTTAAGGAACAGCTTAAAAAGAGAATCCTAATGTGATTTCTTTATAATGGGTGTGTTCCTTATCTTATCCTAGTGTCTAAGCTCTTCTCCATGGCTGGACCCTCAAATAATATTCCTTTACGTGCAAAGGGGTATCTAGAGACTGGGATAGGTTTAATAACTACCCAACCCTAACGCGTACCCTAACCCTAACCCCTACCCTAACCCTAACACGTACCCTAATCCAAACCCGTACCCTAAACCGAGCCCTAACCCTAACACTAACCCTAACCCTACCACTAACCCATACCCTACACCATACACGAACCCGTCCCCGAACCGAAACCCTAAGCCGTACCCTAAGCCTAACCCTCAGCCTAACCCTAACCCTAGGCTACCCTTGACTGCTTCTGCCTCCAATAGATTTCCTAAGCACTAGTGTTTTAAAGAACAGATTAAAAAGAGAATCCTAATGTGATTTCTTTATAATGGGTGTGTTCCTTATCTTATCCTAGTGTCTAAGCTCTTCTCCATGGCTGGCCACTCAAATAATATTCCTTTACGTGCTAAGGGGTATCTAGAGACTGGGATAGGTTTAATAACTACCCTAACCCTAACGCGTACCCTAACGCTAACTCCTAACCTAACCCTAACACGTACCCTAATCCTAACACGTACCCTAAACCGAGCCCTAACCCTAACACTAACCCTAACCCTAACCCTATCCCATACCCTACGCCGTACCCTTACCCGTCCCCGAACCCGTACCCTAAGCCGTACCCTAAGCCTAACCCTCAGCCTAACCCAAACCCTAGGCTAACCTTGACTGCCTCTGCCTCCAATAGATTTCCTAAGCACTAGTGTTTTAAGGAACAGCTTAAAAAGAGAATCCTAATGTGATTTCTTTATAATGGGTGTGTTCCTTATCTTATCCTAGTGTCTAAACTCTTCTCCATGGCTGGACCCCCAAATAATATTCCTTTACGTGTTAAAGGGTATCTAGAGAGTGGGATAGGTTTAATAACTACCCAACCCCTAACGCGTACCCTAACGCTAACCACTACCCTAACCCTAACACGTACCCTAATACTAACCCGTACCCTAAACCGAGCCCTAACCCTAACCCTAACCCTAACCCTAACACTAACCCTAACCCATACCCTACACCATACACGAACCCTTCCCCGAACCCATACCCTAAGCCTAACCCTCAGCCTAACCCTAACCCTAGGCTACCCTTGACTGCTTCTGCCTCCAATAGATTTCCTAAGCACTAGTGTTTTAAGGAACAGATTAAAAAGAATCCTAATGTGATTTCTTTATAATGGGTGTGTTCCTTATCTTATCCTAGTGTCTAAGCTCTTCTCCATGGCTGGCCACTCAAATAATATTCCTTTACGTGCAAAGGGGTATCTAGAGACTGGGATAGGTTTAATAACTACCCAACCCTAACGCGTACCCTAACCCTAACCCCTACCCTAACCCTAACACGTACCCTAATCCTAACCCGTACCCTAAACCGAGCCCTAACCCTAACACTAACCCTAACCCTACCACTAACCCATACCCTACACCATACACGAACCCGTCACCGAACCGAAACCCTAAGCCGTACCCTAAGCCTAACCCTCAGCCTAACCCTAACCCTAGGCTACCCTTGACTGCTTCTGCCTCCAATAGATTTCCTAAGCACTAGTGTTTTAAGGAACAGATTAAAAAGAGAATCCTAATGTGATTTCTTTATAATGGGTGTGTTCCTTATCTTATCCTAGTGTCTAAGCTCTTCTCCATGGCTGGCCACTCAAATAATATTCCTTTACGTGCTAAGGGGTATCTAGAGACTGGGATAGGTTTAATAACTACCCTAACCCTAACGCGTACCCTAACCCTAACTCCTAACCTAACCCTAACACGTACCCTAATCCTAACACGTACCCTAAACCGAGCCCTAACCCTAACACTAAAACTAACCCTAACCCTATCCCATACCCTACGCCGTACCCGAACCCGTCCCCGAACCCGTACCCTAAGCCGTACCCTAAGCCTAACCCTCAGCCTAACCCAAACCCTAGGCTACCCTTGACTGCCTCTGCCTCCAATAGATTTCCTAAGCACTAGTGTTTTAAGGAACAGCTTAAAAAGAGAATCCTAATGTGATTTCTTTATAATGGGTGTGTTCCTTATCTTATCCTAGTGTCTAAGCTCTTCTCCATGGCTGGACCCTCAAATAATATTCCTTTACGTGCTAAGGGGTATCTAGAGACTGGGATAAGTTTAATAACTACCCAACCCTAACGCGTACCCTAACCCTAACCCCTACCCTAACCCTAACACGTACCCTATTCCTAACCCGTACCCTAAACCGAGCCCTAACCCTAACACTAACCCTAAACCTAACCCTAAACCATACCCTACACCATACACGAACCCGTCACCGAACCCAAACCCTAAGCCGTACCATAAGCCTAACCCTCAGCCTAACCCTAACCCTAGGCTACCCTTGATTGCTTCTGCCTCCAATAGATTTCCTAAGCACTAGTGTTTTAAGGAACAGATTAAAAAGAGAATCCTAATGTGATTTCTTTATAATGGGTGTGTTCCTTATCTTATCCTAGTGTCTAAGCTCTTCTCCATGGCTGGACCCTCAAATAATATTCCTTTACGTGCTAAGGGGTATCTAGAGACTGGGATAGGTTTAATAACTACCTTAACCCTAACGCGTACCCTAACCCTAACTCCTACCTTAACCCTAACACGTACCCTAATCCTAACACGTACCCTAAACCGAGCCCTAACCCTAACACTAACCCTAACCCTAACCCTAACCCAAACCCTACGCCGTACCTGAATCCCTCACCGAACCTGTACCCTAAGCCGTACCCTAAGCCTAACCGTAAGCCTAACGCTAACCCTAGGTTACCCTTGAATGCTTTTGCCTCCAATAGATTTCCTAAACACTAGTGTTTTAAGGAACAGCTTAAAAAGAGAATCCTAATGTGATTTCTTTATAATGGGTGTGTTCCTTATCTTATCCTAGTGTCTAAGCTCTTCTCCATGGCTGGACCCTCAAATAATATTCCTTTACGTGCTAAGGGGTAGCTAGAGACTGGGATAGGTTTAATAACTACCCAACCCTAACGTGTACCCTAACCCTAACCCCTACCGTAACACTAACACGTACCCTAATCCTAACCCGTACCCTAAACCGAGCCCTAACCCTAACACTAACCCTAACCCTAACCCTAACCCATACCCTACGCCGTACCCGAACCGCTCCACGAACCCGGACCCTAAGCCGTACCCTAAGCCTAACCCTAAGCCTAACCCTAACCCTAGGCTACCCTTGACTGCTTCTGCCTCCAATAGATTTCCTAAGCACTAGTGTTTTAAGGAACAGCTTAAAAAGAGAATCCTAATGTGATTTATTTATAATGGGTGTGTTCCTTATCTTATCCTAGTGTCTAACCTCTTCTCCATGGCTGGACACTCAAATAATATTCCTTTACGTGCTAAGGGGTATCTAGAGACTGGGATAGGTTTAATAACTACCCAACACTAACGTGTACCCTAACCCTAACCCCTACCCTAACCCTAACACGTACCCTAATCCTAACCCGTACCGTAAACCGAGCCCTACAACTAACACTAACCCTAATCCTAACCCTAACCCAAAACCTACGCCGTACCCGAACCCCTCCACGAACCCGTACCCTAAGCCGTACCCTAAGCCTAACCCTAAGCCTAACTCTAACCCTAGGCTACCCTTGACTGCTTCTGCCTCCAATAGATTTCCTAAACACAAGTGTTTTAAGGAACAGCTTAAAAACAGAATCCTAATGTGATTTCTTTATAATGAGTGTGTTCTTTATCTTATCCTAGTGTCTAAGCTCTTCTCCATGGCTGGACCCTCAAATAATATTCCTTTACGTGCTAAGGGGTATCTAGAGACTGGGATAGGTTTAATAACTACCCTAACCCTAACGTGTACCCTAACCCTAACTCCTACCCTAACCCTAACACGTACCCTAATCCTAACACGTACCCTAAACCGAGCCCTAACCCTAACACTAACCCTAACCCTAACCCTAACCCATAACCTACGCCGTACACGAACCCCTCCCTGAACCCGTACCCTAAGCCGTACCCTAAGCCTAAACCTAAGCCTAACCCTAACCCTAGGCTACCCTTGACTGCTTCTGCCTCCAATAGATTTCCTAAGCACTAGTGTTTTAAGGAACAGATTAAAAAGATAGTCCTAATGTGATTTCTTTCTAATGGGTGTGTTCCTTATCTTATCCTAGTGTCTAAGCTCTTCTCCATGGCTGGACCCCCAAATAATATTCCTTTACGTGTTAAGGGGTATCTAGAGAGTGGGATAGGTTTAATAACTACCCTACCCATAACGCGTACCCTAACCCTAACAACTACCCTAACCCTAACACGTACCCCAATCCTAACCCGTACCCTAAACCGAGCCCTAACACTAACCCTAACCCTAACCCTAACCCTAAACCATACCCTACACCATACACCAACCCTTTCCCGAACCCATACCCTAAGCCGTACCCTAAGCCTAACCCTCAGCCTAACCCTAACCCTAGGCTACCCTTGACTGCTTCTGCCTCCAATAGATTTCCTAAGCACTAGTGTTTTAAGGAACAGATTAAAAAGAGAATCCTAATGTGATTTCTTTATAATGGGTGTGTTACTTAAATTATCCTAGTGTCTAAGCTCTTCTCCATGGCTGGACCCTCACATAATATTCCTTTACGTGCTAAGGGGTATCTAGAGACTGGGATAGGTTTAATAACTACCCAACCCTAACGCGTACACTAACCCTAACCCCTACCCTAACCCTAACACGTACCCTAATCCTAACCCGTACCCTAAACCGAGCCCTAACCCTAACAGTAACCCTAACCATAACCCTAACCCATACCCTACACCATACACGAACCCGTCCCCGAACTCAAACCCTAAGCCTTACCATAAGCCTAACCCTCAGCCTAACCATAACCCTAGGCTACCCTTGACTGCTTCTGCCTCCAATAGATTTCCTAAGCACTAGTGTTTTAAGGAACAGATTAAAAAGAGAATCCTAATGTGATTTCTTTATAATGGGTGTGTTCCTTATCTTATCCTAGTGTCTAAGCTCTTCTCCATAGCTGGCCACTCAAATAATATTCCTTTACGTGCTAAGGGGTATCTAGAGACTGGGATAGGTTTAATAACTACCCTAACCCTAACGCGTACCCTAACCCTAACTCCTAACCTAACCTTAACACATACCCTAAATCTAACACATACCGTAAACCGAGCCCTAACCCTAACACTAACCCTAACCCTAACCCATACCCTACACCATACACGAACCCTTCCCCGAACCCATACCCTAAGCCCTACCCTAAGCCTAACCCTCAGCCTAACCCTAACCCTAGGCTACCCTTGACTGCTTCTGCCTCCAAAAAATTTCCTAAGCACTAGTGTTTTAAGGAACAGATTAAAAAGAGAATCATAATGTGATTTCTTTATAAAGGGTGTGTTCCTTAACTTATACTAGTGTCTAAGCTCTTCTCCATGGCTGGACCCTCAAATAATAATCCTTTACGTGCTAAGGGGTATCTAGAGACTGGGATAGGTTTAATAACTACCCAACCCTAACGCGTACCCTAACCCTAACCCCTACCTAACCCTAACACGTACCCTAATCCTAACCCGTACCCTAAACCGAGCCCTAACCCTAACACTAACCCTAACCCTAACCCTAACCCATACCCTACACCATACACGAACCCGTCCCCGAACCCGTACCCTAAGCCGTACCCTAAGCCTAACCCTCAGCCTAACCCTAACCCTAGGCTACCCTTGACTGCTTCTGCCTCCAATAGATTTCCTAAGCACTAGTGTTTTAAGGAACAGCTTAAAAAGAGAATCCTAATGTGATTTCTTTATAATGGGTGTGTTCCTTATCTTATCCTAGTGTCTAAGCTCTTCTCCATGGCTGGACCCTCAAATAATATTCCTTTACGTGCTAAGGGGTATCTAGAGACTGGGATAGGTTTAATAACTACCCAACCCTAACTTGTACCCTAACCCTAACTCCTACCCTAAACCTAACACGTACCCTAATCCTAACACGTACCCTAAACCGAGCCCTAACCCTATCACTAACCCTAACCCTAACCCTAACCCATACCCTACGCCGTACCCGAACACCTCCCCGAACCCGTACCCTAAGCCGTACCCTAAGCCTAACCCTAAGCCTAACCCTAACCCTAGGCTACCCTTGACTGCTTCTGCCTCCAATAGATTTCCTAACCACTAGTGTTTTAAGGAACAGATTAAAAAGAGAATCCTAATGTGATTTCTTTATAATGGGTGTGTTCCTTATCTTATCCTAGTGTCTAAACTCTTCTCCATGGCTGGACCCCCAAATAATATTCCTTTACGTGTTAAAGGGTATCTAGAGACTGGGATAGGTTTAATAACTACCCAACCCTAACGCGTACCCTAACCCTAACCCCTACCCTAACCCTAACACGTACCCTAATCCTAACCCGTACCCTAAACCGAGCCCTAAACCTAACACTAACCCTAACCCTACCACTAACCCATACCCTACACCATACACGAACCCGTCCCCGAACCGAAACCCTAAGCCGTACCCTAAGCCTAACCCTCAGCCTAACCCTAACCCTAGGCTACCCTTGACTGCTTTTGCCTCCAATAGATTTCCTAAGCACTAGTGTTTTAAGGAACAGCTTAAAAAGAGAATCCTAATGTGATTTCTTTATAATGGGTGTGTTCCTTATCTTATCCTAGTGTCTAAGCTCTTCTCCATGGATGGCCACTCAAATAATATTCCCTTACGTGCTAAGGGGTATCTAGAGACTGGGATAGGTTTAATAACTACCCTAACCCTAACGCGTACCCTAACCCTAACTCCTAACCTAACCCTAACACGTACCCTAATCCTAACACGTACCCTAAACCGAGCCCTAACCCTAACACTAACCCTAACCCTAACCCTATCCCATACCCTACGCCGTACCCGAACCCGTCCCCGAACCCGTACCCTAAGCCATACCCTAAGCCTAACCCTCAGCCTAACCCAAACCCTAGGCTAACCTTGACTGCCTCTGCCTCCAATAGATTTCCTAAGCACTAGTGTTATAAGGAACAGCTTAAAAAGAGAATCCTAATGTGATTTCTTTATAATGGGTGTGTTCCTTATCTTATCCTAGTGTCTAAGCTCTTCTCCATGGTTGGACCCTCAAATAATATTCCTTTATGTGCTAAGGGATATCTAGAGACTGGGATAAGTTTAATAACTACCCAACCCTAACGCGTACCCTAACCCTAACCCCTACCCTAACCCTAACACGTACCCTAATCCTAACCCGTACCCTAAACCGAGCCCTAACCCTAACACTAACCCTAAACCTAACCCTAACCCATACCCTACACCATACCCGAACCCGTCCCCGAACCCAAACCCTAAGCCGTACCATAAGCCTAACCCTCAGCCTAACCCTAACCCTAGGCTACCCTTGATTGCTTCTGCCTCCAATAGATTTCCTAAGCACTAGTGTTTTAAGGAACAGATTAAAAAGAGAATCCTAATGTGATTTCTTTATAATGGGTGTGTTCCTTATCTTATCCTAGTGTCTAAGCTCTTCTCCATGGCTGGACCCTCAAATAATATTCCTTTACGTGATAAGGGGTATCTAGAGACTGGGATAGGTTTAATAACTACCCTAACCCTAACGCATACCCTAACCCTAACTCCTACCCTAACCCTAACACGTACCCTAATCCTAACACGTACCCTAAACCGAGCCCTAACCCTAACACTAACCCTAACCCTAACTCTAACCCAAACCCTACGCCGTACCCGAACCCCTCACCGAACCTGTACCCTAAGCCGTACCCTAAGCCTAACCGTAAGCCTAACCCTAACCCTAGGTTACCCTTGAATGCTTTTGCCTCCAATAGATTTCCTAAACACTAGTGTTTTAAGGAACAGCTTAAAAAGAGAATCCTAATGTGATTTCTTTATAATGGGTGTGTTCCTTATCTTATCCTAGTGTCTAAGCTCTTCTCCATGGCTGGACCCTCAAATAATATTCCTTTACGTGCTAAGGGGTAGCTAGAGACTGGGATAGGTTTAATAACTACCCAACCCTAACGTGTACCCTAACCCTAACCCCTACCGTAACACTAACACGTACCCTAATCCTAACCCGTACCCTAAACCGAGCCCTAACCCTAACACTAACCCTAAACCTAACCCTAACCCATACCCTACGCCGTACCCGAACCGCTCCCCGAACCCGTACCCTAAGCCGTACCCTAAGCCTAACCCTAAGCCTAACCCTAACCCTAGGCTACCCTTGACTGCTTCTGCCTCCAATAGATTTCCTAAGCACTAGTGTTTTAAGGAACAGCTTAAAAAGAGAATCCTAATGTGATTTATTTATAATGGGTGTGTTCCTTATCTTATCCTAGTGTCTAAGCTCTTCTCCATGGCTGGACCCTCAAATAATATTCCTTTACGTGCTAAGGGGTATCTAGAGACTGGGATAGGATTAATAACTACCCAACGCTAACGTGTACCCTAACCCTAACCCCTACCCTAACCCTAACACGTACCCTAATCCTAACCCGTACCATAAACCGAGCCCTAACACTAACACTAACCCTAATCCTAACCCTAACCCAAACCCTACGCCGTACCCGAACCCCTCCACGAACCCGTACCCTAAGCCGTACCCTAAGCCTAACCCTAAGCCTAACCCTAACCCTAGGCTACCCTTGACTGCTTCTGCCTCCAATAGATTTCCTAAGCACAAGTGTTTTAAGGAACAGCTTAAAAAGAGAATCCTAATGTGATTTCTTTATAATGGGTGTGTTCTTTATCTTATCCTAGTGTCTAAGCTCTTCTCCATGGCTGGACACTCAAATAATATTCCTTTACGTGCTAAGGGTTATCTAGAGACTGGGATAGGTTTAATAACTACCCTAACCCTAACGTGTACCCTAACCCTAACTCCTACCCTAACCCTAACACGTACCCTAATCCTAACACGTACCCTAAACCGAGCCCTAACCCTAACACTAACCCTAACCCTAACCCTAACCCATAACCTACGCCGTACACGAACCCCTCCCTGAACCCGTACCCTAAGCCGTACCCTAAGCCTAAACCTAAGCCTAACCCTAACCCTAGGCTACCCTTGACTGCTTCTGCCTCCAATAGATTTCCTAAGCACTAGTGTTTTAAGGAACAGATTAAAAAGAGAATCCTAATGTGATTTCTTTATAATGGGTGTGTTGCTTATCTTCTCCTAGTGTCTAAGCTCTTCTCCATGGCTGGACCCCCAAATAATATTCCTTTACGTGTTAAGGGGTATCTAGAGAGTGGGATAGGTTTAATAACTACCGTACCCATAACGCGTACCCTAACCCTAACAACTACCCTAACCCTAACACGTACCCCAATCCTAACCCGTACCCTAAACCGAGCCCTAACCCTAACCCTAACCCTAACCCTAACCCTAAACCATACCCTACACCATACACCAACCCTTTCCCGAACCCATACCCTAAGCCGTACCCTAAGCCTACCCTCAGCCTAACCCTAACCCTAGGCTACCCTTGACTGCTTCTGCCTCCAATAGATTTCCTAAGCACTAGTGTTTTAAGGAACAGATTAAAAAGAGAATCCTAATGTGATTTCTTTATAATGGGTGTGTTACTTAAATTATCCTAGTGTCTAAGCTCTTCTCCATGGCTGGACCCTCACATAATATTCCTTTACGTGCTAAGGGGTATCTAGAGACTGGGATAGGTTTAATAACTACCCAACCCTAACGCGTACACTAACCCTAACCCCTACCCTAACCCTAACACGTACCCTAATCCTAACCCGTACCCTAAACCGAGCCCTAACCCTAACAGTAACCCTAACCCTAACCCTAACCCATACCCTACACCATACACGAACCCGTCCCCGAACTCAAACCCTACGCCTTACCATAAGCCTAACCCTCAGCCTAACCCTAACCCTAGGCTACCCTTAACTGCTTCTGCCTCCAATAGATTTCCTAAGCACTAGTGTTTTAAGGAACAGATTAAAAAGAGAATCCTAATGTGATTTCTTTATAATGGGTGTGTTCCTTATCTTATCCTAGTGTCTAAGCTCTTCTCCATAGGTGGCCACTCAAATAATATTCCTTTACGTGCTAAGGGGTATCTAGAGACTGGGATAGGTTTAATAACTACCCTAACCCTAACGCGTACCCTAACCCTAACTCCTAACCTAACCTTAACACATACCCTAATCCTAACACATACCGTAAACCGAGCCCTAACCCTAACACTAACCCTAACCCTAACCCATACCCTACACCGTACCCGAACCCATCCCCGAACCCGTACCCTAAGCCGTACCCTAAGCCTAACCCTCAGCCTAACCCTAACCCTAGGCTACCCTTGACTGCTTCTGCCTCCAATAGATTTCCTAAGCACTAGTGTTTTAAGGAACAGCTTAAAAAGAGAATCCTAATGTGATTTGTTTATAATGGGTGTGTTCCTTATCTTATCCTATTGTGTAAGCTCTTCTCCATGGCTGGACCCTCAAATAATATTCCTTTACGTGCTAAGGGGTATCTAGAGACTGGTATAGGTTTAATAACTACCCAACCCTAACGTGTACCCTAACCCTAACCCCTACCCTAACACTAACACGTACCCTAATCCTAAACCGTACCCTAAACCGAGCCCTAACCCTAACACTAACCCTAACCCTAACCCTAACCCATACCCTACGCCATACTCGAACCCCTCCCCGAACCCGTACCCTAAGCTGTACCCTAAGCCTAACCCTCAGCCTAACCCTAACCCTAGGCTACCCTTGACTGCTTCTGCCTCCAATAGATTTCCTAAGCACTAGTGTTTTAAGGAACAGCTTAAAAAGACAATCCTAATGTGATTTCTTTATAATGGGTGTGTTCCTTATCTTATCCTAGTGTCTAAGCTCTTCTCCATGGCTGGACCCTCAAATAATATTCCTTTACGTGCTAAGGGGTAGCTAGAGACTGGGATAGGTTTAATAACTACCCAACCCTAACGTGTACCCTAACCCTAACCCCTACCGTAACACTAACACGTACCCTAATCCTAACCTGTACCCTAAACCGAGCCCTAACCCTAACACTAACCCTAACCCTAACCCTAACCCATACCCTACGCCGTACCCGAACCGCTCCCCGAACCCGTACCCTAAGCCGTACCCTAAGCCTAACCCTAAGCCTAACCCTAACCCTAGGCTACCCTTGACTGCTTCTGCCTCCAATAGATTTCCTAAGCACTAGTGTTTTAAGGAACAGATTAAAAAGAGAATGCTAATGTGATTTATTTATAATGGGTGTGTTCCTTATCTTATCCTAGTGTCTAAGCTCTTCTCCATGGCTGGACCCTCAAATAATATTCCTTTACGTGCTAAGGGGTATCTAGGGACTGGGATAGGTTTAATAACTACGCAACGCTAACGTGTACCCTAACCCTAACCCCTACCCTAACCCTAACACGTACCCTAATCCTAACCCGTACCGTAAACCGAGCCCTAACACTAACACTAACCCTAATCCTAACCCTAACACAAACCCTACGCCGTACCCGAACCCCTCCACGAACCCGTACCCTAAGCCGTACCCTAAGCCTAACCCTAAGCCTAACCCTAAACCTAGGCTACCCTTGACTGCTTCTGCCTCCAATAGATTTCCTAAGCACAAGTGTTTTAAGGAACAGCTTAAAAAGAGAATCCTAATGTGATTTCTTTATAATGGGTGTGTTCTTTATCTTATCCTAGTATCTAAGCTCTTCTCCATGGCTGGACCCTCAAATAATATTCCTTTACGTGCTAAGGGGTATCTAGAGACTGGGATAGGTTTAATAACTACCCTAACCCTAACGTGTACCCTAACCCTAACTCCTACCCTAACCCTAACACGTACCCTAATCCTAACACGTACCCTAAACCGAGCCCTAACCCTAACACTAACCCTAACCCTAACCCTAACCCATAACCTACGCCGTACACGAACCCCTCCCTGAACCCGTACCCTAAGCCGTACCCTAAGCCTAAACCTAAGCCTAACCCTAACCCTAGGCTACCCTTGACTGCTTCTGCCTCCAATAGATTTCCTAAGCACTAGTGTTTTAAGGAACAGATTAAAAAGATAATCCTAATGTGATTTCTTTATAATGGGTGTGTTGCTTATCTTATCCTAGTGTCTAAGCTCTTCTCCATGGCTGGACCCCCAAATAATATTCCTTTACATGTTAAGGGGTATCTAGAGAGTGGGATAGGTTTAATAACTACCCTACCCATAACGCGTACCCTAACCCTAACAACTACCCTAACCCTAACACGTACCCCAATCCTAACCCGTACCCTAAACCGAGCCCTAACCCTAACCCTAACCCTAACACTAACCCTAAACCATACCCTACACCATACACCAACCCTTTCCCGAACCCATACCCTAAGCCGTACCCTAAGCCTAACCCTCAGCCTAACCCTAACCCTAGGCTACCCTTGACTGCTTCTGCCTCCAATAGATTTCCTAAGCACTAGTGTTTTAAGGAACAGATTCAAAAGAGAATCCTAATGTGATTTCTTTATAATGGGTGTGTTACTTAAATTATCCTAGTGTCTAAGCTCTTCTCCATGGCTGGACCCTCACATAATATTCCTTTACGTGCTAAGGGGTATCTAGAGACTGGGATAGGTTTAATAACTACCCAACCCTAACGCGTACACTAACCCTAACCCCTACCCTAACCCTAACACGTACCCTAATCCTAACCCGTACCCTAAACCGAGCCCTAACCCTAACAGTAACCCTAACCATAACCCTAACCCATACCCTACACCATACACGAACCCGTCCCCGAACTCAAACCCTACGCCTTACCATAAGCCTAACCCTCAGCCTAACCATAACCCTAGGCTACCCTTGACTGCTTCTGCCTCCAATAGATTTCCTAAGCACTAGTGTTTTAAGGAACAGATTAAAAAGAGAATCCTAATGTGATTTCTTTATAATGGGTGTGTTCCTTATCTTATCCTAGTGTCTAAGCTCTTCTCCATAGGTGGCCACTCAAATAATATTCCTTTACGTGCTAAGGGGTATCTAGAGACTGGGATAGGTTTAATAACTACCGTAACCCTAACGCATACCCTAACCCTAACTCCTAACCTAACCTTAACACATACCCTAAATCTAACACATACCGTAAACCGAGCCCTAACCCTAACACTAACCCTAACCCTAACCCATACCCTACACCATACACGAACCCTTCCCCGAACCCATACCCTAAGCCCTACCCTAAGCCTAACCCTCAGCCTAACCCTAACCCTAGGCTACCCTTGACTGCTTCTGCCTCCAAAAAATTTCCTAAGCACTAGTGTTTTAAGGAACAGATTAAAAAGAGAATCATAATGTGATTTCTTTATAAAGGGTGTGTTCCTTAACTTATACTAGTGTCTAAGCTCTTCTCCATGGCTGGACCCTCAAATAATAATCCTTTACGTGCTAAGGGGTATCTAGAGACTGGGATAGGTTTAATAACTACCCAACCCTAACGCGTACCCTAACCCTAACCCCTACCTAACCCTAACACGTACCCTAATCCTAACCCGTACCCTAAACCGAGCCCTAACCCTAACACTAACCCTAACCCTAACCCTAACCCATACCCTACACCATACACGAACCCGTCCCCGAACCCGTACCCTAAGCCGTACCCTAAGCCTAACCCTCAGCCTAACCCTAACCCTAGGCTACCCTTGACTGCTTCTGCCTCCAATAGATTTCCTAAGAAGTAGTGTTTTAAGGAACAGATTAAAAAGAGAATCCTAATGTGATTTCTTTATAATGGGTGTGTTCCTTATCTTATCCTAGTGTCTAAGCTCTTCTCCATGGCTGAACCCTCAAATAATATTCCTTTACGTGCTAAGGGGTATCTAGAGACTGGGATAGGTTTAATAACTACCCAACCCTAACGCGTACCCTAACCCTAACCCCTACCCTAACCCTAACACGTACCCTAATACTAACCCGTACCCTAAACCGAGCCCTAACCCTAACACTAACCCTAACCCTAACCCATACCCTACGCCGTACCCGAACCCGTCCCCGAACCCGTACCCTAAGCCGTACCCTAAGCCTAACCCTCAGCGTAACCCTAACCCTAGGCTACCCTTGACTGCTTCTGCCTCCAATAGATTTCCTAAGCACTAGTGTTTTAAGGAACAGCTTAAAAAGAGAATCCTAATGTGATTTCTTTATAATGGGTGTGTTCCTTATCTTATCCTAGTGTCTAAGCTCTTCTCCATGGCTGGACCCTCAAATAATATTCCTTTACGTGCTAAGGGGTATCTAGAGACTGGGATAGGTTTAATAACTACCCAACCCTAACTTGTACCCTAACCCTAACTCCTACCCTAAACCTAACACGTACCCTAATCCTAACACGTACCCTAAACCGAGCCCTAACCCTATCACTAACCCTAACCCTAACCCTAACCCATACCCTACGCCGTACCCGAACACCTCCCCGAACCCGTACCCTAAGCCGTACCCTAAGCCTAACCCTAAGCCTAACCCTAACCCTAGGCTACCCTTGACTGCTTCTGCCTGCAATAGATTTCCTAACCACTAGTGTTTTAAGGAACAGATTAAAAAGAGAATCCTAATGTGATTTCTTTATAATGGGTGTGTTCCTTATCTTATCCTAGTGTCTAAACTCTTCTCCATGGCTGGACCCCCAAATAATATTCCTTTACGTGTTAAAGGGTATCTAGAGACTGGGATAGGTTTAATAACTACCCAACCCTAACGCGTACCCTAACCCTAACCCCTACCCTAACCCTAACACGTACCCTAATCCTAACCCGTACCCTAAACCGAGCCCTAAACCTAACACTAACCCTAACCCTACCACTAACCCATACCCTACACCATACACGAACCCGTCCCCGAACCGAAACCCTAAGCCGTACCCTAAGCCTAACCCTCAGCCTAACCCTAACCCTAGGCTACCCTTGACTGCTTCTGCCTCCAATAGATTTCCTAAGCACTAGTGTTTTAAGGAACAGCTTAAAAAGAGAATCCTAATGTGATTTCTTTATAATGGGTGTGTTCCTTATCTTATCCTAGTGTCTAAGCTCTTCTCCATGGATGGCCACTCAAATAATATTCCTTTACGTGCTAAGGGGTATCTAGAGACTGGGATAGGTTTAATAACTACCCTAACCCTAACGCGTACCCTAACCCTAACTCCTAACCTAACCCTAACACGTAACCTAATCCTAACACGTACCCTAAACCGAGCCCTAACCCTAACACTAACCCTAACCCTAACCCTATCCCATACCCTACGCCGTACCCGAACCCGTCCCCGAACCCGTACCCTAAGCCGTACCCTAAGCCTAACCCTCAGCCTAACCCAAACCCTAGGCTAACCTTGACTGCCTCTGCCTCCAATAGATTTCCTAAGCACTAGTGTTATAAGGAACAGCTTAAAAAGAGAATCCTAATGTGATTTCTTTATAATGGGTGTGTTCCTTATCTTATCCTAGTGTCTAAGCTCTTCTCCATGGCTGGACCCTCAAATAATATTCCTTTACGTGCTAAGGGGTAGCTAGAGACTGGGATAGGTTTAATAACTACCCAACCCTAACGTGTACCCTAACCCTAACCCCTACCGTAACACTAACACGTACCCTAATCCTAACCCGTACCCTAAACCGAGCCCTAACCCTAACACTAACCCTAAACCTAACCCTAACCCATACCCTACGCCGTACCCGAACCGCTCCCCGAACCCGTACCCTAAGCCGTACCCTAAGCCTAACCCTAAGCCTAACCCTAACCCTAGGCTACCCTTGACTGCTTCTGCCTCCAATAGATTTCCTAAGCACTAGTGTTTTAAGGAACAGCTTAAAAAGAGAATCCTAATGTGATTTATTTATAATGGGTGTGTTCCTTATCTTATCCTAGTGTCTAAGCTCTTCTCCATGGCTGGACCCTCAAATAATATTCCTTTACGTGCTAAGGGGTATCTAGAGACTGGGATAGGATTAATAACTACCCAACGCTAACGTGTACCCTAACCCTAACCCCTACCCTAACCCTAACACGTACCCTAATCCTAACCCGTACCGTAAACCGAGCCCTAACACTAACACTAACCCTAATCCTAACCCTAACCCAAACCCTCTGCCGTACCCGAACCCCTCCACGAACCCGTACCCTAAGCCGTACCCTAAGCCTAACCCTAAGCCTAACCCTAACCCTAGGCTACCCTTGACTGCTTCTGCCTCCAATAGATTTCCTAAGCACAAGTGTTTTAAGGAACAGCTTAAAAAGAGAATCCTAATGTGATTTCTTTATAATGGGTGTGTTCTTTATCTTATCCTAGTGTCTAAGCTCTTCTCCATGGCTGGACCCTCAAATAATATTCCTTTACGTGCTAAGGGGTATCTAGAGACTGGGATAGGTTTAATAACTACCCTAACCCTAACGTGTACCCTAACCCTAACTCCTACCCTAACCCTAACACGTACCCTAATACTAACACGTACCCTAAACCGAGCCCTAACCCTAACACTAACCCTAACCCTAACCCTAACCCATAACCTACGCCGTACACGAACCCCTCCCTGAACCCGTACCCTAAGCCGTACCCTAAGCCTAAACCTAAGCCTAACCCTAACCCTAGGCTACCCTTGACTGCTTCTGCCTCCAATAGATTTCCTAAGCACTAGTGTTTTAAGGAACAGATTAAAAAGAGAATCCTAATGTGATTTCTTTATAATGGGTGTGTAGCTTATCTTCTCCTAGTGTCTAAGCTCTTCTCCATGGCTGGACCCCCAAATAATATTCCTTTACGTGTTAAGGGGTATCTAGAGAGTGGGATAGGTTTAATAACTACCCTACCCATAACGCGTACCCTAACCCTAACAACTACCCTAACCCTAACACGTACCCCAATCCTAACCCGTACCCTAAACCGAGCCCTAACCCTAACCCTAACCCTAAGCCTAAACCATACCCTACACCATACACCAACCCTTTCCCGAACCCATACCCTAAGCCGTACCCTAAGACTAACCCTCAGCCTAACCCTAACCCTAGGCTACCCTTGACTGCTTCTGCCTCCAATAGATTTCCTAAGCACTAGTGTTTTAATGAACAGATTAAAAAGAGAATCCTAATGTGATTTCTTTATAATGGGTGTGTTACTTAAATTATCCTAGTGTCTAAGCTCTTCTGCATGGCTGGACCCTCACATAATATTCCTTTACGTGCTAAGGGGTATCTAGAGACTGGGATAGGTTTAATAACTACCCTAACCCTAACGCGTACCCTAACCCTAACTCCTAACCTAACCTTAACACATACCCTAATCCTAACACATACCGTAAACCGAGCCCTAACCCTAACACTAACCCTAACCCTAACCCATACCCTACGCCGTACCCGAACCCATCCCCGAACCCGTACCCTAAGCCGTACCCTAAGCCTAACCCTCAGCCTAACCCTAACCCTAGGCTACCCTTGACTGCTTCTGCCTCCAATAGATTTCCTAAGCACTAGTGTTTTAAGGAACAGCTTAAAAAGAGAATCCTAATGTGATTTCTTTATAATGGGTGTGTTCCTTATCTTATCCTATTGTGTAAGCTCTTCTCCATGGCTGGACCCTCAAATAATATTCCTTTACGTGCTAAGGGGTATCTAGAGACTGGGATAGGTTTAATAACTACCCAACCCTAACGTGTACCCTAACCCTAACCCCTACCCTAACACTATCACGTACCCTAATCCTAAACCGTACCCTAAACCGAGCCCTAACCCTAACACTAACCCTAACCCTAACCCTAACCCATACCCTACGCCATACTCGAACCCCTCCCCGAACCCGTACCCTAAGCCGTACCCTAAGCCTAACCCTAAGCCTAACCCTAACCCTAGGCTACCCTTGACTGCTTCTGCCTCCAATAGATTTCCTAAGCACTAGTGTTTTAAGGAACAGCTTAAAAAGAGAATCCTAATGTGATTTCTTTATAATGGGTGTGTTCCTTATCTTATCCTAGTGTCTAAGCTCTTCTCTATGGCTGGACCCTCAAATAATATTCCTTTACGTGATAAGGGGTATCTAGAGACTGGGATAGGTTTAATAACTACCCTGACCCTAACGCGTACCCTAACCCTAACTCCTACCCTAACCCTAACACGTACCCCAATCCTAACACGTACCCTAAACCGAGCACTAACCCTAACAATAACCCTAACCCTAACCCTAACCCATACCCTACGCCGTACCCGAAACCCTCCCCGAACCCGTACCCTAAGCCGTACCCTAAGCCTAACCCTAAGCCTAACCCTAACCCTAGGCTACCCTTGACTGCTTCTGCCTCCAATAGATTTCCTAAGCACAAGTGTTTTAAGGAACAGCTTAAAAAGAGAATCCTAATGTGATTTATTTATAATGGGTGTGTTCCTTATCTTATCCTAGTGTCTAAACTCTTCTCCATGGCTGGACCCCCAAATAATATTCCTTTACGTGTTAAGGGGTATCTAGAGAGTGGGATAGGTTTAATAACTACCCTACCCCTAACGCGTACCCTAACCCTAACCACTACCCTAACCCTAACACGTACCCTAATCCTAACCCGTAACCTAAACCGAGCCATAACCCTAACCCTAACCCTAACCCTAACCCTAACCCTAACCCTAACCCATACCCTACACCATACACGAACCCGTCCCCGAACCCAAACCCTAAGCCGTACCCTAAGCCTAACCCTAACCCTAGGCTACCCTTGACTGCTTCTGCCTCCAATAGATTTCCTAAGCACTAGTGTTTTAAGGAACAGATTAAACAGAGAATCCTAATATGATTTCTTTCTAATGGGTGTGTTCCTTATCTTATCCTAGTGTCTAAGCTCTTCTCCATGGCTGGACCCCCAAATAATATTCCTTTACGTGTTAAGGGGTATCTAGAGAGTGGGATAGGTTTAATAACTACCCTACCCATAACGCGTACCCTAACCCTAACAACTACCCTAACCCTAACACGTACCCAATCCTAACCCGTACCCTAAACCGAGCCCTAACACTAACCCTAACCCTAACCCTAACCCTAAACCATACCCTACACCATACACCAACCCTTTCCCGAACCCATACCCTAAGCCGTACCCTAAGCCTAACCCTAACCCTAGGCTACCCTTGACTGCTTCTGCCTCCAATAGATTTCCTAAGCACTAGTGTTTTAAGGAACAGATTAAAAAGAGAATCCTAATGTGATTTCTTTATAATGGGTGTGTTACTTAAATTATCCTAGTGTCTAAGCTCTTCTCCATGGCTGGACCCTCACATAATATTCCTTTACGTGCTAAGGGGTATCTAGAGACTGGGATAGGTTTAATAACTACCCAACCCTAACGCGTACACTAAACCTAACGCCTACCCTAACCCTAACACATACCCTAATCCTAACCCGTACCCTAAACCGAGCCCTAACCCTAACAGTAACCCTAACCCTAACCCTAACCCATACCCTACACCATACACGAACCCGTCCCCGAACTCAAACCCTAAGCCTTACCATAAGCCTAACCCTCAGCCTAACCCTAACCCTAGGCTACCCTTGACTGCTTCTGCCTCCAATAGATTTCCTAAGCACTAGTGTTTTAAGGAACAGATTAAAAAGAGAATCCTAATGTGATTTCTTTATAATGGGTGTGTTCCTTATCTTATCCTAGTGTCTAAGCTCTTCTCCATAGCTGGCCACTCAAATAATATTCCTTTACGTGCTAAGGGGTATCTAGAGACTGGGATAGGTTTAATAACTACCCTAACCCTAACGCGTACCCTAACCCTAACTCCTAACCTAACCTTAACACATACCCTAATCCTAACACATACCGTAAACCGAGCCCTAACCCTAACACTAACCCTAACCCTAACCCATACCCTACGCCGTACACGAACCCATCCCCGAACCCGTACCCTAAGCCGTACCCTAAGCTTAACCCTCAGCCTAACCCTAACCCTAGGCTACCCTTGACTGCTTCTGCCTCCAATAGATTTCCTAAGCACTAGTGTTTTAAGGAACAGCTTTAAAAGGGAATGCTAATGTGATTTCTTTATAATGGGTGTGTTCCTTATCTTATCCTATTGTGTAAGCTCTTCTCCATGGCTGGACCCTCAAATAATATTCCTTTACGTGCTAAGGGGTATCTAGAGACTGGGATAGGTTTAATAACTACCCAACCCTAACGTGTACCATAACCCTAACCCCTACCCTAACACTAACACGTACCCTAATCCTAAACCGTACCCTAAACCGAGCCCTAACCCTAACACTAACCCTAACCCTAACCCTAACCCATACCCTATGCCATACTCGAACCCCTCCCCGAACCCGTACCCTAAGCCGTACCCTAAGCCTAACCCTAAGCCTAACCCTAACCCTAGGCTACCCTTGACTGCTTCTGCCTCCAATAGATTTCCTAAGCCCTAGTGTTTTAAGGAACAGCTTAAAAAGAGAATCCTAATGTGATTTCTTTATAATGGGTGTGTTCCTTATCTTATCCTAGTGTCTAAGCTCTTCTCCATGGCTGGACCCTCAAATAATATTCCTTTACGTGCTAAGGGGTATCTAGAGACTGGGATAGGTTTAATAACTACCCTGACCCTAACGCGTACCCTAACCCTAACTCCTACCCTAACCCTAACACGTACCCTAATCCTAACACGTACCCTAAACCGAGCACTAACCCTAACAATAACCCTAACCCTAACCCTAACCCATACCCTACGCCGTACCCGAACCCCTCCCCGAACCCGTACCCTAAGCCGTACCCTAAGCCTAACCCTAAGCCTAACCCTAACCCTAGGCTACCCTTGACTGCTTCTGCCTCCAATAGATTTCCTAAGCACAAGTGTTTTAAGGAACAGCTTAAAAAGAGAATCCTAATGTGATTTCTTTATAATGGGTGTGTTCCTTATCTTATCCTAGTGTCTAAACACTTCTCCATGGCTGGACCCCCAAATAATATTCCTTTACGTGTTAAGGAGTATCTAGAGAGTGGGATAGGTTTAATAACTACCCTACCCCTAACGCGTACCCTAACCCTAACCACTACCCTAACCCTAACACGTACCCTAATCCTAACCCGTACCCTAAACCGAGCCATAACCCTAACCCTAACCCTAACCCTAACCCTAACCCTAACCCTAACCCATACCCTACACCATACACGAACCCTTCCCCGAACCCATACCCTCAGCCTTACCCTAACCCTAGGCTACCCTTGACTGCTTCTGCCTCCAATAGATTTCCTAAGCACTAGTGTTTTAAGGAACAGATTAAAAAGAGAATCCTAATGTGATTTCTTTATAATGGGTGTGTTCCTTAACTTATCCTAGTGTCTAAGCTCTTCTCCATGGGTGGACCCTCAAATAATATTCCTTTACGTGCAAAGGGGTATCTAGAGACTGGGATAGGTTTAATAAATACCCAAACCTAAAGCGTACGTAACCCTAACCCCTACCCTAACCCTAACACGTACCCTAATCCTAACCCGTACCCTAAACCGAGCCCTAACCCTAACACTAACCCTAACCCTAACCCCAACCCATACCCTACACCATACACGAACCCGTCCCCAATCCCAAACCCTAAGCCGTACCCTAAGCCTAACCCTCAGCCTAACCCTAACCCTAGGCTACCCTTGACAGCTTCTGCCTCCAGTAGATTTCCTAAGCACTAGTGTTTTAAGGAACAGATTAAAAAGAGAATCCTAATGTGATTTCTTTATAATGGGTGTGTTCCTTATCTTATCCTAGTGTCTAAGCTCTTCTCCATGGCTGGACCCTCAAATAATATTCCTTTACGTGCTAAGGGGTATCTAGAGACTGGAATAGGTTTAATAACTACCCAACCCTATCGCGTACCCTAACCCTAACCCCTACCCTAACCCTAACACGTACCCTAATCCTAAACCGTACCCTAAACCGAGCCCTAACCCTAACACTAACCCTAACCCTAACCCATAACCTACACCATACACGAACCCGTTCCCGAACCCATACCCTAAGCCGTACCCTAAGCCTAACCCTCAGCCTAACCCTAACCCTAGGCTACCCTTGACTGCTTCTGCCTCCAATAGATTTCCTAAGCACTAGAGTTTTAAGGAACAGATTAAAAAGAGAATCCTAATGTGATTTCTTTATAATGGGTGTGTTCCTTATCTTATCCTAGTGTCTAAGCTCTTCTCCATGGCTGGACCCTCAAATAATATTCCTTTACGTGCTAAGGGGTAGCTAGAGACTGGGATAGGTTTAATAACTACCCAACCCTAACGTGTACCCTAACCCTAACCCCTACCGTAACACTAACACGTACCCTAATCCTAACCCGTACCCTAAACCGAGCCCTAACCCTAACACTAACCCTAAACCTAACCCTAACCCATACCCTACGCCGTACCCGAACCGCTCCCCGAACCCGTACCCTAAGCCGTACCCTAAGCCTAACCCTAAGCCTAACCCTAACCCTAGGCTACCCTTGACTGCTTCTGCCTCCAATAGATTTCCTAAGCACTAGTGTTTTAAGGAACAGCTTAAAAAGAGAATCCTAATGTGATTTATTTATAATGGGTGTGTTCCTTATCTTATCCTAGTGTCTAAGCTCTTCTCCATGGCTGGACCCTCAAATAATATTCCTTTACGTGCTAAGGGGTATCTAGAGACTGGGATAGGATTAATAACTACCCAACGCTAACGTGTACCCTAACCCTAACCCCTACCCTAACCCTAACACGTACCCTAATCCTAACCCGTACCATAAACCGAGCCCTAACACTAACACTAACCCTAATCCTAACCCTAACCCAAACCCTACGCCGTACCCGAACCCCTCCACGAACCCGTACCCTAAGCCGTACCCTAAGCCTAACCCTAAGCCTAACCCTAACCCTAGGCTACCCTTGACTGCTTCTGCCTCCAATAGATTTCCTAAGCACAAGTGTTTTAAGGAACAGCTTAAAAAGAGAATCCTAATGTGATTTCTTTATAATGGGTGTGTTCTTTATCTTATCCTAGTGTCTAAGCTCTTCTCCATGGCTGGACACTCAAATAATATTCCTTTACGTGCTAAGGGTTATCTAGAGACTGGGATAGGTTTAATAACTACCCTAACCCTAACGTGTACCCTAACCCTAACTCCTACCCTAACCCTAACACGTACCCTAATCCTAACACGTACCCTAAACCGAGCCCTAACCCTAACACTAACCCTAACCCTAACCCTAACCCATAACCTACGCCGTACACGAACCCCTCCCTGAACCCGTACCCTAAGCCGTACCCTAAGCCTAAACCTAAGCCTAACCCTAACCCTAGGCTACCCTTGACTGCTTCTGCCTCCAATAGATTTCCTAAGCACTAGTGTTTTAAGGAACAGATTAAAAAGAGAATCCTAATGTGATTTCTTTATAATGGGTGTGTTGCTTATCTTCTCCTAGTGTCTAAGCTCTTCTCCATGGCTGGACCCCCAAATAATATTCCTTTACGTGTTAAGGGGTATCTAGAGAGTGGGATAGGTTTAATAACTACCGTACCCATAACGCGTACCCTAACCCTAACAACTACCCTAACCCTAACACGTACCCCAATCCTAACCCGTACCCTAAACCGAGCCCTACCCCTAACCCTAACCCTAACCCTAACCCTAAACCATACCCTACACCATACACCAACCCTTTCCCGAACCCATACCCTAAGCCGTACCCTAAGCCTACCCTCAGCCTAACCCTAACCCTAGGCTACCCTTGACTGCTTCTGCCTCCAATAGATTTCCTAAGCACTAGTGTTTTAAGGAACAGATTAAAAAGAGAATCCTAATGTGATTTCTTTATAATGGGTGTGTTACTTAAATTATCCTAGTGTCTAAGCTCTTCTCCATGGCTGGACCCTCACATAATATTCCTTTACGTGCTAAGGGGTATCTAGAGACTGGGATAGGTTTAATAACTACCCAACCCTAACGCGTACACTAACCCTAACCCCTACCCTAACCCTAACACGTACCCTAATCCTAACCCGTACCCTAAACCGAGCCCTAACCCTAACAGTAACCCTAACCCTAACCCTAACCCATACCCTACACCATACACGAACCCGTCCCCGAACTCAAACCCTACGCCTTACCATAAGCCTAACCCTCAGCCTAACCCTAACCCTAGGCTACCCTTAACTGCTTCTGCCTCCAATAGATTTCCTAAGCACTAGTGTTTTAAGGAACAGATTAAAAAGAGAATCCTAATGTGATTTCTTTATAATGGGTGTGTTCCTTATCTTATCCTAGTGTCTAAGCTCTTCTCCATAGGTGGCCACTCAAATAATATTCCTTTACGTGCTAAGGGGTATCTAGAGACTGGGATAGGTTTAATAACTACCCTAACCCTAACGCGTACCCTAACCCTAACTCCTAACCTAACCTTAACACATACCCTAATCCTAACACATACCGTAAACCGAGCCCTAACCCTAACACTAACCCTAACCCTAACCCATACCCTACACCGTACCCGAACCCATCCCCGAACCCGTACCCTAAGCCGTACCCTAAGCCTAACACTCAGCCTAACCCTAACCCTAGGCTACCCTTGACTGCTTCTGCCTCCAATAGATTTCCTAAGCACTAGTGTTTTAAGGAACAGCTTAAAAAGAGAATCCTAATGTGATTTCTTTATAATGGGTGTGTTCCTTATCTTATCCTATTGTGTAAGCTCTTCTCCATGGCTGGACCCTCAAATAATATTCCTTTACGTGCTAAGGGGTATCTAGAGACTGGTATAGGTTTAATAACTACCCAACCCTAACGTGTACCCTAACCCTAACCCCTACCCTAACACTAACACGTACCCTAATCCTAAACCGTACCCTAAACCGAGCCCTAACCCTAACACTAACCCTAACCCTAACCCTAACCCATACCCTACGCCATACTCGAACCCCTCCCCGAACCCGTACCCTAAGCTGTACCCTAAGCCTAACCCTAAGCCTAACCCTAACCCTAGGCTACCCTTGACTGCTTCTGCCTCCAATAGATTTCCTAAGCACTAGTGTTTTAAGGAACAGCTTAAAAAGACAATCCTAATGTGATTTCTTTATAATGGGTGTGTTCCTTATCTTATCCTAGTGTCTAAGCTCTTCTCCATGGCTGGACCCTCAAATAATATTCCTTTACGTGCTAAGGGGTATCTAGAGACTGGGATAGGTTTAATAACTACCCTAACCCTAACGCGTACCCTAACCCTAACTCCTACCCTAACCCTAACACGTACCCTAATCCTAACACGTACCCTAAACCGAGCCCTAACCCTAACACTAACCCTAACCCTAACCCTAACCCAAACCCTACGCCGTACCCGAACCCCTCACTGAACCTGTACCCTAAGCCGTACCCTAAGCCTAACCGTAAGCCTAACCCTAACCCTAGGTTACCCTTGAATGCTTATGCCTCCAATAGATTTCCTAAACACTAGTGTTTTAAGGAACAGCTTAAAAAGAGAATCCTAATGTGATTTCTTTATAATGGGTGTGTTCCTTATCTTATCCTAGTGTCTAAGCTCTTCTCCATGGCTGGACCCTCAAATAATATTCCTTTACGTGCTAAGGGGTAGCTAGAGACTGGGATAGGTTTAATAACTACCCAACCCTAACGTGTACCCTAACCCTAACCCCTACCGTAACACTAACACGTACCCTAATCCTAACCTGTACCCTAAACCGAGCCCTAACCCTAACACTAACCCTAACCCTAACCCTAACCCATACCCTACGCCGTACCCGAACCGCTCCCCGAACCCGTACCCTAAGCCGTACCCTAAGCCTAACCCTAAGCCTAACCCTAACCCTAGGCTACCCTTGACTGCTTCTGCCTCCAATAGATTTCCTAAGCACTAGTGTTTTAAGGAACAGATTAAAAAGAGAATGCTAATGTGATTTATTTATAATGGGTGTGTTCCTTATCTTATCCTAGTGTCTAAGCTCTTCTCCATGGCTGGACCCTCAAATAATATTCCTTTACGTGCTAAGGGGTATCTAGGGACTGGGATAGGTTTAATAACTACGCAACGCTAACGTGTACCCTAACCCTAACCCCTACCCTAACCCTAACACGTACCCTAATCCTAACCCGTACCGTAAACCGAGCCCTAACACTAACACTAACCCTAATCCTAACCCTAACACAAACCCTACGCCGTACCCGAACCCCTCCACGAACCCGTACCCTAAGCCGTACCCTAAGCCTAACCCTAAGCCTAACCCTAAACCTAGGCTACCCTTGACTGCTTCTGCCTCCAATAGATTTCCTAAGCACAAGTGTTTTAAGGAACAGCTTAAAAAGAGAATCCTAATGTGATTTCTTTATAATGGGTGTGTTCTTTATCTTATCCTAGTATCTAAGCTCTTCTCCATGGCTGGACCCTCAAATAATATTCCTTTACGTGCTAAGGGGTATCTAGAGACTGGGATAGGTTTAATAACTACCCTAACCCTAACGTGTACCCTAACCCTAACTCCTACCCTAACCCTAACACGTACCCTAATCCTAACACGTACCCTAAACCGAGCCCTAACCCTAACACTAACCCTAACCCTAACCCTAACCCATACCCTACGCCGTACACGAACCCCTCCCTGAACCCGTACCCTAAGCCGTACCCTAAGCCTAAACCTAAGCCTAACCCTAACCCTAGGCTACCCTTGACTGCTTCTGCCTCCAATAGATTTCCTAAGCACTAGTGTTTTAAGGAACAGATTAAAAAGATAATCCTAATGTGATTTCTTTATAATGGGTGTGTTGCTTATCTTATCCTAGTGTCTAAGCTCTTCTCCATGGCTGGACCCCCAAATAATATTCCTTTACGTGTTAAGGGGTATCTAGAGAGTGGGATAGGTTTAATAACTACCCTACCCATAACGCGTACCCTAACCCTAACAACTACCCTAACCCTAACACGTACCCCAATCCTAACCCGTACCCTAAACCGAGCCCTAACCCTAACCCTAACCCTAACCCTAACCCTAAACCATACCCTACACCATACACCAACCCTTTCCCGAACCCATACCCTAAGCCGTACCCTAAGCCTAACCCTCAGCCTAACCCTAACCCTAGGCTACCCTTGACTGCTTCTGCCTCCAATAGATTTCCTAAGCACTAGTGTTTTAAGGAACAGATTCAAAAGAGAATCCTAATGTGATTTCTTTATAATGGGTGTGTTACTTAAATTATCCTAGTGTCTAAGCTCTTCTCCATGGCTGGACCCTCACATAATATTCCTTTACGTGCTAAGGGGTATCTAGAGACTGGGATAGGTTTAATAACTACCCAACCCTAACGCGTACCCTAACCCTAACCCCTACCCTAACCCTAACACGTACCCTAATACTAACCCGTACCCTAAACCGAGCCCTAACCCTAACACTAACCCTAACCCTAACCCATACCCTACGCCGTACCCGAACCCGTCCCCGAACCCGTACCCTAAGCCGTACCCTAAGCCTAACCCTCAGCGTAACCCTAACCCTAGGCTACCCTTGACTGCTTCTGCCTCCAATAGATTTCCTAAGCACTAGTGTTTTAAGGAACAGCTTAAAAAGAGAATCCTAATGTGATTTCTTTATAATGGGTGTGTTCCTTATCTTATCCTAGTGTCTAAGCTCTTCTCCATGGCTGGACCCTCAAATAATATTCCTTTACGTGCTAAGGGGTATCTAGAGACTGGGATAGGTTTAATAACTACCCAACCCTAACTTGTACCCTAACCCTAACTCCTACCCTAAACCTAACACGTACCCTAATCCTAACACGTACCCTAAACAGAGCCCTAACCCTATCACTAACCCTAACCCTAACCCTAACCCATACCCTACGCCGTACCCGAACACCTCCCCGAACCCGTACCCTAAGCCGTACCCTAAGCCTAACCCTAAGCCTAACCCTAACCCTAGGCTACCCTTGACTGCTTCTGCCTGCAATAGATTTCCTAACCACTAGTGTTTTAAGGAACAGATTAAAAAGAGAATCCTAATGTGATTTCTTTATAATGGGTGTGTTCCTTATCTTATCCTAGTGTCTAAACTCTTCTCCATGGCTGGAGCCCCAAATAATATTCCTTTACGTGTTAAAGGGTATCTAGAGACTGGGATAGGTTTAATAACTACCCAACCCTAACGCGTACCCTAACCCTAACCCCTACCCTAACCCTAACACGTACCCTAATCCTAACCCGTACCCTAAACCGAGCCCTAAACCTAACACTAACCCTAACCCTACCACTAACCCATACCCTACACCATACACGAACCCGTCCCCGAACCGAAACCCTAAGCCGTACCCTAAGCCTAACCCTCAGCCTAACCCTAACCCTAGGCTACCCTTGACTGCTTCTGCCTCCAATAGATTTCCTAAGCACTAGTGTTTTAAGGAACAGCTTAAAAAGAGAATCCTAATGTGATTTCTTTATAATGGGTGTGTTCCTTATCTTATCCTAGTGTCTAAGCTCTTCTCCATGGATGGCCACTCAAATAATATTCCTTTACGTGCTAAGGGGTATCTAGAGACTGGGATAGGATTAATAACTACCCAACGCTAACGTGTACCCTAACCCTAACCCCTACCCTAACCCTAACACGTACCCTAATCCTAACCCGTACCGTAAACCGAGCCCTAACACTAACACTAACCCTAATCCTAACCCTAACCCAAACCCTCTGCCGTACCCGAACCCCTCCACGAACCCGTACCCTAAGCCGTACCCTAAGCCTAACCCTAAGCCTAACCCTAACCCTAGGCTACCCTTGACTGCTTCTGCCTCCAATAGATTTCCTAAGCACAAGTGTTTTAAGGAACAGCTTAAAAAGAGAATCCTAATGTGATTTCTTTATAATGGGTGTGTTCTTTATCTTATCCTAGTGTCTAAGCTCTTCTCCATGGCTGGACCCTCAAATAATATTCCTTTACGTGCTAAGGGGTATCTAGAGACTGGGATAGGTTTAATAACTACCCTAACCCTAACGTGTACCCTAACCCTAACTCCTACCCTAACCCTAACACGTACCCTAATACTAACACGTACCCTAAACCGAGCCCTAACCCTAACACTAACCCTAACCCTAACCCTAACCCATAACCTACGCCGTACACGAACCCCTCCCTGAACCCGTACCCTAAGCCGTACCCTAAGCCTAAACCTAAGCCTAACCCTAACCCTAGGCTACCCTTGACTGCTTCTGCCTCCAATAGATTTCCTAAGCACTAGTGTTTTAAGGAACAGATTAAAAAGAGAATCCTAATGTGATTTCTTTATAATGGGTGTGTTGCTTATCTTCTCCTAGTGTCTAAGCTCTTCTCCATGGCTGGACCCCCAAATAATATTCCTTTACGTGTTAAGGGGTATCTAGAGAGTGGGATAGGTTTAATAACTACCCTACCCATAACGCGTACCCTAACCCTAACAACTACCCTAACCCTAACACGTACCCCAATCCTAACCCGTACCCTAAACCGAGCCCTAACCCTAACCTTAACCCTAAGCCTAAACCATACCCTACACCATACACCAACCCTTTCCCGAACCCATACCCTAAGCCGTACCCTAAGACTAACCCTCAGCCTAACCCTAACCCTAGGCTACCCTTGACTGCTTCTGCCTCCAATAGATTTCCTAAGCACTAGTGTTTTAATGAACAGATTAAAAAGAGAATCCTAATGTGATTTCTTTATAATGGGTGTGTTACTTAAATTATCCTAGTGTCTAAGCTCTTCTGCATGGCTGGACCCTCACATAATATTCCTTTACGTGCTAAGGGGTATCTAGAGACTGGGATAGGTTTAATAACTACCCTAACCCTAACGCGTAGCCTAACCCTAACTCCTAACCTAACCTTAACACATACCCTAATCCTAACACATACCGTAAACCGAGCCCTAACCCTAACACTAACCCTAACCCTAACCCATACCCTACGCCGTACCCAAACCCATCCCCGAACCCGTACCCTAAGCCGTACCCTAAGCCTAACCCTCAGCCTAACCCTAACCCTAGGCTACCCTTGACTGCTTCTGCCTCCAATAGATTTCCTAAGCACTAGTGTTTTAAGGAACAGCTTAAAAAGAGAATCCTAATGTGATTTCTTTATAATGGGTGTGTTCCTTATCTTATCCTATTGTGTAAGCTCTTCTCCATGGCTGGACCCTCAAATAATATTCCTTTACGTGCTAAGGGGTATCTAGAGACTGGGATAGGTTTAATAACTACCCAACCCTAACGTGTACCCTAACCCTAACCCCTACCCTAACACTATCACGTACCCTAATCCTAAACCGTACCCTAAACCGAGCCCTAACCCTAACACTAACCCTAACCCTAACCCTAACCCATACCCTACGCCATACTCGAACCCCTCCCCGAACCCGTACCCTAAGCCGTACCCTAAGCCTAACCCTAAGCCTAACCCTAACCCTAGGCTACCCTTGACTGCTTCTGCCTCCAATAGATTTCCTAAGCACTAGTGTTTTAAGGAACAGCTTAAAAAGAGAATCCTAATGTGATTTCTTTATAATGGGTGTGTTCCTTATCTTATCCTAGTGTCTAAGCTCTTCTCTATGGCTGGACCCTCAAATAATATTCCTTTACGTGATAAGGGGTATCTAGAGACTGGGATAGGTTTAATAACTACCCTGACCCTAACGCGTACCCTAACCCTAACTCCTACCCTAACCCTAACACGTACCCCAATCCTAACACGTACCCTAAACCGAGCACTAACCCTAACAATAACCCTAACCCTAACCCTAACCCATACCCTACGCCGTACCCGAAACCCTCCCCGAACCCGTACCCTAAGCCGTACCCTAAGCCTAACCCTAAGCCTAACCCTAACCCTAGGCTACCCTTGACTGCTTCTGCCTCCAATAGATTTCCTAAGCACAAGTGTTTTAAGGAACAGCTTAAAAAGAGAATCCTAATGTGATTTATTTATAATGGGTGTGTTCCTTATCTTATCCTAGTGTCTAAACTCTTCTCCATGGCTGGACCCCCAAATAATATTCCTTTACGTGTTAAGGGGTATCTAGAGAGTGGGATAGGTTTAATAACTACCCTACCCCTAACGCGTACCCTAACCCTAACCACTACCCTAACCCTAACACGTACCCTAATCCTAACCCGTAACCTAAACCGAGCCATAACCCTAACCCTAACCCTAACCCTAACCCTAACCCTAACCCTAACCCATACCCTACACCATACACGAACCCTTCCCCGAACCCATACCCTAAGCCCTACCCTAAGCCTAACCCTCAGCCTAACCCTAACCCTAGGCTACCCTTGACTGCTTCTGCCTCCAATAGATTTCCTAAGCACTAGTGTTTTAAGGAACTGATTAAAAAGAGAATCCTAATGTGATTTCTTTATAATGGGTGTGTTCCTTAACTTATCCTAGTGTCTAAGCTCTTCTCCATGGCTGGACCCTCAAATAATAATCCTTTACGTTCTAAGGGGTATCTAGAGACTGGGATAGGTTTAATAACTACCCAACCCTAACGCGTAACCTAACCCTAACCCCTACCCTAACCCTAACACGTACCCTAATCCTAACCCGTACCCTAAACCGAGCCCTAACCCTAACACTAACCCTAACCCTAACCCATACCCTACACCATACACGAACCCGTCCCCGAACCCAAACCCTAAGCCGTACCCTAAGCCTAACCCTAACCCTAGGCTACCCTTGACTGCTTCTGCCTCCAATAGATTTCCTAAGCACTAGTGTTTTAAGGAACAGATTAAAAAGAGAATCCTAATATGATTTCTTTCTAATGGGTGTGTTCCTTATCTTATCCTAGTGTCTAAGCTCTTCTCCATGGCTGGACCCCCAAATAATATTCCTTTACGTGTTAAGGGGTATCTAGAGAGTGGGATAGGTTTAATAACTACCCTACCCATAACGCGTACCCTAACCCTAACAACTACCCTAACCCTAACACGTACCCAATCCTAACCCGTACCCTAAACCGAGCCCTAACACTAACCCTAACCCTAACCCTAACCCTAAACCATACCCTACACCATACACCAACCCTTTCCCGAACCCATACCCTAAGCCGTACCCTAAGCCTAACCCTAACCCTAGGCTACCCTTGACTGCTTCTGCCTCCAATAGATTTCCTAAGCACTAGTGTTTTAAGGAACAGCTTAAAAAGAGAATCCTAATGTGATTTCTTTATAATGGGTGTGTTCCTTATCTTATCCTAGTGTCTAAGCTCTTCTCCATGGCTGGACCCTCAAATAATATTCCTTTACGTGCTAAGGGGTATCTAGAGACTGGGATAGGTTTAATAACTACCCTGACCCTAACGCGTACCCTAACCCTAACTCCTACCCTAACCCTAACACGTACCCTAATCCTAACACGTACCCTAAACCGAGCACTAACCCTAACAATAACCCTAACCCTAACCCTAACCCATACCCTACGCCGTACCCGAACCCCTCCCCGAACCCGTACCCTAAGCCGTACCCTAAGCCTAACCCTAAGCCTAACCCTAACCCTAGGCTACCCTTGACTGCTTCTGCCTCCAATAGATTTCCTAAGCACAAGTGTTTTAAGGAACAGCTTAAAAAGAGAATCCTAATGTGATTTCTTTATAATGGGTGTGTTCCTTATCTTATCCCAGTGTCTAAACACTTCTCCATGGCTGGACCCCCAAATAATATTCCTTTACGTGTTAAGGAGTATCTAGAGAGTGGGATAGGTTTAATAACTACCCTACCCCTAACGCGTACCCTAACCCTAACCACTACCCTAACCCTAACACGTACCCTAATCCTAACCCGTACCCTAAACCGAGCCATAACCCTAACCCTAACCCTAACCCTAACCCTAACCCTAACCCTAACCCATACCCTACACCATACACGAACCCTTCCCCGAACCCATACCCTCAGCCTTACCCTAACCCTAGGCTACCCTTGACTGCTTCTGCCTCCAATAGATTTCCTAAGCACTAGTGTTTTAAGGAACAGATTAAAAAGAGAATCCTAATGTGATTTCTTTATAATGGGTGTGTTCCTTAACTTATCCTAGTGTCTAAGCTCTTCTCCATGGGTGGACCCTCAAATAATATTCCTTTACGTGCAAAGGGGTATCTAGAGACTGGGATAGGTTTAATAAATACCCAAACCTAAAGCGTACGTAACCCTAACCCCTACCCTAACCCTAACACGTACCCTAATCCTAACCCGTACCCTAAACCGAGCCCTAACCCTAACACTAACCCTAACCCTAACCCCAACCCATACCCTACACCATACACGAACCCGTCCCCAATCCCAAACCCTAAGCCGTACCCTAAGCCTAACCCTCAGCCTAACCCTAACCCTAGGCTACCCTTGACAGCTTCTGCCTCCAGTAGATTTCCTAAGCACTAGTGTTTTAAGGAACAGATTAAAAAGAGAATCCTAATGTGATTTCTTTATAATGGGTGTGTTCCTTATCTTATCCTAGTGTCTAAGCTCTTCTCCATGGCTGGACCCTCAAATAATATTCCTTTACGTGCTAAGGGGTATCTAGAGACTGGAATAGGTTTAATAACTACCCAACCCTATCGCGTACCCTAACCCTAACCCCTACCCTAACCCTAACACGTACCCTAATCCTAAACCGTACCCTAAACCGAGCCCTAACCCTAACACTAACCCTAACCCTAACCCATAACCTACACCATACACGAACCCGTTCCCGAACCCATACCCTAAGCCGTACCCTAAGCCTAACCCTCAGCCTAACCCTAACCCTAGGCTACCCTTGACTGCTTCTGCCTCCAATAGATTTCCTAAGCACTAGAGTTTTAAGGAACAGATTAAAAAGAGAATCCTAATGTGATTTCTTTATAATGGGTGTGTTCCTTATCTTATCCTAGTATCTAAGCTCTTCTCCATGGCTGGACCCTCAAATAATATTCCTTTACGTGCTAAGGGGTATCTAGAGACTGGGATAGGTTTAATAACTACCCTAACCCTAACGCGTACCCTAACCCTAACTCCTACCCTAAGGAACAGATTAAAAAGAGAATCCTAATGTGATTTCTTTATAATGGGTGTGTTCCTTATCTTATCCTAGTGTCTAAACTCTTCTCCATGGCTGGACCCCCAAATAATATTCCTTTACGTGTTAAAGGGTATCTAGAGAGTGGGATAGGTTTAATAACTACCCAACCCCTAACGCGTACCCTAACGCTAACCACTACCCTAACCCTAACACGTACCCTAATACTAACCCGTACCCTAAACCGAGCCCTAACCCTAACCCTAACCCTAACACTAACCCTAACCCATATCCTACACCATACACAAACCCTTCCCCGAACCCATACCCTAAGCCTTACCCTAAGCCTAACCCTCAGCCTAATCCTAACCCTATGCTACCCTTGACTGCTTCTGCCTCCAATAGATTTCCTAAGCACTAGTGTTTTAAGGAACAGCTTAAAAAGAGAATCCTAAAGTTATTTCTTTATAATGGGTGTGTTCCTTATCTTATCCTAGTGTCTAAGCTCTTCTCCATGGCTGGACCCTCAAATAATATTCCTTTACGTGCAAAGGGGTATCTAGAGACTGGGATAGGTTTAATAACTACCCAACCCTATCGCGTACCCTAACCCTAACCCCTACCCTAACCCTAACACGTACCCTAATCCTAACCCGTACCCTAAACCGAGCCCTAACCCTAACACTAACCCTAACCCTACCACTAACCCATACCCTACACCATACACGAACCCGTCCCCGAACCGAAACCCTAAGCCGTACCCTAAGCCTAACCCTCAGCCTAACCCTAACCCTAGGCTACCCTTGACTGCTTCTGCCTCCAATAGATTTCCTAAGCACTAGTGTTTTAAGGAACAGATTAAAAAGAGAATCCTAATGTGATTTCTTTATAATGGGTGTGTTCCTTATCTTATCCTAGTGTCTAAGCTCTTCTCCATGGCTGGCCACTCAGATAATATTCCTTTACGTGCTAAGGGGTATCTAGAGACTGGGATAGGTTTAATAACTACCCTAACCCTAACGCGTACCCTAACCCTAACTCCTAACCTAACCCTAACACGTACCCTAATCCTAACACGTACCCTAAACCGAGCCCTAACCCTAACACTAACCCTAACCCTAACCCTATCCCATACCCTACGCCGTACCCGAACCCGTCCCCGAACCCGTACCCTAAGCCGTACCCTAGGCCTAACCCTCAGCCTAACCCAAACCCTAGGCTAACCTTGACTGCCTCTGCCTCCAATAGATTTCCTAAGCACTAGTGTTTCAAGGAACAGCTTAAAAAGAGAATCCTAATGTGATTTCTTTATAATGGGTGTGTTCCTTATCTTATCCTAGTGTCTAAGCTCTTCTCCATGGCTGGACCCTCAAATAATATTCCTTTACGTGCTAAGGGGTATCTAGAGACTGGGATAAGTTTAATAACTACCCAACCCTAACGCGTACCCTAACCCTAACCCCTACCCTAACACTAACACGTACCCTAATCCTAACCCGTACCCTAAACCGAGCCCTAACCCTAACACTAACCCTAAACCTAACCCTAACCCATACCCTACACCATACACGAACCCGTCCCCGAACCCAAACCCTAAGCCGTACCATAAGCCTAACCCTCAGCCTAAACCTAACCCTAGGCTACCCTTGATTGCTTCTGCCTCCAATAGATTTCCTAAGCACTAGTGTTTTAAGGAACAGATTAAAAAGAGAATGCTAATGTGATTTCTTTATAATGGGTGTGTTCCTTATCTTATCCTAGTGTCTAAGCTCTTCTCCATGGCTGGACCCTCAAATAATATTCCTTTACGTGATAAGGGGTATCTAGAGACTGGGATAGGTTTAATAACTACCCTAACCCTAACGCGTACCATAACCCTAACTCCTACCCTAACCCTAACACGTACCCTAATCCTAACACGTACCCTAAACCGAGCCCTAACCCTAACTCTAACCCAAACCCTACGCCGTACCCGAACCCCTCACCGAACCTGTACCCTAAGCCGTACCCTAAGCCTAACCGTAAGCCTAACCCTAACCCTAGGTTACCCTTGAATGCTTTTGCCTCCAATAGATTTCCTAAACACTAGTGTTTTAAGGAACAGCTTAAAAAGAGAATCCTAATGTGATTTCTTTATAATGGGTGTGTTCCTTATCTTATCCTAGTGTCTAAGCTCTTCTCCATGGCTGGACCCTCAAATAATATTCCTTTACGTGCTAAGGGGTAGCTAGAGACTGGGATAGGTTTAATAACTACCCAACCCTAACGTGTACCCTAACCCTAACCCCTACCGTAACACTAACACGTACCCTAATCCTAACCCGTACCCTAAACCGAGCCCTAACCCTAACACTAACCCTAAACCTAACCCTAACCCATACCCTACGCCGTACCCGAACCGCTCCCCGAACCCGTACCCTAAGCGGTACCCTAAGCCTAACCCTAAGCCTAACCCTAACCCTAGGCTACCCTTGACTGCTTCTGCCTCCAATAGATTTCCTAAGCACTAGTGTTTTAAGGAACAGCTTAAAAAGAGAATCCTAATGTGATTTATTTATAATGGGTGTGTTCCTTATCTTATCCTAGTGTCTAAGCTCTTCTCCATGGCTGGACCCTCAAATAATATTCCTTTACGTGCTAAGGGGTATCTAGAGACTGGGATAGGATTAATAACTACCCAACGCTAACGTGTACCCTAACCCTAACCCCTACCCTAACCCTAACACGTACCCTAATCCTAACCCGTACCGTAAACCGAGCCCTAACACTAACACTAACCCTAATCCTAACCCTAACCCAAACCCTACGCCGTACCCGAACCCCTCCACGAACCCGTACTCTAAGCCGTACCCTAAGCCTAACCCTAAGCCTAACCCTAACCCTAGGCTACCCTTGACTGCTTCTGCCTCCAATAGATTTCCTAAGCACAAGTGTTTTAAGGAACAGCTTAAAAAGAGAATCCTAATGTGATTTCTTTATAATGGGTGTGTTCTTTATCTTATCCTAGTGTCTAAGCTCTTCTCCATGGCTGGACCCTCAAATAATATTCCTTTACGTGCTAAGGGGTATCTAGAGACTGGGATAGGTTTAATAACTACCCTAACCCTAACGTGTACCCTAACCCTAACTCCTACCCTAACCCTAACACGTACCCTAATCCTAACACGTACCCTAAACCGAGCCCTAACCCTAACACTAACCCTAACCCTAACCCTAACCCATAACCTACGCCGTACACGAACCCCTCCCTGAACCCGTACCCTAAGCCGTACCCTAAGCCTAAACCTAAGCCTAACCCTAACCCTAGGCTACCCTTGACTGCTTCTGCCTCCAATAGATTTCCTAAGCACTAGTGTTTTAAGGAACAGATTAAAAAGAGAATCCTAATGTGATTTCTTTATAATGGGTGTGTTGCTTATCTTCTCCTAGTGTCTAAGCTCTTCTCCATGGCTGGACCCCCAAATAATATTCCTTTACGTGTTAAGGGGTATCTAGAGAGTGGGATAGGTTTAATAACTACCCTACCCATAACGCGTACCCTAACCCTAACAACTACCCTAACCCTAACACGTACCCCAATCCTAACCCGTACCCTAAACCGAGCCCTAACCCTAACCCTAACCCTAACCCTAAACCATACCCTACACCATACACCAACCCTTTCCCGAACCCATACCCTAAGCCGTACCCTAAGCCTAACCCTCAGCCTAACCCTAACCCTAGGCTACCCTTGACTGCTTCTGCCTCCAATAGATTTCCTAAGCACTAGTGTTTTAATGAACAGATTAAAAAGAGAATCCTAATGTGATTTCTTTATAATGGGTGTGTTACTTAAATTATCCTAGTGTCTAAGCTCTTCTGCATGGCTGGACCCTCACATAATATTCCTTTACGTGCTAAGGGGTATCTAGAGACTGGGATAGGTTTAATAACTACCCTAACCCTAACGCGTACCCTAACCCTAACTCCTAACCTAACCTTAACACATACCCTAATCCTAACACATACCGTAAACCGAGCCCTAACCCTAACACTAACCCTAACCCTAACCCATACCCTACGCCGTACCCGAACCCATCCCCGAACCCGTACCCTAAGCCGTACCCTAAGCCTAACCCTCAGCCTAACCCTAACCCTAGGCTACCCTTGACTGCTTCTGCCTCCAATAGATTTCCTAAGCACTAGTGTTTTAAGGAACAGCTTAAAAAGAGAATCCTAATGTGATTTCTTTATAATGGGTGTGTTCCTTATCTTATCCTATTCTGTAAGCTCTTCTCCATGGCTGGACCCTCAAATAATATTCCTTTACGTGCTAAGGGGTATCTAGAGACTGGGATAGGTTTAATAACTACCCAACCCTAACGTGTACCCTAACCCTAACCCCTACCCTAACACTAACACGTACCCTAATCCTAAACCGTACCCTAAACCGAGCCCTAACCCTAACACTAACCCTAACCCTAACCCTAACCCATACCCTACGCCATACTCGAACCCCTCCCCGAACCCGTACCCTAAGCCGTACCCTAAGCCTAACCCTAAGCCTAACCCTAACCCTAGGCTACCCTTGACTGCTTCTGCCTCCAATAGATTTCCTAAGCACTAGTGTTTTAAGGAACAGCTTAAAAAGAGAATCCTAATGTGATTTCTTTATAATGGGTGTGTTCCTTATCTTATCCTAGTGTCTAAGCTCTTCTCCATGGCTGGACCCTCAAATAATATTCCTTTACGTGCTAAGGGGTATCTAGAGACTGGGATAGGTTTAATAACTACCCTGACCCTAACGCGTACCCTAACCCTAACTCCTACCCTAACCCTAACACGTACCCTAATCCTAACACGTACCCTAAACCGAGCACTAACCCTAACAATAACCCTAACCCTAACCCTAACCCATACCCTACGCCGTACCCGAAACCCTCCCCGAACCCGTACCCTAAGCCGTACCCTAAGCCTAACCCTAAGCCTAACCCTAACCCTAGGCTACCCTTGACTGCTTCTGCCTCCAATAGATTTCCTAAGCACAAGTGTTTTAAGGAACAGCTTAAAAAGAGAATCCTAATGTGATTTATTTATAATGGGTGTGTTCCTTATCTTATCCTAGTGTCTAAACTCTTCTCCATGGCTGGACCCCCAAATAATATTCCTTTACGTGTTAAGGGGTATCTAGAGAGTGGGATAGGTTTAATAACTACCCTACCCCTAACGCGTACCCTAACCCTAACCACTACCCTAACCCTAACACGTACCCTAATCCTAACCCGTAACCTAAACCGAGCCATAACCCTAACCCTAACCCTAACCCTAACCCTAACCCTAACCCTAACCCATACCCTACACCATACACGAACCCTTCCCCGAACCCATACCCTAAGCCCTACCCTAAGCCTAACCCTCAGCCTAACCCTAACCCTAGGCTACCCTTGACTGCTTCTGCCTCCAATAGATTTCCTAAGCACTAGTGTTTTAAGGAACAGATTAAAAAGAGAATCCTAATGTGATTTCTTTATAATGGGTGTGTTCCTTAACTTATCCTAGTGTCTAAGCTCTTCTCCATGGCTGGACCCTCAAATAATAATCCTTTACGTGCTAAGGGGTATCTAGAGACTGGGATAGGTTTAATAACTACCCAACCCTAACGCGTAACCTAACCCTAACCCCTACCCTAACCCTAACACGTACCCTAATCCTAACCCGTACCCTAAACCGAGCCCTAACCCTAACACTAACCCTAACCCTAACCCTAACCCATACCCTACATCATACACGAACCCGTCCCCGAACCCAAACCCTAAGCCGTACCCTAAGCCTAACCCTAACCCTAGGCTACCCTTGACTGCTTCTGCCTCCAATAGATTTCCTAAGCACTAGTGTTTTAAGGAACAGATTAAAAAGAGAATCCTAATGTGATTTCTTTATAATGGGTGTGTTGCTTATCTTCTCCTAGTGTCTAAGCTCTTCTCCATGGCTGGACCCCCAAATAATATTCCTTTACGTGTTAAGGGGTATCTAGAGAGTGGGATAGGTTTAATAACTACCCAACCTTAACGCGTACACTAAACCTAACGCCTACCCTAACCCTAACACATACCCTAATCCTATCCCGTACCCTAAACCGAGCCCTAACCCTAACAGTAACCCTAACCCTAACCCTAACCCATACCCTACACCATACACGAACCCGTCCCCGAACTCAAACCCTAAGCCTTACCATAAGCCTAACCCTCAGCCTAACCCTAAACCTAGGCTACCCTTGACTGCTTCTGCCTCCAATAGATTTCCTAAGCACTAGTGTTTTAAGGAACAGATTAAAAAGAGAATCCTAATGTGATTTCTTTATAATGGGTGTGTTCCTTATCTTATCCTAGTGTCTAAGCTCTTCTCCATAGCTGGCCACTCAAATAATATTCCTTTACGTGCTAAGGGGTATCTAGAGACTGGGATAGGTTTAATAACTACCCTAACCCTAACGCGTACCCTAACCCTAACTCCTAACCTAACCTTAACACATACCCTAATCCTAACACATACCGTAAACCGAGCCCTAACCCTAACACTAACCCTAACCCTAACCCATACCCTACGCCGTACACGAACCCATCCCCGAACCCGTACCCTAAGCCGTACCCTAAGCCTAACCCTCAGCCTAACCCTAACCCTAGGCTACCCTTGACTGCTTCTGCCTCCAATAGATTTCCTAAGCACTAGTGTTTTAAGGAACAGCTTAAAAAGAGAATGCTAATGTGATTTCTTTATAATGGGTGTGTTCCTTATCTTATCCTATTGTGTAAGCTCTTCTCCATGGCTGGACCCTCAAATAATATTCCTTTACGTGCTAAGGGGTATCTAGAGACTGGGATAGGTTTAATAACTACCCAACCCTAACGTGTACCATAACCCTAACCCCTACCCTAACACTAACACGTACCCTAATCCTAAACCGTACCCTAAACCGAGCCCTAACCCTAATACTAACCCTAACCCTAACCCTAACCCATACCCTATGCCATACTCGAACCCCTCCCCGAACCCGTACCCTAAGCCGTACCCTAAGCCTAACCCTAAGCCTAACCCTAACCCTAGGCTACCCTTGACTGCTTCTGCCTCCAATAGATTTCCTAAGCACTAGTGTTTTAAGGAACAGCTTAAAAAGAGAATCCTAATGTGATTTCTTTATAATGGGTGTGTTCCTTATCTTATCCTAGTGTCTAAGCTCTTCTCCATGGCTGGACCCTCAAATAATATTCCTTTACGTGCTAAGGGGTATCTAGAGACTGGGATACGTTTAATAACTACCCTGACCCTAACGCGTACCCTAACCCTAACTCCTACCCTAACCCTAACACGGACCCTAATCCTAACACGTACCCTAAACCGAGCACTAACCCTAACAATAACCCTAACCCTAATCCTAACCCATACCCTACGCCGTACCCGAACCCCTCCCCGAACCCGTACCCTAAGCCGTACCCTAAGCCTAACCCTAAGCCTAACCCTAACCCTAGGCTACCCTTGACTGCTTCTGCCTCCAATAGATTTCCTAAGCACAAGTGTTTTAAGGAACAGCTTAAAAAGAGAATCCTAATGTGATTTCTTTATAATGGGTGTGTTCCTTATCTTATCCTAGTGTCTAAACACTTCTCCATGGCTGGACCCCCAAATAATATTCCTTTACGTGTTAAGGAGTATCTAGAGAGTGGGATAGGTTTAATAACTACCCTACCCCTAACGCGTACCCTAACCCTAACCACTACCCTAACCCTAACACGTACCCTAATCCTAACCCGTACCCTAAACCGAGCCATAACCCTAACCCTAACCCTAACCCTAACCCTAACCCTAACCCTAACCCATACCCTACACCATACACGAACCCTTCCCCGAACCCATACCCTAAGCCCTACCCTAAGCCTAACCCTCAGCCTTACCCTAACCCTAGGCTACCCTTGACTGCTTCTGCCTCCAATAGATTTCCTAAGCACTAGTGTTTTAAGGAACAGATTAAAAAGAGAATCCTAATGTGATTTCTTTATAATGGGTGTGTTCCTTAACTTATCCTAGTGTCTAAGCTCTTCTCCATGGGTGGACCCTCAAATAATATTCCTTTACGTGCAAAGGGGTATCTAGAGACTGGGATAGGTTTAATAAATACCCAAACCTAAAGCGTACGTAACCCTAACCCCTACCCTAACCCTAACACGTACCCTAATCCTAACCCGTACCCTAAACCGAGCCCTAACCCTAACACTAACCCTAACCCTAACCCTAACCCATACCCTACACCATACACGAACCCGTCCCCAATCCCAAACCCTAAGCCGTACCCTAAGCCTAACCCTCAGCCTAACCCTAACCCTAGGCTACCCTTGACAGCTTCTGCCTCCAGTAGATTTCCTAAGCACTAGTGTTTTAAGGAACAGATTAAAAAGAGAATCCTAATGTGATTTCTTTATAATGGGTGTGTTCCTTATCTTATCCTAGTGTCTAAGCTCTTCTCCATGGCTGGACCCTCAAATAATATTCCTTTACGTGCTAAGGGGTATCTAGAGACTGGAATAGGTTTAATAACTACCCAACCCTATCGCGTACCCTAACCCTAACCCCTACCCTAACCCTAACACGTACCCTAATCCTAAACCGTACCCTAAACCGAGCCCTAACCCTAACACTAACCCTAACCCTAACCCATAACCTACACCATACACGAACCCGTTCCCGAACCCATACCCTAAGCCGTACCCTAAGCCTAACCCTCAGCCTAACCCTAACCCTAGGCTACCCTTGACTGCTTCTGCCTCCAATAGATTTCCTAAGCACTAGAGTTTTAAGGAACAGATTAAAAAGAGAATCCTAATGTGATTTCTTTATAATGGGTGTGTTCCTTATCTTATCCTAGTATCTAAGCTCTTCTCCATGGCTGGACCCTCAAATAATATTCCTTTACGTGCTAAGGGGTATCTAGAGACTGGGATAGGTTTAATAACTACCCTAACCCTAACGCGTACCCTAACCCTAACTCCTACCCTAAGGAACAGATTAAAAAGAGAATCCTAATGTGATTTCTTTATAATGGGTGTGTTCCTTATCTTATCCTAGTGTCTAAACTCTTCTCCATGGCTGGACCCCCAAATAATATTCCTTTACGTGTTAAAGGGCATCTAGAGAGTGGGATAGGTTTAATAACTACCCAACCCCTAACGCGTACCCTAACGCTAACCACTACCCTAACCCTAACACGTACCCTAATACTAACCCGTACCCTAAACCGAGCCCTAACCCTAACCCTAACCCTAACACTAACCCTAACCCATATCCTACACCATACACGAACCCTTCCCCGAACCCATACCCTAAGCCTTACCCTAAGCCTAACCCTCAGCCTAACCCTAACCCTATGCTACCCTTGACTGCTTCTGCCTCCAATAGATTTCCTAAGCACTAGTGTTTTAAGGAACAGCTTAAAAAGAGAATCCTAAAGTTATTTCTTTATAATGGGTGTGTTCCTTATCTTATCCTAGTGTCTAAGCTCTTCTCCATGGCTGGACCCTCAAATAATATTCCTTTACGTGCAAAGGGGTATCTAGAGACTGGGATAGGTTTAATAACTACCCAACCCTATCGCGTAACCTAACCCTAACCCCTACACTAACCCTAACACGTACCCTAATCCTAACCCGTACCCTAAACCGAGCCCTAACCCTAACACTAACCCTAACCCTACCACTAACCCATACCCTACACCATACACGAACCCGTCCCCGAACCGAAACCCTAAGCCGTACCCTAAGCCTAACCCTCAGCCTAACCCTAACCCTAGGCTACCCTTGACTGCTTCTGCCTCCAATAGATTTCCTAAGCACTAGTGTTTTAAGGAACAGATTAAAAAGAGAATCCTAATGTGATTTCTTTATAATGGGTGTGTTCCTTATCTTATCCTAGTGTCTAAGCTCTTCTCCATGGCTGGCCACTCAAATAATATTCCTTTACGTGCTAAGGGGTATCTAGAGACTGGGATAGGTTTAATAACTACCCTAACCCTAACGCGTACCCTAACCCTAACTCCTAACCTAACCCTAACACGTACCCTAATCCTAACACGTACCCTAAACCGAGCCCTAACCCTAACACTAACCCTAACCCTAACCCTATCCCATACCCTACGCCGTACCCGAACCCGTTCCCGAACCCGTACCCTAAGCCGTACCCTAAGCCTAACCCTCAGCCTAACCCAAACCCTAGGCTAACCTTGACTGCCTCTGCCTCCAATAGATTTCCTAAGCACTAGTGTTTCAAGGAACAGCTTAAAAAGAGAATCCTAATGTGATTTCTTTATAATGGGTGTGTTCCTTATCTTATCCTAGTGTCTAAGCTCTTCTCCATGGCTGGACCCTCAAATAATATTCCTTTACGTGCTAAGGGGTATCTAGAGACTGGGATAAGTTTAATAACTACCCAACCCTAACGCGTACCCTAACCCTAACCCCTACCCTAACACTAACACGTACCCTAATCCTAACCCGTACCCTAAACCGAGCCCTAACCCTAACACTAACCCTAAACCTAACCCTAACCCATACCCTACACCATACACGAACCCGTCCCCGAACCCAAACCCTAAGCCGTACCATAAGCCTAACCCTCAGCCTAACCCTAACCCTAGGCTACCCTTGACTGCTTCTGCCTCCAATAGATTTCCTAAGCACTAGTGTTTTAAGGAACAGATTAAAAAGAGAATCCTAATGTGATTTCTTTATAATGGGTGTGTTCCTTATCTTATCCTAGTTTCTAAGCTCTTCTCCATGGCTGGACCCTCAAATAATATTCCTTTACGTGCTAAGGGGTATCTAGAGACTGGGATAGGTTTAATAACTACCCTAACCCTAACGCGTACCCTAACCCTAACTCCTACCCTAAGCCTAACACGTACCCTAATCCTAACACATACCCTAAACCGAGCCCTAACCCTAACACTAACCCTAACCCTAACCCAAACCCTACGCCGTACCCGAACCCCTCACCGAACCTGTACCCTAAGCCGTACCCTAAGCCTAACCGTAAGCCTAACCCTAACCCTAGGTTACCCTTGAATGCTTTTGCCTCCAATAGATTTCCTAAACACTAGTGTTTTAAGGAACAGCTTAAAAAGAGAATCCTAATGTGATTTCTTTATAATGGGTGTGTTCCTTATCTTATCCTAGTGTCTAAGCTCTTCTCCATGGCTGGACCCTCAAATAATATTCCTTTACGTGCTAAGGGGTAGCTAGAGACTGGGATAGGTTTAATAACTACCCAACCCTAACGTGTACCCTAACCCTAACCCCTACCGTAACACTAACACGTACCCTAATCCTAACCCGTACCCTAAACCGAGCCCTAACCCTAACACTAACACTAACCCTAACCCTAACCCATACCCTACGCCGTACCCGAACCGCTCCCCGAACCCGTACCCTAAGCCGTTCCCTAAGCCTAACCCTAACCCTAGGCTACCCTTGACTGCTTCTGCCTCCAATAGATTTCCTAAGCACTAGTGTTTTAAGGAACAGATTAAAAAGAGAATCCTAATGTGATTTATTTATAATGGGTGTGTTCCTTATCTTATCCTAGTGTCTAAGCTCTTCTCCATGGCTGGACCCTCAAATAATATTCCTTTACGTGCTAAGGGGTATCTAGAGACTGGGATAGGTTTAATAACTACCCAACGCTAACGTGTACCCTAACCCTAACCCCTACCCTAACCCTAACACGTACCCTAATCCTAACCCGTACCGTAAACCGAGCCCTAACACTAACACTAACCCTAATCCTAACCCTAACCCAAACCCTACGCCGTACCCGAACCCCTCCACGAACCCGTACCCTAAGCCGTACCCTAAGCCTAACCCTAAGCCTAACCCTAACCCTAGGCTACCCTTGACTGCTTCTGCCTCCAATAGATTTCCTAAGCACAAGTGTTTTAAGGAACAGCTTAAAAAGAGAATCCTAATGTGATTTCTTTATAATGGGTGTGTTCTTTATCTTATCCTAGTGTCTAAGCTCTTCTCCATGGCTGGACCCTCAAATAATATTCCTTTACGTGCTAAGGGGTATCTAGAGACTGGGATAGGTTTAATAACTACCCTAACCCTAACGTGTACCCTAACCCTAACTCCTACCCTAACCCTAACACGTACCCTAATCCTAACACGTACCCTAAACCGAGCCCTAACCCTAACACTAACCCTAACCCTAACCCTAACCCATAACCTACGCCGTACACGAACCCCTCCCTGAACCCGTACCCTAAGCCGTACCCTAAGCCTAAACCTAAGCCTAACCCTAACCCTAGGCTACCCTTGACTGCTTCTGCCTCCAATAGATTTCCTAAGCACTAGTGTTTTAAGGAACAGATTAAAAAGAGAATCCTAATGTGATTTCTTTATAATGGGTGTGTTGCTTATCTTATCCTAGTGTCTAAGCTCTTCTCCATGGCTGGACCCCCAAATAATATTCCTTTACGTGTTAAGGGGTATCTAGAGAGTGGGATAGGTTTAATAACTACCCTACCCATAACGCGTACCCTAACCCTAACAACTACCCTAACCCTAACACGTACCCCAATCCTAACCCGTACCCTAAACCGAGCCCTAACCCTAACCCTAACCCTAACACTAACCCTAAACCATACCCTATACCATACACCAACCCTTTCCCGAACCCATACCCTAAGCCGTACCCTAAGCCTAACCCTCAGCCTTACCCTAACCCTAGGCTACCCTTGACTGCTTCTGCCTCCAATAGATTTCCTAAGCACTAGTGTTTTAAGGAACAGATTAAAAAGAGAATCCTAATGTGATTTCTTTATAATGGGTGTGTTACTTAAATTATCCTAGTGTCTAAGCTCTTCTCCATGGCTGGACCCTCACATAATATTCCTTTACGTGCTAAGGGGTATCTAGAGACTGGGATAGGTTTAATAACTACCCAACCCTAATGCGTACACTAACCCTAACCCCTACCCTAACCCTAACACGTACCCTAATCCTAACCCGTATCCTAAACCGAGCCCTAACCCTAACAGTAACCCTAACCCTAACCCTAACCCATACCCTACACCATACACGAACCCGTCCCCGAACTCAAACCCTACGCCTTACTATAAGCCTAACCCTCAGCCTAACCCTAACCCTAGGCTACCCTTAACTGCTTCTGCCTCCAATAGATTTCCTAAGCACTAGTGTTTTAAGGAACAGATTAAAAAGAGAATCCTAATGTGATTTCTTTATAATGGGTGTGTTCCTTATCTTATCCTAGTGTCTAAGCTCTTCTCCATAGCTGGCCACTCAAATAATATTCCTTTACGTGCTAAGGGGTATCTAGAGACTGGGATAGGTTTAATAACTACCCTAACCCTAACGCGTACCCTAACCCTAACTCCTAACCTAACCTTAACGCATACCCTAATCCTAACACATACCGTAAACCGAGCCCTAACCCTAACACTAACCCTAACCCTAACCCATACCCTACGCCGTACCCGAACCCATCCCCGAACCCGTACCCTAAGCCGTACCCTAAGCCTAACCCTCAGCCTAACCCTAACCCTAGGCTACCCTTGACTGCTTCTGCCTCCAATAGATTTCCTAAGCACTAGTGTTTTAAGGAACAGCTTAAAAAGAGAATCCTAATGTGATTTCTTTATAATGGGTGTGTTCCTTATCTTATCCTATTGTGTAAGCTCTTCTCCATGGCTGGACCCTCAAATAATATTCCTTTACGTGCTAAGGGGTATCTAGAGACTGGGATAGGTTTAATAACTACACAACCCTAACGTGTACCCTAACCCTAACCCCTACCCTAACACTAACACGTACCCTAATCCTAAACCGTACCCTAAACCGAGCCCTAACCCTAACACTAACCCTAACCCTAACCCTAACCCATACCCTACGCCATACTCGAACCCCTCCCCGAACCCGTACCCTAAGCTGTACCCTAAGCCTAACCCTAAGCCTAACCCTAACCCTAGGCTACCCTTGACTGCTTCTGCCTCCAATAGATTTCCTAAGCACTAGTGTTTTAAGGAACAGCTTAAAAAGAGAATCCTAATGTGATTTCTTTATAATGGGTGTGTTCCTTATCTTATCCTAGTGTCTAAGCTCTTCTCCATGGCTGGACCCTCAAATAATATTCCTTTACGTGCTAAGGGGCATCTAGAGACTGGGATAGGTTTAATAACTACCCTAACCCTAACGCGTACCCTAACCCTAACTCCTACCCTAACCCTAACACGTACCCTAATCCTAACACGTACCCTAAACCGAGCCCTAACCCTAACACTAACCCTAACCCTAACCCTAAACCAAACCCTACGCCGTACCCGAACCCCTCACCGAACCTGTACCCTAAGCCGTACCCTAAGCCTAACCGTAAGCCTAACCCTAACCCTAGGTTACCCTTGAATGCTTTTGCCTCCAATAGATTTCCTAAACACTAGTGTTTTAAGGAACAGCTTAAAAAGAGAATCCTAAAGTGATTTCTTTATAATGGGTGTATTCCTTATCTTATCCTAGTGTCTAAGCTCTTCTCCATGGCTGGACCCTCAAATAATATTCCTTTACGTGCTAAGGGGTAGCTAGAGACTGGGATAGGTTTAATAACTACCCAACCCTAACGTGTACCCTAACCCTAACCCCTACCGTAACACTAACACGTACCCTAATCCTAACCCGTACCCTAAACCGAGCCCTAACCCTAACACTAACCCTAACCCTAACCCATACCCTACGCCGTACCCGAACCGCTCACCGAACCCGTACCCTAAGCCGTACCCTAAGCCTAACCGTAAGCCTAACCCTAACCCTAGGCTACCCTTGACTGCTTCTGCCTCCAATAGATTTCCTAAGCACTAGTGTTTTAAGGAACAGATTAAAAAGAGAATCCTAATGTGATTTATTTATAATGGGTGTGTTCCTTATCTTATCCTAGTGTCTAAGCTCTTCTCCATGGCTGGACCCTCAAATAATATTCCTTTACGTGCTAAGGGGTATCTAGAGACTGGGATAGGTTTAATAACTACCCAACGCTAACGTGTACCCTAACCCTAACCCCTACCCTAACACTAACACGTACCCTAATCCTAACCCGTACCGTAAACCGAGCCCTAACACTAACACTAACCCTAATCCTAACCCTAACACAAACCCTACGCCGTACACGAACCCCTCCACGAACCCGTACCCTAAGCCGTACCCTAAGCCTAACCCTAAGACTAACCCTAACCCTAGGCTACCCTTGACTGCTTCTGCCTCCAATAGATTTCCTAAGCACAAGTGTTTTAAGGAACAGCTTAAAAAGAGAATCCTAATGTGATTTCTTTATAATGGGTGTGTTCTTTATCTTATCCTAGTGTCTAAGCTCTTCTCCATGGCTGGACCCTCAAATAATATTCCTTTACGTGCTAAGGGGTATCTAGAGACTGGGATAGGTTTAATAACTACCCTAACCCTAACGTGTACCCTAACCCTAACTCCTACCCTAACCCTAACATGTACCCTAATCCTAACACGTACCCTAAACCGAGCCCTAACCCTAACACTAACCCTAACCCTAACCCTAACCCATAACCTACGCCGTACAAGAACCCCTCCCTGAACCCGTACCCTAAGCCGTACCCTAAGCCTAAACCTAAGCCTAACCCTAACCCTAGGCTACCCTTGACTGCTTCTGCCTCCAATAGATTTCCTAAGCACTAGTGTTTTAAGGAACAGATTAAAAAGAGAATCCTAATGTGATTTCTTTATAATGGGTGTGTTGCTTATCTTATCCTAGTGTCTAAGCTCTTCTCCATGGCTGGACCCCCAAATAATATTCCTTTACGTGTTAAGGGGTATCTAGAGAGTGGGATAGGTTTAATAACTACCCTACCCATAACGCGTACCCTAACCCTAACAACTACCCTAACCCTAACACGTACCCCAATCCTAACCCGTACCCTAAACCGAGCCCTAACCCTAACCCTAACCCTAACCCTAACCCTAAACCATACACTACACCATACACCAACCCTTTCCCGAACCCATACCCTAAGCCGTACCCTAAGCCTAACCCTCAGCCTAACCCTAACCCTAGGCTACCCTTGACTGCTTCTGCCTCCAATAGATTTCCTAAGCACTAGTGTTTTAAGGAACAGATTAAAAAGAGAATCCTAATGTGATTTCTTTATAATGGGTGTGTTACTTAAATTATCCTAGTGTCTAAGCTCTTCTCCATGGCTGGACCCTCACATAATATTCCTTTACGTGCTAAGGGGTATCTAGAGACTGGGATAGGTTTAATAACTACCCAACCCTAACGCGTACACTAACCCTAACCCCTACCCTAACCCTAACACGTACCCTAATCCTAACCCGTACCCTAAACCGAGCCCTAACCCTAACAGTAACCCTAACCCTAACCCTAAACCATACCCTACACCATACACGAACCCGTCCCCGAACTCAAATCCTACGCCTTACCATAAGCCTAACCCTCAGCCTAACCCTAACCCTAGGCTACCTTTGACTGCTTCTGCCTCCAATAGATTTCCTAAGCACTAGTGTTTTAAGGAACAGATTAAAAAGAGAATCCTAATGTGATTTCTTTATAATGGGTGTGTTCCTTATCTTATCCTAGTGTCCAAGCTCTTCTCCATAGCTGGCCACGCAAATAATATTCCTTTACGTGCTAAGGGGTATCTAGAGACTGGGATAGGTTTAATAACTACCCTAACCCTAACGCGTACCCTAACCCTAACTCCTAACCTAACCTTAACACATACCCTAATCCTAACACATACCGTAAACCGAGCCCTAACCCTAACACTAACCCTAACCCTAACCCATACCCTACGCCGTACCCGAACCCATCCCCGAACCCGTACCCTAAGCCGTACCCTAAGCCTAACCCTCAGCCTAACCCTAACCCTAGGCTACCCTTGACTGCTTCTGCCTCCAATAGATTTCCTAAGCACTAGTGTTTTAAGGAACAGCTTAAAAAGAGAATCCTAATGTGATTTCTTTATAATGGGTGTGTTCCTTATCTTATCCTATTGTGTAAGCTCTTCTCCATGGCTGGACCCTCAAATAATATTCCTTTACGTGCTAAGGGGTATCTAGAGACTGGGATAGGTTTAATAACTACCCAACCCTAACGTGTACCCTAACCCTAACCCCTACCCTAACACTAACACGTACCCTAATCCTAAACCGTACCCTAAACCGAGCCCTAACCCTAACACTAACCCTAACCCTAACCCTAACCCATACCCTACGCCATACTCGAACCCCTCCCCGAACCCGTACCCTAAGCCTAACCCTAAGCCTAACCCTAACCCTAGGCTACCCTTGACTGCTTCTGCCTCCAATAGATTTCCTAAGCACTAGTGTTTTAAGGAACAGCTTAAAAAGAGAATCCTAATGTGATTTCTTTATAATGGGTGTGTTCCTTATCTTATCCTAGTGTCTAAGCTCTTCTCCATGGCTGGACCCTCAAATAATATTCTTTTACGTGCTAAGGGGTATCTAGAGACTGGGATAGGTTTAATAACTACCCTAACCCTAACACGTACCCTAACCCTAACTCCTACCCTAACCCTAACACGTACCCTAATCCTAACACGTACCCTAAACCGAGCCCTAACCCTAACACTAACCCTAACCCTAACCCTAACCCAAACCCTACGCCGTACCCGAACCCCTCACCGAACCTGTACCTTAAGCCGTACCCTAAGCCTAACCGTAAGCCTAACCCTAACCCTAGGTTACCCTTGAATGCTTTTGCCTCCAATAGATTTCCTAAACACTAGTGTTTTAAGGAACAGCTTAAAAAGAGAATCCTAATGTGATTTCTTTATAATGGGTGTGTTCCTTATCTTATCCTAGTGTCTAAGCTCTTCTCCATGGCTGGACCCTCAAATAATATTCCTTTACGTGCTAAGGGGTAGCTAGAGACTGGGATAGGTTTAATAACTACCCAACCCTAACGTGTACCCTAACCCTAACCCCTACCGTAACACTAACACGTACCCTAATCCTAACCTGTACCCTAAACCGAGCCCTAACCCTATCACTAACCCTAACCCTAACCCTAACCCATACCCTACGCCGTACCCGAACCGCTCCCCGAACCCGTACCCTAAGCCGTACCCTAAGCCTAACCCTAAGCCTAACCCTAACCCTAGGCTACCCTTGACTGCTTCTGCCTCCAATAGATTTCCTAAGCACTAGTGTTTTAAGGAACAGCTTAAAAAGAGAATCCTAATGTGATTTCTTTATAATGGGTGTGTTCCTTATCTTATCCTAGTGTCTAAACACTTCTCCATGGCTGGACCCCCAAATAATATTCCTTTACGTGTTAAGGAGTATCTAGAGAGTGGGATAGGTTTAATAACTACCCTACCCCTAACGCGTACCCTAACCCTAACCACTACCCTAAACCTAACACGTACCTTAATCCTAACCCGTACCCTAAACCAAGCCATAACCCTAACCCTAACCCTAACCCTAACCCTAACCCTAACCCTAACCCATACCCTACACCATACACGAACCCTTCCCCGAACCCATACCCTAAGCCCTACCCTAAGCCTAACCCTCAGCCTTACCCTAACCCTAGGCTACCCTTGACTGCTTCTGCCTCCAATAGATTTCCTAAGCACTAGTGTTTTAAGGAACAGATTAAAAAGAGAATCCTAATGTGATTTCTTTATAATGGGTGTGTTACTTAAATTATCCTAGTGTCTAAGCTCTTCTCCATGGCTGGACCCTCACATAATATTCCTTTACGTGCTAAGGGGTATCTAGAGACTGGGATAGGTTTAATAACTACCCAACCCTAACGCGTACACTAACCCTAACCCCTACCCTAACCCTAACACGTACCCTAATCCTAACCCGTATCCTAAACCGAGCCCTAACCCTAACAGTAACCCTAACCCTAACCCTAACCCATACCCTACACCATACACGAACCCGTCCCCGAACTCAAACCCTACGCCTTACTATAAGCCTAACCCTCAGCCTAACCCTAACCCTAGGCTACCCTTAACTGCTTCTGCCTCCAATAGATTTCCTAAGCACTAGTGTTTTAAGGAACAGCTTAAAAAGAGAATCCTAATGTGATTTCTTTATAATGGGTGTGTTCCTTATCTTATCCTATTGTGTAAGCTCTTCTCCATGGCTGGACCCTCAAATAATATTCCTTTACGTGCTAAGGGGTATCTAGAGACTGGGATAGGTTTAATAACTACCCAACCCTAACGTGTACCCTAACCCTAACCCCTACCCTAACACTAACACGTACCCTAATCCTAAACCGTACCCTAAACCGAGCCCTAACCCTAACACTAACCCTAACCCTAACCCTAACCCATACCCTACGCCATACTCGAACCCCTCCCCGAACCCGTACCCTAAGCTGTACCCTAAGCCTAACCCTAAGCCTAACCCTAACCCTAGGCTACCCTTGACTGCTTCTGCCTCCAATAGATTTCCTAAGCACTAGTGTTTTAAGGAACAGCTTAAAAAGAGAATCCTAATGTGATTTCTTTATAATGGGTGTGTTCCTTATCTTATCCTAGTGTCTAAGCTCTTCTCCATGGCTGGACCCTCAAATAATATTCCTTTACGTGCTAAGGGGTATCTAGAGACTGGGATAGGTTTAATAACTACCCTAACCCTAACGCGTACCCTAACCCTAACTCCTACCCTAACCCTAACACGTACCCTAATCCTAACACGTACCCTAAACCGAGCCCTAACCCTAACACTAACCCTAACCCTAACCCTAACCCAAACCCTACGCCGTACCCGAATCCCTCACCGAACCTGTACCCTAAGCCGTACCCTAAGCCTAACCGTAAGCCTAACCCTAACCCTAGGTTACCCTTGAATGCTTTTGCCTCCAATAGATTTCCTAAACACTAGTGTTTTAAGGAACAGCTTAAAAAGAGAATCCTAAAGTGATTTCTTTATAATGGGTGTATTCCTTATCTTATCCTAGTGTCTAAGCTCTTCTCCATGGCTGGACCCTCAAATAATATTCCTTTACGTGCTAAGGGGTAGCTAGAGACTGGGATAGGTTTAATAACTACCCAACCCTAACGTGTACCCTAACCCTAACCCCTACCGTAACACTAACACGTACCCTAATCCTAACCCGTACCCTAAACCGAGCCCTAACCCTAACACTAATCCTAACCCTAACCCATACCCTACGCCGTACCCGAACCGCTCCCCGAACCCGTACCCTAAGCCGTACCCTAAGCCTAACCCTAAGCCTAACCCTAACCCTAGGCTACCCTTGACTGCTTCTGCCTCCAATAGATTTCCTAAGCACTAGTGTTTTAAGGAACAGATTAAAAAGAGAATCCTAATGTGATTTATTTATAATGGGTGTGTTCCTTATCTTATCCTAGTGTCTAAGCTCTTCTCCATGGCTGGACCCTCAAATAATATTCCGTTACGTGCTAAGGGGTATCTAGAGACTGGGATAGGTTTAATAACTACCCAACGCTAACGTGTACCCTAACCCTAACTCCTACCCTAACCCTAACACGTACCCTAATCCTAACCCGTACCGTAAACCGAGCCCTAACACTAACACTAACCCTAATCCTAACCCTAACACAAACCCTACGCCGTACCCGAACCCCTCCACGAACCCGTACCCTAAGCCGTACCCTAAGCCTAAACCTAAGCCTAACCCTAACCCTAGGCTACCCTTGACTGCTTCTGCCTCCAATAGATTTCCTAAGCACTAGTGTTTTAAGGAACAGATTAAAAAGAGAATCCTAATGTGATTTCTTTATAATGGGTGTGTTGCTTATCTTATCCTAGTGTCTAAGCTCTTCTCCATGGCTGGACCCCCAAATAATATTCCTTTACGTGTTAAGGGGTATCTAGAGAGTGGGATAGGTTTAATAACTACCCTACCCATAACGCGTACCCTAACCCTAACAACTACCCTAACCCTAACACGTACCCCAATCCTAACCCGTACCCTAAACCGAGCCCTAACCCTAACCCTAACCCTAACCCTAACCCTAAACCATACACTACACCATACACCAACCCTTTCCCGAACCCATACCCTAAGCCGTACCCTAAGCCTAACCCTCAGCCTAACCCTAACCCTAGGCTACCCTTGACTGCTTCTGCCTCCAATAGATTTCCTAAGCACTAGTGTTTTAAGGAACAGATTAAAAAGAGAATCCTAATGTGATTTCTTTATAATGGGTGTGTTACTTAAATTATCCTAGTGTCTAAGCTCTTCTCCATGGCTGGACCCTCAAATAATATTCCTTTACGTGCTAAGGGGTAGCTAGAGACTGGGATAGGTTTAATAACTACCCAACCCTAACGTGTACCCTAACCCTAACCCCTACCGTAACACTAACACGTACCCTAATCCTAACCTGTACCCTAAACCGAGCCCTAACCCTATCACTAACCCTAACCCTAACCCTAACCCATACCCTACGCGGTACCCGAACCGCTCCCCGAACCCGTACCCTAAGCCGTACCCTAAGCCTAACCCTAAGCCTAACCCTAACCCTAGGCTACCCTTGACTGCTTCTGCCTCCAATAGATTTCCTAAGCACTAGTGTTTTAAGGAACAGCTTAAAAAGAGAATCCTAATGTGATTTCTTTATAATGGGTGTGTTCCTTATCTTATCCTAGTGTCTAAACACTTCTCCATGGCTGGACCCCCAAATAATATTCCTTTACGTGTTAAGGAGTATCTAGAGAGTGGGATAGGTTTAATAACTACCCTACCCCTAACGCGTACCCTAACCCTAACCACTACCCTAAACCTAACACGTACCCTAATCCTAACCCGTACCCTAAACCAAGCCATAACCCTAACCCTAACCCTAACCCTAACCCTAACCCTAACCCTAACCCATACCCTACACCATACACGAACCCTTCCCCAAACCCATACCCTAAGCCCTACCCTAAGCCTAACCCTCAGCCTTACCCTAACCCTAGGCTACCCTTGACTGCTTCTGCCTCCAATAGATTTCCTAAGCACTAGTGTTTTAAGGAACAGATTAAAAAGAGAATCCTAATGTGATTTCTTTATAATGGGTGTGTTCCTTAACTTATCCTAGTGTCTAAGCTCTTCTCCATGGGTGGACCCTCAAATAATATTCCTTTACGTGCAAAGGGGTATCTAGAGACTGGGATAGGTTTAATAAATACCCAAACCTAAAGCGTACGTAACCCTAACCCCTACCCTAACCCTCACACGTACCCTAATCCTATCCCATACCCTAAACCGAGCCCTAACCCTAACACTAACCCTAACCCTAACCCTAACCCATACCCTACACCATACACGAACCCGTCCCCTATCCCAAACCCTAAGCCGTACCCTAAGCCTAACCCTCAGCCTAACCCTAACCCTAGGCTACCCTTGACAGCTTCTGCCTCCAGTAGATTTCCTAAGCACTAGTGTTTTAAGGAACAGATTAAAAAGAGAATCCTAATGTGATTTCTTTATAATGGGTGTGTTCCTTATCTTATCCTAGTGTCTAAGCTCTTCTCCATGGCTGGACCCTCAAATAATATTCCTTTACGTGCTAAGGGGTATCTAGAGACTGGAATAGGTTTAATAACTACCCAACCCTATCGCGTACCCTAACCCTAACCCCTACCCTAACCCTAACACGTACCCTAATCCTAAACCGTACCCTAAACCGAGCCCTAACCCTAACACTAACACTAACCCTAACCCATAACCTACACCATACACGAACCCGTTCCCGAACCCATACCCTAAGCCGTACCCTAAGCCTAACCCTCAGCCTAACCCTAACCCTAGGCTACCCTTGACTGCTTCTGCCTCCAATAGATTTCCTAAGCACTAGAGTTTTAAGGAACAGATTAAAAAGAGAATCCTAATGTGATTTCTTTATAATGGGTGTGTTCCTTATCTTATCCTAGTATCTAAGCTCTTCTCCATGGCTGGACCCTCAAATAATATTCCTTTACGTGCTAAGGGGTATCTAGAGACTGGGATAGGTTTAATAACTACCCTAACCCTAACGCGTACCCTAACCCTAACTCCTACCCTAAGGAACAGATTAAAAAGAGAATCCTAATGTGATTTCTTTATAATGGGTGTGTTCCTTATCTTATCCTAGTGTCTAAACTCTTCTCCATGGCTGGACCCCCAAATAATATTCCTTTACGTGTTAAAGGGTATCTAGAGAGTGGGATAGGTTTAATAACTACCCAACCCCTAACGCGTACCCTAACGCTAACCACTACCCTAACCCTAACACGTACCCTAATACTAACCCGTACCCTAAACCGAGCCCTAACCCTAACCCTAACCCTAACACTAACCCTAACCCATATCCTACACCATACACGAACCCTTCCCCGAACCCATACCCTAAGCCTTACCCTAAGCCTAACCCTCAGCCTAAACCTAACCCTATGCTACCCTTGACTGCTTCTGCCTCCAATAGATTTCCTAAGCACTAGTGTTTTAAGGAACAGCTTAAAAAGAGAATCCTAAAGTTATTTCTTTATAATGGGTGTGTTCCTTATCTTATCCTAGTGTCTAAGCTCTTCTCCATGGCTGGACCCTCAAATAATATTCCTTTACGTGCAAAGGGGTATCTAGAGACTGGGATAGGTTTAATAACTACCCAACCCTATCGCGTACCCTAACCCTAACCCCTACCCTAACCCTAACACGTACCCTAATCCTAACCCGTACCCTAAACCGAGCCCTAACCCTAACACTAACCCTAACCCTACCACTAACCCATACCCTACACCATACACGAACCCGTCCCCGAACCGAAACCCTAAGCCGTACCCTAAGCCTAACCCTCAGCCTAACCCTAACCCTAGGCTACCCTTGACTGCTTCTGCCTCCAATAGATTTCCTAAGCACTAGTGTTTTAAGGAACAGATTAAAAAGAGAATCCTAATGTGATTTCTTTATAATGGGTGTGTTCCTTATCTTATCCTAGTGTCTAAGCTCTTCTCCATGGCTGGCCACTCAAATAATATTCCTTTACGTGCTAAGGGGTATCTAGAGACTGGGATAGGTTTAATAACTACCCTAACCCTAACGCGTACCCTAACCCTAACTCCTAACCTAACCCTAACACGTACCCTAATCCTAACACGTACCCTAAACCGAGCCCTAACCCTAACACTAACCCTAACCCTAACCCTATCCCATACCCTACGCCGTACCCGAACCCGTCCCCGAACCCGTACCCTAAGCCGTACCCTAAGCCTAACCCTAAGCCTAACCCAAACCCTAGGCTACCCTTGACTGCTTTTGCCTCCAATAGATTTCCTAAGCACAAGTGTTTTAAGAAACAGCTTAAAAAGAGAATCCTAATGTGATTTCTTTATAATGGGTGTGTTCTTTATCTTATCCTAGTGTCTAAGCTCTTCTCCATGGCTGGACCCTCAAATAATATTCCTTTACGTGCTAAGGGGTATCTAGAGACTGGGATAGGTTTAATAACTACCCTAACCCTAACGTGTACCCTAACCCTAACTCCTACCCTAACCCTAACACGTACCCTAATCCTAACACGTACCCTAAACCGAGCCCTAACCCTAACACTAACCCTAACCCTAACCCTAACCCATAACCTACGCCGTACACGAACCCCTCCCTGAACCCGTACCCTAAGCCGTACCCTAAGCCTAAACCTAAGCCTAACCCTAACCCTAGGCTACCCTTGACTGCTTCTGCCTCCAATAGATTTCCTAAGCACTAGTGTTTTAAGGAACAGATTAAAAAGAGAATCCTAATGTGATTTCTTTATAATGGGTGTGTTGCTTATCTTATCCTAGTGTCTAAGCTCTTCTCCATGGCTGGACCCCCAAATAATATTCCTTTACGTGTTAAGGGGTATCTAGAGAGTGGGATAGGTTTAATAACTACCCTACCCATAACGCGTACCCTAACCCTAACAACTACCCTAACCCTAACACGTACCCCAATCCTAACCCGTACCCTAAACCGAGCCCTAACCCTAACCCTAACCCTAACACTAACACTAAACCATACCCTACACCATACACCAACCCTTTCCCGAACCCATACCCTAAGCCGTACCCTAAGCCTAACCCTAAGCCTAACCCTCAGCCTAACCCTAACCCTAGGCTACCCTTGACTGCTTCTGCCTCCAATAGATTTCCTAAGCACTAGTGTTTTAAGGAACAGATTAAAAAGAGAATCCTAATGTGATTTCTTTATAATGGGTGTGTTACTTAAATTATCCTAGTGTCTAAGCTCTTCTCCATGGCTGGACCCTCACATAATATTCCTTTACGTGCTAAGGGGTATCTAGAGACTGGGATAGGTTTAATAACTACCCAACCCTAACGCGTACACTAACCCTAACCCCTACCCTAACCCTAACACGTACCCTAATCCTAACCCGTACCCTAAACCGAGCCCTAACCCTAACAGTAACCCTAACCCTAACCCTAAACCATACCCTACACCATACACGAACCCGTCCCCGAACTCAAACCCTACGCCTTACCATAAGCCTAACCCTCAGCCTAACCCTAACCCTAGGCTACCCTTGACTGCTTCTGCCTCCAATAGATTTCCTAAGCACTAGTGTTTTAAGGAACAGATTAAAAAGAGAATCCTAATGTGATTTCTTTATAATGGGTGTGTTCCTTATCTTATCCTAGTGTCTAAGCTCTTCTCCATAGCTGGCCACTCAAATAATATTCCTTTACGTGCTAAGGGGTATCTAGAGACTGGGATAGGTTTAATAACTACCCTAACCCTAACGCGTACCCTAACCCTAACTGCTAACCTAACCTTAACACATACCCTAATCCTAACACATACCGTAAACCGAGCCCTAACCCTAACACTAACCCTAACCCTAACCCATACCCTACGCCGTACCCGAACCCATCCCCGAACCCGTACCCTAAGCCGTACCCTAAGCCTAACCCTCAGCCTAACCCTAACCTTGGCTACCCTTGACTGCTTCTGCCTCCAATAGATTTCCTAAGCACTAGTGTTTTAAGGAACAGCTTAAAAAGAGAATCCTAATGTGATTTCTTTATAATGGGTGTGTTCCTTATCTTATCCTATTGTGTAAGCTCTTCTCCATGGCTGGACCCTCAAATAATATTCCTTTACGTGCTAAGGGGTATCTAGAGACTGGGATAGGTTTAATAACTACCCAACCCTAACGTGTACCCTAACCCTAACCCCTACCCTAACACTAACACGTACCCTAATCCTAAACCGTACCCTAAACCGAGCCCTAACCCTAACACTAACCCTAACCCTAACCCTAACCCATACCCTACGCCATACTCGAACCCCTCCCCGAACCCGTACCCTAAGCTGTACCCTAAGCCTAACCCTAAGCCTAACCCTAACCCTAGGCTACCCTTGACTGCTTCTGCCTCCAATAGATTTCCTAAGCACTAGTGTTTTAAGGAACAGCTTAAAAAGAGAATCCTAATGTGATTTCTTTATAATGGGTGTGTTCCTTATCTTATCCTAGTGTCTAAGCTCTTCTCCATGGCTGGACCCTCAAATAATATTCCTTTACGTGCTAAGGGGTATCTAGAGACTGGGATAGGTTTAATAACTACCCTAACCCTAACGCGTACCCTAACCCTAACTCCTACCCTAACCCTAACACGTACCCTAATCCTAACACGTACCCTAAACCGAGCCCTAACCCTAACACTAACCCTAACCCTAACCCTAACCCAAACCCTACGCCGTACCCGTACCCCTCACCGAACCTGTACCCTAAGCCGTACCCTAAGCCTAACCGTAAGCCTAACCCTAACCCTAGGTTACCCTTGAATGCTTTTGCCTCCAATAGATTTCCTAAACACTAGTGTTTTAAGGAACAGCTTAAAAAGAGAATCCTAATGTGATTTCTTTATAATGGGTGTGTTCCTTATCTTATCCTAGTGTCTAAGCTCTTCTCCATGGCTGGACCCTCAAATAATATTCCTTTACGTGCTAAGGGGTAGCTAGAGACTGGGATAGGTTTAATAACTACCCAACCCTAACGTGTACCCTAACCCTAACCCCTACCGTAACACTAACACGTACCCTAATCCTAACCTGTACCCTAAACCGAGCCCTAACCCTATCACTAACCCTAACCCTAACCCTAACCCATACCCTACGCCGTACCCGAACCGCTCCCCGAACCCGTACCCTAAGCCGTACCCTAAGCCTAACCCTAAGCCTAACCCTAACCCTAGGCTACCCTTGACTGCTTCTGCCTCCAATAGATTTCCTAAGCACTAGTGTTTTAAGGAACAGATTAAAAAGAGAATCCTAATGTGATTTATTTATAATGGGTGTGTTCCTTATCTTATCCTAGTGTCTAAGCTCTTCTCCATGGCTGGACCCTCAAATAATATTCCTTTACGTGCTAAGGGGTATCTAGAGACTGGGATAGGTTTAATAACTACCCAACGCTAACGTGTACCCTAACCCTAACCCCTACCCTAACCCTAACACGTACCCTAATCCTAACCCGTACCGTAAACCGAGCCCTAACACTAACACTAACCCTAATCCTAACCCTAACACAAACCCTACGCCGTACCCGAACCCCTCCACGAACCCGTACCCTAAGCCGTACCCTAAGCCTAACCCTAAGCCTAACCCTAACCCTAGGCTACCCTTGACTGCTTCTGCCTCCAATAGATTTCCTAAGCACAAGTGTTTTAAGGAACAGCTTAAAAAGAGAATCCTAATGTGATTTCTTTATAATGGGTGTGTACTTTATCTTATCCTAGTGTCTAAGCTCTTCTCCATGGCTGGACCCTCAAATAATATTCCTTTACGTGCTAAGGGGTATCTAGAGACTGGGATAGGTTTAATAACTACCCTAACCCTAACGTGTACCCTAACCCTAACTCCTACCCTAACCCTAACACGTACCCTAATCCTAACACGTACCCTAAACCGAGCCCTAACCCTAACACTAACCCTAGCCCTAACCCTAACCCATAACCTACGCCGTACACGAACCCCTCCCTGAACCCGTACCCTAAGCCGTACCCTAAGCCTAAACCTAAGCCTAACCCTAACCCTAGGCTACCCTTGACTGCTTCTGCCTCCAATAGATTTCCTAAGCACTAGTGTTTTAAGGAACAGATTAAAAAGATAATCCTAATGTGATTTCTTTATAATGGGTGTGTTGCTTATCTTATCCTAGTGTCTAAGCTCTTCTCCATGGCTGGACCCCCAAATAATATTCCTTTACGTGTTAAGGGGTATCTAGAGAGTGGGATAGTTTTAATAACTACCCTACCCATAACGCGTACCCTAACCCTAACAACTACCCTAACCCTAACACGTACCCCAATCCTAACCCATACCCTAAACCGAGCCCTAACCCTAACCCTAACCCTAACCCTAACCCTAAACCATACCCTACACCATACACCAACCCTTTCCCGAACCCATACCCTAAGCCGTACCCTAAGCCTAACCCTCAGCCTAACCCTAACCCTAGGCAACCCTTGACTGCTTCTGCCTCCAATAGATTTCCTAAGCACTAGTGTTTTAAGGAACAGATTAAAAAGAGAATCCTAATGTGATTTCTTTATAATGGGTGTGTTACTTAAATTATCCTAGTGTCTAAGCTCTTCTCCATGGCTGGACCCTCACATAATATTCCTTTACGTGCTAAGGGGTATCTAGAGACTGGGATAGGTTTAATAACTACCCAACCCTAACGCGTACACTAACCCTAACCCCTACCCTAACCCTAACACGTACCCTAATCCTAACCCGTACCCTAAACCGAGCCCTAACCCTAACAGTAACCCTAACCCTAACCCTAACCCATACCCTACACCATACACGAACCCGTCCCCGAACTCAAACCCTACTCCTTACCATAAGCCTAACCCTCAGCCTAACCCTAACCCTAGGCTACCCTTGAGTGCTTCTGCCTCCAATAGATTTCCTAAGCACTAGTGTTTTAAGGAACAGATTAAAAAGAGAATCCTAATGTGATTTCTTTATAATGGGTGTGTTCCTTATCTTATCCTAGTGTCTAAGCTCTTCTCCATAGCTGGCCACTCAAATAATATTCCTTTACGTGCTAAGGGGTATCTAGAGACTGGGATAGGTTTAATAACTACCCTAACCCTAACGCGTACCCTAACCCTAACTCCTAACCTAACCTTAACACATACCCTAAATCTAACACATACCGTAAACCGAGCCCTAACCCTAACACTAACCCTAACCCTAACCCATACCCTACACCATACACGAACCCTTCCCCGAACCCATACCCTAAGCCCTACCCTAAGCCTAACCCTCAGCCTAACCCTAACCCTAGGCTACCCTTGACTGCTTCTGCCTCCAAAAAATTTCCTAAGCACTAGTGTTTTAAGGAACAGATTAAAAAGAGAATCATAATGTGATTTCTTTATAAAGGGTGTGTTCCTTAACTTATACTAGTGTCTAAGCTCTTCTCCATGGCTGGACCCTCAAATAATAATCCTTTACGTGCTAAGGGGTATCTAGAGACTGGGATAGGTTTAATAACTACCCAAACCTAACGCGTACCCTAACCCTAACCCCTACCTAACCCTAACACGTACCCTAATCCTAACCCGTACCCTAAACCGAGCCCTAACCCTAACACTAACCCTAACCCTAACCCTAACCCATACCCTACACCATACACGAACCCGTCCCCGAACCCGTACCCTAAGCCGTACCCTAAGCCTAACCCTCAGCCTAACCCTAACCCTAGGCTACCCTTGACTGCTTCTGCCTCCAATAGATTTCCTAAGAACTAGTGTTTTAAGGAACAGATTAAAAAGAGAATCCTAATGTGATTTCTTTATAATGGGTGTGTTCCTTATCTTATCCTAGTGTCTAAGCTCTTCTCCATGGCTGGACCCTCAAATAATATTCCTTTACGTGCTAAGGGGTATCTAGAGACTGGGATAGGTTTAATAACTACCCAACCCTAACGCGTACCCTAACCCTAACCCCTACCCTAACCCTAACACGTACCCTAATACTAACCCGTACCCTAAACCGAGCCCTAACCCTAACATTAACCCTAACCCTAACCCATACCCTACGCCGTACCCGAACCCGTCCCCGAACCCGTACCCTAAGCCGTACCCTAAGCCTAACCCTCAGCGTAACCCTTACCCTAGGCTACCCTTGACTGCTTCTGCCTCCAATAGATTTCCTAAGCACTAGTGTTTTAAGGAACAGCTTAAAAAGAGAATCCTAATGTGATTTCTTTATAATGGGTGTGTTCCTTATCTTATCCTAGTGTCTAAGCTCTTCTCCATGGCTGGACCCTCAAATAATATTCCTTTACGTGCTAAGGGGTATCTAGAGACTGGGATAGGTTTAATAACTACCCAACCCTAACTTGTACCCTAACCCTAACTCCTACCCTAAACCTAACACGTACCCTAATCCTAACACGTACCCTAAACCGAGCCCTAACCCTATCACTAACCCTAACCCTAACCCTAACCCATACCCTACGCCGTACCCGAACACCTCCCCGAACCCGTACCCTAAGCCGTACCCTAAGCCTAACCCTAAGCCTAACCCTAACCCTAGGCTACCCTTGACTGCTTCTGCCTCCAATAGATTTCCTAACCACTAGTGTTTTAAGGAACAGATTAAAAAGAGAATCCTAATGTGATTTGTTTATAATGGTTGTGTTCCTTATCTTATCCTAGTGTCTAAACTCTTCTCCATGGCTGGACCCCCAAATAATATTCCTTTACGTGTTAAAGGGTATCTAGAGACTGGGATAGGTTTAATAACTACCCAACCCTAACGCGTACCCTAACCCTAACCCCTACCCTAACCCTAACACGTACCCTAATCCTAACCCGTACCCTAAACCGAGCCCTAACCCTAACACTAGCCCTAACCCTACCACTAACCCATACCCTACACCATACACGAACCCGTCCCCGAACCGAAACCCTAAGCCGTACCCTAAGCCTAACCCTCAGCCTAACCCTAACCCTAGGCTACCCTTGACTGCTTCTGCCTCCAATAGATTTCCTAAGCACTAGTGTTTTAAGGAACAGATTAAAAAGAGAATCCTAATGTGATTTCTTTATAATGGGTGTGTTCCTTATCTTATCCTAGTGTCTAAGCTCTTCTCCATGGATGGCCACTCAAATAATATTCCTTTACGTGCTAAGGGGTATCTAGAGACTGGGATAGGTTTAATAACTACCCTAACCCTAACGCGTACCCTAACCCTAACTCCTAACCTAACCCTAACACGTACCCTAATCCTAACACGTACCCTAAACCGAGCCCTAACCCTAACACTAACCCTAACCCTAACCCTATCCCATACCCTACGCCGTACCCGAACCCGTCCCCGAACCCGTACCCTAAGCCGTACCCTAAGCCTAACCCTCAGCCTAACCCAAACCCTAGGCTAACCTTGACTGCCTCTGCCTCCAATAGATTTCCTAAGCACTAGTGTTATAAGGAACAGCTTAAAAAGAGAATCCTAATGTGATTTCTTTATAATGGGTGTGTTCCTTATCTTATCCTAGTGTCTAAGCTCTTCTCCATGGCTGGACCCTCAAATAATATTCCTTTACGTGCTAAGGGATATCTAGAGACTGGGATAAGTTTAATAACTACCCAACCCTAACGCGTACCCTAACCCTAACCCCTACCCTAACCCTAACACGTACCCTAATCCTAACCCGTACCCTAAACCGAGCCCTAACCCTAACACTAACCCTAAACCTAACCCTAACCCATACCCTACACCATACACGAACCCGTCCCCGAACCCAAACCCTAAGCCGTACCATAAGCCTAACCCTCAGCCTAACCCTAACCCTAGGCTACCCTTGATTGCTTCTGCCTCCAATAGATTTCCTAAGCACTAGTGTTTTAAGGAACAGATTAAAAAGAGAATCCTAATGTGATTTCTTTATAATGGGTGTGTTCCTTATCTTATCCTAGTGTCTAAGCTCTTCTCCATGGCTGGACCCTCAAATAATATTCCTTTACGTGATAAGGGGTATCTAGAGACTGGGATATTTTTAATAACTACCCTAACCCTAACGCGTACCCTAACCCTAACTCCTACCCTAACCCTAACACGTACCCTAATCCTAACACGTACCCTAAACCGAGCCCTAACCCTAACCCTAACCCTAACCCATAACCTACGCCGTACACGAAGCCCTCCCTGAACCCGTACCCTAAGCCGTACCCTAAGCCTAAACCTAAGCCTAACCCTAACCCTAGGCTACCCTTGACTGCTTCTGCCTCCAATAGATTTCCTAAGCACTAGTGTTTTAAGGAACAGATTAAAAAGAGAATCCTAATGTGATTTCTTTATAATGGGTGTGTTGCTTATCTTATCCTAGTGTCTAAGCTCTTCTCCATGGCTGGACCCCCAAATAATATTCCTTTACGTGTTAAGGGGTATCTAGAGAGTGGGATAGGTTTAATAACTACCCTACCCATAACGCGTACCCTAACCCTAACAACTACCCCAACCCTAACACGTACCCCAATCCTAACCCGTACCCTAAACCGAGCCCTAACCCTAACCCTAACCCTAACCCTAACCCTAAACCATACCCTACACCATACACCAACCCTTTCCCGAACCCATACCCTAAGCCGTACCCTAAGCCTAACCCTCAGCCTAACCCTAACCCTAGGCTACCCTTGACTGCTTCTGCCTCCAATAGATTTCCTAAGCACTAGTGTTTTAAGGAACAGATTAAAAAGAGAATCCTAATGTGATTTCTTTATAATGGGTGTGTTACTTAAATTATCCTAGTGTCTAAGCTCTTCTGCATGGCTGGACCCTCACATAATATTCCTTTACGTGCTAAGGGGTATCTAGAGACTGGGATAGGTTTAATAACTACCCTAACCCTAACGCGTACCCTAACCCTAACTCCTAACCTAACCTTAACACATACCCTAATCCTAACACATACCGTAAACCGAGCCCTAAACCTAACACTAACCCTAACCCTAACCCATACCCTACGCCGTACCCGAACCCATCCCCGAACCCGTACCCTAAGCCGTACCCTAAGCCTAACCCTCAGCCTAACCCTAACCCTAGGCTACCCTTGACTGCTTCTGCCTCCAATAGATTTCCTAAGCACTAGTGTTTTAAGGAACAGCTTAAAAAGAGAATCCTAATGTGATTTCTTTATAATGGGTGTGTTCCTTATCTTATCCTAGTGTCTAAGCTCTTCTCCATAGCTGGCCACTCAAATAATATTCCTTTACGTGCTAAGGGGTATCTAGAGACTGGGATAGGTTTAATAACTACCCTAACCCTAACGCGTACCCTAACCCTAACTCCTAACCTAACCTTAACACATACCCTAAATCTAACACATACCGTAAACCGAGCCCTAACCCTAACACTAACCCTAACCCTAACCCATACCCTACACCATACACGAACCCTTCCCCGAACCCATACCCTAAGCCCTACCCTAAGCCTAACCCTCAGCCTAACCCTAACCCTAGGCTACCCTTGACTGCTTCTGCCTCCAAAAAATTTCCTAAGCACTAGTGTTTTAAGGAACAGATTAAAAAGAGAATCATAATGTGATTTCTTTATAAAGGGTGTGTTCCTTAACTTATACTAGTGTCTAAGCTCTTCTCCATGGCTGGACCCTCAAATAATAATCCTTTACGTGCTAAGGGGTATCTAGAGACTGGGATAGGTTTAATAACTACCCAAACCTAACGCGTACCCTAACCCTAACCCCTACCTAACCCTAACACGTACCCTAATCCTAACCCGTACCCTAAACCGAGCCCTAACCCTAACACTAACCCTAACCCTAACCCTAACCCATACCCTACACCATACACGAACCCGTCCCCGAACCCGTACCCTAAGCCGTACCCTAAGCCTAACCCTCAGCCTAACCCTAACCCTAGGCTACCCTTGACTGCTTCTGCCTCCAATAGATTTCCTAAGAACTAGTGTTTTAAGGAACAGATTAAAAAGAGAATCCTAATGTGATTTCTTTATAAGGGGTGTGTTCCTTATCTTATCCTAGTGTCTAAGCTCTTCTCCATGGCTGGACCCTCAAATAATATTCCTTTACGTGCTAAGGGGTATCTAGAGACTGGGATAGGTTTAATAACTACCCAACCCTAACGCGTACCCTAACCCTAACCCCTACCCTAACCCTAACACGTACCCTAATACTAACCCGTACCCTAAACCGAGCCCTAACCCTAACATTAACCCTAACCCTAACCCATACCCTACGCCGTACCCGAACCCGTCCCCGAACCCGTACCCTAAGCCGTACCCTAAGCCTAACCCTCAGCGTAACCCTTACCCTAGGCTACCCTTGACTGCTTCTGCCTCCAATAGATTTCCTAAGCACTAGTGTTTTAAGGAACAGCTTAAAAAGAGAATCCTAATGTGATTTCTTTATAATGGGTGTGTTCCTTATCTTATCCTAGTGTCTAAGCTCTTCTCCATGGCTGGACCCTCAAATAATATTCCTTTACGTGCTAAGGGGTATCTAGAGACTGGGATAGGTTTAATAACTACCCAACCCTAACTTGTACCCTAACCCTAACTCCTACCCTAAACCTAACACGTACCCTAATCCTAACACGTACCCTAAACCGAGCCCTAACCCTATCACTAACCCTAACCCTAACCCTAACCCATACCCTACGCCGTACCCGAACACCTCCCCGAACCCGTACCCTAAGCCGTACCCTAAGCCTAACCCTAAGCCTAACCCTAACCCTAGGCTACCCTTGACTGCTTCTGCCTCCAATAGATTTCCTAACCACTAGTGTTTTAAGGAACAGATTAAAAAGAGAATCCTAATGTGATTTGTTTATAATGGTTGTGTTCCTTATCTTATCCTAGTGTCTAAACTCTTCTCCATGGCTGGACCCCCAAATAATATTCCTTTACGTGTTAAAGGGTATCTAGAGACTGGGATAGGTTTAATAACTACCCAACCCTAACGCGTACCCTAACCCTAACCCCTACCCTAACCCTAACACGTACCCTAATCCTAACCCGTACCCTAAACCGAGCCCTAACCCTAACACTAGCCCTAACCCTACCACTAACCCATACCCTACACCATACACGAACCCGTCCCCGAACCGAAACCCTAAGCCGTACCCTAAGCCTAACCCTCAGCCTAACCCTAACCCTAGGCTACCCTTGACTGCTTCTGCCTCCAATAGATTTCCTAAGCACTAGTGTTTTAAGGAACAGATTAAAAAGAGAATCCTAATGTGATTTCTTTATAATGGGTGTGTTCCTTATCTTATCCTAGTGTCTAAGCTCTTCTCCATGGATGGCCACTCAAATAATATTCCTTTACGTGCTAAGGGGTATCTAGAGACTGGGATAGGTTTAATAACTACCCTAACCCTAACGCGTACCCTAACCCTAACTCCTAACCTAACCCTAACACGTACCCTAATCCTAACACGTACCCTAAACCGAGCCCTAACCCTAACACTAACCCTAACCCTAACCCTATCCCATACCCTACGCCGTACCCGAACCCGTCCCCGAACCCGTACCCTAAGCCGTACCCTAAGCCTAACCCTCAGCCTAACCCAAACCCTAGGCTAACCTTGACTGCCTCTGCCTCCAATAGATTTCCTAAGCACTAGTGTTATAAGGAACAGCTTAAAAAGAGAATCCTAATGTGATTTCTTTATAATGGGTGTGTTCCTTATCTTATCCTAGTGTCTAAGCTCTTCTCCATGGCTGGACCCTCAAATAATATTCCTTTACGTGCTAAGGGATATCTAGAGACTGGGATAAGTTTAATAACTACCCAACCCTAACGCGTACCCTAACCCTAACCCCTACCCTAACCCTAACACGTACCCTAATCCTAACCCGTACCCTAAACCGAGCCCTAACCCTAACACTAACCCTAAACCTAACCCTAACCCATACCCTACACCATACACGAACCCGTCCCCGAACCCAAACCCTAAGCCGTACCATAAGCCTAACCCTCAGCCTAACCCTAACCCTAGGCTACCCTTGATTGCTTCTGCCTCCAATAGATTTCCTAAGCACTAGTGTTTTAAGGAACAGATTAAAAAGAGAATCCTAATGTGATTTCTTTATAATGGGTGTGTTCCTTATCTTATCCTAGTGTCTAAGCTCTTCTCCATGGCTGGACCCTCAAATAATATTCCTTTACGTGATAAGGGGTATCTAGAGACTGGGATATTTTTAATAACTACCCTAACCCTAACGCGTACCCTAACCCTAACTCCTACCCTAACCCTAACACGTACCCTAATCCTAACACGTACCCTAAACCGAGCCCTAACCCTAACCCTAACCCTAACCCATAACCTACGCCGTACACGAAGCCCTCCCTGAACCCGTACCCTAAGCCGTACCCTAAGCCTAAACCTAAGCCTAACCCTAACCCTAGGCTACCCTTGACTGCTTCTGCCTCCAATAGATTTCCTAAGCACTAGTGTTTTAAGGAACAGATTAAAAAGAGAATCCTAATGTGATTTCTTTATAATGGGTGTGTTGCTTATCTTATCCTAGTGTCTAAGCTCTTCTCCATGGCTGGACCCCCAAATAATATTCCTTTACGTGTTAAGGGGTATCTAGAGAGTGGGATAGGTTTAATAACTACCCTACCCATAACGCGTACCCTAACCCTAACAACTACCCCAACCCTAACACGTACCCCAATCCTAACCCGTACCCTAAACCGAGCCCTAACCCTAACCCTAACCCTAACCCTAACCCTAAACCATACCCTACACCATACACCAACCCTTTCCCGAACCCATACCCTAAGCCGTACCCTAAGCCTAACCCTCAGCCTAACCCTAACCCTAGGCTACCCTTGACTGCTTCTGCCTCCAATAGATTTCCTAAGCACTAGTGTTTTAAGGAACAGATTAAAAAGAGAATCCTAATGTGATTTCTTTATAATGGGTGTGTTACTTAAATTATCCTAGTGTCTAAGCTCTTCTGCATGGCTGGACCCTCACATAATATTCCTTTACGTGCTAAGGGGTATCTAGAGACTGGGATAGGTTTAATAACTACCCTAACCCTAACGCGTACCCTAACCCTAACTCCTAACCTAACCTTAACACATACCCTAATCCTAACACATACCGTAAACCGAGCCCTAAACCTAACACTAACCCTAACCCTAACCCATACCCTACGCCGTACCCGAACCCATCCCCGAACCCGTACCCTAAGCCGTACCCTAAGCCTAACCCTCAGCCTAACCCTAACCCTAGGCTACCCTTGACTGCTTCTGCCTCCAATAGATTTCCTAAGCACTAGTGTTTTAAGGAACAGCTTAAAAAGAGAATCCTAATGTGATTTCTTTATAATGGGTGTGTTCCTTATCTTATCCTATTGTGTAAGCTCTTCTCCATGGCTGGACCCTCAAATAATATTCCTTTACGTGCTAAGGGGTATCTAGAGACTGGGATAGGTTTAATAACTACCCAACCCTAACTTGTACCCTAACCCTAACTCCTACCCTAAACCTAACACGTACCCTAATCCTAACACGTACCCTAAACCGAGCCCTAACCCTATCACTAACCCTAACCCTAACCCTAACCCATACCCTACGCCGTACCCGAACACCTCCCCGAACCCGTACCCTAAGCCGTACCCTAAGCCTAACCCTAAGCCTAACCCTAACCCTAGGCTACCCTTGACTGCTTCTGCCTCCAATAGATTTCCTAACCACTAGTGTTTTAAGGAACAGATTAAAAAGAGAATCCTAATGTGATTTGTTTATAATGGTTGTGTTCCTTATCTTATCCTAGTGTCTAAACTCTTCTCCATGGCTGGACCCCCAAATAATATTCCTTTACGTGTTAAAGGGTATCTAGAGACTGGGATAGGTTTAATAACTACCCAACCCTAACGCGTACCCTAACCCTAACCCCTACCCTAACCCTAACACGTACCCTAATCCTAACCCGTACCCTAAACCGAGCCCTAACCCTAACACTAACCCTAACCCTACCACTAACCCATACCCTACACCATACACGAACCCGTCCCCGAACCGAAACCCTAAGCCGTACCCTAAGCCTAACCCTCAGCCTAACCCTAACCCTAGGCTACCCTTGACTGCTTCTGCCTCCAATAGATTTCCTAAGCACTAGTGTTTTAAGGAACAGATTAAAAAGAGAATCCTAATGTGATTTCTTTATAATGGGTGTGTTCCTTATCTTATCCTAGTGTCTAAGCTCTTCTCCATGGATGGCCACTCAAATAATATTCCTTTACGTGCTAAGGGGTATCTAGAGACTGGGATAGGTTTAATAACTACCCTAACCCTAACGCGTACCCTAACCCTAACTCCTAACCTAACCCTAACACGTACCCTAATCCTAACACGTACCCTAAACCGAGCCCTAACCCTAACACTAACCCTAACCCTAACCCTATCCCATACCCTACGCCGTACCCGAACCCGTCCCCGAACCCGTACCCTAAGCCGTACCCTAAGCCTAACCCTCAGCCTAACCCAAACCCTAGGCTAACCTTGACTGCCTCTGCCTCCAATAGATTTCCTAAGCACTAGTGTTATAAGGAACAGCTTAAAAAGAGAATCCTAATGTGATTTCTTTATAATGGGTGTGTTCCTTATCTTATCCTAGTGTCTAAGCTCTTCTCCATGGCTGGACCCTCAAATAATATTCCTTTACGTGCTAAGGGATATCTAGAGACTGGGATAAGTTTAATAACTACCCAACCCTAACGCGTACCCTAACCCTAACCCCTACCCTAACCCTAACACGTACCCTAATCCTAACCCGTACCCTAAACCGAGCCCTAACCCTAACACTAACCCTAAACCTAACCCTAACCCATACCCTACACCATACACGAACCCGTCCCCGAACCCAAACCCTAAGCCGTACCATAAGCCTAACCCTCAGCCTAACCCTAACCCTAGGCTACCCTTGATTGCTTCTGCCTCCAATAGATTTCCTAAGCACTAGTGTTTTAAGGAACAGATTAAAAAGAGAATCCTAATGTGATTTCTTTATAATGGGTGTGTTCCTTATCTTATCCTAGTGTCTAAGCTCTTCTCCATGGCTGGACCCTCAAATAATATTCCTTTACGTGATAAGGGGTATCTAGAGACTGGGATATTTTTAATAACTACCCTAACCCTAACGCGTACCCTAACCCTAACTCCTACCCTAACCCTAACACGTACCCTAATCCTAACACGTACCCTAAACCGAGCCCTAACCCTAACCCTAACCCTAACCCATAACCTACGCCGTACACGAAGCCCTCCCTGAACCCGTACCCTAAGCCGTACCCTAAGCCTAAACCTAAGCCTAACCCTAACCCTAGGCTACCCTTGACTGCTTCTGCCTCCAATAGATTTCCTAAGCACTAGTGTTTTAAGGAACAGATTAAAAAGAGAATCCTAATGTGATTTCTTTATAATGGGTGTGTTGCTTATCTTATCCTAGTGTCTAAGCTCTTCTCCATGGCTGGACCCCCAAATAATATTCCTTTACGTGTTAAGGGGTATCTAGAGAGTGGGATAGGTTTAATAACTACCCTACCCATAACGCGTACCCTAACCCTAACAACTACCCCAACCCTAACACGTACCCCAATCCTAACCCGTACCCTAAACCGAGCCCTAACCCTAACCCTAACCCTAACCCTAACCCTAAACCATACCCTACACCATACACCAACCCTTTCCCGAACCCATACCCTAAGCCGTACCCTAAGCCTAACCCTCAGCCTAACCCTAACCCTAGGCTACCCTTGACTGCTTCTGCCTCCAATAGATTTCCTAAGCACTAGTGTTTTAAGGAACAGATTAAAAAGAGAATCCTAATGTGATTTCTTTATAATGGGTGTGTTACTTAAATTATCCTAGTGTCTAAGCTCTTCTGCATGGCTGGACCCTCACATAATATTCCTTTACGTGCTAAGGGGTATCTAGAGACTGGGATAGGTTTAATAACTACCCTAACCCTAACGCGTACCCTAACCCTAACTCCTAACCTAACCTTAACACATACCCTAATCCTAACACATACCGTAAACCGAGCCCTAAACCTAACACTAACCCTAACCCTAACCCATACGCTACGCCGTACCCGAACCCATCCCCGAACCCGTACCCTAAGCCGTACCCTAAGCCTAACCCTCAGCCTAACCCTAACCCTAGGCTACCCTTGACTGCTTCTGCCTCCAATAGATTTCCTAAGCACTAGTGTTTTAAGGAACAGCTTAAAAAGAGAATCCTAATGTGATTTCTTTATAATGGGTGTGTTCCTTATCTTATCCTATTGTGTAAGCTCTTCTCCATGGCTGGACCCTCAAATAATATTCCTTTACGTGCTAAGGGGTATCTAGAGACTGGGATAGGTTTAATAACTACCCAACCCTAACGTGTACCCTAACCCTAACCCCTACCCTAACACTAACACGTACATTAATCCTAAACCGTACCCTAAACCGAGCCCTAACCCTAACACTAACTCTAACCCTAACCCTAACCCATACCCTACGCCATACTCGAACCCCTCCCCGAACCCGTACCCTAAGCCGTACCCTAAGCCTAACCCTAAGCCTAACCCTAACCCTAGGCTACCCTTGACTGCTTCTGCCTCCAATAGATTTCCTAAGCACTAGTGTTTTAAGGAACAGCTTAAAAAGAGAATCCTAATGTGATTTCTTTATAATGGGTTTGTTCCTTATCTTATCCTAGTGTCTAAGCTCTTCTCCATGGCTGGACCCTCAAATAATATTCCTTTACGTGCTAAGGGGTATCTAGAGACTGGGATAGGTTTAATAACTACCCTGACCCTAACGCGTACCCTCACCCTAACTCCTACCCTAACCCTAACACGTACCCTAATCCTAACACGTACCCTAAACCGAGCACTAACCCTAACAATAACCCTAACCCTAACCCTAACCCATACCCTACGCCGTACCCGAACCCCTCCCCGAACCCGTACCCTAAGCCGTACCCTAAGCCTAACCCTAAGCCTAACCCTAACCCTAGGCTACCCTTGACTGCTTCTGCCTCCAATAGATTTCCTAAGCACAAGTGTTTTAAGGAACAGCTTAAAAAGAGAATCCTAATGTGATTTATTTATAATGGGTGTGTTCCTTATCTTATCCTAGTGTCTAAACTCTTCTCCATGGCTGGACCCCCAAATAATATTCCTTTACGTGTTAAGGGGTATCTAGAGAGTGGGATAGGTTTAATAACTACCCTACCCCTAACGCGTACCCTAACCCTAACCACTACCCTAACCCTAACACGTACCCTAATCCTAACCCGTAACCTAAACCGAGCCATAACCCTAACCCTAACCCTAACCCTAACCCTAACCCTAACCCTAACCCATACCCTACACCATACACGAACCCTTCCCCGAACCCATACCCTAAGCCCTACCCTAAGCCTAACCCTCAGCCTAACCCTAACCCTAGGCTACCCTTGACTGCTTCTGCCTCCAATAGATTTCCTAAGCACTAGTGTTTTAAGGAACAGATTAAAAAGAGAATCCTAATGTGATTTCTTTATAATGGGTGTGTTCCTTAACTTATCCTAGTGTCTAAGCTCTTCTCCATGGCTGGACCCTCAAATAATAATCCTTTACGTGCTAAGGGGTATCTAGAGACTGGGATAGGTTTAATAACTACCCAACCCTAACGCGTAACCTAACCCTAACCCCTACCCTAACCCTAACACGTACCCTAATCCTAACCCGTACCCTAAACCGAGCCCTAACCCTAACACTAACCCTAACCCTAACCCTAACCCATACCCTACACCATACACGAACCCGTCCCCGAACCCAAACCCTAAGCCGTACCCTAAGCCTAACCCTAACCCTAGGCTACCCTTGACTGCTTCTGCCTCCAATAGATTTCCTAAGAACTAGTGTTTTAAGGAACAGATTAAAAAGAGAATCCTAATGTGATTTCTTTATAATGGGTGTGTTCCTTATCTTATCCTAGTGTCTAAACTCTTCTCCATGGCTGGACCCCCAAATAATATTCCTTTACGTGTTAAGGGGTATCTAGAGAGTGGGATAGGTTTAATAACTACCCTACCCCTAACGCGTACCCTAACCCTAACCACTACCCTAACCCTAACACTTACCCTAATCCTAACCCGTAACCTAAACCGAGCCCTAACCCTAACACTAACCCTAACCCTAACCCTAACCCATACCCTACACCATACACGAACCCTTCCCCGAACCCATACCCTAAGCCGTACCCTAAGCCTAACCCTCAACCTAACCCTAACCCTAGGCTACCCTTGACTGCTTCTGCCTCCAATAGATTTCCTAAGCACTAGTGTTTTAAGGAACAGATTAAAAAGAGAATCCTAATGTGATTTCTTTATAATGGGTGTGTTCCTTATCTTATCCTAGTGTCTAAGCTCTTCTCCATGGCTGGACCCTCAAATAATATTCCTTTACGTGCTAAGGGGTATCTACAGACTGGGATAGGTTTAATAACTACCCAACCCTAACGCGTACACTAACCCTAACCCCTACCCTAACCCTAACACGTACTCTAATCCTAACCCATACCCTAAACCAAGCCCTAACCCTAACACTAACCCTAACCCTAACCCTAACCCATACCCTACACCATACACGAACCCGTCCCCGAACCCAAACCCTAAGCCGTACCCTAAGCCTAACCCTCAGCTTAACCCTAACCCTAGGCTACCCTTGACTGCTTCTGCCTCCAATAGATTTCCTAAGCACTAGTGTTTTAAGGAACAGATTAAAAAGAGAATCCTAATGTGATTTCTTTATAATGGGTGTGTTCCTTATCTTATCCTAGTGTCTAAGCTCTTCTCCATGGCTGGACCCTCAAATAATATTCCTTTACGTGCTAAGGGGTATCTAGAGACTGGGATAGGTTTAATAACTACCCAACCCTAACGCGTACCCTAACCCTAACCCCTACCCTAACCCTAACACGTACCCTAATCCTAACCCGTACCCTAAACCGAGCCCTAACCCTAACACTAACCCTAACCCTAACCCTAACCCATACCCTACACCATACACGAACCCGTCCCCGAACCCATACCCAAAGCCGTACCCTAAGCCTAACCCTCAGCCTAACCCTAACCCTAGGCTACCCTTGACTGCTTCTGCCTCCAATAGATTTCCTAAGCCCTAGTGTTTTAAGGAACAGATTAAAAAGGGAATCCTAATGTGATTTCTTTATAATGGGTGTGTTCCTTATCTTATCCTAGTGTCTAAGCTCTTCTCCATGGCTGGACACTCAAATAATATTCCTTTACGTGCTAAGGGGTATCTAGAGACTGGGATAGGTTTAATAACTACCCAACCCTAACGTGTACCCTAACCCTAACCCCTACCCTAACACTAACACGTACCCTAATCCTAACCCGTACCCTAAACCGAGCCCTAACCCTAACACTAACCCTAACCCTAACCCTAACCCATACCCTACACCAAACACGAACCCGTCCCCGAACCCATACCCCAAGCCGTACCCTAAGCCTAAGCCTCAGCCTAACCCTAACCCTAGGCTACCCTTGACTGCCTTTGCCTCCAATAGATTTCCTAAGCACTAGTGTTTTAAGGAACAGCTTAAAAAGAGAATCCTAATGTGATTTCTTTATAATGGGCGTGTTCCTTATCTTATCCTAGTGTCTAAACTCTTCTCCATGGCTGGACCCTCAAATAATATTCCTTTACGTGCTAAGGGGTATGTAGAGACTGGGATAGGTTTAATAACTACCCAACCCTAACTTGTACCCTAACCCTAACCCCTACCCTAACACTAACACGTACCCTAATCCTAACCCGTACTCTAAACCGAGCCCTAACCCTAACACTAACCCTAACCCTAACCCTCACCCATACCCTATGCCGTACCGTAACCCCTCCCCGAACCCATACCCTAAGCCGTACCCTAAGCCTAACCCTAAGCCCAACCCTAACCCTAGGCTACCCTTGCCTGCTTCTGCCTCCAATAGATTTCCTAAGCACTAGTGTTTTAAGGAACAGCTTAAAAAAGAATCCTAATGTGATTTCTTTATAATGGGTGTGTTCCTTATCTTATCCTAGTGTCTAAACTCTTCTCCATGGCTGGACCCAAATAATATTCCTTTACGTGCTAAGGGGTATCTAGAGACTGGGATAGGTTTAATAACTACCCAACCCTAACGTGTACCCTAACCCTAACCCCTACCCTAACCCTAACACGTACCCTAATCCTAACCCGTACACTAAACCGAGCCCTAACCCTAACACTAAACCTAATCCTAACCCTAACCCATACCCTACGCCGTACCCGAACCCGTCCCCGAACCCGTACCCTAAGCCATACCCTAAGCCTAACCCTCAGCCTAAGCCTAACCCTAGGCTACCCTTGACTGCTTCTGCCTCCAATAGATTTCCTAAGCACTAGTGTTTTAAGGAACAGCTTAAAAAGAGAATCCTAATGTGATTTCTTTATAATGGGTGTGTTCCTTATCTTATCCTAGTGTCTAAGCTCTTCTCCATGGCTGGACCCTCAAATAATATTCCTTTACGTGCTAAGGGGTATCTAGAGACTGGGATAGGTTTAATAACTACCCAACCCTAACTTGTACCCTAACCCTAACCCCTACCCTAACACTAACACGTACCCTAATCCTAAACCGTACCCTAAACCGAACCCTAACCCTAACACTAACCCTAAACCTAACCCTAACCCATACCCTACGCCGTACCCGAACCCCTCCCCGAACCCGTACCCTAAGCCGTACCCTAAGCCTAACCCTAAGCCTAACCCTAACCCTACGCTACCCTTGACTGCTTCTGCCTCCAATAGATTTCCTAAGCACAAGTGTTTTAAGGAACAGCTTAAAAAGAGAATCCTAATGTGATTTCTTTATAATGGGTGTGTTCCTTATCTTATCCTAGTGTCTAAGCTCTTCTCCATGGCTGGACCCTCACATAATATTCCTTTACGTGCTAAGGGGTATCTAGAGACTGGGATAGGTTTAATAACTACCCTAACCCTAACGCGTACCCTTACCCTAACTCCTACCCTAACCCTAACACGTACCCTAATCCTAACACGTACCCTAAACCGAGCCCTAACCCTAACACTAACCCTAACCCTAACCCTAACCCAAACCCTACGCCGTACCCGTACCCCTCACCGAACCTGTACCCTAAGCCGTACCCTAAGCCTAACCGTAAGCCTAACCCTAACCCTAGGTTACCCTTGAATGCTTTTGCCTCCAATAGATTTCCTAAACACTAGTGTTTTAAGGAACAGCTTAAAAAGAGAATCCTAATGTGATTTCTTTATAATGGGTGTGTTCCTTATCTTATCCTAGTGTCTAAGCTCTTCTCCATGGCTGGACCCTCAAATAATATTCCTTTACGTGCTAAGGGGTAGCTAGAGACTGGGATAGGTTTAATAACTACCCAACCCTAACGTGTACCCTAACCCTAACCCCTACCGTAACACTAACACGTACCCTAATCCTAACCTGTACCCTAAACCGAGCCCTAACCCTATCACTAACCCTAACCCTAACCCTAACCCATACCCTACGCCGTACCCGAACCGCTCCCCGAACCCGTACCCTAAGCCGTACCCTAAGCCTAACCCTAAGCCTAACCCTAACCCTAGGCTACCCTTGACTGCTTCTGCCTCCAATAGATTTCCTAAGCCCTAGTGTTTTAAGGAACAGATTAAAAAGAGAATCCTAATGTGATTTATTTATAATGGGTGTGTTCCTTATCTTATCCTAGTGTCTAAGCTCTTCTCCATGGCTGGACCCTCAAATAATATTCCTTTACGTGCTAAGGGGTATCTAGAGACTGGGATAGGTTTAATAACTACCCAACGCTAACGTGTACCCTAACCCTAACCCCTACCCTAACCCTAACACGTACCCTAATCCTAACCCGTACCGTAAACCGAGCCCTAACACTAACACTAACCCTAATCCTAACCCTAACACAAACCCTACGCCGTACCCGAACCCCTCCACGAACCCGTACCCTAAGCCGTACCCTAAGCCTAACCCTAAGCCTAACCCTAACCCTAGGCTACCCTTGACTGCTTCTGCCTCCAATAGATTTCCTAAGCACAAGTGTTTTAAGGAACAGCTTAAAAAGAGAATCCTAATGTGATTTCTTTATAATGGGTGTGTTCCTTATCTTATCCTAGTGTCTAAGCTCTTCTCCATAGCTGGCCACTCAAATAATATTCCTTTACGTGCTAAGGGGTATCTAGAGACTGGGATAGGTTTAATAACTACCCTACCCATAACGCGTACCCTAACCCTAACAACTACCCTAACCCTAACACGTACCCCAATCCTAACCCATACCCTAAACCGAGCCCTAACCCTAACCCTAACCCTAACCCTAACCCTAAACCATACCCTACACCATACACCAACCCTTTCCCGAACCCATACCCTAAGCCGTACCCTAAGCCTAACCCTCAGCCTAACCCTAACCCTAGGCAACCCTTGACTGCTTCTGCCTCCAATAGATTTCCTAAGCACTAGTGTTTTAAGGAACAGATTAAAAAGAGAATCCTAATGTGATTTCTTTATAATGGGTGTGTTACTTAAATTATCCTAGTGTCTAAGCTCTTCTCCATGGCTGGACCCTCACATAATATTCCTTTACGTGCTAAGGGGTATCTAGAGACTGGGATAGGTTTAATAACTACCCAACCCTAACGCGTACACTAACCCTAACCCCTACCCTAACCCTAACACGTACCCTAATCCTAACCCGTACCCTAAACCGAGCCCTAACCCTAACAGTAACCCTAACCCTAACCCTAACCCATACCCTACACCATACACGAACCCGTCCCCGAACTCAAACCCTACTCCTTACCATAAGCCTAACCCTCAGCCTAACCCTAACCCTAGGCTACCCTTGAGTGCTTCTGCCTCCAATAGATTTCCTAAGCACTAGTGTTTTAAGGAACAGATTAAAAAGAGAATCCTAATGTGATTTCTTTATAATGGGTGTGTTCCTTATCTTATCCTAGTGTCTAAGCTCTTCTCCATAGCTGGCCACTCAAATAATATTCCTTTACGTGCTAAGGGGTATCTAGAGACTGGGATAGGTTTAATAACTACCCTAACCCTAACGCGTACCCTAACCCTAACTCCTAACCTAACCTTAACACATACCCTAAATCTAACACATACCGTAAACCGAGCCCTAACCCTAACACTAACCCTAACCCTAACCCATACCCTACACCATACACGAACCCTTCCCCGAACCCATACCCTAAGCCCTACCCTAAGCCTAACCCTCAGCCTAACCCTAACCCTAGGCTACCCTTGACTGCTTCTGCCTCCAAAAAATTTCCTAAGCACTAGTGTTTTAAGGAACAGATTAAAAAGAGAATCATAATGTGATTTCTTTATAAAGGGTGTGTTCCTTAACTTATACTAGTGTCTAAGCTCTTCTCCATGGCTGGACCCTCAAATAATAATCCTTTACGTGCTAAGGGGTATCTAGAGACTGGGATAGGTTTAATAACTACCCAAACCTAACGCGTACCCTAACCCTAACCCCTACCTAACCCTAACACGTACCCTAATCCTAACCCGTACCCTAAACCGAGCCCTAACCCTAACACTAACCCTAACCCTAACCCTAACCCATACCCTACACCATACACGAACCCGTCCCCGAACCCGTACCCTAAGCCGTACCCTAAGCCTAACCCTCAGCCTAACCCTAACCCTAGGCTACCCTTGACTGCTTCTGCCTCCAATAGATTTCCTAAGAACTAGTGTTTTAAGGAACAGATTAAAAAGAGAATCCTAATGTGATTTCTTTATAATGGGTGTGTTCCTTATCTTATCCTAGTGTCTAAGCTCTTCTCCATGGCTGGACCCTCAAATAATATTCCTTTACGTGCTAAGGGGTATCTAGAGACTGGGATAGGTTTAATAACTACCCAACCCTAACGCGTACCCTAACCCTAACCCCTACCCTAACCCTAACACGTACCCTAATACTAACCCGTACCCTAAACCGAGCCCTAACCCTAACATTAACCCTAACCCTAACCCATACCCTACGCCGTACCCGAACCCGTCCCCGAACCCGTACCCTAAGCCGTACCCTAAGCCTAACCCTCAGCGTAACCCTTACCCTAGGCTACCCTTGACTGCTTCTGCCTCCAATAGATTTCCTAAGCACTAGTGTTTTAAGGAACAGCTTAAAAAGAGAATCCTAATGTGATTTCTTTATAATGGGTGTGTTCCTTATCTTATCCTAGTGTCTAAGCTCTTCTCCATGGCTGGACCCTCAAATAATATTCCTTTACGTGCTAAGGGGTATCTAGAGACTGGGATAGGTTTAATAACTACCCAACCCTAACTTGTACCCTAACCCTAACTCCTACCCTAAACCTAACACGTACCCTAATCCTAACACGTACCCTAAACCGAGCCCTAACCCTATCACTAACCCTAACCCTAACCCTAACCCATACCCTACGCCGTACCCGAACACCTCCCCGAACCCGTACCCTAAGCCGTACCCTAAGCCTAACCCTAAGCCTAACCCTAACCCTAGGCTACCCTTGACTGCTTCTGCCTCCAATAGATTTCCTAACCACTAGTGTTTTAAGGAACAGATTAAAAAGAGAATCCTAATGTGATTTGTTTATAATGGTTGTGTTCCTTATCTTATCCTAGTGTCTAAACTCTTCTCCATGGCTGGACCCCCAAATAATATTCCTTTACGTGTTAAAGGGTATCTAGAGACTGGGATAGGTTTAATAACTACCCAACCCTAACGCGTACCCTAACCCTAACCCCTACCCTAACCCTAACACGTACCCTAATCCTAACCCGTACCCTAAACCGAGCCCTAACCCTAACACTAACCCTAACCCTACCACTAACCCATACCCTACACCATACACGAACCCGTCCCCGAACCGAAACCCTAAGCCGTACCCTAAGCCTAACCCTCAGCCTAACCCTAACCCTAGGCTACCCTTGACTGCTTCTGCCTCCAATAGATTTCCTAAGCACTAGTGTTTTAAGGAACAGATTAAAAAGAGAATCCTAATGTGATTTCTTTATAATGGGTGTGTTCCTTATCTTATCCTAGTGTCTAAGCTCTTCTCCATGGATGGCCACTCAAATAATATTCCTTTACGTGCTAAGGGGTATCTAGAGACTGGGATAGGTTTAATAACTACCCTAACCCTAACGCGTACCCTAACCCTAACTCCTAACCTAACCCTAACACGTACCCTAATCCTAACACGTACCCTAAACCGAGCCCTAACCCTAACACTAACCCTAACCCTAACCCTATCCCATACCCTACGCCGTACCCGAACCCGTCCCCGAACCCGTACCCTAAGCCGTACCCTAAGCCTAACCCTCAGCCTAACCCAAACCCTAGGCTAACCTTGACTGCCTCTGCCTCCAATAGATTTCCTAAGCACTAGTGTTATAAGGAACAGCTTAAAAAGAGAATCCTAATGTGATTTCTTTATAATGGGTGTGTTCCTTATCTTATCCTAGTGTCTAAGCTCTTCTCCATGGCTGGACCCTCAAATAATATTCCTTTACGTGCTAAGGGATATCTAGAGACTGGGATAAGTTTAATAACTACCCAACCCTAACGCGTACCCTAACCCTAACCCCTACCCTAACCCTAACACGTACCCTAATCCTAACCCGTACCCTAAACCGAGCCCTAACCCTAACACTAACCCTAAACCTAACCCTAACCCATACCCTACACCATACACGAACCCGTCCCCGAACCCAAACCCTAAGCCGTACCATAAGCCTAACCCTCAGCCTAACCCTAACCCTAGGCTACCCTTGATTGCTTCTGCCTCCAATAGATTTCCTAAGCACTAGTGTTTTAAGGAACAGATTAAAAAGAGAATCCTAATGTGATTTCTTTATAATGGGTGTGTTCCTTATCTTATCCTAGTGTCTAAGCTCTTCTCCATGGCTGGACCCTCAAATAATATTCCTTTACGTGATAAGGGGTATCTAGAGACTGGGATATTTTTAATAACTACCCTAACCCTAACGCGTACCCTAACCCTAACTCCTACCCTAACCCTAACACGTACCCTAATCCTAACACGTACCCTAAACCGAGCCCTAACCCTAACCCTAACCCTAACCCATAACCTACGCCGTACACGAAGCCCTCCCTGAACCCGTACCCTAAGCCGTACCCTAAGCCTAACCCTAAGCCTAACCCTAACCCTAGGCTACCCTTGACTGCTTCTGCCTCCAATAGATTTCCTAAGCACTAGTGTTTTAAGGAACAGATTAAAAAGAGAATCCTAATGTGATTTCTTTATAATGGGTGTGTTGCTTATCTTATCCTAGTGTCTAAGCTCTTCTCCATGGCTGGACCCCCAAATAATATTCCTTTACGTGTTAAGGGGTATCTAGAGAGTGGGATAGGTTTAATAACTACCCTACCCATAACGCGTACCCTAACCCTAACAACTACCCCAACCCTAACACGTACCCCAATCCTAACCCGTACCCTAAACCGAGCCCTAACCCTAACCCTAACCCTAACCCTAACCCTAAACCATACCCTACACCATACACCAACCCTTTCCCGAACCCATACCCTAAGCCGTACCCTAAGCCTAACCCTCAGCCTAACCCTAACCCTAGGCTACCCTTGACTGCTTCTGCCTCCAATAGATTTCCTAAGCACTAGTGTTTTAAGGAACAGATTAAAAAGAGAATCCTAATGTGATTTCTTTATAATGGGTGTGTTACTTAAATTATCCTAGTGTCTAAGCTCTTCTGCATGGCTGGACCCTCACATAATATTCCTTTACGTGCTAAGGGGTATCTAGAGACTGGGATAGGTTTAATAACTACCCTAACCCTAACGCGTACCCTAACCCTAACTCCTAACCTAACCTTAACACATACCCTAATCCTAACACATACCGTAAACCGAGCCCTAAACCTAACACTAACCCTAACCCTAACCCATACCCTACGCCGTACCCGAACCCATCCCCGAACCCGTACCCTAAGCCGTACCCTAAGCCTAACCCTCAGCCTAACCCTAACCCTAGGCTACCCTTGACTGCTTCTGCCTCCAATAGATTTCCTAAGCACTAGTGTTTTAAGGAACAGCTTAAAAAGAGAATCCTAATGTGATTTCTTTATAATGGGTGTGTTCCTTATCTTATCCTATTGTGTAAGCTCTTCTCCATGGCTGGACCCTCAAATAATATTCCTTTACGTGCTAAGGGGTATCTAGAGACTGGGATAGGTTTAATAACTACCCAACCCTAACTTGTACCCTAACCCTAACTCCTACCCTAAACCTAACACGTACCCTAATCCTAACACGTACCCTAAACCGAGCCCTAACCCTATCACTAACCCTAACCCTAACCCTAACCCATACCCTACGCCGTACCCGAACACCTCCCCGAACCCGTACCCTAAGCCGTACCCTAAGCCTAACCCTAAGCCTAACCCTAACCCTAGGCTACCCTTGACTGCTTCTGCCTCCAATAGATTTCCTAACCACTAGTGTTTTAAGGAACAGATTAAAAAGAGAATCCTAATGTGATTTGTTTATAATGGTTGTGTTCCTTATCTTATCCTAGTGTCTAAACTCTTCTCCATGGCTGGACCCCCAAATAATATTCCTTTACGTGTTAAAGGGTATCTAGAGACTGGGATAGGTTTAATAACTACCCAACCCTAACGCGTACCCTAACCCTAACCCCTACCCTAACCCTAACACGTACCCTAATCCTAACCCGTACCCTAAACCGAGCCCTAACCCTAACACTAACCCTAACCCTACCACTAACCCATACCCTACACCATACACGAACCCGTCCCCGAACCGAAACCCTAAGCCGTACCCTAAGCCTAACCCTCAGCCTAACCCTAACCCTAGGCTACCCTTGACTGCTTCTGCCTCCAATAGATTTCCTAAGCACTAGTGTTTTAAGGAACAGATTAAAAAGAGAATCCTAATGTGATTTCTTTATAATGGGTGTGTTCCTTATCTTATCCTAGTGTCTAAGCTCTTCTCCATGGATGGCCACTCAAATAATATTCCTTTACGTGCTAAGGGGTATCTAGAGACTGGGATAGGTTTAATAACTACCCTAACCCTAACGCGTACCCTAACCCTAACTCCTAACCTAACCCTAACACGTACCCTAATCCTAACACGTACCCTAAACCGAGCCCTAACCCTAACACTAACCCTAACCCTAACCCTATCCCATACCCTACGCCGTACCCGAACCCGTCCCCGAACCCGTACCCTAAGCCGTACCCTAAGCCTAACCCTCAGCCTAACCCAAACCCTAGGCTAACCTTGACTGCCTCTGCCTCCAATAGATTTCCTAAGCACTAGTGTTATAAGGAACAGCTTAAAAAGAGAATCCTAATGTGATTTCTTTATAATGGGTGTGTTCCTTATCTTATCCTAGTGTCTAAGCTCTTCTCCATGGCTGGACCCTCAAATAATATTCCTTTACGTGCTAAGGGATATCTAGAGACTGGGATAAGTTTAATAACTACCCAACCCTAACGCGTACCCTAACCCTAACCCCTACCCTAACCCTAACACGTACCCTAATCCTAACCCGTACCCTAAACCGAGCCCTAACCCTAACACTAACCCTAAACCTAACCCTAACCCATACCCTACACCATACACGAACCCGTCCCCGAACCCAAACCCTAAGCCGTACCATAAGCCTAACCCTCAGCCTAACCCTAACCCTAGGCTACCCTTGATTGCTTCTGCCTCCAATAGATTTCCTAAGCACTAGTGTTTTAAGGAACAGATTAAAAAGAGAATCCTAATGTGATTTCTTTATAATGGGTGTGTTCCTTATCTTATCCTAGTGTCTAAGCTCTTCTCCATGGCTGGACCCTCAAATAATATTCCTTTACGTGATAAGGGGTATCTAGAGACTGGGATATTTTTAATAACTACCCTAACCCTAACGCGTACCCTAACCCTAACTCCTACCCTAACCCTAACACGTACCCTAATCCTAACACGTACCCTAAACCGAGCCCTAACCCTAACCCTAACCCTAACCCATAACCTACGCCGTACACGAAGCCCTCCCTGAACCCGTACCCTAAGCCGTACCCTAAGCCTAAACCTAAGCCTAACCCTAACCCTAGGCTACCCTTGACTGCTTCTGCCTCCAATAGATTTCCTAAGCACTAGTGTTTTAAGGAACAGATTAAAAAGAGAATCCTAATGTGATTTCTTTATAATGGGTGTGTTGCTTATCTTATCCTAGTGTCTAAGCTCTTCTCCATGGCTGGACCCCCAAATAATATTCCTTTACGTGTTAAGGGGTATCTAGAGAGTGGGATAGGTTTAATAACTACCCTACCCATAACGCGTACCCTAACCCTAACAACTACCCCAACCCTAACACGTACCCCAATCCTAACCCGTACCCTAAACCGAGCCCTAACCCTAACCCTAACCCTAACCCTAACCCTAAACCATACCCTACACCATACACCAACCCTTTCCCGAACCCATACCCTAAGCCGTACCCTAAGCCTAACCCTCAGCCTAACCCTAACCCTAGGCTACCCTTGACTGCTTCTGCCTCCAATAGATTTCCTAAGCACTAGTGTTTTAAGGAACAGATTAAAAAGAGAATCCTAATGTGATTTCTTTATAATGGGTGTGTTACTTAAATTATCCTAGTGTCTAAGCTCTTCTGCATGGCTGGACCCTCACATAATATTCCTTTACGTGCTAAGGGGTATCTAGAGACTGGGATAGGTTTAATAACTACCCTAACCCTAACGCGTACCCTAACCCTAACTCCTAACCTAACCTTAACACATACCCTAATCCTAACACATACCGTAAACCGAGCCCTAAACCTAACACTAACCCTAACCCTAACCCATACCCTACGCCGTACCCGAACCCATCCCCGAACCCGTACCCTAAGCCGTACCCTAAGCCTAACCCTCAGCCTAACCCTAACCCTAGGCTACCCTTGACTGCTTCTGCCTCCAATAGATTTCCTAAGCACTAGTGTTTTAAGGAACAGCTTAAAAAGAGAATCCTAATGTGATTTCTTTATAATGGGTGTGTTCCTTATCTTATCCTATTGTGTAAGCTCTTCTCCATGGCTGGACCCTCAAATAATATTCCTTTACGTGCTAAGGGGTATCTAGAGACTGGGATAGGTTTAATAACTACCCAACCCTAACGTGTACCCTAACCCTAACCCCTACCCTAACACTAACACGTACATTAATCCTAAACCGTACCCTAAACCGAGCCCTAACCCTAACACTAACTCTAACCCTAACCCTAACCCATACCCTACGCCATACTCGAACCCCTCCCCGAACCCGTACCCTAAGCCGTACCCTAAGCCTAACCCTAAGCCTAACCCTAACCCTAGGCTACCCTTGACTGCTTCTGCCTCCAATAGATTTCCTAAGCACTAGTGTTTTAAGGAACAGCTTAAAAAGAGAATCCTAATGTGATTTCTTTATAATGGGTTTGTTCCTTATCTTATCCTAGTGTCTAAGCTCTTCTCCATGGCTGGACCCTCAAATAATATTCCTTTACGTGCTAAGGGGTATCTAGAGACTGGGATAGGTTTAATAACTACCCTGACCCTAACGCGTACCCTCACCCTAACTCCTACCCTAACCCTAACACGTACCCTAATCCTAACACGTACCCTAAACCGAGCACTAACCCTAACAATAACCCTAACCCTAACCCTAACCCATACCCTACGCCGTACCCGAACCCCTCCCCGAACCCGTACCCTAAGCCGTACCCTAAGCCTAACCCTAAGCCTAACCCTAACCCTAGGCTACCCTTGACTGCTTCTGCCTCCAATAGATTTCCTAAGCACAAGTGTTTTAAGGAACAGCTTAAAAAGAGAATCCTAATGTGATTTATTTATAATGGGTGTGTTCCTTATCTTATCCTAGTGTCTAAACTCTTCTCCATGGCTGGACCCCCAAATAATATTCCTTTACGTGTTAAGGGGTATCTAGAGAGTGGGATAGGTTTAATAACTACCCTACCCCTAACGCGTACCCTAACCCTAACCACTACCCTAACCCTAACACGTACCCTAATCCTAACCCGTAACCTAAACCGAGCCATAACCCTAACCCTAACCCTAACCCTAACCCTAACCCTAACCCTAACCCATACCCTACACCATACACGAACCCTTCCCCGAACCCATACCCTAAGCCCTACCCTAAGCCTAACCCTCAGCCTAACCCTAACCCTAGGCTACCCTTGACTGCTTCTGCCTCCAATAGATTTCCTAAGCACTAGTGTTTTAAGGAACAGATTAAAAAGAGAATCCTAATGTGATTTCTTTATAATGGGTGTGTTCCTTAACTTATCCTAGTGTCTAAGCTCTTCTCCATGGCTGGACCCTCAAATAATAATCCTTTACGTGCTAAGGGGTATCTAGAGACTGGGATAGGTTTAATAACTACCCAACCCTAACGCGTAACCTAACCCTAACCCCTACCCTAACCCTAACACGTACCCTAATCCTAACCCGTACCCTAAACCGAGCCCTAACCCTAACACTAACCCTAACCCTAACCCTAACCCATACCCTACACCATACACGAACCCGTCCCCGAACCCAAACCCTAAGCCGTACCCTAAGCCTAACCCTAACCCTAGGCTACCCTTGACTGCTTCTGCCTCCAATAGATTTCCTAAGAACTAGTGTTTTAAGGAACAGATTAAAAAGAGAATCCTAATGTGATTTCTTTATAATGGGTGTGTTCCTTATCTTATCCTAGTGTCTAAACTCTTCTCCATGGCTGGACCCCCAAATAATATTCCTTTACGTGTTAAGGGGTATCTAGAGAGTGGGATAGGTTTAATAACTACCCTACCCCTAACGCGTACCCTAACCCTAACCACTACCCTAACCCTAACACTTACCCTAATCCTAACCCGTAACCTAAACCGAGCCCTAACCCTAACACTAACCCTAACCCTAACCCTAACCCATACCCTACACCATACACGAACCCTTCCCCGAACCCATACCCTAAGCCGTACCCTAAGCCTAACCCTCAACCTAACCCTAACCCTAGGCTACCCTTGACTGCTTCTGCCTCCAATAGATTTCCTAAGCACTAGTGTTTTAAGGAACAGATTAAAAAGAGAATCCTAATGTGATTTCTTTATAATGGGTGTGTTCCTTATCTTATCCTAGTGTCTAAGCTCTTCTCCATGGCTGGACCCTCAAATAATATTCCTTTACGTGCTAAGGGGTATCTACAGACTGGGATAGGTTTAATAACTACCCAACCCTAACGCGTACACTAACCCTAACCCCTACCCTAACCCTAACACGTACTCTAATCCTAACCCATACCCTAAACCAAGCCCTAACCCTAACACTAACCCTAACCCTAACCCTAACCCATACCCTACACCATACACGAACCCGTCCCCGAACCCAAACCCTAAGCCGTACCCTAAGCCTAACCCTCAGCTTAACCCTAACCCTAGGCTACCCTTGACTGCTTCTGCCTCCAATAGATTTCCTAAGCACTAGTGTTTTAAGGAACAGATTAAAAAGAGAATCCTAATGTGATTTCTTTATAATGGGTGTGTTCCTTATCTTATCCTAGTGTCTAAGCTCTTCTCCATGGCTGGACCCTCAAATAATATTCCTTTACGTGCTAAGGGGTATCTAGAGACTGGGATAGGTTTAATAACTACCCAACCCTAACGCGTACCCTAACCCTAACCCCTACCCTAACCCTAACACGTACCCTAATCCTAACCCGTACCCTAAACCGAGCCCTAACCCTAACACTAACCCTAACCCTAACCCTAACCCATACCCTACACCATACACGAACCCGTCCCCGAACCCATACCCAAAGCCGTACCCTAAGCCTAACCCTCAGCCTAACCCTAACCCTAGGCTACCCTTGACTGCTTCTGCCTCCAATAGATTTCCTAAGCCCTAGTGTTTTAAGGAACAGATTAAAAAGGGAATCCTAATGTGATTTCTTTATAATGGGTGTGTTCCTTATCTTATCCTAGTGTCTAAGCTCTTCTCCATGGCTGGACACTCAAATAATATTCCTTTACGTGCTAAGGGGTATCTAGAGACTGGGATAGGTTTAATAACTACCCAACCCTAACGTGTACCCTAACCCTAACCCCTACCCTAACACTAACACGTACCCTAATCCTAACCCGTACCCTAAACCGAGCCCTAACCCTAACACTAACCCTAACCCTAACCCTAACCCATACCCTACACCAAACACGAACCCGTCCCCGAACCCATACCCCAAGCCGTACCCTAAGCCTAAGCCTCAGCCTAACCCTAACCCTAGGCTACCCTTGACTGCTTCTGCCTCCAATAGATTTCCTAAGCACTAGTGTTTTAAGGAACAGCTTAAAAAGAGAATCCTAATGTGATTTCTTTATAATGGGCGTGTTCCTTATCTTATCCTAGTGTCTAAACTCTTCTCCATGGCTGGACCCTCAAATAATATTCCTTTACGTGCTAAGGGGTATGTAGAGACTGGGATAGGTTTAATAACTACCCAACCCTAACTTGTACCCTAACCCTAACCCCTACCCTAACACTAACACGTACCCTAATCCTAACCCGTACTCTAAACCGAGCCCTAACCCTAACACTAACCCTAACCCTAACCCTCACCCATACCCTATGCCGTACCGTAACCCCTCCCCGAACCCATACCCTAAGCCGTACCCTAAGCCTAACCCTAAGCCCAACCCTAACCCTAGGCTACCCTTGCCTGCTTCTGCCTCCAATAGATTTCCTAAGCACTAGTGTTTTAAGGAACAGCTTAAAAAAGAATCCTAATGTGATTTCTTTATAATGGGTGTGTTCCTTATCTTATCCTAGTGTCTAAACTCTTCTCCATGGCTGGACCCAAATAATATTCCTTTACGTGCTAAGGGGTATCTAGAGACTGGGATAGGTTTAATAACTACCCAACCCTAACGTGTACCCTAACCCTAACCCCTACCCTAACCCTAACACGTACCCTAATCCTAACCCGTACACTAAACCGAGCCCTAACCCTAACACTAACCCTAATCCTAACCCTAACCCATACCCTACGCCGTACCCGAACCCGTCCCCGAACCCGTACCCTAAGCCATACCCTAAGCCTAACCCTCAGCCTAAGCCTAACCCTAGGCTACCCTTGACTGCTTCTGCCTCCAATAGATTTCCTAAGCACTAGTGTTTTAAGGAACAGCTTAAAAAGAGAATCCTAATGTGATTTCTTTATAATGGGTGTGTTCCTTATCTTATCCTAGTGTCTAAGCTCTTCTCCATGGCTGGACCCTCAAATAATATTCCTTTACGTGCTAAGGGGTATCTAGAGACTGGGATAGGTTTAATAACTACCCAACCCTAACTTGTACCCTAACCCTAACCCCTACCCTAACACTAACACGTACCCTAATCCTAAACCGTACCCTAAACCGAACCCTAACCCTAACACTAACCCTAAACCTAACCCTAACCCATACCCTACGCCGTACCCGAACCCCTCCCCGAACCCGTACCCTAAGCCGTACCCTAAGCCTAACCCTAAGCCTAACCCTAACCCTACGCTACCCTTGACTGCTTCTGCCTCCAATAGATTTCCTAAGCACAAGTGTTTTAAGGAACAGCTTAAAAAGAGAATCCTAATGTGATTTCTTTATAATGGGTGTGTTCCTTATCTTATCCTAGTGTCTAAGCTCTTCTCCATGGCTGGACCCTCACATAATATTCCTTTACGTGCTAAGGGGTATCTAGAGACTGGGATAGGTTTAATAACTACCCTAACCCTAACGCGTACCCTTACCCTAACTCCTACCCTAACCCTAACACGTACCCTAATCCTAACACGTACCCTAAACCGAGCCCTAACCCTAACACTAACCCTAACCCTAACCCTAACCCATACCCTACGCCGTACCGAACCCCTCCCTGTACCCATACCTTAAGCCGTACCCTAAGCCTAACCCTAAGCCTAACCCTAACCCTAGGCTACCCTTGACTGCTTCTGCCTCCAATAGATTTCCTAAACACTAGTGTTTTAAGGAACAGATTAAAAAGAGAATCCTAATGTGATTTCTTTATAATGGGTGTGTTCCTTATCTTATCCTAGTGTCTAAACTCTTCTCCATGGCTGGACCCCCAAATAATATTCCTTTACGTGTTAAGGGGTATGTAGAGAGTGGGATAGGTTTAATAACTACCCTACCCCTAAAGCATACCCTAACCGTAACCACTACCCTAACCCTAACACGTACCCTAATCCTAACCCGTAACCTAAACCGAGCCCTAACCCTAACACTAACCCTAACCCTAACCCTAACCCATACCCTACACCATACAAGAACCCTTCCCCGAACCCATACCCTAAGCCGTACCCTAAGCCTAACCCTCAGCCTAACCCTAACCCTAGGCTACCCTTGACTGCTTCTGCCTCCAATAGATTTCCTAAGCACTAGTGTTTTAAGGAACAGATTAAAAAGAGAATCCTAATGTGATTTCTTTATAATGGGTGTGTTCCTTATCTTATCCTAGTGTCTAAGCTCTTCTCCATGGCTGGACCCTCAAATAATATTCCTTTACGTGCTAAGGGGTATCTAGAGACTGGGATAGGTTTAATAACTACCCAACCCTAACTTGTACCCTAACCCTAACCCCTACCCTAACACTAACACGTACCCTAATCCTAAACCGTAGCCTAAACCGAACCCTAACCCTAACACTAACCCTAAACCTAACCATAACCCATACCCTACGCCGTACCCGAACCCCTCCCCGAACCCGTACCCTAAGCCGTACCCTAAGCCTAACCCTAAGCCTAACCCTAACCCTACGCTACCCTTGACTGCTTCTGCCTCCAATAGATTTCCTAAGCACAAATGTTTTAAGGAACAGCTTAAAAAGAGAATCCTAATGTGATTTCTTTATAATGGGTGTGTTCCTTATCTTATCCTAGTGTCTAAGCTCTTCTCCATGGCTGGACCCTCACATAATATTCCTTTACGTGCTAAGGGGTATCTAGAGACTGGGATAGGTTTAATAACTACCCTAACCCTAACGCGTACCCTTACCCTAACTCCTACCCTAACCCTAACACGTACCCTAATCCTAACACGTACCCTAAACCGAGCCCTAACCCTAACACTAACCCTAACCCTAACCCTAACCCATACCCTACACCATACACGAACCCGTCCCCGAACCCAAACCCTAAGCCGTACCCTAAGCCTAACCCTCAGCCTAACCCTAACCCTAGGCTACCCTTGACTGCTTCTGCCTCCAATAGATTTCCTAAGCCCTAGTGTTTTAAGGAACAGACTAAAAAGAGAATCCTAATGTGATTTCTTTATAATGGGTGTGTTCCTTATCTTATCCTAGTGTCTAAGCTCTTCTCCATGGCTGGACACTCAAATAATATTCCTTTACGTGCTAAGGGGTATCTAGAGACTGGGATAGGTTTAATAACTACCCAACCCTAACGTGTACCCTAACCCTAACCCCTACCCTAACACTAACACGTACCCTAATCCTAACCCGTACCCTAAACCGAGCCCTAACCCTAACACTAACCCTAACCCTAACCCTAACCCATACCCTACACCGAACACGAACCCGTCCCCGAACCCATAACCCAAGCCGTACCCTAAGCGTAACCCTCAGCCTAACCCTAACCCTAGGCTACCCTTGACTGCTTCTGCCTCCAATAGATTTCCTAAGCACTAGTGTTTTAAGGAACAGCTTAAAAAGAGAATCCTAATGTGATTTCTTTATAATGGGTGTGTTCCTTATCTTATCCTAGTGTCTAAGCTCTTCTCCATGGCTGGACCCTCAAATAATATTCCTTTACGTGCTAAGGGGTATCTAGAGACTGGGATAGGTTTAATAACTACCCAACCCTAACGTGTACCCTAACCCTAACCCCTACCCTAACACTAACACGTACCCTAATCCTAACCCGTACTCTAAACCGAGCCCTAACCCTAACACTACCCCTAACCCTCACCCATACCCTATGCCGTACCATAACCCCTCCCCGAACCCATACCCTAAGCCGTACCCTAAGCCTAACCCTAAGCCCAACCCTAACCCTAGGCTACCCTTGCCTGCTTCTGCCTCCAATAGATTTCCTAAGCAGTAGTGTTTTAAGGAACAGCTTAAAAAGAGAATCCTAATGTGATTTCTTTATAATGGGTGTGTTCCTTATCTTATCCTAGTGTCTAAACTCTTCTCCATGGCTGGACCCAAATAATATTCCTTTACGTGCTAAGGGGTATCTAGAGAGTGGGATAGGTTTAATAACTACCCTAACCCTAACGCGTACCCTAACCCTAACCCCTACCCTAACCCTAACACGTACCCTAATCCTAACCCGTACCCTAAACCGAGCCGTAACCCTAACACTAACCCTAACCCTAACGCTAACCCATACCTTACGCTGTACCCGAACCCCTCCCCGATCCCGTACCCTAAGCCGCACCCTAAGCCTAACCCTAAGCCTAACCCTAACCCTAGGCTACCCTTGACTGCTTCTGCCTCCAATAGATTTCCTAAGCAGTAGGGTTTTAAGGAACAGCTTAAAAAGAGAATCCTAATGTGATTTCTTTATAATGGGTATGTTCCTTATCTTATCCTAGTGTCTAAACTATTCTCCATGGCTGGACAACCAAATAATATTCCTTTACGTGCTAAGGGGTATCTAGAGACTGGGATAGGTTTAATAACTACCCTAACCCTAAAGCGTACCCTAACCCTAACCCCTATCCTAACCCTAACACGAACCCTAATCCTAACCCGTACCCTAAACCGAGCCCTAACCCTAACCCTAACCCTAACCCTGAACCCGTACCCTAAGCCGTACCCTAAGCCTAAACCTAAGCCTAACCCTAACCCTAGGCTACCCTTGACTGCTTCTGCCTCCAATAGATTTCCTAAGCACTAGTGTTTTAAGGAACAGATTAAAAAGAGAATCCTAATGTGATTTCTTTATAATGGGTGTGTTGCTTATCTTCTCCTAGTGTCTAAGCTCTTCTCCATGGCTGGACCCCCAAATAATATTCCTTTACGTTTTAAGGGGTATCTAGAGAGTGGGATAGGTTTAATAACTACCCTACCCATAACGCGTACCCTAACCCTAACAACTACCCTAACCCTAACACGTACCCCAATCCTAACCCGTACCCTAAACCGAGCCCTAACCCTAACCCTAACCCTAACCCTAAACCATACCCTACACCATACACCAACCCTTTCCCGAACCCATACCCTAAGCCGTACCCTAAGCCTAACCCTCAGCCTAACCCTAACCCTAGGCTACCCTTGACTGCTTCTGCCTCCAATAGATTTCCTAAGCACTAGTGTTTTAATGAACAGATTAAAAAGAGAATCCTAATGTGATTTCTTTATAATGGGTGTGTTACTTAAATTATCCTAGTGTCTAAGCTCTTCTGCATGGCTGGACCCTCACATAATATTCCTTTACGTGCTAAGGGGTATCTAGAGACTGGGATAGGTTTAATAACTACCCTAACCCTAACGCGTACCCTAACCCTAACTCCTAACCTAACCTTAACACATACCCTAATCCTAACACATACCGTAAACCGAGCCCTAACCCTAACACTAACCCTAACCCTAACCCATACCCTACGCCGTACCCGAACCCATCCCCGAACCCGTACCCTAAGCCGTACCCTAAGCCTAACCCTCAGCCTAACCCTAACCCTAGGCTACCCTTGACTGCTTCTGCCTCCAATAGATTTCCTAAGCACTAGTGTTTTAAGGAACAGCTTAAAAAGAGAATCCTAATGTGATTTCTTTATAATGGGTGTGTTCCTTATCTTATCCTATTCTGTAAGCTCTTCTCCATGGCTGGACCCTCAAATAATATTCCTTTACGTGCTAAGGGGTATCTAGAGACTGGGATAGGTTTAATAACTACCCAACCCTAACGTGTACCCTAACCCTAACCCCTACCCTAACACTAACACGTACCCTAATCCTAAACCGTACCCTAAACCGAGCCCTAACCCTAACACTAACCCTAACCCTAACCCTAACCCATACCCTACGCCATACTCGAACCCCTCCCCGAACCCGTACCCTAAGCCGTACCCTAAGCCTAACCCTAAGCCTAACCCTAACCCTAGGCTACCCTTGACTGCTTCTGCCTCCAATAGATTTCCTAAGCACTAGTGTTTTAAGGAACAGCTTAAAAAGAGAATCCTAATGTGATTTCTTTATAATGGGTGTGTTCCTTATCTTATCCTAGTGTCTAAGCTCTTCTCCATGGCTGGACCCTCAAATAATATTCCTTTACGTGCTAAGGGGTATCTAGAGACTGGGATAGGTTTAATAACTACCCTGACCCTAACGCGTACCCTAACCCTAACTCCTACCCTAACCCTAACACGTACCCTAATCCTAACACGTACCCTAAACCGAGCACTAACCCTAACAATAACCCTAACCCTAACCCTAACCCATACCCTACGCCGTACCCGAAACCCTCCCCGAACCCGTACCCTAAGCCGTACCCTAAGCCTAACCCTAAGCCTAACCCTAACCCTAGGCTACCCTTGACTGCTTCTGCCTCCAATAGATTTCCTAAGCACAAGTGTTTTAAGGAACAGCTTAAAAAGAGAATCCTAATGTGATTTATTTATAATGGGTGTGTTCCTTATCTTATCCTAGTGTCTAAACTCTTCTCCATGGCTGGACCCCCAAATAATATTCCTTTACGTGTTAAGGGGTATCTAGAGAGTGGGATAGGTTTAATAACTACCCTACCCCTAACGCGTACCCTAACCCTAACCACTACCCTAACCCTAACACGTACCCTAATCCTAACCCGTAACCTAAACCGAGCCATAACCCTAACCCTAACCCTAACCCTAACCCTAACCCTAACCCTAACCCATACCCTACACCATACACGAACCCTTCCCCGAACCCATACCCTAAGCCCTACCCTAAGCCTAACCCTCAGCCTAACCCTAACCCTAGGCTACCCTTGACTGCTTCTGCCTACAATAGATTTCCTAAGCACTAGTGTTTTAAGGAACAGATTAAAAAGAGAATCCTAATGTGATTTCTTTATAATGGGTGTGTTCCTTAACTTATCCTAGTGTCTAAGCTCTTCTCCATGGCTGGACCCTCAAATAATAATCCTTTACGTGCTAAGGGGTATCTAGAGACTGGGATAGGTTTAATAACTACCCAACCCTAACGCGTAACCTAACCCTAACCCCTACCCTAACCCTAACACGTACCCTAATCCTAACCCGTACCCTAAACCGAGCCCTAACCCTAACACTATCCCTAACCCTAACCCTAACCCATACCCTACATCATACACGAACCCGTCCCCGAACCCAAACCCTAAGCCGTACCCTAAGCCTAACCCTAACCCTAGGCTACCCTTGACTGCTTCTGCCTCCAATAGATTTCCTAAGCACTAGTGTTTTAAGGAACAGATTAAAAAGAGAATCCTAATGTGATTTCTTTATAATGGGTGTGTTGCTTATCTTCTCCTAGTGTCTAAGCTCTTCTCCATGGCTGGACCCCCAAATAATATTCCTTTACGTGTTAAGGGGTATCTAGAGAGTGGGATAGGTTTAATAACTACCCAACCCTAACGCGTACACTAAACCTAACGCCTACCCTAACCCTAACACATACCCTAATCCTATCCCGTACCCTAAACCGAGCCCTAACCCTAACAGTAACCCTAACCCTAACCCTAACCCATACCCTACACCATACACGAACCCGTCCCCGAACTCAAACCCTAAGCCTTACCATAAGCCTAACCCTCAGCCTAACCCTAACCCTAGGCTACCCTTGACTGCTTCTGCCTCCAATAGATTTCCTAAGCACTAGTGTTTTAAGGAACAGATTAAAAAGAGAATCCTAATGTGATTTCTTTATAATGGGTGTGTTCCTTATCTTATCCTAGTGTCTAAGCTCTTCTCCATAGCTGGCCACTCAAATAATATTCCTTTACGTGCTAAGGGGTATCTAGAGACTGGGATAGGTTTAATAACTACCCTAACCCTAACGCGTACCCTAACCCTAACTCCTAACCTAACCTTAACACATACCCTAATCCTAACACATACCGTAAACCGAGCCCTAACCCTAACACTAACCCTAACCCTAACCCATACCCTACGCCGTACACGAACCCATCCCCGAACCCGTACCCTAAGCCGTACCCTAAGCCTAACCCTCAGCCTAACCCTAACCCTAGGCTACCCTTGACTGCTTCTGCCTCCAATAGATTTCCTAAGCACTAGTGTTTTAAGGAACAGCTTAAAAAGAGAATGCTAATGTGATTTCTTTATAATGGGTGTGTTCCTTATCTTATCCTATTGTGTAAGCTCTTCTCCATGGCTGGACCCTCAAATAATATTCCTTTACGTGCTAAGGGGTATCTAGAGACTGGGATAGGTTTAATAACTACCCAACCCTAACGTGTACCATAACCCTAACCCCTACCCTAACACTAACACGTACCCTAATCCTAAACCGTACCCTAAACCGAGCCCTAACCCTAACACTAACCCTAACCCTAACCCTAACCCATACCCTATGCCATACTCGAACCCCTCCCCGAACCCGTACCCTAAGCCGTACCCTAAGCCTAACCCTAAGCCTAACCCTAACCCTAGGCTACCCTTGACTGCTTCTGCCTCCAATAGATTTCCTAAGCACTAGTGTTTTAAGGAACAGCTTAAAAAGAGAATCCTAATGTGATTTCTTTATAATGGGTGTGTTCCTTATCTTATCCTAGTGTCTAAGCTCTTCTCCATGGCTGGACCCTCAAATAATATTCCTTTACGTGCTAAGGGGTATCTAGAGACTGGGATACGTTTAATAACTACCCTGACCCTAACGCGTACCCTAACCCTAACTCCTACCCTAACCCTAACACGGACCCTAATCCTAACACGTACCCTAAACCGAGCACTAACCCTAACAATAACCCTAACCCTAACCCTAACCCATACCCTACGCCGTACCCGAACCCCTCCCCGAACCCGTACCCTAAGCCGTACCCTAAGCCTAACCCTAAGCCTAACCCTAACCCTAGGCTACCCTTGACTGCTTCTGCCTCCAATAGATTTCCTAAGCACAAGTGTTTTAAGGAACAGCTTAAAAAGAGAATCCTAATGTGATTTCTTTATAATGGGTGTGTTCCTTATCTTATCCTAGTGTCTAAACACTTCTCCATGGCTGGACCCCCAAATAATATTCCTTTACGTGTTAAGGAGTATCTAGAGAGTGGGATAGGTTTAATAACTACCCTACCCCTAACGCGTACCCTAACCCTAACCACTACCCTAACCCTAACACGTACCCTAATCCTAACCCGTACCCTAAACCGAGCCATAACCCTAACCCTAACCCTAACCCTAACCCTAACCCTAACCCTAACCCATACCCTACACCATACACGAACCCTTCCCCGAACCCATACCCTAAGCCCTACCCTAAGCCTAACCCTCAGCCTTACCCTAACCCTAGGCTACCCTTGACTGCTTCTGCCTCCAATAGATTTCCTAAGCACTAGTGTTTTAAGGAACAGATTAAAAAGAGAATCCTAATGTGATTTCTTTATAATGGGTGTGTTCCTTAACTTATCCTAGTGTCTAAGCTCTTCTCCATGGGTGGACCCTCAAATAATATTCCTTTACGTGCAAAGGGGTATCTAGAGACTGGGATAGGTTTAATAAATACCCAAACCTAAAGCGTACGTAACCCTAACCCCTACCCTAACCCTAACACGTACCCTAATCCTAACCCGTACCCTAAACCGAGCCCTAACCCTAACACTAACCCTAACCCTAACCCTAACCCATACCCTACACCATACACGAACCCGTCCCCAATCCCAAACCCTAAGCCGTACCCTAAGCCTAACCCTCAGCCTAACCCTAACCCTAGGCTACCCTTGACTGCTTCTGCCTCCAATAGATTTCCTAAGCACTAGAGTTTTAAGGAACAGATTAAAAAGAGAATCCTAATGTGATTTCTTTATAATGGGTGTGTTCCTTATCTTATCCTAGTATCTAAGCTCTTCTCCATGGCTGGACCCTCAAATAATATTCCTTTACGTGCTAAGGGGTATCTAGAGACTGGGATAGGTTTAATAACTACCCTAACCCTAACGCGTACCCTAACCCTAACTCCTACCCTAAGGAACAGATTAAAAAGAGAATCCTAATGTGATTTCTTTATAATGGGTGTGTTCCTTATCTTATCCTAGTGTCTAAACTCTTCTCCATGGCTGGACCCCCAAATAATATTCCTTTACGTGTTAAAGGGTATCTAGAGAGTGGGATAGGTTTAATAACTACCCAACCCCTAACGCGTACCCTAACGCTAACCACTACCCTAACCCTAACACGTACCCTAATACTAACCCGTACCCTAAACCGAGCCCTAACCCTAACCCTAACCCTAACACTAACCCTAACCCATATCCTACACCATACACGAACCCTTCCCCGAACCCATACCCTAAGCCTTACCCTAAGCCTAACCCTCAGCCTAACCCTAACCCTATGCTACCCTTGACTGCTTCTGCCTCCAATAGATTTCCTAAGCACTAGTGTTTTAAGGAACAGCTTAAAAAGAGAATCCTAAAGTTATTTCTTTATAATGGGTGTGTTCCTTATCTTATCCTAGTGTCTAAGCTCTTCTCCATGGCTGGACCCTCAAATAATATTCCTTTACGTGCAAAGGGGTATCTAGAGACTGGGATAGGTTTAATAACTACCCAACCCTATCGCGTAACCTAACCCTAACCCCTACACTAACCCTAACACGTACCCTAATCCTAACCCGTACCCTAAACCGAGCCCTAACCCTAACACTAACCCTAACCCTACCACTAACCCATACCCTACACCATACACGAACCCGTCCCCGAACCGAAACCCTAAGCCGTACCCTAAGCCTAACCCTCAGCCTAACCCTAACCCTAGGCTACCCTTGACTGCTTCTGCCTCCAATAGATTTCCTAAGCACTAGTGTTTTAAGGAACAGATTAAAAAGAGAATCCTAATGTGATTTCTTTATAATGGGTGTGTTCCTTATCTTATCCTAGTGTCTAAGCTCTTCTCCATGGCTGGCCACTCAAATAATATTCCTTTACGTGCTAAGGGGTATCTAGAGACTGGGATAGGTTTAATAACTACCCTAACCCTAACGCGTACCCTAACCCTAACTCCTAACCTAACCCTAACACGTACCCTAATCCTAACACGTACCCTAAACCGAGCCCTAACCCTAACACTAACCCTAACCCTAACCCTATCCCATACCCTACGCCGTACCCGAACCCGTTCCCGAACCCGTACCCTAAGCCGTACCCTAAGCCTAACCCTCAGCCTAACCCAAACCCTAGGCTAACCTTGACTGCCTCTGCCTCCAATAGATTTCCTAAGCACTAGTGTTTCAAGGAACAGCTTAAAAAGAGAATCCTAATGTGATTTCTTTATAATGGGTGTGTTCCTTATCTTATCCTAGTGTCTAAGCTCTTCTCCATGGCTGGACCCTCAAATAATATTCCTTTACGTGCTAAGGGGTATCTAGAGACTGGGATAAGTTTAATAACTACCCAACCCTAACGCGTACCCTAACCCTAACCCCTACCCTAACACTAACACGTACCCTAATCCTAACCCGTACCCTAAACCGAGCCCTAACCCTAACACTAACCCTAAACCTAACCCTAACCCATACCCTACACCATACACGAACCCGTCCCCGAACCCAAACCCTAAGCCGTACCATAAGCCTAACCCTCAGCCTAACCCTAACCCTAGGCTACCCTTGACTGCTTCTGCCTCCAATAGATTTCCTAAGCACTAGTGTTTTAAGGAACAGATTAAAAAGAGAATCCTAATGTGATTTCTTTATAATGGGTGTGTTCCTTATCTTATCCTAGTTTCTAAGCTCTTCTCCATGGCTGGACCCTCAAATAATATTCCTTTACGTGCTAAGGGGTATCTAGAGACTGGGATAGGTTTAATAACTACCCTAACCCTAACGCGTACCCTAACCCTAACTCCTACCCTAAGCCTAACACGTACCCTAATCCTAACACATACCCTAAACCGAGCCCTAACCCTAACACTAACCCTAACCCTAACCCAAACCCTACGCCGTACCCGAACCCCTCACCGAACCTGTACCCTAAGCCGTACCCTAAGCCTAACCGTAAGCCTAACCCTAACCCTAGGTTACCCTTGAATGCTTTTGCCTCCAATAGATTTCCTAAACACTTGTGTTTTAAGGAACAGCTTAAAAAGAGAATCCTAATGTGATTTCTTTATAATGGGTGTGTTCCTTATCTTATCCTAGTGTCTAAGCTCTTCTCCATGGCTGGACCCTCAAATAATATTCCTTTACGTGCTAAGGGGTAGCTAGAGACTGGGATAGGTTTAATAACTACCCAACCCTAACGTGTACCCTAACCCTAACCCCTACCGTAACACTAACACGTACCCTAATCCTAACCCGTACCCTAAACCGAGCCCTAACCCTAACACTAACACTAACCCTAACCCTAACCCATACCCTACGCCGTACCCGAACCGCTCCCCGAACCCGTACCCTAAGCCGTTCCCTAAGCCTAACCCTAAGCCTAACCCTAACCCTAGGCTAGCCTTGACTGCTTCTGCCTCCAATAGATTTCCTAAGCACTAGTGTTTTAAGGAACAGATTAAAAAGAGAATCCTAATGTGATTTATTTATAATGGGTGTGTTCCTTATCTTATCCTAGTGTCTAAGCTCTTCTCCATGGCTGGACCCTCAAATAATATTCCTTTACGTGCTAAGGGGTATCTAGAGACTGGGATAGGTTTAATAACTACCCAACGCTAACGTGTACCCTAACCCTAACCCCTACCCTAACCCTAACACGTACCCTAATCCTAACACGTACCGTAAACCGAGCCCTAACACTAACACTAACCCTAATCCTAACCCTAACCCAAACCCTACGCCGTACCCGAACCCCTCCACGAACCCGTACCCTAAGCCGTACCCTAAGCCTAACCCTAAGCCTAACCCTAACCCTAGGCTACCCTTGACTGCTTCTGCCTCCAATAGATTTCCTAAGCACTAGTGTTTTAAGGAACAGATTAAAAAGAGAATCCTAATGTGATTTCTTTATAATGGGTGTGTTGCTTATCTTATCCTAGTGTCTAAGCTCTTCTCCATGGCTGGACCCCCAAATAATATTCCTTTACGTGTTAAGGGGTATCTAGAGAGTGGGATAGGTTTAATAACTACCTTACCCATAACGCGTACCCTAACCCTAACAACTACCCTAACCCTAACACGTACCCCAATCCTAACCCGTACCCTAAACCGAGCCCTAACCCTAACCCTAACCCTAACACTAACCCTAAACCATACCCTATACCATACACCAACCCTTTCCCGAACCCATACCCTAAGCCGTACCCTAAGCCTAACCCTCAGCCTTACCCTAACCCTAGGCTACCCTTGACTGCTTCTGCCTCCAATAGATTTCCTAAGCACTAGTGTTTTAAGGAACAGATTAAAAAGAGAATCCTAATGTGATTTCTTTATAATGGGTGTGTTACTTAAATTATCCTAGTGTCTAAGCTCTTCTCCATGGCTGGACCCTCACATAATATTCCTTTACGTGCTAAGGGGTATCTAGAGACTGGGATAGGTTTAATAACTACCCAACCCTAATGCGTACACTAACCCTAACCCCTACCCTAACCCTAACACGTACCCTAATCCTAACCCGTATCCTAAACCGAGCCCTAACCCTAACAGTAACCCTAACCCTAACCCTAACCCATACCCTACACCATACACGAACCCGTCCCCGAACTCAAACCCTACGCCTTACTATAAGCCTAACCCTCAGCCTAACCCTAACCCTAGGCTACCCTTAACTGCTTCTGCCTCCAATAGATTTCCTAAGCACTAGTGTTTTAAGGAACAGATTAAAAAGAGGATCCTAATGTGATTTCTTTATAATGGGTGTGTTCCTTATCTTATCCTAGTGTCTAAGCTCTTCTCCATAGCTGGCCACTCAAATAATATTCCTTTACGTGCTAAGGGGTATCTAGAGACTGGGATAGGTTTAATAACTACCCTAACCCTAACGCGTACCCTAACCCTAACTCCTAACCTAACCTTAACGCATACCCTAATCCTAACACATACCGTAAACCGAGCCCTAACCCTAACACTAACCCTAACCCTAACCCATACCCTACGCCGTACCCGAACCCATCCCCGAACCCGTACCCTAAGCCGTACCCTAAGCCTAACCCTCAGCCTAACCCTAACCCTAGGCTACCCTTGACTGCTTCTGCCTCCAATAGATTTCCTAAGCACTAGTGTTTTAAGGAACAGCTTAAAAAGAGAATCCTAATGTGATTTCTTTATAATGGGTGTGTTCCTTATCTTATCCTATTGTGTAAGCTCTTCTCCATGGCTGGACCCTCAAATAATATTCCTTTACGTGCTAAGGGGTATCTAGAGACTGGGATAGGTTTAATAACTACACAACCCTAACGTGTACCCTAACCCTAACCCCTACCCTAACACTAACACGTACCCTAATCCTAAACCGTACCCTAAACCGAGCCCTAACCCTAACACTAACCCTAACCCTAACCCTAACCCATACCCTACGCCATACTCGAACCCCTCCCCGAACCCGTACCCTAAGCTGTACCCTAAGCCTAACCCTAAGCCTAACCCTAACCCTAGGCTACCCTTGACTGCTTCTGCCTCCAATAGATTTCCTAAGCACTAGTGTTTTAAGGAACAGCTTAAAAAGAGAATCCTAATGTGATTTCTTTATAATGGGTGTGTTCCTTATCTTATCCTAGTGTCTAAGCTCTTCTCCATGGCTGGACCCTCAAATAATATTCCTTTACGTGCTAAGGGGCATCTAGAGACTGGGATAGGTTTAATAACTACCCTAACCCTAACGCGTACCCTAACCCTAACTCCTACCCTAACCCTAACACGTACCCTAATCCTAACACGTACCCTAAACCGAGCCCTAACCCTAACACTAACCCTAACCCTAACCCTAAACCAAACCCTACGCCGTACCCGAACCCCTCACCGAACCTGTACCCTAAGCCGTACCCTAAGCCTAACCGTAAGCCTAACCCTAACCCTAGGTTACCCTTGAATGCTTTTGCCTCCAATAGATTTCCTAAACACTAGTGTTTTAAGGAACAGCTTAAAAAGAGAATCCTAAAGTGATTTCTTTATAATGGGTGTATTCCTTATCTTATCCTAGTGTCTAAGCTCTTCTCCATGGCTGGACCCTCAAATAATATTCCTTTACGTGCTAAGGGGTAGCTAGAGACTGGGATAGGTTTAATAACTACCCAACCCTAACGTGTACCCTAACCCTAACCCCTACCGTAACACTAACACGTACCCTAATCCTAACCCGTACCGTAAACCGAGCCCTAACACTAACACTAACCCTAATCCTAACCCTAACACAAACCCTACGCCGTACACGAACCCCTCCACGAACCCGTACCCTAAGCCGTACCCTAAGCCTAACCCTCAGCCTAACCCTAACCCTAGGCTACCCTTGACTGCTTCTGCCTCCAATAGATTTCCTAAGCACAAGTGTTTTAAGGAACAGCTTAAAAAGAGAATCCTAATGTGATTTCTTTATAATGGGTGTGTTCTTTATCTTATCCTAGTGTCTAAGCTCTTCTCCATGGCTGGACCCTCAAATAATATTCCTTTACGTGCTAAGGGGTATCTAGAGACTGGGATAGGTTTAATAACTACCCTAACCCTAACGTGTACCCTAACCCTAACTCCTACCCTAACCCTAACATGTACCCTAATCCTAACACGTACCCTAAACCGAGCCCTAACCCTAACACTAACCCTAACCCTAACCCTAACCCATAACCTACGCCGTACAAGAACCCCTCCCTGAACCCGTACCCTAAGCCGTACCCTAAGCCTAAACCTAAGCCTAACCCTAACCCTAGGCTACCCTTGACTGCTTCTGCCTCCAATAGATTTCCTAAGCACTAGTGTTTTAAGGAACAGATTAAAAAGAGAATCCTAATGTGATTTCTTTATAATGGGTGTGTTGCTTATCTTATCCTAGTGTCTAAGCTCTTCTCCATGGCTGGACCCCCAAATAATATTCCTTTACGTGTTAAGGGGTATCTAGAGAGTGGGATAGGTTTAATAACTACCCTACCCATAACGCGTACCCTAACCCTAACAACTACCCTAACCCTAACACGTACCCCAATCCTAACCCGTACCCTAAACCGAGCCCTAACCCTAACCCTAACCCTAACCCTAACCCTAAACCATACACTACACCATACACCAACCCTTTCCCGAACCCATACCCTAAGCCGTACCCTAAGCCTAACCCTCAGCCTAACCCTAACCCTAGGCTACCCTTGACTGCTTCTGCCTCCAATAGATTTCCTAAGCACTAGTGTTTTAAGGAACAGATTAAAAAGAGAATCCTAATGTGATTTCTTTATAATGGGTGTGTTACTTAAATTATCCTAGTGTCTAAGCTCTTCTCCATGGCTGGACCCTCACATAATATTCCTTTACGTGCTAAGGGGTATCTAGAGACTGGGATAGGTTTAATAACTACCCAACCCTAACGCGTACACTAACCCTAACCCCTACCCTAACCCTAACACGTACCCTAATCCTAACCCGTACCCTAAACCGAGCCCTAACCCTAACAGTAACCCTAACCCTAACCCTAAACCATACCCTACACCATACACGAACCCGTCCCCGAACTCAAACCCTACGCCTTACCATAAGCCTAACCCTCAGCCTAACCCTAACCCTAGGCTACCCTTGACTGCTTCTGCCTCCAATAGATTTCCTAAGCACTAGTGTTTTAAGGAACAGATTAAAAAGAGAATCCTAATGTGATTTCTTTATAATGGGTGTGTTCCTTATCTTATCCTAGTGTCCAAGCTCTTCTCCATAGCTGGCCACTCAAATAATATTCCTTTACGTGCTAAGGGGTATCTAGAGACTGGGATAGGTTTAATAACTACCCTAACCCTAACGCGTACCCTAACCCTAACTCCTAACCTAACCTTAACACATACCCTAATCCTAACACATACCGTAAACCGAGCCCTAACCCTAACACTAACCCTAACCCTAACCCATACCCTACGCCGTACCCGAACCCATCCCCGAACCCGTACCCTAAGCCGTACCCTAAGCCTAACCCTCAGCCTAACCCTAACCCTAGGCTACCCTTGACTGCTTCTGCCTCCAATAGATTTCCTAAGCACTAGTGTTTTAAGGAACAGCTTAAAAAGAGAATCCTAATGTGATTTCTTTATAATGGGTGTGTTCCTTATCTTATCCTATTGTGTAAGCTCTTCTCCATGGCTGGACCCTCAAATAATATTCCTTTACGTGCTAAGGGGTATCTAGAGACTGGGATAGGTTTAATAACTACCCAACCCTAACGTGTACCCTAACCCTAACCCCTACCCTAACACTAACACGTACCCTAATCCTAAACCGTACCCTAAACCGAGCCCTAACCCTAACACTAACCCTAACCCTAACCCTAACCCATACCCTACGCCATACTCGAACCCCTCCCCGAACCCGTACCCTAAGCCTAACCCTAAGCCTAACCCTAACCCTAGGCTACCCTTGACTGCTTCTGCCTCCAATAGATTTCCTAAGCACTAGTGTTTTAAGGAACAGCTTAAAAAGAGAATCCTAATGTGATTTCTTTATAATGGGTGTGTTCCTTATCTTATCCTAGTGTCTAAGCTCTTCTCCATGGCTGGACCCTCAAATAATATTCCTTTACGTGCTAAGGGGTATCTAGAGACTGGGATAGGTTTAATAACTACCCTAACCCTAACACGTACCCTAACCCTAACTCCTACCCTAACCCTAACACGTACCCTAATCCTAACACGTACCCTAAACCGAGCCCTAACCCTAACACTAACCCTAACCCTAACCCTAACCCAAACCCTACGCCGTACCCGAACCCCTCACCGAACCTGTACCTTAAGCCGTACCCTAAGCCTAACCGTAAGCCTAACCCTAACCCTAGGTTACCCTTGAATGCTTTTGCCTCCAATAGATTTCCTAAACACTAGTGTTTTAAGGAACAGCTTAAAAAGAGAATCCTAATGTGATTTCTTTATAATGGGTGTGTTCCTTATCTTATCCTAGTGTCTAAGCTCTTCTCCATGGCTGGACCCTCAAATAATATTCCTTTACGTGCTAAGGGGTAGCTAGAGACTGGGATAGGTTTAATAACTACCCAACCCTAACGTGTACCCTAACCCTAACCCCTACCGTAACACTAACACGTACCCTAATCCTAACCTGTACCCTAAACCGAGCCCTAACCCTATCACTAACCCTAACCCTAACCCTAACCCATACCCTACGCCGTACCCGAACCGCTCCCCGAACCCGTACCCTAAGCCGTACCCTAAGCCTAACCCTAAGCCTAACCCTAACCCTAGGCTACCCTTGACTGCTTCTGCCTCCAATAGATTTCCTAAGCACTAGTGTTTTAAGGAACAGCTTAAAAAGAGAATCCTAATGTGATTTCTTTATAATGGGTGTGTTCCTTATCTTATCCTAGTGTCTAAACACTTCTCCATGGCTGGACCCCCAAATAATATTCCTTTACGTGTTAAGGAGTATCTAGAGAGTGGGATAGGTTTAATAACTACCCTACCCCTAACGCGTACCCTAACCCTAACCACTACCCTAAACCTAACACGTACCCTAATCCTAACCCGTACCCTAAACCAAGCCATAACCCTAACCCTAACCCTAACCCTAACCCTAACCCTAACCCTAACCCATACCCTACACCATACACGAACCCTTCCCCGAACCCATACCCTAAGCCCTACCCTAAGCCTAACCCTCAGCCTTACCCTAACCCTAGGCTACCCTTGACTGCTTCTGCCTCCAATAGATTTCCTAAGCACTAGTGTTTTAAGGAACAGATTAAAAAGAGAATCCTAATGTGATTTCTTTATAATGGGTGTGTTACTTAAATTATCCTAGTGTCTAAGCTCTTCTCCATGGCTGGACCCTCACATAATATTCCTTTACGTGCTAAGGGGTATCTAGAGACTGGGATAGGTTTAATAACTACCCAACCCTAACGCGTACACTAACCCTAACCCCTACCCTAACCCTAACACGTACCCTAATCCTAACCCGTATCCTAAACCGAGCCCTAACCCTAACAGTAACCCTAACCCTAACCCTAACCCATACCCTACACCATACACGAACCCGTCCCCGAACTCAAACCCTACGCCTTACTATAAGCCTAACCCTCAGCCTAACCCTAACCCTAGGCTACCCTTAACTGCTTCTGCCTCCAATAGATTTCCTAAGCACTAGTGTTTTAAGGAACAGATTAAAAAGAGAATCCTAATGTGATTTCTTTATAATGGGTGTGTTCCTTATCTTATCCTAGTGTCTAAGCTCTTCTCCATAGCTGGCCACTCAAATAATATTCCTTTACGTGCTAAGGGGTATCTAGAGACTGGGATAGGTTTAATAACTACCCTAACCCTAACGCGTACCCTAACCCTAACTCCTAACCTAACCTTAACGCATACCCTAATCCTAACACATACCGTAAACCGAGCCCTAACCCTAACACTAACCCTAACCCTAACCCATACCCTACGCCGTACCCGAACCCATCCCCGAACCCGTACCCTAAGCCGTACCCTAAGCCTAACCCTCAGCCTAACCCTAACCCTAGGCTACCCTTGACTGCTTCTGCCTCCAATAGATTTCCTAAGCACTAGTGTTTTAAGGAACAGCTTAAAAAGAGAATCCTAATGTGATTTCTTTATAATGGGTGTGTTCCTTATCTTATCCTATTGTGTAAGCTCTTCTCCATGGCTGGACCCTCAAATAATATTCCTTTACGTGCTAAGGGGTATCTAGAGACTGGGATAGGTTTAATAACTACCCAACCCTAACGTGTACCCTAACCCTAACCCCTACCCTAACACTAACACGTACCCTAATCCTAAACCGTACCCTAAACCGAGCCCTAACCCTAACACTAACCCTAACCCTAACCCTAACCCATACCCTACGCCATACTCGAACCCCTCCCCGAACCCGTACCCTAAGCTGTACCCTAAGCCTAACCCTAAGCCTAACCCTAACCCTAGGCTACCCTTGACTGCTTCTGCCTCCAATAGATTTCCTAAGCACTAGTGTTTTAAGGAACAGCTTAAAAAGAGAATCCTAATGTGATTTCTTTATAATGGGTGTGTTCCTTATCTTATCCTAGTGTCTAAGCTCTTCTCCATGGCTGGACCCTCAAATAATATTCCTTTACGTGCTAAGGGGTATCTAGAGACTGGGATAGGTTTAATAACTACCCTAACCCTAACGCGTACCCTAACCCTAACTCCTACCCTAACCCTAACACGTACCCTAATCCTAACACGTACCCTAAACCGAGCCCTAACCCTAACACTAACCCTAACCCTAACCCTAACCCAAACCCTACGCCGTACCCGAACCCCTCACCGAACCTGTACCCTAAGCCGTACCCTAAGCCTAACCGTAAGCCTAACCCTAACCCTAGGTTACCCTTGAATGCTTTTGCCTCCAATAGATTTCCTAAACACTAGTGTTTTAAGGAACAGCTTAAAAAGAGAATCCTAAAGTGATTTCTTTATAATGGGTGTATTCCTTATCTTATCCTAGTGTCTAAGCTCTTCTCCATGGCTGGACCCTCAAATAATATTCCTTTACGTGCTAAGGGGTAGCTAGAGACTGGGATAGGTTTAATAACTACCCAACCCTAACGTGTACCCTAACCCTAACCCCTACCGTAACACTAACACGTACCCTAATCCTAACCCGTACCCTAAACCGAGCCCTAACCCTAACACTAACCCTAACCCTAACCCATACCCTACGCCGTACCCGAACCGCTCCCCGAACCCGTACCCTAAGCCGTACCCTAAGCCTAACCCTAAGCCTAACCCTAACCCTAGGCTACCCTTGACTGCTTCTGCCTCCAATAGATTTCCTAAGCACTAGTGTTTTAAGGAACAGATTAAAAAGAGAATCCTAATGTGATTTATTTATAATGGGTGTGTTCCTTATCTTATCCTAGTGTCTAAGCTCTTCTCCATGGCTGGACCCTCAAATAATATTCCTTTACGTGCTAAGGGGTATCTAGAGACTGGGATAGGTTTAATAACTACCCAACGCTAACGTGTACCCTAACCCTAACCCCTACCCTAACCCTAACACGTACCCTAATCCTAACCCGTACCGTAAACCGAGCCCTAACACTAACACTAACCCTAATCCTAACCCTAACACAAACCCTACGCCGTACCCGAACCCCTCCACGAACCCGTACCCTAAGCCGTACCCTAAGCCTAAACCTAAGCCTAACCCTAACCCTAGGCTACCCTTGACTGCTTCTGCCTCCAATAGATTTCCTAAGCACTAGTGTTTTAAGGAACAGATTAAAAAGAGAATCCTAATGTGATTTCTTTATAATGGGTGTGTTGCTTATCTTATCCTAGTGTCTAAGCTCTTCTCCATGGCTGGACCCCCAAATAATATTCCTTTACGTGTTAAGGGGTATCTAGAGAGTGGGATAGGTTTAATAACTACCCTACCCATAACGCGTACCCTAACCCTAACAACTACCCTAACCCTAACACGTACCCCAATCCTAACCCGTACCCTAAACCGAGCCCTAACCCTAACCCTAACCCTAACCCTAACCCTAAACCATACACTACACCATACACCAACCCTTTCCCGAACCCATACCCTAAGCCGTACCCTAAGCCTAACCCTCAGCCTAACCCTAACCCTAGGCTACCCTTGACTGCTTCTGCCTCCAATAGATTTCCTAAGCACTAGTGTTTTAAGGAACAGATTAAAAAGAGAATCCTAATGTGATTTCTTTATAATGGGTGTGTTACTTAAATTATCCTAGTGTCTAAGCTCTTCTCCATGGCTGGACCCTCAAATAATATTCCTTTACGTGCTAAGGGGTAGCTAGAGACTGGGATAGGTTTAATAACTACCCAACCCTAACGTGTACCCTAACCCTAACCCCTACCGTAACACTAACACGTACCCTAATCCTAACCTGTACCCTAAACCGAGCCCTAACCCTATCACTAACCCTAACCCTAACCCTAACCCATACCCTACGCCGTACCCGAACCGCTCCCCGAACCCGTACCCTAAGCCGTACCCTAAGCCTAACCCTAAGCCTAACCCTAACCCTAGGCTACCCTTGACTGCTTCTGCCTCCAATAGATTTCCTAAGCACTAGTGTTTTAAGGAACAGCTTAAAAAGAGAATCCTAATGTGATTTCTTTATAATGGGTGTGTTCCTTATCTTATCCTAGTGTCTAAACACTTCTCCATGGCTGGACCCCCAAATAATATTCCTTTACGTGTTAAGGAGTATCTAGAGAGTGGGATAGGTTTAATAACTACCCTACCCCTAACGCGTACCCTAACCCTAACCACTACCCTAAACCTAACACGTACCCTAATCCTAACCCGTACCCTAAACCAAGCCATAACCCTAACCCTAACCCTAACCCTAACCCTAACCCTAACCCTAACCCATACCCTACACCATACACGAACCCTTCCCCGAACCCATACCCTAAGCCCTACCCTAAGCCTAACCCTCAGCCTTACCCTAACCCTAGGCTACCCTTGACTGCTTCTGCCTCCAATAGATTTCCTAAGCACTAGTGTTTTAAGGAACAGATTAAAAAGAGAATCCTAATGTGATTTCTTTATAATGGGTGTGTTCCTTAACTTATCCTAGTGTCTAAGCTCTTCTCCATGGGTGGACCCTCAAATAATATTCCTTTACGTGCAAAGGGGTATCTAGAGACTGGGATAGGTTTAATAAATACCCAAACCTAAAGCGTACGTAACCCTAACCCCTACCCTAACCCTCACACGTACCCTAATCCTATCCCATACCCTAAACCGAGCCCTAACCCTAACACTAACCCTAACCCTAACCCTAACCCATACCCTACACCATACACGAACCCGTCCCCAATCCCAAACCCTAAGCCGTACCCTAAGCCTAACCCTCAGCCTAACCCTAACCCTAGGCTACCCTTGACAGCTTCTGCCTCCAGTAGATTTCCTAAGCACTAGTGTTTTAAGGAACAGATTAAAAAGAGAATCCTAATGTGATTTCTTTATAATGGGTGTGTTCCTTATCTTATCCTAGTGTCTAAGCTCTTCTCCATGGCTGGACCCTCAAATAATATTCCTTTACGTGCTAAGGGGTATCTAGAGACTGGAATAGGTTTAATAACTACCCAACCCTATCGCGTACCCTAACCCTAACCCCTACCCTAACCCTAACACGTACCCTAATCCTAAACCGTACCCTAAACCGAGCCCTAACCCTAACACTAACACTAACCCTAACCCATAACCTACACCATACACGAACCCGTTCCCGAACCCATACCCTAAGCCGTACCCTAAGCCTAACCCTCAGCCTAACCCTAACCCTAGGCTACCCTTGACTGCTTCTGCCTCCAATAGATTTCCTAAGCACTAGAGTTTTAAGGAACAGATTAAAAAGAGAATCCTAATGTGATTTCTTTATAATGGGTGTGTTCCTTATCTTATCCTAGTATCTAAGCTCTTCTCCATGGCTGGACCCTCAAATAATATTCCTTTACGTGCTAAGGGGTATCTAGAGACTGGGATAGGTTTAATAACTACCCTAACCCTAACGCGTACCCTAACCCTAACTCCTACCCTAAGGAACAGATTAAAAAGAGAATCCTAATGTGATTTCTTTATAATGGGTGTGTTCCTTATCTTATCCTAGTGTCTAAACTCTTCTCCATGGCTGGACCCCCAAATAATATTCCTTTACGTGTTAAAGGGTATCTAGAGAGTGGGATAGGTTTAATAACTACCCAACCCCTAACGCGTACCCTAACGCTAACCACTACCCTAACCCTAACACGTACCCTAATACTAACCCGTACCCTAAACCGAGCCCTAACCCTAACCCTAACCCTAACACTAACCCTAACCCATATCCTACACCATACACGAACCCTTCCCCGAACCCATACCCTAAGCCTTACCCTAAGCCTAACCCTCAGCCTAAACCTAACCCTATGCTACCCTTGACTGCTTCTGCCTCCAATAGATTTCCTAAGCACTAGTGTTTTAAGGAACAGCTTAAAAAGAGAATCCTAAAGTTATTTCTTTATAATGGGTGTGTTCCTTATCTTATCCTAGTGTCTAAGCTCTTCTCCATGGCTGGACCCTCAAATAATATTCCTTTACGTGCAAAGGGGTATCTAGAGACTGGGATAGGTTTAATAACTACCCAACCCTATCGCGTACCCTAACCCTAACCCCTACCCTAACCCTAACACGTACCCTAATCCTAACCCGTACCCTAAACCGAGCCCTAACCCTAACACTAACCCTAACCCTACCACTAACCCATACCCTACACCATACACGAACCCGTCCCCGAACCGAAACCCTAAGCCGTACCCTAAGCCTAACCCTCAGCCTAACCCTAACCCTAGGCTACCCTTGACTGCTTCTGCCTCCAATAGATTTCCTAAGCACTAGTGTTTTAAGGAACAGATTAAAAAGAGAATCCTAATGTGATTTCTTTATAATGGGTGTGTTCCTTATCTTATCCTAGTGTCTAAGCTCTTCTCCATGGCTGGCCACTCAAATAATATTCCTTTACGTGCTAAGGGGTATCTAGAGACTGGGATAGGTTTAATAACTACCCTAACCCTAACGCGTACCCTAACCCTAACTCCTAACCTAACCCTAACACGTACCCTAATCCTAACACGTACCCTAAACCGAGCCCTAACCCTAACACTAACCCTAACCCTAACCCTATCCCATACCCTACGCCGTACCCGAACCCGTCCCCGAACCCGTACCCTAAGCCGTACCCTAAGCCTAACCCTAAGCCTAACCCAAACCCTAGGCTACCCTTGACTGCTTCTGCCTCCAATAGATTTCCTAAGCACAAGTGTTTTAAGAAACAGCTTAAAAAGAGAATCCTAATGTGATTTCTTTATAATGGGTGTGTTCTTTATCTTATCCTAGTGTCTAAGCTCTTCTCCATGGCTGGACCCTCAAATAATATTCCTTTACGTGCTAAGGGGTATCTAGAGACTGGGATAGGTTTAATAACTACCCTAACCCTAACGTGTACCCTAACCCTAACTCCTACCCTAACCCTAACACGTACCCTAATCCTAACACGTACCCTAAACCGAGCCCTAACCCTAACACTAACCCTAACCCTAACCCTAACCCATAACCTACGCCGTACACGAACCCCTCCCTGAACCCGTACCCTAAGCCGTACCCTAAGCCTAAACCTAAGCCTAACCCTAACCCTAGGCTACCCTTGACTGCTTCTGCCTCCAATAGATTTCCTAAGCACTAGTGTTTTAAGGAACAGATTAAAAAGAGAATCCTAATGTGATTTCTTTATAATGGGTGTGTTGCTTATCTTATCCTAGTGTCTAAGCTCTTCTCCATGGCTGGACCCCCAAATAATATTCCTTTACGTGTTAAGGGGTATCTAGAGAGTGGGATAGGTTTAATAACTACCCTACCCATAACGCGTACCCTAACCCTAACAACTACCCTAACCCTAACACGTACCCCAATCCTAACCCGTACCCTAAACCGAGCCCTAACCCTAACCCTAACCCTAACACTAACACTAAACCATACCCTACACCATACACCAACCCTTTCCCGAACCCATACCCTAAGCCGTACCCTAAGCCTAACCCTAAGCCTAACCCTCAGCCTAACCCTAACCCTAGGCTACCCTTGACTGCTTCTGCCTCCAATAGATTTCCTAAGCACTAGTGTTTTAAGGAACAGATTAAAAAGAGAATCCTAATGTGATTTCTTTATAATGGGTGTGTTACTTAAATTATCCTAGTGTCTAAGCTCTTCTCCATGGCTGGACCCTCACATAATATTCCTTTACGTGCTAAGGGGTATCTAGAGACTGGGATAGGTTTAATAACTACCCAACCCTAACGCGTACACTAACCCTAACCCCTACCCTAACCCTAACACGTACCCTAATCCTAACCCGTACCCTAAACCGAGCCCTAACCCTAACAGTAACCCTAACCCTAACCCTAAACCATACCCTACACCATACACGAACCCGTCCCCGAACTCAAACCCTACGCCTTACCATAAGCCTAACCCTCAGCCTAACCCTAACCCTAGGCTACCCTTGACTGCTTCTGCCTCCAATAGATTTCCTAAGCACTAGTGTTTTAAGGAACAGATTAAAAAGAGAATCCTAATGTGATTTCTTTATAATGGGTGTGTTCCTTATCTTATCCTAGTGTCTAAGCTCTTCTCCATAGCTGGCCACTCAAATAATATTCCTTTACGTGCTAAGGGGTATCTAGAGACTGGGATAGGTTTAATAACTACCCTAACCCTAACGCGTACCCTAACCCTAACTGCTAACCTAACCTTAACACATACCCTAATCCTAACACATACCGTAAACCGAGCCCTAACCCTAACACTAACCCTAACCCTAACCCATACCCTACGCCGTACCCGAACCCATCCCCGAACCCGTACCCTAAGCCGTACCCTAAGCCTAACCCTCAGCCTAACCCTAACCTTGGCTACCCTTGACTGCTTCTGCCTCCAATAGATTTCCTAAGCACTAGTGTTTTAAGGAACAGCTTAAAAAGAGAATCCTAATGTGATTTCTTTATAATGGGTGTGTTCCTTATCTTATCCTATTGTGTAAGCTCTTCTCCATGGCTGGACCCTCAAATAATATTCCTTTACGTGCTAAGGGGTATCTAGAGACTGGGATAGGTTTAATAACTACCCAACCCTAACGTGTACCCTAACCCTAACCCCTACCCTAACACTAACACGTACCCTAATCCTAAACCGTACCCTAAACCGAGCCCTAACCCTAACACTAACCCTAACCCTAACCCTAACCCATACCCTACGCCATACTCGAACCCCTCCCCGAACCCGTACCCTAAGCTGTACCCTAAGCCTAACCCTAAGCCTAACCCTAACCCTAGGCTACCCTTGACTGCTTCTGCCTCCAATAGATTTCCTAAGCACTAGTGTTTTAAGGAACAGCTTAAAAAGAGAATCCTAATGTGATTTCTTTATAATGGGTGTGTTCCTTATCTTATCCTAGTGTCTAAGCTCTTCTCCATGGCTGGACCCTCAAATAATATTCCTTTACGTGCTAAGGGGTATCTAGAGACTGGGATAGGTTTAATAACTACCCTAACCCTAACGCGTACCCTAACCCTAACTCCTACCCTAACCCTAACACGTACCCTAATCCTAACACGTACCCTAAACCGAGCCCTAACCCTAACACTAACCCTAACCCTAACCCTAACCCAAACCCTACGCCGTACCCGTACCCCTCACCGAACCTGTACCCTAAGCCGTACCCTAAGCCTAACCGTAAGCCTAACCCTAACCCTAGGTTACCCTTGAATGCTTTTGCCTCCAATAGATTTCCTAAACACTAGTGTTTTAAGGAACAGCTTAAAAAGAGAATCCTAATGTGATTTCTTTATAATGGGTGTGTTCCTTATCTTATCCTAGTGTCTAAGCTCTTCTCCATGGCTGGACCCTCAAATAATATTCCTTTACGTGCTAAGGGGTAGCTAGAGACTGGGATAGGTTTAATAACTACCCAACCCTAACGTGTACCCTAACCCTAACCCCTACCGTAACACTAACACGTACCCTAATCCTAACCTGTACCCTAAACCGAGCCCTAACCCTATCACTAACCCTAACCCTAACCCTAACCCATACCCTACGCCGTACCCGAACCGCTCCCCGAACCCGTACCCTAAGCCGTACCCTAAGCCTAACCCTAAGCCTAACCCTAACCCTAGGCTACCCTTGACTGCTTCTGCCTCCAATAGATTTCCTAAGCACTAGTGTTTTAAGGAACAGATTAAAAAGAGAATCCTAATGTGATTTATTTATAATGGGTGTGTTCCTTATCTTATCCTAGTGTCTAAGCTCTTCTCCATGGCTGGACCCTCAAATAATATTCCTTTACGTGCTAAGGGGTATCTAGAGACTGGGATAGGTTTAATAACTACCCAACGCTAACGTGTACCCTAACCCTAACCCCTACCCTAACCCTAACACGTACCCTAATCCTAACCCGTACCGTAAACCGAGCCCTAACACTAACACTAACCCTAATCCTAACCCTAACACAAACCCTAAGCCGTACCCGAACCCCTCCACGAACCCGTACCCTAAGCCGTACCCTAAGCCTAACCCTAAGCCTAACCCTAACCCTAGGCTACCCTTGACTGCTTCTGCCTCCAATAGATTTCCTAAGCACAAGTGTTTTAAGGAACAGCTTAAAAAGAGAATCCTAATGTGATTTCTTTATAATGGGTGTGTACTTTATCTTATCCTAGTGTCTAAGCTCTTCTCCATGGCTGGACCCTCAAATAATATTCCTTTACGTGCTAAGGGGTATCTAGAGACTGGGATAGGTTTAATAACTACCCTAACCCTAACGTGTACCCTAACCCTAACTCCTACCCTAACCCTAACACGTACCCTAATCCTAACACGTACCCTAAACCGAGCCCTAACCCTAACACTAACCCTAACCCTAACCCTAACCCATAACCTACGCCGTACACGAACCCCTCCCTGAACCCGTACCCTAAGCCGTACCCTAAGCCTAAACCTAAGCCTAACCCTAACCCTAGGCTACCCTTGACTGCTTCTGCCTCCAATAGATTTCCTAAGCACTAGTGTTTTAAGGAACAGATTAAAAAGATAATCCTAATGTGATTTCTTTATAATGGGTGTGTTGCTTATCTTATCCTAGTGTCTAAGCTCTTCTCCATGGCTGGACCCCCAAATAATATTCCTTTACGTGTTAAGGGGTATCTAGAGAGTGGGATAGTTTTAATAACTACCCTACCCATAACGCGTACCCTAACCCTAACAACTACCCTAACCCTAACACGTACCCCAATCCTAACCCATACCCTAAACCGAGCCCTAACCCTAACCCTAACCCTAACCCTAACCCTAAACCATACCCTACACCATACACCAACCCTTTCCCGAACCCATACCCTAAGCCGTACCCTAAGCCTAACCCTCAGCCTAACCCTAACCCTAGGCAACCCTTGACTGCTTCTGCCTCCAATAGATTTCCTAAGCACTAGTGTTTTAAGGAACAGATTAAAAAGAGAATCCTAATGTGATTTCTTTATAATGGGTGTGTTACTTAAATTATCCTAGTGTCTAAGCTCTTCTCCATGGCTGGACCCTCACATAATATTCCTTTACGTGCTAAGGGGTATCTAGAGACTGGGATAGGTTTAATAACTACCCAACCCTAACGCGTACACTAACCCTAACCCCTACCCTAACCCTAACACGTACCCTAATCCTAACCCGTACCCTAAACCGAGCCCTAACCCTAACAGTAACCCTAACCCTAACCCTAACCCATACCCTACACCATACACGAACCCGTCCCCGAACTCAAACCCTACTCCTTACCATAAGCCTAACCCTCAGCCTAACCCTAACCCTAGGCTACCCTTGAGTGCTTCTGCCTCCAATAGATTTCCTAAGCACTAGTGTTTTAAGGAACAGATTAAAAAGAGAATCCTAATGTGATTTCTTTATAATGGGTGTGTTCCTTATCTTATCCTAGTGTCTAAGCTCTTCTCCATAGCTGGCCACTCAAATAATATTCCTTTACGTGCTAAGGGGTATCTAGAGACTGGGATAGGTTTAATAACTACCCTAACCCTAACGCGTACCCTAACCCTAACTCCTAACCTAACCTTAACACATACCCTAAATCTAACACATACCGTAAACCGAGCCCTAACCCTAACACTAACCCTAACCCTAACCCATACCCTACACCATACACGAACCCTTCCCCGAACCCATACCCTAAGCCCTACCCTAAGCCTAACCCTCAGCCTAACCCTAACCCTAGGCTACCCTTGACTGCTTCTGCCTCCAAAAAATTTCCTAAGCACTAGTGTTTTAAGGAACAGATTAAAAAGAGAATCATAATGTGATTTCTTTATAAAGGGTGTGTTCCTTAACTTATACTAGTGTCTAAGCTCTTCTCCATGGCTGGACCCTCAAATAATAATCCTTTACGTGCTAAGGGGTATCTAGAGACTGGGATAGGTTTAATAACTACCCAAACCTAACGCGTACCCTAACCCTAACCCCTACCTAACCCTAACACGTACCCTAATCCTAACCCGTACCCTAAACCGAGCCCTAACCCTAACACTAACCCTAACCCTAACCCTAACCCATACCCTACACCATACACGAACCCGTCCCCGAACCCGTACCCTAAGCCGTACCCTAAGCCTAACCCTCAGCCTAACCCTAACCCTAGGCTACCCTTGACTGCTTCTGCCTCCAATAGATTTCCTAAGAACTAGTGTTTTAAGGAACAGATTAAAAAGAGAATCCTAATGTGATTTCTTTATAATGGGTGTGTTCCTTATCTTATCCTAGTGTCTAAGCTCTTCTCCATGGCTGGACCCTCAAATAATATTCCTTTACGTGCTAAGGGGTATCTAGAGACTGGGATAGGTTTAATAACTACCCAACCCTAACGCGTACCCTAACCCTAACCCCTACCCTAACCCTAACACGTACCCTAATACTAACCCGTACCCTAAACCGAGCCCTAACCCTAACATTAACCCTAACCCTAACCCATACCCTACGCCGTACCCGAACCCGTCCCCGAACCCGTACCCTAAGCCGTACCCTAAGCCTAACCCTCAGCGTAACCCTTACCCTAGGCTACCCTTGACTGCTTCTGCCTCCAATAGATTTCCTAAGCACTAGTGTTTTAAGGAACAGCTTAAAAAGAGAATCCTAATGTGATTTCTTTATAATGGGTGTGTTCCTTATCTTATCCTAGTGTCTAAGCTCTTCTCCATGGCTGGACCCTCAAATAATATTCCTTTACGTGCTAAGGGGTATCTAGAGACTGGGATAGGTTTAATAACAACCCAACCCTAACTTGTACCCTAACCCTAACTCCTACCCTAAACCTAACACGTACCCTAATCCTAACACGTACCCTAAACCGAGCCCTAACCCTATCACTAACCCTAACCCTAACCCTAACCCATACCCTACGCCGTACCCGAACACCTCCCCGAACCCGTACCCTAAGCCGTACCCTAAGCCTAACCCTAAGCCTAACCCTAACCCTAGGCTACCCTTGACTGCTTCTGCCTCCAATAGATTTCCTAACCACTAGTGTTTTAAGGAACAGATTAAAAAGAGAATCCTAATGTGATTTGTTTATAATGGTTGTGTTCCTTATCTTATCCTAGTGTCTAAACTCTTCTCCATGGCTGGACCCCCAAATAATATTCCTTTACGTGTTAAAGGGTATCTAGAGACTGGGATAGGTTTAATAACTACCCAACCCTAACGCGTACCCTAACCCTAACCCCTACCCTAACCCTAACACGTACCCTAATCCTAACCCGTACCCTAAACCGAGCCCTAACCCTAACACTAACCCTAACCCTACCACTAACCCATACCCTACACCATACACGAACCCGTCCCCGAACCGAAACCCTAAGCCGTACCCTAAGCCTAACCCTCAGCCTAACCCTAACCCTAGGCTACCCTTGACTGCTTCTGCCTCCAATAGATTTCCTAAGCACTAGTGTTTTAAGGAACAGATTAAAAAGAGAATCCTAATGTGATTTCTTTATAATGGGTGTGTTCCTTATCTTATCCTAGTGTCTAAGCTCTTCTCCATGGATGGCCACTCAAATAATATTCCTTTACGTGCTAAGGGGTATCTAGAGACTGGGATAGGTTTAATAACTACCCTAACCCTAACGCGTACCCTAACCCTAACTCCTAACCTAACCCTAACACGTACCCTAATCCTAACACGTACCCTAAACCGAGCCCTAACCCTAACACTAACCCTAACCCTAACCCTATCCCATACCCTACGCCGTACCCGAACCCGTCCCCGAACCCGTACCCTAAGCCGTACCCTAAGCCTAACCCTCAGCCTAACCCAAACCCTAGGCTAACCTTGACTGCCTCTGCCTCCAATAGATTTCCTAAGCACTAGTGTTATAAGGAACAGCTTAAAAAGAGAATCCTAATGTGATTTCTTTATAATGGGTGTGTTCCTTATCTTATCCTAGTGTCTAAGCTCTTCTCCATGGCTGGACCCTCAAATAATATTCCTTTACGTGCTAAGGGATATCTAGAGACTGGGATAAGTTTAATAACTACCCAACCCTAACGCGTACCCTAACCCTAACCCCTACCCTAACCCTAACACGTACCCTAATCCTAACCCGTACCCTAAACCGAGCCCTAACCCTAACACTAACCCTAAACCTAACCCTAACCCATACCCTACACCATACACGAACCCGTCCCCGAACCCAAACCCTAAGCCGTACCATAAGCCTAACCCTCAGCCTAACCCTAACCCTAGGCTACCCTTGATTGCTTCTGCCTCCAATAGATTTCCTAAGCACTAGTGTTTTAAGGAACAGATTAAAAAGAGAATCCTAATGTGATTTCTTTATAATGGGTGTGTTCCTTATCTTATCCTAGTGTCTAAGCTCTTCTCCATGGCTGGACCCTCAAATAATATTCCTTTACGTGATAAGGGGTATCTAGAGACTGGGATATTTTTAATAACTACCCTAACCCTAACGCGTACCCTAACCCTAACTCCTACCCTAACCCTAACACGTACCCTAATCCTAACACGTACCCTAAACCGAGCCCTAACCCTAACCCTAACCCTAACCCATAACCTACGCCGTACACGAAGCCCTCCCTGAACCCGTACCCTAAGCCGTACCCTAAGCCTAAACCTAAGCCTAACCCTAACCCTAGGCTACCCTTGACTGCTTCTGCCTCCAATAGATTTCCTAAGCACTAGTGTTTTAAGGAACAGATTAAAAAGAGAATCCTAATGTGATTTCTTTATAATGGGTGTGTTGCTTATCTTATCCTAGTGTCTAAGCTCTTCTCCATGGCTGGACCCCCAAATAATATTCCTTTACGTGTTAAGGGGTATCTAGAGAGTGGGATAGGTTTAATAACTACCCTACCCATAACGCGTACCCTAACCCTAACAACTACCCCAACCCTAACACGTACCCCAATCCTAACCCGTACCCTAAACCGAGCCCTAACCCTAACCCTAACCCTAACCCTAACCCTAAACCATACCCTACACCATACACCAACCCTTTCCCGAACCCATACCCTAAGCCGTACCCTAAGCCTAACCCTCAGCCTAACCCTAACCCTAGGCTACCCTTGACTGCTTCTGCCTCCAATAGATTTCCTAAGCACTAGTGTTTTAAGGAACAGATTAAAAAGAGAATCCTAATGTGATTTCTTTATAATGGGTGTGTTACTTAAATTATCCTAGTGTCTAAGCTCTTCTGCATGGCTGGACCCTCACATAATATTCCTTTACGTGCTAAGGGGTATCTAGAGACTGGGATAGGTTTAATAACTACCCTAACCCTAACGCGTACCCTAACCCTAACTCCTAACCTAACCTTAACACATACCCTAATCCTAACACATACCGTAAACCGAGCCCTAAACCTAACACTAACCCTAACCCTAACCCATACCCTACGCCGTACCCGAACCCATCCCCGAACCCGTACCCTAAGCCGTACCCTAAGCCTAACCCTCAGCCTAACCCTAACCCTAGGCTACCCTTGACTGCTTCTGCCTCCAATAGATTTCCTAAGCACTAGTGTTTTAAGGAACAGCTTAAAAAGAGAATCCTAATGTGATTTCTTTATAATGGGTGTGTTCCTTATCTTATCCTATTGTGTAAGCTCTTCTCCATGGCTGGACCCTCAAATAATATTCCTTTACGTGCTAAGGGGTATCTAGAGACTGGGATAGGTTTAATAACTACCCAACCCTAACGTGTACCCTAACCCTAACCCCTACCCTAACACTAACACGTACATTAATCCTAAACCGTACCCTAAACCGAGCCCTAACCCTAACACTAACTCTAACCCTAACCCTAACCCATACCCTACGCCATACTCGAACCCCTCCCCGAACCCGTACCCTAAGCCGTACCCTAAGCCTAACCCTAAGCCTAACCCTAACCCTAGGCTACCCTTGACTGCTTCTGCCTCCAATAGATTTCCTAAGCACTAGTGTTTTAAGGAACAGCTTAAAAAGAGAATCCTAATGTGATTTCTTTATAATGGGTTTGTTCCTTATCTTATCCTAGTGTCTAAGCTCTTCTCCATGGCTGGACCCTCAAATAATATTCCTTTACGTGCTAAGGGGTATCTAGAGACTGGGATAGGTTTAATAACTACCCTGACCCTAACGCGTACCCTCACCCTAACTCCTACCCTAACCCTAACACGTACCCTAATCCTAACACGTACCCTAAACCGAGCACTAACCCTAACAATAACCCTAACCCTAACCCTAACCCATACCCTACGCCGTACCCGAACCCCTCCCCGAACCCGTACCCTAAGCCGTACCCTAAGCCTAACCCTAAGCCTAACCCTAACCCTAGGCTACCCTTGACTGCTTCTGCCTCCAATAGATTTCCTAAGCACAAGTGTTTTAAGGAACAGCTTAAAAAGAGAATCCTAATGTGATTTATTTATAATGGGTGTGTTCCTTATCTTATCCTAGTGTCTAAACTCTTCTCCATGGCTGGACCCCCAAATAATATTCCTTTACGTGTTAAGGGGTATCTAGAGAGTGGGATAGGTTTAATAACTACCCTACCCCTAACGCGTACCCTAACCCTAACCACTACCCTAACCCTAACACGTACCCTAATCCTAACCCGTAACCTAAACCGAGCCATAACCCTAACCCTAACCCTAACCCTAACCCTAACCCTAACCCTAACCCATACCCTACACCATACACGAACCCTTCCCCGAACCCATACCCTAAGCCCTACCCTAAGCCTAACCCTCAGCCTAACCCTAACCCTAGGCTACCCTTGACTGCTTCTGCCTCCAATAGATTTCCTAAGCACTAGTGTTTTAAGGAACAGATTAAAAAGAGAATCCTAATGTGATTTCTTTATAATGGGTGTGTTCCTTAACTTATCCTAGTGTCTAAGCTCTTCTCCATGGCTGGACCCTCAAATAATAATCCTTTACGTGCTAAGGGGTATCTAGAGACTGGGATAGGTTTAATAACTACCCAACCCTAACGCGTAACCTAACCCTAACCCCTACCCTAACCCTAACACGTACCCTAATCCTAACCCGTACCCTAAACCGAGCCCTAACCCTAACACTAACCCTAACCCTAACCCTAACCCATACCCTACACCATACACGAACCCGTCCCCGAACCCAAACCCTAAGCCGTACCCTAAGCCTAACCCTAACCCTAGGCTACCCTTGACTGCTCTGCCTCCAATAGATTTCCTAAGAACTAGTGTTTTAAGGAACAGATTAAAAAGAGAATCCTAATGTGATTTCTTTATAATGGGTGTGTTCCTTATCTTATCCTAGTGTCTAAACTCTTCTCCATGGCTGGACCCCCAAATAATATTCCTTTACGTGTTAAGGGGTATCTAGAGAGTGGGATAGGTTTAATAACTACCCTACCCCTAACGCGTACCCTAACCCTAACCACTACCCTAACCCTAACACTTACCCTAATCCTAACCCGTAACCTAAACCGAGCCCTAACCCTAACACTAACCCTAACCCTAACCCTAACCCATACCCTACACCATACACGAACCCTTCCCCGAACCCATACCCTAAGCCGTACCCTAAGCCTAACCCTCAACCTAACCCTAACCCTAGGCTACCCTTGACTGCTTCTGCCTCCAATAGATTTCCTAAGCACTAGTGTTTTAAGGAACAGATTAAAAAGAGAATCCTAATGTGATTTCTTTATAATGGGTGTGTTCCTTATCTTATCCTAGTGTCTAAGCTCTTCTCCATGGCTGGACCCTCAAATAATATTCCTTTACGTGCTAAGGGGTATCTACAGACTGGGATAGGTTTAATAACTACCCAACCCTAACGCGTACACTAACCCTAACCCCTACCCTAACCCTAACACGTACTCTAATCCTAACCCATACCCTAAACCAAGCCCTAACCCTAACACTAACCCTAACCCTAACCCTAACCCATACCCTACACCATACACGAACCCGTCCCCGAACCCAAACCCTAAGCCGTACCCTAAGCCTAACCCTCAGCTTAACCCTAACCCTAGGCTACCCTTGACTGCTTCTGCCTCCAATAGATTTCCTAAGCACTAGTGTTTTAAGGAACAGATTAAAAAGAGAATCCTAATGTGATTTCTTTATAATGGGTGTGTTCCTTATCTTATCCTAGTGTCTAAGCTCTTCTCCATGGCTGGACCCTCAAATAATATTCCTTTACGTGCTAAGGGGTATCTAGAGACTGGGATAGGTTTAATAACTACCCAACCCTAACGCGTACCCTAACCCTAACCCCTACCCTAACCCTAACACGTACCCTAATCCTAACCCGTACCCTAAACCGAGCCCTAACCCTAACACTAACCCTAACCCTAACCCTAACCCATACCCTACACCATACACGAACCCGTCCCCGAACCCATACCCAAAGCCGTACCCTAAGCCTAACCCTCAGCCTAACCCTAACCCTAGGCTACCCTTGACTGCTTCTGCCTCCAATAGATTTCCTAAGCCCTAGTGTTTTAAGGAACAGATTAAAAAGGGAATCCTAATGTGATTTCTTTATAATGGGTGTGTTCCTTATCTTATCCTAGTGTCTAAGCTCTTCTCCATGGCTGGACACTCAAATAATATTCCTTTACGTGCTAAGGGGTATCTAGAGACTGGGATAGGTTTAATAACTACCCAACCCTAACGTGTACCCTAACCCTAACCCCTACCCTAACACTAACACGTACCCTAATCCTAACCCGTACCCTAAACCGAGCCCTAACCCTAACACTAACCCTAACCCTAACCCTAACCCATACCCTACACCAAACACGAACCCGTCCCCGAACCCATACCCCAAGCCGTACCCTAAGCCTAAGCCTCAGCCTAACCCTAACCCTAGGCTACCCTTGACTGCTTCTGCCTCCAATAGATTTCCTAAGCACTAGTGTTTTAAGGAACAGCTTAAAAAGAGAATCCTAATGTGATTTCTTTATAATGGGCGTGTTCCTTATCTTATCCTAGTGTCTAAACTCTTCTCCATGGCTGGACCCTCAAATAATATTCCTTTACGTGCTAAGGGGTATGTAGAGACTGGGATAGGTTTAATAACTACCCAACCCTAACTTGTACCCTAACCCTAACCCCTACCCTAACACTAACACGTACCCTAATCCTAACCCGTACTCTAAACCGAGCCCTAACCCTAACACTAACCCTAACCCTAACCCTCACCCATACCCTATGCCGTACCGTAACCCCTCCCCGAACCCATACCCTAAGCCGTACCCTAAGCCTAACCCTAAGCCCAACCCTAACCCTAGGCTACCCTTGCCTGCTTCTGCCTCCAATAGATTTCCTAAGCACTAGTGTTTTAAGGAACAGCTTAAAAAAGAATCCTAATGTGATTTCTTTATAATGGGTGTGTTCCTTATCTTATCCTAGTGTCTAAACTCTTCTCCATGGCTGGACCCAAATAATATTCCTTTACGTGCTAAGGGGTATCTAGAGACTGGGATAGGTTTAATAACTACCCAACCCTAACGTGTACCCTAACCCTAACCCCTACCCTAACCCTAACACGTACCCTAATCCTAACCCGTACACTAAACCGAGCCCTAACCCTAACACTAACCCTAATCCTAACCCTAACCCATACCCTACGCCGTACCCGAACCCGTCCCCGAACCCGTACCCTAAGCCATACCCTAAGCCTAACCCTCAGCCTAAGCCTAACCCTAGGCTACCCTTGACTGCTTCTGCCTCCAATAGATTTCCTAAGCACTAGTGTTTTAAGGAACAGCTTAAAAAGAGAATCCTAATGTGATTTCTTTATAATGGGTGTGTTCCTTATCTTATCCTAGTGTCTAAGCTCTTCTCCATGGCTGGACCCTCAAATAATATTCCTTTACGTGCTAAGGGGTATCTAGAGACTGGGATAGGTTTAATAACTACCCAACCCTAACTTGTACCCTAACCCTAACCCCTACCCTAACACTAACACGTACCCTAATCCTAAACCGTACCCTAAACCGAACCCTAACCCTAACACTAACCCTAAACCTAACCCATACCCTACGCCGTACCCGAACCCCTCCCCGAACCCGTACCCTAAGCCGTACCCTAAGCCTAACCCTAAGCCTAACCCTAACCCTACGCTACCCTTGACTGCTTCTGCCTCCAATAGATTTCCTAAGCACAAGTGTTTTAAGGAACAGCTTAAAAAGAGAATCCTAATGTGATTTCTTTATAATGGGTGTGTTCCTTATCTTATCCTAGTGTCTAAGCTCTTCTCCATGGCTGGACCCTCACATAATATTCCTTTACGTGCTAAGGGGTATCTAGAGACTGGGATAGGTTTAATAACTACCCTAACCCTAACGCGTACCCTTACCCTAACTCCTACCCTAACCCTAACACGTACCCTAATCCTAACACGTACCCTAAACCGAGCCCTAACCCTAACACTAACCCTAACCCTAACCCTAACCCATACCCTACGCCGTACCGAACCCCTCCCTGTACCCATACCTTAAGCCGTACCCTAAGCCTAACCCTAAGCCTAACCCTAACCCTAGGCTACCCTTGACTGCTTCTGCCTCCAATAGATTTCCTAAACACTAGTGTTTTAAGGAACAGATTAAAAAGAGAATCCTAATGTGATTTCTTTATAATGGGTGTGTTCCTTATCTTATCCTAGTGTCTAAACTCTTCTCCATGGCTGGACCCCCAAATAATATTCCTTTACGTGTTAAGGGGTATGTAGAGAGTGGGATAGGTTTAATAACTACCCTACCCCTAAAGCATACCCTAACCGTAACCACTACCCTAACCCTAACACGTACCCTAATCCTAACCCGTAACCTAAACCGAGCCCTAACCCTAACACTAACCCTAACCCTAACCCTAACCCATACCCTACACCATACAAGAACCCTTCCCCGAACCCATACCCTAAGCCGTACCCTAAGCCTAACCCTCAGCCTAACCCTAACCCTAGGCTACCCTTGACTGCTTCTGCCTCCAATAGATTTCCTAAGCACTAGTGTTTTAAGGAACAGATTAAAAAGAGAATCCTAATGTGATTTCTTTATAATGGGTGTGTTCCTTATCTTATCCTAGTGTCTAAGCTCTTCTCCATGGCTGGACCCTCAAATAATATTCCTTTACGTGCTAAGGGGTATCTAGAGACTGGGATAGGTTTAATAACTACCCAACCTTAACGCGTACACTAACCCTAACCCCTACCCTAACCCTAACACGTACCCTAATCCTAACCCGTACCCTAAACCGAGCCCTAACCCTAACACTAACCCTAACCCTAACCCTAACCCATACCCTACACCATACACGAACCCGTCCCCGAACCCATACCCAAAGCCCTACCCTAAGCCTAACCCTCAGCCTAACCCTAACCCTAGGCTACCCTTGACTGCTTCTGCCTCCAATAGATTTCCTAAGCCCTAGTGTTTTAAGGAACAGACTCAAAAGAGAATCCTAATGTGATTTCTTTATAATGGGTGTGTTCCTTATCTTATCCTAGTGTCTAAGCTCTTCTCCATGGCTGGACACTCAAATAATATTCCTTTACGTGCTAAGGGGTATCTAGAGACTGGGATAGGTTTAATAACTAACCAACCCTAACGTGTACCCTAACCCTAACCCCTACCCTAACACTAACACGTACCCTAATCCTAACCCGTACCCTAAACCGAGCCCTAACCCTAACACTAACCCTAACCCTAACCCTAACCCATACCCTACACCGAACACGAACCCGTCCCCGAACCCATACCCCAAGCCGTACCCTAAGCGTAACCCTCAGCCTAACCCTAACCCTAGGCTACCCTTGACTGCTTCTGCCTCCAATAGATTTCCTAAGCACTAGTGTTTTAAGGAACAGCTTAAAAAGAGAATCCTAATGTGATTTCTTTATAATGGGTGTGTTCCTTATCTTATCCTAGTGTCTAAGCTCTTCTCCATGGCTGGACCCTCAAATAATATTCCTTTACGTGCTAAGGGGTATCTAGAGACTGGGATAGGTTTAATAACTACCCAACCCTAACGTGTACCCTAACCCTAACCCCTACCCTAACACTAACACGTACCCTAATCCTAACCCGTACTCTAAACCGAGCCCTAACCCTAACACTACCCCTAACCCTCACCCATACCCTATGCCGTACCATAACCCCTCCCCGAACCCATACCCTAAGCCATACCCTAAGCCTAACCCTAAGCCCAACCCTAACCCTAGGCTACCCTTGCCTGCTTCTGCCTCCAATAGATTTCCTAAGCAGTAGTGTTTTAAGGAACAGCTTAAAAAGAGAATCCTAATGTGATTTCTTTATAATGGGTGTGTTCCTTATCTTATCCTAGTGTCTAAACTCTTCTCCATGGCTGGACCCAAATAATATTCCTTTACGTGCTAAGGGGTATCTAGAGAGTGGGATAGGTTTAATAACTACCCTAACCCTAACGCGTACCCTAACCCTAACCCCTACCCTAACCCTAACACGTACCCTAATCCTAACCCGTACCCTAAACCGAGCCGTAACCCTAACACTAACCCTAACCCTAACGCTAACCCATACCTTACGCTGTACCCGAACCCCTCCCCGATCCCGTACCCTAAGCCGCACCCTAAGCCTAACCCTAAGCCTAACCCTAACCCTAGGCTACCCTTGACTGCTTCTGCCTCCAATAGATTTCCTAAGCAGTAGGGTTTTAAGGAACAGCTTAAAAAGAGAATCCTAATGTGATTTCTTTATAATGGGTATGTTCCTTATCTTATCCTAGTGTCTAAACTATTCTCCATGGCTGGACAACCAAATAATATTCCTTTACGTGCTAAGGGGTATCTAGAGACTGGGATAGGTTTAATAACTACCCTAACCCTAAAGCGTACCCTAACCCTAACCCCTATCCTAACCCTAACACGAACCCTAATCCTAACCCGTACCCTAAACCGAGCCCTAACCCTAACACTAACCCTAACCCTCACCCATACTCTATGCCGTACCGTAACCCCTCCCCGAACCCATACCCTAAGCCGTACCCTAAGCCTAACCCTAAGCCTAACCCTAAGCCTAACCCAAACCCTAGGCTACCCTTGACTGCTTCTGCCTCCAATAGATTTCCTAAGCACAAATGTTTTAAGGAACAGCTTAGAAAGAGAATCCTAATGTGATTTCTTTATAATGGGTGTGTTCCTTATCTTATCCTAGTGTCTAAGCTCTTCTCCATGGCTGGACCCTCACATAATATTCCTTTACGTGCTAAGGGGTATCTAGAGACTGGGATAGGTTTAATAACTACCCTAACCCTAACGCGTACCCTTACCCTAACTCCTACCCTAACCCTAACACGTACCCTAATCCTAACACGTACCCTAAACCGAGCCCTAACCCTAACACTAACCCTAACCCTAACCCTAACCCATACCCTACACCATACACGAACCCGTCCCCGAACCCAAACCCTAAGCCGTACCCTAAGCCTAACCCTCAGCCTAACCCTAACCCTAGGCTACCCTTGACTGCTTCTGCCTCCAATAGATTTCCTAAGCACTAGTGTTTTAAGGAACAGATTAAAAAGAGAATCCTAATGTGATTTCTTTATAATGGGTGTGTTCCTTATCTTATCCTAGTGTCTAAGCTCTTCTCCATGGCTGGACCCTCAAATAATATTCCTTTACGTGCTAAGGGGTATCTAGAGACTGGGATAGGTTTAATAACTACCCAACCTTAACGCGTACCCTAACCCTAACCCCTACCCTAACCCTAACACGTACCCTAATCCTAACCCGTACCCTAAACCGAGCCCTAACCCTAACACTAACCCTAACCCTAACCCTAACCCATACCCTACACCATACACGAACCCGTCCCCGAACCCATACCCAAAGCCCTACCCTAAGCCTAACCCTCAGCCTAACCCTAACCCTAGGCTACCCTTGACTGCTTCTACCTCCAATAGATTTCCTAAGCCCTAGTGTTTTAAGGAACAGACTAAAAAGAGAATCCTAATGTGATTTCTTTATAATGGGTGTGTTCCTTATCTTATCCTAGTGTCTAAGCTCTTCTCCATGGCTGGACACTCAAATAATATTCCTTTACGTGCTAAGGGGTATCTAGAGACTGGGATAGGTTTAATAACTACCCAACCCTAACGTGTACCCTAACCCTAACCCCTACCCTAACACTAACACGTACCCTAATCCTAACCCGTACCCTAAACCGAGCCCTAACCCTAACACTAACCCTAACCCTAACCCTAACCCATACCCTACACCGAACACGAACCCGTCCCCGAACCCATACCCCAAGCCGTACCCTAAGCGTAACCCTCAGCCTAACCCTAACCCTAGGCTACCCTTGACTGCTTCTGCCTCCAATAGATTTCCTAAGCACTAGTGTTTTAAGGAACAGCTTAAAAAGAGAATCCTAATGTGATTTCTTTATAATGGGTGTGTTCCTTATCTTATCCTAGTGTCTAAGCTCTTCTCCATGGCTGGACCCTCAAATAATACTCCTTTACGTGCTAAGGGGTATCTAGAGACTGGGATAGGTTTAATAACTACCCAACCCTAACGTGTACCCTAACCCTAACCCCTACCCTAACACTAACACGTACCCTAATCCTAACCCGTACTCTAAACCGAGCCCTAACCCTAACACTACCCCTAACCCTCACCCATACCCTATGCCGTACCATAACCCCTCCCCGAACCCATACCCTAAGCCGTACCCTAAGCCTAACCCTAAGCCCAACCCTAACCCTAGGCTACCCTTGCCTGCTTCTGCCTCCAATAGATTTCCTAAGCACTAGTGTTTTAAGGAACAGCTTAAAAAGAGAATCCTAATGTGATTTCTTTATAATGGGTGTGTTCCTTATCTTATCCTAGTGTCTAAACTCTTCTCCATGGCTGGACCCAAATAATATTCCTTTACGTGCTAAGGGGTATCTAGAGAGTGGGATAGGTTTAATAACTACCCTAACCCTTACGCGTACCCTAACCCTAACCCCTACCCTAACCCTAACACGTACCCTAATCCTAACCCGTACCCTAAACCGAGCCGTAACCCTAACACTAACCCTAACCCTAACGCTAACCCATACCTTACGCTGTACCCGAACCCCTCCCCGATCCCGTACCCTAAGCCGCACCCTAAGCCTAACCCTAAGCCTAACCCTAACCCTAGGCTACCCTTGACTGCTTCTGCCTCCAATAGATTTCCTAAGCAGTAGGGTTTTAAGGAACAGCTTAAAAAGAGAATCCTAATGTGATTTCTTTATAATGGGTATGTTCCTTATCTTATCCTAGTGTCTAAACTATTCTCCATGGCTGGACAACCAAATAATATTCCTTTACGTGCTAAGGGGTATCTAGAGACTGGGATAGGTTTAATAACTACCCTAACCCTAAAGCGTACCCTAACCCTAACCCCTATCCTAACCCTAACACGAACCCTAATCCTAACCCGTAACCTAAACCGAGCCCTAACTCTAAAACTAACCCTAACCCTCACCCATACTCTATGCCGTACCGTAACCCCTCCCCGAACCCATACCCTAAGCCGTACCCTAAGCCTAACCCTAAGCCTAACCCTAAGCCTAACCCAAACCCTAGGCTACCCTTGACTGCTTCTGCCTCCAATAGATTTCCTAAGCACTAGTGTTTTAAGGAACAGCTTGAAAAGAGAATCCTAATGTGATTTCTTTATAATGGGTGTGTTCCTTATCTAATCCTAGTGTCTAAACTCTTCTCCATGGCTGGACACCCAAATAATATTCCTTTACGTGCTAAGGGGTATCTAGAGACTGGGATAGGTTTAATAACTACCCTAACCCTAACGCGTACCCTAACCCTAACCCCTACCCTAACCCTAACACGCACCCTAATCCTAACACGTACCCTAAACCGAGCCCTAACCCTAACCCTAACCCTAACCCTAGCCCTAACCCATACCCTACACCATACACGAACCCTTCCCCGAACCCATACCCTAAGCCTTACCCTAAGCCTAACCCTCAGCCTAAACCTAACCCTAGGCTACCCTTGACTGCTTCTGCCTCCAATAGATTTCCTAAGCACTAGTGTTTTAAGGAACAGATTAAAAAGAGAATCCTCATGTGATTTCTTTATAATGGGTGTGTTCCTTATCTTATCCTAGTGTCTAAACTCTTCTCCATGGCTGGACCCTCAAATAATATTCCTTTACGTGCTAAAGGGTATCTAGAGACTGGGATAGGTTTAATAACTACCCTAACCCTAACGCGTACCCTAACCCTAACTCCTACCCTAACCCTAACACGTACCCTAATCCTAACACGTACCCTAAACCGAGCCCTAACCCTATCACTAACCCTAACCCTAACCATAACCCATACCCTACGCCGTACCCGAACCCCTCCCCGAACCCGTACCCTAAGCCGTACCCTAAGCCTAACCCTAAGCCTAACCCTAACCCTAGGCTACCCTTGACTGCTTCTGCCTCCAATAGATTTCCTAAGCACTAGTGTTTTAAGGAACAGATTAAAAAGAGAATCCTAATGTGATTTCTTTATAATGGGTGGGTTCCTTATCTTATCCTAGTGTCTAAACTCTTCTCCATGGCTGGACCCCCAAATAATATTCCTTTACGTGCTAAGGGGTATCTAGAGACTGGGATAGGTTTAATAACTACCCAACCCTAACGCGTACCCTAAGCCTAACCCCTACCCTAACCCTAACACGTACCCTAATCCTAACCCGTACCCTAAACCGAGCCCTAACCCTAACACTAACCCTAACCCTAACCCTAACCCATACCCTACACCATACACGAACCCGTCCCCGAACCCATACCCTAAGCCTTACCCTAAGCCTAACCCTCAGCCTAACCCTAACCCTAGGCTACCCTTGACTGCTTCTACCTCCAATAGATTTCCTAAGCACTAGTGTTTTATGGAACAGATTAAAAAGAGAATCCTAATGTGATTTCTTTATAATGGGTGTGTTCCTTATCTTATCCTAGTGTCTAAGCTCTTCTCCATGGCTGGACCCTCAAATAATATTCCTTAACTTGCAAAAGGGTATCTAGAGACTGGGATAGGTGTAATAACTACCCAACCCTAACGCGTACCCTAACCCTAACCCCTACCCTAACCCTAACACGTACCCTAATCCTAACCCGTACCCTAAACCGAGCCCTAACCCTAACACTAACCCTAACCCTAACCCTAACCCATACCCTACACCATACACGAACCCGTCCCCAAACCCAAACCCTAAGCCGTACCCTAAGCCTAAGCCTCAGCCTAACCCTAACCCTAGGCTACCCTTCACTGCTTCTGCCTCCAATAGATTTCCTAAGCACTAGTCTTTTAAGGAACAGATTAAAAAGAGAATCCTAATGTGATTTCTTTATAATGGGTGTGTTCCTTATCTTATCCTAGTGTCTAAGCTCTTCTCCATGGCTGGACTCTCAAATAATATTCCTTTACGTGCTAAGGGGTATATAGAGACTGGGATAGGTTTAATAACTACCCAACCCTAACGCGTACCCTAACCCTAACCCCTACCCTAACCCTAACACGTACCCTAATCCTAACCCGTACCCTAAACCGAGCCCTAACCCTAACACTAACCCTAACCCTAACCCTAACCCATACCCTACACCATACACGAACCCGTCCCCGAACCCATACCCTAAGCCGTACCCTAAGCCTAACCCTCAGCCTAACCCTAACCCTAGGCTACCCTTGACTGCTTCGGCCTCCAATAGATTTCCTAAGCACTAGTGTTTTAAGGAACAGATTAAAAAGAGAATCCTAATGTGATTTCTTTATAATCGGTGTGTTCCTTATCTTATCCTAGTGTCTAAACTCTTCTCCATGGCTGGACCCCCAAATAATATTCCTTTACGTGTTAAGGGGTATCTAGAGATTGGGATAGGTTTAATAACTACCCTACCGCTAACGCGTACCCTAACCCTAACTCCTACCCTAACCCTAACACGTACCCTAATTCTAACACGTACCCTAAACCGAGCCCTAACCCTATCACTAACCCTAACCCTAACCCATACCCTACGCGGTACCCGAACCCCTCCCCGGACCCGTACCCTAAGCCGTACCCTAATCCTAACCCTCAGCCTAACCCTAACCCTAGGCTACCCTTGACTGCTTCTGCCTCCAATAGATTTCCTAAGCACTAGTGTTTTAAGGAACAGATTAAAAAGAGAATCCTCATGTGATTTCTTTATAATGCGTGTGTTCCTTATCTTATCCTAGTGTCTAAGCTCTTCTCCATGGCTGGACCCTCAAATAATATTCCTTTACGTGCTAAGGGGTATCTAGACACTGGGATAGGTTTAATAACTACCCAACCCTAACGCGTACCCTTACCCTAACCCCCACCCTAACCCTAACACGTACCCTAATCCTAACCCGTACCCTAAACCGAGCCCTAACCCTAACACTAACCGTAACCCTAACCCTAACCCATACCCTACACCATACACGAACCCGTCCCCGAACCCATACCCTAAGCCTTACCCTAAGCCTAAACCTCAGCCTAACCCTAACCCTAGGCTACCCTTGACTGCTTCTACCTCCAATAGATTTCCTAAGCACTAGTGTTTTATGGAACAGATTAAAAAGAGAATCCTAATGTGATTTCTTTATAATGGGTGTGTTCCTTATCTTATCCTAGTGTCTAAGCTCTTCTCCATGGCTGGACCCTCAAATAATATTCCTTAACTTGCAAAGGGGTATCTAGAGACTGGGATAGGTGTAATAACTACCCAACCCTAACGCGTACCCTAACCCTAACACCTACCCTAACCCTAACACGTACCCTAATCCTAACCCGTACCCTAAACCGAGCCCTAACCCTAACACTAACCCTAACCCTAACCCTAACCCATACCCTACACCATACACGAACCCGTCCCCGAACCCAAACCCTAAGGCGTACCCTAAGCCTAAGCCTCAGCCTAACCCTAACCCTAGGCTACCCTTCACTGCTTCTGCCTCCAATAGATTTCCTAAGCACTAGTCTTTTAAGGAACAGATTAAAAAGAGAATCCTAATGTGATTTCTTTATAATGGGTGTGTTCCTTATCTTATCCTAGTGTCTAAGCTCTTCTCCATGGCTGGACTCTCAAATAATATTCCTTTACGTGCTAAGGGGTATCTAGAGACTGGGATAGGTTTAATAACTACCCAACCCTAACGCGTACCCTAACCCTAACCCCTACCCTAACCCTAACACGTACCCTAATCCTAACCCGTACCCTAAACCGAGCCCTAACCCTAACACTAACCCTAACCCTAACCCTAACCCATACCCTACACCATACACGAACCCGTCCCCGAACCCATACCCTAAGCCGTACCCTAAGTCTAACCCTCAGCCTAACCCTAACCCTAGGCTACCCTTGACTGCTTCTGCCTCCAATAGATTTCCTAAGCACTAGTGTTTTAAGGAACAGATTAAAAAGAGAATCCTAATGTGATTTCTTTATAATGGGTGTGTTCCTTATCTTATCCTAGTGTCTAAACTCTTCTCCATGGCTGGACCCCCAAATAATATTCCTTTACGTGTTAAGGGGTATCTAGAGATTGGGATAGGTTTAATAACTACCCTACCGCTAACGCGTACCCTAACCCTAACCCCTACCCTAACCCTAACACGTACCCTAATCCTAACCCGTACCCTAAACCGAGCCCTAACCCTAACACTAACCCTAACCCTAACCCTAATCCATACCCTACAACAAACACGAACCCGTCCCCGAACCCATACCCCAAGCCGTACCCTAAGCGTAACCCTCAGCCTAACCCTAACCCTAGGCTACCCTTGACTGCTTCTGCCTCCAATAGATTTCCTAAGCACTAGTGTTTTAAGGAACAGCTTAAAAAGAGAATCCTAATGTGATTTCTTTATAATGGGTGTGTTCCTTATCTTATCCTAGTGTCTAAGCTCTTCTCCATGGCTGGACCCTCAAATAATATTCCTTTACGTGCTAAGGGGAATCTAGAGACTGGGATAGGTTTAATAACTACCCAACCCTAACGTGTACCCTAACCCTAACCCCTACCCTAACACTAACACGTACCCTAATCCTAACCCGTACTCTAAACCGAGCCCTAACCCTAACACTACCCCTAACCCTCACCCATACCCTATGCCGTACCATAACCCCTCCCCGAACCCATACCCTAAGCCGTACCCTAAGCCTAACCCTAAGCCCAACCATAACCCTAGGCTACCCTTGCCTGCTTCTGCCTCCAATAGATTTCCTAAGCACTAGTGTTTTAAGGAACAGCTTAAAAAGAGAATCCTAATGTGATTTCTTTATAATGGGTGTGTTCCTTATCTTATCCTAGTGTCTAAACTCTTCTCCATGGCTGGACCCAAATAATATTCCTTTACGTGCTAAGGGGTATCTAGAGAGTGGGATAGGTTTAATAACTACCCTAACCCTTACGCGTACCCTAACCCTAACCCCTACCCTAACCCTAACACGTACCCTAATCCTAACCCGTACCCTAAACCGAGCCGTAACCCTAACACTAACCCTAACCCTAACGCTAACCCATACCTTACGCTGTACCCGAACCCCTCCCCGATCCCGTACCCTAAGCCGTACCCTAAGCCTAACCCTAAGCCTAACCCTAACCCTAGGTTATCCTTGACTGCTTCTGCCTCCAATAGATTTCCTAAGCACTAGTGTTTTAAGGAACAGATTAAAAAAGAGAATCCTAATGTGATTTCTTTATAATGGGTGTGTTCCTTATCTTATCCTAGTGTCTAAGCTCTTCTCCATGGCTGGACCCTCAAATAATATTCCTTTACGTGCTAAGGGGTATCTAGACACTGGGATAGGTTTAATAACTACCCAACCCTAACGCGTACCCTTACCCTAACCCCCACCCTAACCCTAACACGTACCCTAATCCTAACCCGTACCCTAAACCGAGCCCTAACCCTAACACTAACCCTAACCCTAACCCTAAACCATACCCTACACCATACACGAACCCGTCACCAAACCCATACCCTAAGCCGTACCCTAAGCCTAAACCTCAGCCTAACCCTAACCCTAGGCTACCCTTGACTGCTTCTGCCTCCAATAGATTTCCTAAGCACTAGTGTTTTAAGGAACAGATTGAAAAGAGAATCCTAATGTGATTTCTTTATAATGGGTGTGTTCCGTATCTTATCCTAGTGTCTAAGCTCTTCTCCATGGCTGGACCCTCAAATAATATTCCTTTACGTACTAAGGGGTATCTAGAGACTGGGATAGGTTTAATAACTACCCTAACCCTAACGCGTACCCTAACCCTAACTCCTACCCTAACCCTAACACGTACCCTAATCCTAACACGTACCCTAAACCGAGCCCAAACCCTATGACTAACCCTAACCCTAACCCTAACCCATACCCTACGCGGTACCCGAACCCCTCCCCGAACCCGTACCCTAAGCCGTACCCTAATCCTAACCCTCAGCCTAACCCTAACCCTAGGCTACCCTTGACTGCTTCTGCCTCCAATAGATTTCCTAAGCACTAGTGTTTTAAGGAACAGATTAAAAGGAGAATCCTAATGTGATTTCTTTATAATGGGTGGGTTCCTTATCTTATCCTAGTGTCTAAACTCTTCTCCATGGCTGGACCCCCAAATAATATTCCTTTACGTGCTAAGGGGTATCTAGAGACTGGGATAGGTTTAATAACTACCCAACCCTAACGCTTACCCTAAGCCTAACCCCTACCCTAACCCTAACACGTACCCTAATCCTAACCCGTACCCTAAACCGAGCCCTAACCCTAACACTAACCCTAACCCTAACCCTAACCCATACCCTACACCATACACGAAGCCGTCCCCGAACCCATACCCTAAGCCTTACCCTAAGCCTAACCCTCAGCCTAACCCTAACCCTAGGCTACCCTTGACTGCTTCTACCTCCAATAGATTTCCTAAGCACTAGTGTTTTAAGGAACAGATTAAAAAAGAGAATCCTAATGTGATTTCTTTATAATGGGTGTGTTCCTTATCTTATCCTAGTGTCTAAGCTCTTCTCCATGGCTGGACCCTCAAATAATATTCCTTTACGTGCTAAGGGGTATCTAGACACTGGGATAGGTTTAATAACTACCCAACCCTAACGCGTACCCTTACCCTAACCCCCACCCTAACCCTAACACGTACCCTAATCCTAACCCGTACCCTAAACCGAGCCCTAACCCTAACACTAACCCTAACCCTAACCCTAACCCATACCCTACACCATACACGAACCCGTCCCCGAACCCATACCCTAAGCCTTACCCTAAGCCTAACCCTCAGCCTAACCCTAACCCTAGGCTACCCTTGACTGCTTCTACCTCCAATAGATTTCCTAAGCACTAGTGTTTTATGGAACAGATTAAAAAGAGAATCCTAATGTGATTTCTTTATAATGGGTGTGTTCCTTATCTTATCCTAGTGTCTAAGCTCTTCTCCATGGCTGGACCCTCAAATAATATTCCTTAACTTGCAAAGGGGTATCTAGAGACTGGGATAGGTGTAATAACTACCCAACCCTAACGCGTACCCTAACCCTAACACCTACCCTAACCCTAACACGTACCCTAATCCTAACCCGTACCCTAAACCGAGCCCTAACCCTAACACTAACCCTAACCCTAACCCTAACCCATACCCTACACCATACACGAACCCGTCCCCGAACCCAAACCCTAAGCCGTACCCTAAGCCTAAGCCTCAGCCTAACCCTAACCCTAGGCTACCCTTCACTGCTTCTGCCTCCAATAGATTTCCTAAGCACTAGTCTTTTAAGGAAAAGATTAAAAAGAGAATCCTAATGTGATTTCTTTATAATGGGTGTGTTCCTTATCTTATCCTAGTGTCTAAGCTCTTCTCCATGGCTGGACTCTCAAATAATATTCCTTTACGTGCTAAGGGGTATCTAGAGACTGGGATAGGTTTAATAACTACCCAACCCTAACGCGTACCCTAACCCTAACCCCTACCCTAACCCTAACACGTACCCTAATCCTAACCCGTACCCTAATCCGAGCCCTAACCCTAACACTAACCCTAACCCTAACCCTAACCCATACCCTACACCATACACGAACCCGTCCCCGAACCCATACCCTAAGCCGTACCCTAAGCCTAACCCTCAGCCTAACCCTAACCCTAGGCTACCCTTGACTGCTTCTGCCTCCAATAGATTTCCTAAGCACTAGTGTTTTAAGGAATAGATTAAAAAGAGAATCCTTATGTGATTTCTTTATAATGGGTGTGTTCCTTATTTTATCCTTGTGTCTAAACTCTTCTCCATGGCTGGACCCCCAAATAATATTCCTTTACGTGTTAAGGGGTATCTAGAGATTGGGATAGGTTTAATAACTACCCTACCGCTAACGCGTACCCTAACCCTAACTCCTACCCTAACCCTAACACGTACCCTAATCCTAACACGTACCCTAAACCGAGCCCTAACCCTATCACTAACCCTAAGCCTAACCCATACCCTACGCGGTACCCGAACCCCTCCCCGGACCCGTACCCTAAGCCGTACCCTAATCCTAACCCTCAGCCTAACACTAACCCTAGGCTACCCTTGACTGCTTCTGCCTCCAATAGATTTCCTAAGCACTAGTGTTTTAAGGAACAGATTAAAAAGAGAATCCTAATGTGATTTCTTTATAATGGGTGTGTTCCTTATCTTATCCTAGTGTCTAAACTCTTCTCCATGGCTGGACCCCCAAATAATATTCCTTTACGTGTTAAGGGGTATCTAGAGAGTGGGATATGTTTAATAACTACCCTACCCCTAACTCGTACCCTAACCCTAACCACTACCCTAACCCTAACACGTATCCAATCCTAACCCGTACCCTAAACCGAGCCCTAAACCTAACCCTAACCCTAACCCTAACCCTAACCCATACCCTACACCATACACGAACCCGTCCCCGAACCCAAACCCTAAGCCGTACCCTAAGCCTAACCCTAAGCCTAACCCTAACCCTAGGCTACCCTTGACTGCTTCTGCCTCCAATAGATTTCCTAAGCACTAGTGTTTTAAGGAACAGATTAAAAAGAGAATCCTCATGTGATTTCTTTATAATGCGTGTTTTCCTTATCTTATCCTAGTGTCTAAGCTCTTCTCCATGGCTGGACCCTCAAATAATATTCCTTTACGTGCTAAGGGGTATCTAGAGACTGGGATAGGTTTAATAACTACCCAACCCTAACGCGTACCCTAACCCTAACCCCTACCCTAACCCTAACACGTACCCTAATCCTAACCCGTACCCTAAACCGAGCCCTAACCCTAACACTAACCCTAACCCTAACCCTAACCCATACCCTACACCATACACGAACCCGTCCCCGAACCCATACCCAAAGCCCTACCCTAAGCCTAAACCTCAGCCTAACCCTAACCCTAGGCTACCCTTGACTGCTTCTGCCTCCAATAGATTTCCTAAGCACTAGTGTTTTAAGGAACAGCTTAAAAAGAGAATCCTAATGTGATTTCTTTATAATGGGTGTGTTCCTTATCTTATCCTAGTGTCTAAGCTCTTCTCCATGGCTGGACCCTCAAATAATATTCCTTTACGTGCTAAGGGGTATCTAGAGACTGGGATAGGTTTAATAACTACCCAACCCTAACGTGTACCCTAACCCTAACCCCTACCCTAACACTAACACGTACCCTAATCCTAACCCGTACCCTAAACCGAGCCCTAACCCTAACACTAACCCTAACCCTAACCCTAACCCATACCCTACAACAAACACGTACCCGTCCCCGAACCCATACCCCAAGCCGTACCCTAAGCCTAACCCTCAGCCTAACCCTAACCCTAGGCTACCCTTGACTGCTTCTGCCTCCAATAGATTTCCTAAGCACTAGTGTTTTAAGGAACAGCTTAAAAAGAGAATCCTAATGTGATTTCTTTATAATGGGTGTGTTCCTTATCTTATCCTAGTGTCTAAGCTCTTCTCCATGGCTGGACACTCAAATAATATTCCTTTACGTGCTAAGGGGTATCTAGAGACTGGGATAGGTTTAATAACTACCCAACCCTAACGTGTACCCTAACACTAACCCCTACCCTAACACTAACACGTACCCTAATCCTAACCCATACTCTAAACCGAGCCCTAACCCTAACACTAACCCTAACCCTAACGCTAACCCATACCTTACGCTGTACCCGAACCCCTCCCCGATCCCGTACCCTAAGCCGCACCCTAAGCCTAACCCTAAGCCTAACCCTAACCCTAGGCTACCCTTGACTGCTTCTGCCTCCAATAGATTTCCTAAGCAGTAGGGTTTTAAGGAACAGCTTAAAAAGAGAATCCTAATGTGATTTCTTTATAATGGGTATGTTCCTTATCTTATCCTAGTGTCTAAACTATTCTCCATGGCGGGACAACCAAATAATATTCCTTTACGTGCTAAGGGGTATCTAGAGACTGGGATAGGTTTAATAACTACCCTAACCCTAAAGCGTACCCTAACCCTAACCCCTATCCTAACCCTAACACGAACCCTAATCCTAACCCGTACCCTAAACCGAGCCCTAACCCTAAAACTAACCCTAACCCTCAACCATACTCTATGCCGTACCGTAACCCCTCCCCGAACCCATACCCTAAGCCGTACCCTAAGCCTAACCCTAAGCCTAACCCTAAGCCTAAGCCAAACCCTAGGCTACCCTTGACTGCTTCTGCCTCCAATAGATTTCCTAAGCACTAGTGTTTTAAGGAACAGCTTGAAAAGAGAATCCTAATGTGATTTCTTTATAATGGGTGTGTTCCTTATCTTATCCTAGTGTCTAAACTCTTCTCCATGGCTGGACCCCCAAATAATATTCCTTTACGTGCTAAGGGGTATCTAGAGACTGGGATAGGTTTAATAACTACCCTAACCCTAACGCGTACCCTAACCCTAACCCCTACCCTAAACCCTAACACGCACCCTAATCCTAACACGTACCCTAAACCGAGCCCTAACCCTAACACTAACCCTAACGCATACCCTACGCCGTACCCGAACCCCTCCCCGAACCCGTACCCTAAGCCGTACCCTAAGCCTAACCCTAAGCCTAACCCTAACCCTAGGTTACCCTTGACTGCTTCTGCCTCCAATAGATTTCCTAAGCACTAGTGTTTTAAGGAACAGATTAAAAAAGAGAATCCTAATGTGATTTCTTTATAATGGGTGTGTTCCTTATCTTATCCTAGTGTCTAAGCTCTTCTCCATGGCTGGACCCTCAAATAATATTCCTTTACGTGCTAAGGGGTATCTAGAGACTGGGATAGGTTTAATAACTACCCAACCCTAACGCGTACCCTTACCCTAACCCCCACCCTAACCCTAACACGTACCCTAATCTTAAACCGTACCCTAAACCGAGCCCTAACCCTAACACTAACCCTAACCCTAACCCTAACCCATACCCTACACCATACACGAACCCGTCCCCGAACCCAAACCCTAAGCCGTACCCTAAGCCTAAGCCTCAGCCTAACCCTAACCCTAGGCTACCCTTCACTGCTTCTGCCTCCAATAGATTTCCTAAGCACTAGTCTTTTAAGGAACAGATTAAAAAGAGAATCCTAATGTGATTTCTTTATAATGTGTGTGTTCCTTATCTTATCCTAGTGTCTAAACTCTTCTCCATGGCTGGACCCCCAAATAATATTCCTTTACGTGTTAAGGGGTATCTAGAGATTGGGATAGGTTTAATAACTACCCTACCGCTAACGCGTACCCTAACCCTAACTCCTACCCTAACCCTAACACGTACCCTAATCCTAACACGTACCCTAAACCGAGCCCTAACCCTATCACTAACCCTAACCCTAACCCATACCCTACGCGGTACCCGAACCCCTCCCCGGACCCGTACCCTAAGCCGTACCCTAATCCTAACCCTCAGCCTAACACTAACCCTAGGCTACCCTTGACTGCTTCTGCCTCCAATAGATTTCCTAAGCACTAGTGTTTTAAGGAACAGATTAAAAAGAGAATCCTAATGTGATTTCTTTATAATGGGTGTGTTCCTTATCTTATCCTAGTGTCTAAACTCTTCTCCATGGCTGGACCCCCAAATAATATTCCTTTACGTGTTAAGGGGTATCTAGAGAGTGGGATATGTTTAATAACTACCCTACCCCTAACTCGTACCCTAACCCTAACCACTACCCTAACCCTAACACGTATCCAATCCTAACCCATACCCTAAACCGAGCCCTAACCCTAACCCTAACGCTAACCCTAGCCCTAACCCATACCCTACACCATACACGAACCCTTCCCCGAACCCATACCCTAAGCCTTACCCTAAGCCTAACCCTCAGCCTAACCCTAACCCTAGGCTACCCTTGACTTCTTCTGCCTCCAATAGATTTCCTAAGCACTAGTGTTTTAAGGAACAGATTAAAAAGAGAATCCTAATGTGATTTCTTTATAATGGGTGTGTTCCTTATCTTATCCTAGTGTCTAAACTCTTCTCCATGGCTGGACCCCCAAATAATATTCCTTTACGTGTTAAGGGGTATCTAGAGAGTGGGATAGGTTTAATAACTACCCTACCCCTAACGCGTACCCTAACCCTAACCCCTACCCTAACCCTAACACGTACCCTAATCCTAACCCGTACCCTAAACCGAGCCCTAACCCTAACACTAACCCTAACCCTAACCCTAACCCATACCCTACACCATACACGAACCCGTCCCCGAACCCATACCCTAAGCCGTACCCTAAGCCTAACCCTCAGCCTAACCCTAACCCTAGGCTACCCTTGACTGCTTCTGCCTCCAATAGATTTCCTAAGCACTAGTGTTTTAAGGAACAGATTAAAAAGAGAATCCTAATGTGATTTCTTTATAATGGGTGTGTTCCTTATCTTATCCTAGTGTCTAAGCTCTTCTCCATGGCTGGACCCTCAAATAATATTCCTTAACGTGCAAAGGGGCATCTAGAGACTGGGATAGGTGTAATAACTACACAACCCTAACGCGTACCCTAACCCTAACCCCTACCCTAACCCTAACACGTACCCTAATCCTAACCCGTACCCTAAACCGAGCCCTAACCCTAACACTAACCCTAACCCTAACCCTAACCCATACCCTACACCATACACGAACCCGTCCCCGAACCCATACCCTAAGCCGTACCCTAAGCCTAACCCTCAGCCTAACCCTAACCCTAGGCTACCCTTGACTGCTTCTGCCTCCAATAGATTTCCTAAGCACTAGTGTTTTAAGGAACAGATTAAAAAGAGAATCCTAATGTGATTTCTTTATAATGGGTGTGTTCCTTATCTTATCCTAGTGTCTAAACTCTTCTCCATGGCTGGACCCCCAAATAATATTCCTTTACGTGTTAAGGGGTATCTAGAGATTGGGATAGGTTTAATAACTACCCTACCCCTAATGCGTACCCTAACCCTAACCACTACCCTAACCCTAACACGTACCCTAATCCTAACCCGTACCCTAAACCAAGCCCTAACCCTAACCCTAACCCTAACCCTAACCCTAACCCATACCCTACACCATACACGAACCCTTCCCCGAACCCATACCCTAAGCCTTACCCTAAGCCTAACCCTCAGCCTAACCCTAACCCTAGGCTACCCTTGACTGCTTCTGCCTCCAATAGATTTCCTAAGCACTAGTGTTTTAAGGAACAGATTCAAAAGAGAATCCTAATGTGATTTCTTTATAATGGGTGTGTTCCTTATCTTATCCTAGTGTCTAAGCTCTTCTCCATGGCTGGACCCTCAAATAATATTCCTTTACGTGCTAAGGGGTATCTAGAGACTGGGATAGGTTTAATAACTACCCAACCCTAACGCGTACCATAACCCTAACCCCTACCCTAACCCTAACACGTAACCTAATCCTAACCCGTACCCTAAACCGAGCCCTAACCCTAACACTAACCCTAACCCTAACCCTAACCCATACCCTACACCATACACGAACCCGTCCCCGAACCCATACCCTAAGCCGTACCCTAAGCCTAACCCTCAGCCTAACCCTAACCCTAGGCTACCCTTGACTGCTTCTGCCTCCAATAGATTTCCTAAGCACTAGTGTTTTAAGGAACAGATTAAAAAGAGAATCCTAAAGTGATTTCTTTATAATGGGTGTGTTCCTTATCTTATCCTAGTGTCTAAGCTCTTCTCCATGGCTGGACCCTCAAATAATATTCCTTTACGTGCTAAGGGGTATCTAGAGACTGGGATAGGTATAATAACTACCCAACCCTAACGCGTACCCTAACCCTAACCCCTACCCTAACCCTAACACGTAACCTAATCCTAACCCGTACCCTAAACCGAGCCCTAACCCTAACACTAACCCTAACTCTAACCCTAACCCATACCCTACACCATACACGAACCCGTCCCCGAACCCATACCCTAAGCCGTACCCTAAGCCTAACCCTCAGCCTAACCCTAACCCTAGGCTACCCTTGACTGCTTCTGCCTCCAATAGATTTCCTAAGCACTAGTGTTTTAAGGAACAGATTAAAAAGAGAATCCTAATGTGATTTCTTTATAATGGGTGTGTTCCTTATCTTATCCTAGTGTCTAAGCTCTTCTCCATGGCTGGACCCTCAAATAATATTCCTTTACGTGCAAAGGGGTATCTAGAGACTGGGATAGGTTTAATAACTACCCTAACCCTAAAGCGTACCCTAACCCTAACCCCTATCCTAACCCTAACACGAACCCTAATCCTAACCCGTACCCTAAACCGAGCCCTAACCCTAAAACTAACCCTAACCCTCACCCATACTCTATGCCGTACCGTAACCCCTCCCCGAACCCATACCCTAAGCCGTACCCTAAGCCTAACCCTAAGCCTAACCCTCAGCCTAACCCAAACCCTAGGCTACCCTTGACTGCTTCTGCCTCCAATAGATTTCCTAAGCACTAGTGTTTTAAGGAACAGCTTGAAAAGAGAATCCTAATGTGATTTGTTTATAATGGGTGTGTTCCTTATCTTATCCTAGTGTCTAAACTCTTCTCCATGGCTGGACCCCCAAATAATATTCCTTTACGTGCTAAGGGGTATCTAGAGACTGGGATAGGTTTAATAACTACCCTAACCCTAACGCGTACCCTAACCCTAACCCCTACCCTAACCCTAACACGCACCCTAATCCTAACACGTACCCTAAACCGAGCCCTAACCCTAACACTAACCCTAACGCATACCCTACGCCGTACCCGAACCCCTCCCCGAACCCGTACCCTAAGCCGTACCCTAAGCCTAACCCTAAGCCTAACCCTAACCCTAGGTTACCCTTGACTGCTTCTGCCTCCAATAGATTTCCTAAGCACTAGTGTTTTAAGGAACAGATTAAAAAAGAGAATCCTAATGTGATTTCTTTATAATGGGTGTGTTCCTTATCTTATCCTAGTGTCTAAGCTCTTCTCCATGGCTGGACCCTCAAATAATATTCCTTTACGTGCTAAGGGGTATCTAGAGACTGGGATAGGTTTAATAACTACCCAACCCTAACGCGTACCCTTACCCTAACCCCCACCCTAACCCTAACACGTACCCTAATCCTAACCCGTACCCTAAACCGAGCCCTAACCCTAACACTAACCCTAACCCTAACCCTAACCCATACCCTACACCATACACGAACCCGTCCCCAAACCCATACCCTAAGCCGTACCCTAAGCCTAAACCTCAGCCTAACCCTAACCCTAGGCTACCCTTGACTGCTTCTGCCTCCAATAGATTTCCTAAGCACTAGTGTTTTAAGGAACAGATTAAAAAGAGAATCCTAATGTGATTTCTTTATAATGGGTGTGTTCCTTATCTTATCCTAGTGTCTAAGCTCTTCTCCATGGCTGGACCCTCAAATAATATTCCTTTACGTACTAAGGGGTATCTAGAGACTGGGATAGGTTTAATAACTACCCTAACCCTAACGCGTACCCTAACCCTAACTCCTACCCTAACCCTAACACGTACCCTAATCCTAACACGTACCCTAAACCGAGCCCAAACCCTATCACTAACCCTAACCCTAACCCTAACCCATACCCTACGCGGTACCCGAACCCCTCCCCGAACCCGTACCCTAAGCCGTACCCTAAGCCTAACCCTAAGCCTAACCCTAACCCTAGGCTACCCTTGACTGCTTCTGCCTCCAATAGATTTCCTAAGCACTAGTGTTTTAAGGAACAGATTAAAAAGAGAATCCTAATGTGATTTCTTTATAATGGGTGGGTTCCTTATCTTATCCTAGTGTCTAAACTCTTCTCCATGGCTGGACCCCCAAATAATATTCCTTTACGTGCTAAGGGGTATCTAGAGACTGGGATAGGTTTAATAACTACCCAACCCTAACGCGTACCCTAAGCCTAACCCCTACCCTAACCCTAACACGTACCCTAATCCTAACCCGTACCCTAAACCGAGCCCTAACCCTAACACTAACCCTAACCCTAACCCTAACCCATACCCTACACCATACACGAACCCGTCCCCGAACCCATACCCTAAGCCTTACCCTAAGCCTAACCCTCAGCCTAACCCTAACCCTAGGCTACCCTTGACTGCTTCTACCTCCAATAGATTTCCTAAGCACTAGTGTTTTATGGAACAGATTAAAAAGAGAATCCTAATGTGATTTCTTTATAATGGGTGTGTTCCTTATCTTATCCTAGTGTCTAAGCTCTTCTCCATGGCTGGACCCTCAAATAATATTCCTTAACTTGCAAAGGGGTATCTAGAGACTGGGATAGGTGTAATAACTACCCAACCCTAACGCGTACCCTAACCATAACCCCTACCCTAACACTAACACGTACCCTAATCCTAACCCGTACCCTAAACCGAGCCCTAACCCTAACACTAACCCTAACCCTAACCCTAACCCATACCCTACACCATACACGAACCCGTCCCCGAACCCAAACCCTAAGCCATACCCTAAGCCTAAGCCTCAGCCTAACCCTAACCCTAGGCTACCCTTCACTGCTTCTGCCTCCAATAGATTTCCTAAGCACTAGTCTTTTAAGGAACAGATTAAAAAGAGAATCCTAATGTGATTTCTTTATAATGGGTGTGTTCCTTATCTTATCCTAGTGTCTAAGCTCTTCTCCATGGCTGGACTCTCAAATAATATTCCTTTACGTGCTAAGGGGTATCTAGAGACTGGGATAGGTTTAATAACTACCCAACCCTAACGCGTACCCTAACCCTAACCCCTACCCTAACCCTAACACGTACCCTAATCCTAACCCGTACCCTAAACCGAGCCCTAACCCTAACACTAACCCTAACCCTAACCCTAACCCATACCCTACACCATACACGAACCCGTCCCCGAACCCATACCCTAAGCCGTACCCTAAGCCTAACCCTCAGCCTAACCCTAACCCTAGGCTACCCTTGACTGCTTCTGCCTCCAATAGATTTCCTAAGCACTAGTGTTTTAAGGAACAGATTAAAAAGAGAATCCTAATGTGATTTCTTTATAATGGGTGTGTTCCTTATCTTATCCTAGTGTCTAAACTCTTCTCCATGGCTGGACCCCCAAATAATATTCCTTTACGTGTTAAGGGGTATCTAGAGATTGGGATAGGTTTAATAACTACCCTACCGCTAACGCGTAGCCTAACCCTAACTCCTACCCTAACCCTAACACGTACCCTAATCCTAACACGTACCCTAAACCGAGCCCTAACCCTATCACTAACCCTAACCCTAACCCATACCCTACGCGGTACCCGAACCCCTCCCCGGACCCGTACCCTAAGCCGTACCCTAATCCTAACCCTCAGCCTAACACTAACCCTAGGCTACCCTTGACTGCTTCTGCCTCCAATAGATTTCCTAAGCACTAGTGTTTTAAGGAACAGATTAAAAAGAGAATCCTAATGTGATTTCTTTATAATGGGTGTGTTCCTTATCTTATCCTAGTGTCTAAACTCTTCTCCATGGCTGGACCCCCAAATAATATTCCTTTACGTGTTAAGGGGTATCTAGAGAGTGGGATATGTTTAATAACTACCCTACCCCTAACTCGTACCCTAACCCTAACCACTACCCTAACCCTAACACGTATCCAATCCTAACCCGTACCCTAAACCGAGCCCTAACCCTAACCCTAACCCTAACCCTAACCCTAACCCATACCCTACACCATACACGAACCCGTCCCCGAACCCAAACCCTAAGCCGTACCCTAAGCCTAACCCTCAGCCTAACCCTAACCCTAGGCTACCCTTGACTGCTTCTGCCTCCAATAGATTTCCTAAGCACTAGTGTTTTAAGGAACAGATTAAAAAGAGAATCCTCATGTGATTTCTTTATAATGCGTGTGTTCCTTATCTTATCCTAGTGTCTAAGCTCTTCTCCATGGCTGGACCCTCAAATAATATTCCTTTACGTGCTAAGGGGTATCTAGAGACTGGGATAGGTTTAATAACTACCCAACCCTAACGCGTACCCTAACCCTAACCCCTACCCTAACCCTAACACGTACCCTAATCCTAACCCGTACCCTAAACCGAGCCCTAACCCTAACACTAACCCTAACCCTAACCCTAACCCATACCCTACACCATACACGAACCCGTCCCCGAACCCATACCCAAAGCCCTACCCTAAGCCTAACCCTCAGCCTAACCCTAACCCTAGGCTACCCTTGACTGCTTCTGCCTCCAATAGATTTCCTAAGCCCTAGTGTTTTAAGGAACAGACTAAAAAGAGAATCCTAATGTGATTTCTTTATAATGGGTGTGTTCCTTATCTTATCCTACTGTCTAAGCTCTTCTCCATGGCTGGACACTCAAATAATATTCCTTTACGTGCTAAGGGGTATCTAGAGACTGGGATAAGTTTAATAACTACCCAACCCTAACGTGTACCCTAACCCTAACCCCTACCCTAACACTAACACGTACCCTAATCCTAACCCGTACCCTAAACCGAGCCCTAACCCTAACACTAACCCTAACCCTAACCCTAACCCATACCCTACAACAAACACGAACCCGTCCCCGAACCCATACCCCAAGCCGTACCCTAAGCCTAACCCTCAGCCTAACCCTAACCCTAGGCTACCCTTGACTGCTTCTGCCTCCAATAGATTTCCTAAGCACTAGTGTTTTAAGAACAGCTTAAAAAGAGAATCCTAATGTGATTTCTTTATAATGGGTGTGTTCCTTATCTTATCCTAGTGTCTAAGCTCTTCTCCATGGCTGGACCCTCAAATAATATTCCTTTACGTGCTAAGGGGTATCTAGAGACTGGGATAGGTTTAATAACTACCCAACCCTAACGTGTACCCTAACACTAACCCCTACCCTAACACTAACACGTACCCTAATCCTAACCCGTACTCTAAACCGAGCCCTAACCCTAACACTAACCCTAACCCTAACGCTAACCCATACCTTACGCTGTACCCGAACCCCTCCCCGATCCCGTACCCTAAGCCGCACCCTAAGCCTAACCCTAAGCCTAACCCTAACCCTAGGCTACCCTTGACTGCTTCTGCCTCCAATAGATTTCCTAAGCAGTAGGGTTTTAAGGAACAGCTTAAAAAGAGAATCCTAATGTGATTTCTTTATAATGGGTATGTTCCTTATCTTATCCTAGTGTCTAAACTATTCTCCATGGCTGGACAACCAAATAATATTCCTTTACGTGCTAAGGGGTATCTAGAGACTGGGATAGGTTTAATAACTACCCTAACCCTAAAGCGTACCCTAACCCTAACCCCTATCCTAACCCTAACACGAACCCTAATCCTAACCCGTACCCTAAACCGAGCCCTAACCCTAAAACTAACCCTAACCCTCAACCATACTCTATGCCGTACCGTAACCCCTCCCCGAACCCATACCCTAAGCCTAACCCTACGCCTAACCCTAAGCCTAACCCAAACCCTAGGCTACCCTTGACTGCTTCTGCCTCCAATAGATTTCCTAAGCACTAGTGTTTTAAGGAACAGCTTGAAAAGAGAATCCTAATGTGATTTCTTTATAATGGGTGTGTTCCTTATCTTATCCTAGTGTCTAAACTCTTCTCCATGGCTGGACCCCCAAATAATATTCCTTTACGTGCTAAGGGGTATCTAGAGACTGGGATAGGTTTAATAACTACCCTAACCCTAACGCGTACCCTAACCCTAACCCCTACCCTAACCCTAACACGTACCCTAATCCTAACCCGTACCCTAAACCGAGCCCTAACCCTAACACTAACCCTAACCCTAACCCTAACCCATACCCTACACCATACACGAACCCGTCCCCGAACCCATACCCTAAGCCGTACCCTAAGCCTAACCCTCAGCCTAACCCTAACCCTAGGCTACCCTTGACTGCTTCTGCCTCCAATAGATTTCCTAAGCACTAGTGTTTTAAGGAACAGATTAAAAAGAGAATCCTAATGTGATTTCTTTATAATGGGTGTGTTCCTTATCTTATCCTAGTGTCTAAACTCTTCTCCATGGCTGGACCCCCAAATAATATTCCTTTACGTGTTAAGGGGTATCTAGAGATTGGGATAGGTTTAATAACTACCCTACCGCTAACGCGTAGCCTAACCCTAACTCCTACCCTAACCCTAACACGTACCCTAATCCTAACACGTACCCTAAACCGAGCCCTAACCCTATCACTAACCCTAACCCTAACCCATACCCTACGCGGTACCCGAACCCCTCCCCGGACCCGTACCCTAAGCCGTACCCTAATCCTAACCCTCAGCCTAACACTAACCCTAGGCTACCCTTGACTGCTTCTGCCTCCAATAGATTTCCTAAGCACTAGTGTTTTAAGGAACAGATTAAAAAGAGAATCCTAATGTGATTTCTTTATAATGGGTGTGTTCCTTATCTTATCCTAGTGTCTAAACTCTTCTCCATGGCTGGACCCCCAAATAATATTCCTTTACGTGTTAAGGGGTATCTAGAGAGTGGGATATGTTTAATAACTACCCTACCCCTAACTCGTACCCTAACCCTAACCACTACCCTAACCCTAACACGTATCCAATCCTAACCCGTACCCTAAACCGAGCCCTAACCCTAACCCTAACCCTAACCCTAACCCTAACCCATACCCTACACCATACACGAACCCGTCCCCGAACCCAAACCCTAAGCCGTACCCTAAGCCTAACCCTCAGCCTAACCCTAACCCTAGGCTACCCTTGACTGCTTCTGCCTCCAATAGATTTCCTAAGCACTAGTGTTTTAAGGAACAGATTAAAAAGAGAATCCTCATGTGATTTCTTTATAATGCGTGTGTTCCTTATCTTATCCTAGTGTCTAAGCTCTTCTCCATGGCTGGACCCTCAAATAATATTCCTTTACGTGCTAAGGGGTATCTAGAGACTGGGATAGGTTTAATAACTACCCAACCCTAACGCGTACCCTAACCCTAACCCCTACCCTAACCCTAACACGTACCCTAATCCTAACCCGTACCCTAAACCGAGCCCTAACCCTAACACTAACCCTAACCCTAACCCTAACCCATACCCTACACCATACACGAACCCGTCCCCGAACCCATACCCAAAGCCCTACCCTAAGCCTAACCCTCAGCCTAACCCTAACCCTAGGCTACCCTTGACTGCTTCTGCCTCCAATAGATTTCCTAAGCCCTAGTGTTTTAAGGAACAGACTAAAAAGAGAATCCTAATGTGATTTCTTTATAATGGGTGTGTTCCTTATCTTATCCTACTGTCTAAGCTCTTCTCCATGGCTGGACACTCAAATAATATTCCTTTACGTGCTAAGGGGTATCTAGAGACTGGGATAAGTTTAATAACTACCCAACCCTAACGTGTACCCTAACCCTAACCCCTACCCTAACACTAACACGTACCCTAATCCTAACCCGTACCCTAAACCGAGCCCTAACCCTAACACTAACCCTAACCCTAACCCTAACCCATACCCTACAACAAACACGAACCCGTCCCCGAACCCATACCCCAAGCCGTACCCTAAGCCTAACCCTCAGCCTAACCCTAACCCTAGGCTACCCTTGACTGCTTCTGCCTCCAATAGATTTCCTAAGCACTAGTGTTTTAAGAACAGCTTAAAAAGAGAATCCTAATGTGATTTCTTTATAATGGGTGTGTTCCTTATCTTATCCTAGTGTCTAAGCTCTTCTCCATGGCTGGACCCTCAAATAATATTCCTTTACGTGCTAAGGGGTATCTAGAGACTGGGATAGGTTTAATAACTACCCAACCCTAACGTGTACCCTAACACTAACCCCTACCCTAACACTAACACGTACCCTAATCCTAACCCGTACTCTAAACCGAGCCCTAACCCTAACACTAACCCTAACCCTAACGCTAACCCATACCTTACGCTGTACCCGAACCCCTCCCCGATCCCGTACCCTAAGCCGCACCCTAAGCCTAACCCTAAGCCTAACCCTAACCCTAGGCTACCCTTGACTGCTTCTGCCTCCAATAGATTTCCTAAGCAGTAGGGTTTTAAGGAACAGCTTAAAAAGAGAATCCTAATGTGATTTCTTTATAATGGGTATGTTCCTTATCTTATCCTAGTGTCTAAACTATTCTCCATGGCTGGACAACCAAATAATATTCCTTTACGTGCTAAGGGGTATCTAGAGACTGGGATAGGTTTAATAACTACCCTAACCCTAAAGCGTACACTAACCCTAACCCCTATCCTAACCCTAACACGAACCCTAATCCTAACCCGTACCCTAAACCGAGCCCTAACCCTAAAACTAACCCTAACCCTCAACCATACTCAATGCCGTACCGTAACCCCTCCCCGAACCCATACCCTAAGCCTAACCCTACGCCTAACCCTAAGCCTAACCCAAACCCTAGGCTACCCTTGACTGCTTCTGCCTCCAATAGATTTCCTAAGCACTAGTGTTTTAAGGAACAGCTTGAAAAGAGAATCCTAATGTGATTTCTTTATAATGGGTGTGTTCCTTATCTTATCCTAGTGTCTAAACTCTTCTCCATGGCTGGACCCCCAAATAATATTCCTTTACGTGCTAAGGGGTATCTAGAGACTGGGATAGGTTTAATAACTACCCTAACCCTAACGCGTACCCTAACCCTAACCCCTACCCTAACCCTAACACGCACCCTAATCCTAACACGTACCCTAAACCGAGCCCTAACCCTAACACTAACCCTAACGCATACCCTACGCCGTACCCGAACCCCTCCCCTAACCCGTACCCTAAGCCGTACCCTAAGCCTAACCCTAAGCCTAACCCTAACCCTAGGTTACCCTTGACTGCTTCTGCCTCCAATAGATTTCCTAAGCACTAGTGTTTTAAGGAACAGATTAAAAAAGTGAATCCTAATGTGATTTCTTTATAATGGGTGTGTTCCTTATCTTATCCTAGTGTCTAAGCTCTTCTCCATGGCTGGACCCTCAAATAATATTCCTTTACGTGCTAAGGGGTATCTAGAGACTGGGATAGGTTTAATAACTACCCAACACTAAAGCGTACCCTTACCCTAACCCCCACCCTAACCCTAACACGTACCCTAATCCTAACCCGTACCCTAAACCGAGCCCTAACCCTAACACTAACCCTAACCCTAACCCTAACCCATACCCTACACCATACACGAACCCGTCCCCAAACCCATACCCTAAGCCGTACCCTAAGCCTAAACCTCAGCCTAACCCTAACCCTAGGCTACCCTTGACTGCTTCTGCCTCCAATAGATTTCCTAAGCACTAGTGCTTTAAGGAACAGATTAAAAAGAGAATCCTAATGTGATTTCTTTATAATGGGTGTGTTCCTTATCTTATCCTAGTGTCTAAGCTCTTCTCCATGGCTGGACCCTCAAATAATATTCCTTTACGTGTTAAGGGGTATCTAGAGAGTGGGATAGGTTTAATAACTACCCTACCCCTAACTCGTACCCTAACCCTAACCACTACCCTAACCCTAACACGTATCCTAATCCTAACCCGTACCCTAAACCGAGCCCTAACCCTAACCCTAACCCTAACCCTAGCACTAACCCATACCCTACACCATACACGAACCCTTCCCCGAACCCATACCCTAAGCCTTACCCTAAGCCTAACCCTCAGCCTAACCCTAACCCTAGGCTACCCTTGACTGCTTCTGCCTCCAATAGATTTCCTAAGCACTAGTGTTTTAAGGAAAAGATTAAAAAGAGAATCCTCATGTGATTTCTTTATAATGGGTGTGTTCCTTATCTTATCCTAGTGTCTAAACTCTTCTCCATGGCTGGACCCTCAAATAATATTCCTTTACGTGCTAAAGGGTATCTAGAGACTGGGATAGGTTTAATAACTACCCTAACCCTAACGCGTACCCTAACCCTAACTCCTACCCTAACCCTAACACGTACCCTAATCCTAACACGTACCCTAAACCGAGCCCTAAACCTATCACTAACCCTAACCCTAACCCTAACCCATACCCTACGCCGTACCCGAACCCCTCCCCGAACCCGTACCCTAAGCCGTACCCTAAGCCTAACCCTAAGCCTAACCCTAACCCTAGGCTACCCTTGACTGCTTCTGCCTCCAATAGATTTCCTAAGCACTAGTGTTTTAAGGAACAGATTAAAAAGAGAATCCTAATGTGATTTCTTTATAATGGGTGTGTTCCTTATCTTATCCTAGTGTCTAAGCTCTTCTCCATGGCTGGACCCTCAAATAATATTCCTTTACGTGCAAAGGGGTATCTAGAGACTGGGATAGGTTTAATAACTACCCAACCCTAACGCGTACCCTAACCCTAACCCCTACCCTAACCCTAACACGTACCCTAATCCTAACCCGTACCCTAAACCGAGCCCTAACCCTAACACTAACCCTAACCCTAACCCTAACCCATACCCTACACCATACACGAACCCGTCCCCGAACCCAAACCCTAAGCCGTACCCTAAGCCGAACCCAAAGCCTAACCCTAACCCTAGGCTACCCTTGACTGCTTCTGCCTCCAATAGATTTCCTAAGCACTAGTGTTTTAAGGAACAGATTAAAAAGAGAATCCTAATGTGATTTCTTTATAATGGGTGTGTTCCGTATCTTATCCTAGTGTCTAAGCTCTTCTCCATGGCTGGACCCTCAAATAATATTCCTTTACGTGCTAAGGTGTATCTAGAGAGTGGGATAGGTTTAATAACTACCCAACCCTAACGCGTACCCTAAGCCTAACCCCTACCCTATCCCTAACACGTACCCTAATCCTAACCCGTACCCTAAACCGAGCCCTAACCCTAACACTAACCATAACCCTAACCCTAACTCATACCCTACACCATACACGAACCCGTCCCCGAACCTATAGCCTAAGCCTTACCCTAAGCCTAACCCTCCGCCTAACCCTAACCCTAGGCTACCCTTGACTGCTTCTGCCTCCAATAGATTTCCTAAGCACTAGTGTTTTAAGGAACAGATTAAAAAGAGAATCCTAATGTGATTTCTTTATAATGGGTGTGTTCCTTATCTTATCCTAGTGTCTAAGCTCTTCTCCATGGCTGGACCCTCAAATAATATTCCTTTACGTGTTAAGGGGTATCTAGAGAGTGGGATAGGTTTAATAAATACCCTACCCCTAACTCGTACCCTAACCCTAACCACTACCCTAACCCTAACACGTATCCTAATCCTAACCCGTACCCTAAACCGAGCCCTAACCCTAACCCTAACCCTAACCCTAGCCCTAACCCATACCCTACACCATACACGAACCCTTCCCCGAACCCATACCCTAAGCCTTACCCTAAGCCTCACCCTCAGCCTAACCCTAACCCTAGGCTACCCTTGACTGCTTCTGCCTCCAATAGATTTCCTAAGCACTAGTGTTTTAAGGAACAGATTAAAAAGAGAATCCTCATGTGATTTCTTTATAATGGGTGTGTTCCTTATCTTATCCTAGTGTCTAAACTCTTCTCCATGGCTGGACCCTCAAATAATATTCCTTTACGTGCTAAAGGGTATCTAGAGACTGGGATAGGTTTAATAACTACCCTAACCCTAACGCGTACCCTAACCCTAACTCCTACCCTAACCCTAACACGTACCCTAATCCTAACACGTACCCTAAACCGAGCCCTAACCATATCACTAACCCTAACCCTAACCCTAACCCATACCCTACGCCGTACCCGAACCCCTCCCCGAACCCGTACCCTAAGCCGTACCCTAAGCCTAACCCTAAGCCTAACCCTAACCCTAGGCTACCCTTGACTGCTTCTGCCTCCAATAGATTTCCTAAGCACTAGTGTTTTAAGGAACAGATTAAAAAGAGAATCCTCATGTGATTTCTTTATAATGGGTGGGTTCCTTATCTTATCCTAGTGTCTAAACTCTTCTCCATGGCTGGACCCCCAAATAATATTCCTTTACGTGCTAAGGGGTATCTAGAGACTGGGATAGGTTTAATAACTACCCAACCCTAACGCGTACCCTAACCCTAACCCCTACCCTAACCCTAACATGTAACCTATATCTAACCCGTACCCTAAACCGAGCCCTAACCCTAACACTAACCCTAACCCTAACCCATACCCTACACCATACACGAACCCGTCCCCGAACCCATACCCTAAGCCGTACCCTAAGCCTAACCCTCAGCCTAACCCTAACCCTAGGCTACCGTTGACTGCTTCTGCCTCCAATAGATTTCCTAAGCACTAGTGTTTTAAGGAACAGATTAAAAAGAGAATCCTAATGTGATTTCTTTATAATGGGTGTGTTCCTTATCTTATCCTAGTGTCTAAGCTCTTCTCCATGGCTGGACCCTCAAATAATATTCCTTTACGTGCAAAGGGGTATCTAGAGACTGGGATAGGTTTAATAACTACCCAACCCTAACGCGTACCCTAACCCTAACCCCTACCCTAACCCTAACACGTACCCTAATCCTAACCCGTACCCTAAACCGAGCCCTAACCCTAACACTAACCCTAACCCTAACCCTAACCCACACCCTACACCATACACGAACCCGTCCCCGAACCCAAACCCTAAGCCGTACCCTAATCCTAACCCAAAGCCTAACCCTAACCCTAGGCTACCCTTGACTGCTTCTGCCTCCAATAGATTTCCTAAGCACTAGTGTTTTAAGGAACAGATTAAAAAGAGAATCCTAATGTGATTTCTTTATAATGGGTGTGTTCCTTATCTTATCCTAGTGTCTAAGCTCTTCTCCATGGCTGGACCCTCAAATAATATTCCTTTACGTGCTAAGGTGTATCTAGAGAGTGGGATAGGTTTAATAACTACCTAACCCTAACGCGTACCCTAAGCCTAACCCCTACCCTAACCCTAACACGTACCCTAATCCTAACCCGTACCCTAAACCGAGCCTTAACCCTAACACTAACCATAACCCTAACCCTAACTCATACCCTACACCATACACGAACCCGTCCCCGAACCTATAGCCTAAGCCTTACCCTAAGCCTAACCCTCCGCCTAACCCTAACCCTAGGCTACCCTTGACTGCTTCTGCCTCCAATAGATTTCCTAAGCACTAGTGTTTTAAGGAACAGATTAAAAAGAGAATCCTAATGTGATTTCTTTATAATGGGTGTGTTCCTTATCTTATCCTAGTGTCTAAGCTCTTCTCCATGGCTGGACCCTCAAATAATATACCTTAACGTGCAAAGGGGTATCTAGAGACTGGGATAGGTGTAATAACTACCCAACCCTAACGCGTACCCTAACCCTAACCCCTACCCTAACCCTAACACGTACCCTAATCCTAACCCGTACCCTAAACCGAGCCCTAACCCTAACACTAACCCTAACCCTAACCCTAACCCATACCCTACACCATACACGAACCCGTCCCCGAACCCATACCCTAAGCCGTACCCTAAGCCTAACCCTCAGCCTAACCCTAACCCTAGGCTACCCTTGACTGCTTCTGCCTCCAGTAGATTTCCTAAGCACTAGTGTTTTAAGGAACAGATTAAAAAGAGAATCCTAATGTGATTTCTTTATAATGGCTGTGTTCCTTATCTTATCCTAGTGTCTAAGCTCTTCTCCATGGCTGGACCCTCAAATAATATTCCTTTATGTGCTAAGGGGTATCTAGAGACTGGGATAGTTTTAATAACTACCCTAACCCTAACGCGTACCCTAACCCTAACTCCTACCCTAACCCTAACACGTACCCTAATCCTAACACGTAACCTAAACCGAGCCCTAACCCTATCACTAACCCTAACCCTAACCCTAACCCATACCCTACGCCGTACCCGAACCCCTCCCCGAACCCGTACCCTAAGCCGTACCCTAAGCCTAACCCTAAGCCTAACCCTAACCCTAGGCTACCCTTGACTGCTTCTGCCTCCAATAGATTTCCTAAGCACTAGTGTTTTAAGGAACAGATTAAAAAGAGAATCCTAATGTGATTTCTTTATAATGGGTGTGTTCCTTATCTTATCCTAGTGTCTAAACTCTTCTCCATGGCTGGACCCTCAAATAATATTCCTTTACGTGCTAAGGGGTATCTAGAGACTGGGATAGGTTTAATAACTACCCAACCCTAACGCGTACCCTAACCCTAACCCCTACCCTAACCCTAACACGTAACCTAAATCTAACCCGTACCCTAAACCGAGCCCTAACCCTAACACTAACCCTAACCCTAACCCATACCCTACACCATACACGAACCCGTCCCCGAACCCATACCCTAAGCCGTACCCTAAGCCTAACCCTCAGCCTAACCCTAACCCTAGGCTACCGTTGACTGCTTCTGCCTCCAATAGATTTCCTAAGCACTAGTGTTTTAAGGAACAGATTAAAAAGAGAATCCTAATGTGATTTCTTTATAATGGGTGTGTTCCTTATCTTATCCTAGTGTCTAAGCTCTTCTCCATGGCTGGACCCTCAAATAATATTCCTTTACGTGCAAAGGGGTATCTAGAGACTGGGATAGGTTTAATAACTACCCAACCCTAACGCGTACCCTAACCCTAACCCCTACCCTAACCCTAACACGTACCCTAATCCTAACCCGTACCCTAAACCGAGCCCTAACCCTAACACTAACCCTAACCCTAACCCTAACCCACACCCTACACCATACACGAACCCGTCCCCGAACCCAAACCCTAAGCCGTACCCTAATCCTAACCCAAAGCCTAACCCTAACCCTAGGCTACCCTTGACTGCTTCTGCCTCCAATAGATTTCCTAAGCACTAGTGTTTTAAGGAACAGATTAAAAAGAGAATCCTAATGTGATTTCTTTATAATGGGTGTGTTCCTTATCTTATCCTAGTGTCTAAGCTCTTCTCCATGGCTGGACCCTCAAATAATATTCCTTTACGTGCTAAGGTGTATCTAGAGAGTGGGATAGGTTTAATAACTACCTAACCCTAACGCGTACCCTAAGCCTAACCCCTACCCTAACCCTAACACGTACCCTAATCCTAACCCGTACCCTAAACCGAGCCTTAACCCTAACACTAACCATAACCCTAACCCTAACTCATACCCTACACCATACACGAACCCGTCCCCGAACCTATAGCCTAAGCCTTACCCTAAGCCTAACCCTCCGCCTAACCCTAACCCTAGGCTACCCTTGACTGCTTCTGCCTCCAATAGATTTCCTAAGCACTAGTGTTTTAAGGAACAGATTAAAAAGAGAATCCTAATGTGATTTCTTTATAATGGGTGTGTTCCTTATCTTATCCTAGTGTCTAAGCTCTTCTCCATGGCTGGACCCTCAAATAATATACCTTAACGTGCAAAGGGGTATCTAGAGACTGGGATAGGTGTAATAACTACCCAACCCTAACGCGTACCCTAACCCTAACCCCTACCCTAACCCTAACACGTACCCTAATCCTAACCCGTACCCTAAACCGAGCCCTAACCCTAACACTAACCCTAACCCTAACCCTAACCCATACCCTACACCATACACGAACCCGTCCCCGAACCCATACCCTAAGCCGTACCCTAAGCCTAACCCTCAGCCTAACCCTAACCCTAGGCTACCCTTGACTGCTTCTGCCTCCAATAGATTTCCTAAGCACTAGTGTTTTAAGGAACAGATTAAAAAGAGAATCCTAATGTGATTTCTTTATAATGGCTGTGTTCCTTATCTTATCCTAGTGTCTAAGCTCTTCTCCATGGCTGGACCCTCAAATAATATTCCTTTATGTGCTAAGGGGTATCTAGAGACTGGGATAGTTTTAATAACTACCCTAACCCTAACGCGTACCCTAACCCTAACTCCTACCCTAACCCTAACACGTACCCTAATCCTAACACGTAACCTAAACCGAGCCCTAACCCTATCACTAACCCTAACCCTAACCCTAACCCATACCCTACGCCGTACCCGAACCCCTCCCCGAACCCGTACCCTAAGCCGTACCCTAAGCCTAACCCTAAGCCTAACCCTAACCCTAGGCTACCCTTGACTGCTTCTGCCTCCAATAGATTTCCTAAGCACTAGTGTTTTAAGGAACAGATTAAAAAGAGAATCCTAATGTGATTTCTTTATAATGGGTGTGTTCCTTATCTTATCCTAGTGTCTAAACTCTTCTCCATGGCTGGACCCTCAAATAATATTCCTTTACGTGCTAAGGGGTATCTAGAGACTGGGATAGGTTTAATAACTACCCTACCCCTAATGCGTACCCTAACCCTAACCACTACCCTAACCCTAACACATATCCTAATCCTAACCCGTACCCTAAACCGAGCCTTAACCCTAACCCTAACCCTAACCCTAACCCTAACCCATACCCTACACCATACACGAACCCTTCCCCGAACCCATACCCTAAGCCTTACCCGAAGCCTAACCCTCAGCCTAACCCTAACCCTAGGCTACCCTTGACTGCTTCTGCCTCCAATAGATTTCCTAAGCACTAGTGTTTTAAGGAACAGATTAAAAAGAGAATCCTAATGTGATTTCTTTATAATGGGTGTGTTCCTTATCTTATCCTAGTGTCTAAGCTCTTCTCCATGGCTGGACCCTCAAATAATATTCCTTTACGTGCAAAGGGGTATCTAGAGACTGGGATAGGTTTAATAACTACCCAACCCTAACGCGTACCCTAACCCTAACCCCTACCCTAACCCTAACACGTACCCTAATCCTAACCCGTACCCTAAACCGAGCCCTAACCCTAACACTAACCTTAACCCTAACCCTAACCCATACCCTACACCATGCACGAACCCGTCCCCGAACGCAAACCCTAAGCCGTACCCTAAGCCTAACCCAAAGCCTAACCCTAACCCTAGGCTACCCTTGACTGCTTCTGCCTCCAATAGATTTCCTAAGCACTAGTGTTTTAAGGAACAGATTAAAAAGAGAATCCTAATGTGATTTCTTTATAATGGGTGTGTTCCTTATCTTATCCTAGTGTCTAAGCTCTTCTCCATGGCTGGACCCTCAAATAATATTCCTTAACGTGCAAAGGGGTATCTAGAGACTGGGATAGGTGTAATAACTACCCAACCCTAACGCGTACCCTAACCCTAACCCCTACCCTAACCCTAACACGTAACCTAATCCTAACCCGTACCCTAAACCGAGCCCTAACCCTAACACTAACCCTAACCCTAACCCATACCCTACACCATACACGAACCCGTCCCCGAACCCATACCCTAAGCCGTACCCTAAGCCTAACCCTCAGCCTAACCCTAACCCTAGGCTACCCTTGACTGCTTCTGCCTCCAATAGATTTCCTAAGCACTAGTGTTTTAAGGAACAGATTAAAAAGAGAATCCTAATGTGATTTCTTTATAATGGGTGTGTTCCTTATCTTATCCTAGTGTCTAAGCTCTTCTCCATGGCTGGACCCTCAAATAATATTCCTTTACGTGCTAAGGGGTATCTAGAGACTGGGATAGGTTTAATAACTACCCTAACCCTAACGCGTACCCTAACCCTAACTCCTACCCTAACCCTAACACGTACCCTAATCCTAACACGTACCCTAAACCGAGCCCTAAACCTATCACTAACCCTAACCCTAACACTAACCCATACCCTACGCCGTACCCGAACCCCATCCCGAACCCGTACCCTAAGCCGTACCCTAAGCCTAACCCTAAGCCTAACCCTAACCCTAGGCTACCCTTGACTGCTTCTGTCTCCAATAGATTTCCTAACCACTAGTGTTTTAAGGAACAGATTAAAAAGAGAATCCTAATGTGATTTCTTTATAATGGGTGTGTTCCTTATCTTATCCTAGTGTCTAAGCTCTTCTCCATGGCTGGACCCTCAAATAATATTCCTTTACGTGCTAAGGGGTATCTAGAGACTGGGATAGGTTTAATAACTACCCAACCCTAACGCGTACCCTAACCCTAACCCCTACCCTAACCCTAACACGTACCCTAATCCTAACCCGTACCCTAAACCGAGCCCTAACACTAACACTAACCCTAACCCTAACCCTAACCCATACCCTACACCATACACGAACCCGTCCCCGAACCCATACCCTAAGCCGTACACTAAGCCTAACCCTCAGCCTAACCCTAACCCTAGGCTACCCTTGACTGCTTCTGCCTCCAATAGATTTCCTAAGCACTAGTGTTTTAAGGAACAGATTAAAAAGAGAATCCTAATGTGATTTCTTTATAATGGGTGTGTTCCTTATCTTATCCTAGTGTCTAAGCTCTTCTCCATGGCTGGACCCTCAAATAATATTCCTTTACGTGCAAAGGGGTGTCTAGAGACTGGGATAGGTTTAATAACTACCCAACCCTAACGCGTATCCTAACCCTAACTCCTACCCTAACCCTAAAACGTACCCTAATCCTAACACGTACCTTAAACCGAGCCCTAACCCTATCACTAACCCTAACCCTAACCCATACCCTACGCCGTACCCGAACCCCTCCCCGAACCCGTACCCTAAGCCGTACCCTAAGCCTAACCCTAAGCCTAACCCTAACCCTAGGCTACCCTTGACTGCTTCTGCCTCCAATACATTTCCTAAGCACTAGTGTTTTAAGGAACAGATTAAAAAGAGAATCCTAATGTGATTTCTTTATAATGGGTGTGTTCCTTATCTTATCCTAGTGTCTAAGCTCTTCTCCATGGCTGGACCCTCAAATAATATTCCTTTACGTGCTAAGGGGTATCTAGAGACTGGGATAGGTTTAATAACTACCCTAACCCTAACGCGTACCCTAACCCTAACTCCTACCCTAACCCTAACACGTACCCTAATCCTAACACGTAACCTAAACCGAGCCCTAACCCTATCACTAACCCTAACCCTAACCCTAACCCATACCCTACGCCGTACCCGAACCCCTCCCTGAACCCGTACCCTAAGCCGTACCCTAAGCCTAACCCTAAGCCTAACCCTAACCCTAGGCTACCCTTGACTGCTTCTGCCTCCAATAGATTTCCTAAGCACTAGTGTTTTAAGGAACAGATTAAAAAGAGAATCCTAATGTGATTTCTTTATAATGGGTGTGTTCCTTATCTTATCCTAGTGTCTAAACTCTTCTCCATGTCTGGACCCTCAAATAATATTCCTTTACGTGCTAAGGGGTATCTAGAGACTGGGATAGGTTTAATAACTACCCAACCCTAACGTGTACCCTAACCCTAACCCCTACCCTAGCCCTAACACGTACCCTAATCCTAACCCGTACCCTAAACCGAGCCCTAACCCTAACACTAACCCTAACCGTAACCCTAACCCATACCCTACACCATACACGAACCCGTCCCCGAACCCGTACCCTAAGCCGTACCCTAAGCCTAACCCTCAGCCTAACCCTAACCCTAGGCTACCCTTGACTGCTTCTGCCTCCAATAGATTTCCTAAGCACTAGTGTTTTAAGGAACAGATTAAAAAGAGAATCCTAATGTGATTTCTTTATAATGGGTGTGTTCCTTATCTTATCCTAGTGTCTAAGCTCTTCTCCATGGCCGGACCCTCAAATAATATTCCTTTACGTGCTAAGGGGTATCTAGAGACTGGGATAGGTTTAATAACTACCCAACCCTAACGCGTACCCTAACCCTAACCCCTACCCTAACCCTAACACGTACCCTAATCCTAACCCGTAACCTAAACCGAGACCTAACCCTATCACTAACCCTAACCCTATCCCTAACCCATACCCTACGCCGTACCCGAACCCCTCCCCGAACCCGTAACCTAAGCCGTACCCTAAGCCTAACCCTCCGCCTAACCCTAACCCTAGGCTACCCTTGACTGCTTCTGCCTCCAATAGATTTCCTAAGCACTAGTGTTTTAAGGAACAGATTAAAAAGAGAATCCTAATGTGATTTCTTTATAATGGGTGTGTTCCTTATCTTATCCTAGTGTCTAAGCTCTTCTCCATGGCTGGACCCTCAAATAATATTCCTTAACGTGCAAAGGGGTATCTAGAGACTGGGATAGGTGTAATAACTACCCAACCCTAACGCGTACCCTAACCCTAACCCCTACCCTAACCCTAACACGTACCCTAATCCTAACCCGTACCCTAAACCGAGCCCTAACCCTAACACTAACCCTAACCCTAACCCTAACCCATACCCTACACCATACACGAACCCGTCCCCGAACCCATAACCTAAGCCGTACCCTAAGCCTAACAATCAGCCTAACCCTAACCCTAGGCTACCCTTGACTGCTTCTGCCTCCAATAGATTTCCTAAGCAGTAGTGTTTTAAGGAACAGAATAAAAAGAGAATCCTAATGTGATTTCTTTATAATGGGTGTGTTCCTTATATTATGCTAGTGTCTAAGCTCTTCTCCATGGCTGGACCCTCAAATAATATTCCTTTACGTGCAAAGGGGTGTCTAGAGACTGGGATAGGTTTAATAACTACCCAACCCTAACGCGTATCCTAACCCTAACTCCTACCCTAACCCTAAAACGTACCCTAATCCTAACACGTACCCTAAACCGAGCCCTAACCCTATCACTAACCCTAACCCTAACCCATACCCTACGCCGTACCCGAACCCCTCCCCGAACCCGTACCCTAAGCCTAACCCTAAGCCTAACCCTAACCCTAGGCTACCTTTGACTGCTTCTGCCTCCAATAGATTTCGTAAGCACTAGTGTTTTAAGGAACAGATTAAAAAGAGAATCCTAATGTGATTTCTTTATAATGGGTGTGTTCCTTATCTTATCCTAGTGTCTAAGCTCTTCTCCATGGCTGGACCCTCAAATAATATTCCTTTACGTGCTAAGGGGTATCTAGAGACTGGGATAGGTTTAATAACTACCCTAACCCTAACGCGTACCCTAACCCTAACTCCTACCCTAACCCTAACACGTACCCTAATCCTAACACGTAACCTAAACCGAGCCCTAACCCTATCACTAACCCTAACCCTAACCCTAACCCATACCCTACGCCGTACCCGAACCCCTCCCTGAACCCGTACCCTAAGCCGTACCCTAAGCCTAACCCTAAGCCTAACCCTAACCCTAGGCTACCCTTGACTGCTTCTGCCTCCAATAGATTTCCTAAGCACTAGTGTTTTAAGGAACAGATTAAAAAGAGAATCCTAATGTGATTTCTTTATAATGGGTGTGTTCCTTATCTTATCCTAGTGTCTAAACTCTTCTCCATGTCTGGACCCTCAAATAATATTCCTTTACGTGCTAAGGGGTATCTAGAGACTGGGATAGGTTTAATAACTACCCAACCCTAACGTGTACCCTAACCCTAACCCCTACCCTAACCCTAACACGTACCCTAATCCTAACCCGTACCCTAAACCGAGCCCTAACCCTAACACTAACCCTAACCCTAACCCTAACCCATACCCTACACCATACACGAACCCGTCCCCGAACCCGTACCCTAAGCCGTACCCTAAGCCTAACCCTCAGCCTAACCCTAACCCTAGGCTACCCTTGACTGCTTCTGCCTCCAATAGATTTCCTAAGCACTAGTGTTTTAAGGAACAGATTAAAAAGAGAATCCTAATGTGATTTCTTTATAATGGGTGTGTTCCTTATCTTATCCTAGTGTCTAAGCTCTTCTCCATGGCCGGACCCTCAAATAATATTCCTTTACGTGCTAAGGGGTATCTAGAGACTGGGATAGGTTTAATAACTACCCAACCCTAACGCGTACCCTAACCCTAACCCCTACCCTAACCCTAACACGTACCCTAATCCTAACCCGTAACCTAAACCGAGACCTAACCCTATCACTAACCCTAACCCTATCCCTAACCCATACCCTACGCCGTACCCGAACCCCTCCCCGAACCCGTAACCTAAGCCGTACCCTAAGCCTAACCCTAAGCCTAACCCTAACCCTAGGCTACCTTTGACTGCTTCTGCCTCCAATAGATTTCGTAAGCACTAGTGTTTTAAGGAACAGATTAAAAAGAGAATCCTAATGTGATTTCTTTATAATGGGTGTGTTCCTTATCTTATCCTAGTGTCTAAACTCTTCTCCATGGCTGGACCCTCAAATAATATTCCTTTACGTGCTAAGGGGTATCTAGAGACTGGGATAGGTTTAATAACTACCCAACCCTAACGCGTACCCTAACCCTAACCCCTACCCTAACCCTAACACGTACCCTAATCCTAACCCGTACCCTAAACCGAGCCCTAACCCTAACACTAACCCTAACCCTAACCCTAACCCATACCCTACACCATACACGAACCCGTCCCCGAACCCGTAACCTAAGCCGTACCCTAAGCCCAAACCTCAGCCTAACCCTAACCCTAGGCTACCCTTGACTGCTTCTGCCTCCAATAGATTTCCTAAGCACTAGTGTTTTAAGGAACAGATTAAAAAGAGAATCCTAATGTGATTTCTTTATAATGGGTGTGTTCCTTATCTTATCCTAGTGTCTAAGCTCTTCTCCATGGCTGGACCCTCAAATAATATTCCTTTACGTGCTAAGGGGTATCTAGAGACTGGGATAGGTTTAATAACTACCCTAACCCTAACGCGTACCCTAACCCTAACTCCTACCCTAACCCTAACACGTACCCTAATCCTAACACGTAACCTAAACCGAGCCCTAACCCTATCACTAACCCTAACCCTAACCCATACCCTACGCCGTACCCGCACCCCTCCCCAAAGCCGTACCCTAAGCCGTACCCTAAGCCTAACCCTAAGCCTAACCCTAACCCTTGGCTACCTTTGACTGCTTCTGCCTCCAATAGATTTCCTAAGCACTAGTGTTTTAAGGAACAGATTAAAAAGAGAATCCTAATGTGATTTCTTTATAATGGGTGTGTTCCTTATCTTATCCTAGTGTCTAAACTCTTCTCCATGGCTGGACCCTCAAATAATATTCCTTTACGTACTAAGGGGTATCTAGAGACTGGGATAGGTTTAATAACTACCCAACCCTAATGCGTACCCTAATCCTAACCCCTACCCTAACCCTAACACGTACCCTAATCCTAACCCGTACCCTAAACCGAGCCCTAACCCTAACACTAACCCTAACCCTAACCCTAACCCATACCCTACACCATACACGAACCCGTCCCCGAACCCGTACCCTAAGCCGTACCCTAAGCCCAACCCTCAGCCTAACCCTAACCCTAGGCTACCCTTGACTGCTTCTGCCTCCAATAGATTTCCTAAGCACTAGTGTTTTAAGGAACAGATTAAAAAGAGAATCCTAATGTGATTTCTTTATAATGGGTGTGTTCCTTATCTTATCCTAGTGTCTAAGCTCTTCTCCATGGCTGGACCCTCAAATAATATTCCTTTACGTGCTAAGGGGTATCTAGAGACTGGGATAGGTTTAATAACTACCCAACCCTAACGTGTACCCTAACCCTAACCCCTACCCTAACACTAACACGTACCCTAATCCTAACCCGTACCCTAAACCGAGCCCTAACCCTAACACTAACCCTAACCCTAACCCTAACCCATACCCTACAACAAACACGTACCCGTCCCCGAACCCATACCCCAAGCCGTACCCTAAGCCTAACCCTCAGCCTAACCCTAACCCTAGGCTACCCTTGACTGCTTCTGCCTCCAATAGATTTCCTAAGCACTAGTGTTTTAAGGAACAGCTTAAAAAGAGAATCCTAATGTGATTTCTTTATAATGGGTGTGTTCCTTATCTTATCCTAGTGTCTAAGCTCTTCTCCATGGCTGGACACTCAAATAATATTCCTTTACGTGCTAAGGGGTATCTAGAGACTGGGATAGGTTTAATAACTACCCAACCCTAACGTGTACCCTAACACTAACCCCTACCCTAACACTAACACGTACCCTAATCCTAACCCATACTCTAAACCGAGCCCTAACCCTAACACTAACCCTAACCCTAACGCTAACCCATACCTTACGCTGTACCCGAACCCCTCCCCGATCCCGTACCCTAAGCCGCACCCTAAGCCTAACCCTAAGCCTAACCCTAACCCTAGGCTACCCTTGACTGCTTCTGCCTCCAATAGATTTCCTAAGCAGTAGGGTTTTAAGGAACAGCTTAAAAAGAGAATCCTAATGTGATTTCTTTATAATGGGTATGTTCCTTATCTTATCCTAGTGTCTAAACTATTCTCCATGGCGGGACAACCAAATAATATTCCTTTACGTGCTAAGGGGTATCTAGAGACTGGGATAGGTTTAATAACTACCCTAACCCTAAAGCGTACCCTAACCCTAACCCCTATCCTAACCCTAACACGAACCCTAATCCTAACCCGTACCCTAAACCGAGCCCTAACCCTAAAACTAACCCTAACCCTCAACCATATTCTATGCCGTACCGTAACCCCTCCCCGAACCCATACCCTAAGCCGTACCCTAAGCCTAACCCTAAGCCTAACCCTAAGCCTAAGCCAAACCCTAGGCTACCCTTGACTGCTTCTGCCTCCAATAGATTTCCTAAGCACTAGTGTTTTAAGGAACAGCTTGAAAAGAGAATCCTAATGTGATTTCTTTATAATGGGTGTGTTCCTTATCTTATCCTAGTGTCTAAACTCTTCTCCATGGCTGGACCCCCAAATAATATTCCTTTACGTGCTAAGGGGTATCTAGAGACTGGGATAGGTTTAATAACTACCCTAACCCTAACGCGTACCCTAACCCTAACCCCTACCCTAAACCCTAACACGCACCCTAATCCTAACACGTACCCTAAACCGAGCCCTAACCCTAACACTAACCCTAACGCATACCCTACGCCGTACCCGAACCCCTCCCCGAACCCGTACCCTAAGCCGTACCCTAAGCCTAACCCTAAGCCTAACCCTAACCCTAGGTTACCCTTGACTGCTTCTGCCTCCAATAGATTTCCTAAGCACTAGTGTTTTAAGGAACAGATTAAAAAAGAGAATCCTAATGTGATTTCTTTATAATGGGTGTGTTCCTTATCTTATCCTACTGTCTAAGCTCTTCTCCATGGCTGGACCCTCAAATAATATTCCTTTACGTGCTAAGGGGTATCTAGAGACTGGGATAGGTTTAATAACTACCCAACCCTAACGCGTACCCTTACCCTAACCCCCACCCTAACCCTAACACGTACCCTAATCTTAAACCGTACCCTAAACCGAGCCCTAACCCTAACACTAACCCTAACCCTAACCCTAACCCATACCCTACACCATACACGAACCCGTCCCCGAACCCAAACCCTAAGCCGTACCCTAAGCCTAAGCCTCAGCCTAACCCTAACCCTAGGCTACCCTTCACTGCTTCTGCCTCCAATAGATTTCCTAAGCACTAGTCTTTTAAGGAACAGATTAAAAAGAGAATCCTAATGTGATTTCTTTATAATGTGTGTGTTCCTTATCTTATCCTAGTGTCTAAACTCTTCTCCATGGCTGGACCCCCAAATAATATTCCTTTACGTGTTAAGGGGTATCTAGAGATTGGGATAGGTTTAATAACTACCCTACCGCTAACGCGTACCCTAACCCTAACTCCTACCCTAACCCTAACACGTACCCTAATCCTAACACGTACCCTAAACCGAGCCCTAACCCTATCACTAACCCTAACCCTAACCCATACCCTACGCGGTACCCGAACCCCTCCCCGGACCCGTACCCTAAGCCGTACCCTAATCCTAACCCTCAGCCTAACACTAACCCTAGGCTACCCTTGACTGCTTCTGCCTCCAATAGATTTCCTAAGCACTAGTGTTTTAAGGAACAGATTAAAAAGAGAATCCTAATGTGATTTCTTTATAATGGGTGTGTTCCTTATCTTATCCTAGTGTCTAAACTCTTCTCCATGGCTGGACCCCCAAATAATATTCCTTTACGTGTTAAGGGGTATCTAGAGAGTGGGATATGTTTAATAACTACCCTACCCCTAACTCGTACCCTAACCCTAACCACTACCCTAACCCTAACACGTATCCAATCCTAACCCATACCCTAAACCGAGCCCTAACCCTAACCCTAACGCTAACCCTAGCCCTAACCCATACCCTACACCATACACGAACCCTTCCCCGAACCCATACCCTAAGCCTTACCCTAAGCCTAACCCTCAGCCTAACCCTAACCCTAGGCTACCCTTGACTTCTTCTGCCTCCAATAGATTTCCTAAGCACTAGTGTTTTAAGGAACAGATTAAAAAGAGAATCCTAATGTGATTTCTTTATAATGGGTGTGTTCCTTATCTTATCCTAGTGTCTAAACTCTTCTCCATGGCTGGACCCCCAAATAATATTCCTTTACGTGTTAAGGGGTATCTAGAGAGTGGGATAGGTTTAATAACTACCCTACCCCTAACGCGTACCCTAACCCTAACCCCTACCCTAACCCTAACACGTACCCTAATCCTAACCCGTACCCTAAACCGAGCCCTAACCCTAACACTAACCCTAACCCTAACCCTAACCCATACCCTACACCATACACGAACCCGTCCCCGAACCCATACCCTAAGCCGTACCCTAAGCCTAACCCTCAGCCTAACCCTAACCCTAGGCTACCCTTGACTGCTTCTGCCTCCAATAGATTTCCTAAGCACTAGTGTTTTAAGGAACAGATTAAAAAGAGAATCCTAATGTGATTTCTTTATAATGGGTGTGTTCCTTATCTTATCCTAGTGTCTAAGCTCTTCTCCATGGCTGGACCCTCAAATAATATTCCTTAACGTGCAAAGGGGCATCTAGAGACTGGGATAGGTGTAATAACTACACAACCCTAACGCGTACCCTAACCCTAACCCCTACCCTAACCCTAACACGTACCCTAATCCTAACCCGTACCCTAAACCGAGCCCTAACCCTAACACTAACCCTAACCCTAACCCTAACCCATACCCTACACCATACACGAACCCGTCCCCGAACCCATACCCTAAGCCGTACCCTAAGCCTAACCCTCAGCCTAACCCTAACCCTAGGCTACCCTTGACTGCTTCTGCCTCCAATAGATTTCCTAAGCACTAGTGTTTTAAGGAACAGATTAAAAAGAGAATCCTAATGTGATTTCTTTATAATGGGTGTGTTCCTTATCTTATCCTAGTGTCTAAACTCTTCTCCATGGCTGGACCCCCAAATAATATTCCTTTACGTGTTAAGGGGTATCTAGAGATTGGGATAGGTTTAATAACTACCCTACCCCTAATGCGTACCCTAACCCTAACCACTACCCTAACCCTAACACGTACCCTAATCCTAACCCGTACCCTAAACCAAGCCCTAACCCTAACCCTAACCCTAACCCTAACCCTAACCCATACCCTACACCATACACGAACCCTTCCCCGAACCCATACCCTAAGCCTTACCCTAAGCCTAACCCTCAGCCTAACCCTAACCCTAGGCTACCCTTGACTGCTTCTGCCTCCAATAGATTTCCTAAGCACTAGTGTTTTAAGGAACAGATTCAAAAGAGAATCCTAATGTGATTTCTTTATAATGGGTGTGTTCCTTATCTTATCCTAGTGTCTAAGCTCTTCTCCATGGCTGGACCCTCAAATAATATTCCTTTACGTGCTAAGGGGTATCTAGAGACTGGGATAGGTTTAATAACTACCCAACCCTAACGCGTACCATAACCCTAACCCCTACCCTAACCCTAACACGTAACCTAATCCTAACCCGTACCCTAAACCGAGCCCTAACCCTAACACTAACCCTAACCCTAACCCTAACCCATACCCTACACCATACACGAACCCGTCCCCGAACCCATACCCTAAGCCGTACCCTAAGCCTAACCCTCAGCCTAACCCTAACCCTAGGCTACCCTTGACTGCTTCTGCCTCCAATAGATTTCCTAAGCACTAGTGTTTTAAGGAACAGATTAAAAAGAGAATCCTAATGTGATTTCTTTATAATGGGTGTGTTCCTTATCTTATCCTAGTGTCTAAGCTCTTCTCCATGGCTGGACCCTCAAATAATATTCCTTTACGTGCTAAGGGGTATCTAGAGACTGGGATAGGTATAATAACTACCCAACCCTAACGCGTACCCTAACCCTAACCCCTACCCTAACCCTAACACGTAACCTAATCCTAACCCGTACCCTAAACCGAGCCCTAACCCTAACACTAACCCTAACTCTAACCCTAACCCATACCCTACACCATACACGAACCCGTCCCCGAACCCATACCCTAAGCCGTACCCTAAGCCTAACCCTCAGCCTAACCCTAACCCTAGGCTACCCTTGACTGCTTCTGCCTCCAATAGATTTCCTAAGCACTAGTGTTTTAAGGAACAGATTAAAAAGAGAATCCTAATGTGATTTCTTTATAATGGGTGTGTTCCTTATCTTATCCTAGTGTCTAAGCTCTTCTCCATGGCTGGACCCTCAAATAATATTCCTTTACGTGCAAAGGGGTATCTAGAGACTGGGATAGGTTTAATAACTACCCTAACCCTAAAGCGTACCCTAACCCTAACCCCTATCCTAACCCTAACACGAACCCTAATCCTAACCCGTACCCTAAACCGAGCCCTAACCCTAAAACTAACCCTAACCCTCACCCATACTCTATGCCGTACCGTAACCCCTCCCCGAACCCATACCCTAAGCCGTACCCTAAGCCTAACCCTAAGCCTAACCCTCAGCCTAACCCAAACCCTAGGCTACCCTTGACTGCTTCTGCCTCCAATAGATTTCCTAAGCACTAGTGTTTTAAGGAACAGCTTGAAAAGAGAATCCTAATGTGATTTGTTTATAATGGGTGTGTTCCTTATCTTATCCTAGTGTCTAAACTCTTCTCCATGGCTGGACCCCCAAATAATATTCCTTTACGTGCTAAGGGGTATCTAGAGACTGGGATAGGTTTAATAACTACCCTAACCCTAACGCGTACCCTAACCCTAACCCCTACCCTAACCCTAACACGCACCCTAATCCTAACACGTACCCTAAACCGAGCCCTAACCCTAACACTAACCCTAACGCATACCCTACGCCGTACCCGAACCCCTCCCCGAACCCGTACCCTAAGCCGTACCCTAAGCCTAACCCTAAGCCTAACCCTAACCCTAGGTTACCCTTGACTGCTTCTGCCTCCAATAGATTTCCTAAGCACTAGTGTTTTAAGGAACAGATTAAAAAAGAGAATCCTAATGTGATTTCTTTATAATGGGTGTGTTCCTTATCTTATCCTAGTGTCTAAGCTCTTCTCCATGGCTGGACCCTCAAATAATATTCCTTTACGTGCTAAGGGGTATCTAGAGACTGGGATAGGTTTAATAACTACCCAACCCTAACGCGTACCCTTACCCTAACCCCCACCCTAACCCTAACACGTACCCTAATCCTAACCCGTACCCTAAACCGAGCCCTAACCCTAACACTAACCCTAACCCTAACCCTAACCCATACCCTACACCATACACGAACCCGTCCCCAAACCCATACCCTAAGCCGTACCCTAAGCCTAAACCTCAGCCTAACCCTAACCCTAGGCTACCCTTGACTGCTTCTGCCTCCAATAGATTTCCTAAGCACTAGTGTTTTAAGGAACAGATTAAAAAGAGAATCCTAATGTGATTTCTTTATAATGGGTGTGTTCCTTATCTTATCCTAGTGTCTAAGCTCTTCTCCATGGCTGGACCCTCAAATAATATTCCTTTACGTACTAAGGGGTATCTAGAGACTGGGATAGGTTTAATAACTACCCTAACCCTAACGCGTACCCTAACCCTAACTCCTACCCTAACCCTAACACGTACCCTAATCCTAACACGTACCCTAAACCGAGCCCAAACCCTATCACTAACCCTAACCCTAACCCTAACCCATACCCTACGCGGTACCCGAACCCCTCCCCGAACCCGTACCCTAAGCCGTACCCTAAGCCTAACCCTAAGCCTAACCCTAACCCTAGGCTACCCTTGACTGCTTCTGCCTCCAATAGATTTCCTAAGCACTAGTGTTTTAAGGAACAGATTAAAAAGAGAATCCTAATGTGATTTCTTTATAATGGGTGGGTTCCTTATCTTATCCTAGTGTCTAAACTCTTCTCCATGGCTGGACCCCCAAATAATATTCCTTTACGTGCTAAGGGGTATCTAGAGACTGGGATAGGTTTAATAACTACCCAACCCTAACGCGTACCCTAAGCCTAACCCCTACCCTAACCCTAACACGTACCCTAATCCTAACCCGTACCCTAAACCGAGCCCTAACCCTAACACTAACCCTAACCCTAACCCTAACCCATACCCTACACCATACACGAACCCGTCCCCGAACCCATACCCTAAGCCTTACCCTAAGCCTAACCCTCAGCCTAACCCTAACCCTAGGCTACCCTTGACTGCTTCTACCTCCAATAGATTTCCTAAGCACTAGTGTTTTATGGAACAGATTAAAAAGAGAATCCTAATGTGATTTCTTTATAATGGGTGTGTTCCTTATCTTATCCTAGTGTCTAAGCTCTTCTCCATGGCTGGACCCTCAAATAATATTCCTTAACTTGCAAAGGGGTATCTAGAGACTGGGATAGGTGTAATAACTACCCAACCCTAACGCGTACCCTAACCATAACCCCTACCCTAACCCTAACACGTACCCTAATCCTAACCCGTACCCTAAACCGAGCCCTAACCCTAACACTAACCCTAACCCTAACCCTAACCCATACCCTACACCATACACGAACCCGTCCCCGAACCCAAACCCTAAGCCATACCCTAAGCCTAAGCCTCAGCCTAACCCTAACCCTAGGCTACCCTTCACTGCTTCTGCCTCCAATAGATTTCCTAAGCACTAGTCTTTTAAGGAACAGATTAAAAAGAGAATCCTAATGTGATTTCTTTATAATGGGTGTGTTCCTTATCTTATCCTAGTGTCTAAGCTCTTCTCCATGGCTGGACTCTCAAATAATATTCCTTTACGTGCTAAGGGGTATCTAGAGACTGGGATAGGTTTAATAACTACCCAACCCTAACGCGTACCCTAACCCTAACCCCTACCCTAACCCTAACACGTACCCTAATCCTAACCCGTACCCTAAACCGAGCCCTAACCCTAACACTAACCCTAACCCTAACCCTAACCCATACCCTACACCATACACGAACCCGTCCCCGAACCCATACCCTAAGCCGTACCCTAAGCCTAACCCTCAGCCTAACCCTAACCCTAGGCTACCCTTGACTGCTTCTGCCTCCAATAGATTTCCTAAGCACTAGTGTTTTAAGGAACAGATTAAAAAGAGAATCCTAATGTGATTTCTTTATAATGGGTGTGTTCCTTATCTTATCCTAGTGTCTAAACTCTTCTCCATGGCTGGACCCCCAAATAATATTCCTTTACGTGTTAAGGGGTATCTAGAGATTGGGATAGGTTTAATAACTACCCTACCGCTAACGCGTAGCCTAACCCTAACTCCTACCCTAACCCTAACACGTACCCTAATCCTAACACGTACCCTAAACCGAGCCCTAACCCTATCACTAACCCTAACCCTAACCCATACCCTACGCGGTACCCGAACCCCTCCCCGGACCCGTACCCTAAGCCGTACCCTAATCCTAACCCTCAGCCTAACACTAACCCTAGGCTACCCTTGACTGCTTCTGCCTCCAATAGATTTCCTAAGCACTAGTGTTTTAAGGAACAGATTAAAAAGAGAATCCTAATGTGATTTCTTTATAATGGGTGTGTTCCTTATCTTATCCTAGTGTCTAAACTCTTCTCCATGGCTGGACCCCCAAATAATATTCCTTTACGTGTTAAGGGGTATCTAGAGAGTGGGATATGTTTAATAACTACCCTACCCCTAACTCGTACCCTAACCCTAACCACTACCCTAACCCTAACACGTATCCAATCCTAACCCGTACCCTAAACCGAGCCCTAACCCTAACCCTAACCCTAACCCTAACCCTAACCCATACCCTACACCATACACGAACCCGTCCCCGAACCCAAACCCTAAGCCGTACCCTAAGCCTAACCCTCAGCCTAACCCTAACCCTAGGCTACCCTTGACTGCTTCTGCCTCCAATAGATTTCCTAAGCACTAGTGTTTTAAGGAACAGATTAAAAAGAGAATCCTCATGTGATTTCTTTATAATGCGTGTGTTCCTTATCTTATCCTAGTGTCTAAGCTCTTCTCCATGGCTGGACCCTCAAATAATATTCCTTTACGTGCTAAGGGGTATCTAGAGACTGGGATAGGTTTAATAACTACCCAACCCTAACGCGTACCCTAACCCTAACCCCTACCCTAACCCTAACACGTACCCTAATCCTAACCCGTACCCTAAACCGAGCCCTAACCCTAACACTAACCCTAACCCTAACCCTAACCCATACCCTACACCATACACGAACCCGTCCCCGAACCCATACCCAAAGCCCTACCCTAAGCCTAACCCTCAGCCTAACCCTAACCCTAGGCTACCCTTGACTGCTTCTGCCTCCAATAGATTTCCTAAGCCCTAGTGTTTTAAGGAACAGACTAAAAAGAGAATCCTAATGTGATTTCTTTATAATGGGTGTGTTCCTTATCTTATCCTACTGTCTAAGCTCTTCTCCATGGCTGGACACTCAAATAATATTCCTTTACGTGCTAAGGGGTATCTAGAGACTGGGATAAGTTTAATAACTACCCAACCCTAACGTGTACCCTAACCCTAACCCCTACCCTAACACTAACACGTACCCTAATCCTAACCCGTACCCTAAACCGAGCCCTAACCCTAACACTAACCCTAACCCTAACCCTAACCCATACCCTACAACAAACACGAACCCGTCCCCGAACCCATACCCCAAGCCGTACCCTAAGCCTAACCCTCAGCCTAACCCTAACCCTAGGCTACCCTTGACTGCTTCTGCCTCCAATAGATTTCCTAAGCACTAGTGTTTTAAGAACAGCTTAAAAAGAGAATCCTAATGTGATTTCTTTATAATGGGTGTGTTCCTTATCTTATCCTAGTGTCTAAGCTCTTCTCCATGGCTGGACCCTCAAATAATATTCCTTTACGTGCTAAGGGGTATCTAGAGACTGGGATAGGTTTAATAACTACCCAACCCTAACGTGTACCCTAACACTAACCCCTACCCTAACACTAACACGTACCCTAATCCTAACCCGTACTCTAAACCGAGCCCTAACCCTAACACTAACCCTAACCCTAACGCTAACCCATACCTTACGCTGTACCCGAACCCCTCCCCGATCCCGTACCCTAAGCCGCACCCTAAGCCTAACCCTAAGCCTAACCCTAACCCTAGGCTACCCTTGACTGCTTCTGCCTCCAATAGATTTCCTAAGCAGTAGGGTTTTAAGGAACAGCTTAAAAAGAGAATCCTAATGTGATTTCTTTATAATGGGTATGTTCCTTATCTTATCCTAGTGTCTAAACTATTCTCCATGGCTGGACAACCAAATAATATTCCTTTACGTGCTAAGGGGTATCTAGAGACTGGGATAGGTTTAATAACTACCCTAACCCTAAAGCGTACCCTAACCCTAACCCCTATCCTAACCCTAACACGAACCCTAATCCTAACCCGTACCCTAAACCGAGCCCTAACCCTAAAACTAACCCTAACCCTCAACCATACTCTATGCCGTACCGTAACCCCTCCCCGAACCCATACCCTAAGCCTAACCCTACGCCTAACCCTAAGCCTAACCCAAACCCTAGGCTACCCTTGACTGCTTCTGCCTCCAATAGATTTCCTAAGCACTAGTGTTTTAAGGAACAGCTTGAAAAGAGAATCCTAATGTGATTTCTTTATAATGGGTGTGTTCCTTATCTTATCCTAGTGTCTAAACTCTTCTCCATGGCTGGACCCCCAAATAATATTCCTTTACGTGCTAAGGGGTATCTAGAGACTGGGATAGGTTTAATAACTACCCTAACCCTAACGCGTACCCTAACCCTAACCCCTACCCTAACCCTAACACGCACCCTAATCCTAACACGTACCCTAAACCGAGCCCTAACCCTAACACTAACCCTAACGCATACCCTACGCCGTACCCGAACCCCTCCCCTAACCCGTACCCTAAGCCGTACCCTAAGCCTAACCCTAAGCCTAACCCTAACCCTAGGTTACCCTTGACTGCTTCTGCCTCCAATAGATTTCCTAAGCACTAGTGTTTTAAGGAACAGATTAAAAAAGAGAATCCTAATGTGATTTCTTTATAATGGGTGTGTTCCTTATCTTATCCTAGTGTCTAAGCTCTTCTCCATGGCTGGACCCTCAAATAATATTCCTTTACGTGCTAAGGGGTATCTAGAGACTGGGATAGGTTTAATAACTACCCAACACTAAAGCGTACCCTTACCCTAACCCCCACCCTAACCCTAACACGTACCCTAATCCTAACCCGTACCCTAAACCGAGCCCTAACCCTAACACTAACCCTAACCCTAACCCTAACCCATACCCTACACCATACACGAACCCGTCCCCAAACCCATACCCTAAGCCGTACCCTAAGCCTAAACCTCAGCCTAACCCTAACCCTAGGCTACCCTTGACTGCTTCTGCCTCCAATAGATTTCCTAAGCACTAGTGCTTTAAGGAACAGATTAAAAAGAGAATCCTAATGTGATTTCTTTATAATGGGTGTGTTCCTTATCTTATCCTAGTGTCTAAGCTCTTCTCCATGGCTGGACCCTCAAATAATATTCCTTTACGTGTTAAGGGGTATCTAGAGAGTGGGATAGGTTTAATAACTACCCTACCCCTAACTCGTACCCTAACCCTAACCACTACCCTAACCCTAACACGTATCCTAATCCTAACCCGTACCCTAAACCGAGCCCTAACCCTAACCCTAACCCTAACCCTAGCCCTAACCCATACCCTACACCATACACGAACCCTTCCCCGAACCCATACCCTAAGCCTTACCCTAAGCCTAACCCTCAGCCTAACCCTAACCCTAGGCTACCCTTGACTGCTTCTGCCTCCAATAGATTTCCTAAGCACTAGTGTTTTAAGGAAAAGATTAAAAAGAGAATCCTCATGTGATTTCTTTATAATGGGTGTGTTCCTTATCTTATCCTAGTGTCTAAACTCTTCTCCATGGCTGGACCCTCAAATAATATTCCTTTACGTGCTAAAGGGTATCTAGAGACTGGGATAGGTTTAATAACTACCCTAACCCTAACGCGTACCCTAACCCTAACTCCTACCCTAACCCTAACACGTACCCTAATCCTAACACGTACCCTAAACCGAGCCCTAAACCTATCACTAACCCTAACCCTAACCCTAACCCATACCCTACGCCGTACCCGAACCCCTCCCCGAACCCGTACCCTAAGCCGTACCCTAAGCCTAACCCTAAGCCTAACCCTAACCCTAGGCTACCCTTGACTGCTTCTGCCTCCAATAGATTTCCTAAGCACTAGTGTTTTAAGGAACAGATTAAAAAGAGAATCCTAATGTGATTTCTTTATAATGGGTGTGTTCCTTATCTTATCCTAGTGTCTAAGCTCTTCTCCATGGCTGGACCCTCAAATAATATTCCTTTACGTGCAAAGGGGTATCTAGAGACTGGGATAGGTTTAATAACTACCCAACCCTAACGCGTACCCTAACCCTAACCCCTACCCTAACCCTAACACGTACCCTAATCCTAACCCGTACCCTAAACCGAGCCCTAACCCTAACACTAACCCTAACCCTAACCCTAACCCATACCCTACACCATACACGAACCCGTCCCCGAACCCAAACCCTAAGCCGTACCCTAAGCCGAACCCAAAGCCTAACCCTAACCCTAGGCTACCCTTGACTGCTTCTGCCTCCAATAGATTTCCTAAGCACTAGTGTTTTAAGGAACAGATTAAAAAGAGAATCCTAATGTGATTTCTTTATAATGGGTGTGTTCCGTATCTTATCCTAGTGTCTAAGCTCTTCTCCATGGCTGGACCCTCAAATAATATTCCTTTACGTGCTAAGGTGTATCTAGAGAGTGGGATAGGTTTAATAACTACCCAACCCTAACGCGTACCCTAAGCCTAACCCCTACCCTATCCCTAACACGTACCCTAATCCTAACCCGTACCCTAAACCGAGCCCTAACCCTAACACTAACCATAACCCTAACCCTAACTCATACCCTACACCATACACGAACCCGTCCCCGAACCTATAGCCTAAGCCTTACCCTAAGCCTAACCCTCCGCCTAACCCTAACCCTAGGCTACCCTTGACTGCTTCTGCCTCCAATAGATTTCCTAAGCACTAGTGTTTTAAGGAACAGATTAAAAAGAGAATCCTAATGTGATTTCTTTATAATGGGTGTGTTCCTTATCTTATCCTAGTGTCTAAGCTCTTCTCCATGGCTGGACCCTCAAATAATATTCCTTTACGTGTTAAGGGGTATCTAGAGAGTGGGATAGGTTTAATAAATACCCTACCCCTAACTCGTACCCTAACCCTAACCACTACCCTAACCCTAACACGTATCCTAATCCTAACCCGTACCCTAAACCGAGCCCTAACCCTAACCCTAACCCTAACCCTAGCCCTAACCCATACCCTACACCATACACGAACCCTTCCCCGAACCCATACCCTAAGCCTTACCCTAAGCCTCACCCTCAGCCTAACCCTAACCCTAGGCTACCCTTGACTGCTTCTGCCTCCAATAGATTTCCTAAGCACTAGTGTTTTAAGGAACAGATTAAAAAGAGAATCCTCATGTGATTTCTTTATAATGGGTGTGTTCCTTATCTTATCCTAGTGTCTAAACTCTTCTCCATGGCTGGACCCTCAAATAATATTCCTTTACGTGCTAAAGGGTATCTAGAGACTGGGATAGGTTTAATAACTACCCTAACCCTAACGCGTACCCTAACCCTAACTCCTACCCTAACCCTAACACGTACCCTAATCCTAACACGTACCCTAAACCGAGCCCTAACCATATCACTAACCCTAACCCTAACCCTAACCCATACCCTACGCCGTACCCGAACCCCTCCCCGAACCCGTACCCTAAGCCGTACCCTAAGCCTAACCCTAAGCCTAACCCTAACCCTAGGCTACCCTTGACTGCTTCTGCCTCCAATAGATTTCCTAAGCACTAGTGTTTTAAGGAACAGATTAAAAAGAGAATCCTCATGTGATTTCTTTATAATGGGTGGGTTCCTTATCTTATCCTAGTGTCTAAACTCTTCTCCATGGCTGGACCCCCAAATAATATTCCTTTACGTGCTAAGGGGTATCTAGAGACTGGGATAGGTTTAATAACTACCCAACCCTAACGCGTACCCTAACCCTAACCCCTACCCTAACCCTAACACGTAACCTAAATCTAACCCGTACCCTAAACCGAGCCCTAACCCTAACACTAACCCTAACCCTAACCCATACCCTACACCATACACGAACCCGTCCCCGAACCCATACCCTAAGCCGTACCCTAAGCCTAACCCTCAGCCTAACCCTAACCCTAGGCTACCGTTGACTGCTTCTGCCTCCAATAGATTTCCTAAGCACTAGTGTTTTAAGGAACAGATTAAAAAGAGAATCCTAATGTGATTTCTTTATAATGGGTGTGTTCCTTATCTTATCCTAGTGTCTAAGCTCTTCTCCATGGCTGGACCCTCAAATAATATTCCTTTACGTGCAAAGGGGTATCTAGAGACTGGGATAGGTTTAATAACTACCCAACCCTAACGCGTACCCTAACCCTAACCCCTACCCTAACCCTAACACGTACCCTAATCCTAACCCGTACCCTAAACCGAGCCCTAACCCTAACACTAACCCTAACCCTAACCCTAACCCACACCCTACACCATACACGAACCCGTCCCCGAACCCAAACCCTAAGCCGTACCCTAATCCTAACCCAAAGCCTAACCCTAACCCTAGGCTACCCTTGACTGCTTCTGCCTCCAATAGATTTCCTAAGCACTAGTGTTTTAAGGAACAGATTAAAAAGAGAATCCTAATGTGATTTCTTTATAATGGGTGTGTTCCTTATCTTATCCTAGTGTCTAAGCTCTTCTCCATGGCTGGACCCTCAAATAATATTCCTTTACGTGCTAAGGTGTATCTAGAGAGTGGGATAGGTTTAATAACTACCTAACCCTAACGCGTACCCTAAGCCTAACCCCTACCCTAACCCTAACACGTACCCTAATCCTAACCCGTACCCTAAACCGAGCCCTAACCCTAACACTAACCATAACCCTAACCCTAACTCATACCCTACACCATACACGAACCCGTCCCCGAACCTATAGCCTAAGCCTTACCCTAAGCCTAACCCTCCGCCTAACCCTAACCCTAGGCTACCCTTGACTGCTTCTGCCTCCAATAGATTTCCTAAGCACTAGTGTTTTAAGGAACAGATTAAAAAGAGAATCCTAATGTGATTTCTTTATAATGGGTGTGTTCCTTATCTTATCCTAGTGTCTAAGCTCTTCTCCATGGCTGGACCCTCAAATAATATACCTTAACGTGCAAAGGGGTATCTAGAGACTGGGATAGGTGTAATAACTACCCAACCCTAACGCGTACCCTAACCCTAACCCCTACCCTAACCCTAACACGTACCCTAATCCTAACCCGTACCCTAAACCGAGCCCTAACCCTAACACTAACCCTAACCCTAACCCTAACCCATACCCTACACCATACACGAACCCGTCCCCGAACCCATACCCTAAGCCGTACCCTAAGCCTAACCCTCAGCCTAACCCTAACCCTAGGCTACCCTTGACTGCTTCTGCCTCCAATAGATTTCCTAAGCACTAGTGTTTTAAGGAACACATTAAAAAGAGAATCCTAATGTGATTTCTTTATAATGGCTGTGTTCCTTATCTTATCCTAGTGTCTAAGCTCTTCTCCATGGCTGGACCCTCAAATAATATTCCTTTATGTGCTAAGGGGTATCTAGAGACTGGGATAGTTTTAATAACTACCCTAACCCTAACGCGTACCCTAACCCTAACTCCTACCCTAACCCTAACACGTACCCTAATCCTAACACGTAACCTAAACCGAGCCCTAACCCTATCACTAACCCTAACCCTAACCCTAACCCATACCCTACGCCGTACCCGAACCCCTCCCCGAACCCGTACCCTAAGCCGTACCCTAAGCCTAACCCTAAGCCTAACCCTAACCCTAGGCTACCCTTGACTGCTTCTGCCTCCAATAGATTTCCTAAGCACTAGTGTTTTAAGGAACAGATTAAAAAGAGAATCCTAATGTGATTTCTTTATAATGGGTGTGTTCCTTATCTTATCCTAGTGTCTAAACTCTTCTCCATGGCTGGACCCTCAAATAATATTCCTTTACGTGCTAAGGGGTATCTAGAGACTGGGATAGGTTTAATAACTACCCTACCCCTAATGCGTACCCTAACCCTAACCACTACCCTAACCCTAACACATATCCTAATCCTAACCCGTACCCTAAACCGAGCCTTAACCCTAACCCTAACCCTAACCCTAACCCTAACCCATACCCTACACCATACACGAACCCTTCCCCGAACCCATACCCTAAGCCTTACCCGAAGCCTAACCCTCAGCCTAACCCTAACCCTAGGCTACCCTTGACTGCTTCTGCCTCCAATAGATTTCCTAAGCACTAGTGTTTTAAGGAACAGATTAAAAAGAGAATCCTAATGTGATTTCTTTATAATGGGTGTGTTCCTTATCTTATCCTAGTGTCTAAGCTCTTCTCCATGGCTGGACCCTCAAATAATATTCCTTTACGTGCAAAGGGGTATCTAGAGACTGGGATAGGTTTAATAACTACCCAACCCTAACGCGTACCCTAACCCTAACCCCTACCCTAACCCTAACACGTACCCTAATCCTAACCCGTACCCTAAACCGAGCCCTAACCCTAACACTAACCTTAACCCTAACCCTAACCCATACCCTACACCATGCACGAACCCGTCCCCGAACGCAAACCCTAAGCCGTACCCTAAGCCTAACCCAAAGCCTAACCCTAACCCTAGGCTACCCTTGACTGCTTCTGCCTCCAATAGATTTCCTAAGCACTAGTGTTTTAAGGAACAGATTAAAAAGAGAATCCTAATGTGATTTCTTTATAATGGGTGTGTTCCTTATCTTATCCTAGTGTCTAAGCTCTTCTCCATGGCTGGACCCTCAAATAATATTCCTTAACGTGCAAAGGGGTATCTAGAGACTGGGATAGGTGTAATAACTACCCAACCCTAACGCGTACCCTAACCCTAACCCCTACCCTAACCCTAACACGTAACCTAATCCTAACCCGTACCCTAAACCGAGCCCTAACCCTAACACTAACCCTAACCCTAACCCATACCCTACACCATACACGAACCCGTCCCCGAACCCATACCCTAAGCCGTACCCTAAGCCTAACCCTCAGCCTAACCCTAACCCTAGGCTACCCTTGACTGCTTCTGCCTCCAATAGATTTCCTAAGCACTAGTGTTTTAAGGAACAGATTAAAAAGAGAATCCTAATGTGATTTCTTTATAATGGGTGTGTTCCTTATCTTATCCTAGTGTCTAAGCTCTTCTCCGTGGCTGGACCCTCAAATAATATTCCTTTACGTGCTAAGGGGTATCTAGAGACTGGGATAGGTTTAATAACTACCCTAACCCTAACGCGTACCCTAACCCTAACTCCTACCCTAACCCTAACACGTACCCTAATCCTAACACGTACCCTAAACCGAGCCCTAAACCTATCACTAACCCTAACCCTAACACTAACCCATACCCTACGCCGTACCCGAACCCCATCCCGAACCCGTACCCTAAGCCGTACCCTAAGCCTAACCCTAAGCCTAACCCTAACCCTAGGCTACCCTTGACTGCTTCTGTCTCCAATAGATTTCCTAACCACTAGTGTTTTAAGGAACAGATTAAAAAGAGAATCCTAATGTGATTTCTTTATAATGGGTGTGTTCCTTATCTTATCCTAGTGTCTAAGCTCTTCTCCATGGCTGGACCCTCAAATAATATTCCTTTACGTGCTAAGGGGTATCTAGAGACTGGGATAGGTTTAATAACTACCCAACCCTAACGCGTACCCTAACCCTAACCCCTACCCTAACCCTAACACGTACCCTAATCCTAACCCGTACCCTAAACCGAGCCCTAACACTAACACTAACCCTAACCCTAACCCTAACCCATACCCTACACCACACACGAACCCGTCCCCGAACCCATACCCTAAGCCGTACACTAAGCCTAACCCTCAGCCTAACCCTAACCCTAGGCTACCCTTGACTGCTTCTGCCTCCAATAGATTTCCTAAGCACTAGTGTTTTAAGGAACAGATTAAAAAGAGAATCCTAATGTGATTTCTTTATAATGGGTGTGTTCCTTATCTTATCCTAGTGTCTAAGCTCTTCTCCATGGCTGGACCCTCAAATAATATTCCTTTACGTGCAAAGGGGTGTCTAGAGACTGGGATAGGTTTAATAACTACCCAACCCTAACGCGTATCCTAACCCTAACTCCTACCCTAACCCTAAAACGTACCCTAATCCTAACACGTACCTTAAACCGAGCCCTAACCCTATCACTAACCCTAACCCTAACCCATACCCTACGCCGTACCCGAACCCCTCCCCGAACCCGTACCCTAAGCCGTACCCTAAGCCTAACCCTAAGCCTAACCCTAACCCTAGGCTACCCTTGACTGCTTCTGCCTCCAATACATTTCCTAAGCACTAGTGTTTTAAGGAACAGATTAAAAAGAGAATCCTAATGTGATTTCTTTATAATGGGTGTGTTCCTTATCTTATCCTAGTGTCTAAGCTCTTCTCCATGGCTGGACCCTCAAATAATATTCCTTTACGTGCTAAGGGGTATCTAGAGACTGGGATAGGTTTAATAACTACCCTAACCCTAACGCGTACCCTAACCCTAACTCCTACCCTAACCCTAACACGTACCCTAATCCTAACACGTAACCTAAACCGAGCCCTAACCCTATCACTAACCCTAACCCTAACCCTAACCCATACCCTACGCCGTACCCGAACCCCTCCCTGAACCCGTACCCTAAGCCGTACCCTAAGCCTAACCCTAAGCCTAACCCTAACCCTAGGCTACCCTTGACTGCTTCTGCCTCCAATAGATTTCCTAAGCACTAGTGTTTTAAGGAACAGATTAAAAAGAGAATCCTAATGTGATTTCTTTATAATGGGTGTGTTCCTTATCTTATCCTAGTGTCTAAACTCTTCTCCATGTCTGGACCCTCAAATAATATTCCTTTACGTGCTAAGGGGTATCTAGAGACTGGGATAGGTTTAATAACTACCCAACCCTAACGTGTACCCTAACCCTAACCCCTACCCTAGCCCTAACACGTACCCTAATCCTAACCCGTACCCTAAACCGAGCCCTAACCCTAACACTAACCCTAACCGTAACCCTAACCCATACCCTACACCATACACGAACCCGTCCCCGAACCCGTACCCTAAGCCGTACCCTAAGCCTAACCCTCAGCCTAACCCTAACCCTAGGCTACCCTTGACTGCTTCTGCCTCCAATAGATTTCCTAAGCACTAGTGTTTTAAGGAACAGATTAAAAAGAGAATCCTAATGTGATTTCTTTATAATGGGTGTGTTCCTTATCTTATCCTAGTGTCTAAGCTCTTCTCCATGGCCGGACCCTCAAATAATATTCCTTTACGTGCTAAGGGGTATCTAGAGACTGGGATAGGTTTAATAACTACCCAACCCTAACGCGTACCCTAACCCTAACCCCTACCCTAACCCTAACACGTACCCTAATCCTAACCCGTAACCTAAACCGAGACCTAACCCTATCACTAACCCTAACCCTATCCCTAACCCATACCCTACGCCGTACCCGAACCCCTCCCCGAACCCGTAACCTAAGCCGTACCCTAAGCCTAACCCTCCGCCTAACCCTAACCCTAGGCTACCCTTGACTGCTTCTGCCTCCAATAGATTTCCTAAGCACTAGTGTTTTAAGGAACAGATTAAAAAGAGAATCCTAATGTGATTTCTTTATAATGGGTGTGTTCCTTATCTTATCCTAGTGTCTAAGCTCTTCTCCATGGCTGGACCCTCAAATAATATTCCTTAACGTGCAAAGGGGTATCTAGAGACTGGGATAGGTGTAATAACTACCCAACCCTAACGCGTACCCTAACCCTAACCCCTACCCTAACCCTAACACGTACCCTAATCCTAACCCGTACCCTAAACCGAGCCCTAACCCTAACACTAACCCTAACCCTAACCCTAACCCATACCCTACACCATACACGAACCCGTCCCCGAACCCATAACCTAAGCCGTACCCTAAGCCTAACAATCAGCCTAACCCTAACCCTAGGCTACCCTTGACTGCTTCTGCCTCCAATAGATTTCCTAAGCAGTAGTGTTTTAAGGAACAGAATAAAAAGAGAATCCTAATGTGATTTCTTTATAATGGGTGTGTTCCTTATATTATGCTAGTGTCTAAGCTCTTCTCCATGGCTGGACCCTCAAATAATATTCCTTTACGTGCAAAGGGGTGTCTAGAGACTGGGATAGGTTTAATAACTACCCAACCCTAACGCGTATCCTAACCCTAACTCCTACCCTAACCCTAAAACGTACCCTAATCCTAACACGTACCCTAAACCGAGCCCTAACCCTATCACTAACCCTAACCCTAACCCATACCCTACGCCGTACCCGAACCCCTCCCCGAACCCGTACCCTAAGCCTAACCCTAAGCCTAACCCTAACCCTAGGCTACCTTTGACTGCTTCTGCCTCCAATAGATTTCGTAAGCACTAGTGTTTTAAGGAACAGATTAAAAAGAGAATCCTAATGTGATTTCTTTATAATGGGTGTGTTCCTTATCTTATCCTAGTGTCTAAGCTCTTCTCCATGGCTGGACCCTCAAATAATATTCCTTTACGTGCTAAGGGGTATCTAGAGACTGGGATAGGTTTAATAACTACCCTAACCCTAACGCGTACCCTAACCCTAACTCCTACCCTAACCCTAACACGTACCCTAATCCTAACACGTAACCTAAACCGAGCCCTAACCCTATCACTAACCCTAACCCTAACCCTAACCCATACCCTACGCCGTACCCGAACCCCTCCCTGAACCCGTACCCTAAGCCGTACCCTAAGCCTAACCCTAAGCCTAACCCTAACCCTAGGCTACCCTTGACTGCTTCTGCCTCCAATAGATTTCCTAAGCACTAGTGTTTTAAGGAACAGATTAAAAAGAGAATCCTAATGTGATTTCTTTATAATGGGTGTGTTCCTTATCTTATCCTAGTGTCTAAACTCTTCTCCATGTCTGGACCCTCAAATAATATTCCTTTACGTGCTAAGGGGTATCTAGAGACTGGGATAGGTTTAATAACTACCCAACCCTAACGTGTACCCTAACCCTAACCCCTACCCTAACCCTAACACGTACCCTAATCCTAACCCGTACCCTAAACCGAGCCCTAACCCTAACACTAACCCTAACCCTAACCCTAACCCATACCCTACACCATACACGAACCCGTCCCCGAACCCGTACCCTAAGCCGTACCCTAAGCCTAACCCTCAGCCTAACCCTAACCCTAGGCTACCCTTGACTGCTTCTGCCTCCAATAGATTTCCTAAGCACTAGTGTTTTAAGGAACAGATTAAAAAGAGAATCCTAATGTGATTTCTTTATAATGGGTGTGTTCCTTATCTTATCCTAGTGTCTAAGCTCTTCTCCATGGCCGGACCCTCAAATAATATTCCTTTACGTGCTAAGGGGTATCTAGAGACTGGGATAGGTTTAATAACTACCCAACCCTAACGCGTACCCTAACCCTAACCCCTACCCTAACCCTAACACGTACCCTAATCCTAACCCGTAACCTAAACCGAGACCTAACCCTATCACTAACCCTAACCCTATCCCTAACCCATACCCTACGCCGTACCCGAACCCCTCCCCGAACCCGTAACCTAAGCCGTACCCTAAGCCTAACCCTAAGCCTAACCCTAACCCTAGGCTACCTTTGACTGCTTCTGCCTCCAATAGATTTCGTAAGCACTAGTGTTTTAAGGAACAGATTAAAAAGAGAATCCTAATGTGATTTCTTTATAATGGGTGTGTTCCTTATCTTATCCTAGTGTCTAAACTCTTCTCCATGGCTGGACCCTCAAATAATATTCCTTTACGTGCTAAGGGGTATCTAGAGACTGGGATAGGTTTAATAACTACCCAACCCTAACGCGTACCCTAACCCTAACCCCTACCCTAACCCTAACACGTACCCTAATCCTAACCCGTACCCTAAACCGAGCCCTAACCCTAACACTAACCCTAACCCTAACCCTAACCCATACCCTACACCATACACGAACCCGTCCCCGAACCCGTAACCTAAGCCGTACCCTAAGCCCAAACCTCAGCCTAACCCTAACCCTAGGCTACCCTTGACTGCTTCTGCCTCCAATAGATTTCCTAAGCACTAGTGTTTTAAGGAACAGATTAAAAAGAGAATCCTAATGTGATTTCTTTATAATGGGTGTGTTCCTTATCTTATCCTAGTGTCTAAGCTCTTCTCCATGGCTGGACCCTCAAATAATATTCCTTTACGTGCTAAGGGGTATCTAGAGACTGGGATAGGTTTAATAACTACCCTAACCCTAACGCGTACCCTAACCCTAACTCCTACCCTAACCCTAACACGTACCCTAATCCTAACACGTAACCTAAACCGAGCCCTAACCCTATCACTAACCCTAACCCTAACCCATACCCTACGCCGTACCCGCACCCCTCCCCAAAGCCGTACCCTAAGCCGTACCCTAAGCCTAACCCTAAGCCTAACCCTAACCCTTGGCTACCTTTGACTGCTTCTGCCTCCAATAGATTTCCTAAGCACTAGTGTTTTAAGGAACAGATTAAAAAGAGAATCCTAATGTGATTTCTTTATAATGGGTGTGTTCCTTATCTTATCCTAGTGTCTAAACTCTTCTCCATGGCTGGACCCTCAAATAATATTCCTTTACGTACTAAGGGGTATCTAGAGACTGGGATAGGTTTAATAACTACCCAACCCTAATGCGTACCCTAATCCTAACCCCTACCCTAACCCTAACACGTACCCTAATCCTAACCCGTACCCTAAACCGAGCCCTAACCCTAACACTAACCCTAACCCTAACCCTAACCCATACCCTACACCATACACGAACCCGTCCCCGAACCCGTACCCTAAGCCGTACCCTAAGCCCAACCCTCAGCCTAACCCTAACCCTAGGCTACCCTTGACTGCTTCTGCCTCCAATAGATTTCCTAAGCACTAGTGTTTTAAGGAACAGATTAAAAAGAGAATCCTAATGTGATTTCTTTATAATGGGTGTGTTCCTTATCTTATCCTAGTGTCTAAACTCTTCTCCATGGCTGGACCCCCAAATAATATTCCTTTACGTGTTAAGGGGTATCTAGAGAGTGGGATAGGTTTAATAACTACCCTACTCCTAACGCGTACCCTAACCCTAACCACTACCCTAACCCTAACACGTATCCTAATCCTAACCCGTACCCTAAACCGAGCCCTAACCCTAACCCTAACCCTAACCCTAACCCTAACCCATACCCTACACCATACACGAACCCTTCCCCGAACCCATACCCTAAGCCTAACCCTCAGCCTAACCCTAACCCTAGGCTACCCTTGACTGCTTCTGCCTCCAATAGATTTCCTAAGCACTAGTGTTTTAAGGAACAGATTAAAAAGAGAATCCTAATGTGATTTCTTTATAATGGGTGTGTTCCTTATCTTATCCTAGTGTCTAAGCTCTTCTCCATGGCTGGACCCTCAAATAATATTCCTTTACGTGCAAAGGGGTATCTAGAGACTGGGATAGGTTTAATAACTACCCAACCCTAACGCGTACCCTAACCCTAACCCCTACCCTAACCCTAACACGTACCCTAATCCTAACCCGTATCCTAAACCGAGCCCTAACCTAACACTAACCCTAACCCTAACCCTAACCCATACCCTACACCATACACGAACCCGTCCCCGAACCCAAACCCTAAGCCGTACCCTAAGCCTAACCCTCAGCCTAATCCTAACCCTAGGCTACCCTTGACTGCTTCCGCCTCCAATAGATTGCCTAAGCACTAGTGTTTTAAGGAACAGATTAAAAAGAGAATCCTAATGTGATTTCTTTATAAAGGGTGTGTTCCTTATCTTATCCTAGTGTCTAAGCTCTTCTCCATGGCTGGACCATCAAATAATATTCCTTTACGTGCTAAGGGGTATCTAGAGACTGGGATAGGTTTAATAACTACCCTACCCTAATGCGTACCCTAACCCTAACCCCTACCCTAACCCTAACACGTACCCTAATCCTAACTCGTACCCTAAACCGAGCCCTAACCCTAACACTAACCCTAACCCTAACCCTAACCCATACCGTACACCATACACGAACCCGTCCCCGAACCCATACCCTAAGCCGTACCCTAAGCCTAACCCTCAGCCTACCCTAATCCTAGGCTACCCTTGACTGCTTCTGCCTCCAATAGATTTCCTAAGCACTAGTGTTTTAAGGAACAGATTAAAAAGAGAATCCTAATGTGATTTCTTTATAATGGGTGTGTTCCTTATCTTATCCTAGTGTCTAAGCTCTTCTCCATGGCTGGACCCTCAAATAATATTCCTTTACGTGCTAAGGGGTATCTAGAGACTGGGATAGGTTTAATAACTACCCTAACCCTAACGCGTACCCTAACCCTAACTCCTACCCTAACCTTAACACGTACCCTAATCCTAACACGTAACCTAAACCGAGCCCTAACCCTATCACTAACCCTAACCCTAACCCTAACCCATACCCTACGCCGTACCCGAACCCCTCGCTGAACCCGTACCCTAAGCCGTACCCTAAGCCTAACCCTAAGCCTAACCCTAACCCTAGGCTACCCTTGACTGCTTCTGCCTCCAATAGATTTCCTAAGCACTAGTGTTTTAAGGAACAGATTAAAAAGAGAATCCTAATGTGATTTCTTTATAATGGGTGTGGTCCTTATCTTATCCTAGTGTCTAAACTCTTCTCCATGTCTGGACCCTCAAATAATATTCCTTTACGTGCTAAGGGGTATCTAGAGACTAGGATAGGTTTAATAACTACCCAACCCTAACGCGTACCCTAACCCTAACCCCTACCCTAACCCTAACACGTACCCTAATTCTAACCCGTACCCTAAACCTAGCCCTAACCCTAACACTAACCCTAACACTAACCCTAACCCATACCGTACACCATACACGAACCCGTCCCCGAACCCGTACCCTAAGCCGTACCCTAAGCCTAACCCTCAGCCTAACCCTAACCCTAGGCTACCCTTGACTGCTTCTGCCTCCAATAGATTTCCTAAGCACTAGTGTTTTAAGGAACAGATTAAAAAGAGAATCCTAATGTGATTTCTTTATAATGGGTGTGTTCCTTATCTTGTCCTAGTGTCTAAGCTCTTCTCCATGGCTGGACCCTCAAATAATATTCCTTTACGTGCTAAGGGGTATCTAGAGACTGGGATAGGTTTAATAACTACCCAACCTTAACGCGTACCCTAACCCTAACCCCTACCCTAACCCTAACACGTACCCTAATCCTAACCCGTAACCTAAACCGAGACCTAACCCTATCACTAACCCTAACCCTATCCCTAACCCATACCCTACGCCGTACCCGAACCCCTCCCCGAACCCGTACCCTAAGCCGTACCCTAAGCCTAACCCTAAGCCTAACCCTAACCCTAGGCTACCCTTGACTGCTTCTGCCTCCAATAGATTTCCTAAGCACTAGTGTTTTAAGGAACAGATTAAAAAGAGAATCCTAATGTGATTTCTTTATAATGGGTGTGTTCCTTATCTTATCCTAGTGTCTAAACTCTTCTCCATGGCTGGACCCCCAAATAATATTACTTTACGTGTTAAGGGGTATCTAGAGACTGCGATAGGTTTAATAACTACCCAACCCTAACGCGTACCCTAACCCTAACCCCTACCCTAACCCTAACACGTACCCTAATCCTAACCCGTATCCTAAACCGAGCCCTAACCTAACACTAACCCTAACCCTAACCCTAACCCATACCCTACACCATACACGAACCCGTCCCCGAACCCAAACCCTAAGCCGTACCCTAAGCCTAACCCTCAGCCTAACCCTAACCCTAGGCTACCCTTGACTGCTTCTGCCTCCAATAGATTTCCTAAGCACTAGTGTTTTAAGGAACAGATTAAAAAGAGAATCCTAATGTGATTTCTTTATAAAGGGTGTGTTCCTTATCTTATCCTAGTGTCTAAGCTCTTCTCCATGGCTGGACCATCAAATAATATTCCTTTACATGCTAAGGGGTATCTAGAGACTGGGATAGGTTTAATAACTACCCTACCCTAATGCGTACCCTAACCCTAACCCCAACCCTAACCCTAACACGTACCCTAATCCTAACCCGTACCCTAAACCGAGCCCTAACCCTAACACTAACCCTAACCCTAACCCTAACCCATACCCTACACCATACACGAACCCGTCCCCGAACCCATACCCTAAGCCGTACCCTAAGCCTAACCCTCAGCCTAACCCTAATCCTAGGCTACCCTTGACTGCTTCTGCCTCCAATAGATTTCCTAAGCAGTAGTGTTTTAAGGAACAGATTATAAAGAGAATTCTAATGTGATTTCTTTATAATGGGTGTGTTCCTTATCTTATCCTAGTGTCTAAGCTCTTCGCCATGGCTGGACCCTCAAATAATATTCCTTTACGTGCTAAGGGGTATCTAGAGACTGGGATAGGTTTAATAACTACCCTAACCCTAACGCGTACCCTAACCCTAACTCCTACCCTAACACTAACACGTACCCTAATCCTAACACGTAACCTAAACCGAGCCCTAACCCTATCACTAACCCTAACCCTAACCCTAACCCATACCCTACGCCGTACCCGAACCCCTACCTGAACCCGTACCCTAAGTCGTACCCTAAGCCTAACCCTAAGCCTAACCCTAACCCTAGGCTACCCTTGACTGCTTCTGCCTCCAATAGATTTCCTAAGCACTAGTGTTTTAAGGAACATATTAAAAAGAGAATCCTAATGTGATTTTTTATACTGGGTGTGTTCCTTATCTTATCCTAGTGTCTAAACTCTTCTCCATGTCTGGACCCTCAAATAATATTCCTTTACGTGCTAAGGGGTATCTAGAGACTGGGATAGGTTTAATAACTACACAACCCTAACGCGTACCCTAACCCTAACCCCTACCCTAACCCTAACACGTACCCTAATCCTAACCCGTACCCTAAACCGAGCCCTAACCCTAACACTAACCCTAACCCTAACCCTAACCCATACCCTACACCATACACGAACCCGTCCCCGAACCCGTACCCTAAGCCGTACCCTAAGCCTAACCCTCAGCCTAACCCTAACCCTAGGCTACCCTTGACTGCTTCTGCCTCCAATAGATTTCCTAAGCACTAGTGTTTTAAGGAACAGATTAAAAAGAGAATCCTAATGTGATTTTTTATACTGGGTGTGTTCCTTATCTTATCCTAGTGTCTAAACTCTTCTCCATGTCTGGACCCTCAAATAATATTCCTTTACGTGCTAAGGGGTATCTAGAGACTGGGATAGGTTTAATAACTACCCAACCCTAACGCGTACCCTAACCCTAACCCCTACCCTAACCCTAACACGTACCCTAATCCTAACCCGTACCCTAAACCGAGCCCTAACCCTAACACTAACCCTAACCCTAACCCTAACCCATACCCTACACCATACACGAACCCGTCCCCGAACCCGTACCCTAAGCCGTACCCTAAGCCTAACCCTCAGCCTAACCCTAACCCTAGGCTACCCTTGACTGCTTCTGCCTCCAATAGATTTCCTAAGCACTAGTGTTTTAAGGAACAGATTAAAAAGAGAATCCTAATGTGATTTTTTATACTGGGTGTGTTCCTTATCTTATCCTAGTGTCTAAACTCTTCTCCATGTCTGGACCCTCAAATAATATTCCTTTACGTGCTAAGGGGTATCTAGAGACTGGGATAGGTTTAATAACTACCCAACCCTAACGCGTACCCTAACCCTAACCCCTACCCTTACCCTAACACGTACCCTAATCCTAACCCGTACCCTAAACCGAGCCCTAACCCTAACACTAACCCTAACCCTAACCCTAACCCATACCCTACACCATACACGAACCCGTCCCCGAACCCGTACCCTAAGCCGTACCCTAAGCCTAACCCTCAGCCTAACCCTAACCCTAGGCTACCCTTGACTGCTTCTGCCTCCAATAGATTTCCTAAGCACTAGTGTTTTAAGGAACAGATTAAAAAGAGAATCCTAATGTGATTTCTTTATAATGGGTGTGTTCCTTATCTTATCCTAGTGTCTAAGCTCTTCTCCATGGCTGGACCCTCAAATAATATTCCTTTACGTGCTAAGGGGTATCTAGAGACTGGGATAGGTTTAATAACTACCCAACCCTAACGCGTACCCTAACCCTAACCCCTACCCTAACCCTAACACGTACCCTAATCCTAACCCGTACCCTAAACCGAGACCTAACCCTAACCCTAACCCTAACCCTAACCCAAACCCTAACCCATACCCTACACCATACACGAACCCTTCCCCGAACCCATACCCTAAGCCTAACCCTCAGCCTAACCCTAACCCTAGGCTACCCTTGACTGCTTCTGCCTCCAATAGATTTCCTAAGCAATAGTGTTTTAAGGAACAAATTAAAAAGAGAATCCTAATGTGATTTCTTTATAATGGGTTTGTTCCTTATCTTATCCTAGTGTCTAAGCTCTTCTCCATGGCTGGACCCTCAAATAATATTCCTTTATGTGCAAAGGGGTATCTAGAGACTGGGATAGGTTTAATAACTACCCAACCCTAACGCATACCCTAACCCTAACCCCTAACCTAACCCTAACACGTACCCTAATCCTAACCCGTACCCTAAACCGAGCCCTAACCCTAACGCTAACCCTAACCCTAACCCTAACCCATACCCTACACCATACACGAACCCGTCCCCGAACCCAAACCCTAAGCCGTACCCTAAGCCTAACCCTAAGCCTAACCCTAACCCTAGGCTACCCTTGACTGCTTCTGCCTCCAATAGATTTCCTAAGCACTAGTGCTTTAAGGAACAGATTAAAAAGAGAATCCTAATGTGATTTCTTTATAATGGGTGTGTTCCTAACCTTATCCTAGTGTCTAAACTGTTCTCCATGGCTGGAACCCCAAATAATATTCCTTTACGTGTTAAGGGGTATCTAGAGAGTGGGATAGGTTTAATAACTACCCTACCCCTAACGCGTACCCTAACCCTAACCACTACCCTAACCCTAACACGTACCCTAATCCTAACCCGTACCCTAAACCGAGCCCTAAACCTAACCCTAACCCTAACCCTAACCCTAACCCATACCCTACACCATACACGAACCCTTACCCGAACCCATACCCTAAGCCTTACCCTAAGCCTAACCCTCAGCCTAACCCTAACCCTAGGCTACCCTTGACTGCTTCTGCCTCCAATAGATTTCCTAAGCACTAGTGTTTTAAGGAACAGATTAAAAAGAAAATCCTAATGTGATTTCTTTATAATGGGTGTGTTCCTTATCTTATCCTAGTGTCTAAGCTCTTCTCCATGGCTGGACCCTCAAATAATATTCCTTTATGTGCAAAGGGGTATCTAGAGATTGGGATAGGTTTAATAACTACCCAACCCTAACGCGTACCCTAACCCTAACCCCTACCCTAAACCTAACACGTACCCTAATCCTAACGCGTACCCTAAACCGAGCCTTAAACCTATCACTAACCCTAACCCTAACCGTAACCCATACCCTACGCCGTACCCGAACCCCTCCCCCGAACCCGTACCCTAAGCCGTACCCTAAGCCTAACCCTAAGCCTAACCCTAACCCTAGGCTACCCTTGACTGCTTCTGCCTCCAATAGATTTCCTAAGCACTAGTGTTTTAAGGAACAGATTATAAAGAGAATCCTAATGTGATTTCTTTATAATGGGTGTGTTCCTTATCTTATCCTAGTGTCTAAACTCTTCTCCATGGCTGGACCCCCAAATAATATTCCTTTACGTGTTAAGGGGTATCTAGAGATTGGGATAGGTTTAATAACTACCCTACCCCTAACGCGTACCCTAACCCTAACCACTACCCTAACCCTAACACGTACCCTAATCCTAACCCGTACCCTAAACCGAGCCCTAACCCTAACCCTAACCCTAACCCTAACCCATACCCTACATCATACACGAACCCTTCCCCGAAACCATACCCTAAGCCTTACCCTAAGCCTAACCCTCAGCCTAACCCTAACCCTAGGCTACCCTTGACTGCTTCTGCCTCCAATAGATTTCCTAAGCACTAGTGTTTTAAGGAACAGATTAAAAAGAGAATCCTAATGTGATTTCTTTATAATGGGTGTGTTCCTTATCTTATCCTAGTGTCTAAGCTCTTCTCCATGGCTGGACCCTCAAATAATATTCCTTTACGTGCAAAGGGGTATCTAGAGACTGGTATAGGTTTAATAACTACCCAACCCTAACGCGTACCCTAACCCTAACCCCTACCCTAACCCTAACACGTACCCTAATCCTAACACGTACCCTAAACCGAGCCCTAACCCTATCACTAACCCTAAGCCTAACCCATACCCTACGCCATACCCGAACCCCTCCCCAAACCCGTACCCTAAGCCTAACCCTAAGCCTAACCCTAACCCTAGGCTACCCTTGACTGCTTCTGCCTCCAATAGATTTCCTAAGCACTAGTGTTTTAAGGAACAGATTAAAAAGAGAATCCTAATGTGATTTCTTTATAATGGGTGTGTTCCTTATCTTATCCTAGTGTCTAAGCTCTTCTCCATGGCTGGACCCTCAAATAATATTCCTTTACGTGCTAAGGGGTATCTAGAGACTGGGATAGGTTTAATAACTACCCTAACCCTAACGCGTACCCTAACCCTAACTCCTACCCTAACCCTAACACGTACCCTAATCCTAACACGTAACCTAAACCGAGCCCTAACCCTATCACTAACCCTAACCCTAACCCATACCCTACGCCGTACCCAAACCCCTCCCCGAACCCGTACCCTAAGCCGTACCCTAAGCCTAACCCTAAGCCTAACCCTAACCCTAGGCTACCCTTGACTGCTTCTGCCTCCAATAGATTTCCTAAGCACTAGTGTTTTAAGGAACAGATTAAAAAGAGACTCCTAATGTGATTTCTTTATAATGGGTGTGTTCCTTATCTTATCCTAGTGTCTAAGCTCTTCTCCATGGCTGGACCCTCAAATAATATTCCTTTACGTGCAAAGGTGTATCTAGAGACTGGGATAGGTTTAATAAATACCCAACCCTAACGCGTACCCTAACCCTAACTCCTACCATAACCCTAACACGTACCCTAATCCTAACCCGTATCCTAAACCGAGCCCTAACCCTAACACTAACCCTAACCCTAACCCTAACCCATACCCTACACCATACACGAAGCCGTCCCCGATCCCAAACCCTAAGCCGTACCCTAAGCCTAACCCTCAGCCTAACCCTAACCCTAGGCTACCCTTGACTGCTTCTGCCTCCAGTAGATTTCCTAAGCACTAGTGTTTTAAGGAACAGATTAAAAAGAGAATCCTAATGTGATTTCTTTATAATGGGTGTGTTCCTTATCTTATCCTAGTGTCTAAGCTCTTCTCCATGGCTGGACCCTCAAATAATATTCCTTTACGTGCTAAGGGGTATCTAGAGACTGGGATAGGTTTAATAACTACCCAACCCTAACGCGTACCCTAACCCTAACACCTACCCTAACCCTAACACGTACCATAATCCTAACCCGTACCCTAAACCGAGCCCTAACCCTAACACTAACCCTAACCCTAAACCTAACCCATACCCTACACCATACAAGAACCCGTCCCCGAACCCATACCCTAAGCAGTACCCTAGGCCTAACCCTCAGCCTAACCCTAACCCTAGGCTACCCTTGACTGCTTCTGCCTCCAATAGATTTCCTAAGCCCTAGTGTTTTAAGGAACAGATTAAAAAGAGAATCCTAATGTGATTTCTTTATAATGGTTGTGTTCCTTATCTTATCCTAGTGTCTAAACTCTTCTCCATGGCTGGACCCCCAAATAATATTCCTTTACGTGCTAAGGGGTATCTAGAGACTGGTATAGGTTTAATAACTACCCTAACCCTAACGCGTAACCTAACCCTAACTCCTACCCTAACCCTAACACGTACCCTAATCCTAACACGTACCCTAAACCGAGCCCTAACCCTATCACTAACCCTAACCCTAACCCTAACCCATACCCTACGCCGTACCCGAACCCCTCCCCGAACCCGTACCCTAAGCCGTACCCTAAGCCTAACCCTAAGCCTAACCCTAACCCTAGGCTACCCTTGACTGTTTCTGCCTCCAATAGATTTCCTAAGCACTAGTGTTTTAAAGAACAGATTAAAAAGAGAATCCTAATGTGATTTCTTTATAATGGGTGTGTTCCTTATCTTATCCTAGTGTCTAAGCTCTTCTCCATGGCTGGACCCTCAAATAATATTCCTTTATGTGCTAAGGGGTATCTAGAGACTGGGATAGGTTTAATAACTACCCTAACCCTAACGCGTAACCTAACCCTAACTCCTACCCTAACCCTAACACGTACCCTAATCCTAACACGTACCCTAAACCGAGCCCTAACCCTATCACTAACCCTAACCCTAACCCTAACCCATACCCTACACCATACACGAACCCGTCCCCGAACCCAAACCCTAAGCCGTACCCTAAGCCTAACCCTCAGCCTAACCCTAACCCTAGGCTACCCTTGACTGCTTCTGCCTCCAATAGATTTCCTAAGCACTAGTGTTTTAAGGAACAGATTAAAAAGAGAATCCTAATGTGATTTCTTTATAAAGGGTGTGTTCCTTATCTTATCCTAGTGTCTAAGCTCTTCCCCATGGCTGGACCATCCAATAATATTCCTTTACGTGCTAAGGGGTATCTAGAGACTGGGATAGGTTTAATAACTACCCTACCCTAACGCGTACCCTAACCCTAACCCCTACCCTAACCCTAACACGTAGCCTAATCCTAACCCGTACCCTAAACCGAGCCCTAACCCTAACACTAACCCTAACCCTAACCCTAACCCATACCCTACACCATACACGAACCCGTCCCCGAACCCATACCCTAAGCCGTACCCTAAGCCTAACCCTCAGCCTAAGCCTAATCCTAGGCTACCCTTGACTGCTTCTGCCTCCAATAGATTTCCTAAGCACTAGTGTTTTAAGGAACAGATTAAAAAGAGAATCCTAATGTGATTTCTTTATAATGGGTGTGTTCCTTATCTTATCCTAGTGTCTAAGCTCTTCCCCATGGCTGGACCCTCAAATAATATTCCTTTACGTGCTAAGGGGTATCTAGAGACTGGGATAGGTTTAATAACTACCCTAACCCTAACGCGTACCCTAACCCTAACTCCTACCCTAACCCTAACACGTACCCTAATCCTAACACGTACCCTAAACCGAGCCCTAAACCTATCACTAACCCTAACCCTAACCCTAACCCATACCCTACACCATACATGAACTCTTCCCCGAACCCATACCCTAAGCCTTACCCTAAGCCTAACCCTCAGCCTAACCCTAACCCTAGGCTACCCTTGACTTCTTCTGCCTCCAATAGATTTCCTAAGCACTAGTGTTTGAAGGAACAGATTAAAAAGAGACTCCTTATGTGATTTCTTTATAATGGGTGTGTTCCTTATCTTATCCTAGTGTCTAAGCTCTTCTCCATGGCTGGACCCTCAAATAATATTCCTTTACGTGCAAAGGTGTATCTAGAGACTGGGATAGGTTTAATAAATACCCAACCCTAACGCGTACCCTAACCCTAACTCCTACCATAACCCTAACACGTACCCTAATCCTAACCCGTATCCTAAACCGAGCCCTAACCCTAACACTAACCCTAACCCTAACCCTAACCCATACCCTACACCATACACGAAGCCGTCCCCGATCCCAAACCCTAAGCCGTACCCTAAGCCTAACCCTCAGCCTAACCCTAACCCTAGGCTACCCTTGACTGCTTCTGCCTCCAGTAGATTTCCTAAGCACTAGTGTTTTAAGGAACAGATTAAAAAGAGAATCCTAATGTGATTTCTTTATAATGGGTGTGTTCCTTATCTTTTCCTAGTGTCTAAGCTCTTCTCCATGGCTGGACCCTCAAATAATATTCCTTTACGTGCTAAGGGGTATCTAGAGACTGGGATAGGTTTAATAACTACCCAACCCTAACGCGTACCCTAACCCTAACACCTACCCTAACCCTAACACGTACCATAATCCTAACCCGTACCCTAAACCGAGCCCTAACCCTAACACTAACCCTATCCCTAAACCTAACCCATACCCTACACCATACAAGAACCCGTCCCCGAACCCATACCCTAAGCCGTACCCTAGGCCTAACCCTCAGCCTAACCCTAACCCTAGGCTACCCTTGACTGCTTCTGCCTCCAATAGATTTCCTAAGTCCTAGTGTTTTAAGGAACAGATTAAAAAGAGAATCCTAATGTGATTTCTTTATAATGGTTGTGTTCCTTATCTTATCCTAGTGTCTAAACTCTTCTCCATGGCTGGACCCCCAAATAATATTCCTTTACGTGCTAAAGGGTATCTAGAGACTGGGATAGGTTTAATAACTACCCTAACCCTAATGCGTAACCTAACCCTAACTCCTACCCTAACCCTAACACGTACCCTAATCCTAACACGTACCCTAAACCGAGCCCTAACCCTATCACTAACCCTAACCCTAACCCTAACCCATACCCTACGCCGTACCCGAACCCCTCCCCGAACCCGTACCCTAAGCCGTACCCTAAGCCTAACCCTAAGCCTAACCCTAACCCTAGGCTACCCTTGACTGCTTCTGCCTCCAATAGATTTCCTAAGCACTAGTGTTTTAAGGAACAGATTAAAAAGAGAATCCTAATGTGATTTCTTTATAATGGGTGTGTTCCTTATCTTATCCTAGTGTCTAAACTCTTCTCCATGGCTGGACCCCCAAATAATATTCCTTTACGTGCTAAGGGGTATCTAGAGACTGGGATAGGTTTAATAACTACCCTAACCCTAACGCGTAACCTAACCCTAACTCCTACCCTAACCCTAACACGTACCCTAATCCTAACACGTACCCTAAACCGAGCCCTAACCCTATCACTAACCCTAACCCTAACCCTAACCCATACCCTACGCCGTACCCGAACCCCTCCCCGAACCCGTACCCTAAGCCGTACCCTAAGCCTAACCCTAACCCTAGGCTACCCTTGACTGCTTCTGCCTCCAATAGATTTCCTAAGCACTAGTGTTTTAAGGAACAGATTAAAAAGAGAATCCTAATGTGATTTCTTTATAATGGGTGTGTTCCTTATCTTATCCTAGTGTCTAAACTCTTCTCCATGGCTGGACCCCCAAATAATATTCATTTACGTGTTAAGGGTTATCTAGAGAGTGGGATAGGTTTAATAACTACCCTACCCCTAACGCGTACCCTAACCCTAACCACTACCCTAACCCTAACACGTACCCTAATCCTAAACCGTACCCTAAACCGAGCCCTAACCCTAACCCTAACCCTAACCCTAACCCATACCCTACACCATACACGAACCCTTCCCCGAACCCATACCCTAAGCCTTACCCTAAGCCTAAACCTCAGCCTAACCCTAACCCAAGGCTACCCTTGACTGCTTCTGCCTCCAATAGATTTCCTAAGCACTAGTGTTTTAAGGAACAGATTAAAAAGGGAACCCTAATGTGATTTCTTTATAATGGGTGTGTTCCTTATCTTATCCTAGTGTCTAAGCTCTTCTCCATGGCTGGACCCTCAAATAATATTCCTTTACGTGCAAAGGGGTATCTAGAGACTGGGATAGGTTTAATAACTACCCAACTCTAACGCGTACCCTAACCCTAACCCCTACCCTAACCCTAACACGTACCCTAATCCTAACCCGTATCCTAAACCGAGCCCTAACCTAACACTAACCCTAACCCTAACCCTAACCCATACCCTACACCATACACGAACCCGTCACCGAACCCAAACCCTAAGCCGTACCCTAAGCCTAACCCTCAGCCTAACCCTAACCCTAGGCTACCCTTGACTGCTTCTGCCTCCAATAGATTTCCTAAGCACTAGTGTTTTAAGGAACAGATTAAAAAGAGAATCCTAATGTGATTTCTTTATAAAGGGTGTGTTCCTTATCTTATCCTAGTGTCTAAGCTCTTCTCCATGGCTGGACCATCAAATAATATTCCTTTACGTGCTAAGGGGTATCTAGAGACTGGGATAGGTTTAATAACTACCCTACCCTAACGCGTACCCTAACCCTAATCCCTACCCTAAACCTAACACGTACCCTAATCCTAACCCGTACCCTAAACCAAGCCCTAACCCTAACACTAACCCTAACCCTAACCCTAACCCATACCCTACACCATACACGAACCCGTCCCCGAACCCATACCCTAAGCCGTACCCTAAGCCTAACCCTCAGCCTAACCCTAATCCTAGGCTACCCTTGACTGCTTCTGCCTCCAATAGATTTCCTAAGCACTAGTGTTTTAAGGAACAGATTAAAAAGAGAAACCTAATGTGATTTCTTTATAATGGGTGTGTTCCTTATCTTATCCTAGTGTCTAAGCTCTTCCCCATGGCTGGACCCTCAAATAATATTCCTTTACGTGCTAAGGGGTATCTAGAGACTGGGATAGGTTTAATAACTACCCTAACCCTAACGCGTACCCTAACCCTAACACGTACCCTAATCCTAACACGTACCCTAATCCTAACACGTACCCTAAACCGAGCCCTAAACCTATCACTAACCCTAACCCTAACCCTAACCCATACCCTACGCCGTGTCCGAAACCCTCCCCGAACCCGTACCCTAAGCCGTACCCTAAGCCGTACCCTAAGCCTAACCCTAACCCTAGGCTACCCTTGACTGCTTCTGCCTCCAGTAGATTTCCTAAGCACTAGTGTTTTAAGGAACAGATTAAAAAGAGAATCCTAATGTGATTTCTTTATAATGGGTGTGTTCCTTATCTTATCCTAGTGTCTAAACTCTTCTCCATGGCTGGACCCCCAAATAATATTCCTTTACGTATTAAGGGTTATCTAGAGAGTGGGAGAGGTTTAATAACTACCCTACCCCTAACGCGTACCCTAACCCTAACCACTACCCTAACCCTAACACGTACCCTAATCCTAACCCGTACCCTAAACCGAGCCCTAACCCTAACCCTAACCCTAACCCTAACCCATACCCTACACCATACACGAACCCTTCCCCGAACCCATACCCTAAGCCTTACCCTAAGCCTAAACCACAGCCTAACCCTAACCCTAGGCTACCCTTGACTGCTTCTGCCTCCAATAGATTTCCTAAGCACTAGTGTTTTAAGGGACAGATTAAAAAAAGAATCCTAATGTGATTTCTTTATAATTGTTGTGTTCCTTATCTTATCCTAGTGTCTAAGCTCTTCTCCATGGCTGGACCCTCAAATAATATTCCTTTATGTGCAAAGGGGTATCTAGAGGCTGGGATAGGTTTAATAACTACCCAACCCTAACGCGTACCCTAACCCTAACCCCTACCCTAACCCTAACACGTACCCTAATCCTAACCCGTATCCTAAACCGAGCCCTAACCTAACACTAACCCTAACCCTAACCCTAACCCATACCCTACACCATACACGAACCCGTCCCCGAACCCAAACCCTAAGCCGTACCCTAAGCCTAACCCTCAGCCTAACCCTAACCCTAGGCTACCCTTGACTGCTTCTGCCTCCAATAGATTTCCTAAGCACTAGTGTTTTAAGGAACAGATTAAAAAGAGAATCCTAATGTGATTTCTTTATAAAGGGTGTGTTCCTTATCTTATCCTAGTGTCTAAGCTCTTCTCCATGGCTGGACCATCAAATAATATTCCTTTACGTGCTAAGGGGTATCTAGAGACTGGGATAGGTTTAATAACTACCCTACCCTAACGCGTACCCTAACCCTAAACCCTACCCTAAACCTAACACGTACCCTAATCCTAACCCGTACCCTAAACCGAGCCCTAACCCTAACACTAACCCTAAACCTAACCCTAACCCATACCCTACACCATACACGAACCCGTCCCGGAACCCATACCCTAAGCCGTACCCTAAGCCTAACCCTCAGCCTAACCCTAATCCTAGGCTACCCTTGACTGCTTCTGCCTCCAATAGATTTCCTAAGCACTAGTGTTTTAAGGAACAGATTAAAAAGAGAAACCTAATGTGATTTCTTTATAATGGGTGTGTTCCTTATCTTATCCTAGTGTCTAAGCTCTTCCCCATGGCTGGACCCTCAAATAATATTCCTTTACGTGCTAAGGGGTATCTAGAGACTGGGATAGGTTTAATAACTACCCTAACCCTAACACGTACCCTAACCCTAACTCCTACCCTAACCCTAACACGTACCCTAATCCTAACACGTACCCTAAACCGAGCCCTAAACCTATCACTAACCCTAACCCTAACCCTAACCCATACCCTACGCCGTATCCGAAACCCTCCCCGAACCCGTACCCTAAGCCGTACCCTAAGCCTAACCCTAAGCCTAACCCTAACCCTAGGCTACCCTTGACTGCTTCTGCCTCCATTAGATTTCCTAAGCACTAGTGTTTTAAGGAACAGATTAAAAAGAGAATCCTAATGTGATTTCTTTATAATGGGTGTGTTCCTTATCTTATCCTAGTGTCTAAACTCTTCTCCATGGCTGGACCCCCAAATAATATTCCTTTACGTATTAAGGGTTATCTAGAGAGTGGGATAGGTTTAATAACTACCCTACCCCTAACGCGTACCCTAACCCTAACCACTACCCTAACCCTAACACGTACCCTAATCCTAACCCGTACCCTAAACCGAGCCCTAACCCTAACCCTAACACTAACCCTAACCCATACCCTACACCATACACGAACTCTTCCCCGAACCCATACCCTAAGCCTTACCCTAAGCCTAAACCTCAGCCTAACCCTAACCCTAGGCTACCCTTGACTTCTTCTGCCTCCAATAGATTTCCTAAGCACTAGTGTTTGAAGGAACAGATTAAAAAGAGAATCCTAATGTGATTTCTTTATAATGGGTGTGTTCCTTATCTTATCCTAGTGTCTAAGCTCTTCTCCATGGCTGGACCCTCAAATAATATTCCTTTACGTGCAAAGGGGTATCTACAGACTGGGATAGGTTTAATAAATACCCAACCCTAACGCGTACCCTAACCCTAACTCCTACCATAACCCTAACACGTACCCTAATCCTAACCCGTATCCTAAACCGAGCCCTAACCCTAACACTAACCCTAACCCTAACCCTAACCCATACCCTACACCATACACGAACCCGTCCCCGAACCCAAACCCTAAGCCGTACCCTAAGCCTAACCCTCAGCCTAACCCTAACCCTAGGCTACCCTTGACTGCTTCTGCCTCCAGTAGATTTCCTAAGCACTAGTGTTTTAAGGAACAGATTAAAAAGAGAATCCTAATGTGATTTCTTTATAATGGGTGTGTTCCTTATCTTATCCTAGTGTCTAAGCTCTTCTCCATGGCTGGACCCTCACATAATTCCTTTACGTGCTAAGGGGTATCTAGAGACTGGGATAGGTTTAATAACTACCCAACCCTAACGCGTACCCTAAGCCTAACACCTACCCTAACCCTAACACGTACCATAATCCTAACCCGTACCCTAAACCGAGCCCTAACCCTAACACTAACCCTAACCCTAAACCTAACCCATACCCTACACCATACAAGAACCCGTCCCCGAACCCATACCCTAAGCCGTACCCTAAGCCTAACCCTCAGCCTAACCCTAACCCTAGGCTACCCTTGACTGCTTCTTCCTCCAATAGATTTCCTAAGCCCTAGTGTTTTAAGGAACAGATTAAAAAGAGAATCCTAATGTGATTTCTTTATAATGGGTGTGTTCCTTATCTTATCCTAGTGTCTAAACTCTTCTCCATGGCTGGACCCCCAAACAATATTCCTTTACGTGTTAAGGGGTATCTAGAGAGTGGGATAGGTTTAATAACTACCCTACCCCTAACGCGTACCCTAACCCTAACCACTACCCTAACCCTAACACGTACCCTAATCCTAACCCGTACCCTAAACCGAGCCCTAACCCTAACCCTAACCCTAACCCTAACCCATACCCTACACCATACACGAACCCTTCCACGAACCCATACCCTAAGCCTTACCCTAAGCCTAACCCTCAGCCTAACCCTATCCCTAGGCTACCCTTGACTGCTTCTGCCTCCAATAGATTTCCTAAGCACTAGTGTTTTAAGGAACAGATTAAAAAGAAAATCCTAATGTGATTTCTTTATAATGGGTGTGTTCCTTATCTTATCCTAGTGTCTAAGCTCTTCTCCATGGCTGGACCCTCAAATAATATTCCTTTACGTGCTAAGGGGTATCTAGAGACTGGGATAGGTTTAATAACTACCCTAACCCTAACGCGTAACCTAACCCTAACTCCTACCCTAACCCTAACACGTACCCTAATCCTAACACGTACCCTAAACCGAGCCCTAACCCTATCACTAACCCTAACCCTAACCCTAACCCATACCCTATGCCGTACCCGAACCCCTCACCGAACCCGTACCCTAAGCCGTACCCTAAGCCTAACCCTAAGCCTAACCCTAACCCTAGGCTACCCTTGACTGCTTCTGCTTCCAATAGATTTCCTAAGCACTAGTGTTTTAAGGAACAGATTAAAAAGAGAATCCTAATGTGATTTCTTTATAATGGGTGTGTTCCTTATCTTATCCTAGTGTCTAAACTCTTCTCCATGGCTGGACCCCCAAATAATATTCCTTTACGTGCTAAGGGGTATCTAGAGACTGGGATAGGTTTAATAACTACCCTAACCCTAACGCGTAACCTAACCCTAACTCCTACCCTAACCCTAACACGTACCCTAATCCTAACACGTACCCTAAACCGAGCCCTAACCCTATCACTAACCCTAACCCTAACCCTAACCCATACCCTACGCCGTACCCGAACCCCTCCCCGAACCCGTACCCTAAGCCGTACCCTAAGCCTAAACCTAAGCCTAACCCTAACCCTAGGCTACCCTTGACTGCTTCTGCCTCCAATAGATTTCCTAAGCACTAGTGTTTTAAGGAACAGATTAAAAAGAGAATCCTAATGTGATTTCTTTATAATGGGTGTGTTCCTTATCTTATCCTAGTGTCTAAACTCTTCTCCATGGCTGGACCCCCAAATAATATTCCTTTACGTATTAAGGGTTATCTAGAGAGTGGGATAGGTTTAATAACTACCCTACCCCTAACGCGTACCCTAACCCTAACCACTACCCTAACCCTAACACGTACCCTAATCCTAACCCGTACCCTAAACCGAGCCCTAAACCTAACCCTAACCCTAACCCTAACCCTAACCCATACCCTACACCATACACGAACTCTTCCCCGAACCCATACCCTAAGCCTTACCCTAAGCCTAACCCTCAGCCTAACCCTAACCCTAGGCTACCCTTGACTTCTTCTGCCTCCAATAGATTTCCGAAGCACTAGTGTTTGAAGGAACAGATTAAAAAGAGAATCCTAATGTGATTTCTTTATAATGGGTGTGTTCCTTATCTTATCCTAGTGTCTAAGCTCTTCTCCATGGCTGGACCCTCAAATAATATTCCTTTACGTGCAAAGGGGTATCTAGAGACTGGGTAGGTTTAATAACTACCCAACCCTAACGCGTACCCTAACCCTAACTCCTACCCTAACCCTAACACGTACCCTAATCCTAACCCGTATCCTAAACCGAGCCCTAACCCTAACACTAACCCTAACCCTAACCCTAACCCATACCCTACACAATACACGAACCCGTCCCCGAACCCAAACCCTAAGCCGTACCCTAAGCCTAACCCTCAGCCTAACCCTAACCCTAGGCTACCCTTGACTGCTTCTGCATCCAATAGATTTCCTAAGTACTAGTGTTTTAAGGAACAGATTAAAAAGAGAATCCTAATGTGATTTCTTTATAATGGGTGTGTTCCTTATCTTATCCTAGTGTCTAAGCTCTTCTCCATGGCTGGACCCTCAAATAATATTTCTTTACGTGCTAAGGGGTATCTAGAGACTGGGATAGGTTTAATAACTACCCAACCCTAACGCGTACCCTAACCCTAACACCTACCCTAACCCTAACACGTACCCTAATCCTAACCCGTACACTAAACCGAGCCCTAACCCTAACATTAACCCTAAACCTAACCCTAACCCATACCCTACACCATACAAGAACCCGTCCCCGAACCCATACCCTAAGCCGTACCCTAAGCCTAACCCTCAGCCTAACCCTAACCATAGGCTACCCTTGACTGCTTCTGCCTCCAATAGATTTCCTAAGCACTAGTGTTTTAACGAACAGATTAAAAAGAAAATCCTAATGTGATTTCTTTATAATGGGTGTGTTCCTTATCTTATCCTAGTGTCTAAGCTCTTCTCCATGGCTGGACCCCCAAATAATATTCCTTTATGTGCAAAGGGGTATCTAGGGACTGGGATAGGTTTAATAACTACCCAACCCTAACGCGTACCCTAACCCTAACCCCAACCCTAAACATAACACTTACCCTAATCCTAACACGTACCCTAAACCGAGCCTTAACCCTATCACTAACCCTAACCCTAACCCTAACCCATACCCTACGCCGTACCCGAACCCCTCCCCGAACCCGTACCCTAAGCCGTACCCTAAGCCTAACCATAAGCCTAACCCTAACCCTAGGCTACCCTTGACTGCTTCTGCCTCCAATAGATTTCCTAAGCACTAGTGTTTTAAGGAACAGATTAAAAAGAGAATCCTAATGTGATTTCTTTATACTGGGTGTGTTCCTTATCTTATCCTAGTGTCTAAGCTCTTCTCCATGGCTGGACCGTCAAATAATATGACTTTACGTGCAAAGGGGTATCTAGAGACTGGGATAGGTTTAATAACTACCCAACCCTAACGCGTACCCTAACCCTAACCCCTACCCTAACCCTAAGACGTACCCTAATCCTAACCGGTACCCTAAACCGAGCCCTAACTCTAACACTAACCGTAACCCTAACCCTAAACCATACCTTACACCATACACGAACCCGTCCCCGAACCCAATCCCTAAGCCGTACCCTAAGCCTAACCCTCAGCCGAACCCTAACCCTAGGCTACCCTTGACTGCTTCTGCCTCCAATAGATTTCCTAAGCACTACTGTTTTAAGGAACAGATTAAAAAGAGAATCCTGATGTGATTTCTTTATAATGGGTGTGTTCCTTATCTTATCCTAGTGTCTAAACTCTTCTCCATGGCTGGACCCGCAAATAATATTCCTTTACGTGTTAAGGGGTATCTAGAGATTGGGATAGGTTTAATAACAACCCTACCGCTAACGCGTACCCTAACCCTAACCACTACCCTATCCCTAACACGTATCCTAATCCTAACCCGTACCCTAAACCGAGCCCTAACCCTAACCCTAACCCTAACCCTAACCCTAAGCCATATCCTGCACCATACACGAACCCTTCCCCGAACCCATACCCTAAGCCTTACCCTAAGCCTAACCCTCAGCCTAACCCTAAACCTAGGGTACCCTTGACTGCTTCTGCCTCCAATAGATTTCCTAAGCACTAGTGTTTTAAGGAACAGATTAAAAAGAGAATCCTAATGTGATTTCTTTATAATGGGTGTGTTCCTTATCTTATCCTAGTGTCTAAACTCTTCTCCATGGCTGGACCCCCAAATAATATTCATTTACGTGTTAAGGGTTATCTAGAGAGTGGGATAGGTTTAATAACTACCCTACCCCTAACGCGTACCCTAACCCTAACCACTACCCTAACCCTAACACGTACCCTAATCCTAACCCGTACCCTAAACCGAGCCCTAACCCTAACCCTAACCCTAACCCTAACCCATACCCTACACCATACACGACTCCGTCCCCGAAACCAAACCCTAAGCCGTACCCTAAGCCTAACCCTCAGCCTAACCCTAACCCTAGGCTACCCTTGACTGCTTCTGCCTCCAATAGATTTCCTAAGCACTAGTGTTTTAAGGAACAGATTAAAAAGAGAATCCTAATGTGATTTCTTTATAATGGGTGTGTTCCTTATCTTATCCTAGTGTCTAAGCTCTTCTCCATGGCTGGACCGTCAAATAATATTCCTTTACGTGCAAAGGGGTATCTAGAGACTGGGATAGGTTTAATAACTACGCAACCCTAACGCGTACCCTAACCCTAACCCCTACCCTAACCCTAACACGTACCCTAATCCTAACCGGTACCCTAAACCAAGCCCTAACCCTAACACTAACCGTAACCCTAACCCTAAACCATACCTTACACCATACACGAACCCGTCCCCGAACCCAATCCCTAAGCCGTACCCTAAGCCTAACCCTCAGCCGAACCCTAACCCTAGGCTACCCTTGACTGCTTCTGCCTCCAATAGATTTCCTAAGCACTAGTGTTTTAAGGAACAGATTAAAAAGAGAATCCTGATGTGATTTCTTTATAATGGGTGTGTTCCTTATCTTATCCTAGTGTCTAAACTCTTCTCCATGGCTGGACCCCCAAATAATATTCCTTTACGTGTTAAGGGGTATCTAGAGATTGTGATAGGTTTAATAACTACCCTACCGCTAACGCGTACCCTAACCCTAACCACTACCCTATCCCTAACACGTATCCTAATCCTAACCCGTACCCTAAACCGAGCCCTAACCCTAACCCTAACCCTAACCCTAACCCATACCCTACACCATACACGACTCCGTCCCCGAAACCAAACCCTAAGCCGTACCCTAAGCCTAACCCTCAGCCTAACCCTAACCCTAGGCTACCCTTGACTGCTTCTGCCTCCAATAGATTTCCTAAGCACTAGTGTTTTAAGGAACAGATTAAAAAGAGAATCCTAATGTGATTTCTTTATAATGGGTGTGTTCCTTATCTTATCCTAGTGTCTAAGCTCTTCTCCATGGCTGGACCGTCAAATAATATTCCTTTACGTGCAAAGGGGTATCTAGAGACTGGGATAGGTTTAATAACTACGCAACCCTAACGCGTACCCTAACCCTAACCCCTACCCTAACCCTAACACGTACCCTAATCCTAACCGGTACCCTAAACCAAGCCCTAACCCTAACACTAACCGTAACCCTAACCCTAAACCATACCTTACACCATACACGAACCCGTCCCCGAACCCAATCCCTAAGCCGTACCCTAAGCCTAACCCTCAGCCGAACCCTAACCCTAGGCTACCCTTGACTGCTTCTGCCTCCAATAGATTTCCTAAGCACTAGTGTTTTAAGGAACAGATTAAAAAGAGAATCCTGATGTGATTTCTTTATAATGGGTGTGTTCCTTATCTTATCCTAGTGTCTAAACTCTTCTCCATGGCTGGACCCCCAAATAATATTCCTTTACGTGTTAAGGGGTATCTAGAGATTGTGATAGGTTTAATAACTACCCTACCGCTAACGCGTACCCTAACCCTAACCACTACCCTATCCCTAACACGTATCCTAATCCTAACCCGTACCCTAAACCGAGCCCTAACCCTAACCCTAACCCTAACCCTAACCCTAACCCATACCCTACACCATACACGAACCCTTCCCCGAACCCATACCCTAAGCCTTACCCTAAGCCTAACCCTCAGCCTAACCCTAAACCTAGGCTACCCTTGACTGCTTCTGCCTCCAATAGATTTCCTAAGCACTAGTGTTTTAAGGAACAGATTAAAAAGGGAATCCTAATGTGATTTCTTTATAATGGGTGTGTTCCTTATCTTATCCTAGTGTCTAAGCTCTTCTCCATGGCTGGACCCTCAAATAATAATCCTTTACCTGCAGAGGGGTATCTAGAGACTGGGATAGGTTTAATAACTACCCAACCCTAACGCGTACCCTAACCCTAACCCCTACCCTAACCCTAACACGTACCCTAATCCTAACCCGTACCCTAAACCGAGCCCTAACCCTAACACTAACCCTAACCCTAACCCTAACCCATACCTTACACCATACACGAACCCGTCCCCGAACCCAAACCCTAAGCCGTACACTAAGCCTAACCCTCAGCCTAACCCTAACCCTAGGCTGCCCTTGACTGCTTCTGTCTCCAATAGATTTCCTAAGAACTAGTGTTTTAACGAACAGATTAAAAAGAGAATCCTAATGTGATTTCTTTATAATGGGTGTGTTCCTTAGCTTATCCTAATGTCTAAACTCTTCTCCATGGATGGACCCTCAAATAATATTCCTTTACGTGCTAAGGGGTATCTAGAGAGTGGGATAGGTTTAATAACAAACCTACCCCTAACGCGTACCCTAACCCTAACCCCTACCCTAACCCTAACACGAACCCTAATCCTAACCCGTACCCTAAACCGAGCCCTAACTCTAACACTAACCCTAACCCTAATCCTAACCCATACACTACGCCGTACCCAAACTCTTCCCCGAACCCGTACCCTAAGCCATACCCTAAGCCTAAGCCTAAGCCTAACCCTAACCCTAGGCTACCCTTGACTGCTTCTGCTTCCAATAGATTTCCTAAGCACTAGTGTTTTAAGGAACAGGTTAAAAAGAGAAACCTAATGTGATTTCTTTATAATGGGTGTGTTCCTTATCGTATCCTAGTGTCTAAATTCTTCTCCATGGCTGGACCCCCAAAGAATATTCCTTTACGTGCTAAGGGCTATCTAGAGAGAGGGATAGGTTTAATAACTATCCTAGACCTAACGCGTACCCTAACACTAACCCCTACCCTAACCCTAACACGTACCCTAATCCTAACCCGTACCCTAAACCGAACTCTAACACTAACACTAACCCTAACCCTATCCCATACCTTACGCCATCACCGAACCCGTACCCGAACCCGTACCGTAAGCCGTACCCTAACCGTAACCCTAACTCTAACCCTAACAATAAGCTACCCTTGACTGCTTCTGCCTCCAATAGATTTCCTAGGCACTAGTGTTATAAGCAACAGGTTAAAAAAGAGAATCCTAATGTGATTTCTTTATAATGGGTGTGTTCCTTGTCTTATCCTAGTGTCTAAATTCTTCTCCATGGGTGGACCCCCAAATAATATTCCTTTACGTGCTAAGGGGTATCTAGAGAGTGGGATAGGTTTAATTACTACCTTAACCCTAACGCTTACCCTAACCCTATCCCCTAAACTAACACTGAAATGTACCCTAATCCTAAACCATACCCTAAACCGAGCCCTAACCGTAACACTAACCCTAACACTAACCCATATAGTAAGCCGTACTCGAACCCATACCCGAACCCGTACCCTAAGCCGTACCTTAAGCCGTACTCTAACCCTAACCCTAGCCCTAACCCTAAGCTACCCTTGACTGCTTCTGCCTCCAATAGATTTCCTAAACATTAGTGTTTTAAGGAACAGCTTAAGAAGAGAATCCTAATGTGATTTCTTTATAATGGGTGTGTTCCTTATCTTATCCTAGTGTCTAAGCTCTTCTCCATGGCTGGACCCTCAAATAATATTCCTTTATGTGCTAAGGGGTATCTAGAGACTGGGATAGGTTTAATAACTACCCTAACCCTAACGCGTACCCTAACCCTAACTCCTACCCTAACCCTAACACGTACCCTAAACCGAGCCCTAACCCTAACACTAACCCTAACCCTAACCCTAACCCATACCCTACGCCGTACCCGAACCCCTCCCCGAAACCGTACACTAAGCCGTACCCTAAGCCTAACCCTCAGCCTAACCCTAACCCTAGGCTACCCTTGACTGCTTCTGCCTCCTATAGATTTCCTAAGCACTAGTGTTTTAAGGAACAGATTAAAAAGAGAATCCTAATGTGATTTTTTATAATGGGTGTGTTCCTTATCTTATCCTAGTGTCTAAGCTCTTCTCCATGGCTGGAACCTCAAATAATATTCCTTTACGTGCTAAGGGGTATCTAGAGACTGGGATAGGTTTAATAACTACCCTACCCCTAACGCGTACCCTAACCCTAACCCCTACCCTAACCCTAACACGTACCCTAATCCTAACCCGTACCCTAAACAGAGCCCTAACCCTAACACTAACCCTAACCCTAACCCTAACCCATACCCTACACCATACACGAACCCGTCCCCGAACCCATACCCTAAGCCGTACCCTAATCCTAACCCTCAGCCTAACCCTAACCCTAGGCTACCCTTGACTGCTTCTGCCTCCAATAGATTTCCTAAGCACTAGTGTTTTAAGGAACAGATTAAAAAGAGAATCCTAATGTGATTTCTTTATAATGGGTGTGTTCCTAATCTTATCCTAGTGTCTAAGCTCTTCTCCATGGCTGGACCCTCAAATAATATTCCTTTACGTTCTAAGGGGTATCTAGAGACGGGGATAGGTTTAATAACTACCCAACCCTAATGTGTACCCTAACCCTAACTCCTACCCTAACCCTAACACGTACCCTAATCCTAACCCGTACCCTAAACCGAGCCCTAACCCTAACACTAACCCTAACCCTAACCCTAACCCATACCCTACGCTGTACCCGAACCCCTCCACGAACCCATACCCTAAGCCGTACCCTAAGCCTAACCCTAACCCTAGGCTACCCTTGACTGCTTCTGCCTCCAATAGATTTCCTAAGCACTAGTGTTTTAAGGAACAGATTAAAAAGAGAATCCTAATGGGATTTCTTTATAATGGGTGTGTTCCTTATCTTATCCTAGTGTCTAAGCTCTTCTCCATGGCTGGACCCTCAAATAATATTCCTTTATGTGCTAAGGGGTATCTAGAGACTGGGATAGGTTTAATAACTACCCTAACCCTAACGCGTACCCTAACCCTAACTCCTACCCTAACCCTAACACGTACCCTAATCCTAACACGTACCCTAAACCGAGCCCTAACCCTAACACTAACCCTAACCCTAACCCTAACCCATACCCTACGCCGTACCCGAACCCCTCCCCGAACCCATACCCTAAGCCGTACCCTAAGCCTAACACTAAGCCTAACCCTAACCCTAGGCTACCCTTGAATGCTTCTGCCTCCAATAGATTTCCTAAGCACTAGTGTTTTAAGTAACAGATTAAAAAGAGAATCCTAATGTGATTTCTTTATAATGGGTGTGTTCCTTATCTTATCCTAGTGTCTAAACTCTTCTCCATGGCTGGACCCCCAAATAATATTCCTTTACGTGTTAAGGGGTATCTAGAGAGTGGGATAGGTTTAATAACTACCCTACCCCTAACGCGTACCCTAACCCTAACCCCTACCCAAACCCTAACACGTACCCTAATCCTAACCCGTACCCTAAACCGAGCCCTAACCCTAACACTAACCCTAACACTAACCCTAACCCATACCCTACACCATACACGAACCCGTCCCCGAACCCATACCCAAAGCCGAACCCTAAGCCTAATCCTCAGCCTAACCCTAACCCTAGGCTACCCTTGACTGCTTCTGCCTCCAATAGATTTCCTAAGCACTAGTGTTTTAAGGAACAGATTACAAAGAGAATCCGAATGTGATTTCTTTATAGTGGGTGTGTTCCTAATCTTATCCTAGTGTCTAAGCTCTTCTCCATGGCTGGACCCTCAAATAATATTCCTTTACGTGCTAAGGGGTATCTAGAGACTGGGCTAGGTTTAATAACTACCCAACCCTAACGTGTACCCTAACCCTAATCCCTACCCTAACCCTAACACGTAACCTAATCCTAACCCATACCCTAAACCGAGCCCTAACCCTAACCCTAACCCTAACTCATACCCTACGCCGTACCCGAACCCCTCCCCGAACCCGTACCCTAAGCCGTACCCTAAGCCTAACCCTAAGCCTAACACTAACCCTAGGCTACCCTTGACTGCTTCTGCCTCCAATAGATTTCCTAAGCACTAGTGTTTTAAGGAACAGATTAAAAAGAGTATCCTAATGTGATTTCTTTATAATGGGTGTGTTCCTTATCTTATCCTAGTGTCTAAGCTCTTCTCCATGGCTGGACCCTCAAATAATATTGCTTTACGTGCTAAGGGGTATCTAGAGACTGGGATAGGTTTAATAACTACCCAACCCTAACGTGTACCCTAACCCTAACCCCTACCCTAACACTAACACGTACCCTAAACCGAGCCCTAACCCTAACACTAACCCTAACCCTAACCCTAACCCATTCCCTACACCATACACGAACCCGTCCCCGAACCCATACCCCAAGCCGTACCCTAAGCCTAACCCTCAGCCTAACCCTAACCCTAGGCTACCCTTTACTGCTTCTGCCTCAAATAGATTTCCTAAGCACTAGTGTTTTAAGGAACAGCTTAAAAAGAGAATCCTAATGTGATTTCTTTATAATGGGTGTGTTCCTTATCTTATCCGAGTGTCTAAGCTCTTCTCCATGGCTGGACCCTCAAATAACATTCCTTTACGTGCTAAGGGGTATCTAGAGACTGGGATAGGTTTAATAAGTAGCCAACCCTAACGTGTACCCTAACCCTAACCCCTACCCTAACACTAACACGTACCCTAATCCTAACCCGTACCCTAAACCGAGCCCTAACCCTAACACTAACCCTAACCCTCACCCATACCCTATGCCGTACCGTAACCCCTCCCCGAACCCACGCCCTAAGCCGTACCCTAAGCCTAACCCTAAGCCTAACCCTAACCCTAGGCTACCCTTGACTGCTTCTGCCTCCAATAGATTTCCTAAGCACTAGTGTTTTAAGGAGCAGCTTAAAAAGAGAATCCTAATGTGATTTCTTTATAATGGGTGTGTTCCTTATCTTGTCCTAGTGCCTAAACTCTTCTCCATGGCTGGACCCTCAAATAATATTCCTTTACGTGCGAAGGGTTATCTAGAGAATGGGATAGGTTTAATAACTACCCTAACCCTAACGCGTACCCTAACCCTAACTCCTACCCTAACCCTAACACGTACCCAATCCTAACACGTACCCTAAACCGAGCCCTAACCCTAACACTAACCCTAACCCTAACACTAACCCATACCCTACGCCGTACTCGAACCCCTCCCCGAACCCGTACCCTAAGCCGTACCCTAAGCCTAACCCTAAGCCTAACCCTAACCCTAGGTTACCCTTGACTGCTTCTGCCTCCAATAGATTTCCTAAGCACTAGTGTTTTAAGGAACAGATTAAAAAGTGAATCCTAATGTGATTTCTTTATAATGGGTGTGTTCCTTATCTTATTCTAGGGTCTAAACTCTTCTCCATGGCTGGACCCCAAATAATATTCCTTTACGTGCTAAGGGGTATCTAGAGAGTGGGATAGGTTTAATAACTACCCTAACCCTAACGCGTACCCTAACCCTAACCCACACCCTAACCCTAATACATACCCAAATCCTAACCCGTAACCTAAATAGAGCCCTAACCCTAACACTAACCACAACCCTAACCCATACACTACGCCATACCCGAACCCTTCCCCGAACCCGTACCCTAAGCCGTACCCTAAGCCTAACCCTAAGCCTAACCCTAACCCTAGGCTACCCTTGACTGCTTCTGCCTCCAATAGATTTCCTAAGCACTAGTGTTTTAAGGAACAGCTTAAAAAGAGAATCCTAATTTGATTTCTTTATAATGGGTGTGTTCCTTATCTTATCCTAGTGTCTAAACTCTTCTCCACGGCTGGACCCCCAAATCATATTCCTTTACGTGCTAAGGGGTATCTAGAGAGTGGGATAGGTTTAATAACTACCCTAACCCTAACGCGTATCCTAACCCTAACCCCTACCCTAAGCCTAAAACGTACCCTAATTCTAACCCGTACCCTAAACTGAGCCCTAACACTAACACTAACCCTAACACTAACCCTAAACCATACCGTACGCCGTACCCGAACCCCTCACCGAACCCGTACCCTAAGCCGTACCCTAAGCCTAACCGTAAGCCTAACCCTAACCCTAGGCTACCCTTGACTGCTTTTGCCTGCAATAGATTTCGTAAGCACTAGTGTTTTAAGGAACAGCTTAAAAAGAGAATCCTAATGTGATTTCTTTATAATGAGTGTGTTCCTTATCTTATCCTAGTGTCTAAACTCTTCTCCATGGCTGGACCCAATTAATATTCCTTTACGTGCTAAGGGTTATCTAGAGAGTGGGATAGGTTTAATGACTACCCTAACCCTTACGCGTACCCTAACCCTAACCCCTACCCTAATCCTAACACGTACCCTAATCCTAAACCGTACCCTAAATCGAGCCGTTACCCTAACCCTAACCCTAACCCTAACCCTAACCCTAACCTAACCCCTACCCTAACCCTAACACGTACCCTAATCCTAACCCATACCCTAAACCGAGCCCTAACCCTAACACTATCCGTAACCCTAGCCCTAACACATAACCTACGCCGAACACGAACCCCTTACCAAACCCGTACCCTAAGCCGTACCCTAAGCCTAACCGTAAGCCTAACCCTAACCCTAGGCTACCCTTGAATGCTTTTGCCTCCAATAGATTTCCTAAACACTAGTGTTTTAAGGAACAGCTTAAAAAGAGAATCCTAATGAGATTTCTTTATAATGGGTGTGTTGCTTATCTTATCCTAGTGTCTAAAGTCTTCTCCATGGCTGGACCCTGAAATAATATTCCTTTACGAGCTAAGGGGTATCTAGAGACTGGGATAGGTTTAATAACTACCCTAACCCTAACGCGTACCCTAACCCTAACTCCTACCCTAACCCTAACACGTACGCTAATCCTAACACGTACCCTAAACCGATCCCTAACCCTAACTCTAACCCTAATCCTAACCCATACCCTACGCCGTACCCGAACCCGTCCCCGAACCCGTACCCTAAGCCGTACCCTAAGCCTAACCCTCAGCCTAAACCTAACCCTAGGCTACCCTTGACTGCTTCTGCCTCCAATAGATTTCCTAAGCACTAGTGTTTTGAGGAACAGCTTAAAAAGAGAATCCTAATGTGATTTCTTTATAATGGGTGTGTTCCTTATCTTATCCTAGTGTCTAAGCTCTTCTCCATGGCTGGACCCTCAAATAATATTCCTTTATGTGCTAAGGGGTATCTAGAGACTGGGATAGGTTTAATAACTAACCTAACCCTAACGCGTACCCTAACCCTAACTCCTACCCTAACCCTAACACGTACCCTAAACCGAGCCCTAACCCTAACACTAACCCTAACCCTAACCCTAACCCATACCATACGCCGTACCCGAACCCCTCCCCGAAACCGTACACTAAGCCGTACCCTAAGCCTAACCCTCAGCCTAACCCTAACCCTAGGCTACCCTTGACTGCTTTTGCCTCCAATAGATTTCCTAAGCACTGGTGTTTTAAGGACCAGATTAAAAAGAGAATCCTAATGTGATTTCTTTATAATGGGTGTGTTCCTTATCTTATCCTAGTGTCTAAGCTCTTCTCCATGGCTGGAACATCAAATAATATTCCTTTACGTGCTAAGGGGTATCTAGAGACTGGGATAGGTTTAATAACTACCCAACCCTAACGCGTACCCTAACCCTAACCCCTACCCTTACCCTAACACGTACCCTAATCCTAACCCGTACCCTAAACCGAGCCCTAACCCTAACACTAACCCTAACCCTAACACTAACCCATACCCTACATCATACACGAACCCGTCCCCGAACCCTTACCCTAAGCCGTACCCTAAGCCTAACCCTCAGCCTAACACTAACCTTAGGCTACCCTTGACTGCTTCTGCCTCCAATAGATTTCCTAAGCACTAGTGTTTTAAGGAACAGATTAAAAAGAGAAACCTAATGTGATTTCTTTATAATGGGTGTGTTCCTTATCTTATCCTAGTGTCTAAGCTCTTCTCCATGGCTGGCCACTCAAATAATATTCCTTTACGTGCTAAGGGGTATCTAGAGACTGGGATAGGTTTAATAACTACCCTACCCCTAACGCGTACACTAACCCTAACCCCTACCCTAACCCTAACACGTACCCTAATCCTAACCCGTACCCTAAACCGAGCCCTAACCCTAACACTAACCCTAACCCTAACCCTAACCCATACCCTACACCATACACGAACCCGTCCCCGAACCCATACCCTAAGCCGTACCCTAAGCCTAACCCTCAGCCTAACCCTAACCCTAGGCTACCCTTGACTGCTTCTGCCTCCAATAGATTTCCTAAGCACTAGTGTTTTAAGGAACAGATTAAAAAGAGAATCCTAATGTGATTTCTTTATAATGGGTGTGTTCCTAATCTTATCCTAGTGTCTAAGCTCTTCTCCATGGCTGGACCCTCAAATAATATTACTTTACGTTCTAAGGGGTATCTAGAGACGGGGATAGGTTTAATAACTACCCAACCCTAATGTGTACCCTAACCCTAACCCCTACCCTAACCCTAACACGTACCCTAATCCTAACCCGTACCCTAAACCGAGCCCTAACACTAACACTAACCCTAACCCTAAACCTAACCCATACCCTACGCTGTACCCGAACCCCTCCACGAACCCGTACCCTAAGCCGTACCCTAAGCCTAACCCTAACCCTAACCCTAACCCTAGGCTACCCTTGACTGCTTCTGCCTCCAATAGATTTCCTAAGCACAAGTGTTTTAAGGAACAGCTTAAAAAGAGAATCCTAATGTGATTTCTTTATAATGGGTGTGTTCCTTATCTTATCCTAGTGCCTAAACTCTTCTCCATGGCTGGACCCTCAAATAATATTCCTTTACGTGCTACGGGGTATCTAGAGACTGGGATAGGTTTAATAACTACCCTAACCCTAACACGTAACCTAACCCTAACTCCTAACCTACCCCTAACACGTACCCTAATCCTAACACGTACCCTAAACCGAGCCCTAACCCTAACACTAACCCTAACCCTAACCCTAACCCATACCCTACGCCGTACCGGAACCCGTCCCCGAACCTGTACCCTAAGCCTAACCCTCAGCCTAACTCTAACCCTAGGCTACCCTTGACTGCTTCTGCCTCCAATAGATTTCCTAAGCACTAGTGTTTTAAGGAACAGATTACAAAGAGAATCCGAATGTGATTTCTTTATAGTGGGTGTGTTCCTAATCTTATCCTAGTGTCTAAGCTCTTCTCCATGGCTGGACCCTCAAATAATATTCCTTTACGTGCTAAGGGGTATCTAGAGACTGGGCTAGGTTTAATAACTACCCAACCCTAACGTGTACCCTAACCCTAATCCTTACCCTAACCCTAACACGTACGCTAATCCTAACCCATATCCTAAACCGAGCCCTAACCCTAACCCTAACCCTAACTCATACCCTACGCCATACCCGAACCCCTCCCTGAACCCGTACCCTAAGCCGTACCCTAAGCCTAACCCTAAGCCTAACACTAACCCTAGGCTACCCTTGACAGCTTCTGCCTCCAATAGATTTCCTAAGCACTAGTGTTTTAAGGAACAGATTAAAAAGAGAATCCTAATGTGATTTCTTTATAATGGGTGTGTTCCTTATCTTATCCTAGTGTCTAAGCTCTTCTCCATGGCTGGACCCTCAAATAATATTGCTTTACGTGCTAAGGGGTATCTAGAGACTGGGATAGGTTTAATAACTACCCAACCCTAACGTGTACCCTAACCCTAACCCCTACCCTAACACTAACACGTAGCCTAAACCGAGCCCTAACCCTAACACTAACCCTAACCCTAACCCTAACCCATTCCCTACACCATACACGAACCCGTCCCCGAACCCATACCCCAAGCTGTACCCTAAGCCTAACCCTCAGCCTAACCCTAACCCTAGGCTACCCTTTACTGCTTCTGCCTCCAATAGATTTCCTAAGCACTAGTGTTTTAAGGAACAGCTTAAAAAGAGAATCCTAATGTGATTTCTTTATAATGGGTGTGTTCCTTATCTTATCCGAGTGTCTAAGCTCTTCTCCATGGCTGGACCCTCAAATAACATTCCTTTACGTGCTAAGGGGTATCTAGAGACTGGGATAGGTTTAATAAGTACCCAACCCTAACGTGTACCCTAACCCTAACCCCTACCCTAACACTAACACGTACCCTAATCCTAACCCGTACCCTAAACCGAGCCCTAACCCTAACACTAACCCTAACCCTCACCCATACCCTATGCCGTACCGTAACCCCTCCCCGAACCCACACCCTAAGCCGTACCCTAAGCCTAACCCTAAGCCTAACCCTAACCCTAGGCTACCCTTGACTGCTTCTGCCTCCAATAGATTTCCTAAGCACTAGTGTTTTAAGGAACAGCTTAAAAAGAGAATCCTAATGTGATTTCTTTATAATGGGTGTTTTCCTTATCTTATCCTAGTGTCTAAACTCTTCTCCATGGCTGGACCCTCAAATAATATTCCTTTACGTGCGAAGGGTTATGTAGAGAATGGGATAGGTTTAATAACTACCCTAACCCTAACGCGTACCCTAACCCTAACTCCTACCCTAACCCTAACACGTACCCTAATCCTAACACGTACCCTAAACCGAGCCATAACCCTAACACTAACCCTAACCCTAACCCTAACCCATAACCTACGCCGTACCCGAACTCGTCCCCGAACCCGTACCCTAAGCCGTACCCTAAGCCTAACCCTCAGCCTAACCCTAACCCTAGGCTACCCTTGACTGCTTCTGCCTCCAATAGATTTCCTAAGCACTAGTGTTTTAAGGAAAAGCTTAAAAAGAGAAACCTAATGTGATTTCTTTATAATGGGTGTGTTCCTTATCTTATCCTAGTGCCTAAACTCTTCTCCATGGCTGGACCCTCAAATAATATTCCTTTACGTGCTAAGGGGTATCTAGAGACTGGGATAGGTTTAATAACTACCCTAACCCTAACGCGTAACCTAACCCTAACTCCTAACCTACCCCTAACACGTACCCTAATCCTAACACGTACCCTAAACCGAGCCCTAACCCTAACACTAACCCTAACCCTAACCCTAACCCATACCCTACGCCGTACCCGAACCCGTCCCCGAACCTGTACCCTAAGCCTAACCCTCAGCCTAACTCTAACCCTAGGCTACCCTTGACTGCTTCTGCCTCCAATAGATTTCCTAAGCACTAGTGTTTTAAGGAACAGATTAAAAAGAGAATCCTAATGGGATTTCTTTATAATGGGTGTGTTCCTTATCTTATCCTAGTGTCTAAGCTCTTCTCCATGGCTGGACCCTCAAATAATATTCCTTTATGTGCTAAGGGGTATCTAGAGACTGGGATAGGTTTAATAACTACCCTAACCCTAACGCGTACCCTAACCCTAACTCCTACCCTAACCCTAACACGTACCCTAATCCTAACACGTACCCTAAACCGAGCCCTAACCCTAACACTAACCCTAACACTAACCCTAACCCATACCCTACACCATACACGAACCCGTCCCCGAACCCATACCCTAAGCCGAACCCTAAGCCTAATCCTCAGCCTAACCCTAACCCTAGGCTACCCTTGACTGCTTCTGCCTCCAATAGATTTCCTAAGCACTAGTGTTTTAAGGAACAGATTACAAAGAGAATCCGAATGTGATTTCTTTATAGTGGGTGTGTTCCTAATCTTATCCTAGTGTCTAAGCTCTTCTCCATGGCTGGACCCTCAAATAATATTCCTTTACGTGCTAAGGGGTATCTAGAGACTGGGCTAGGTTTAATAACTACCCAACCCTAACGTGTACCCTAACCCTAACCCCTACCCTAACACTAACACGTACCCTAATCCTAACCCGTACCCTAAACCGAGCCCTAACCCTAACACTAACCCTAACCCTCACCCATACCCTATGCCGTACCGTAACCCCTCCCCGAACCCACGCCCTAAGCCGTACCCTAAGCCTAACCCTAAGCCTAACCCTAACCCTAGGCTACCCTTGACTGCTTCTGCCTCCAATAGATTTCCTAAGCACTAGTGTTTTAAGGAGCAGCTTAAAAAGAGAATCCTAATGTGATTTCTTTATAATGGGTGTGTTCCTTATCTTGTCCTAGTGCCTAAACTCTTCTCCATGGCTGGACCCTCAAATAATATTCCTTTACGTGCGAAGGGTTATCTAGAGAATGGGATAGGTTTAATAACTACCCTAACCCTAACGCGTACCCTAACCCTAACTCCTACCCTATCCCTAACACGTACCCTAATCCTAACACGTACCCTAAACCGAGCCCTAACCCTAACACTAACCCTAACCCTAACACTAAACCATACCCTACGCCGTACTCGAACCCCTCCCCGAACCCGTACCCTAAGCCGTACCCTAAGCCTAACCCTAAGCCTAACCCTAAGCCTAGGTTACCCTTGACTGCTTCTGCCTCCAATAGATTTCCTAAGCACTAGTGTTTTAAGGAACAGATTAAAAAGTAAATCCTAATGTGATTTCTTTATAATGGGTGTGTTCCTTATCTTATTCTAGGGTCTAAACTCTTCTCCATGGCTGGACCCCAAATAATATTCCTTTACGTGCTAAGGGGTATCTAGAGAGTGGGATAGGTTTAATAACTACCCTAACCCTAACGCGTACCCTAACCCTAACCCACACCCTAACCCTAATACATACCCAAATCCTAACCCGTAACCTAAATAGAGCCCTAACCCTAACACTAACCACAACCCTAAACCATACACTACGCCATACCCGAACCCTTCCCCGAACCCGTACCCTAAGCCGTACCCTAAGCCTAACCCTAAGCCTAACCCTAACCCTAGGCTACCCTTGACTGCTTCTGCCTCCAATAGATTTCCTAAGCACTAGTGTTTTAAGGAACAGCTTAAAAAGAGAATCCTAATGTGATTTCTTTATAATGGGTGTGTTCCTTATCTTATCCTAGTGTCTAAACTCTTCTCCACGGCTGGACCCCCAAATCATATTCCTTTACGTGCTAAGGGGTATCTAGAGAGTGGGATAGGTTTAATAACTACCCTAACCCTAACGCGTATCCTAACCCTAACCCCTACCCTAAGCCTAAAACGTACCCTAATTCTAACCCGTACCCTAAACTGAGCCCTAACACTAACACTAACCCTAACCCTAACCCTAAACCATACCGTACGCCGTACCCGAACCCCTCACCGAACCCGTACCCTAAGCCGTACCCTAAGCCTAACCGTAAGCCTAACCCTAACCCTAGGCTACCCTTGACTGCTTTTGCCTGCAATAGATTTCGTAAGCACTAGTGTTTTAAGGAACAGCTTAAAAAGAGAATCCTAATGTGATTTCTTTATAATGGGTGTGTTCCTTATCTTATCCTAGTGTCTAAACTCATCTCCATGGCTGGACCCAATTAATATTCCTTTACGTGCTAAGGGTTATCTAGAGAGTGGGATAGGTTTAATAACTACCCTAACCCTTACGCGTACCCTAACCCTAACCCCTACCCTAATCCTAACACGTACCCTAATCCTAAACCGTACCCTAAATCGAGCCGTTACCCTAACCTTAACCCTAACCCTAACCCTAACCCTAACCTAACCCCTACCCTAACCCTAACACGTACCCTAATCCTAACCCATACCCTAAACCGAGCCCTAACCCTAACACTATCCGTAACCCTAGCCCTAACACATAACCTACGCCGAACACGAACCCCTTACCAAACCCGTACCCTAAGACGTACCCTAAGCCTAACCGTAAGCCTAACCCTAACCCTAGGCTACCCTTGAATGCTTTTGCCTCCAATAGATTTCGTAAACACTAGTGTTTTAAGGAACAGCTTAAAAAGAGAATCCTAATGAGATTTCTTTATAATGGGTGTGTTGCTTATCTTATCCTAGTGTCTAAAGTCTTCTCCATGGCTGGACCCTGAAATAATATTCCTTTACGAGCTAAGGGGTATCTAGAGACTGGGATAGGTTTAATAACTACCCTAACCCTAACGCGTACCCTAACCCTAACTCCTACCCTAACCCTAACACGTACGCTAATCCTAACACGTACCCTAAACCGATCCCTAACCCTAACTCTAACCCTAATCCTAACCCATACCCTACGCCGTACCCGAATCCGTCCCCGAACCCGTACCCTAAGCCGTACCCTAAGCCTAACCCTCAGCCTAAACCTAACCCTAGGCTACCCTTGACTGCTTCTGCCTCCAATAGATTTCCTAAGCACTAGTGTTTTGAGGAACAGCTTAAAAAGAGAATCCTAATGTGATTTCTTTATAATGGGTGTGTTCCTTATCTTATCCTAGTGTCTAAGCTCTTCTCCATGGCTGGACCCTCAAATAATATTCCTTTATGTGCTAAGGGGTATCTAGAGACTGGGATAGGTTTAATAACTAACCTAACCCTAACGCGTACCCTAACCCTAACTCCTACCCTAACCCTAACACGTACCCTAAACCGAGCCCTAACCCTAACACTAACCCTAACCCTAACCCTAACCCATACCATACGCCGTACCCGAACCCCTCCCCGAAACCGTACACTAAGCCGTACCCTAAGCCTAACCCTCAGCCTAACCCTAACCCTAGGCTACCCTTGACTGCTTTTGCCTCCAATAGATTTCCTAAGCACTGGTGTTTTAAGGAACAGATTAAAAAGAGAATCCTAATGTGATTTCTTTATAATGGGTGTGTTCCTTATCTTATCCTAGTGTCTAAGCTCTTCTCCATGGCTGGAACATCAAATAATATTCCTTTACGTGCTAAGGGGTATCTAGAGACTGGGATAGGTTTAATAACTACCCAACCCTAACGCGTACCCTAACCCTAACCCCTACCCTTACCCTAACACGTACCCTAATCCTAACCCGTACCCTAAACCGAGCCCTAACCCTAACACTAACCCTAACCCTAACACTAACCCATACCCTACATCATACACGAACACGTCCCCGAACCCATACCCTAAGCCGTACCCTAAGCCTAACCCTCAGCCTAACACTAACCTTAGGCTACCCTTGACTGCTTCTGCCTCCAATAGATTTCCTAAGCACTAGTGTTTTAAGGAACAGATTAAAAAGAGAAACCTAATGTGATTTCTTTATAATGGGTGTGTTCCTTATCTTATCCTAGTGTCTAAGCTCTTCTCCATGGCTGGCCACTCAAATAATATTCCTTTACGTGCTAAGGGGTATCTAGAGACTGGGATAGGTTTAATAACTACCCTACCCCTAACGCGTACACTAGCCCTAACCCCTACCCTAACCCTAACACGTACCCTAATCCTAACCCGTACCCTAAACCGAGCCCTAACCCTAACACTAACCCTAACCCTAACCCTAACCCATACCCTACGCCGTACCGGAACCCGTCCCCGAACCTGTACCCTAAGCCTAACCCTCAGCCTAACTCTAACCCTAGGCTACCCTTGACTGCTTCAGCCTCCAATAGATTTCCTAAGCACTAGTGTTTTAAGGAACAGATTAAAAAGAGAATCCTAATGGGATTTCTTTATAATGGGTGTGTTCCTTATCTTATCCTAGTGTCTAAACTCTTCTCCATGGCTGGACCCCCAAATAATATTCCTTTACGTGTTAAGGGGTATCTAGAGAGTGGGATAGGTGTAATAACTACCCTACCCCTAACGCGTACCCTAACCCTAACCCCTACCCAAACCCTAACACGTACCCTAATCCTAACCCGTACCCGAAACCGAGCCCTAACCCTAACACTAACCCTAACACTAACCCTAACCCATACCCTACACCATACACGAACCCGTCCCCGAACCCATACCCTAAGCCGTACCCTAAGCCTAATCCTCAGCCTAACCCTAACCCTAGGCTACCCTTGACTGCTTCTGCCTCCAATAGATTTCCTAAGCACTAGTGTTTTAAGGAACAGATTACAAAGAGAATCCGAATGTGATTTCTTTATAGTGGGTGTGTTCCTAATCTTATCCTAGTGTCTAAGCTCTTCTCCATGGCTGGACCCTCAAATAATATTCCTTTACGTGCTAAGGGGTATGTAGAGACTGGGCTAGGTTTAATAACTACCCAACCCTAACGTGTACCCTAACCCTAATCCCTACCCTAACCCGTACCCTAATCCTAACCCATACCCTAAACCGAGCCCTAACCCTAACCCTAACCCTAACTCATACCCTACGCCGTACCCGAACCCCTCCCCGAACCCGTACCCTACGCCGTACCCTAAGCCTAACCCTAAGCCTAACACTAACCCTAGGCTACCCTTGACTGCTTCTGCCTCCAATAGATTTCCTAAGCACTAGGGTTTTAAGGAACAGATTAAAAAGAGTATCCTAATGTGATTTCTTTATAATGGGTGTGTTCCTTATCTTATCCTAGTGTCTAAGCTCTTCTCCATGGCTGGACCCTCAAATAATATTGCTTTACGTGCTAAGGGATATCTAGAGACTGGGATAGGTTTAATATCTACCCAACCCTAACGTGTACCCTAACCCTAACCCCTACCCTAACACTAACACGTACCCTAAACCGAGCCCTAACCCTAACACTAACCCTAACCCTCACCCATACCCTATGCCGTACCGTAACCCCTCCCCGAACCCACACCCTAAGCCGTACCCTAAGCCTAACCCTAAGCCTAACCCTAACCCTAGGCTACCCTTGACTGCTTCTGCCTCCAATAGATTTCCTAAGCACTAGTGTTTTAAGGAACAGCTTAAAAAGAGAATCCTAATGTGATTTCTTTATAATGGGTGTGTTCCTTATCTTATCCTAGTGTCTAAACTCTTCTCCATGGCTGGACCCTCAAATAATATTCCTTTACGTGCGAAGGGTTATCTAGAGAATGGGATAGGTTTAATAACTACCCTAACCCTAACGCGTACCCTAACCCTAACTCCTACCCTAACCCTAACACGTACCCTAATCCTAACACGTACCCTAAACCGAGCCCTAACCCTAACACTAACCCTAACCCTAACACTAACCCATACCCTACGCCATACCCGAACCCCTCCCCGAACCCGTACCCTAAGCCGTACCCTAAGCCTAACCCTAAGCCTAACCCTAACCCTAGGTTACCCTTGACTGCTTCTGCCTCCAATAGATTTCCTAAGCACTAGTGTTTTAAGGAACAGCTTAAAAAGAGAATCCTAATGTGATTTCTTTATAATGGGTGTGTTCCTTATCTTATCCTAGTGTCTAAACTCTTCTCCATGGCTGGACCCTCAAATAATATTCCTTTACGTGCGAAGGGTTATCTAGAGAATGGGATAGGTTTAATAACAACCCTAACCCTAACGCGTACCCTAACCCTAACTCCTACCCTAACCCTAACACGTACCCTAATCCTAACACGTACCCTAAACCGAGCCATAACCCTAACACTAACCCTAACCCTAACCCTAACCCATACCCTACGCCGTACCCGAATCCGTCCCCGAACCTGTACCCTAAGCCTAACCCTCAGCCTAACTCTAACCCTAGGCTACCCTTGACTGCTTCTGCCTCCAATAGATTTCCTAAGCACTAGTGTTTTAAGGAACAGATTAAAAAGAGAATCCTAATGGGATTTCTTTATAATGGGTGTGTTCCTTATCTTATCCTAGTGTCTAAGCTCTTCTCCATGGCTGGACCCTCAAATAATATTCCTTTATGTGCTAAGGGGTATCTAGAGACTGGGATAGGTTTAATAACTACCCTAACCCTAACGCGTACCCTAACCCTAACTCCTACCCTAACCCTAACACGTACCCTAATCCTAACACGTACCCTAAACCGAGCCCTAACCCTAACACTAACCCTAACCCTAACCCTAACCCATACCCTACGCCGTACCCGAACCCCTCCCCGAACCCATACCCTAAGCCGTACCCTAAGCCTAACACTAAGCCTAACCCTAACCCTAGGCTACCCTTGACTGCTTCTGCCTCCAATAGATTTCCTAAGCACTAGTGTTTTAAGTAACAGATTAAAAAGAGAATCCTAATGTGATTTCTTTATAATGGGTGTGTTCCTTATCTTATCCTAGTGTCTAAACTCTTCTCCATGGCTGGACCCCCAAATAATATTCCTTTACGTGTTAAGGGGTATCTAGAGAGTGGGATAGGTTTAATAACTACCCTACCCCTAACGCGTACCCTAACCCTAACCCCTACCCAAACCCTAACACGTACCCTAATCCTAACCCGTACCCTAAACCGAGCCCTAACCCTAACACTAACCCTAACACTAACCCTAACCCATACCCTACACCATACACGAAACCGTCCCCGAACCCATACCCTAAGCCGAACCCTAAGCCTAATCCTCAGCCTAATCCTAACCCTAGGCTACCCTTGACTGCTTCTGCCTCCAATAGATTTCCTAAGCACTAGTGTTTTAAGGAACAGATTACAAAGAGAATCCGAATGTGATTTCTTTATAGTGGGTGTGTTCCTAATCTTATCCTAGTGTCTAAGCTCTTCTCCATGGCTGGACCCTAAAATAATATTCCTTTACGTGCTAAGGGGTATCTAGAGACTGGGCTAGGTTTAATAACTACCCAACCCTAACGTGTACCCTAACCCTAATCCCTACCCTAACCCTAACACGTAACCTAATCCTAACCCATACCCTAAACCGAGCCCTAACCCTAACCCTAACCCTAACTCATACCCTACGCCGTACCCGAACCCCTCCCCGAACCCGTACCCTAAGCCGTACCCTAAGCCTAACCCTAAGCCTAACACTAACCCTAGGCTACCCTTGACTGCTTCTGCCTCCAATAGATTTCCTAAGCACTAGTGTTTTAAGGAACAGATTAAAAAGAGTATCCTAATGTGATTTCTTTATAATGGGTGTGTTCCTTATCTTATCCTAGTGTCTAAGCTCTTCTCCATGGCTGGACCCTCAAATAATATTGCTTTACGTGCTAAGGGGTATCTAGAGACTGGGATAGGTTTAATAACTACCCAACCCTAACGTGTACCCTAACCCTAACCACTACCCTAACACTAACACGTACCCTAAACCGAGCCCTAACCCTAACACTAACCCTAACCCTAACCCTAACCCATTCCCTACACCATACACGAACCCGTCCCCGAACCCATACCCCAAGCCGTACCCTAAGCCTAACCCTCAGCCTAACCCTAACCCTAGGCTACCCTTTACTGCTTCTGCCTCCAATAGATTTCCTAAGCACTAGTGTTTTAAGGAACAGCTTAAAAAGAGAATCCTAATGTGATTTCTTTATAATGGGTGTGTTCCTTATCTTATCCGAGTGTCTAAGCTCTTCTCCATGGCTGGACCCTTAAATAACATTCCTTTACGTGCTAAGGGGTATCTAGAGACTGGGATAGGTTTAATAAGTACCCAACCCTAACGTGTACCCTAACCCTAACCCCTACCCTAACACTAACACGTACCCTAATCCTAACCTGTACCCTAAACCGAGCCCTAACACTAACACTAACCCTAACCCTCACCCATACCCTATGCCGTACCGTAACCTCTCCCCGAACCCACACCCTAAGCCGTACCCTAAGCCTAACCCTAAGCCTAACCCTAACCCTAGGCTACCCTTGACTGCTTCTGCCTCCAATAGATTTCCTAAGCACTAGTGTTTTAAGGAGCAGCTTAAAAAGAGAATCCTAATGTGATTTCTTTATAATGGGTGTGTTCCTTATCTTATCCTAGTGTCTAAACTCTTCTCCATGGCTGGACCCTCAAATAATATTCCTTTACGTGCGAAGGGTTATCTAGAGAATGGGATAGGTTTAATAACTACCCTAACCCTAACGCGTACCCTAACCCTAACTCCTACCCTAACCCTAACACGTACCCTAATCCTAACACGTACCCTAAACCGAGCCCTAACCCTAACACTAACCCTAACCCTAACACTAACCCATACCCTACGCCGTACCCGAACCCCTCCCCGAACCCGTACCCTAAGACGTACCCTAAGCCTAACCCTAAGCCTAACCCTAACCCTAGGTTACCCTTGACTGCTTCTGCCTCCAATAGATTTCCTAAGCACTAGTGTTTTAAGGAACAGATTAAAAAGTGAATCCTAATGTGATTTCTTTATAATGGGTGTGTTCCTTATCTTATTCTGGGGTCTAAACTCTTCTCCATGGCTTGACCCCAAATAATATTCCTTTACGTGCTAAGGGGTATCTAGAGAGTGGGATAGGTTTAATAACTACCCTAACCCTAACGCGTACCCTAACCCTAACCCACACCCTAACCCTAATACATACCCAAATCCTAACCCGTAACCTAAATAGAGCCCTAAACCTAACACTAACCCCAACCCTAACCCATACACTACGCCATACCCGAACCCTTCCCCGAACCCGTACCCTAAGCCGTACCCTAAGCCTAACCCTAAGCCTAACCCTAACCCTAGGCTACCCTTGACTGCTTCTGCCTCCAATAGATTTCCTAAACACTAGTGTTTTAAGGAACAGCTTAAAAAGAGAATCCTAATGAGATTTCTTTATAATGGGTGTGTTGCTTATCTTATCCTAGTGTCTAAAGTCTTCTCCATGGCTGGACCCTGAAATAATATTCCTTTACGAGCTAAGGGGTATCTAGAGACTGGGATAGGTTTAATAACTACCCTAACCCTAACGCGTACCCTAACCCTAACTCCTACCCTAACCCTAACACGTACGCTAATCCTAACACGTACCCTAAACCGATCCCTAACCCTAACTCTAACCCTAATCCTAACCCATACCCTACGCCGTACCCGAACCCGTCCCCGAACCCGTACCCTAAGCCGTACCCTAAGCCTAACCCTCAGCCTAAACCTAACCCTAGGCTACCCTTGACTGCTTCTGCCTCCAATAGATTTCCTAAGCACTAGTGTTTTGAGGAACAGCTTAAAAAGAGAATCCTAATGTGATTTCTTTATAATGGGTGTGTTCCTTATCTTATCCTAGTGTCTAAGCTCTTCTCCATGCCTGGACCCTCAAATAATATTCCTTTATGTGCTAAGGGGTATCTAGAGACTGGGATAGGTTTAATAACTAACCTAACCCTAACGCGTACCCTAACCCTAACTCCTACACTAACCCTAACACGTACCCTAAACCGAGCCCTAACCCTAACACTAACCCTAACCCTAAGCCTAACCCATACCCTACGCCGTACCCGAACCCCTCCCCGAAACCGTACACTAAGCCGTACCCTAAGCCTAACCCTCAGCCTAACCCTAACCCTAGGCTACCCTTGACTGCTTCTGCCTCCAATAGATTTCCTAAACACTGGTGTTTTAAGGAACAGATTAAAAAGAGAATCCTAATGTGATTTCTTTATAATGGGTGTGTTCCTTATCTTATCCTAGTGTCTAAGCTCTTCTCCATGGCTGGAACCTCAAATAATATTCCTTTACGTGCTAAGGGGTATCTAGAGACTGGGATAGGTTTAATAACTACACAACCCTAACGCGTACCCTAACCCTAACCCCTACCCTTACCCTAACACGTAACCTAATCCTAACCCGTACCCTAAACCGAGCCCTAACCCTAACACTAACCCTAACGCTAACACTAACCCATACCCTACATCATACACGAACCCGTCCCCGAACCCATACCCTAAGCCGTACCCTAAGCCTAACCCTCAGCCTAACACTAACCTTAGGCTACCCTTGACTGCTTCTGCCTCCAATAGATTTCCTAAGCACTAGTGATTTAAGGAACAGATTAAAAAGAGAAACCTAATGTGATTTCTTTATAATGGGTGTGTTCCTTATCTTATCCTAGTGTCTAAACTCTTCTCCATGGCTGGCCACTCAAATAATATTCCTTTACGTGCTAAGGGGTATCTAGAGACTGGGATAGGTTTAATAACTACCCTACCCCTAACGCCTACCCTAACCCTAACCCCTACCCTAACCCTAACACGTACCCTAATCCTAACCCGTACCCTAAACAGAGCCCTAACCCTAACACTAACCCTAACCCTAACCCTAACCCATACCCTACACCATACACGAACCCGTCCCCGAACCCATACCCTAAGCCGTACCCTAAGCCTAACCCTCAGCCTAACCCTAACCCTAGGCTACCCTTGACTGCTTCTGCCTCCAATAGATTTCCTAAGCACTAGTGTTTTAAGGAACAGATTAAAAAGAGAATCCTAATGTGATTTCTTTATAATGGGTGTGTTCCTAATCTTATCCTAGTGTCTAAGCTCTTCTCCATGGCTGGACCCTCAAATAATATTCCTTTACGTTCTAAGGGGTATCTAGAGACGGGGATAGGTTTAATAACTACCCAACCCTAATGTGTACCCTAACCCTAACCCCTACCCTAACCCTAACACGTACCCTAATCCTAACCCGTACCCTAAACCGAGCCCTAACACTAACACTAACCCTAACCGTAAACCTAACCCATACCCTACGCTGTACCCGAACCCCTCCACGAACCCGTACCCTAAGCCGTACCCTAAGCCTAACCCTAAGCCTAACCCTAACCCTAGGCTACCCTTGACTGCTTCTGCCTCCAATAGATTTCCTAAGCACTAGGGTTTTAAGGAACAGATTAAAAAGAGTATCCTAATGTGATTTCTTTATAATGGGTGTGTTCCTTATCTTATCCTAGTGTCTAAGCTCTTCTCCATGGCTGGACCCTCAAATAATATTGCTTTACGTGCTAAGGGATATCTAGAGACTGGGATAGGTTTAATATCTACCCAACCCTAACGTGTACCCTAACCCTAACCCCTACCCTAACACTAACACGTACCCTAAACCGAGCCCTAACCCTAACACTAACCCTAACCCTCACCCATACCCTATGCCGTACCGTAACCCCTCCCCGAACCCACACCCTAAGCCGTACCCTAAGCCTAACCCTAAGCCTAACCCTAACCCTAGGCTACCCTTGACTGCTTCTGCCTCCAATAGATTTCCTAAGCACTAGTGTTTTAAGGAACAGCTTAAAAAGAGAATCCTAATGTGATTTCTTTATAATGGGTGTGTTCCTTATCTTATCCTAGTGTCTAAACTCTTCTCCATGGCTGGACCCTCAAATAATATTCCTTTACGTGCGAAGGGTTATCTAGAGAATGGGATAGGTTTAATAACTACCCTAACCCTAACGCGTACCCTAACCCTAACTCCTACCCTAACCCTAACACGTACCCTAATCCTAACACGTACCCTAAACCGAGCCCTAACCCTAACACTAACCCTAACCCTAACACTAACCCATACCCTACGCCGTACCCGAACCCCTCCCCGAACCCGTACCCTAAGCCGTACCCTAAGCCTAACCCTAAGCCTAACCCTAACCCTAGGTTACCCTTGACTGCTTCTGCCTCCAATAGATTTCCTAAGCACTAGTGTTTTAAGGAACAGCTTAAAAAGAGAATCCTAATGTGATTTCTTTATAATGGGTGTGTTCCTTATCTTATCCTAGTGTCTAAACTCTTCTCCATGGCTGGACCCTCAAATAATATTCCTTTACGTGCGAAGGGTTATCTAGAGAATGGGATAGGTTTAATAACAACCCTAACCCTAACGCGTACCCTAACCCTAACTCCTACCCTAACCCTAACACGTACCCTAATCCTAACACGTACCCTAAACCGAGCCATAACCCTAACACTAACCCTAACCCTAACCCTAACCCATACCCTACGCCGTACCCGAATCCGTCCCCGAACCTGTACCCTAAGCCTAACCCTCAGCCTAACTCTAACCCTAGGCTACCCTTGACTGCTTCTGCCTCCAATAGATTTCCTAAGCACTAGTGTTTTAAGGAACAGATTAAAAAGAGAATCCTAATGGGATTTCTTTATAATGGGTGTGTTCCTTATCTTATCCTAGTGTCTAAGCTCTTCTCCATGGCTGGACCCTCAAATAATATTCCTTTATGTGCTAAGGGGTATCTAGAGACTGGGATAGGTTTAATAACTACCCTAACCCTAACGCGTACCCTAACCCTAACTCCTACCCTAACCCTAACACGTACCCTAATCCTAACACGTACCCTAAACCGAGCCCTAACCCTAACACTAACCCTAACCCTAACCCTAACCCATACCCTACGCCGTACCCGAACCCCTCCCCGAACCCATACCCTAAGCCGTACCCTAAGCCTAACACTAAGCCTAACCCTAACCCTAGGCTACCCTTGACTGCTTCTGCCTCCAATAGATTTCCTAAGCACTAGTGTTTTAAGTAACAGATTAAAAAGAGAATCCTAATGTGATTTCTTTATAATGGGTGTGTTCCTTATCTTATCCTAGTGTCTAAACTCTTCTCCATGGCTGGACCCCCAAATAATATTCCTTTACGTGTTAAGGGGTATCTAGAGAGTGGGATAGGTTTAATAACTACCCTACCCCTAACGCGTACCCTAACCCTAACCCCTACCCAAACCCTAACACGTACCCTAATCCTAACCCGTACCCTAAACCGAGCCCTAACCCTAACACTAACCCTAACACTAACCCTAACCCATACCCTACACCATACACGAAACCGTCCCCGAACCCATACCCTAAGCCGAACCCTAAGCCTAATCCTCAGCCTAATCCTAACCCTAGGCTACCCTTGACTGCTTCTGCCTCCAATAGATTTCCTAAGCACTAGTGTTTTAAGGAACAGATTACAAAGAGAATCCGAATGTGATTTCTTTATAGTGGGTGTGTTCCTAATCTTATCCTAGTGTCTAAGCTCTTCTCCATGGCTGGACCCTAAAATAATATTCCTTTACGTGCTAAGGGGTATCTAGAGACTGGGCTAGGTTTAATAACTACCCAACCCTAACGTGTACCCTAACCCTAATCCCTACCCTAACCCTAACACGTAACCTAATCCTAACCCATACCCTAAACCGAGCCCTAACCCTAACCCTAACCCTAACTCATACCCTACGCCGTACCCGAACCCCTCCCCGAACCCGTACCCTAAGCCGTACCCTAAGCCTAACCCTAAGCCTAACACTAACCCTAGGCTACCCTTGACTGCTTCTGCCTCCAATAGATTTCCTAAGCACTAGTGTTTTAAGGAACAGATTAAAAAGAGTATCCTAATGTGATTTCTTTATAATGGGTGTGTTCCTTATCTTATCCTAGTGTCTAAGCTCTTCTCCATGGCTGGACCCTCAAATAATATTGCTTTACGTGCTAAGGGGTATCTAGAGACTGGGATAGGTTTAATAACTACCCAACCCTAACGTGTACCCTAACCCTAACCACTACCCTAACACTAACACGTACCCTAAACCGAGCCCTAACCCTAACACTAACCCTAACCCTAACCCTAACCCATTCCCTACACCATACACGAACCCGTCCCCGAACCCATACCCCAAGCCGTACCCTAAGCCTAACCCTCAGCCTAACCCTAACCCTAGGCTACCCTTTACTGCTTCTGCCTCCAATAGATTTCCTAAGCACTAGTGTTTTAAGGAACAGCTTAAAAAGAGAATCCTAATGTGATTTCTTTATAATGGGTGTGTTCCTTATCTTATCCGAGTGTCTAAGCTCTTCTCCATGGCTGGACCCTTAAATAACATTCCTTTACGTGCTAAGGGGTATCTAGAGACTGGGATAGGTTTAATAAGTACCCAACCCTAACGTGTACCCTAACCCTAACCCCTACCCTAACACTAACACGTACCCTAATCCTAACCTGTACCCTAAACCGAGCCCTAACACTAACACTAACCCTAACCCTCACCCATACCCTATGCCGTACCGTAACCTCTCCCCGAACCCACACCCTAAGCCGTACCCTAAGCCTAACCCTAAGCCTAACCCTAACCCTAGGCTACCCTTGACTGCTTCTGCCTCCAATAGATTTCCTAAGCACTAGTGTTTTAAGGAGCAGCTTAAAAAGAGAATCCTAATGTGATTTCTTTATAATGGGTGTGTTCCTTATCTTATCCTAGTGTCTAAACTCTTCTCCATGGCTGGACCCTCAAATAATATTCCTTTACGTGCGAAGGGTTATCTAGAGAATGGGATAGGTTTAATAACTACCCTAACCCTAACGCGTACCCTAACCCTAACTCCTACCCTAACCCTAACACGTACCCTAATCCTAACACGTACCCTAAACCGAGCCCTAACCCTAACACTAACCCTAACCCTAACACTAACCCATACCCTACGCCGTACCCGAACCCCTCCCCGAACCCGTACCCTAAGACGTACCCTAAGCCTAACCCTAAGCCTAACCCTAACCCTAGGTTACCCTTGACTGCTTCTGCCTCCAATAGATTTCCTAAGCACTAGTGTTTTAAGGAACAGATTAAAAAGTGAATCCTAATGTGATTTCTTTATAATGGGTGTGTTCCTTATCTTATTCTGGGGTCTAAACTCTTCTCCATGGCTTGACCCCAAATAATATTCCTTTACGTGCTAAGGGGTATCTAGAGAGTGGGATAGGTTTAATAACTACCCTAACCCTAACGCGTACCCTAACCCTAACCCACACCCTAACCCTAATACATACCCAAATCCTAACCCGTAACCTAAATAGAGCCCTAAACCTAACACTAACCCCAACCCTAACCCATACACTACGCCATACCCGAACCCTTCCCCGAACCCGTACCCTAAGCCGTACCCTAAGCCTAACCCTAAGCCTAACCCTAACCCTAGGCTACCCTTGACTGCTTCTGCCTCCAATAGATTTCCTAAACACTAGTGTTTTAAGGAACAGCTTAAAAAGAGAATCCTAATGAGATTTCTTTATAATGGGTGTGTTGCTTATCTTATCCTAGTGTCTAAAGTCTTCTCCATGGCTGGACCCTGAAATAATATTCCTTTACGAGCTAAGGGGTATCTAGAGACTGGGATAGGTTTAATAACTACCCTAACCCTAACGCGTACCCTAACCCTAACTCCTACCCTAACCCTAACACGTACGCTAATCCTAACACGTACCCTAAACCGATCCCTAACCCTAACTCTAACCCTAATCCTAACCCATACCCTACGCCGTACCCGAACCCGTCCCCGAACCCGTACCCTAAGCCGTACCCTAAGCCTAACCCTCAGCCTAAACCTAACCCTAGGCTACCCTTGACTGCTTCTGCCTCCAATAGATTTCCTAAGCACTAGTGTTTTGAGGAACAGCTTAAAAAGAGAATCCTAATGTGATTTCTTTATAATGGGTGTGTTCCTTATCTTATCCTAGTGTCTAAGCTCTTCTCCATGCCTGGACCCTCAAATAATATTCCTTTATGTGCTAAGGGGTATCTAGAGACTGGGATAGGTTTAATAACTAACCTAACCCTAACGCGTACCCTAACCCTAACTCCTACACTAACCCTAACACGTACCCTAAACCGAGCCCTAACCCTAACACTAACCCTAACCCTAACCCTAACCCATACCCTACGCCGTACCCGAACCCCTCCCCGAAACCGTACACTAAGCCGTACCCTAAGCCTAACCCTCAGCCTAACCCTAACCCTAGGCTACCCTTGACTGCTTCTGCCTCCAATAGATTTCCTAAACACTGGTGTTTTAAGGAACAGATTAAAAAGAGAATCCTAATGTGATTTCTTTATAATGGGTGTGTTCCTTATCTTATCCTAGTGTCTAAGCTCTTCTCCATGGCTGGAACCTCAAATAATATTCCTTTACGTGCTAAGGGGTATCTAGAGACTGGGATAGGTTTAATAACTACACAACCCTAACGCGTACCCTAACCCTAACCCCTACCCTTACCCTAACACGTAACCTAATCCTAACCCGTACCCTAAACCGAGCCCTAACCCTAACACTAACCCTAACGCTAACACTAACCCATACCCTACATCATACACGAACCCGTCCCCGAACCCATACCCTAAGCCGTACCCTAAGCCTAACCCTCAGCCTAACACTAACCTTAGGCTACCCTTGACTGCTTCTGCCTCCAATAGATTTCCTAAGCACTAGTGATTTAAGGAACAGATTAAAAAGAGAAACCTAATGTGATTTCTTTATAATGGGTGTGTTCCTTATCTTATCCTAGTGTCTAAACTCTTCTCCATGGCTGGCCACTCAAATAATATTCCTTTACGTGCTAAGGGGTATCTAGAGACTGGGATAGGTTTAATAACTACCCTACCCCTAACGCCTACCCTAACCCTAACCCCTACCCTAACCCTAACACGTACCCTAATCCTAACCCGTACCCTAAACAGAGCCCTAACCCTAACACTAACCCTAACCCTAACCCTAACCCATACCCTACACCATACACGAACCCGTCCCCGAACCCATACCCTAAGCCGTACCCTAAGCCTAACCCTCAGCCTAACCCTAACCCTAGGCTACCCTTGACTGCTTCTGCCTCCAATAGATTTCCTAAGCACTAGTGTTTTAAGGAACAGATTAAAAAGAGAATCCTAATGTGATTTCTTTATAATGGGTGTGTTCCTAATCTTATCCTAGTGTCTAAGCTCTTCTCCATGGCTGGACCCTCAAATAATATTCCTTTACGTTCTAAGGGGTATCTAGAGACGGGGATAGGTTTAATAACTACCCAACCCTAATGTGTACCCTAACCCTAACCCCTACCCTAACCCTAACACGTACCCTAATCCTAACCCGTACCCTAAACCGAGCCCTAACACTAACACTAACCCTAACCGTAAACCTAACCCATACCCTACGCTGTACCCGAACCCCTCCACGAACCCGTACCCTAAGCCGTACCCTAAGCCTAACCCTAAGCCTAACCCTAACCCTAGGCTACCCTTGACTGCTTCTGCCTCCAATAGATTTCCTAAGCACAAGTGTTTTAAGGAACAGCTTAAAAAGAGAATCCTAATGTGATTTCTTTATAATGGGTGTGTTCCTTATCTTATCCTAGTGCCTAAACTCTTCTCCATGGCTGGACCCTCAAATAATATTCCTTTACGTGCTAAGGGGTATCTAGAGACTGGGATAGGTTTAATAACTACCCTAACCCTAACGCGTAACTTAACCCTAACTCCTAACCTACCCCTAACACGTACCCTAATCCTAACACGTACCCTAAACCGAGCCCTAACACTAACACTAACCCTAACCCTAACCCTAACCCATACCCTACGCCGTACCCGAACCCGTCCCCGAACCTGTACCCTAAGCCTAACCCTCAGCCTATCTCTAACCCTAGGCTACCCTTGACTGCTTCTGCCTCCAATAGATTTCCTAAGCACTAGTGTTTTAAGGAACAGATTAAAAAGAGAATCCTAATGGGATTTCTTTATAATGGGTGTGTTCCTTATCTTATCCTAGTGTCTAAGCTCTTCTCCATGGCTGGACCCTCAAATAATATTCCTTTATGTGCTAAGGGGTATCTAGAGACTGGGATAGGTTTAATAACTACCCTAACCCTAACGCGTACCCTAACCCTAACTCCTACCCTAACCCTAACACGTACCCTAATCCTAACACGTACCCTAAACCGAGCCCTAACCCTAACACTAACCCTAACCCTAACCCTAACCCATACCCTACGCCGTACCCGAACCCCTCCCCGAACCCATACCCTAAGCCGTACCCTAAGCCTAACACTAAGACTAACCCTAACCCTAGGCTACCCTTGACTGCTTCTGCCTCCAATAGATTTCCTAAGCACTAGTGTTTTAAGTAACAGATTAAAAAGAGAATCCTAATGTGATTTCTTTATAATGGGTGTGTTCCTTATCTTATCCTAGTGTCTAAACTCTTCTCCATGGCTGGACCCCCAAATAATATTCCTTTACGTGTTAAGGGGTATCTAGAGAGTGGGATAGGTTTAATAACTACCCTACCCCTAACGCGTACCCTAACCCTAACCCCTACCCAAACCCTAACACGTACCCTAATCCTAACCCGTACCCGAAACCGAGCCCTAACCCTAACACTAACCCTAACACTAACCCTAACCCATACCCTACACCATACACGAACCCGTCCCCGAACCCATACCCTAAGCCGTACCCTAAGCCTAATCCTCAGCCTAACCCTAACCCTAGGCTACCCTTGACTGCTTCTGCCTCCAATAGATTTCCTAACCACTAGTGTTTTAAGGAACAGATTACAAAGAGAATCCGAATGTGATTTCTTTATAGTGGGTGTGTTCCTATTCTTATCCTAGTGTCTAAGCTCTTCTCCATGGCTGGACCCTCAAATAATATTCCTTTACGTGCTAAGGGGTATCTAGAGACTGGGCTAGGTTTAATAACTACCCAACCCTAACGTGTACCCTAACCCTAATCCCTACCCTAACCCGTACCCTAATCCTAACCCATACCCTAAACCGAGCCCTAACCCTAACACTAACCCTAACACTAACCCTAACTCATACCCTACGCCGTACCCGAACCCCTCCCCGAACCCGTACCCTAAGCCGCACCCTAAGCCTAACCCTAAGCCTAACACTAACCCTAGGCTACCCTTGACTGCTTCTGCCTCCAATAGATTTCCTAAGCACTAGTGTTTTAAGGAACAGATTAAAAAGAGTATCCTAATGTGATTTCTTTATAATGGGTGTGTTCCTTATCTTATCCTAGTGTCTAAGCTCTTCTCCATGGCTGGACCCTCAAATAATATTGCTTTACGTGCTAAGGGGTATCTAGAGACTGGGATAGGTTTAATAACTACCCAACCCTAACGTGTACCCTAACCCTAACCCCTACCCTAACACTTACACGTACCCTAATCCTAACCCGTACCCTAAACCGAGCCCTAACCCTAACACTAACCCTAAACCTCACCCATACCCTATGCCGTACCGTAACCCCTCCCCGAACCCACACCCTAAGCCGTACCCTAAGCCTAACCCTAAGCCTAACCCTAACCCTAGGCTACCCTTGCCTGCTTCTGCCTCCAATAGATTTCCTAAGCACTAGTGTTTTAAGGAACAGATTAAAAAGTGAATCCTAATGTGATTTCTTTATAATGGGTGTGTTCCTTATCTTATTCTAGGGTCTAAACTCTTCTCCATGGCTGGACCCCAAATAATATTCCTTTACGTGCAAAGGGTTATCTAGAGAATGGGATAGGTGTAATAACTACCCTAACCCTAACGCGTACCCTAACCCTAACTCCTACCCTAACCCTAACACGTACCCTAATCCTAACACGTACCCTAAACCGAGCCCTAACCCTAACACTAACCCTAACCCTAACACTAACCCATACCCTACGCCGTACCCGAAACCCTCCCCGAAACCGTACCCTAAGCCGTACCATAAGCCTAACCCTAAGCTTAACCCTAACCCTAGGTTACCCTTGACTGCTTCTGCCTCCAATAGATTTCCTAAGCACTAGTGTTTTAAGGAACAGATTAAAAAGTGAATCCTAATGTGATTTCTTTATAATGGGTGTGTTCCTTATCTTATTCTAGGGTCTAAACTCTTCTCCATGGCTGGACCCCAAATAATATTCCTTTACGTGCTAAGGGGTATCTAGAGAGTGGGATAGGTTTAATAACTACCCTAACCCTAACGCGTACCCTAACCCTAACCCACACCCTAACCCTAATACATACCCAAATCCTAACCCGTAACCTAAATAGAGCCCTAACCCTAACACTAACCCCAACCCTAACCCATACACTACTCCATACCCGAACCCTTCCCCGAACCCGTACCCTAAGCCGTACCCTAACCCTAACCCTAAGCCTAACCCTAACCCTAGGCTACCCTTGACTGCTTCTGCCTCCACTAGATTTCCTAAGCACTAGTGTTTTAAGGAACAGCTTAAAAAGAGAATCCTAATGTGATTTCTTTATAATGGGTGTGTTCCTTATCTTATCCTAGTGTCTAAACTCTTCTCCACGGCTGGACCCCCAAATCATATTCCTTTACGTGCTAAGGGGTATCTAGAGAGTGGGATAGGTTTAATAACTACCCTAACCCTAACGCGTATCCTAACCCTAACCCCTACCCTAAGCCTAAAACGTACCCTAATTCTAACCCGTACCCTAAACTGAGCCCTAACACTAACACTAACCCTAACCCTAACCCTAAACCATACCGTACGCCGTATCCGAACCCCTCACCGAACCCGTACCCTAAGCCGTACCCTAAGCCTAACCGTAAGCCTAACCCTAACCCTAGGCTACCCTTGACTGCTTTTGCCTCCAATAGATTTCGTAAGCACTAGTGTTTTAAGGAACAGCTTAAAAAGAGAATCCTAATGTGATTTCTTTATAATGGGTGTGTTCCTTATCTTATCCTAGTGTCTAAACTCTTCTCCATGGCTGGACCCCCAAATAATATTCCTTTATGTGCTAAGGGGTATCTAGAGAGTGGGATAGGTTTAATACCTACCCTAACCCTAACGCGTACCCTAACCCTAACCCCTACCCTATCCCTAACACGTACCCTAATCCTAACCCGTACCCTAAACCGAGCCGAAACCCTAACACTAACCCTAACCCTAAACCTAACCCATACCCTATGCCGTACCCGAACCCCTCACCGAACCCGTACCCTAAGCCGTACCCTAAGCCTAACCGTAAGCCTAACCCTAACCCTAGGCTACCCTTGACAGCTTCAGCCTCCAATAGATTTCCTAAGCACTAGTGTTTTAAGGAACAGATTAAAAAGAGAATCCTAATGTGATTTCTTTATAATGGGTGTGTTCCTTATCTTATCCTAGTGTCTAAACTCTTCTCCATGGCTGGACCCCCAAATAATATTCCTTTACGTGTTAAGGGGTATCTAGAGAGTGGGATAGGTTTAATAACTACCCTACCCCTAACGCGTACCCTAACCCTAACCCCTACCCTAACCCTAACACGTACCCTAATCCTAACCCGTACCCTAAATCGAGCCCTAACCCTAACACTAACCCTAACCCTAACCCATACCCTACACCATACACGAACCCTTCCCCAACCCATACCCTAAGCCGTACCCTAAGCCTAACCCTCAGCCTAACCCTAACCCTAGGCTACCCTTGACTGCTTCTGCCTCCAAAAGATTTCCTAAGCACTAGTGTTTTAAGGAAGAGATTAAAAAGAGAATCCTAATGTGATTTCTTTATAATGGGTGTGTTCCTAATCTTATCCTAGTGTCTAAGCTGTTCTCCATGGCTGGACCCTCAAATAATATTCCTTTACGTGCTAAGGGGTATCTAGAGACTGGGATAGGTTTAATAACTACCCAACCCTAATATGTACCCTGACCCTAACCCCTACCCTAACCCTAACACGTACCCTAATCCTAACCCGTACCCTAAACCGAGCCCTAACCCTAACACTAACCCTAACCATAACCCTAACCCATACCCTACGCCGTACCCGAACCCCTCCCCGAACCCGTACCCTAAGCCGTACCCTAAGCCTAACCATAAGCTTAACCCTAACCCTAGGCTACCCTTGACTGCTTCTGCCTCCAATAGATTTCCTAAGCACAAGTGTTTTAAGGAACAGCTTAAAAAGAGAATCCTAATGTGATTTCTTTATAATGGGTGTGTTCCTTATCTTATCCTAGTGCCTAAGCTCTTCTCCATTGCTGGACCCTCAAATAATATTCCTTCACGTGCTAAGGGGTATCTAGAGACTGGGATAGGTTTAATAACTATCCTAACCCTAACGCGTACCCTAACCCTAACTCCTACCCTACCTCTAACACGTACCCTAATCCTAACACGTACCCTGAACCGAGCCCTAACCCTAACACTAACCCTAACCCTAACCCTAACCCATACCCTATGCCGTACCCGAACCCGTCCCCGAACCCGTACCCTAAGCCGTACCCTAAGCCTAACCCTCAGCCTAACCCTAACCCTAGGCTACCCTTGACTGCTTCTGCCTCCAATAGATTTCCTAAGCACTAGTGTTTTAAGGAACAGCTTAAAAAGAGAATCCTAATGTGATTTCTTTATAATGGGTGTGTTCCTTATCTTATCCTAGTGTCTAAGCTCTTCTCCATGGCTGGACCCTCAAATAATATTCCTTTATGTGCTAAGGGGTATCTAGAGACTGGAATAGGTTTAATAACTACCCTAACCCTAACGCGTACCCTAACCCTAACTCCTACCCTAACCCTAACACGTACCCTAATCCTAACACGTACCCTAAACCGAGCCCTAACCCTAACACTAACCGTAAATCTAACCCTAACCCATACCCTACGCTGTACCCGAACCCCTCCACGAACCCGTACCCTAAGCCGTACCCTAAGCCTAACCCTAAGCCTAACCCTAACCCTAGGCTACCCTTGACTGCTTCTGCCTCCAATAGATTTCCTAAGCACTAGTGTTTTAAGGAACAGATTAAAAAGAGAATCCTAATGTGATTTCTTTATAATGGGTGTGTTCCTTATCTTATCCTAGTGTCTAAACTCTTCTCCATGGCTGGACCCCCAAATAATATTCCTTTACGTGTTAAGGGGTATCTAGAGAGTGGGATAGGTTTAATAACTACCCTACCCCTAACGCGTACCCTAACCCTAACCCCTACCCTAACCCTAACACGTACCCTAATCCTAAACCGTACCCTAAACCGAGCCCTAACCCTAACACTAACCCTAACCCTAACCCGTACCCTACACCATACACGAACCCGTCCCCGAACCCATACCCTAAGCCGTACCCTAAGCCTAACCCTCAGCCTAACCCTAACCTTAGGCTACCCTTGACTGCTTCTGCCTCCAATAGATTTCCTAAGCACTAGTGTTTTAAGGAACAGATTAAAAAGAGAATCCTAATGTGATTTCTTTATAGTGGGTGTGTTCCTAATCTTATCCTAGTGTCTAAGCTCTTCTCCATGGCTGGACCCTCAAATAATATTCCTTTACGTGCTAAGGGGTATCTAGAGACTGGGATAGGTTTAATAACTACCCAACGCTAACGCGTACCCTAACCCTAACCCCTACCCTAACCCTAACACGTACCCTAATCCTAACCCGTACCCTAAACCGAGCCCTAACCCTAACACTAACCCTAACCCTAACCCATAACCTACGCCGTACCCGAACCCCTCCACGAACCCGTACCCTAAGGCGTACCCTAAGCCTAACCCTAAGCCTAACCCTAACCCTAGGCTACCCTTGACTGCTTCTGCCTCCAATAGATTTCCTAAGCACTAGTGTTTTAAGGAACAGATTAAAAAGAGAATCCTAATGTGATTTCTTTATAGTGGTTGTGTTCCTAATCTTATCCTAGTGTCTAAGCTCTTCTCCATGGCTGGACCCTCAAATAATATTCCTTTACGTGCTAAGGGGTATCTAGAGACTGGGATAGGTTTAATAACTACCCAACGCTAACGCGTACCCTAACCCTAACCCCTACCCTAACCCTAACACGTACCCTAATCCTAACCCGTACCCTAAACCGAGCCCTAACCCTAACACTAACCCTAACCCTAACCCATAACCTACGCCGTACCCGAACCCCTCCACGAACCCGTACCCTAAGGCGTACCCTAAGCCTAACCCTAAGCCTAACCCTAACCCTAGGCTACCCTTGACTGCTTCTGCCTCCAATAGATTTCCTAAGCACTAGTGTTTTAAGGAACAGATTAAAAAGAAAATCCTAATGTGATTTCTTTATAATGGGTGTGTTCCTTATCTTATCCTAGTGTCTAAGCTCTTCTCCATGGCTGGACCCTCAAATAATATTCCTTTATGTGCAAAGGGGTATCTAGAGATTGGGATAGGTTTAATAACTACCCAACCCTAACGCGTACCCTAACCCTAACCCCTACCCTAAACCTAACACGTACCCTAATCCTAACGCGTACCCTAAACCGAGCCTTAAACCTATCACTAACCCTAACCCTAACCGTAACCCATACCCTACGCCGTACCCGAACCCCTCCCCCGAACCCGTACCCTAAGCCGTACCCTAAGCCTAACCCTAAGCCTAACCCTAACCCTAGGCTACCCTTGACTGCTTCTGCCTCCAATAGATTTCCTAAGCACTAGTGTTTTAAGGAACAGATTATAAAGAGAATCCTAATGTGATTTCTTTATAATGGGTGTGTTCCTTATCTTATCCTAGTGTCTAAACTCTTCTCCATGGCTGGACCCCCAAATAATATTCCTTTACGTGTTAAGGGGTATCTAGAGATTGGGATAGGTTTAATAACTACCCTACCCCTAACGCGTACCCTAACCCTAACCACTACCCTAACCCTAACACGTACCCTAATCCTAACCCGTACCCTAAACCGAGCCCTAACCCTAACCCTAACCCTAACCCTAACCCATACCCTACATCATACACGAACCCTTCCCCGAAACCATACCCTAAGCCTTACCCTAAGCCTAACCCTCAGCCTAACCCTAACCCTAGGCTACCCTTGACTGCTTCTGCCTCCAATAGATTTCCTAAGCACTAGTGTTTTAAGGAACAGATTAAAAAGAGAATCCTAATGTGATTTCTTTATAATGGGTGTGTTCCTTATCTTATCCTAGTGTCTAAGCTCTTCTCCATGGCTGGACCCTCAAATAATATTCCTTTACGTGCAAAGGGGTATCTAGAGACTGGGATAGGTTTAATAACTACCCAACCCTAACGCGTACCCTAACCCTAACCCCTACCCTAACCCTAACACGTACCCTAATCCTAACACGTACCCTAAACCGAGCCCTAACCCTATCACTAACCCTAAGCCTAACCCATACCCTACGCCATACCCGTACCCCTCCCCAAACCCGTACCCTAAGCCTAACCCTAAGCCTAACCCTAACCCTAGGCTACCCTTGACTGCTTCTGCCTCCAATAGATTTCCTAAGCACTAGTGTTTTAAGGAACAGATTAAAAAGAGAATCCTAATGTGATTTCTTTATAATGGGTGTGTTCCTTATCTTATCCTAGTGTCTAAGCTCTTCTCCATGGCTGGACCCTCAAATAATATTCCTTTACGTGCTAAGGGGTATCTAGAGACTGGGATAGGTTTAATAACTACCCTAACCCTAACGCGTACCCTAACCCTAACTCCTACCCTAACCCTAACACGTACCCTAATCCTAACACGTAACCTAAACCGAGCCCTAACCCTATCACTAACCCTAACCCTAACCCTAACCCATACCCTACGCCGTACCCAAACCCCTCCCCGAACCCGTACCCTAAGCCGTACCCTAAGCCTAACCCTAAGCCTAACCCTAACCCTAGGCTACCCTTGACTGCTTCTGCCTCCAATAGATTTCCTAAGCACTAGTGTTTTAAGGAACAGATTAAAAAGAGACTCCTAATGTGATTTCTTTATAATGGGTGTGTTCCTTATCTTATCCTAGTGTCTAAGCTCTTCTCCATGGCTGGACCCTCAAATAATATTCCTTTACGTGCAAAGGTGTATCTAGAGACTGAGATAGGTTTAATAAATACCCAACCCTAACGCGTACCCTAACCCTAACTCCTACCATAACCCTAACACGTACCCTAATCCTAACCCGTATCCTAAACCGAGCCCTAACCCTAACACTAACCCTAACCCTAACCCTAACCCATACCCTACACCATACACGAAGCCGTCCCCGATCCCAAACCCTAAGCCGTACCCTAAGCCTAACCCTCAGCCTAACCCTAACCCTAGGCTACCCTTGACTGCTTCTGCCTCCAGTAGATTTCCTAAGCACTAGTGTTTTAAGGAACAGATTAAAAAGAGAATCCTAATGTGATTTCTTTATAATGGGTGTGTTCCTTATCTTATCCTAGTGTCTAAGCTCTTCTCCATGGCTGGACCCTCAAATAATATTCCTTTACGTGCTAAGGGGTATCTAGAGACTGGGATAGGTTTAATAACTACCCAACCCTAACGCGTACCCTAACCCTAACACCTACCCTAACCCTAACACGTACCATAATCCTAACCCGTACCCTAAACCGAGCCCTAACCCTAACACTAACCCTAACCCTAAACCTAACCCATACCCTACACCATACAAGAACCCGTCCCCGAACCCATACCCTAAGCCGTACCCTAGGCCTAACCCTCAGCCTAACCCTAACCCTAGGCTACCCTTGACTGCTTCTGCCTCCAATAGATTTCCTAAGCCCTAGTGTTTTAAGGAACAGATTAAAAAGAGAATCCTAATGTGATTTCTTTATAATGGTTGTGTTCCTTATCTTATCCTAGTGTCTAAACTCTTCTCCATGGCTGGACCCCCAAATAATATTCCTTTACGTGCTAAGGGGTATCTAGAGACTGGTATAGGTTTAATAACTACCCTAACCCTAACGCGTAACCTAACCCTAACTCCTACCCTAACCCTAACACGTACCCTAATCCTAACACGTACCCTAAACCGAGCCCTAACCCTATCACTAACCCTAACCCTAACCCTAACCCATACCCTACGCCGTACCCGAACCCCTCCCCGAACCCGTACCCTAAGCCGTACCCTAAGCCTAACCCTAAGCCTAACCCTAACCCTAGGCTACCCTTGACTGTTTCTGCCTCCAATAGATTTCCTAAGCACTAGTGTTTTAAAGAACAGATTAAAAAGAGAATCCTAATGTGATTTCTTTATAATGGGTGTGTTCCTTATCTTATCCTAGTGTCTAAGCTCTTCTCCATGGCTGGACCCTCAAATAATATTCCTTTATGTGCTAAGGGGTATCTAGAGACTGGGATAGGTTTAATAACTACCCTAACCCTAACGCGTAACCTAACCCTAACTCCTACCCTAACCCTAACACGTACCCTAATCCTAACACGTACCCTAAACCGAGCCCTAACCCTATCACTAACCCTAACCCTAACCCTAACCCATACCCTACACCATACACGAACCCGTCCCCGAACCCAAACCCTAAGCCGTACCCTAAGCCTAACCCTCAGCCTAACCCTAACCCTAGGCTACCCTTGACTGCTTCTGCCTCCAATAGATTTCCTAAGCACTAGTGTTTTAAGGAACAGATTAAAAAGAGAATCCTAATGTGATTTCTTTATAAAGGGTGTGTTCCTTATCTTATCCTAGTGTCTAAGCTCTTCCCCATGGCTGGACCATCCAATAATATTCCTTTACGTGCTAAGGGGTATCTAGAGACTGGGATAGGTTTAATAACTACCCTACCCTAACGCGTACCCTAACCCTAACCCCTACCCTAACCCTAACACGTAGCCTAATCCTAACCCGTACCCTAAACCGAGCCCTAACCCTAACACTAACCCTAACCCTAACCCTAACCCATACCCTACACCATACACGAACAAGTCCCCGAACCCATACCCTAAGCCGTACCCTAAGCCTAACCCTCAGCCTAAGCCTAATCCTAGGCTACCCTTGACTGCTTCTGCCTCCAATAGATTTCCTAAGCACTAGTGTTTTAAGGAACAGATTAAAAAGAGAATCCTAATGTGATTTCTTTATAATGGGTGTGTTCCTTATCTTATCCTAGTGTCTAAGCTCTTCCCCATGGCTGGACCCTCAAATAATATTCCTTTACGTGCTAAGGGGTATCTAGAGACTGGGATAGGTTTAATAACTACCCTAACCCTAACGCGTACCCTAACCCTAACTCCTACCCTAACCCTAACACGTACCCTAATCCTAACACGTACCCTAAACCGAGCCCTAAACCTATCACTAACCCTAACCCTAACCCTAACCCATACCCTACAAAATACATGAACTCTTCCCCGAACCCATACCCTAAGCCTTACCCTAAGCCTAACCCTCAGCCTAACCCTAACCCTAGGCTACCCTTGACTTCTTCTGCCTCCAATAGATTTCCTAAGCACTAGTGTTTGAAGGAACAGATTAAAAAGAGACTCCTTATGTGATTTCTTTATAATGGGTGTGTTCCTTATCTTATCCTAGTGTCTAAGCTCTTCTCCATGGCTGGACCCTCAAATAATATTCCTTTACGTGCAAAGGTGTATCTAGAGACTGGGATAGGTTTAATAAATACCCAACCCTAACGCGTACCCTAACCCTAACTCCTACCATAACCCTAACACGTACCCTAATCCTAACCCGTATCCTAAACCGAGCCCTAACCCTAACACTAACCCTAACCCTAACCCTAACCCATACCCTACACCATACACGAAGCCGTCCCCGATCCCAAACCCTAAGCCGTACCCTAAGCCTAACCCTCAGCCTAACCCTAACCCTAGGCTACCCTTGACTGCTTCTGCCTCCAGTAGATTTCCTAAGCACTAGTGTTTTAAGGAACAGATTAAAAAGAGAATCCTAATGTGATTTCTTTATAATGGGTGTGTTCCTTATCTTTTCCTAGTGTCTAAGCTCTTCTCCATGGCTGGACCCTCAAATAATATTCCTTTACGTGCTAAGGGGTATCTAGAGACTGGGATAGGTTTAATAACTACCCAACCCTAACGCGTACCCTAACCCTAACACGTACCCTAACCCTAACACGTACCATAATCCTAACCCGTACCCTAAACCGAGCCCTAACCCTAACACTAACCCTATCCCTAAACCTAACCCATACCCTACACCATACAAGAACCCGTCCCCGAACCCATACCCTAAGCCGTACCCTAGGCCTAACCCTCAGCCTAACCCTAACCCTAGGCTACCCTTGACTGCTTCTGCCTCCAATAGATTTCCTAAGCCCTAGTGTTTTAAGGAACAGATTAAAAAGAGAATCCTAATGTGATTTCTTTATAATGGTTGTGTTCCTTATCTTATCCTAGTGTCTAAACTCTTCTCCATGGCTGGACCCCCAAATAATATTCCTTTACGTGCTAAAGGGTATCTAGAGACTGGGATAGGTTTAATAACTACCCTAACCCTAATGCGTAACCTAACCCTAACTCCTACCCTAACCCTAACACGTACCCTAATCCTAACACGTACCCTAAACCGAGCCCTAACCCTATCACTAACCCTAACCCTAACCCTAACCCATACCCTACGCCGTACCCGAACCCCTCCCCGAACCCGTACCCTAAGCCGTACCCTAAGCCTAACCCTAAGCCTAACCCTAACCCTAGGCTACCCTTGACTGCTTCTGCCTCCAATAGATTTCCTAAGCACTAGTGTTTTAAGGAACAGATTAAAAAGAGAATCCTAATGTGATTTCTTTATAATGGGTGTGTTCCTTATCTTATCCTAGTGTCTAAACTCTTCTCCATGGCTGGACCCCCAAATAATATTCCTTTACGTGCTAAGGGGTATCTAGAGACTGGGATAGGTTTAATAACTACCCTAACCCTAACGCGTAACCTAACCCTAACTCCTACCCTAACCCTAACACGTACCCTAATCCTAACACGTACCCTAAACCGAGCCCTAACCCTATCACTAACCCTAACCCTAACCCTAACCCATACCCTACGCCGTACACGAACCCCTCCCCGAACCCGTACCCTAAGCCGTACCCTAAGCCTAACCCTAACCCTAGGCTACCCTTGACTGCTTCTGCCTCCAATAGATTTCCTAAGCACTAGTGTTTTAAGGAACAGATTAAATAGAGAATCCTAATGTGATTTCTTTATAATGGGTGTGTTCCTTATCTTATCCTAGTGTCTAAACTCTTCTCCATGGCTGGACCCCCAAATAATATTCATTTACGTGTTAAGGGTTATCTAGAGAGTGGGATAGGTTTAATAACTACCCTACCCCTAACGCGTACCCTAACCCTAACCACTACCCTAACCCTAACACGTACCCTAATCCTAAACCGTACCCTAAACCGAGCCCTAACCCTAACCCTAACCCTAACCCTAACCCATACCCTACACCATACACGAACCCTTCCCCGAACCCATACCCTAAGCCTTACCCTAAGCCTAAACCTCAGCCTAACCCTAACCCAAGGCTACCCTTGACTGCTTCTGCCTCCAATAGATTTCCTAAGCACTAGTGTTTTAAGGAACAGATTAAAAAGGGAACCCTAATGTGATTTCTTTATAATGGGTGTGTTCCTTATCTTATCCTAGTGTCTAAGCTCTTCTCCATGGCTGGACCCTCAAATAATATTCCTTTACGTGCAAAGGGGTATCTAGAGACTGGGATAGGTTTAATAACTACCCAACTCTAACGCGTACCCTAACCCTAACCCCTACCCTAACCCTAACACGTACCCTAATCCTAACCCGTATCCTAAACCGAGCCCTAACCTAACACTAACCCTAACCCTAACCCTAACCCATACCCTACACCATACACGAACCCGTCCCCGAACCCAAACCCTAAGCCGTACCCTAAGCCTAACCCTCAGCCTAACCCTAACCCTAGGCTACCCTTGACTGCTTCTGCCTCCAATAGATTTCCTAAGCACTAGTGTTTTAAGGAACAGATTAAAAAGAGAATCCTAATGTGATTTCTTTATAAAGGGTGTGTTCCTTATCTTATCCTAGTGTCTAAGCTCTTCTCCATGGCTGGACCATCAAATAATATTCCTTTACGTGCTAAGGGGTATCTAGAGACTGGGATAGGTTTAATAACTACCCTACCCTAACGCGTACCCTAACCCTAATCCCTACCCTAAACCTAACAGGTACCCTAATCCTAACCCGTACCCTAAACCAAGCCCTAACCCTAACACTAACCCTAACCCTAACCCTAACCCATACCCTACACCATACACGAACCCGTCCCCGAACCCATACCCTAAGCCGTACCCTAAGCCTAACCCTCAGCCTAACCCTAATCCTAGGCTACCCTTGACTGCTTCTGCCTCCAATAGATTTCCTAAGCACTAGTGTTTTAAGGAACAGATTAAAAAGAGAAACCTAATGTGATTTCTTTATAATGGGTGTGTTCCTTATCTTATCCTAGTGTCTAAGCTCTTCCCCATGGCTGGACCCTCAAATAATATTCCTTTACGTGCTAAGGGGTATCTAGAGACTGGGATAGGTTTAATAACTACCCTAACCCTAACGCGTACCCTAACCCTAACACGTACCCTAATCCTAACACGTACCCTAATCCTAACACGTACCCTAAACCGAGCCCTAAACCTATCACTAACCCTAACCCTAACCCTAACCCATACCCTACGCCGTGTCCGAAACCCTCCCCGAACCCGTACCCTAAGCCGTACCCTAAGCCGTACCCTAAGCCTAACCCTAACCCTAGGCTACCCTTGACTGCTTCTGCCTCCAGTAGATTTCCTAAGCACTAGTGTTTTAAGGAACAGATTAAAAAGAGAATCCTAATGTGATTTCTTTATAATGGGTGTGTTCCTTATCTTATCCTAGTGTCTAAACTCTTCTCCATGGCTGGACCCCCAAATAATATTCCTTTACGTATTAAGGGTTATCTAGAGAGTGGGAGAGGTTTAATAACTACCCTACCCCTAACGCGTACCCTAACCCTAACCACTACCCTAACCCTAACACGTACCCTAATCCTAACCCGTACCCTAAACCGAGCCCTAACCCTAACCCTAACCCTAACCCTAACCCATACCCTACACCATACACGAACCCTTCCCCGAACCCATACCCTAAGCCTTACCCTAAGCCTAAACCACAGCCTAACCCTAACCCTAGGCTACCCTTGACTGCTTCTGCCTCCAATAGATTTCCTAAGCACTAGTGTTTTAAGGAACAGATTAAAAAAAGAATCCTAATGTGATTTCTTTATAATTGTTGTGTTCCTTATCTTATCCTAGTGTCTAAGCTCTTCTCCATGGCTGGACCCTCAAATAATATTCCTTTATGTGCAAAGGGGTATCTAGAGGCTGGGATAGGTTTAATAACTACCCAACCCTAACGCGTACCCTAACCCTAACCCCTACCCTAACCCTAACACGTACCCTAATCCTAACCCGTATCCTAAACCGAGCCCTAACCTAACACTAACCCTAACCCTAACCCTAACCCATACCCTACACCATACACGAACCCGTCCCCGAACCCAAACCCTAAGCCGTACCCTAAGCCTAACCCTCAGCCTAACCCTAACCCTAGGCTACCCTTGACTGCTTCTGCCTCCAATAGATTTCCTAAGCACTAGTGTTTTAAGGAACAGATTAAAAAGAGAATCCTAATGTGATTTCTTTATAAAGGGTGTGTTCCTTATCTTATCCTAGTGTCTAAGCTCTTCTCCATGGCTGGACCATCAAATAATATTCCTTTACGTGCTAAGGGGTATCTAGAGACTGGGATAGGTTTAATAACTACCCTACCCTAACGCGTACCCTAACCCTAACCCCTACCCTAAACCTAACACGTACCCTAATCCTAACCCGTACCCTAAACCGAGCCCTAACCCTAACACTAACCCTAAACCTAACCCTAACCCATACCCTACACCATACACGAACCCGTCCCGGAACCCATACCCTAAGCCGTACCCTAAGCCTAACCCTCAGCCTAACCCTAATCCTAGGCTACCCTTGACTGCTTCTGCCTCCAATAGATTTCCTAAGCACTAGTGTTTTAAGGAACAGATTAAAAAGAGAAACCTAATGTGATTTCTTTATAATGGGTGTGTTCCTTATCTTATCCTAGTGTCTAAGCTCTTCCCCATGGCTGGACCCTCAAATAATATTCCTTTACGTGCTAAGGGGTATCTAGAGACTGGGATAGGTTTAATAACTACCCTAACCCTAACACGTACCCTAACCCTAACTCCTACCCTAACCCTAACACGTACCCTAATCCTAACACGTACCCTAAACCGAGCCCTAAACCTATCACTAACCCTAACCCTAACCCTAACCCATACCCTACGCCGTATCCGAAACCCTCCCCGAACCCGTACCCTAAGCCGTACCCTAAGCCTAACCCTAAGCCTAACCCTAACCCTAGGCTACCCTTGACTGCTTCTGCCTCCATTAGATTTCCTAAGCACTAGTGTTTTAAGGAACAGATTAAAAAGAGAATCCTAATGTGATTTCTTTATAATGGGTGTGTTCCTTATCTTATCCTAGTGTCTAAACTCTTCTCCATGGCTGGACCCCCAAATAATATTCCTTTACGTATTAAGGGTTATCTAGAGAGTGGGATAGGTTTAATAACTACCCTACCCCTAACGCGTACCCTAACCCTAACCACTACCCTAACCCTAACACGTACCCTAATCCTAACCCGTACCCTAAACCGAGCCCTAACCCTAACCCTAACACTAACCCTAACCCATACCCTACACCATACACGAACTCTTCCCCGAACCCATACCCTAAGCCTTACCCTAAGCCTAAACCTCAGCCTAACCCTAACCCTAGGCTACCCTTGACTTCTTCTGCCTCCAATAGATTTCCTAAGCACTAGTGTTTGAAGGAACAGATTAAAAAGAGAATCCTAATGTGATTTCTTTATAATGGGTGTGTTCCTTATCTTATCCTAGTGTCTAAGCTCTTCTCCATGGCTGGACCCTCAAATAATATTCCTTTACGTGCAAAGGGGTATCTACAGACTGGGATAGGTTTAATAAATACCCAACCCTAACGCGTACCCTAACCCTAACTCCTACCATAACCCTAACACGTACCCTAATCCTAACCCGTATCCTAAACCGAGCCCTAACCCTAACACTAACCCTAACCCTAACCCTAACCCATACCCTACACCATACACGAACCCGTCCCCGAACCCAAACCCTAAGCCGTACCCTAAGCCTAACCCTCAGCCTAACCCTAACCCTAGGCTACCCTTGACTGCTTCTGCCTCCAGTAGATTTCCTAAGCACTAGTGTTTTAAGGAACAGATTAAAAAGAGAATCCTAATGTGATTTCTTTATAATGGGTGTGTTCCTTATCTTATCCTAGTGTCTAAGCTCTTCTCCATGGCTGGACCCTCACATAATTCCTTTACGTGCTAAGGGGTATCTAGAGACTGGGATAGGTTTAATAACTACCCAACCCTAACGCGTACCCTAAGCCTAACACCTACCCTAACCCTAACACGTACCATAATCCTAACCCGTACCCTAAACCGAGCCCTAACCCTAACACTAACCCTAACCCTAAACCTAACCCATACCCTACACCATACAAGAACCCGTCCCCGAACCCATACCCTAAGCCGTACCCTAAGCCTAACCCTCAGCCTAACCCTAACCCTAGGCTACCCTTGACTGCTTCTTCCTCCAATAGATTTCCTAAGCCCTAGTGTTTTAAGGAACAGATTAAAAAGAGAATCCTAATGTGATTTCTTTATAATGGGTGTGTTCCTTATCTTATCCTAGGGTCTAAACTCTTCTCCATGGCTGGACCCCCAAACAATATTCCTTTACGTGTTAAGGGGTATCTAGAGAGTGGGATAGGTTTAATAACTACCCTACCCCTAACGCGTACCCTAACCCTAACCACTACCCTAACCCTAACACGTACCCTAATCCTAACCCGTACCCTAAACCGAGCCCTAACCCTAACCCTAACCCTAACCCTAACCCATACCCTACACCATACACGAACCCTTCCACGAACCCATACCCTAAGCCTTACCCTAAGCCTAACCCTCAGCCTAACCCTATCCCTAGGCTACCCTTGACTGCTTCTGCCTCCAATAGATTTCCTAAGCACTAGTGTTTTAAGGAACAGATTAAAAAGAAAATCCTAATGTGATTTCTTTATAATGGGTGTGTTCCTTATCTTATCCTAGTGTCTAAGCTCTTCTCCATGGCTGGACCCTCAAATAATATTCCTTTACGTGCTAAGGGGTATCTAGAGACTGGGATAGGTTTAATAACTACCCTAACCCTAACGCGTAACCTAACCCTAACTCCTACCCTAACCCTAACACGTACCCTAATCCTAACACGTACCCTAAACCGAGCCCTAACCCTATCACTAACCCTAACCCTAACCCTAACCCATACCCTATGCCGTACCCGAACCCCTCACCGAACCCGTACCCTAAGCCGTACCCTAAGCCTAACCCTAAGCCTAACCCTAACCCTAGGCTACCCTTGACTGCTTCTGCTTCCAATAGATTTCCTAAGCACTAGTGTTTTAAGGAACAGATTAAAAAGAGAATCCTAATGTGATTTCTTTATAATGGGTGTGTTCCTTATCTTATCCTAGTGTCTAAACTCTTCTCCATGGCTGGACCCCCAAATAATATTCCTTTACGTGCTAAGGGGTATCTAGAGACTGGGATAGGTTTAATAACTACCCTAACCCTAACGCGTAACCTAACCCTAACTCCTACCCTAACCCTAACACGTACCCTAATCCTAACACGTACCCTAAACCGAGCCCTAACCCTATCACTAACCCTAACCCTAACCCTAACCCATACCCTACGCCGTACCCGAACCCCTCCCCGAACCCGTACCCTAAGCCGTACCCTAAGCCTAAACCTAAGCCTAACCCTAACCCTAGGCTACCCTTGACTGCTTCTGCCTCCAATAGATTTCCTAAGCACTAGTGTTTTAAGGAACAGATTAAAAAGAGAATCCTAATGTGATTTCTTTATAATGGGTGTGTTCCTTATCTTATCCTAGTGTCTAAACTCTTCTCCATGGCTGGACCCCCAAATAATATTCCTTTACGTATTAAGGGTTATCTAGAGAGTGGGATAGGTTTAATAACTACCCTACCCCTAACGCGTACCCTAACCCTAACCACTACCCTAACCCTAACACGTACCCTAATCCTAACCCGTACCCTAAACCGAGCCCTAAACCTAACCCTAACCCTAACCCTAACCCTAACCCATACCCTACACCATACACGAACTCTTCCCCGAACCCATACCCTAAGCCTTACCCTAAGCCTAACCCTCAGCCTAACCCTAACCCTAGGCTACCCTTGACTTCTTCTGCCTCCAATAGATTTCCGAAGCACTAGTGTTTGAAGGAACAGATTAAAAAGAGAATCCTAATGTGATTTCTTTATAATGGGTGTGTTCCTTATCTTATCCTAGTGTCTAAGCTCTTCTCCATGGCTGGACCCTCAAATAATATTCCTTTACGTGCAAAGGGGTATCTAGAGACTGGGTAGGTTTAATAACTACCCAACCCTAACGCGTACCCTAACCCTAACTCCTACCCTAACCCTAACACGTACCCTAATCCTAACCCGTATCCTAAACCGAGCCCTAACCCTAACACTAACCCTAACCCTAACCCTAACCCATACCCTACACAATACACGAACCCGTCCCCGAACCCAAACCCTAAGCCGTACCCTAAGCCTAACCCTCAGCCTAACCCTAACCCTAGGCTACCCTTGACTGCTTCTGCATCCAATAGATTTCCTAAGTACTAGTGTTTTAAGGAACAGATTAAAAAGAGAATCCTAATGTGATTTCTTTATAATGGGTGTGTTCCTTATCTTATCCTAGTGTCTAAGCTCTTCTCCATGGCTGGACCCTCAAATAATATTTCTTTACGTGCTAAGGGGTATCTAGAGACTGGGATAGGTTTAATAACTACCCAACCCTAACGCGTACCCTAACCCTAACACCTACCCTAACCCTAACACGTACCCTAATCCTAACCCGTACACTAAACCGAGCCCTAACCCTAACATTAACCCTAAACCTAACCCTAACCCATACCCTACACCATACAAGAACCCGTCCCCGAACCCATACCCTAAGCCGTACCCTAAGCCTAACCCTCAGCCTAACCCTAACCATAGGCTACCCTTGACTGCTTCTGCCTCCAATAGATTTCCTAAGCACTAGTGTTTTAACGAACAGATTAAAAAGAAAATCCTAATGTGATTTCTTTATAATGGGTGTGTTCCTTATCTTATCCTAGTGTCTAAGCTCTTCTCCATGGCTGGACCCCCAAATAATATTCCTTTATGTGCAAAGGGGTATCTAGGGACTGGGATAGGTTTAATAACTACCCAACCCTAACGCGTACCCTAACTCTAACCCCAACCCTAAACCTAACACTTACCCTAATCCTAACACGTACCCTAAACCGAGCCTTAACCCTATCACTAACCCTAACCCTAACCCTAACCCATACCCTACGCCGTACCCGAACCCCTCCCCGAACCCGTACCCTAAGCCGTACCCTAAGCCTAACCATAAGCCTAACCCTAACCCTAGGCTACCCTTGACTGCTTCTGCCTCCAATAGATTTCCTAAGCACTAGTGTTTTAAGGAACAGATTAAAAAGAGAATCCTAATGTGATTTCTTTATACTGGGTGTGTTCCTTATCTTATCCTAGTGTCTAAGCTCTTCTCCATGGCTGGACCGTCAAATAATATGACTTTACGTGCAAAGGGGTATCTAGAGACTGGGATAGGTTTAATAACTACCCAACCCTAACGCGTACCCTAACCCTAACCCCTACCCTAACCCTAACACGTACCCTAATCCTAACCGGTACCCTAAACCGAGCCCTAACTCTAACACTAACCGTAACCCTAACCCTAAACCATACCTTACACCATACACGAACCCGTCCCCGAACCCAATCCCTAAGCCGTACCCTAAGCCTAACCCTCAGCCGAACCCTAACCCTAGGCTACCCTTGACTGCTTCTGCCTCCAATAGATTTCCTAAGCACTACTGTTTTAAGGAACAGATTAAAAAGAGAATCCTGATGTGATTTCTTTATAATGGGTGTGTTCCTTATCTTATCCTAGTGTCTAAACTCTTCTCCATGGCTGGACCCGCAAATAATATTCCTTTCCGTGTTAAGGGGTATCTAGAGATTGGGATAGGTTTAATAACAACCCTACCGCTAACGCGTACCCTAACCCTAACCACTACCCTATCCCTAACACGTATCCTAATCCTAACCCGTACCCTAAACCGAGCCCTAACCCTAACCCTAACCCTAACCCTAACCCTAAGCCATATCCTGCACCATACACGAACCCTTCCCCGAACCCATACCCTAAGCCTTACCCTAAGCCTAACCCTCAGCCTAACCCTAAACCTAGGGTACCCTTGACTGCTTCTGCCTCCAATAGATTTCCTAAGCACTAGTGTTTTAAGGAACAGATTAAAAAGAGAATCCTAATGTGATTTCTTTATAATGGGTGTGTTCCTTATCTTATCCTAGTGTCTAAACTCTTCTCCATGGCTGGACCCCCAAATAATATTCATTTACGTGTTAAGGGTTATCTAGAGAGTGGGATAGGTTTAATAACTACCCTACCCCTAACGCGTACCCTAACCCTAACCACTACCCTAACCCTAACACGTACCCTAATCCTAACCCGTACCCTAAACCGAGCCCTAACCCTAACCCTAACCCTAACCCTAACCCATACCCTACACCATACACGACTCCGTCCCCGAAACCAAACCCTAAGCCGTACCCTAAGCCTAACCCTCAGCCTAACCCTAACCCTAGGCTACCCTTGACTGCTTCTGCCTCCAATAGATTTCCTAAGCACTAGTGTTTTAAGGAACAGATTAAAAAGAGAATCCTAATGTGATTTCTTTATAATGGGTGTGTTCCTTATCTTATCCTAGTGTCTAAGCTCTTCTCCATGGCTGGACCGTCAAATAATATTCCTTTACGTGCAAAGGGGTATCTAGAGACTGGGATAGGTTTAATAACTACGCAACCCTAACGCGTACCCTAACCCTAACCCCTACCCTAACCCTAACACGTACCCTAATCCTAACCGGTACCCTAAACCAAGCCCTAACCCTAACACTAACCGTAACCCTAACCCTAAACCATACCTTACACCATACACGAACCCGTCCCCGAACCCAATCCCTAAGCCGTACCCTAAGCCTAACCCTCAGCCGAACCCTAACCCTAGGCTACCCTTGACTGCTTCTGCCTCCAATAGATTTCCTAAGCACTAGTGTTTTAAGGAACAGATTAAAAAGAGAATCCTGATGTGATTTCTTTATAATGGGTGTGTTCCTTATCTTATCCTAGTGTCTAAACTCTTCTCCATGGCTGGACCCCCAAATAATATTCCTTTACGTGTTAAGGGGTATCTAGAGATTGTGATAGGTTTAATAACTACCCTACCGCTAACGCGTACCCTAACCCTAACCACTACCCTATCCCTAACACGTATCCTAATCCTAACCCGTACCCTAAACCGAGCCCTAACCCTAACCCTAACCCTAACCCTAACCCTAACCCATACCCTACACCATACACGAACCCTTCCCCGAACCCATACCCTAAGCCTTACCCTAAGCCTAACCCTCAGCCTAACCCTAAACCTAGGCTACCCTTGACTGCTTCTGCCTCCAATAGATTTCCTAAGCACTAGTGTTTTAAGGAACAGATTAAAAAGGGAATCCTAATGTGATTTCTTTATAATGGGTGTGTTCCTTATCTTATCCTAGTGTCTAAGCTCTTCTCCATGGCTGGACCCTCAAATAATAATCCTTTACCTGCAGAGGGGTATCTAGAGACTGGGATAGGTTTAATAACTACCCAACCCTAACGCGTACCCTAACCCTAACCCCTACCCTAACCCTAACACGTACCCTAATCCTAACCCGTACCCTAAACCGAGCCCTAACCCTAACACTAACCCTAACCCTAACCCTAACCCATACCTTACACCATACACGAACCCGTCCCCGAACCCAAACCCTAAGCCGTACACTAAGCCTAACCCTCAGCCTAACCCTAACCCTAGGCTGCCCTTGACTGCTTCTGTCTCCAATAGATTTCCTAAGAACTAGTGTTTTAACGAACAGATTAAAAAGAGAATCCTAATGTGATTTCTTTATAATGGGTGTGTTCCTTAGCTTATCCTAATGTCTAAACTCTTCTCCATGGATGGACCCTCAAATAATATTCCTTTACGTGCTAAGGGGTATCTAGAGAGTGGGATAGGTTTAATAACAAACCTACCCCTAACGCGTACCCTAACCCTAACCCCTACCCTAACCCTAACACGAACCCTAATCCTAACCCGTACCCTAAACCGAGCCCTAACTCTAACACTAACCCTAACCCTAATCCTAACCCATACACTACGCCGTACCCAAACTCTTCCCCGAACCCGTACCCTAAGCCATACCCTAAGCCTAAGCCTAAGCCTAACCCTAACCCTAGGCTACCCTTGACTGCTTCTGCTTCCAATAGATTTCCTAAGCACTAGTGTTTTAAGGAACAGGTTAAAAAGAGAAACCTAATGTGATTTCTTTATAATGGGTGTGTTCCTTATCGTATCCTAGTGTCTAAATTCTTCTCCATGGCTGGACCCCCAAATAATATTCCTTTACGTGCTAAGGGCTATCTAGAGAGAGGGATAGGTTTAATAACTATCCTAGACCTAACGCGTACCCTAACACTAACCCCTACCCTAACCCTAACACGTACCCTAATCCTAACCCGTACCCTAAACCGAACTCTAACACTAACACTAACCCTAACCCTATCCCATACCTTACGCCATCACCGAACCCGTACCCGAACCCGTACCGTAAGCCGTACCCTAACCGTAACCCTAACTCTAACCCTAACAATAAGCTACCCTTGACTGCTTCTGCCTCCAATAGATTTCCTAGGCACTAGTGTTATAAGCAACAGGTTAAAAAAGAGAATCCTAATGTGATTTCTTTATAATGGGTGTGTTCCTTGTCTTATCCTAGTGTCTAAATTCTTCTCCATGGGTGGACCCCCAAATAATATTCCTTTACGTGCTAAGGGGTATCTAGAGAGTGGGATAGGTTTAATTACTACCTTAACCCTAACGCTTACCCTAACCCTATCCCCTAAACTAACACTGAAATGTACCCTAATCCTAAACCATACCCTAAACCGAGCCCTAACCGTAACACTAACCCTAACACTAACCCATATAGTAAGCCGTACTCGAACCCATACCCGAACCCGTACCCTAAGCCGTACCTTAAGCCGTACTCTAACCCTAACCCTAGCCCTAACCCTAAGCTACCCTTGACTGCTTCTGCCTCCAATAGATTTCCTAAGCACTAGTGTTTTAAGGAACAGCTTAAAAAGAGAATCCTAATGGGATTTCTTTATAATGGGTGTGTTCCTTATCTTATCCTAGTGTCTAAACTCTTCTCCATGGCTGGACCCCCAAATAATATTCCTTTATGTGCTAAGGGGTATCTAGAGAGTGGGATAGGTTTAATAACTACCCTAACCCTAACGCATACCCTAACCCTCACCCCTACCCTAACCCTAACACGTACCCTAATCCTAACCCGTACCCTAAACCGAGCCCTAACCCTAACCCTAACCCTAACCCATATCCTACGCCATACCCGAAACCCTCCCCGAACCCGTACCCTAAGGCGTACCCTAAATCTAACCCTAAGCCTAACCCTAACCCGAGGCTACCCTTGACTGCTTCTGCCTCCAATAGATTTCCTAAGCAATAGTGTTTGAAGGAACAGCTTAAAAAGAGAATCCTAATGTGATTTCTTTATAATGGGTGTGTTCCTTATCTTATCCTAGTGTCTAAACTCTTCTCCATGGCTGGACCCACAAATAATATTCCTTTACGTGCTAAGGGGTATCTAGAGAGTGGGATAGGTTTAATAACTACCCTAAACCTAACGCGTACCCTAACCCTAACCCGTACCCTAACCCTAACACGTACCCTAATCCTAACCAGTACCCTAAACCGAGCCCTAACACTAACACTAACCCTAACCCTAATCCATACCATGCGCCGTACCCGTACCCCTCCCCGAATCTGTACCCTAAGCCGTACCCTAACCCTAACCCTAAGCCTAACCCTAACCCTAGGCTACCCTTGACTGCTTCTGCCTCCAATAGATTTCCTAAGCACTAGTGTTTGAAGGAACAGCTTAAAAAGAGAATCCTAATGTGATTTCTTTATAATGGGTGTGTTCCTTATCTTATCCTAGTGTCTAAACTCTTCTCCATGCCTGGACCCCCAAATAATATACCTTTACGTGCTAAGGGGTGTCTAGAGAGTGGGATAGGTTTAATAACTACCCTATCCCTAACGCGTACCCTAACCCTAACCCCTACCCTAACACTAACACGTACCCTAATCCTAACCCGTACCCTAAACCGAGCCCTAACCCTAACACAAACCCTAACCCTAACCCTAACCCATACCCTACGCCGTACCCGAACCCCTCCCCGTACCCGTACCCTAAGCCGTACCCTAACCCTAACCCTAAGCCTAACCCTAACCCTAGGCTACCCTTGACTGCTTCTACCTCCAATAGATTTCCTAAGCACTAGTGTTTTAAGGAACAGATTAAAAACAGAATCCTAATGTGATTTCTTTATAATGGGTGTGTTCCTTATCTTATCCTAGTGTCTAAGCTCTTCTCCATGGCTGGAGCCTCAAATAATATTCCTTTACGTGCTAAGGGGTATCTAGAGACTGGGATAGGTTTAATAACTACCCAACCCTAACGCGTACCCTAACCCTAACCCCTACCCTAACCCTAACACGTACCCTAATCCTAACCCGTACCCTAAACCGAGCTCTAACCCTAACACTAACCCTAACCCTAACCCTCACCCATACCCTACACCATACACGAACTCGTCCCCGAACCCAAACCCTAAGCCGTACCCTAAGCCTAACCCTCAGCCTTACCCTAACCCTAGGCTACCCTTGACTTCTTCTGCCTCCAATAGATTTCCTAAGCACTAGTGTTTTAAGGAACAGATTAAAAAGAGAATCCTAATGTGATTTCTTTATAATGGGTGTGTTCCTTATCTTATCCGAGTGTCTAAGCTCTTCTCCATGGCTGGACCCCCAAATAATATTCCTTTACGTGTTAAGGGGTATCTAGAGAGTGGGATAGGTTTAATAACTACCCTACACCTAACGCGTACCCTAACCCTAACCCCTACCCTAAACCTAACACGTACCCTAATCCTAAACCGTACCCTAAACCGAGCCCTAACCCTAACACTAACCCTAACCCTAACACTAACCCATACCCTACACCATACACGAACCCGTCCCCGAACCCATACCCTAAGCCGTACCCTAAGCCTAACCCTCAGCCTAACACTAACCCTAGGCTACCCTTGACTGCTTCTGCCTCCAATAGATTTCCTAAGCACTAGTGTTTTAAGGAACAGATTAAAAAGAGAAACCTAATGTGATTTCTTTATAATGGGTGTGTTCCTTATCTTATCCTAGTGTCTAAGCTCTTCTCCATGGCTGGCCACTCAAATAATATTCCTTTACGTGCTAAGGGGTATCTAGAGACTGGGATAGGTTTAATAACTACCCTACCCCTAACGCGTACCCTAACCCTAACCCCTACCCTAACCCTAACAAGTATCCTAATCCTAACCCGTACCCTAATCCGAGCCCTAACCCTAACACTAACCCTAACCCTAACCCATACCCTACACCATACACGAACCCGTCCCCGAACCCATACCCTAAGCCGTACCCTAAGCCTAACCCTCAGCCTAACCCTAACCCTAGGCTACCCTTGACTGCTTCTGCCTCCAAAAGATTTCCTAAGCACTAGTGTTTTAAGGAACAGATTAAAAAGAGAATCCTAATGTGATTTCTTTATAATAGGTGTGTTCCTAATCTTATCCTAGTGTCTAAGCTCTTCTCCATGGCTGAACCCTCAAATAATATTCCTTTACGTGCTAAGGGGTATCTAGAGACTGGGATAGTTTTAATAACTACCTTAACCCTAATGCGTACCCTAACCCTAACCCCTACCCTAACCCTAACCCCTACCCTAATCCTAACCCGTACACAAAACCGAGCCCTAACCCTAACACTAACCCAAAACCTAACCCTAACCCATACCCTACGCCGTACCCGAACCCCTCCCGGAACCCGGAACCTAAGCCGAACACTAACCCTAACCCTAAGCCTATCCCTAACCCGAGGTTACCCTTGACCGCTTCTGCCTCCAATAGATTTCCTAAGCACTAGTGTTTTAAGGAACAGCTTAAAAATAGAATCCTAATGTGATTTCTTTATAATGGGTGTCTTCCTTATCTTATCCTAGTGTCTATACACTTCTCCATGGCTGGACCCCCAAATAATATTACTTTACGTGCTAAGGGGTATCTAGAGAGTGGGATAGGTTTAATAACTACCTTAACCCTAATGCGTACCCTAACCCTAACCCCTACCCTAACCCTAACCCCTACCCTAATCCTAACCACTACCCTATACCGAGCCCTAACTCTAACACTAACCAAAACCCTAACCCTAACCCATACCCTACGCCATTCCCGAACCCCTCCCCGTACCCGTACCCTAAGCAGTACCCTAACCCTAACCCTAAGCCTCGTCCTAACCCTAGGTTACCTTTGACTGCTTCTGCCTCCAATAGATTTCCTAAGCACTAGTTTTTGAAGGAACAGCTTAAAAAGAGAATCCTATTGTGATCTCTTTATAATGGGTGTGTTCCTTATCTTATCCTAGTGTCTAAACTCTTCTCCATGGCTGGACCCCCAAATAATATTCCTTTACGTGCTAAGGGGAATCTAGAGAGTGGTATAGGTTTAATAACTATCCTAACCCTAACGCGTACCCTAACCCTAACCCCTACCCTAACCCTAACTCGTACCCTAGTCCTAACCCGTACCCTACACCGAGCCCTAAACCTAACACTTACCCTAACCCTAACCCTAACCCATACCCTACGCCGTACCAGAACACCTCCCTGAACCCGTACCCTAAGCCGTACCCTAAGCCTAACCCTAAGCCTAACCCTAACCCCAGGCTACCCTTGACTGCTTCTGCCTCCAATAGATTTCCTAGGCACTAGTGTTTTAAGGAACAGCTTAAAAAGTGACACCTAATGTGATTTCTTTATAATGGGTGTGTTCCTTATCTTATCCTAGTGTCTAAACTCTTCTCCATGGCTGGACCCCCAAATAATATTCCTTTACGTGCTAAGGGGTATCTAAAGCGTGGGATAGGTTTAATAACTACCCTAACCCTAACGCATACCCTAACCCTAACACCTACCCTAACCCTAACACATACCCTAATCCTAAACCGTACCCTAAACCGAGCCGTAATCCTAACACTTACCCTAACCCTAACCCTAACCCATACCCTACGCCGTACCCGAACCCCTCCCGGAACCCGTAACCTAAGCTGAACCCTAACCCTAACCCTAAGCCTAACCCTAACCCTAGGTTACCCTTGACCGCTTCTGCCTCCAATAGATTTCCTAAGCACTAGTGTTTGAAGGAACAGCTTAAAAAGAGAATCCTAATGTGATCTCTTTATAATGGGTGTGTTCCTTATCTTATCCTAGTGTCTAAACTCTTCTCCATGTCTAGACCCCGAAATAATATTCCTTTACCTGCTAAGGGGTATCTAGAGAGTGGGATAGGTTTAATAAGTACCCTAACCCTAACACGTACCCTAACCCTAACCCCTACCCTAAGCCTAACACGTACCCTAAACCGAGCCCTAACCCTAACACTAACCCTAACGCTAACCCTAACCCATACCCTACGCCGTACCCGAACCCCTACCTGAACCCGGACCATAAACCTATCCCTAAGCCTAACCCTAACCCTTGGCTACCCTTGACTGCTTATGCCTCCATTAGATTTCCTAAGCACTAGTGTTTGAAGGAACAGCTTAAAAAGAGAATCCTAATGTGATTTCTTTATAATGGGTGTGTTCCTTATCTTATCCTAATGTATAAATTCTTCTCCATGGATGGACCCCAAAATAATATTCCTTTACGTGCTAAGGGGTATCTAGAGAGTGGGATAGGTTTAATAACAAACCTACCCCTAACGCGTACCCTAACCCTAACCCCTACCCTAACCCTAACACGAACCCTAATCCTAACCCGTACCCTAAACCGAGCCCTAACTCTAACACTAACCCTAACCCTAATCCTAACCCATACACTACGCCGTACCCGAACTCTTCCCCGAACCCGTACCCGAAGCCATACCCTAAGCCTAAGCCTAAGCCTAACCCTAACCTTAGGCTACCCTTGACTGCTTCTGCTTCCAATAGATTTCCTAAGCACTAGTGTTTTAAGGAACAGGTTAAAAAGAGTATCCTAATGTGATTTCTTTATAATGGGTGTGTTCCTTATCGTATCCTAGTGTCTAAATTCTTCTCCATGGCTGGACCCCCAAATAATATTCCTTTACGTGCTAAGGGGTATCTAGAGAGAGGGATAGGTTTAATAACTATCCTAGACCTAACGCGTACCCTAACACTAACCCCTACCCTAACCCTAACACGTACCCTAATCCTAACCCGTACCCTAAACCGAACTCTAACACTAACACTAACCCTAACCCTATCCCATACCTTACGCCATCACCGAACCCATACCCGAACCCGTACCGTAAGCCGTACCCTAACCGTAACCCTAACTCTAACCCTAACAATAAGCTACCCTTGACTGCTTCTGCCTCCAATAGTTTTCCTAGGCACTAGTGTTATAAGCAACAGGTTAAAAAAGAGAATCCTAATGTGATTTCTTTATAATGGGTGTGTTCCTTGTCTTATCCTAGTGTCTAAATTCTTCTCCATGGGTGGACCCCCAAATAATATTCCTTTACGTGCTAAGGGGTATCTAGAGAGTGGGATAGGTTTAATTACTACCTTAACCCTAACGCTTACCCTAACCCTATCCCCTAAACTAACACTGAAATGTACCCTAATCCTAAACCGTACCCTAAACCGAGCCCTAACCGTAACACTAACCCTAACACTAACCCATATAGTACGCCGTACTCGAACCCATATCCGATCCCGTACCCTAAGCCGTACCCTAAGCCTAATCCTCACCCTAACCCTAACCCTAGGCTACCCTTGACTGCTTCTGCCTCCAAAAGATTTCCTAAGCACTAGTGTTTTAAGGAACAGATTAAAAAGAGAATCCTAATGTGATTTCTTTATAATGGGTGTGTTCCTAATCTTATCCTAGTGTCTAAGCTCTTCTCCATGGCTGGACCCTCAAATAATATTCCTTTACGTGCTAAGGGGTATCTAAAGACTGGAATAGGTTTAATAACTACCCAACCCTAATGTGTACCCTGACCCTAACCCCTACCCTAAACCTAACACGTACCCTAATCCTAACACGTAGCCTAAACCGAGCCATAACCCTAACACTAACCCTAACCCTAACCCTAACCCATAACCTACGCCGTACGCGAACCCCTCCCCGAACCCGTACCCTAAGCCGTACCCTAAGCCTAACCCTCAGCCTAACCCTAACCCTAGGCTACCCTTGACTGCTTCTGCCTCCAATAGATTTCCTAAACACTAGTGTTTTAAGGAACAGCTTAAGAAGAGAATCCTAATGTGATTTCTTTATAATGGGTGTGTTCCTTATCTTATCCTAGTGTCTAAGCTCTTCGCCATGGCTGGACCCTCAAATAATATTCCTTTATGTGCTAAGGGGTATCTAGAGACTGGGATAGGTTTAATAACTACCCTAACCCTAACGCGTACCCTAACCCTAACTCCTACCCTAACCCTAACACGTACCCTAAACCGAGCCCTAACCCTAACACTAACCCTAACCCTAACCCTAACCCATACCCTACGCCGTACCCGAACCCCTCCCCGAAACCGTACACTAAGCCGTACCCTAAGCCTAACCCTCAGCCTAACCCTAACCCTAGGCTACCCTTGACTGCTTCTGCCTCCTATAGATTTCCTAAGCACTAGTGTTTTAAGGAACAGATTAAAAAGAGAATCCTAATGTGATTTTTTATAATGGGTGTGTTCCTTATCTTATCCTAGTGTCTAAGCTCTTCTCCATGGCTGGAACCTCAAATAATATTCCTTTACGTGCTAAGGGGTATCTAGAGACTGGGATAGGTTTAATAACTACCCTACCCCTAACGCGTACCCTAACCCTAACCCCTACCCTAACCCTAACACGTACCCTAATCCTAACCCGTACCCTAAACAGAGCCCTAACCCTAACACTAACCCTAACCCTAACCCTAACCCATACCCTACACCATACACGAACCCGTCCCCGAACCCATACCCTAAGCCGTACCCTAATCCTAACCCTCAGCCTAACCCTAACCCTAGGCTACCCTTGACTGCTTCTGCCTCCAATAGATTTCCTAAGCACTAGTGTTTTAAGGAACAGATTAAAAAGAGAATCCTAATGTGATTTCTTTATAATGGGTGTGTTCCTAATCTTATCCTAGTGTCTAAGCTCTTCTCCATGGCTGGACCCTCAAATAATATTCCTTTACGTTCTAAGGGGTATCTAGAGACGGGGATAGGTTTAATAACTACCCAACCCTAATGTGTACCCTAACCCTAACTCCTACCCTAACCCTAACACGTACCCTAATCCTAACCCGTACCCTAAACCGAGCCCTAACCCTAACACTAACCCTAACCCTAACCCTAACCCATACCCTACGCTGTACCCGAACCCCTCCACGAACCCATACCCTAAGCCGTACCCTAAGCCTAACCCTAACCCTAGGCTACCCTTGACTGCTTCTGCCTCCAATAGATTTCCTAAGCACTAGTGTTTTAAGGAACAGATTAAAAAGAGAATCCTAATGGGATTTCTTTATAATGGGTGTGTTCCTTATCTTATCCTAATGTCTAAGCTCTTCTCCATGGCTGGACCCTCAAATAATATTCCTTTATGTGCTAAGGGGTATCTAGAGACTGGGATAGGTTTAATAACTACCCTAACCCTAACGCGTACCCTAACCCTAACTCCTACCCTAACCCTAACACGTACCCTAATCCTAACACGTACCCTAAACCGAGCCCTAACCCTAACACTAACCCTAACCCTAACCCTAACCCATACCCTACGCCGTACCCGAACCCCTCCCCGAACCCATACCCTAAGCCGTACCCTAAGCCTAACACTAAGCCTAACCCTAACCCTAGGCTACCCTTGAATGCTTCTGCCTCCAATAGATTTCCTAAGCACTAGTGTTTTAAGTAACAGATTAAAAAGAGAATCCTAATGTGATTTCTTTATAATGGGTGTGTTCCTTATCTTATCCTAGTGTCTAAACTCTTCTCCATGGCTGGACCCCCAAATAATATTCCTTTACGTGTTAAGGGGTATCTAGAGAGTGGGATAGGTTTAATAACTACCCTACCCCTAACGCGTACCCTAACCCTAACCCCTACCCAAACCCTAACACGTACCCTAATCCTAACCCGTACCCTAAACCGAGCCCTAACCCTAACACTAACCCTAACACTAACCCTAACCCATACCCTACACCATACACGAACCCGTCCCCGAACCCATACCCAAAGCCGAACCCTAAGCCTAATCCTCAGCCTAACCCTAACCCTAGGCTACCCTTGACTGCTTCTGCCTCCAATAGATTTCCTAAGCACTAGTGTTTTAAGGAACAGATTACAAAGAGAATCCGAATGTGATTTCTTTATAGTGGGTGTGTTCCTAATCTTATCCTAGTGTCTAAGCTCTTCTCCATGGCTGGACCCTCAAATAATATTCCTTTACGTGCTAAGGGGTATCTAGAGACTGGGCTAGGTTTAATAACTACCCAACTCTAACGTGTACCCTAACCCTAATCCCTACCCTAACACTAACACGTACCCTAATCCTAACCCGTACCCTAAACCGAGCCCTAACCCTAACACTAACCCTAACCCTCACCCATACCCTATGCCGTACCGTAACCCCTCCCCGAACCCACGCCCTAAGCCGTACCCTAAGCCTAACCCTAAGCCTAACCCTAACCCTAGGCTACCCTTGACTGCTTCTGCCTCCAATAGATTTCCTAAGCACTAGTGTTTTAAGGAGCAGCTTAAAAAGAGAATCCTAATGTGATTTCTTTATAATGGGTGTGTTCCTTATCTTGTCCTAGTGCCTAAACTCTTCTCCATGGCTGGACCCTCAAATAATATTCCTTTACGTGCGAAGGGTTATCTAGAGAATGGGATAGGTTTAATAACTACCCTAACCCTAACGCGTACCCTAACCCTAACTCCTACCCTAACCCTAACACGTACCCAATCCTAACACGTACCCTAAACCGAGCCCTAACCCTAACACTAACCCTAACCCTAACACTAACCCATACCCTACGCCGTACTCGAACCCCTCCCCGAACCCGTACCCTAAGCCGTACCCTAAGCCTAACCCTAAGCCTAATCCTAACCCTAGGTTACCCTTGACTGCTTCTGCCTCCAATAGATTTCCTAAGCACTAGTGTTTTAAGGAACAGATTAAAAAGTGAATCCTAATGTGATTTCTTTATAATGGGTGTGTTCCTTATCTTATTCTAGGGTCTAAACTCTTCTCCATGGCTGGACCCCAAATAATATTCCTTTACGTGCTAAGGGGTATCTAGAGAGTGGGATAGGTTTAATAACTACCCTAACCCTAACGCGTACCCTAACCCTAACCCACACCCTAACCCTAATACATACCCAAATCCTAACCCGTAACCTAAATAGAGCCCTAACCCTAACACTAACCACAACCCTAACCCATACACTACGCCATACCCGAACCCTTCCCCGAACCCGTACCCTAAGCCGTACCCTAAGCCTAACCCTAAGCCTAACCCTAACCCTAGGCTACCCTTGACTGCTTCTGCCTCCAATAGATTTCCTAAGCACTAGTGTTTTAAGGAACAGCTTAAAAAGAGAATCCTAATGTGATTTCTTTATAATGGGTGTGTTCCTTATCTTATCCTAGTGTCTAAACTCTTCTCCACGGCTGGACCCCCAAATCATATTCCTTTACGTGCTAAGGGGTATCTAGAGAGTGGGATAGGTTTAATAACTACCCTAACCCTAACGCGTATCCTAACCCTAACCCCTACCCTAAGCCTAAAACGTACCCTAATTCTAACCCGTACCCTAAACTGAGCCCTAACACTAACACTAACCCTAACACTAACCCTAAACCATACCGTACGCCGTACCCGAACCCCTCACCGAACCCGTACCCTAAGCCGTACCCTAAGCCTAACCGTAAGCCTAACCCTAACCCTAGGCTACCCTTGACTGCTTTTGCCTGCAATAGATTTCGTAAGCACTAGTGTTTTAAGGAACAGCTTAAAAAGAGAATCCTAATGTGATTTCTTTATAATGAGTGTGTTCCTTATCTTATCCTAGTGTCTAAACTCTTCTCCATGGCTGGACCCAATTAATATTCCTTTACGTGCTAAGGGTTATCTAGAGAGTGGGATAGGTTTAATGACTACCCTAACCCTTACGCGTACCCTAACCCTAACCCCTACCCTAATCCTAACACGTACCCTAATCCTAAACCGTACCCTAAATCGAGCCGTTACCCTAACCGTAACCCTAACCCTAACCCTAACCCTAACCTAACCCCTACCCTAACCCTAACACGTACCCTAATCCTAACCCATACCCTAAACCGAGCCCTAACCCTAACACTATCCGTAACCCTAGCCCTAACACATAACCTACGCCGAACACGAACCCCTTACCAAACCCGTACCCTAAGCCGTACCCTAAGCCTAACCGTAAGCCTAACCCTAACCCTAGGCTACCCTTGAATGCTTTTGCCTCCAATAGATTTCCTAAACACTAGTGTTTTAAGGAACAGCTTAAAAAGAGAATCCTAATGAGATTTCTTTATAATGGGTGTGTTGCTTATCTTATCCTAGTGTCTAAAGTCTTCTCCATGGCTGGACCCTGAAATAATATTCCTTTACGAGCTAAGGGGTATCTAGAGACTGGGATAGGTTTAATAACTACCCTAACCCTAACGCGTACCCTAACCCTAACTCCTACCCTAACCCTAACACGTACGCTAATCCTAACACGTACCCTAAACCGATCCCTAACCCTAACTCTAACCCTAATCCTAACCCATACCCTACGCCGTACCCGAACCCGTCCCCGAACCCGTACCCTAAGCCGTACCCTAAGCCTAACCCTCAGCCTAAACCTAACCCTAGGCTACCCTTGACTGCTTCTGCCTCCAATAGATTTCCTAAGCACTAGTGTTTTGAGGAACAGCTTAAAAAGAGAATCCTAATGTGATTTCTTTATAATGGGTGTGTTCCTTATCTTATCCTAGTGTCTAAGCTCTTCTCCATGGCTGGACCCTCAAATAATATTCCTTTATGTGCTAAGGGGTATCTAGAGACTGGGATAGGTTTAATAACTAACCTAACCCTAACGCGTACCCTAACCCTAACTCCTACCCTAACCCTAACACGTACCCTAAACCGAGCCCTAACCCTAACACTAACCCTAACCCTAACCCTAACCCATACCATACGCCGTACCCGAACCCCTCCCCGAAACCGTACACTAAGCCGTACCCTAAGCCTAACCCTCAGCCTAACCCTAACCCTAGGCTACCCTTGACTGCTTTTGCCTCCAATAGATTTCCTAAGCACTGGTGTTTTAAGGACCAGATTAAAAAGAGAATCCTAATGTGATTTCTTTATAATGGGTGTGTTCCTTATCTTATCCTAGTGTCTAAGCTCTTCTCCATGGCTGGAACATCAAATAATATTCCTTTACGTGCTAAGGGGTATCTAGAGACTGGGATAGGTTTAATAACTACCCAACCCTAACGCGTACCCTAACCCTAACCCCTACCCTTACCCTAACACGTACCCTAATCCTAACCCGTACCCTAAACCGAGCCCTAACCCTAACACTAACCCTAACCCTAACACTAACCCATACCCTACATCATACACGAACCCGTCCCCGAACCCATACCCTAAGCCGTACCCTAAGCCTAACCCTCAGCCTAACACTAACCTTAGGCTACCCTTGACTGCTTCTGCCTCCAATAGATTTCCTAAGCACTAGTGTTTTAAGGAACAGATTAAAAAGAGAAACCTAATGTGATTTCTTTATAATGGGTGTGTTCCTTATCTTATCCTAGTGTCTAAGCTCTTCTCCATGGCTGGCCACTCAAATAATATTCCTTTACGTGCTAAGGGGTATCTAGAGACTGGGATAGGTTTAATAACTACCCTACCCCTAACGCGTACACTAACCCTAACCCCTACCCTAACCCTAACACGTACCCTAATCCTAACCCGTACCCTAAACCGAGCCCTAACCCTAACACTAACCCTAACCCTAACCCTAACCCATACCCTACACCATACACGAACCCGTCCCCGAACCCATACCCTAAGCCGTACCCTAAGCCTAACCCTCAGCCTAACCCTAACCCTAGGCTACCCTTGACTGCTTCTGCCTCCAATAGATTTCCTAAGCACTAGTGTTTTAAGGAACAGATTAAAAAGAGAATCCTAATGTGATTTCTTTATAATGGGTGTGTTCCTAATCTTATCCTAGTGTCTAAGCTCTTCTCCATGGCTGGACCCTCAAATAATATTACTTTACGTTCTAAGGGGTATCTAGAGACGGGGATAGGTTTAATAACTACCCAACCCTAATGTGTACCCTAACCCTAACCCCTACCCTAACCCTAACACGTACCCTAATCCTAACCCGTACCCTAAACCGAGCCCTAACACTAACACTAACCCTAACCCTAAACCTAACCCATACCCTACGCTGTACCCGAACCCCTCCACGAACCCGTACCCTAAGCCGTACCCTAAGCCTAACCCTAAGCCTAACCCTAACCCTAGGCTACCCTTGACTGCTTCTGCCTCCAATAGATTTCCTAAGCACAAGTGTTTTAAGGAACAGCTTAAAAAGAGAATCCTAATGTGATTTCTTTATAATGGGTGTGTTCCTTATCTTATCCTAGTGCCTAAACTCTTCTCCATGGCTGGACCCTCAAATAATATTCCTTTACGTGCTACGGGGTATCTAGAGACTGGGATAGGTTTAATAACTACCCTAACCCTAACACGTAACCTAACCCTAACTCCTAACCTACCCCTAACACGTACCCTAATCCTAACACGTACCCTAAACCGAGCCCTAACCCTAACACTAACACTAACCCTAACCCTAACCCATACCCTACGCCGTACCGGAACCCGTCCCCGAACCTGTACCCTAAGCCTAACCCTCAGCCTAACTCTAACCCTAGGCTACCCTTGACTGCTTCTGCCTCCAATAGATTTCCTAAGCACTAGTGTTTTAAGGAACAGATTACAAAGAGAATCCGAATGTGATTTCTTTATAGTGGGTGTGTTCCTAATCTTATCCTAGTGTCTAAGCTCTTCTCCATGGCTGGACCCTCAAATAATATTCCTTTACGTGCTAAGGGGTATCTAGAGACTGGGCTAGGTTTAATAACTACCCAACCCTAACGTGTACCCTAACCCTAATCCTTACCCTAACCCTAACACGTACGCTAATCCTAACCCATATCCTAAACCGAGCCCTAACCCTAACCCTAACCCTAACTCATACCCTACGCCATACCCGAACCCCTCCCTGAACCCGTACCCTAAGCCGTACCCTAAGCCTAACCCTAAGCCTAACACTAACCCTAGGCTACCCTTGACAGCTTCTGCCTCCAATAGATTTCCTAAGCACTAGTGTTTTAAGGAACAGATTAAAAAGAGAATCCTAATGTGATTTCTTTATAATGGGTGTGTTCCTTATCTTATCCTAGTGTCTAAGCTCTTCTCCATGGCTGGACCCTCAAATAATATTGCTTTACGTGCTAAGGGGTATCTAGAGACTGGGATAGGTTTAATAACTACCCAACCCTAACGTGTACCCTAACCCTAACCCCTACCCTAACACTAACACGTAGCCTAAACCGAGCCCTAACCCTAACACTAACCCTAACCCTAACCCTAACCCATTCCCTACACCATACACGAACCCGTCCCCGAACCCATACCCCAAGCTGTACCCTAAGCCTAACCCTCAGCCTAACCCTAACCCTAGGCTACCCTTTACTGCTTCTGCCTCCAATAGATTTCCTAAGCACTAGTGTTTTAAGGAACAGCTTAAAAAGAGAATCCTAATGTGATTTCTTTATAATGGGTGTGTTCCTTATCTTATCCGAGTGTCTAAGCTCTTCTCCATGGCTGGACCCTCAAATAACATTCCTTTACGTGCTAAGGGGTATCTAGAGACTGGGATAGGTTTAATAAGTACCCAACCCTAACGTGTACCCTAACCCTAACCCCTACCCTAACACTAACACGTACCCTAATCCTAACCCGTACCCTAAACCGAGCCCTAACCCTAACACTAACCCTAACCCTCACCCATACCCTATGCCGTACCGTAACCCCTCCCCGAACCCACACCCTAAGCCGTACCCTAAGCCTAACCCTAAGCCTAACCCTAACCCTAGGCTACCCTTGACTGCTTCTGCCTCCAATAGATTTCCTAAGCACTAGTGTTTTAAGGAACAGCTTAAAAAGAGAATCCTAATGTGATTTCTTTATAATGGGTGTTTTCCTTATCTTATCCTAGTGTCTAAACTCTTCTCCATGGCTGGACCCTCAAATAATATTCCTTTACGTGCGAAGGGTTATGTAGAGAATGGGATAGGTTTAATAACTACCCTAACCCTAACGCGTACCCTAACCCTAACTCCTACCCTAACCCTAACACGTACCCTAATCCTAACACGTACCCTAAACCGAGCCATAACCCTAACACTAACCCTAACCCTAACCCTAACCCATAACCTACGCCGTACCCGAACTCGTCCCCGAACCCGTACCCTAAGCCGTACCCTAAGCCTAACCCTCAGCCTAACCCTAACCCTAGGCTACCCTTGACTGCTTCTGCCTCCAATAGATTTCCTAAGCACTAGTGTTTTAAGGAAAAGCTTAAAAAGAGAAACCTAATGTGATTTCTTTATAATGGGTGTGTTCCTTATCTTATCCTAGTGCCTAAACTCTTCTCCATGGCTGGACCCTCAAATAATATTCCTTTACGTGCTAAGGGGTATCTAGAGACTGGGATAGGTTTAATAACTACCCTAACCCTAACGCGTAACCTAACCCTAACTCCTAACCTACCCCTAACACGTACCCTAATCCTAACACGTACCCTAAACCGAGCCCTAACCCTAACACTAACCCTAACCCTAACCCTAACCCATACCCTACGCCGTACCCGAACCCGTCCCCGAACCTGTACCCTAAGCCTAACCCTCAGCCTAACTCTAACCCTAGGCTACCCTTGACTGCTTCTGCCTCCAATAGATTTCCTAAGCACTAGTGTTTTAAGGAACAGATTAAAAAGAGAATCCTAATGGGATTTCTTTATAATGGGTGTGTTCCTTATCTTATCCTAGTGTCTAAGCTCTTCTCCATGGCTGGACCCTCAAATAATATTCCTTTATGTGCTAAGGGGTATCTAGAGACTGGGATAGGTTTAATAACTACCCTAACCCTAACGCGTACCCTAACCCTAACTCCTACCCTAACCCTAACACGTACCCTAATCCTAACACGTACCCTAAACCGAGCCCTAACCCTAACACTAACCCTAACACTAACCCTAACCCATACCCTACACCATACACGAACCCGTCCCCGAACCCATACCCTAAGCCGAACCCTAAGCCTAATCCTCAGCCTAACCCTAACCCTAGGCTACCCTTGACTGCTTCTGCCTCCAATAGATTTCCTAAGCACTAGTGTTTTAAGGAACAGATTACAAAGAGAATCCGAATGTGATTTCTTTATAGTGGGTGTGTTCCTAATCTTATCCTAGTGTCTAAGCTCTTCTCCATGGCTGGACCCTCAAATAATATTCCTTTACGTGCTAAGGGGTATCTAGAGACTGGGCTAGGTTTAATAACTACCCAACCCTAACGTGTACCCTAACCCTAACCCCTACCCTAACACTAACACGTACCCTAATCCTAACCCGTACCCTAAACCGAGCCCTAACCCTAACACTAACCCTAACCCTCACCCATACCCTATGCCGTACCGTAACCCCTCCCCGAACCCACGCCCTAAGCCGTACCCTAAGCCTAACCCTAAGCCTAACCCTAACCCTAGGCTACCCTTGACTGCTTCTGCCTCCAATAGATTTCCTAAGCACTAGTGTTTTAAGGAGCAGCTTAAAAAGAGAATCCTAATGTGATTTCTTTATAATGGGTGTGTTCCTTATCTTGTCCTAGTGCCTAAACTCTTCTCCATGGCTGGACCCTCAAATAATATTCCTTTACGTGCGAAGGGTTATCTAGAGAATGGGATAGGTTTAATAACTACCCTAACCCTAACGCGTACCCTAACCCTAACTCCTACCCTAACCCTAACACGTACCCTAATCCTAACACGTACCCTAAACCGAGCCCTAACCCTAACACTAACCCTAACCCTAACACTAAACCATACCCTACGCCGTACTCGAACCCCTCCCCGAACCCGTACCCTAAGCCGTACCCTAAGCCTAACCCTAAGCCTAACCCTAAGCCTAGGTTACCCTTGACTGCTTCTGCCTCCAATAGATTTCCTAAGCACTAGTGTTTTAAGGAACAGATTAAAAAGTAAATCCTAATGTGATTTCTTTATAATGGGTGTGTTCCTTATCTTATTCTAGGGTCTAAACTCTTCTCCATGGCTGGACCCCAAATAATATTCCTTTACGTGCTAAGGGGTATCTAGAGAGTGGGATAGGTTTAATAACTACCCTAACCCTAACGCGTACCCTAACCCTAACCCACACCCTAACCCTAATACATACCCAAATCCTAACCCGTAACCTAAATAGAGCCCTAACCCTAACACTAACCACAACCCTAAACCATACACTACGCCATACCCGAACCCTTCCCCGAACCCGTACCCTAAGCCGTACCCTAAGCCTAACCCTAAGCCTAACCCTAACCCTAGGCTACCCTTGACTGCTTCTGCCTCCAATAGATTTCCTAAGCACTAGTGTTTTAAGGAACAGCTTAAAAAGAGAATCCTAATGTGATTTCTTTATAATGGGTGTGTTCCTTATCTTATCCTAGTGTCTAAACTCTTCTCCACGGCTGGACCCCCAAATCATATTCCTTTACGTGCTAAGGGGTATCTAGAGAGTGGGATAGGTTTAATAACTACCCTAACCCTAACGCGTATCCTAACCCTAACCCCTACCCTAAGCCTAAAACGTACCCTAATTCTAACCCGTACCCTAAACTGAGCCCTAACACTAACACTAACCCTAACCCTAACCCTAAACCATACCGTACGCCGTACCCGAACCCCTCACCGAACCCGTACCCTAAGCCGTACCCTAAGCCTAACCGTAAGCCTAACCCTAACCCTAGGCTACCCTTGACTGCTTTTGCCTGCAATAGATTTCGTAAGCACTAGTGTTTTAAGGAACAGCTTAAAAAGAGAATCCTAATGTGATTTCTTTATAATGGGTGTGTTCCTTATCTTATCCTAGTGTCTAAACTCTTCTCCATGGCTGGACCCAATTAATATTCCTTTACGTGCTAAGGGTTATCTAGAGAGTGGGATAGGTTTAATAACTACCCTAAACCTTACGCGTACCCTAACCCTAACCCCTACCCTAATCCTAACACGTACCCTAATCCTAAACCGTACCCTAAATCGAGCCGTTACCCTAACCTTAACCCTAACCCTAACCCTAACCCTAACCTAACCCCTACCCTAACCCTAACACGTACCCTAATCCTAACCCATACCCTAAACCGAGCCCTAACCCTAACACTATCCGTAACCCTAGCCCTAACACATAACCTACGCCGAACACGAACCCCTTACCAAACCCGTACCCTAAGACGTACCCTAAGCCTAACCGTAAGCCTAACCCTAACCCTAGGCTACCCTTGAATGCTTTTGACTCCAATAGATTTCGTAAACACTAGTGTTTTAAGGAACAGCTTAAAAAGAGAATCCTAATGAGATTTCTTTATAATGGGTGTGTTGCTTATCTTATCCTAGTGTCTAAAGTCTTCTCCATGGCTGGACCCTGAAATAATATTCCTTTACGAGCTAAGGGGTATCTAGAGACTGGGATAGGTTTAATAACTACCCTAACCCTAACGCGTACCCTAACCCTAACTCCTACCCTAACCCTAACACGTACGCTAATCCTAACACGTACCCTAAACCGATCCCTAACCCTAACTCTAACCCTAATCCTAACCCATACCCTACGCCGTACCCGAATCCGTCCCCGAACCCGTACCCTAAGCCGTACCCTAAGCCTAACCCTCAGCCTAAACCTAACCCTAGGCTACCCTTGACTGCTTCTGCCTCCAATAGATTTCCTAAGCACTAGTGTTTTGAGGAACAGCTTAAAAAGAGAATCCTAATGTGATTTCTTTATAATGGGTGTGTTCCTTATCTTATCCTAGTGTCTAAGCTCTTCTCCATGGCTGGACCCTCAAATAATATTCCTTTATGTGCTAAGGGGTATCTAGAGACTGGGATAGGTTTAATAACTAACCTAACCCTAACGCGTACCCTAACCCTAACTCCTACCCTAACCCTAACACGTACCCTAAACCGAGCCCTAACCCTAACACTAACCCTAACCCTAACCCTAACCCATACCATACGCCGTACCCGAACCCCTCCCCGAAACCGTACACTAAGCCGTACCCTAAGCCTAACCCTCAGCCTAACCCTAACCCTAGGCTACCCTTGACTGCTTTTGCCTCCAATAGATTTCCTAAGCACTGGTGTTTTAAGGAACAGATTAAAAAGAGAATCCTAATGTGATTTCTTTATAATGGGTGTGTTCCTTATCTTATCCTAGTGTCTAAGCTCTTCTCCATGGCTGGAACATCAAATAATATTCCTTTACGTGCTAAGGGGTATCTAGAGACTGGGATAGGTTTAATAACTACCCAACCCTAACGCGTACCCTAACCCTAACCCCTACCCTTACCCTAACACGTACCCTAATCCTAACCCGTACCCTAAACCGAGCCCTAACCCTAACACTAACCCTAACCCTAACACTAACCCATACCCTACATCATACACGAACACGTCCCCGAACCCATACCCTAAGCCGTACCCTAAGCCTAACCCTCAGCCTAACACTAACCTTAGGCTACCCTTGACTGCTTCTGCCTCCAATAGATTTCCTAAGCACTAGTGTTTTAAGGAACAGATTAAAAAGAGAAACCTAATGTGATTTCTTTATAATGGGTGTGTTCCTTATCTTATCCTAGTGTCTAAGCTCTTCTCCATGGCTGGCCACTCAAATAATATTCCTTTACGTGCTAAGGGGTATCTAGAGACTGGGATAGGTTTAATAACTACCCTACCCCTAACGCGTACACTAGCCCTAACCCCTACCCTAACCCTAACACGTACCCTAATCCTATCCCGTACCCTAAACCGAGCCCTAACCCTAACACTAACCCTAACCCTAACCCTAACCCATACCCTACACCATACACGAACCCGTCCCCGAACCCATACCCTAAGCCGTACCCTAAGCCTAACCCTCAGCCTAACCCTAACCCTAGGCTACCCTTGACTGCTTCTGCCTCCAATAGATTTCCTAAGCACTAGTGTTTTAAGGAACAGATTAAAAAGAGAATCCTAATGTGATTTCTTTATAATGGGTGTGTTCCTAATCTTATCCTAGTGTCTAAGCTCTTCTCCATGGCTGGACCCTCAAATAATATTCCTTTACGTTCTAAGGGGTATCTAGAGACGGGGATAGGTTTAATAACTACCCAACCCTAATGTGTACCCTAACCCTAACCCCTACCCTAACCCTAACACGTACCCTAATCCTAACCCGTACCCTAAACCGAGCCCTAACACTAACACTAACCCTAACCCTAAACCTAACCCATACCCTACGCTGTACCCGAACCCCTCCACGAACCCGTACCCTAAGCCGTATCCTAAGCCTAACCCTAAGCCTAACCCTAACCCTAGGCTACCCTTGACTGCTTCTGCCTCCAATAGATTTCCTAAGCACAAGTGTTTTAAGGAACAGCTTAAAAAGAGAATCCTAATGTGATTTCTTGATAATGGGTGTGTTCCTTATCTTATCCTAGTGCCTAAACTCTTCTCCATGGCTGGACCCTCAAATAATATTCCTTTACGTGCTAAGGGGTATCTAGAGACTGGGATAGGTTTAATAACTACCCTAACCCTAACACGTAACCTAACCCTAACTCCTAACCTACCCCTAACACGTACCCTAATCCTAACACGTACCCTAAACCGAGCCCTAACCCTAACACTAACCCTAACCCTAACCCTAACCCATACCCTACGCCGTACCGGAACCCGTCCCCGAACCTGTACCCTAAGCCTAACCCTCAGCCTAACTCTAACCCTAGGCTACCCTTGACTGCTTCAGCCTCCAATAGATTTCCTAAGCACTAGTGTTTTAAGGAACAGATTAAAAAGAGAATCCTAATGGGATTTCTTTATAATGGGTGTGTTCCTTATCTTATCCTAGTGTCTAAACTCTTCTCCATGGCTGGACCCCCAAATAATATTCCTTTACGTGTTAAGGGGTATCTAGAGAGTGGGATAGGTGTAATAACTACCCTACCCCTAACGCGTACCCTAACCCTAACCCCTACCCAAACCCTAACACGTACCCTAATCCTAACCCGTACCCGAAACCGAGCCCTAACCCTAACACTAACCCTAACACTAACCCTAACCCATACCCTACACCATACACGAACCCGTCCCCGAACCCATACCCTAAGCCGTACCCTAAGCCTAATCCTCAGCCTAACCCTAACCCTAGGCTACCCTTGACTGCTTCTGCCTCCAATAGATTTCCTAAGCACTAGTGTTTTAAGGAACAGATTACAAAGAGAATCCGAATGTGATTTCTTTATAGTGGGTGTGTTCCTAATCTTATCCTAGTGTCTAAGCTCTTCTCCATGGCTGGACCCTCAAATAATATTCCTTTACGTGCTAAGGGGTATGTAGAGACTGGGCTAGGTTTAATAACTACCCAACCCTAACGTGTACCCTAACCCTAATCCCTACCCTAACCCGTACCCTAATCCTAACCCATACCCTAAACCGAGCCCTAACCCTAACCCTAACCCTAACTCATACCCTACGCCGTACCCGAACCCCTCCCCGAACCCGTACCCTACGCCGTACCCTAAGCCTAACCCTAAGCCTAACACTAACCCTAGGCTACCCTTGACTGCTTCTGCCTCCAATAGATTTCCTAAGCACTAGGGTTTTAAGGAACAGATTAAAAAGAGTATCCTAATGTGATTTCTTTATAATGGGTGTGTTCCTTATCTTATCCTAGTGTCTAAGCTCTTCTCCATGGCTGGACCCTCAAATAATATTGCTTTACGTGCTAAGGGATATCTAGAGACTGGGATAGGTTTAATATCTACCCAACCCTAACGTGTACCCTAACCCTAACCCCTACCCTAACACTAACACGTACCCTAAACCGAGCCCTAACCCTAACACTAACCCTAACCCTCACCCATACCCTATGCCGTACCGTAACCCCTCCCCGAACCCACACCCTAAGCCGTACCCTAAGCCTAACCCTAAGCCTAACCCTAACCCTAGGCTACCCTTGACTGCTTCTGCCTCCAATAGATTTCCTAAGCACTAGTGTTTTAAGGAACAGCTTAAAAAGAGAATCCTAATGTGATTTCTTTATAATGGGTGTGTTCCTTATCTTATCCTAGTGTCTAAACTCTTCTCCATGGCTGGACCCTCAAATAATATTCCTTTACGTGCGAAGGGTTATCTAGAGAATGGGATAGGTTTAATAACTACCCTAACCCTAACGCGTACCCTAACCCTAACTCCTACCCTAACCCTAACACGTACCCTAATCCTAACACGTACCCTAAACCGAGCCCTAACCCTAACACTAACCCTAACCCTAACACTAACCCATACCCTACGCCGTACCCGAACCCCTCCCCGAACCCGTACCCTAAGCCGTACCCTAAGCCTAACCCTAAGCCTAACCCTAACCCTAGGTTACCCTTGACTGCTTCTGCCTCCAATAGATTTCCTAAGCACTAGTGTTTTAAGGAACAGCTTAAAAAGAGAATCCTAATGTGATTTCTTTATAATGGGTGTGTTCCTTATCTTATCCTAGTGTCTAAACTCTTCTCCATGGCTGGACCCTCAAATAATATTCCTTTACGTGCGAAGGGTTATCTAGAGAATGGGATAGGTTTAATAACAACCCTAACCCTAACGCGTACCCTAACCCTAACTCCTACCCTAACCCTAACACGTACCCTAATCCTAACACGTACCCTAAACCGAGCCATAACCCTAACACTAACCCTAACCCTAACCCTAACCCATACCCTACGCCGTACCCGAATCCGTCCCCGAACCTGTACCCTAAGCCTAACCCTCAGCCTAACTCTAACCCTAGGCTACCCTTGACTGCTTCTGCCTCCAATAGATTTCCTAAGCACTAGTGTTTTAAGGAACAGATTAAAAAGAGAATCCTAATGGAATTTCTTTATAATGGGTGTGTTCCTTATCTTATCCTAGTGTCTAAGCTCTTCTCCATGGCTGGACCCTCAAATAATATTCCTTTATGTGCTAAGGGGTATCTAGAGACTGGGATAGGTTTAATAACTACCCTAACCCTAACGCGTACCCTAACCCTAACTCCTACCCTAACCCTAACACGTACCCTAATCCTAACACGTACCCTAAACCGAGCCCTAACCCTAACACTAACCCTAACCCTAACCCTAACCCATACCCTACGCCGTACCCGAACCCCTCCCCGAACCCATACCCTAAGCCGTACCCTAAGCCTAACACTAAGCCTAACCCTAACCCTAGGCTACCCTTGACTGCTTCTGCCTCCAATAGATTTCCTAAGCACTAGTGTTTTAAGTAACAGATTAAAAAGAGAATCCTAATGTGATTTCTTTATAATGGGTGTGTTCCTTATCTTATCCTAGTGTCTAAACTCTTCTCCATGGCTGGACCCCCAAATAATATTCCTTTACGTGTTAAGGGGTATCTAGAGAGTGGGATAGGTTTAATAACTACCCTACCCCTAACGCGTACCCTAACCCTAACCCCTACCCAAACCCTAACACGTACCCTAATCCTAACCCGTACCCTAAACCGAGCCCTAACCCTAACACTAACCCTAACACTAACCCTAACCCATACCCTACACCATACACGAACCCGTCCCCGAACCCATACCCTAAGCCGAACCCTAAGCCTAATCCTCAGCCTAATCCTAACCCTAGGCTACCCTTGACTGCTTCTGCCTCCAATAGATTTCCTAAGCACTAGTGTTTTAAGGAACAGATTACAAAGAGAATCCGAATGTGATTTCTTTATAGTGGGTGTGTTCCTAATCTTATCCTAGTGTCTAAGCTCTTCTCCATGGCTGGACCCTAAAATAATATTCCTTTACGTGCTAAGGGGTATCTAGAGACTGGGCTAGGTTTAATAACTACCCAACCCTAACGTGTACCCTAACCCTAATCCCTACCCTAACCCTAACACGTAACCTAATCCTAACCCATACCCTAAACCGAGCCCTAACCCTAACCCTAACCCTAACTCATACCCTACGCCGTACCCGAACCCCTCCCCGAACCCGTACCCTAAGCCGTACCCTAAGCCTAACCCTAAGCCTAACACTAACCCTAGGCTACCCTTGACTGCTTCTGCCTCCAATAGATTTCCTAAGCACTAGTGTTTTAAGGAACAGATTAAAAAGAGTATCCTAATGTGATTTCTTTATAATGGGTGTGTTCCTTATCTTATCCTAGTGTCTAAGCTCTTCTCCATGGCTGGACCCTCAAATAATATTGCTTTACGTGCTAAGGGGTATCTAGAGACTGGGATAGGTTTAATAACTACCCAACCCTAACGTGTACCCTAACCCTAACCACTACCCTAACACTAACACGTACCCTAAACCGAGCCCTAACCCTAACACTAACCCTAACCCTAACCCTAACCCATTCCCTACACCATACACGAACCCGTCCCCGAACCCATACCCCAAGCCGTACCCTAAGCCTAACCCTCAGCCTAACCCTAACCCTAGGCTACCCTTTACTGCTTCTGCCTCCAATAGATTTCCTAAGCACTAGTGTTTTAAGGAACAGCTTAAAAAGAGAATCCTAATGTGATTTCTTTATAATGGGTGTGTTCCTTATCTTATCCGAGTGTCTAAGCTCTTCTCCATGGCTGGACCCTTAAATAACATTCCTTTACGTGCTAAGGGGTATCTAGAGACTGGGATAGGTTTAATAAGTACCCAACCCTAACGTGTACCCTAACCCTAACCCCTACCCTAACACTAACACGTACCCTAATCCTAACCTGTACCCTAAACCGAGCCCTAACACTAACACTAACCCTAACCCTCACCCATACCCTATGCCGTACCGTAACCTCTCCCCGAACCCACACCCTAAGCCGTACCCTAAGCCTAACCCTAAGCCTAACCCTAACCCTAGGCTACCCTTGACTGCTTCTGCCTCCAATAGATTTCCTAAGCACTAGTGTTTTAAGGAGCAGCTTAAAAAGAGAATCCTAATGTGATTTCTTTATAATGGGTGTGTTCCTTATCTTATCCTAGTGTCTAAACTCTTCTCCATGGCTGGACCCTCAAATAATATTCCTTTACGTGCGAAGGGTTATCTAGAGAATGGGATAGGTTTAATAACTACCCTAACCCTAACGCGTACCCTAACCCTAACTCCTACCCTAACCCTAACACGTACCCTAATCCTAACACGTACCCTAAACCGAGCCCTAACCCTAACACTAACCCTAACCCTAACACTAACCCATACCCTACGCCGTACCCGAACCCCTCCCCGAACCCGTACCCTAAGACGTACCCTAAGCCTAACCCTAAGCCTAACCCTAACCCTAGGTTACCCTTGACTGCTTCTGCCTCCAATAGATTTCCTAAGCACTAGTGTTTTAAGGAACAGATTAAAAAGTGAATCCTAATGTGATTTCTTTATAATGGGTGTGTTCCTTATCTTATTCTGGGGTCTAAACTCTTCTCCATGGCTTGACCCCAAATAATATTCCTTTACGTGCTAAGGGGTATCTAGAGAGTGGGATAGGTTTAATAACTACCCTAACCCTAACGCGTACCCTAACCCTAACCCACACCCTAACCCTAATACATACCCAAATCCTAACCCGTAACCTAAATAGAGCCCTAAACCTAACACTAACCCCAACCCTAACCCATACACTACGCCATACCCGAACCCTTCCCCGAACCCGTACCCTAAGCCGTACCCTAAGCCTAACCCTAAGCCTAACCCTAACCCTAGGCTACCCTTGACTGCTTCTGCCTCCAATAGATTTCCTAAACACTAGTGTTTTAAGGAACAGCTTAAAAAGAGAATCCTAATGAGATTTCTTTATAATGGGTGTGTTGCTTATCTTATCCTAGTGTCTAAAGTCTTCTCCATGGCTGGACCCTGAAATAATATTCCTTTACGAGCTAAGGGGTATCTAGAGACTGGGATAGGTTTAATAACTACCCTAACCCTAACGCGTACCCTAACCCTAACTCCTACCCTAACCCTAACACGTACGCTAATCCTAACACGTACCCTAAACCGATCCCTAACCCTAACTCTAACCCTAATCCTAACCCATACCCTACGCCGTACCCGAACCCGTCCCCGAACCCGTACCCTAAGCCGTACCCTAAGCCTAACCCTCAGCCTAAACCTAACCCTAGGCTACCCTTGACTGCTTCTGCCTCCAATAGATTTCCTAAGCACTAGTGTTTTGAGGAACAGCTTAAAAAGAGAATCCTAATGTGATTTCTTTATAATGGGTGTGTTCCTTATCTTATCCTAGTGTCTAAGCTCTTCTCCATGCCTGGACCCTCAAATAATATTCCTTTATGTGCTAAGGGGTATCTAGAGACTGGGATAGGTTTAATAACTAACCTAACCCTAACGCGTACCCTAACCCTAACTCCTACACTAACCCTAACACGTACCCTAAACCGAGCCCTAACCCTAACACTAACCCTAACCCTAACCCTAACCCATACCCTACGCCGTACCCGAACCCCTCCCCGAAACCGTACACTAAGCCGTACCCTAAGCCTAACCCTCAGCCTAACCCTAACCCTAGGCTACCCTTGACTGCTTCTGCCTCCAATAGATTTCCTAAACACTGGTGTTTTAAGGAACAGATTAAAAAGAGAATCCTAATGTGATTTCTTTATAATGGGTGTGTTCCTTATCTTATCCTAGTGTCTAAGCTCTTCTCCATGGCTGGAACCTCAAATAATATTCCTTTACGTGCTAAGGGGTATCTAGAGACTGGGATAGGTTTAATAACTACCCAACCCTAACGCGTACCCTAACCCTAACCCCTACCCTTACCCTAACACGTAACCTAATCCTAACCCGTACCCTAAACCGAGCCCTAACCCTAACACTAACCCTAACGCTAACACTAACCCATACCCTACATCATACACGAACCCGTCCCCGAACCCATACCCTAAGCCGTACCCTAAGCCTAACCCTCAGCGTAACACTAACCTTAGGCTACCCTTGACTGCTTCTGCCTCCAATAGATTTCCTAAGCACTAGTGTTTTAAGGAACAGATTAAAAAGAGAAACCTAATGTGATTTCTTTATAATGGGTGTGTTCCTTATCTTATCCTAGTGTCTAAACTCTTCTCCATGGCTGGCCACTCAAATAATATTCCTTTACGTGCTAAGGGGTATCTAGAGACTGGGATAGGTTTAATAACTACCCTACCCCTAACGCCTACCCTAACCCTAACCCCTACCCTAACCCTAACACGTACCCTAATCCTAACCCGTACCCTAAACAGAGCCCTAACCCTAACACTAACCCTAACCCTAACCCTAACCCATACCCTACACCATACACGAACCCGTCCCCGAACCCATACCCTAAGCCGTACCCTAAGCCTAACCCTCAGCCTAACCCTAACCCTAGGCTACCCTTGACTGCTTCTGCCTCCAATAGATTTCCTAAGCACTAGTGTTTTAAGGAACAGATTAAAAAGAGAATCCTAATGTGATTTCTTTATAATGGGTGTGTTCCTAATCTTATCCTAGTGTCTAAGCTCTTCTCCATGGCTGGACCCTCAAATAATATTCCTTTACGTTCTAAGGGGTATCTAGAGACGGGGATAGGTTTAATAACTACCCAACCCTAATGTGTACCCTAACCCTAACCCCTACCCTAACCCTAACACGTACCCTAATCCTAACCCGTACCCTAAACCGAGCCCTAACACTAACACTAACCCTAACCGTAAACCTAACCCATACCCTACGCTGTACCCGAACCCCTCCACGAACCCGTACCCTAAGCCGTACCCTAAGCCTAACCCTAAGCCTAACCCTAACCCTAGGCTACCCTTGACTGCTTCTGCCTCCAATAGATTTCCTAAGCACAAGTGTTTTAAGGAACAGCTTAAAAAGAGAATCCTAATGTGATTTCTTTATAATGGGTGTGTTCCTTATCTTATCCTAGTGCCTAAACTCTTCTCCATGGCTGGACCCTCAAATAATATTCCTTTACGTGCTAAGGGGTATCTAGAGACTGGGATAGGTTTAATAACTACCCTAACCCTAACGCGTAACTTAACCCTAACTCCTAACCTACCCCTAACACGTACCCTAATCCTAACACGTACCCTAAACCGAGCCCTAACACTAACACTAACCCTAACCCTAACCCTAACCCATACCCTACGCCGTACCCGAACCCGTCCCCGAACCTGTACCCTAAGCCTAACCCTCAGCCTATCTCTAACCCTAGGCTACCCTTGACTGCTTCTGCCTCCAATAGATTTCCTAAGCACTAGTGTTTTAAGGAACAGATTAAAAAGAGAATCCTAATGGGATTTCTTTATAATGGGTGTGTTCCTTATCTTATCCTAGTGTCTAAGCTCTTCTCCATGGCTGGACCCTCAAATAATATTCCTTTATGTGCTAAGGGGTATCTAGAGACTGGGATAGGTTTAATAACTACCCTAACCCTAACGCGTACCCTAACCCTAACTCCTACCCTAACCCTAACACGTACCCTAATCCTAACACGTACCCTAAACCGAGCCCTAACCCTAACACTAACCCTAACCCTAACCCTAACCCATACCCTACGCCGTACCCGAACCCCTCCCCGAACCCATACCCTAAGCCGTACCCTAAGCCTAACACTAAGACTAACCCTAACCCTAGGCTACCCTTGACTGCTTCTGCCTCCAATAGATTTCCTAAGCACTAGTGTTTTAAGTAACAGATTAAAAAGAGAATCCTAATGTGATTTCTTTATAATGGGTGTGTTCCTTATCTTATCCTAGTGTCTAAACTCTTCTCCATGGCTGGACCCCCAAATAATATTCCTTTACGTGTTAAGGGGTATCTAGAGAGTGGGATAGGTTTAATAACTACCCTACCCCTAACGCGTACCCTAACCCTAACCCCTACCCAAACCCTAACACGTACCCTAATCCTAACCCGTACCCGAAACCGAGCCCTAACCCTAACACTAACCCTAACACTAACCCTAACCCATACCCTACACCATACACGAACCCGTCCCCGAACCCATACCCTAAGCCGTACCCTAAGCCTAATCCTCAGCCTAACCCTAACCCTAGGCTACCCTTGACTGCTTCTGCCTCCAATAGATTTCCTAACCACTAGTGTTTTAAGGAACAGATTACAAAGAGAATCCGAATGTGATTTCTTTATAGTGGGTGTGTTCCTATTCTTATCCTAGTGTCTAAGCTCTTCTCCATGGCTGGACCCTCAAATAATATTCCTTTACGTGCTAAGGGGTATCTAGAGACTGGGCTAGGTTTAATAACTACCCAACCCTAACGTGTACCCTAACCCTAATCCCTACCCTAACCCGTACCCTAATCCTAACCCATACCCTAAACCGAGCCCTAACCCTAACACTAACCCTAACACTAACCCTAACTCATACCCTACGCCGTACACGAACCCCTCCCCGAACCCGTACCCTAAGCCGCACCCTAAGCCTAACCCTAAGCCTAACACTAACCCTAGGCTACCCTTGACTGCTTCTGCCTCCAATAGATTTCCTAAGCACTAGTGTTTTAAGGAACAGATTAAAAAGAGTATCCTAATGTGATTTCTTTATAATGGGTGTGTTCCTTATCTTATCCTAGTGTCTAAGCTCTTCTCCATGGCTGGACCCTCAAATAATATTGCTTTACGTGCTAAGGGGTATCTAGAGACTGGGATAGGTTTAATAACTACCCAACCCTAACGTGTACCCTAACCCTAACCCCTACCCTAACACTTACACGTACCCTAATCCTAACCCGTACCCTAAACCGAGCCCTAACCCTAACACTAACCCTAACCCTCACCCATACCCTATGCCGTACCGTAACCCCTCCCCGAACCCACACCCTAAGCCGTACCCTAAGCCTAACCCTAAGCCTAACCCTAACCCTAGGCTACCCTTGCCTGCTTCTGCCTCCAATAGATTTCCTAAGCACTAGTGTTTTAAGGAACAGATTAAAAAGTGAATCCTAATGTGATTTCTTTATAATGGGTGTGTTCCTTATCTTATTCTAGGGTCTAAACTCTTCTCCATGGCTGGACCCCAAATAATATTCCTTTACGTGCAAAGGGTTATCTAGAGAATGGGATAGGTGTAATAACTACCCTAACCCTAACGCGTACCCTAACCCTAACTCCTACCCTAACCCTAACACGTACCCTAATCCTAACACGTACCCTAAACCGAGCCCTAACCCTAACACTAACCCTAACCCTAACACTAACCCATACCCTACGCCGTACCCGAAACCCTCCCCGAAACCGTACCCTAAGCCGTACCATAAGCCTAACCCTAAGCTTAACCCTAACCCTAGGTTACCCTTGACTGCTTCTGCCTCCAATAGATTTCCTAAGCACTAGTGTTTTAAGGAACAGATTAAAAAGTGAATCCTAATGTGATTTCTTTATAATGGGTGTGTTCCTTATCTTATTCTAGGGTCTAAACTCTTCTCCATGGCTGGACCCCAAATAATATTCCTTTACGTGCTAAGGGGTATCTAGAGAGTGGGATAGGTTTAATAACTACCCTAACCCTAACGCGTACCCTAACCCTAACCCACACCCTAACCCTAATACATACCCAAATCCTAACCCGTAACCTAAATAGAGCCCTAACCCTAACACTAACCCCAACCCTAACCCATACACTACTCCATACCCGAACCCTTCCCCGAACCCGTACCCTAAGCCGTACCCTAACCCTAACCCTAAGCCTAACCCTAACCCTAGGCTACCCTTGACTGCTTCTGCCTCCACTAGATTTCCTAAGCACTAGTGTTTTAAGGAACAGCTTAAAAAGAGAATCCTAATGTGATTTCTTTATAATGGGTGTGTTCCTTATCTTATCCTAGTGTCTAAACTCTTCTCCACGGCTAGACCCCCAAATCATATTCCTTTACGTGCTAAGGGGTATCTAGAGAGTGGGATAGGTTTAATAACTACCCTAACCCTAACGCGTATCCTAACCCTAACCCCTACCCTAAGCCTAAAACGTACCCTAATTCTAACCCGTACCCTAAACTGAGCCCTAACACTAACACTAACCCTAACCCTAACCCTAAACCATACCGTACGCCGTATCCGAACCCCTCACCGAACCCGTACCCTAAGCCGTACCCTAAGCCTAACCGTAAGCCTAACCCTAACCCTAGGCTACCCTTGACTGCTTTTGCCTCCAATAGATTTCGTAAGCACTAGTGTTTTAAGGAACAGCTTAAAAAGAGAATCCTAATGTGATTTCTTTATAATGGGTGTGTTCCTTATCTTATCCTAGTGTCTAAACTCTTCTCCATGGCTGGACCCCCAAATAATATTCCTTTATGTGCTAAGGGGTATCTAGAGAGTGGGATAGGTTTAATACCTACCCTAACCCTAACGCGTACCCTAACCCTAACCCCTACCCTATCCCTAACACGTACCCTAATCCTAACCCGTACCCTAAACCGAGCCGAAACCCTAACACTAACCCTAACCCTAAACCTAACCCATACCCTATGCCGTACCCGAACCCCTCACCGAACCCGTACCCTAAGCCGTACCCTAAGCCTAACCGTAAGCCTAACCCTAACCCTAGGCTACCCTTGACAGCTTCAGCCTCCAATAGATTTCCTAAGCACTAGTGTTTTAAGGAACAGATTAAAAAGAGAATCCTAATGTGATTTCTTTATAATGGGTGTGTTCCTTATCTTATCCTAGTGTCTAAACTCTTCTCCATGGCTGGACCCCCAAATAATATTCCTTTACGTGTTAAGGGGTATCTAGAGAGTGGGATAGGTTTAATAACTACCCTACCCCTAACGCGTACCCTAACCCTAACCCCTACCCTAACCCTAACACGTACCCTAATCCTAACCCGTACCCTAAATCGAGCCCTAACCCTAACACTAACCCTAACCCTAACCCATACCCTACACCATACACGAACCCTTCCCCAACCCATACCCTAAGCCGTACCCTAAGCCTAACCCTCAGCCTAACCCTAACCCTAGGCTACCCTTGACTGCTTCTGCCTCCAAAAGATTTCCTAAGCACTAGTGTTTTAAGGAAGAGATTAAAAAGAGAATCCTAATGTGATTTCTTTATAATGGGTGTGTTCCTAATCTTATCCTAGTGTCTAAGCTGTTCTCCATGGCTGGACCCTCAAATAATATTCCTTTACGTGCTAAGGGGTATCTAGAGACTGGGATAGGTTTAATAACTACCCAACCCTAATATGTACCCTGACCCTAACCCCTACCCTAACCCTAACACGTACCCTAATCCTAACCCGTACCCTAAACCGAGCCCTAACCCTAACACTAACCCTAACCATAACCCTAACCCATACCCTACGCCGTACCCGAACCCCTCCCCGAACCCGTACCCTAAGCCGTACCCTAAGCCTAACCATAAGCTTAACCCTAACCCTAGGCTACCCTTGACTGCTTCTGCCTCCAATAGATTTCCTAAGCACAAGTGTTTTAAGGAACAGCTTAAAAAGAGAATCCTAATGTGATTTCTTTATAATGGGTGTGTTCCTTATCTTATCCTAGTGCCTAAGCTCTTCTCCATTGCTGGACCCTCAAAAAATATTCCTTCACGTGCTAAGGGGTATCTAGAGACTGGGATAGGTTTAATAACTATCCTAACCCTAACGCGTACCCTAACCCTAACTCCTACCCTACCTCTAACACGTACCCTAATCCTAACACGTACCCTGAACCGAGCCCTAACCCTAACACTAACCCTAACCCTAACCCTAACCCATACCCTATGCCGTACCCGAACCCGTCCCCGAACCCGTACCCTAAGCCGTACCCTAAGCCTAACCCTCAGCCTAACCCTAACCCTAGGCTACCCTTGACTGCTTCTGCCTCCAATAGATTTCCTAAGCACTAGTGTTTTAAGGAACAGCTTAAAAAGAGAATCCTAATGTGATTTCTTTATAATGGGTGTGTTCCTTATCTTATCCTAGTGTCTAAGCTCTTCTCCATGGCTGGACCCTCAAATAATATTCCTTTATGTGCTAAGGGGTATCTAGAGACTGGATTAGGTTTAATAACTACCCTAACCCTAACGCGTACCCTAACCCTAACTCCTACCCTAACCCTAACACGTACCCTAATCCTAACACGTACCCTAAACCGAGCCCTAACCCTAACACTAACCGTAAATCTAACCCTAACCCATACCCTACGCTGTACCCGAACCCCTCCACGAACCCGTACCCTAAGCCGTACCCTAAGCCTAACCCTAAGCCTAACCCTAACCCTAGGCTACCCTTGACTGCTTCTGCCTCCAATAGATTTCCTAAGCACTAGTGTTTTAAGGAACAGATTAAAAAGAGAATCCTAATGTGATTTCTTTATAATGGGTGTGTTCCTTATCTTATCATAGTGTCTAAACTCTTCTCCATGGCTGGACCCCCAAATAATATTCCTTTACGTGTTAAGGGGTATCTAGAGAGTGGGATAGGTTTAATAACTACCCTACCCCTAACGCGTACCCTAACCCTAACCCCTACCCTAACCCTAACACGTACCCTAATCCTAAACCGTACCCTAAACCGAGCCCTAACCCTAACACTAACCCTAACCCTAACCCGTACCCTACACCATACACGAACCCGTCCCCGAACCCATACCCTAAGCCGTACCCTAAGCCTAACCCTCAGCCTAACCCTAACCTTAGGCTACCCTTGACTGCTTCTGCCTCCAATAGATTTCCTAAGCACTAGTGTTTTAAGGAACAGATTAAAAAGAGAATCCTAATGTGATTTCTTTATAGTGGGTGTGTTCCTAATCTTATCCTAGTGTCTAAGCTCTTCTCCATGGCTGGACCCTCAAATAATATTCCTTTACGTGCTAAGGGGTATCTAGAGACTGGGATAGGTTTAATAACTACCCAACGCTAACGCGTACCCTAACCCTAACCCCTACCCTAACCCTAACACGTACCCTAATCCTAACCCGTACCCTAAACCGAGCCCTAACCCTAACACTAACCCTAACCCTAACCCATAACCTACGCCGTACCCGAACCCCTCCACGAACCCGTACCCTAAGGCGTACCCTAAGCCTAACCCTAAGCCTAACCCTAACCCTAGGCTACCCTTGACTGCTTCTGCCTCCAATAGATTTCCTAAGCACTAGTGTTTTAAGGAACAGATTAAAAAGAGAATCCTAATGTGATTTCTTTATAATGGGTGTGTTCCTTATCTTATCCTAGTGTCTAAGCTCTTCTCCATGGCTGGACCCTCAAATAATATTCCTTTACGTGCTAAGGGGTATCTAGAGACTGGGCTAGGTTTAATAACTACCCAACCCTAATGTGTACCCTAACCCTAACCCCTACCCTAACCCTAACACGTATCCTAATCCTAACCCGTACCCTAAACCGAGCCATAACCCTAACACTAACCCTAACCCTAACCCTAACCCATACCCTAGGCTGTACCCGAACCCCTCCCCGAACCCGTACCCTAAGCCGTACCCTAAGCCTAACCCTAAGCCTAACCCTAACCCTAGGCTACCCTTGACTGCTTCTGCCTCCAATAGATTTCCTAAGCACAAGTGTTTTAAGGAACAGCTTAAAAAGAGAATCCTAATGTGATTTCTTTATAATGGGTGTGTTCCTTATCTTATCCTAGTGCCTAAGCTCTTCTCCATGGCTGGACCCTCAAATAATATTCCTTTACGTGCTAAGGGGTATCTAGAGACTGGGATAGGTTTAATAACTACCCTAACCCTAACGCGTACCCTAACCCTAACTCCTACCCTAACCCTAACACGTACCCTAATCCTAACACGTACCCTAAACCGAGCCCTAACCCTAACACTAACCCTAACCCTAACCCTAACCAATACCCTACGCCGTACCCGAACCCGTCCCCGAACCCGTACCCTAAGCCTAACCCTCAGCCTAACCCTAACCCTAGGCTACCCTTGACTGCTTCTGCCTCCAATAGATTTCCTAAGCACTAGTGTTTTAAGGAACAGCTTAAAAAGAGAATCCTAATGTGATTTCTTTATAATGGGTGTGTTCCTTATCTTATCCTAGTGTCTAAGCTCTTCTCCATGGCTGGACCCTCAAATAATATTCCTTTATGTGCTAAGGGGTATCTAGAGACTGGGATAGGTTTAATAACTACCCTAACCCTAACGCGTACCCTAACCCTAAGTCCTACCCTAACCCTAACACGTACCCTAATCCTAACACGTACCCTAAATCGAGCCCTAACCCTAACACTAACCCTAACCCTAATCCTAACCCATACCCTACGCCGTACCCGAACCCCTCCCCGAACCCGTACCCTAAGCCGTACCCTAAGCATAACACTAAGCCTAACCCTAACCCTAGGCTACCCTTGACTGCTTCTGCCTCCAATAGATTTCCTAAGCACTAGTGTTTTAAGGAACAGATTAAAAAGAGAATCCTAATGTGATTTCTTTATAATGGGTGTGTTCCTTATCTTATCCTAGTGTCTAAACTCTTCTCCATGGCTGGACCCCCAAATAATATTCCTTTACGTGTTAAGGGGTATCTAGAGAGTGGGATAGGTTTCATAACTACCATACCCCTAACGCGTACCCTAACCCTAACCCCTACCCTAACCCTAACACATACCCTAATCCTAACCCGTACCCTAAACCGAGCCCTAACCCTAACACTAACCCTAACCCTAACCCTAACCCATACCCTACACCATACACGAACCCGTCCCCGAACCCATACCCCAAGCCGTACCCTAAGCCTAAACCTCAGCCTAACCCTAACCCTAGGCTACCCTTTACTGCTTCTGCCTCCAATAGATTTCCTAAGCACTAGTGTTTTAAGGAACAGCTTAAAAAGAGAATCCTAATGTGATTTCTTTATAATGGGTGTGTTCCTTAACTTATCCGAGTGTCTAAGCTCTTCTCCATGGCTGGACCCTCAAATAATATTCCTTTACGTGCTAAGGGGTATCTAGAGACTGGGATAGGTTTAATAACTACCCAACCCTAACGCGTACCCTAACCCTAACCCATACCCTAACCCTAATACATACCCAAATCCTAACCCGTAACCTAAATAGAGCCCTAACCCTAACACTAACCCTAACCCTAACCCATACACTACGCCATACCCGAAACCTTCCCCGAACCCGTACCCTAAGCCGTACCCTAAGCCGTACCCTAAGCCTAACACTAACCCTAGGCTACCCTTGACTGCTTCTGCCTCCAATAGATTTCCTAAGCACTAGTGTTTTAAGGAACAGCTTAAAAAGAGAATCCTAATGTGATTTCTTTATAATGGGTGTGTTCCTTATCTTATCCTAGTGTCTAAACTCTTCTCCACGGCTGGACCCCCAAATAATATTCCTTTACGTGCTAAGGGGTATCTAGAGAGTGGGATAGGTTTAATAACTACCCTAACCCTAACGCGTATCCTAACCCTAACCCCAACCCTAAGCCTAAAACGTACCCTAATTCTAACCCGTACCCTAAACCGAGCCCTAACACTAACACTAACCCTAACCGTAACCCTAAACCATACCGTACGCCGTACCCGAACCCCTCACCGAACCCGTACCCTATGCCGTACCCTAAGCCTAACCTTAAGCCTAATCCTAACCCTAGGCTACCCTTGACTGCTTCTGCCTCCAATAGATTTCCTAAGCACTAGTGTTTTAAGGAACAGCTTAAAATGAGAATCCTAATGTGATTTCTTTATAATGGGTGTGTTCCTTATTTATCCTAGTGTCTAAACTCTTCTCCATGGTTGGACCCCCAAATAATATTCCTTTATGTGCTAAGGGGTATCTAGAGAGTGGGATAGGTTTAATAACTACCCTAACCCTAACGCGTACCCTAACCCTAACCCCTACCCTATCCCTAACACGTACCCTAATCCTAACCCGTACCCTAAACCGAGCCGAAACCCTAACACTAACCCTAACCCTAAACCTAACCCATACCCTATGCCGTACCCGAACCCCTCACCGAACCCGTACCCTAAGCCGTACCCTAAGCCTAACCGTAAGCCTAATCCTAACCCTAGGCTACCCTTGACAGCTTCAGCCTCCAATAGATTTCCTAAGCACTAGTGTTTTAAGGAACAGATTAAAAAGAGAATCCTAATGTGATTTCTTTATAATGGGTGTGTTCCTTATCTTATCCTAGTGTCTAAACTCTTCTCCATGGCTGGACCCCCAAATAATATTCCTTTACGTGTTAAGGGGTATCTAGAGAGTGGGATAGGTTTAATAACTACCCTACCCCTAACGCGTACCCTAACCCTAACCCCTACCCTAACCCTAACACGTACCCTAATCCTAACCCGTACCCTAAACCGAGCCCTAACCCTAACACTAACCCTAACACTAACCCATACCCTACACCATACACGAACCCTTCCCCAACCCATACCCTAAGCCGTACCCTAAGCCTAACCCTCAGCCTAACCCTAACCTTAGGCTACCCTTGACTGCTTCTGCCTCCAATAGATTTCCTAAGCACTAGTGTTTTAAGGAACAGATTAAAAAGAGAATCCTAATGTGATTTCTTTATAGTGGGTGTGTTCCTAATCTTATCCTAGTGTCTAAGCTCTTCTCCATGGCTGGACCCTCAAATAATATTCCTTTACGTGCTAAGCGGTATCTAGAGACGGGGCTAGGTTTAATAACTACCCAACCCTAACGTGTACCCTAACCCTAATCCCTACCCTAACCCTAACACGTACCCTAATCCTAACCCGTACCCTAAACCGAGCCCTAACCCTAACACTAACCCTAACCCTAACCCTAACCCATACCCTACGCCGTACCCGAACCCCTCCGCTAACCCGTACCCTAAGCCGTACCCTAAGCCTAACCCTAAGCCTAACCCTAACCCTAGGCTACCCTTGACTGCTTCTGCCTCCAATAGATTTCCTAAGCACTAGTGTTTTAAGGAACAGATTAAAAAGAGAATCCTAATGTGATTTCTTTGTAATGGGTGTGTTCCTTATCTTATCCTAGTGTCTAAGCTCTTCTCCATGGCTGGACCCTCAAATAATATTCCTTTACGTGCTAAGGGGTATCTAGAGACTGGGATAGGTTTAATAACTACCCAACCCTAACGCGTACCCTAACCCTAACCCCTACCCTAACCCTAACACGTACCCTAATCCTAACACATACCCTAAACCGAGCCCTAACACTAACCCTAACCCTAACCCTAACCAATACCCTACGCCGTACCCGAACCCGTCCCCGAACCCGTACCCTAAGCCTAACCCTCAGCCTAACCCTAACCCTAGGCTACCCTTGACTGCTTCTGCCTCCAATAGATTTCCTAAGCACTAGTGTTTTAAGGAACAGCTTAAAAAGAGAATCCTAATGTGATTTCTTTATAATGGGTGTGTTCCTTATCTTATCCTAGTGTCTAAGCTCTTCTCCATGGCTGGACCCTCAAATAATATTCCTTTATGTGCTAAGGGGTATCTAGAGACTGGGATAGGTTTAATAACTACCCTAACCCTAACGCGTACCCTAACCCTAAGTCCTACCCTAACCCTAACACGTACCCTAATCCTAACACGTACCCTAAATCGAGCCCTAACCCTAACACTAACCCTAACCCTAATCCTAACCCATACCCTACGCCGTACCCGAACCCCTCCCCGAACCCGTACCCTAAGCCGTACCCTAAGCATAACACTAAGCCTAACCCTAACCCTAGGCTACCCTTGACTGCTTCTGCCTCCAATAGATTTCCTAAGCACTAGTGTTTTAAGGAACAGATTAAAAAGAGAATCCTAATGTGATTTCTTTATAATGGGTGTGTTCCTTATCTTATCCTAGTGTCTAAACTCTTCTCCATGGCTGGACCCCCAAATAATATTCCTTTACGTGTTAAGGGGTATCTAGAGAGTGGGATAGGTTTCATAACTACCATACCCCTAACGCGTACCCTAACCCTAACCCCTACCCTAACCCTAACACATACCCTAATCCTAACCCGTACCCTAAACCGAGCCCTAACCCTAACACTAACCCTAACCCTAACCCTAACCCATACCCTACACCATACACGAACCCGTCCCCGAACCCATACCCCAAGCCGTACCCTAAGCCTAAACCTCAGCCTAACCCTAACCCTAGGCTACCCTTTACTGCTTCTGCCTCCAATAGATTTCCTAAGCACTAGTGTTTTAAGGAACAGCTTAAAAAGAGAATCCTAATGTGATTTCTTTATAATGGGTGTGTTCCTTAACTTATCCGAGTGTCTAAGCTCTTCTCCATGGCTGGACCCTCAAATAATATTCCTTTACGTGCTAAGGGGTATCTAGAGACTGGGATAGGTTTAATAACTACCCAATCCTAACGCGTACCCTAACCCTAACCCATACCCTAACCCTAATACATACCCAAATCCTAACCCGTAACCTAAATAGAGCCCTAACCCTAACACTAACCCTAACCCTAACCCATACACTACGCCATACCCGAAACCTTCCCCGAACCCGTACCCTAAGCCGTACCCTAAGCCGTACCCTAAGCCTAACACTAACCCTAGGCTACCCTTGACTGCTTCTGCCTCCAATAGATTTCCTAAGCACTAGTGTTTTAAGGAACAGCTTAAAAAGAGAATCCTAATGTGATTTCTTTATAATGGGTGTGTTCCTTATCTTATCCTAGTGTCTAAACTCTTCTCCACGGCTGGACCCCCAAATAATATTCCTTTACGTGCTAAGGGGTATCTAGAGAGTGGGATAGGTTTAATAACTACCCTAACCCTAACGCGTATCCTAACCCTAACCCCAACCCTAAGCCTAAAACGTACCCTAATTCTAACCCGTACCCTAAACCGAGCCCTAACACTAACACTAACCCTAACCGTAACCCTAAACCATACCGTACGCCGTACCCGAACCCCTCACCGAACCCGTACCCTATGCCGTACCCTAAGCCTAACCTTAAGCCTAATCCTAACCCTAGGCTACCCTTGACTGCTTCTGCCTCCAATAGATTTCCTAAGCACTAGTGTTTTAAGGAACAGCTTAAAATGAGAATCCTAATGTGATTTCTTTATAATGGGTGTGTTCCTTATTTATCCTAGAGTCTAAGCTCTTCTCCATGGCAGGACCCCCAAATAATATTCCTTTATGTGCTAAGGGGTATCTAGAGAGTGGGATAGGTTTAATAACTACCCTAACCCTAACGCGTACCCTAACCCTAACCCCTACCCTATCCCTAACACGTACCCTAATCCTAACCCGTACCCTAAACCGAGCCGAAACCCTAACACTAACCCTAACCCTAAATCTAACCCATACCCTATGCCGTACCCGAACCCCTCACCGAACCCGTACCCTAAGCCGTACCCTAAGCCTAACCGTAAGCCTAACCCTAACCCTAGGCTACCCTTGACAGCTTCAGCCTCCAATAGATTTCCTAAGCACTAGTGTTTTAAGGAACAGATTAAAAAGAGAATCCTAATGTGATTTCTTTATAATGGGTGTGTTCCTTATCTTATCCTAGTGTCTAAACTCTTCTCCATGGCTGGACCCCCAAATAATATTCCTTTACGTGTTAAGGGGTATCTAGAGAGTGGGATAGGTTTAATAACTACCCTACCCCTAACGCGTACCCTAACCCTAACCCCTACCCTAACCCTAACACGTACCCTAATCCTAACCCGTACCCTAAACCGAGCCCTAACCCTAACACTAACCCTAACCCTAACCCATACCCTACACCATACACGAACCCTTCCCCAACCCATACCCTAAGCCGTACCCTAAGCCTAACCCTCAGCCTAACCCTAACCTTAGGCTACCCTTGACTGCTTCTGCCTCCAATAGATTTCCTAAGCACTAGTGTTTTAAGGAACAGATTAAAAAGAGAATCCTAATGTGATTTCTTTATAGTGGGTGTGTTCCTAATCTTATCCTAGTGTCTAAGCTCTTCTCCATGGCTGGACCCTCAAATAATATTCCTTTACGTGCTAAGGGGTATCTAGAGACGGGGCTAGGTTTAATAACTACCCAACCCTAACGTGTACCCTAACCCTAATCCCTACCCTAACCCTAACACGTACCCTAATCCTAACCCGTACCCTAAACCGAGCCCTAACCCTAACACTAACCCTAACCCTAACCCTAACCCATACCCTACGCCGTACCCGAACCCCTCCGCTAACCCGTACCCTAAGCCGTACCCTAAGCCTAACCCTAAGCCTAACCCTAACCCTAGGCTACCCTTGACTGCTTCTGCCTCCAATAGATTTCCTAAGCACTAGTGTTTTAAGGAACAGATTAAAAAGAGAATCCTAATGTGATTTCTTTGTAATGGGTGTGTTCCTTATCTTATCCTAGTGTCTAAGCTCTTCTCCATGGCTGGACCCTCAAATAATATTCCTTTACGTGCTAAGGGGTATCTAGAGACTGGGATAGGTTTAATAACTACCCAACCCTAACGCGTACCCTAACCCTAACCCCTACCCTAACCCTAACACGTACCCTAATCCTAACCCGTACCCTAAACCGAGCCCTAACCCTAACACTAACCCTAACCCTAACCCATAACCTACGCCGTACCCGAACCCCTCCCCGAACCCGTACCCTAAGGCGTACCCTAAGCCTAACCCTAACCCTAGGCTACCCTTGACTGCTTCTGCCTCCAATAGATTTCCTAAGCACTAGTGTTTTAAGGAACAGATTAAAAAGAGAATCCTAATGTGATTTCTTTATAATGGGTGTTTTCCTTATCTTATCCTAGTGTCTAAGCTTTTCTCCATGGCTGGACCCTTAAATAATATTCCTTTACGTGCTAAGGGGTATCTAGAGACTGGGCTAGGTTTAATAACTACCCAACCCTAATGTGTACCCTAACCCTAACCCCTACCCTAACCCTAACACGTACCCTAATCCTAACCCGTACCCTAAACCGAGCCATAACCCTAACACTAACCCTAACCCTAACCCTAACCCATACCCTACGCTGTACCCGAACCCCTCCCCGAACCCGTACCCTAAGCCGTACCCTAAGCCTAACCCTAAGCCTAACCCTAACCCTAGGCTACCCTTGACTGCTTCTGCCTCCAATAGATTTCCTAAGCACAAGTGTTTTAAGGAACAGCTTAAAAAGAGAATCCTAATGTGATTTCTTTATAATGGGTGTGTTCCTTATCTTATCCTAGTGCCTAAGCTCTTCTCCATGGCTGGACCCTCAAATAATATTCCTTTACGTGCTAAGGGGTATCTAGAGACTGGGATAGGTTTAATAACTACCCTAACCCTAACGCGTACCCTAACCCTAACTCCTACCCTAACCCTAACACGTACCCTAATCCTAACACATACCCTAAACCGAGCCCTAACACTAACCCTAACCCTAACCCTAACCAATACCCTACGCCGTACCCGAACCCGTCCCCGAACCCGTACCCTAAGCCTAACCCTCAGCCTAACCCTAACCCTAGGCTACCCTTGACTGCTTCTGCCTCCAATAGATTTCCTAAGCACTAGTGTTTTAAGGAACAGCTTAAAAAGAGAATCCTAATGTGATTTCTTTATAATGGGTGTGTTCCTTATCTTATCCTAGTGTCTAAGCTCTTCTCCATGGCTGGACCCTCAAATAATATTCCTTTATGTGCTAAGGGGTATCTAGAGACTGGGATAGGTTTAATAACTACCCTAACCCTAACGCGTACCCTAACCCTAAGTCCTACCCTAACCCTAACACGTACCCTAATCCTAACACGTACCCTAAATCGAGCCCTAACCCTAACACTAACCCTAACCCTAATCCTAACCCATACCCTACGCCGTACCCGAACACCTCCCCGAACCCGTACCCTAAGCCGTACCCTAAGCATAACACTAAGCCTAACCCTAACCCTAGGCTACCCTTGACTGCTTCTGCCTCCAATAGATTTCCTAAGCACTAGTGTTTTAAGGAACAGATTAAAAAGAGAATCCTAATGTGATTTCTTTATAATGGGTGTGTTCCTTATCTTATCCTAGTGTCTAAACTCTTCTCCATGGCTGGACCCCCAAATAATATTCCTTTACGTGTTAAGGGGTATCTAGAGAGTGGGATAGGTTTCATAACTACCATACCCCTAACGCGTACCCTAACCCTAACCCCTACCCTAACCCTAACACATACCCTAATCCTAACCCGTACCCTAAACCGAGCCCTAACCCTAACACTAACCCTAACCCTAACCCTAACCCATACCCTACACCATACACGAACCCGTCCCCGAACCCATACCCCAAGCCGTACCCTAAGCCTAAACCTCAGCCTAACCCTAACCCTAGGCTACCCTTTACTGCTTCTGCCTCCAATAGATTTCCTAAGCACTAGTGTTTTAAGGAACAGCTTAAAAAGAGAATCCTAATGTGATTTCTTTATAATGGGTGTGTTCCTTAACTTATCCGAGTGTCTAAGCTCTTCTCCATGGCTGGACCCTCAAATAATATTCCTTTACGTGCTAAGGGGTATCTAGAGACTGGGATAGGTTTAATAACTACCCAACCCTAACGCGTACCCTAACCCTAACCCATACCCTAACCCTAATACATACCCAAATCCTAACCCGTAATCTAAATAGAGCCCTAACCCTAACACTAACCCTAACCCTAACCCATACACTACGCCATACCCGAACCCTTCCCCGAACCCGTACCCTAAGCCGTACCCTAAGCCGTACCCTAAGCCTAACACTAACCCTAGGCTACCCTTGACTGCTTCTGCCTCCAATAGATTTCCTAAGCACTAGTGTTTTAAGGAACAGCTTAAAAAGAGAATCCTAATGTGATTTCTTTATAATGGGTGTGTTCCTTATCTTATCCTAGTGTCTAAACTCTTCTCCACGGCTGGACCCCCAAATAATATTCCTTTACGTGCTAAGTGGTATCTAGAGAGTGGGATAGGTTTAATAACTACCCTAACCCTAACGCGTATCCTAACCCTAATCCCAACCCTAAGCCTAAAACGTACCCTAATTCTAACCCGTACCCTAAACCGAGCCCTAACACTAACACTAACCCTAACCCTAACGCTAAACCATACCGTACGCCGTACCCGAACCCCTCACCGAACCCGTACCCTATGCCGTACCCTAAGCCTAACCTTAAGCCTAATCCTAACCCTAGGCTACCCTTGACTGCTTCTGCCTCCAATAGATTTCCTAAGCACTAGTGTTTTAAGGAACAGCTTAAAAAGAGAATCCTAATGTGATTTCTTTATAATGGGTGTGTTCCTTATTTATCCTAGTGTCTAAACTCTTCTCCATGGTTGGACCCCCAAATAATATTCCTTTATGTGCTAAGGGGTATCTAGAGAGTGGGATAGGTTTAATAACTACCCTAACCCTAACGCGTACCCTAACCCTAACCCCTACCCTATCCCTAACACGTACCCTAATCCTAACCCGTACCCTAAACCGAGCCGAAACCCTAACACTAACCCTAACCCTAAACCTAACCCATACCCTATGCCGTACCCGAACCCCTCACCGAACCCGTACCCTAAGCCGTACCCTAAGCCTAACCGTAAGCCTAACCCTAACCCTAGGCTACCCTTGACAGCTTCAGCCTCCAATAGATTTCCTAAGCACTAGTGTTTTAAGGAACAGATTAAAAAGAGAATCCTAATGTGATTTCTTTATAATGGGTGTGTTCCTTATCTTATCCTAGTGTCTAAACTCTTCTCCATGGCTGGACCCCCAAATAATATTCCTTTACGTGTTAAGGGGTATCTAGAGAGTGGGATAGGTTTAATAACTACCCTACCCCTAACGCGTACCCTAACCCTAACCCCTACCCTAACCCTAACACGTACCCTAATCCTAACCCGTACCCTAAACCGAGCCCTAACCCTAACACTAACCCTAACCCTAACCCATACCCTACACCATACACGAACCCTTCCCCAACCCATACCCAAGCCGTACCCTAAGCCTAACCCTCAGCCTAACCCTAACCTTAGGCTACCCTTGACTGCTTCTGCCTCCAATAGATTTCCTAAGCACTAGTGTTTTAAGGAACAGATTAAAAAGAGAATCCTAATGTGATTTCTTTATAGTGGGTGTGTTCCTAATCTTATCCTAGTGTCTAAGCTCTTCTCCATGGCTGGACCCTCAAATAATATTCCTTTACGTGCTAAGGGGTATCTAGAGACTGGGATAGGTTTAATAACTACCCTAACCCTAACGCGTACCCTAACCCTAACTCCTACCCTAACCCTAACACGTACCCTAATCCTAACACGTACCCTAAACCGAGCCCTAACCCTAACACTAACCCTAAATCTAACCCTAACCCATACCCTACGCTGTACCCGAACCCCTCCACGAACCCGTACCCTAAGCCGTACCCTAAGCCTAACCCTAAGCCTAACCCTAACCCTAGGCTACCCTTGACTGCTTCTGCCTCCAATAGATTTCCTAAGCACTAGTGTTTTAAGGAACAGATTAAAAAGAGAATCCTAATGTGATTTCTTTATAATGGGTGTGTTCCTTATCTTATCCTAGTGTCTAAACTCTTCTCCATGGCTGGACCCCCAAATAATATTCCTTTACGTGTTAAGGGGTATCTAGAGAGTGGGATAGGTTTAATAACTACCCTACCCCTAACGCGTACCCTAACCCTAACCCCTACCCTAACCCTAACACGTACCCTAATCCTAACCCGTACCCTAAACCGAGCCCTAACCCTAACACTAACCCTAACCCTAACCCATACCCTACACCATACACGAACCCGTCCCCGAACCCATACCCTAAGCCGTACCCTAAGCCTAACCCTCAGCCTAACCCTAACCTTAGGCTACCCTTGACTGCTTCTGCCTCCAATAGATTTCCTAAGCACTAGTGTTTTAAGGAAGAGATTAAAAAGAGAATCCTAATGTGATTTCTTTATAGTGGGTGTGTTCCTAATCTTATCCTAGTGTCTAAGCTCTTCTCCATGGCTGGACCCTCAAATAATATTCCTTTACGTGCTAAGGGGTATCTAGAGACTGGGCTAGGTTTAATAACTACCCAACCCTAACGTGTACCCTAACCCTAATCCCTACCCTAACCCTAACACGTATCCTAATCCTAACCCGTACCCTAAACCGAGCCCTAACCCTAACACTAACCCTAACCCTAACCTTAACCCATACCCTACGCCGTACCCGAACCCCTCCCCTAACCCGTACCCTAAGCCGTACCCTAAGCCTAACCCTAAGCCTAACCCTAACCCTAGGCTACCCTTGACTGCTTCTGCCTCCAATAGATTTCCTAAGCACTAGTGTTTTAAGGAACAGATTAAAAAGAGAATCCTAATGTGATTTCTTTGTAATGGGTGTGTTCCTTATCTTATCCTAGTGTCTAAGCTCTTCTCCATGGCTGGACCCTCAAATAATATTCCTTTACGTGCTAAGGGGTATCTAGAGACTGGGATAGGTTTAATAACTACCCAACCCTAACGCGTACCCTAACCCTAACCCCTACCCTAACCCTAACACATACCCTAATCCTAACCCGTACCCTAAACCGAGCCCTAACCCTAACACTAACCCTAACCCTAACCCATAACCTACGCCGTACCCGAACCCCTCCCCGAACCCGTACCCTAAGGCGTACCCTAAGCCTAACCCTAACCCTAGGCTACCCTTGACTGCTTCTGCCTCCAATAGATTTCCTAAGCACTAGTGTTTTAAGGAACAGATTAAAAAGAGAATCCTAATGTGATTTCTTTATAATGGGTGTTTTCCTTATCTTATCCTAGTGTCTAAGCTTTTCTCCATGGCTGGACCCTTAAATAATATTCCTTTACGTGCTAAGGGGTATCTAGAGACTGGGCTAGGTTTAATAACTACCCAACCCTAATGTGTACCCTAACCCTAACCCCTACCCTAACCCTAACACGTACCCTAATCCTAACCCGTACCCTAAACCGAGCCATAACCCTAACACTAACCCTAACCCTAACCCTAACCCATACCCTACGCTGTACCCGAACCCCTCCCCGAACCCGTACCCTAAGCCGTACCCTAAGCCTAACCCTAAGCCTAACCCTAACCCTAGGCTACCCTTGACTGCTTCTGCCTCCAATAGATTTCCTAAGCACAAGTGTTTTAAGGAACAGCTTAAAAAGAGAATCCTAATGTGATTTCTTTATAATGGGTGTGTTCCTTATCTTATCCTAGTGCCTAAGCTCTTCTCCATGGCTGGACCCTCAAATAATATTCCTTTACGTGCTAAGGGGTATCTAGAGACTGGGATAGGTTTAATAACTACCCTAACCCTAACGCGTACCCTAACCCTAACTCCTACCCTAACCCTAACACGTACCCTAATCCTAACACATACCCTAAACCGAGCCCTAACACTAACCCTAACCCTAACCCTAACCAATACCCTACGCCGTACCCGAACCCGTCCCCGAACCCGTACCCTAAGCCTAACCCTCAGCCTAACCCTAACCCTAGGCTACCCTTGACTGCTTCTGCCTCCAATAGATTTCCTAAGCACTAGTGTTTTAAGGAACAGCTTAAAAAGAGAATCCTAATGTGATTTCTTTATAATGGGTGTGTTCCTTATCTTATCCTAGTGTCTAAGCTCTTCTCCATGGCTGGACCCTCAAATAATATTCCTTTATGTGCTAAGGGGTATCTAGAGACTGGGATAGGTTTAATAACTACCCTAACCCTAACGCGTACCCTAACCCTAAGTCCTACCCTAACCCTAACACGTACCCTAATCCTAACACGTACCCTAAATCGAGCCCTAACCCTAACACTAACCCTAACCCTAATCCTAACCCATACCCTACGCCGTACCCGAACACCTCCCCGAACCCGTACCCTAAGCCGTACCCTAAGCATAACACTAAGCCTAACCCTAACCCTAGGCTACCCTTGACTGCTTCTGCCTCCAATAGATTTCCTAAGCACTAGTGTTTTAAGGAACAGATTAAAAAGAGAATCCTAATGTGATTTCTTTATAATGGGTGTGTTCCTTATCTTATCCTAGTGTCTAAACTCTTCTCCATGGCTGGACCCCCAAATAATATTCCTTTACGTGTTAAGGGGTATCTAGAGAGTGGGATAGGTTTCATAACTACCATACCCCTAACGCGTACCCTAACCCTAACCCCTACCCTAACCCTAACACATACCCTAATCCTAACCCGTACCCTAAACCGAGCCCTAACCCTAACACTAACCCTAACCCTAACCCTAACCCATACCCTACACCATACACGAACCCGTCCCCGAACCCATACCCCAAGCCGTACCCTAAGCCTAAACCTCAGCCTAACCCTAACCCTAGGCTACCCTTTACTGCTTCTGCCTCCAATAGATTTCCTAAGCACTAGTGTTTTAAGGAACAGCTTAAAAAGAGAATCCTAATGTGATTTCTTTATAATGGGTGTGTTCCTTAACTTATCCGAGTGTCTAAGCTCTTCTCCATGGCTGGACCCTCAAATAATATTCCTTTACGTGCTAAGGGGTATCTAGAGACTGGGATAGGTTTAATAACTACCCAACCCTAACGCGTACCCTAACCCTAACCCATACCCTAACCCTAATACATACCCAAATCCTAACCCGTAATCTAAATAGAGCCCTAACCCTAACACTAACCCTAACCCTAACCCATACACTACGCCATACCCGAACCCTTCCCCGAACCCGTACCCTAAGCCGTACCCTAAGCCGTACCCTAAGCCTAACACTAACCCTAGGCTACCCTTGACTGCTTCTGCCTCCAATAGATTTCCTAAGCACTAGTGTTTTAAGGAACAGCTTAAAAAGAGAATCCTAATGTGATTTCTTTATAATGGGTGTGTTCCTTATCTTATCCTAGTGTCTAAACTCTTCTCCACGGCTGGACCCCCAAATAATATTCCTTTACGTGCTAAGTGGTATCTAGAGAGTGGGATAGGTTTAATAACTACCCTAACCCTAACGCGTATCCTAACCCTAATCCCAACCCTAAGCCTAAAACGTACCCTAATTCTAACCCGTACCCTAAACCGAGCCCTAACACTAACACTAACCCTAACCCTAACGCTAAACCATACCGTACGCCGTACCCGAACCCCTCACCGAACCCGTACCCTATGCCGTACCCTAAGCCTAACCTTAAGCCTAATCCTAACCCTAGGCTACCCTTGACTGCTTCTGCCTCCAATAGATTTCCTAAGCACTAGTGTTTTAAGGAACAGCTTAAAAAGAGAATCCTAATGTGATTTCTTTATAATGGGTGTGTTCCTTATTTATCCTAGTGTCTAAACTCTTCTCCATGGTTGGACCCCCAAATAATATTCCTTTATGTGCTAAGGGGTATCTAGAGAGTGGGATAGGTTTAATAACTACCCTAACCCTAACGCGTACCCTAACCCTAACCCCTACCCTATCCCTAACACGTACCCTAATCCTAACCCGTACCCTAAACCGAGCCGAAACCCTAACACTAACCCTAACCCTAAACCTAACCCATACCCTATGCCGTACCCGAACCCCTCACCGAACCCGTACCCTAAGCCGTACCCTAAGCCTAACCGTAAGCCTAACCCTAACCCTAGGCTACCCTTGACAGCTTCAGCCTCCAATAGATTTCCTAAGCACTAGTGTTTTAAGGAACAGATTAAAAAGAGAATCCTAATGTGATTTCTTTATAATGGGTGTGTTCCTTATCTTATCCTAGTGTCTAAACTCTTCTCCATGGCTGGACCCCCAAATAATATTCCTTTACGTGTTAAGGGGTATCTAGAGAGTGGGATAGGTTTAATAACTACCCTACCCCTAACGCGTACCCTAACCCTAACCCCTACCCTAACCCTAACACGTACCCTAATCCTAACCCGTACCCTAAACCGAGCCCTAACCCTAACACTAACCCTAACCCTAACCCATACCCTACACCATACACGAACCCTTCCCCAACCCATACCCAAGCCGTACCCTAAGCCTAACCCTCAGCCTAACCCTAACCTTAGGCTACCCTTGACTGCTTCTGCCTCCAATAGATTTCCTAAGCACTAGTGTTTTAAGGAACAGATTAAAAAGAGAATCCTAATGTGATTTCTTTATAGTGGGTGTGTTCCTAATCTTATCCTAGTGTCTAAGCTCTTCTCCATGGCTGGACCCTCAAATAATATTCCTTTACGTGCTAAGGGGTATCTAGAGACTGGGATAGGTTTAATAACTACCCTAACCCTAACGCGTACCCTAACCCTAACTCCTACCCTAACCCTAACACGTACCCTAATCCTAACACGTACCCTAAACCGAGCCCTAACCCTAACACTAACCCTAAATCTAACCCTAACCCATACCCTACGCTGTACCCGAACCCCTCCACGAACCCGTACCCTAAGCCGTACCCTAAGCCTAACCCTAAGCCTAACCCTAACCCTAGGCTACCCTTGACTGCTTCTGCCTCCAATAGATTTCCTAAGCACTAGTGTTTTAAGGAACAGATTAAAAAGAGAATCCTAATGTGATTTCTTTATAATGGGTGTGTTCCTTATCTTATCCTAGTGTCTAAACTCTTCTCCATGGCTGGACCCCCAAATAATATTCCTTTACGTGTTAAGGGGTATCTAGAGAGTGGGATAGGTTTAATAACTACCCTACCCCTAACGCGTACCCTAACCCTAACCCCTACCCTAACCCTAACACGTACCCTAATCCTAACCCGTACCCTAAACCGAGCCCTAACCCTAACACTAACCCTAACCCTAACCCATACCCTACACCATACACGAACCCGTCCCCGAACCCATACCCTAAGCCGTACCCTAAGCCTAACCCTCAGCCTAACCCTAACCTTAGGCTACCCTTGACTGCTTCTGCCTCCAATAGATTTCCTAAGCACTAGTGTTTTAAGGAAGAGATTAAAAAGAGAATCCTAATGTGATTTCTTTATAGTGGGTGTGTTCCTAATCTTATCCTAGTGTCTAAGCTCTTCTCCATGGCTGGACCCTCAAATAATATTCCTTTACGTGCTAAGGGGTATCTAGAGACTGGGCTAGGTTTAATAACTACCCAACCCTAACGTGTACCCTAACCCTAATCCCTACCCTAACCCTAACACGTATCCTAATCCTAACCCGTACCCTAAACCGAGCCCTAACCCTAACACTAACCCTAACCCTAACCTTAACCCATACCCTACGCCGTACCCGAACCCCTCCCCTAACCCGTACCCTAAGCCGTACCCTAAGCCTAACCCTAAGCCTAACCCTAACCCTAGGCTACCCTTGACTGCTTCTGCCTCCAATAGATTTCCTAAGCACTAGTGTTTTAAGGAACAGATTAAAAAGAGAATCCTAATGTGATTTCTTTGTAATGGGTGTGTTCCTTATCTTATCCTAGTGTCTAAGCTCTTCTCCATGGCTGGACCCTCAAATAATATTCCTTTACGTGCTAAGGGGTATCTAGAGACTGGGATAGGTTTAATAACTACCCAACCCTAACGCGTACCCTAACCCTAACCCCTACCCTAACCCTAACACATACCCTAATCCTAACCCGTACCCTAAACCGAGCCCTAACCCTAACACTAACCCTAACCCTAACCCATAACCTACGCCGTACCCGAACCCCTCCCCGAACCCGTACCCTAAGGCGTACCCTAAGCCTAACCCTAACCCTAGGCTACCCTTGACTGCTTCTGCCTCCAATAGATTTCCTAAGCACTAGTGTTTTAAGGAACAGATTAAAAAGAGAATCCTAATGTGATTTCTTTATAATGGGTGTGTTCCTTATCTTATCCTAGTGTCTAAGCTTTTCTCCATGGCTGGACCCTCAAATAATATTCCTTTACGTGCTAAGGGGTATCTAGAGACTGGGCTAGGTTTAATAACTACCCAACCCTAATGTGTACCCTAACCCTAACCCCTACCCTAACCCTAACACGTACCCTAATCCTAACCCGTACCCTAAACCGAGCCATAACCCTAACACTAACCCTAACCCTAACCCTAACCCATACCCTACGCTGTACCCGAACCCCTCCCCGAACCCGTACCCTAAGCCGTACCCTAAGCCTAACCCTAAGCCTAACCCTAACCCTAGGCTACCCTTGACTGCTTCTGCCTCCAATAGATTTCCTAAGCACAAGTGTTTTAAGGAACATCTTAAAAAGAGAATCCTAATGTGATTTCTTTATAATGGGTGTGTTCCTTATCTTATCCTAGTGCCTAAGCTCTTCTCCATGGCTGGACCCTCAAATAATATTCCTTTACGTGCTAAGGGGTATCTAGAGACTGGGATAGGTTTAATAACTACCCTAACCCTAACGCATACCCTAACCCTAACTCCTACGCTAACCCTAACACGTACCCTAATCCTAACCCGTACCCTAAACCGAGCCCTAACCCTAACACTAACCCTAACCCTAACCCTAACCCATACCCTACGCCGTACCCGAACCCCTCCCCGAACCCGTACCCTAAGCCGTACCCTAAGCATAACACTAAGCCTAACCCTAACCCTAGGCTACCCTTGACTGCTTCTGCCTCCAATAGATTTCCTAAGCACTAGTGTTTTAAGGAACAGATTAAAAAGAGAATCCTAATGTGATTTCTTTATAATGGGTGTGTTCCTTATCTTATCCTAGTGTCTAAACTCTTCTCCATGGCTGGACCCCCAAATAATATTCCTTTACGTGTTAAGGGGTATCTAGAGAGTGGGATAGGTTTCATAACTACCATACCCCTAACGCGTACCCTAACCCTAACCCCTACCCTAACCCTAACACATACCCTAATCCTAACCCGTACCCTAAACCGAGCCCTAACCCTAACACTAACCCTAACCCTAACCCTAACCCATACCCTACACCATACACGAACCCGTCCCCGAACCCATACCCCAAGCCGTACCCTAAGCCTAAACCTCAGCCTAACCCTAACCCTAGGCTACCCTTTACTGCTTCTGCCTCCAATAGATTTCCTAAGCACTAGTGTTTTAAGGAACAGCTTAAAAAGAGAATCCTAATGTGATTTCTTTATAATGGGTGTGTTCCTTAACTTATCCGAGTGTCTAAGCTCTTCTCCATGGCTGGACCCTCAAATAATATTCCTTTACGTGCTAAGGGGTATCTAGAGACTGGGATAGGTTTAATAACTACCCAACCCTAACGCGTACCCTAACCCTAACCCATACCCTAACCCTAATACATACCCAAATCCTAACCCGTAACCTAAATAGAGCCCTAACCCTAACACTAACCCTAACCCTAACCCATACACTACGCCATACCCGAACCCTTCCCCGAACCCGTACCCTAAGCCGTACCCTAAGCCGTACCCTAAGCCTAACACTAACCCTAGGCTACCCTTGACTGCTTCTGCCTCCAATAGATTTCCTAAGCACTAGTGTTTTAAGGAACAGCTTAAAAAGAGAATCCTAATGTGATTTCTTTATAATGGGTGTGTTCCTTATCTTATCCTAATGTCTAAACTCTTCTCCACGGCTGGACCCCTAAATAATATTCCTTTACGTGCTAAGGGGTATCTAGAGAGTGGGATAGGTTTAATAACTACCCTAACCCTAAAGCGTATCCTAACCCTAACCCCAACCCTAAGCCTAAAACGTACCCTAATTCTAACCCGTACCCTAAACCGAGCCCTAACACTAACACTAACCCTAACCCTAACGCTAAACCATACCGTACGCCGTACCCGAACCCCTCACCGAACCCGTACCCTATGCCGTACCCTAAGCCTAACCTTAAGCCTAATCCTAACCCTAGGCTACCCTTGACTGCTTCTGCCTCCAATAGATTTCCTAAGCACTAGTGTTTTAAGGAACAGCTTAAAAAGAGAATCCTAATGTGATTTCTTTATAATGGGTGTGTTCCTTATTTATCCTAGTGTCTAAACTCTTCTCCATGGTTGGACCCCCAAATAATATTCCTTTATGTGCTAAGGGGTATCTAGAGAGTGGGATAGGTTTAATAACTACCCTAACCCTAACGCGTACCCTAACCCTAACCCCTACCCTATCCCTAACACGTACCCTAATCCTAACCCGTACCCTAAACCGAGCCGAAACCCTAACACTAACCCTAACACTAAACCTAACCCATACCCTATGCCGTACCCGAACCCCTCACCGAACCCGTACCCTAAGCCGTACCCTAAGCCTAACCGTAAGCCTAACCCTAACCCTAGGCTACCCTTGACAGCTTCAGCCTCCAATAGATTTCCTAAGCACTAGTGTTTTAAGGAACAGATTAAAAAGAGAATCCTAATGTGATTTCTTTATAATGGGTGTGTTCCTTATCTTATCCTAGTGTCTAAACTCTTCTCCATGGCTGGACCCCCAAATAATATTCCTTTACGTGTTAAGGGGTATCTAGAGAGTGGGATAGGTTTAATAACTACCCTACCCCTAACGCGTACCCTAACCCTAACCCCTACCCTAACCCTAACACGTACCCTAATCCTAACCCGTACCCTAAACCGAGCCCTAACCCTAACACTAACCCTAACCCTAACCCATACCCTACACCATACACGAACCCTTCCCCAACCCATACCCTAAGCCGTACCCTAAGCCTAACCCTCAGCCTAACCCTAACCTTAGGCTACCCTTGACTGCTTCTGCCTCCAATAGATTTCCTAAGCACTAGTGTTTTAAGGAACAAATTAAAAAGAGAATCCTAATGTGATTTCTTTATAGTGGGTGTGTTCCTAATCTTATCCTAGTGTCTAAGCTCTTCTCCATGGCTGGACCCTCAAATAATATTCCTTTACGTGCTAAGGGGTATCTAGAGACTGGGCTAGGTTTAATAACTACCCAACCCTAACGTGTACCCTAACCCTAATCCCTACCCTAACCCTAACACGTACCCTAATCCTAACCCGTACCCTAAACCGAGCCCTAACCCTAACACTAACCCTAACCCTAACCCTAACCCATACCCTACGCCGTACCCGAACCCCTCCCCTAACCCGTACCCTAAGCCGTACCCTAAGCCTAACCCTAAGCCTAACCCTAACCCTAGGCTACCCTTGACTGCTTCTGCCTCCAATAGATTTCCTAAGCACTAGTGTTTTAAGGAACAGATTAAAAAGAGAATCCTAATGTGATTTCTTTGTAATGGGTGTGTTCCTTATCTTATCCTAGTGTCTAAGCTCTTCTCCATGGCTGGACCCTCAAATAATATTCCTTTATGTGCTAATGGGTATCTAGAGACTGGGATAGGTTTAATAACTACCCTAACCCTAACGCGTACCCTAACCCTAACTCCTACCCTAACCCTAACACGTACCCTAATCCTAACACGTACCCTAAACCGAGCCCTAACCCTAACACTAACCCTAAATCTAACCCTAACCCATACCCTACGCTGTACCCGAACCCCTCCACGAACCCGTACCCTAAGCCGTACCCTAAGCCTAACCCTAAGCCTAACCCTAACCCTAGGCTACCCTTGACTGCTTCTGCCTCCAATAGATTTCCTAAGCACTAGTGTTTTAAGGAACAGATTAAAAAGAGAATCCTAATGTGATTTCTTTATAATGGGTGTGTTCCTTATCTTATCCTAGTGTCTAAACTCTTCTCCATGGCTGGACCCCCAAATAATATTCCTTTACGTGTTAAGGGGTATCTAGAGAGTGGGATAGGTTTAATAACTACCCTACCCCTAACGCGTACCCTAACCCTAACCCCTACCCTAAACCTAACACGTACCCTAATCCTAACCCGTACCCTAAACCGAGCCCTAACCCTAACACTAACCCTAACCCTAACCCATACCCTACACCATACACGAACCCGTCCCCGAACCCATACCCCAAGCCGTACCCTAAGCCTAACCCTCAGCCTAACCCTAACCCTAGGCTACCCTTTACTGCTTCTGCCTCCAATAGATTTCCTAAGCACTAGTGTTTTAAGGAACAGATTAAAAAGAGAATCCTAATGTGATTTCTTTATAGTGGGTGTGTTCCTAATCTTATCCTAGTGTCTAAGCTCTTCTCCATGGCTGGACCCTCAAATAATATTCCTTTACGTGCTAAGGGGTATCTAGAGACTGGGCTAGGTTTAATAACTACCCAACCCTAACGTGTACCCTAACCCTAATCCCTACCCTAACCCTAACACGTATCCTAATCCTAACCCGTACCCTAAACCGAGCCCTAACCCTAACACTAACCCTAACCCTAACCCTAACCCATACCCTACACCATACACGAACCCGTCCCCGAACCCATACCCCAAGCCGTACCCTAAGCCTAACCGTAAGCCTAATCCTAACCCTAGGCTACCCTTGACAGCTTCAGCCTCCAATAGATTTCCTAAGCACTAGTGTTTTAAGGAACAGATTAAAAAGAGAATCCTAATGTGATTTCTTTATAATGGGTGTGTTCCTTATCTTATCCTAGTGTCTAAACTCTTCTCCATGGCTGGACCCCCAAATAATATTCCTTTACGTGTTAAGGGGTATCTAGAGAGTGGGATAGGTTTAATAACTACCCTACCCCTAACGCGTACCCTAACCCTAACCCCTACCCTAACCCTAACACGTACCCTAATCCTAACCCGTACCCTAAACCGAGCCCTAACCCTAACACTAACCCTAACACTAACCCATACCCTACACCATACACGAACCCTTCCCCAACCCATACCCTAAGCCGTACCCTAAGCCTAACCCTCAGCCTAACCCTAACCTTAGGCTACCCTTGACTGCTTCTGCCTCCAATAGATTTCCTAAGCACTAGTGTTTTAAGGAACAGATTAAAAAGAGAATCCTAATGTGATTTCTTTATAGTGGGTGTGTTCCTAATCTTATCCTAGTGTCTAAGCTCTTCTCCATGGCTGGACCCTCAAATAATATTCCTTTACGTGCTAAGCGGTATCTAGAGACGGGGCTAGGTTTAATAACTACCCAACCCTAACGTGTACCCTAACCCTAATCCCTACCCTAACCCTAACACGTACCCTAATCCTAACCCGTACCCTAAACCGAGCCCTAACCCTAACACTAACCCTAACCCTAACCCTAACCCATACCCTACGCCGTACCCGAACCCCTCCGCTAACCCGTACCCTAAGCCGTACCCTAAGCCTAACCCTAAGCCTAACCCTAACCCTAGGCTACCCTTGACTGCTTCTGCCTCCAATAGATTTCCTAAGCACTAGTGTTTTAAGGAACAGATTAAAAAGAGAATCCTAATGTGATTTCTTTGTAATGGGTGTGTTCCTTATCTTATCCTAGTGTCTAAGCTCTTCTCCATGGCTGGACCCTCAAATAATATTCCTTTACGTGCTAAGGGGTATCTAGAGACTGGGATAGGTTTAATAACTACCCAACCCTAACGCGTACCCTAACCCTAACCCCTACCCTAACCCTAACACGTACCCTAATCCTAACACATACCCTAAACCGAGCCCTAACACTAACCCTAACCCTAACCCTAACCAATACCCTACGCCGTACCCGAACCCGTCCCCGAACCCGTACCCTAAGCCTAACCCTCAGCCTAACCCTAACCCTAGGCTACCCTTGACTGCTTCTGCCTCCAATAGATTTCCTAAGCACTAGTGTTTTAAGGAACAGCTTAAAAAGAGAATCCTAATGTGATTTCTTTATAATGGGTGTGTTCCTTATCTTATCCTAGTGTCTAAGCTCTTCTCCATGGCTGGACCCTCAAATAATATTCCTTTATGTGCTAAGGGGTATCTAGAGACTGGGATAGGTTTAATAACTACCCTAACCCTAACGCGTACCCTAACCCTAAGTCCTACCCTAACCCTAACACGTACCCTAATCCTAACACGTACCCTAAATCGAGCCCTAACCCTAACACTAACCCTAACCCTAATCCTAACCCATACCCTACGCCGTACCCGAACCCCTCCCCGAACCCGTACCCTAAGCCGTACCCTAAGCATAACACTAAGCCTAACCCTAACCCTAGGCTACCCTTGACTGCTTCTGCCTCCAATAGATTTCCTAAGCACTAGTGTTTTAAGGAACAGATTAAAAAGAGAATCCTAATGTGATTTCTTTATAATGGGTGTGTTCCTTATCTTATCCTAGTGTCTAAACTCTTCTCCATGGCTGGACCCCCAAATAATATTCCTTTACGTGTTAAGGGGTATCTAGAGAGTGGGATAGGTTTCATAACTACCATACCCCTAACGCGTACCCTAACCCTAACCCCTACCCTAACCCTAACACATACCCTAATCCTAACCCGTACCCTAAACCGAGCCCTAACCCTAACACTAACCCTAACCCTAACCCTAACCCATACCCTACACCATACACGAACCCGTCCCCGAACCCATACCCCAAGCCGTACCCTAAGCCTAAACCTCAGCCTAACCCTAACCCTAGGCTACCCTTTACTGCTTCTGCCTCCAATAGATTTCCTAAGCACTAGTGTTTTAAGGAACAGCTTAAAAAGAGAATCCTAATGTGATTTCTTTATAATGGGTGTGTTCCTTAACTTATCCGAGTGTCTAAGCTCTTCTCCATGGCTGGACCCTCAAATAATATTCCTTTACGTGCTAAGGGGTATCTAGAGACTGGGATAGGTTTAATAACTACCCAATCCTAACGCGTACCCTAACCCTAACCCATACCCTAACCCTAATACATACCCAAATCCTAACCCGTAACCTAAATAGAGCCCTAACCCTAACACTAACCCTAACCCTAACCCATACACTACGCCATACCCGAAACCTTCCCCGAACCCGTACCCTAAACCGTACCCTAAGCCGTACCCTAAGCCTAACACTAACCCTAGGCTACCCTTGACTGCTTCTGCCTCCAATAGATTTCCTAAGCACTAGTGTTTTAAGGAACAGCTTAAAAAGAGAATCCTAATGTGATTTCTTTATAATGGGTGTGTTCCTTATCTTATCCTAGTGTCTAAACTCTTCTCCACGGCTGGACCCCCAAATAATATTCCTTTACGTGCTAAGGGGTATCTAGAGAGTGGGATAGGTTTAATAACTACCCTAACCCTAACGCGTATCCTAACCCTAACCCCAACCCTAAGCCTAAAACGTACCCTAATTCTAACCCGTACCCTAAACCGAGCCCTAACACTAACACTAACCCTAACCGTAACCCTAAACCATACCGTACGCCGTACCCGAACCCCTCACCGAACCCGTACCCTATGCCGTACCCTAAGCCTAACCTTAAGCCTAATCCTAACCCTAGGCTACCCTTGACTGCTTCTGCCTCCAATAGATTTCCTAAGCACTAGTGTTTTAAGGAACAGCTTAAAATGAGAATCCTAATGTGATTTCTTTATAATGGGTGTGTTCCTTATTTATCCTAGAGTCTAAGCTCTTCTCCATGGCAGGACCCCCAAATAATATTCCTTTATGTGCTAAGGGGTATCTAGAGAGTGGGATAGGTTTAATAACTAACCTAACCCTAACGCGTACCCTAACCCTAACCCCTACCCTATCCCTAACACGTACCCTAATCCTAACCCGTACCCTAAACCGAGCCGAAACCCTAACACTAACCCTAACCCTAAATCTAACCCATACCCTATGCCGTACCCGAACCCCTCACCGAACCCGTACCCTAAGCCGTACCCTAAGCCTAACCGTAAGCCTAACCCTAACCCTAGGCTACCCTTGACAGCTTCAGCCTCCAATAGATTTCCTAAGCACTAGTGTTTTAAGGAACAGATTAAAAAGAGAATCCTAATGTGATTTCTTTATAATGGGTGTGTTCCTTATCTTATCCTAGTGTCTAAACTCTTCTCCATGGCTGGACCCCCAAATAATATTCCTTTACGTGTTAAGGGGTATCTAGAGAGTGGGATAGGTTTAATAACTACCCTACCCCTAACGCGTACCCTAACCCTAACCCCTACCCTAACCCTAACACGTACCCTAATCCTAACCCGTACCCTAAACCGAGCCCTAACCCTAACACTAACCCTAACCCTAACCCATACCCTACACCATACACGAACCCTTCCCCAACCCATACCCTAAGCCGTACCCTAAGCCTAACCCTCAGCCTAACCCTAACCTTAGGCTACCCTTGACTGCTTCTGCCTCCAATAGATTTCCTAAGCACTAGTGTTTTAAGGAACAGATTAAAAAGAGAATCCTAATGTGATTTCTTTATAGTGGGTGTGTTCCTAATCTTATCCTAGTGTCTAAGCTCTTCTCCATGGCTGGACCCTCAAATAATATTCCTTTACGTGCTAAGGGGTATCTAGAGACGGGGCTAGGTTTAATAACTACCCAACCCTAACGTGTACCCTAACCCTAATCCCTACCCTAACCCTAACACGTACCCTAATCCTAACCCGTACCCTAAACCGAGCCCTAACCCTAACACTAACCCTAACCCTAACCCTAACCCATACCCTACGCCGTACCCGAACCCCTCCGCTAACCCGTACCCTAAGCCGTACCCTAAGCCTAACCCTAAGCCTAACCCTAACCCTAGGCTACCCTTGACTGCTTCTGCCTCCAATAGATTTCCTAAGCACTAGTGTTTTAAGGAACAGATTAAAAAGAGAATCCTAATGTGATTTCTTTGTAATGGGTGTGTTCCTTATCTTATCCTAGTGTCTAAGCTCTTCTCCATGGCTGGACCCTCAAATAATATTCCTTTACGTGCTAAGGGGTATCTAGAGACTGGGATAGGTTTAATAACTACCCAACCCTAACGCGTACCCTAACCCTAACCCCTACCCTAACCCTAACACGTACCCTAATCCTAACCCGTACCCTAAACCGAGCCCTAACCCTAACACTAACCCTAACCCTAACCCATAACCTACGCCGTACCCGAACCCCTCCCCGAACCCGTACCCTAAGGCGTACCCTAAGCCTAACCCTAACCCTAGGCTACCCTTGACTGCTTCTGCCTCCAATAGATTTCCTAAGCACTAGTGTTTTAAGGAACAGATTAAAAAGAGAATCCTAATGTGATTTCTTTATAATGGGTGTTTTCCTTATCTTATCCTAGTGTCTAAGCTTTTCTCCATGGCTGGACCCTTAAATAATATTCCTTTACGTGCTAAGGGGTATCTAGAGACTGGGCTAGGTTTAATAACTACCCAACCCTAATGTGTACCCTAACCCTAACCCCTACCCTAACCCTAACACGTACCCTAATCCTAACCCGTACCCTAAACCGAGCCATAACCCTAACACTAACCCTAACCCTAACCCTAACCCATACCCTACGCTGTACCCGAACCCCTCCCCGAACCCGTACCCTAAGCCGTACCCTAAGCCTAACCCTAAGCCTAACCCTAACCCTAGGCTACCCTTGACTGCTTCTGCCTCCAATAGATTTCCTAAGCACAAGTGTTTTAAGGAACAGCTTAAAAAGAGAATCCTAATGTGATTTCTTTATAATGGGTGTGTTCCTTATCTTATCCTAGTGCCTAAGCTCTTCTCCATGGCTGGACCCTCAAATAATATTCCTTTACGTGCTAAGGGGTATCTAGAGACTGGGATAGGTTTAATAACTACCCTAACCCTAACGCGTACCCTAACCCTAACTCCTACCCTAACCCTAACACGTACCCTAATCCTAACACATACCCTAAACCGAGCCCTAACACTAACCCTAACCCTAACCCTAACCAATACCCTACGCCGTACCCGAACCCGTCCCCGAACCCGTACCCTAAGCCTAACCCTCAGCCTAACCCTAACCCTAGGCTACCCTTGACTGCTTCTGCCTCCAATAGATTTCCTAAGCACTAGTGTTTTAAGGAACAGCTTAAAAAGAGAATCCTAATGTGATTTCTTTATAATGGGTGTGTTCCTTATCTTATCCTAGTGTCTAAGCTCTTCTCCATGGCTGGACCCTCAAATAATATTCCTTTATGTGCTAAGGGGTATCTAGAGACTGGGATAGGTTTAATAACTACCCTAACCCTAACGCGTACCCTAACCCTAAGTCCTACCCTAACCCTAACACGTACCCTAATCCTAACACGTACCCTAAATCGAGCCCTAACCCTAACACTAACCCTAACCCTAATCCTAACCCATACCCTACGCCGTACCCGAACCCCTCCCCGAACCCGTACCCTAAGCCGTACCCTAAGCATAACACTAAGCCTAACCCTAACCCTAGGCTACCCTTGACTGCTTCTGCCTCCAATAGATTTCCTAAGCACTAGTGTTTTAAGGAACAGATTAAAAAGAGAATCCTAATGTGATTTCTTTATAATGGGTGTGTTCCTTATCTTATCCTAGTGTCTAAACTCTTCTCCATGGCTGGACCCCCAAATAATATTCCTTTACGTGTTAAGGGGTATCTAGAGAGTGGGATAGGTTTCATAACTACCATACCCCTAACGCGTACCCTAACCCTAACCCCTACCCTAACCCTAACACATACCCTAATCCTAACCCGTACCCTAAACCGAGCCCTAACCCTAACACTAACCCTAACCCTAACCCTAACCCATACCCTACACCATACACGAACCCGTCCCCGAACCCATACCCCAAGCCGTACCCTAAGCCTAAACCTCAGCCTAACCCTAACCCTAGGCTACCCTTTACTGCTTCTGCCTCCAATAGATTTCCTAAGCACTAGTGTTTTAAGGAACAGCTTAAAAAGAGAATCCTAATGTGATTTCTTTATAATGGGTGTGTTCCTTAACTTATCCGAGTGTCTAAGCTCTTCTCCATGGCTGGACCCTCAAATAATATTCCTTTACGTGCTAAGGGGTATCTAGAGACTGGGATAGGTTTAATAACTACCCAACCCTAACGCGTACCCTAACCCTAACCCATACCCTAACCCTAATACATACCCAAATCCTAACCCGTAACCTAAATAGAGCCCTAACCCTAACACTAACCCTAACCCTAACCCATACACTACGCCATACCCGAACCCTTCCCCGAACCCGTACCCTAAGCCGTACCCTAAGCCGTACCCTAAGCCTAACACTAACCCTAGGCTACCCTTGACTGCTTCTGCCTCCAATAGATTTCCTAAGCACTAGTGTTTTAAGGAACAGCTTAAAAAGAGAATCCTAATGTGATTTCTTTATAATGGGTGTGTTCCTTATCTTATCCTAGTGTCTAAACTCTTCTCCACGGCTGGACCCCCAAATAATATTCCTTTACGTGCTAAGTGGTATCTAGAGAGTGGGATAGGTTTAATAACTACCCTAACCCTAACGCGTATCCTAACCCTAATCCCAACCCTAAGCCTAAAACGTACCCTAATTCTAACCCGTACCCTAAACCGAGCCCTAACACTAACACTAACCCTAACCCTAACGCTAAACCATACCGTACGCCGTACCCGAACCCCTCACCGAACCCGTACCCTATGCCGTACCCTAAGCCTAACCTTAAGCCTAATCCTAACCCTAGGCTACCCTTGACTGCTTCTGCCTCCAATAGATTTCCTAAGCACTAGTGTTTTAAGGAACAGCTTAAAAAGAGAATCCTAATGTGATTTCTTTATAATGGGTGTGTTCCTTATTTATCCTAGTGTCTAAACTCTTCTCCATGGTTGGACCCCCAAATAATATTCCTTTATGTGCTAAGGGGTATCTAGAGAGTGGGATAGGTTTAATAACTACCCTAACCCTAACGCGTACCCTAACCCTAACCCCTACCCTATCCCTAACACGTACCCTAATCCTAACCCGTACCCTAAACCGAGCCGAAACCCTAACACTAACCCTAACCCTAAACCTAACCCATACCCTATGCCGTACCCGAACCCCTCACCGAACCCGTACCCTAAGCCGTACCCTAAGCCTAACCGTAAGCCTAACCCTAACCCTAGGCTACCCTTGACAGCTTCAGCCTCCAATAGATTTCCTAAGCACTAGTGTTTTAAGGAACAGATTAAAAAGAGAATCCTAATGTGATTTCTTTATAATGGGTGTGTTCCTTATCTTATCCTAGTGTCTAAACTCTTCTCCATGGCTGGACCCCCAAATAATATTCCTTTACGTGTTAAGGGGTATCTAGAGAGTGGGATAGGTTTAATAACTACCCTACCCCTAACGCGTACCCTAACCCTAACCCCTACCCTAACCCTAACACGTACCCTAATCCTAACCCGTACCCTAAACCGAGCCCTAACCCTAACACTAACCCTAACCCTAACCCATACCCTACACCATACACGAACCCTTCCCCAACCCATACCCAAGCCGTACCCTAAGCCTAACCCTCAGCCTAACCCTAACCTTAGGCTACCCTTGACTGCTTCTGCCTCCAATAGATTTCCTAAGCACTAGTGTTTTAAGGAACAGATTAAAAAGAGAATCCTAATGTGATTTCTTTATAGTGGGTGTGTTCCTAATCTTATCCTAGTGTCTAAGCTCTTCTCCATGGCTGGACCCTCAAATAATATTCCTTTACGTGCTAAGGGGTATCTAGAGACTGGGATAGGTTTAATAACTACCCTAACCCTAACGCGTACCCTAACCCTAACTCCTACCCTAACCCTAACACGTACCCTAATCCTAACACGTACCCTAAACCGAGCCCTAACCCTAACACTAACCCTAAATCTAACCCTAACCCATACCCTACGCTGTACCCGAACCCCTCCACGAACCCGTACCCTAAGCCGTACCCTAAGCCTAACCCTAAGCCTAACCCTAACCCTAGGCTACCCTTGACTGCTTCTGCCTCCAATAGATTTCCTAAGCACTAGTGTTTTAAGGAACAGATTAAAAAGAGAATCCTAATGTGATTTCTTTATAATGGGTGTGTTCCTTATCTTATCCTAGTGTCTAAACTCTTCTCCATGGCTGGACCCCCAAATAATATTCCTTTACGTGTTAAGGGGTATCTAGAGAGTGGGATAGGTTTAATAACTACCCTACCCCTAACGCGTACCCTAACCCTAACCCCTACCCTAACCCTAACACGTACCCTAATCCTAACCCGTACCCTAAACCGAGCCCTAACCCTAACACTAACCCTAACCCTAACCCATACCCTACACCATACACGAACCCGTCCCCGAACCCATACCCTAAGCCGTACCCTAAGCCTAACCCTCAGCCTAACCCTAACCTTAGGCTACCCTTGACTGCTTCTGCCTCCAATAGATTTCCTAAGCACTAGTGTTTTAAGGAAGAGATTAAAAAGAGAATCCTAATGTGATTTCTTTATAGTGGGTGTGTTCCTAATCTTATCCTAGTGTCTAAGCTCTTCTCCATGGCTGGACCCTCAAATAATATTCCTTTACGTGCTAAGGGGTATCTAGAGACTGGGCTAGGTTTAATAACTACCCAACCCTAACGTGTACCCTAACCCTAATCCCTACCCTAACCCTAACACGTATCCTAATCCTAACCCGTACCCTAAACCGAGCCCTAACCCTAACACTAACCCTAACCCTAACCTTAACCCATACCCTACGCCGTACCCGAACCCCTCCCCTAACCCGTACCCTAAGCCGTACCCTAAGCCTAACCCTAAGCCTAACCCTAACCCTAGGCTACCCTTGACTGCTTCTGCCTCCAATAGATTTCCTAAGCACTAGTGTTTTAAGGAACAGATTAAAAAGAGAATCCTAATGTGATTTCTTTGTAATGGGTGTGTTCCTTATCTTATCCTAGTGTCTAAGCTCTTCTCCATGGCTGGACCCTCAAATAATATTCCTTTACGTGCTAAGGGGTATCTAGAGACTGGGATAGGTTTAATAACTACCCAACCCTAACGCGTACCCTAACCCTAACCCCTACCCTAACCCTAACACATACCCTAATCCTAACCCGTACCCTAAACCGAGCCCTAACCCTAACACTAACCCTAACCCTAACCCATAACCTACGCCGTACCCGAACCCCTCCCCGAACCCGTACCCTAAGGCGTACCCTAAGCCTAACCCTAACCCTAGGCTACCCTTGACTGCTTCTGCCTCCAATAGATTTCCTAAGCACTAGTGTTTTAAGGAACAGATTAAAAAGAGAATCCTAATGTGATTTCTTTATAATGGGTGTGTTCCTTATCTTATCCTAGTGTCTAAGCTTTTCTCCATGGCTGGACCCTCAAATAATATTCCTTTACGTGCTAAGGGGTATCTAGAGACTGGGCTAGGTTTAATAACTACCCAACCCTAATGTGTACCCTAACCCTAACCCCTACCCTAACCCTAACACGTACCCTAATCCTAACCCGTACCCTACAACGAGCCATAACCCTAACACTAACCCTAACCCTAACCCTAACCCATACCCTACGCTGTACCCGAACCCCTCCCCGAACCCGTACCCTAAGCCGTACCCTAAGCCTAACCCTAAGCCTAACCCTAACCCTAGGCTACCCTTGACTGCTTCTGCCTCCAATAGATTTCCTAAGCACAAGTGTTTTAAGGAACATCTTAAAAAGAGAATCCTAATGTGATTTCTTTATAATGGGTGTGTTCCTTATCTTATCCTAGTGCCTAAGCTCTTCTCCATGGCTGGACCCTCAAATAATATTCCTTTACGTGCTAAGGGGTATCTAGAGACTGGGATAGGTTTAATAACTACCCTAACCCTAACGCATACCCTAACCCTAACTCCTACGCTAACCCTAACACGTACCCTAATCCTAACCCGTACCCTAAACCGAGCCCTAACCCTAACACTAACCCTAACCCTAACCCTAACCCATACCCTACGCCGTACCCGAACCCCTCCCCGAACCCGTACCCTAAGCCGTACCCTAAGCATAACACTAAGCCTAACCCTAACCCTAGGCTACCCTTGACTGCTTCTGCCTCCAATAGATTTCCTAAGCACTAGTGTTTTAAGGAACAGATTAAAAAGAGAATCCTAATGTGATTTCTTTATAATGGGTGTGTTCCTTATCTTATCCTAGTGTCTAAACTCTTCTCCATGGCTGGACCCCCAAATAATATTCCTTTACGTGTTAAGGGGTATCTAGAGAGTGGGATAGGTTTCATAACTACCATACCCCTAACGCGTACCCTAACCCTAACCCCTACCCTAACCCTAACACATACCCTAATCCTAACCCGTACCCTAAACCGAGCCCTAACCCTAACACTAACCCTAACCCTAACCCTAACCCATACCCTACACCATACACGAACCCGTCCCCGAACCCATACCCCAAGCCGTACCCTAAGCCTAAACCTCAGCCTAACCCTAACCCTAGGCTACCCTTTACTGCTTCTGCCTCCAATAGATTTCCTAAGCACTAGTGTTTTAAGGAACAGCTTAAAAAGAGAATCCTAATGTGATTTCTTTATAATGGGTGTGTTCCTTAACTTATCCGAGTGTCTAAGCTCTTCTCCATGGCTGGACCCTCAAATAATATTCCTTTACGTGCTAAGGGGTATCTAGAGACTGGGATAGGTTTAATAACTACCCAACCCTAACGCGTACCCTAACCCTAACCCATACCCTAACCCTAATACATACCCAAATCCTAACCCGTAACCTAAATAGAGCCCTAACCCTAACACTAACCCTAACCCTAACCCATACACTACGCCATACCCGAACCCTTCCCCGAACCCGTACCCTAAGCCGTACCCTAAGCCGTACCCTAAGCCTAACACTAACCCTAGGCTACCCTTGACTGCTTCTGCCTCCAATAGATTTCCTAAGCACTAGTGTTTTAAGGAACAGCTTAAAAAGAGAATCCTAATGTGATTTCTTTATAATGGGTGTGTTCCTTATCTTATCCTAATGTCTAAACTCTTCTCCACGGCTGGACCCCTAAATAATATTCCTTTACGTGCTAAGGGGTATCTAGAGAGTGGGATAGGTTTAATAACTACCCTAACCCTAAAGCGTATCCTAACCCTAACCCCAACCCTAAGCCTAAAACGTACCCTAATTCTAACCCGTACCCTAAACCGAGCCCTAACACTAACACTAACCCTAACCCTAACGCTAAACCATACCGTACGCCGTACCCGAACCCCTCACCGAACCCGTACCCTATGCCGTACCCTAAGCCTAACCTTAAGCCTAATCCTAACCCTAGGCTACCCTTGACTGCTTCTGCCTCCAATAGATTTCCTAAGCACTAGTGTTTTAAGGAACAGCTTAAAAAGAGAATCCTAATGTGATTTCTTTATAATGGGTGTGTTCCTTATTTATCCTAGTGTCTAAACTCTTCTCCATGTTTGGACCCCCAAATAATATTCCTTTATGTGCTAAGGGGTATCTAGAGAGTGGGATAGGTTTAATAACTACCCTAACCCTAACGCGTACCCTAACCCTAACCCCTACCCTATCCCTAACACGTACCCTAATCCTAACCCGTACCCTAAACCGAGCCGAAACCCTAACACTAACCCTAACACTAAACCTGACCCATACCCTATGCCGTACCCGAACCCCTCACCGAACCCGTACCCTAAGCCGTACCCTAAGCCTAACCGTAAGCCTAACCCTAACCCTAGGCTACCCTTGACAGCTTCAGCCTCCAATAGATTTCCTAAGCACTAGTGTTTTAAGGAACAGATTAAAAAGAGAATCCTAATGTGATTTCTTTATAATGGGTGTGTTCCTTATCTTATCCTAGTGTCTAAACTCTTCTCCATGGCTGGACCCCCAAATAATATTCCTTTACGTGTTAAGGGGTATCTAGAGAGTGGGATAGGTTTAATAACTACCCTACCCCTAACGCGTACCCTAACCCTAACCCCTACCCTAACCCTAACACGTACCCTAATCCTAACCCGTACCCTAAACCGAGCCCTAACCCTAACACTAACCCTAACCCTAACCCATACCCTACACCATACACGAACCCTTCCCCAACCCATACCCTAAGCCGTACCCTAAGCCTAACCCTCAGCCTAACCCTAACCTTAGGCTACCCTTGACTGCTTCTGCCTCCAATAGATTTCCTAAGCACTAGTGTTTTAAGGAACAAATTAAAAAGAGAATCCTAATGTGATTTCTTTATAGTGGGTGTGTTCCTAATCTTATCCTAGTGTCTAAGCTCTTCTCCATGGCTGGACCCTCAAATAATATTCCTTTACGTGCTAAGGGGTATCTAGAGACTGGGCTAGGTTTAATAACTACCCAACCCTAACGTGTACCCTAACCCTAATCCCTACCCTAACCCTAACACGTACCCTAATCCTAACCCGTACCCTAAACCGAGCCCTAACCCTAACACTAACCCTAACCCTAACCCTAACCCATACCCTACGCCGTACCCGAACCCCTCCCCTAACCCGTACCCTAAGCCGTACCCTAAGCCTAACCCTAAGCCTAACCCTAACCCTAGGCTACCCTTGACTGCTTCTGCCTCCAATAGATTTCCTAAGCACTAGTGTTTTAAGGAACAGATTAAAAAGAGAATCCTAATGTGATTTCTTTGTAATGGGTGTGTTCCTTATCTTATCCTAGTGTCTAAGCTCTTCTCCATGGCTGGACCCTCAAATAATATTCCTTTATGTGCTAAGGGGTATCTAGAGACTGGGATAGGTTTAATAACTACCCTAACCCTAACGCGTACCCTAACCCTAACTCCTACCCTAACCCTAACACGTACCCTAATCCTAACACGTACCCTAAACCGAGCCCTAACCCTAACACTAACCCTAAATCTAACCCTAACCCATACCCTACGCTGTACCCGAACCCCTCCACGAACCCGTACCCTAAGCCGTACCCTAAGCCTAACCCTAAGCCTAACCCTAACCCTAGGCTACCCTTGACTGCTTCTGCCTCCAATAGATTTCCTAAGCACTAGTGTTTTAAGGAACAGATTAAAAAGAGAATCCTAATGTGATTTCTTTATAATGGGTGTGTTCCTTATCTTATCCTAGTGTCTAAACTCTTCTCCATGGCTGGACCCCCAAATAATATTCCTTTACGTGTTAAGGGGTATCTAGAGAGTGGGATAGGTTTAATAACTACCCTACCCCTAACGCGTACCCTAACCCTAACCCCTACCCTAAACCTAACACGTACCCTAATCCTAACCCGTACCCTAAACCGAGCCCTAACCCTAACACTAACCCTAACCCTAACCCATACCCTACACCATACACGAACCCGTCCCCGAACCCATACCCCAAGCCGTACCCTAAGCCTAACCCTCAGCCTAACCCTAACCCTAGGCTACCCTTTACTGCTTCTGCCTCCAATAGATTTCCTAAGCACTAGTGTTTTAAGGAACAGATTAAAAAGAGAATCCTAATGTGATTTCTTTATAGTGGGTGTGTTCCTAATCTTATCCTAGTGTCTAAGCTCTTCTCCATGGCTGGACCCTCAAATAATATTCCTTTACGTGCTAAGGGGTATCTAGAGACTGGGCTAGGTTTAATAACTACCCAACCCTAACGTGTACCCTAACCCTAATCCCTACCCTAACCCTAACACGTATCCTAATCCTAACCCGTACCCTAAACCGAGCCCTAACCCTAACACTAACCCTAACCCTAACCCTAACCCATACCCTACGCCGTACCCGAACCCCTCCCCTAACCCGTACCCTAAGCCGTACCCTAAGCCTAACCCTAAGCCTAACCCTAACCCTAGGCTACCCTTGACTGCTTCTGCCTCCAATAGATTTCCTAAGCACTAGTGTTTTAAGGAACAGATTAAAAAGAGAATCCTAATGTGATTTCTTTGTAATGGGTGTGTTCCTTATCTTATCCTAGTGTCTAAGCTCTTCTCCATGGCTGGACCCTCAAATAATATTCCTTTACGTGCTAAGGGCTATCTAGAGACTGGGATAGGTTTAATAACTACCCAACCCTAACGCGTACCCTAACCCTAACCCCTACCCTAAGCCTAACACGTACCCTAATCCTAACCCGTACCCTAAACCGAGCCCTAACCCTAACACTAACCCTAACCCTAACCCATAACCTACGCCGTACCCGAACCCCTCCCCGAACCCGTACCCTAAGGCGTACCCTAAGCCTAACCCTAAGCCTAACCCTAACCCTAGGCTACCCTTGACTGCTTCTGCCTCCAATAGATTTCCTAAGCACTAGTGTTTTAAGGAACAGATTAAAAAGAGAATCCTAATGTGATTTCTTTATAATGGGTGTGTTCCTTATCTTATCCTAGTGTCTAAGCTCTTCTCCATGGCTGGACCCTCAAATAATATTCCTTTACGTGCTAAGGGGTATCTAGAGACTGGGCTAGGTTTAATAACTACCCAACCCTAATGTGTACCCTAACCCTAACCCCTACCCTACCCCTAACACGTACCCTAATCCTAACCCGTACCCTAAACCGAGCCATAACCCTAACACTAACCCTAACCCTAACCCTAACCCATACCCTACGCTGTACCCGAACCCCTCCCCGAACCCGTACCCTAAGCCGTACCCTAAGCCTAACCCTAAGCCTAACCCTAACCCTAGGCTACCCTTGACTGCTTCTGCCTCCAATAGATTTCCTAAGCACAAGTGTTTTAAGGAACAGCTTAAAAAGAGAATCCTAATGTGATTTCTTTATAATGGGTGTGTTCCTTATCTTATCCTAGTGCCTAAGCTCTTCTCCATGGCTGGACCCTCAAATAATATTCCTTTACGTGCTAAGGGGTATCTAGAGACTGGGATAGGTTTAATAACTACCCTAACCCTAACGCGTACCCTAACCCTAACACGTACCCTAATCCTAACACGTACCCTAAACCGAGCCCTAACCCTAACACTAACCCTAACCCTAACCCTAACCAATACCCTACGCCGTACCCGAACCCGTCCCCGAACCCGTACCCTAAGCCTAACCCTCAGCCTAACCCTAACCCTAGGCTACCCTTGACTGCTTCTGCCTCAAATAGATTTCCTAAGCACTAGTGTTTTAAGGAACAGCTTAAAAAGAGAATCCTAATGTGATTTCTTTATAATGGGTGTGTTCCTTATCTTATCCTAGTGTCTAAGCTCTTCTCCATGGCTGGACCCTCAAATAATATTCCTTTATGTGCTAAGGGGTATCTAGAGACTGGGATAGGTTTAATAACTACCCTAACCTTAACGCGTACCCTAACCCTAAGTCCTACCCTAACCCTAACACGTACCCTAATCCTAACACGTACCCTAAATCGAGCCCTAACCCTAACACTAACCCTAACCCTAATCCTAACCCATACCCTACGCCGTACCCGAACCCCTCCCCGAACCCGTACCCTAAGCCGTACCCTAAGCATAACACTAAGCCTAACCCTAACCCTAGGCTACCCTTGACTGCTTCTGCCTCCAATAGATTTCCTAAGCACTAGTGTTTTAAGGAACAGATTAAAAAGAGAATCCTAATGTGATTTCTTTATAATGGGTGTGTTCCTTATCTTATCCTAGTGTCTAAACTCTTCTCCATGGCTGGACCCCCAAATAATATTCCTTTACGTGTTAAGGGGTATCTAGAGAGTGGGATAGGTTTCATAACTACCATACCCCTAACGCGTACCCTAACCCTAACCCCTACCCTAACCCTAACACATACCCTAATCCTAACCCGTACCCTAAACCGAGCCCTAACCCTAACACTAACCCTAACCCTAACCCTAACCCATACCCTACACCATACACGAACCCGTCCCCGAACCCATACCCCAAGCCGTACCCTAAGCCTAAACCTCAGCCTAACCCTAACCCTAGGCTACCCTTTACTGCTTCTGCCTCCAATAGATTTCCTAAGCACTAGTGTTTTAAGGAACAGCTTAAAAAGAGAATCCTAATGTGATTTCTTTATAATGGGTGTGTTCCTTATTTATCCTAGTGTCTAAACTCTTCTCCATGGTTGGACCCCCAAATAATATTCCTTTATGTGCTAAGGGGTATCTAGAGAGTGGGATAGGTTTAATAACTACCCTAACCCTAACGCGTACCCTAACCCTAACTCCTACCCTAACCCTAACACGTACCCTAATCCTAACACGTACCCTAAACCGAGCCCTAACCCTAACACTAACCCTAAATCTAACCCTAACCCATACCCTACGCTGTACCCGAACCCCTCCACGAACCCGTACCCTAAGCCGTACCCTAAGCCTAACCCTAAGCCTAACCCTAACCCTAGGCTACCCTTGACTGCTTCTGCCTCCAATAGATTTCCTAAGCACTAGTGTTTTAAGGAACAGATTAAAAAGAGAATCCTAATGTGATTTCTTTATAATGGGTGTGTTCCTTATCTTATCCTAGTGTCTAAACTCTTCTCCATGGCTGGACCCCCAAATAATATTCCTTTACGTGTTAAGGGGTATCTAGAGAGTGGGATAGGTTTAATAACTACCCTACCCCTAACGCGTACCCTAACCCTAACCCCTACCCTAAACCTAACACGTACCCTAATCCTAACCCGTACCCTAAACCGAGCCCTAACCCTAACACTAACCCTAACCCTAACCCATACCCTACACCATACACGAACCCGTCCCCGAACCCATACCCCAAGCCGTACCCTAAGCCTAACCCTCAGCCTAACCCTAACCCTAGGCTACCCTTTACTGCTTCTGCCTCCAATAGATTTCCTAAGCACTAGTGTTTTAAGGAACAGATTAAAAAGAGAATCCTAATGTGATTTCTTTATAGTGGGTGTGTTCCTAATCTTATCCTAGTGTCTAAGCTCTTCTCCATGGCTGGACCCTCAAATAATATTCCTTTACGTGCTAAGGGGTATCTAGAGACTGGGCTAGGTTTAATAACTACCCAACCCTAACGTGTACCCTAACCCTAATCCCTACCCTAACCCTAACACGTATCCTAATCCTAACCCGTACCCTAAACCGAGCCCTAACCCTAACACTAACCCTAACCCTAACCCTAACCCATACCCTACGCCGTACCCGAACCCCTCCCCTAACCCGTACCCTAAGCCGTACCCTAAGCCTAACCCTAAGCCTAACCCTAACCCTAGGCTACCCTTGACTGCTTCTGCCTCCAATAGATTTCCTAAGCACTAGTGTTTTAAGGAACAGATTAAAAAGAGAATCCTAATGTGATTTCTTTGTAATGGGTGTGTTCCTTATCTTATCCTAGTGTCTAAGCTCTTCTCCATGGCTGGACCCTCAAATAATATTCCTTTACGTGCTAAGGGCTATCTAGAGACTGGGATAGGTTTAATAACTACCCAACCCTAACGCGTACCCTAACCCTAACCCCTACCCTAACCCTAACACGTACCCTAATCCTAACCCGTACCCTAAACCGAGCCCTAACCCTAACACTAACCCTAACCCTAACCCATAACCTACGCCGTACCCGAACCCCTCCCCGAACCCGTACCCTAAGGCGTACCCTAAGCCTAACCCTAAGCCTAACCCTAACCCTAGGCTACCCTTGACTGCTTCTGCCTCCAATAGATTTCCTAAGCACTAGTGTTTTAAGGAACAGATTAAAAAGAGAATCCTAATGTGATTTCTTTATAATGGGTGTGTTCCTTATCTTATCCTAGTGTCTAAGCTCTTCTCCATGGCTGGACCCTCAAATAATATTCCTTTACGTGCTAAGGGGTATCTAGAGACTGGGCTAGGTTTAATAACTACCCAACCCTAATGTGTACCCTAACCCTAACCCCTACCCTACCCCTAACACGTACCCTAATCCTAACCCGTACCCTAAACCGAGCCATAACCCTAACACTAACCCTAACCCTAACCCTAACCCATACCCTACGCTGTACCCGAACCCCTCCCCGAACCCGTACCCTAAGCCGTACCCTAAGCCTAACCCTAAGCCTAACCCTAACCCTAGGCTACCCTTGACTGCTTCTGCCTCCAATAGATTTCCTAAGCACAAGTGTTTTAAGGAACAGCTTAAAAAGAGAATCCTAATGTGATTTCTTTATAATGGGTGTGTTCCTTATCTTATCCTAGTGCCTAAGCTCTTCTCCATGGCTGGACCCTCAAATAATATTCCTTTACGTGCTAAGGGGTATCTAGAGACTGGGATAGGTTTAATAACTACCCTAACCCTAACGCGTACCCTAACCCTAACACGTACCCTAATCCTAACACGTACCCTAAACCGAGCCCTAACCCTAACACTAACCCTAACCCTAACCCTAACCAATACCCTACGCCGTACCCGAACCCGTCCCCGAACCCGTACCCTAAGCCTAACCCTCAGCCTAACCCTAACCCTAGGCTACCCTTGACTGCTTCTGCCTCAAATAGATTTCCTAAGCACTAGTGTTTTAAGGAACAGCTTAAAAAGAGAATCCTAATGTGATTTCTTTATAATGGGTGTGTTCCTTATCTTATCCTAGTGTCTAAGCTCTTCTCCATGGCTGGACCCTCAAATAATATTCCTTTATGTGCTAAGGGGTATCTAGAGACTGGGATAGGTTTAATAACTACCCTAACCTTAACGCGTACCCTAACCCTAAGTCCTACCCTAACCCTAACACGTACCCTAATCCTAACACGTACCCTAAATCGAGCCCTAACCCTAACACTAACCCTAACCCTAATCCTAACCCATACCCTACGCCGTACCCGAACCCCTCCCCGAACCCGTACCCTAAGCCGTACCCTAAGCATAACACTAAGCCTAACCCTAACCCTAGGCTACCCTTGACTGCTTCTGCCTCCAATAGATTTCCTAAGCACTAGTGTTTTAAGGAACAGATTAAAAAGAGAATCCTAATGTGATTTCTTTATAATGGGTGTGTTCCTTATCTTATCCTAGTGTCTAAACTCTTCTCCATGGCTGGACCCCCAAATAATATTCCTTTACGTGTTAAGGGGTATCTAGAGAGTGGGATAGGTTTCATAACTACCATACCCCTAACGCGTACCCTAACCCTAACCCCTACCCTAACCCTAACACATACCCTAATCCTAACCCGTACCCTAAACCGAGCCCTAACCCTAACACTAACCCTAACCCTAACCCTAACCCATACCCTACACCATACACGAACCCGTCCCCGAACCCATACCCCAAGCCGTACCCTAAGCCTAAACCTCAGCCTAACCCTAACCCTAGGCTACCCTTTACTGCTTCTGCCTCCAATAGATTTCCTAAGCACTAGTGTTTTAAGGAACAGCTTAAAAAGAGAATCCTAATGTGATTTCTTTATAATGGGTGTGTTCCTTATTTATCCTAGTGTCTAAACTCTTCTCCATGGTTGGACCCCCAAATAATATTCCTTTATGTGCTAAGGGGTATCTAGAGAGTGGGATAGGTTTAATAACTACCCTAACCCTAACGCGTACCCTAACCCTAACCCCTACCCTAATCCTAACCCGTACCCTAAACCGAGCCCAAACCCTAACACTAACCCTAACCCTAACCCTAACCCATACCCTATGCCGTACCCGAACCCCTCACCGAACCCGTACCCTAAGCCGTACCCTAAGCCTAACCGTAAGCCTAACCCTAACCCTAGGCTACCCTTGACTGCTTTTGCCTCCAATAGATTTCGTAAGCACTAGTGTTTTAAGGAACAGCTTAAAAAGAGAATCCTAATGTGATTTCTTTATAATGGGTGTGTTCCTTATCTTATCCTAGTGTCTAAACTCTTCTCCATGGCTGGACCCAAATAATATTCCTTTACGTGCTAAGGGGTATCTAGAGAGTGGGATAGGTTTAATAACTACCCTAACCCTTACGCGTACCCTAACCCTAACCCCTACCCTAATCCTAACACGTACCCTAATCCTAAACCGTACCCTAAACCGAGCCGTAACCCTAACACTAACCCTAACCCTAACCCTAAACCATACCTTACGCTGTACCCGAACCCCTCCCCGAACCCGTACCCTAAGCCGCACCCTAAGCCTAACCCTAAGCCTAACCCTAACCCTAGGCTACCCTTGACTGCTTCTGCCTCCAATAGATTTCCTAAGCACTAGGGTTTTAAGGAACAGCTTAAAAAGAGAATCCTAATGTGATTTCTTTATTATGGGTATGTTCCTTATCTTATCCTAGTGTCTAAACTCTTCTCCATGGCTGGACAACCAAATAATATTCCTTTACGTGCTAAGGGGTATCTAGAGGCTGGGATAGGTTTAATACCTACCCTAACCCTAAAGCGTACCCTAACCCTAACCCCTATCCTAACCCTAACACGTACCCTAATCCTAACCCGTACCCTAAACCGAGCCCTAACCCTAACACTAACCCTAACCCTCACCCATACCCTGTGCCGTACCGTAACCCCTCCCCGAACCCATACCCTAAGCCGTACCCTAAGCCTAACCCTAATCCTAACCCTAACCCTAGGCTACCCTTGACAGCTTCAGCCTCCAATAGATTTCCTAAGCACTAGTGTTTTAAGGAACAGATTAAAAAGAGAATCCTAATGTGATTTCTTTATAATGGGTGTGTTCCTTATCTTATCCTAGTGTCTAAACTCTTCTCCATGGCTGGACCCCCAAATAATATTCCTTTACGTGTTAATGGGTATCTAGAGAGTTGGATAGGTTTAATAACTACCCTACCCCTAACGCGTACCCTAACCCTAACCACTACCCTAACCCTAACACGTACCCTAATCCTAACCCGTACCATAAACCGAGCCCTAACCCTAACCCTAACCCTAACCCTAACCCTAACCCATACCCTACACCATAACGAACCCTTCCCCGAACCCATACCCTAAGCCTTACCCTAAGCCTAACCCTAAGCCTTGTCCTATCCCTACGTTACCCTTGAATGCTTCTGCCTCCAATAGATTTCCTAAGCACTAGTGTTTTAAGGAACAACTTAAAAAGAGAATCCTAATGTGATTTCTTTATAACGGGTGTGTTCCTTATCTTATCCTAGTGTCTAAACTCTTCTCCATGGCTGGACCCCCAAATAATATTCCTTTACGTGCTAAGGGGTATCTAGACACTGGGATAGGTTTAATAACTACCCTAACCCTAACGCGTACCCTAACCGTAACCCCTACCCTAACCCTAACACGTAATCTAATCCTAACCCGTACCCTAAACCGAGACCTAACCCTAACACTTACCCTAACCCTAACCCTAAACCATACCCTATGCCGTACACGAACACCTCCCTGAACCCATACCCTAAGACGAACCCTAAGCCTAACCCTAAGCCTAACCCTAACCCTAGGCTACCCTTGACTGCTTCTGCCTCCAATAGATTTCCTAGGCACTAGTGTTTTAAGGAACAGCTTAAAAAGTGACACCTAATGTGATTTCTTTATAATGGGTGTGTTCCTTATCTTATCCTAGTGTCTAAACTCTTCTCCAAGGCTGGACCCACAAATAATATTCCTTTACGTGCTAAGGGGTATCTAGAGCGTGGGATAGGTTTAATAACTACCCTAACCCTAACGCGTACCCTAACCCTAACCCCTACCCTATCCCTAACACGTACCCTAATCCTAACCCGTACCCTAAACCGAGCCCTAACCCTAACACTAACCCTAACCATAACCCTAACCCATACCCTACGCCGTACCCGAACCCCTCCCCGAACCCGTACCCTAAGCCGTACCCTAAGCCTAACCATAAGCTTAACCCTAACCCTAGGCTACCCTTGACTGCTTCTGCCTCCAATAGATTTCCTAAGCACAAGTGTTTTAAGGAACAGCTTAAAAAGAGAATCCTAATGTGATTTCTTTATAATGGGTGTGTTCCTTATCTTATCCTAGTGCCTAAGCTCTTCTCCATTGCTGGACCCTCAAATAATATTCCTTCACGTGCTAAGGGGTATCTAGAGACTGGGATAGGTTTAATAACTATCCTAACCCTAACGCGTACCCTAACCCTAACTCCTACCCTACCCCTAACACGTACCCTAATCCTAACACGTACCCTGAACCGAGCCCTAACCCTAACACTAACCCTAACCCTAACACTAACCCATACCCTATGCCGTACCCGAACCCGTCCCCGAACCCGTACCCTAAGCCGTACCCTAAGCCTAACCCTCAGCCTAACCCTAACCCTAGGCTACCCTTGACTGCTTCTGCCTCCAATAGATTTCCTAAGCACTAGTGTTTTAAGGAACAGCTTAAAAAGAGAATCCTAATGTGATTTCTTTATAATGGGTGTGTTCCTTATCTTATCCTAGTGTCTAAGCTCTTCTCCATGGCTGGACCCTCAAATAATATTCCTTTATGTGCTAAGGGGTATCTAGAGACTGGAATAGGTTTAATAACTACCTTAACCCTAACGCGTACCCTAACCCTAACTCCTACCCTAACCCTAACACGTACCCTAATCCTAACACGTACCCTAAACCGAGCCCTAACCCTAACACTAACCCTAAATCTAACCCTAACCCATACCCTACGCTGTACCCGAACCCCTCCACGAACCCGTACCCTAAGCCGTACCCTAAGCCTAACCCTAAGCCTAACCCTAACCCTAGGCTACCCTTGACTGCTTCTGCCTCCAATAGATTTCCTAAGCACTAGTGTTTTAAGGAACAGATTAAAAAGAGAATCCTAATGTGATTTCTTTATAATGGGTGTGTTCCTTATCTTATCCTAGTGTCTAAACTCTTCTCCATGGCTGGACCCCCAAATAATATTCCTTTACGTGTTAAGGGGTATCTAGAGAGTGGGATAGGTTTAATAACTACCCTACCCCTAACGCGTACCCTAACCCTAACCCCTACCCTAACCCTAACACGTACCCTAATCCTAAACCGTACCCTAAACCGAGCCCTAACCCTAACACTAACCCTAACCCTAACCCGTACCCTACACCATACACGAACCCGTCCCCGAACCCATACCCTAAGCCGTACCCTAAGCCTAACCCTCAGCCTAACCCTAACCTTAGGCTACCCTTGACTGCTTCTGCCTCCAATAGATTTCCTAAGCACTAGTGTTTTAAGGAACAGATTAAAAAGAGAATCCTAATGTGATTTCTTTATAGTGGGTGTGTTCCTAATCTTATCCTAGTGTCTAAGCTCTTCTCCATGGCTGGACCCTCAAATAATATTCCTTTACGTGCTAAGGGGTATCTAGAGACTGGGATAGGTTTAATAACTACCCAACCCTAACGCGTACCCTAACCCTAACCCCTACCCTAACCCTAACACGTACCCTAATCCTAACCCGTACCCTAAACCGAGCCCTAACACTAACCCTAACCCTAACCCTAACCCATAACCTACGCCGTACCCGAACCCCTCCCCGAACCCGTACCCTAAGGCGTACCCTAAGCCTAACCCTAAGCCTAACCCTAACCCTAGGCTACCCTTGACTGCTTCTGCCTCCAATAGATTTCCTAAGCACAAGTGTTTTAAGGAACAGCTTAAAAAGAGAATCCTAATGTGATTTCTTTATAATGGGTGTGTTCCTTATCTTATCCTAGTGCCTAAGCTCTTCTCCATGGCTGGACCCTCAAATAATATTCCTTTACGTGCTAAGGGGTATCTAGAGACTGGGATAGGTTTAATAACTACCCTAACCCTAACGCGTACCCTAACCCTAACTCCTACCCTAACCCTAACACGTACCCTAATCCTAACACGTACCCTAAACCGAGCCCTAACCCTAACACTAACCCTAACCCTAACCCTAACCAATACCCTACGCCGTACCCGAACCCGTCCCCGAACCCGTACCCTAAGCCTAACCCTCAGCCTAACCCTAACCCTAGGCTACCCTTGACTGCTTCTGCCTCCAATAGATTTCCTAAGCACTAGTGTTTTAAGGAACAGCTTAAAAAGAGAATCCTAATGTGATTTCTTTATAATGGGTGTGTTCCTTATCTTATCCTAGTGTCTAAGCTCTTCTCCATGGCTGGACCCTCAAATAATATTCCTTTATGTGCTAAGGGGTATCTAGAGACTGGGATAGGTTTAATAACTACCCTAACCCTAACGCGTACCCTAACCCTAAGTCCTACCCTAACCCTAACACGTACCCTAATCCTAACACGTACCCTAAATCGAGCCCTAACCCTAACACTAACCCTAACCCTAATCCTAACCCATACCCTACGCCGTACCCGAACCCCTCCCCGAACCCGTACCCTAAGCCGTACCCTAAGCATAACACTAAGCCTAACCCTAACCCTAGGCTACCCTTGACTGCTTCTGCCTCCAATAGATTTCCTAAGCACTAGTGTTTTAAGGAACAGATTAAAAAGAGAATCCTAATGTGATTTCTTTATAATGGGTGTGTTCCTTATCTTATCCTAGTGTCTAAACTCTTCTCCATGGCTGGACCCCCAAATAATATTCCTTTACGTGTTAAGGGGTATCTAGAGAGTGGGATAGGTTTCATAACTACCATACCCCTAACGCGTACCCTAACCCTAACCCCTACCCTAACCCTAACACATACCCTAATCCTAACCCGTACCCTAAACCGAGCCCTAACCCTAACACTAACCCTAACCCTAACCCTAACCCATACCCTACACCATACATGAACCCGTCCCCGAACCCATACCCCAAGCCGTACCCTAAGCCTAAACCTCAGCCTAACCCTAAACCTAGGCTACCCTTTACTGCTTCTGCCTCCAATAGATTTCCTAAGCACTAGTGTTTTAAGGAACAGCTTAAAAAGAGAATCCTAATGTGATTTCTTTATAATGGGTGTGTTCCTTAACTTATCCGAGTGTCTAAGCTCTTCTCCATGGCTGGACCCTCAAATAATATTCCTTTACGTGCTAAGGGGTATCTAGAGACTGGGATAGGTTTAATAACTACCCAACCCTAACGCGTACCCTAACCCTAACCCATACCCTAACCCTAATACATACCCAAATCCTAACCCGTAACCTAAATAGAGCCCTAACCCTAACACTAACCCTAACCCTAACCCATACACTACGCCATACCCGAAACCTTCCCCGAACCCGTACCCTAAGCCGTACCCTAAGCCGTACCCTAAGCCTAACACTAACCCTAGGCTACCCTTGACTGCTTCTGCCTCCAATAGATTTCCTAAGCACTAGTGTTTTAAGGAACAGCTTAAAAAGAGAATCCTAATGTGATTTCTTTATAATGGGTGTGTTCCTTATCTTATCCTAGTGTCTAAACTCTTCTCCACGGCTGGACCCCCAAATAATATTCCTTTACGTGCTAAGGGGTATCTAGAGAGTGGGATAGGTTTAATAACTACCCTAACCCTAACGCGTATCCTAACCCTAACCCCAACCCTAAGCCTAAAACGTACCCTAATTCTAACCCGTACCCTAAACCGAGCCCTAACACTAACACTAACCCTAACCGTAACCCTAAACCATACCGTACGCCGTACCCGAACCCCTCACCGAACCCGTACCCTATGCCGTACCCTAAGCCTAACCTTAAGCCTAATCCTAACCCTAGGCTACCCTTGACTGCTTCTGCCTCCAATAGATTTCCTAAGCACTAGTGTTTTAAGGAACAGCTTAAAATGAGAATCCTAATGTGATTTCTTTATAATGGGTGTGTTCCTTATTTATCCTAGTGTCTAAACTCTTCTCCATGGTTGGACCCCCAAATAATATTCCTTTATGTGCTAAGGGGTATCTAGAGAGTGGGATAGGTTTAATAACTACCCTAACCCTAACGCGTACCCTAACCCTAACCCCTACCCTATCCCTAACACGTACCCTAATCCTAACCCGTACCCTAAACCGAGCCGAAACCCTAACACTAACCCTAACCCTAAACCTAACCCATACCCTATGCCGTACCCGAACCCCTCACCGAACCCGTACCCTAAGCCGTACCCTAAGCCTAACCGTAAGCCTAACCCTAACCCTAGGCTACCCTTGACAGCTTCAGCCTCCAATAGATTTCCTAAGCACTAGTGTTTTAAGGAACAGATTAAAAAGAGAATCCTAATGTGATTTCTTTATAATGGGTGTGTTCCTTATCTTATCCTAGTGTCTAAACTCTTCTCCATGGCTGGACCCCCAAATAATATTCCTTTACGTGTTAAGGGGTATCTAGAGAGTGGGATAGGTTTAATAACTACCCTACCCCTAACGCGTACCCTAACCCTAACCCCTACCCTAACCCTAACACGTACCCTAATCCTAACCCGTACCCTAAACCGAGCCCTAACCCTAACACTAACCCTAACCCTAACCCATACCCTACACCATACACGAACCCTTCCCCAACCCATACCCTAAGCCGTACCCTAAGCCTAACCCTCAGCCTAACCCTAACCTTAGGCTACCCTTGACTGCTTCTGCCTCCAATAGATTTCCTAAGCACTAGTGTTTTAAGGAACAGATTAAAAAGAGAATCCTAATGTGATTTCTTTATAGTGGGTGTGTTCCTAATCTTATCCTAGTGTCTAAGCTCTTCTCCATGGCTGGACCCTCAAATAATATTCCTTTACGTGCTAAGGGGTATCTAGAGACGGGGCTAGGTTTAATAACTACCCAACCCTAACGTGTACCCTAACCCTAATCCCTACCCTAACCCTAACACGTACCCTAATCCTAACCCGTACCCTAAACCGAGCCCTAACCCTAACACTAACCCTAACCCTAAACCTAACACATACCCTACGCCGTACCCGAACCCCTCCGCTAACCCGTACCCTAAGCCGTACCCTAAGCCTAACCCTAAGCCTAACCCTAACCCTAGGCTACCCTTGACTGCTTCTGCCTCCAATAGATTTCCTAAGCACTAGTGTTTTAAGGAACAGATTAAAAAGAGAATCCTAATGTGATTTCTTTGTAATGGGTGTGTTCCTTATCTTATCCTAGTGTCTAAGCTCTTCTCCATGGCTGGACCCTCAAATAATATTCCTTTACGTGCTAAGGGGTATCTAGAGACTGGGATAGGTTTAATAACTACCCAACCCTAACGCGTACCCTAACCCTAACCCCTACCCTAACCCTAACACGTACCCTAATCCTAACCCGTACCCTAAACCGAGCCCTAACCCTAACACTAACCCTAACCCTAACCCATAACCTACGCCGTACCCGAACCCCTCCCCGAACCCGTACCCTAAGGCGTACCCTAAGCCTAACCCTAAGCCTAACCCTAACCCTAGGCTACCCTTGACTGCTTCTGCCTCCAATAGATTTCCTAAGCACTAGTGTTTTAAGGAACATATTAAAAAGAGAATCCTAATGTGATTTCTTTATAGTGGGTGTGTTCCTAATCTTATCCTAGTATCTAAGCTCTTCTCCATGGCTGGACCCTCAAATAATATTCCTTTACGTGCTAAGGGGTATCTAGAGACTGGGCTAGGTTTAATAACTACCCAACCCTAACGTGTACCCTAACCCTAATCCCTACCCTAACCCTAACACGTATCCTAATCCTAACCCGTACCCTAAACCGAGCCCTAACCCTAACACTAACCCTAACCCTAACCCTAACCCATACCCTACGCCGTACCCGAACCCCTCCCCTAACCCGTACCCTAAGCCGTACCCTAAGCCTAACCCTAAGCCTAACCCTAACCCTAGGCTACCCTTGACTGCTTCTGCCTCCAATAGATTTCCTAAGCACTAGTGTTTTAAGGAACAGATTAAAAAGAGAATCCTAATGTGATTTCTTTGTAATGGGTGTGTTCCTTATCTTATCCTAGTGTCTAAGCTCTTCTCCATGGCTGGACCCTCAAATAATATTCCTTTACGTGCTAAGGGGTATCTAGAGACTGGGATAGGTTTAATAACTACCCAACCCTAACGCGTACCCTAACCCTAACCCCTACCCTAACCCTAACACATACCCTAATCCTAACCCGTACCCTAAACCGAGCCCTAACCCTAACACTAACCCTAACCCTAACCCATAACCTACGCCGTACCCGAACCCCTCCCCGAACCCGTACCCTAAGGCGTACCCTAAGCCTAACCCTAACCCTAGGCTACCCTTGACTGCTTCTGCCTCCACTAGATTTCCTAAGCACTAGTGTTTTAAGGAACAGATTAAAAAGAGAATCCTAATGTGATTTCTTTATAATGGGTGTGTTCCTTATCTTATCCTAGTGTCTAAGCTTTTCTCCATGGCTGGACCCTCAAATAATATTCCTTTACGTGCTAAGGGGTATCTAGAGACTGGGCTAGGTTTAATAACTACCCAACCCTAATGTGTACCCTAACCCTAACCCCTACCCTAACCCTAACACGTACCCTAATCCTAACCCGTACCCTAAACCGAGCCATAACCCTAACACTAACCCTAACCCTAACCCTAACCCATACCCTACGCTGTACCCGAACCCCTCCCCGAACCCGTACCCTAAGCCGTACCCTAAGCCTAACCCTAAGCCTAACCCTAACCCTAGGCTACCCTTGACTGCTTCTGCCTCCAATAGATTTCCTAAGCACAAGTGTTTTAAGGAACAGCTTAAAAAGAGAATCCTAATGTGATTTCTTTATAATGGGTGTGTTCCTTATCTTATCCTAGTGCCTAAGCTCTTCTCCATGGCTGGACCCTCAAATAATATTCCTTTACGTGCTAAGGGGTATCTAGAGACTGGGATAGGTTTAATAACTACCCTAACCCTAACGCGTACCCTAACCCTAACTCCTACCCTAACCCTAACACGTACCCTAATCCTAACACATACCCTAAACCGAGCCCTAACCCTAACACTAACCCTAACCCTAACCCTAACCAATACCCTACGCCGTACCCGAACCCGTCCCCGAACCCGTACCCTAAGCCTAACCCTCAGCCTAACCCTAACCCTAGGCTACCCTTGACTGCTTCTGCCTCCAATAGATTTCCTAAGCACTAGTGTTTTAAGGAACAGCTTAAAAAGAGAATCCTAATGTGATTTCTTTATAATGGGTGTGTTCCTTATCTTATCCTAGTGTCTAAGCTCTTCTCCATGGCTGGACCCTCAAATAATATTCCTTTATGTGCTAAGGGGTATCTAGAGACTGGGATAGGTTTAATAACTACCCTAACCCTAACGCGTACCCTAACCCTAAGTCCTACCCTAACCCTAACACGTACCCTAATCCTAACACGTACCCTAAATCGAGCCCTAACCCTAACACTAACCCTAACCCTAATCCTAACCCATACCCTACGCCGTACCCGAACCCCTCCCCGAACCCGTACCCTAAGCCGTACCCTAAGCATAACACTAAGCCTAACCCTAACCCTAGGCTACCCTTGACTGCTTCTGCCTCCAATAGATTTCCTAAGCACTAGTGTTTTAAGGAACAGATTAAAAAGAGAATCCTAATGTGATTTCTTTATAATGGGTGTGTTCCTTATCTTATCCTAGTGTCTAAACTCTTCTCCATGGCTGGACCCCCAAATAATATTCCTTTACGTGTTAAGGGGTATCTAGAGAGTGGGATAGGTTTCATAACTACCATACCCCTAACGCGTACCCTAACCCTAACCCCTACCCTAACCCTAACACATACCCTAATCCTAACCCGTACCCTAAACCGAGCCCTAACCCTAACACTAACCCTAACCCTAACCCATACCCTACACCATACACGAACCCGTCCCCGAACCCATACCCCAAGCCGTACCCTAAGCCTAAACCTCAGCCTAACCCTAACCCTAGGCTACCCTTTACTGCTTCTGCCTCCAATAGATTTCCTAAGCACTAGTGTTTTAAGGAACAGCTTAAAAAGAGAATCCTAATGTGATTTCTTTATAATGGGTGTGTTCCTTAACTTATCCGAGTGTCTAAGCTCTTCTCCATGGCTGGACCCTCAAATAATATTCCTTTACGTGCTAAGGGGTATCTAGAGACTGGGATAGGTTTAATAACTACCCAACCCTAACGCGTACCCTAACCCTAACCCATACCCTAACCCTAATACATACCCAAATCCTAACCCGTAACCTAAATAGAGCCCTAACCCTAACACTAACCCTAACCCTAACCCATACACTACGCCATACCCGAACCCTTCCCCGAACCCGTACCCTAAGCCGTACCCTAAGCCGTACCCTAAGCCTAACACTAACCCTAGGCTACCCTTGACTGCTTCTGCCTCCAATAGATTTCCTAAGCACTAGTGTTTTAAGGAACAGCTTAAAAAGAGAATCCTAATGTGATTTCTTTATAATGGGTGTGTTCCTTATCTTATCCTAGTGTCTAAACTCTTCTCCACGGCTGGACCCCCAAATAATATTCCTTTACGTGCTAAGTGGTATCTAGAGAGTGGGATAGGTTTAATAACTACCCTAACCCTAACGCGTATCCTAACCCTAACCCCAACCCTAAGCCTAAAACGTACCCTAATTCTAACCCGTACCCTAAACCGAGCCCTAACACTAACACCAACCCTAACCCTAACGCTAAACCATACCGTACGCCGTACCCGAACCCCTCACCGAACCCGTACCCTATGCCGTACCCTAAGCCTAACCTTAAGCCTAATCCTAACCCTAGGCTACCCTTGACTGCTTCTGCCTCCAATAGATTTCCTAAGCACTAGTGTTTTAAGGAACAGCTTAAAAAGAGAATCCTAATGTGATTTCTTTATAATGGGTGTGTTCCTTATTTATCCTAGTGTCTAAACTCTTCTCCATGGTTGGACCCCCAAATAATATTCCTTTATGTGCTAAGGGGTATCTAGAGAGTGGGATAGGTTTAATAACTACCCTACCCCTAACGCGTACCCTAACCCTAACCCCTACCCTAACCCTAACACGTACCCTAATCCTAACCCGTACCCTAAACCGAGCCCTAACCCTAACACTAACCCTAACCCTAACCCATACCCTACACCATACACGAACCCTTCCCCAACCCATACCCTAAGCCGTACCCTAAGCCTAACCCTCAGCCTAACCCTAACCTTAGGCTACCCTTGACTGCTTCTGCCTCCAATAGATTTCCTAAGCACTAGTGTTTTAAGGAACAGATTAAAAAGAGAATCCTAATGTGATTTCTTTATAGTGGGTGTGTTCCTAATCTTATCCTAGTGTCTAAGCTCTTCTCCATGGCTGGACCCTCAAATAATATTCCTTTACGTGCTAAGGGGTATCTAGAGACTGGGATAGGTTTAATAACTACCCTAACCCTAACGCGTACCCTAACCCTAACTCCTACCCTAACCCTAACACGTACCCTAATCCTAACACGTACCCTAAACCGAGCCCTAACCCTAACACTAACCCTAAATCTAACCCTAACCCATACCCTACGCTGTACCCGAACCCCTCCACGAACCCGTACCCTAAGCCGTACCCTAAGCCTAACCCTAAGCCTAACCCTAACCCTAGGCTACCCTTGACTGCTTCTGCCTCCAATAGATTTCCTAAGCACTAGTGTTTTAAGGAACAGATTAAAAAGAGAATCCTAATGTGATTTCTTTATAATGGGTGTGTTCCTTATCTTATCCTAGTGTCTAAACTCTTCTCCATGGCTGGACCCCCAAATAATATTCCTTTACGTGTTAAGGGGTATCTAGAGAGTGGGATAGGTTTAATAACTACCCTACCCCTAACGCGTACCCTAACCCTAACCCCTACCCTAACCCTAACACGTACCCTAATCCTAACCCGTACCCTAAACCGAGCCCTAACCCTAACACTAACCCTAACCCTAACCCATACCCTACACCATACACGAACCCGTCCCCGAACCCATACCCTAAGCCGTACCCTAAGCCTAACCCTCAGCCTAACCCTAACCTTAGGCTACCCTTGACTGCTTCTGCCTCCAATAGATTTCCTAAGCACTAGTGTTTTAAGGAACAGATTAAAAAGAGAATCCTAATGTGATTTCTTTATAGTGGGTGTGTTCCTAATCTTATCCTAGTGTCTAAGCTCTTCTCCATGGCTGGACCCTCAAATAATATTCCTTTACGTGCTAAGGGGTATCTAGAGACTGGGCTAGGTTTAATAACTACCCAACCCTAACGTGTACCCTAACCCTAATCCCTACCCTATCCCTAACACGTATCCTAATCCTAACCCTTACCCTAAACCGAGCCCTAACCCTAACACTAACCCTAACCCTAACCCTAACCCATACCCTACGCCGTACCCGAACCCCTCCCCTAACCCGTACCCTAAGCAGTACCCTAAGCCTAACCCTAAGCCTAACCCTAACCCTAGGCTACCCTTGACTGCTTCTGCCTCCAATAGATTTCCTAAGCACTAGTGTTTTAAGGAACAGATTAAAAAGAGAATCCTAATGTGATTTCTTTGTAATGGGTGTGTTCCTTATCTTATCCTAGTGTCTAAGCTCTTCTCCATGGCTGGACCCTCAAATAATATTCCTTTACGTGCTAAGGGGTATCTAGAGACTGGGATAGGTTTAATAACTACCCAACCCTAACGCGTACCCTAACCCTAACCCCTACCCTAACCCTAACACATACCCTAATCCTAACCCGTACCCTAAACCGAGCCCTAACCCTAACACTAACCCTAACCCTAACCCATAACCTACGCCGTACCCGAACCCCTCCCCGAACCCGTACCCTAAGGCGTACCCTAAGCCTAACCCTAACCGTAGGCTACCCTTGACTGCTTCTGCCTCCAATAGATTTCCTAAGCACTAGTGTTTTAAGGAACAGATTAAAAAGAGAATCCTAATGTGATTTCTTTATAATGGGTGTGTTCCTTATCTTATCCTAGTGTCTAAGCTTTTCTCCATGGCTGGACCCTCAAATAATATTCCTTTACGTGCTAAGGGGTATCTAGAGACTGGGCTAGGTTTAATAACTACCCAACCCTAATGTGTACCCTAACCCTAACCCCTACCCTAACCCTAACACGTACCCTAATCCTAACCCGTACCCTAAACCGAGCCATAACCCTAACACTAACCCTAACCCTAACCCTAACCCATACCCTACGCTGTACCCGAACCCCTCCCCGAACCCGTACCCTAAGCCGTACCCTAAGCCTAACCCTAAGCCTAACCCTAACCCTAGGCTACCCTTGACTGCTTCTGCCTCCAATAGATTTCCTAAGCACAAGTGTTTTAAGGAACAGCTTAAAAAGAGAATCCTAATGTGATTTCTTTATAATGGGTGTGTTCCTTATCTTATCCTAGTGCCTAAGCTCTTCTCCATGGCTGGACCCTCAAATAATATTCCTTTACGTGCTAAGGGGTATCTAGAGACTGGGATAGGTTTAATAACTACCCTAACCCTAACGCGTACCCTAACCCTAACTCCTACCCTAACCCTAACACGTACCCTAATCCTAACCCGTACCCTAAACCGAGCCCTAACCCTAACACTAACCCTAACCCTAACCCTAACCAATACCCTACGCCGTACCCGAACCCGTCCCGGAACCCGTACCCTAAGCCTAACCCTCAGCCTAACCCTAACCCTAGGCTACCCTTGACTGCTTCTGCCTCCAATAGATTTCCTAAGCACTAGTGTTTTAAGGAACAGCTTAAAAAGAGAATCCTAATGTGATTTCTTTATAATGGGTGTGTTCCTTATCTTATCCTAGTGTCTAAGCTCTTCTCCATGGCTGGACCCTCAAATAATATTCCTTTATGTGCTAAGGGGTATCTAGAGACTGGGATAGGTTTAATAACTACCCTAACCCTAACGCGTACCCTAACCCTAAGTCCTACCCTAACCCTAACACGTACCCTAATCCTAACACGTACCCTAAATCGAGCCCTAACCCTAACACTAACCCTAACCCTAATCCTAACCCTTACCCTACGCCGTACCCGAACCCCTCCCCGAACCCGTACCCTAAGCCGTACCCTAAGCATAACACTAAGCCTAACCCTAACCCTAGGCTACCCTTGACTGCTTCTGCCTCCAATAGATTTCCTAAGCACTAGTGTTTTAAGGAACAGATTAAAAAGAGAATCCTAATGTGATTTCTTTATAATGGGTGTGTTCCTTATCTTATCCTAGTGTCTAAACTCTTCTCCATGGCTGGACCCCCAAATAATATTCCTTTACGTGTTAAGGGGTATCTAGAGAGTGGGATAGGTTTCATAACTACCATACCCCTAACGCGTACCCTAACCCTAACCCCTACCCTAACCCTAACACATACCCTAATCCTAACCCGTACCCTAAACCGAGCCCTAACCCTAACACTAACCCTAACCCTAACCCTAACCCATACCCTACACCATACACGAACCCGTCCCCGAACCCATACCCCAAGCCGTACCCTAAGCCTAAACCTCAGCCTAACCCTAACCCTAGGCTACCCTTTACTGCTTCTGCCTCCAATAGATTTCCTAAGCACTAGTGTTTTAAGGAACAGCTTAAAAAGAGAATCCTAATGTGATTTCTTTATAATGGGTGTGTTCCTTAACTTATCCGAGTGTCTAAGCTCTTCTCCATGGCTGGACCCTCAAATAATATTCCTTTACGTGCTAAGGGGTATCTAGAGACTGGGATAGGTTTAATAACTACCCAACCCTAACGCGTACCCTAACCCTAACCCATACCCTAACCCTAATACATACCCAAATCCTAACCCGTAACCTAAATAGAGCCCTAACCCTAACACTAACCCTAACCCTAACCCATACACTACGCCATACCCGAACCCTTCCCCGAACCCGTACCCTAAGCCGTACCCTAAGCCGTACCCTAAGCCTAACACTAACCCTAGGCTACCCTTGACTGCTTCTGCCTCCAATAGATTTCCTAAGCACTAGTGTTTTAAGGAACAGCTTAAAAAGAGAATCCTAATGTGATTTCTTTATAATGGGTGTGTTCCTTATCTTATCCTAGTGTCTAAACTCTTCTCCACGGCTGGACCCCTAAATAATATTCCTTTACGTGCTAAGGGGTATCTAGAGAGTGGGATAGGTTTAATAACTACCCTAACCCTAACGCGTATCCTAACCCTAACCCCAACCCTAAGCCTAAAACGTACCCTAATTCTAACCCGTACCCTAAACCGAGCCCTAACACTAACACTAACCCTAACCCTAACGCTAAACCATACCGTACGCCGTACCCGAACCCCTCACCGAACCCGTACCCTATGCCGTACCCTAAGCCTAACCTTAAGCCTAATCCTAACCCTAGGCTACCCTTGACTGCTTCTGCCTCCAATAGATTTCCTAAGCACTAGTGTTTTAAGGAACAGCTTAAAAAGAGAATCCTAATGTGATTTCTTTATAATGGGTGTGTTCCTTATTTATCCTAGTGTCTAAACTCTTCTCAATGGTTGGACCCCCAAATAATATTCCTTTATGTGCTAAGGGGTATCTAGAGAGTGGGATAGGTTTAATAACTACCCTAACCCTAACGCGTACCCTAACCCTAACCCCTACCCTATCCCTAACACGTACCCTAATCCTAACCCGTACCCTAAACCGAGCCGAAACCCTAACACTAACCCTAACCCTAAACCTAACCCATACCCTATGCCGTACCCGAACCCCTCACCGAACCCGTACCCTAAGCCGTACCCTAAGCCTAACCCTCAGCCTAACCCTAACCTTAGGCTACCCTTGACTGCTTCTGCCTCCAATAGATTTCCTAAGCACTAGTGTTTTAAGGAACAGATTAAAAAGAGAATCCTAATGTGATTTCTTTATAGTGGGTGTGTTCCTAATCTTATCCTAGTGTCTAAGCTCTTCTCCATGGCTGGACCCTCAAATAATATTCCTTTACGTGCTAAGGGGTATCTAGAGACGGGGCTAGGTTTAATAACTACCCAACCCTAACGTGTACCCTAACCCTAATCCCTACCCTAACCCTAACACGTACCCTAATCCTAACCCGTACCCTAAACCGAGCCCTAACCCTAACACTAACCCTAACCCTAACCCTAACCCATACCCTACGCCGTACCCGAACCCCTCCCCTAACCCGTACCCTAAGCCGTACCCTAAGCCTAACCCTAAGCCTAACCCTAACCCTAGGCTACCCTTGACTGCTTCTGCCTCCAATAGATTTCCTAAGCACTAGTGTTTTAAGGAACAGATTAAAAAGAGAATCCTAATGTGATTTCTTTGTAATGGGTGTGTTCCTTATCTTATCCTAGTGTCTAAGCTCTTCTCCATGGCTGGACCCTCAAATAATATTCCTTTATGTGCTAAGGGGTATCTAGAGACTGGGATAGGTTTAATAACTACCCTAACCCTAACGCGTACCCTAACCCTAACTCCTACCCTAACCCTAACACGTACCCTAATCCTAACACGTACCCTAAACCGAGCCCTAACCCTAACACTAACCCTAAATCTAACCCTAACCCATACCCTACGCTGTACCCGAACCCCTCCACGAACCCGTACCCTAAGCCGTACCCTAAGCCTAACCCTAAGCCTAACCCTAACCCTAGGCTACCCTTGACTGCTTCTGCCTCCAATAGATTTCCTAAGCACTAGTGTTTTAAGGAACAGATTAAAAAGAGAATCCTAATGTGATTTCTTTATAATGGGTGTGTTCCTTATCTTATCCTAGTGTCTAAACTCTTCTCCATGGCTGGACCCCCAAATAATATTCCTTTACGTGTTAAGGGGTATCTAGAGAGTGGGATAGGTTTAATAACTACCCTACCCCTAACGCGTACCCTAACCCTAACCCCTACCCTAAACCTAACACGTACCCTAATCCTAACCCGTACCCTAAACCGAGCCCTAACCCTAACACTAACCCTAACCCTAACCCATACCCTACACCATACACGAACCCGTCCCCGAACCCATACCCCAAGCCGTACCCTAAGCCTAACCCTCAGCCTAACCCTAACCCTAGGCTACCCTTTACTGCTTCTGCCTCCAATAGATTTCCTAAGCACTAGTGTTTTAAGGAACAGATTAAAAAGAGAATCCTAATGTGATTTCTTTATAGTGGGTGTGTTCCTAATCTTATCCTAGTGTCTAAGCTCTTCTCCATGGCTGGACCCTCAAATAATATTCCTTTACGTGCTAAGGGGTATCTAGAGACTGGGCTAGGTTTAATAACTACCCAACCCTAACGTGTACCCTAACCCTAATCCCTACCCTAACCCTAACACGTATCCTAATCCTAACCCGTACCCTAAACCGAGCCCTAACCCTAACACTAACCCTAACCCTAACCCTAACCCATACCCTACGCCGTACCCGAACCCCTCCCCTAACCCGTACCCTAAGCCGTACCCTAAGCCTAACCCTAAGCCTAACCCTAACCCTAGGCTACCCTTGACTGCTTCTGCCTCCAATAGATTTCCTAAGCACTAGTGTTTTAAGGAACAGATTAAAAAGAGAATCCTAATGTGATTTCTTTGTAATGGGTGTGTTCCTTATCTTATCCTAGTGTCTAAGCTCTTCTCCATGGCTGGACCCTCAAATAATATTCCTTTACGTGCTAAGGGGTATCTAGAGACTGGGATAGGTTTAATAACTACCCAACCCTAACGCGTACCCTAACCCTAACCCCTACCCTAACCCTAACACGTACCCTAATCCTAACCCGTACCCTAAACCGAGCCCTAACCCTAACACTAACCCTAACCCTAACCCATAACCTACGCCGTACCCGAACCCCTCCCCGAACCCGTACCCTAAGGCGTACCCTAAGCCTAACCCTAAGCCTAACCCTAACCCTAGGCTACCCTTGACTGCTTCTGCCTCCAATAGATTTCCTAAGCACTAGTGTTTTAAGGAACAGATTAAAAAGAGAATCCTAATGTGATTTCTTTATAATGGGTGTGTTCCTTATCTTATCCTAGTGTCTAACCTCTTCTCCATGGCTGGACCCTCAAATAATATTCCTTTACGTGCTAAGGGGTATCGAGAGACTGGGCTAGGTTTAATAACTACCCAACCCTAATGTGTACCCTAACCCTAACCCCTACCCTACCCCTAACACGTACCCTAATCCTAACCCGTACCCTAAACCGAGCCATAACCCTAACACTAACCCTAACCCTAACCCTAACCCATACCCTACGCTGTACCCGAACCCCTCCCCGAACCCGTACCCTAAGCCGTACCCTAAGCCTAACCCTAAGCCTAACCCTAACCCTAGGCTACCCTTGACTGCTTCTGCCTCCAATAGATTTCCTAACCACAAGTGTTTTAAGGAACAGCTTAAAAAGAGAATCCTAATGTGATTTCTTTATAATGGGTGTGTTCCTTATCTTATCCTAGTGCCTAAGCTCTTCTCCATGGCTGGACCCTCAAATAATATTCCTTTACGTGCTAAGGGGTATCTAGAGACTGGGATAGGTTTAATAACTACCCTAACCCTAACGCGTACCCTAACCCTAACACGTACCCTAATCCTAACACGTACCCTAAACCGAGCCCTAACCCTAACACTAACCCTAACCCTAACCCTAACCAATACCCTACGCCGTACCCGAACCCGTCCCCGAACCCGTACCCTAAGCCTAACCCTCAGCCTAACCCTAACCCTAGGCTACCCTTGACTGCTTCTGCCTCAAATAGATTTCCTAAGCACTAGTGTTTTAAGGAACAGCTTAAAAAGAGAATCCTAAAGTGATTTCTTTATAATGGGTGTGTTCCTTATCTTATCCTAGTGTCTAAGCTCTTCTCCATGGCTGGACCCTCAAATAATATTCCTTTATGTGCTAAGGGGTATCTAGAGACTGGGATAGGTTTAATAACTACCCTAACCTTAACGCGTACCCTAACCCTAAGTCCTACCCTAACCCTAACACGTACCCTAATCCTAACACGTACCCTAAATCGAGCCCTAACCCTAACACTAACCCTAACCCTAATCCTAACCCATACCCTACGCCGTACCCGAACCCCTCCCCGAACCCGTACCCTAAGCCGTACCCTAAGCATAACACTAAGCCTAACCCTAACCCTAGGCTACCCTTGACTGCTTCTGCCTCCAATAGATTTCCTAAGCACTAGTGTTTTAAGGAACAGATTAAAAAGAGAATCCTAATGTGATTTCTTTATAATGGGTGTGTTCCTTATCTTATCCTAGTGTCTAAACTCTTCTCCATGGCTGGACCCCCAAATAATATTCCTTTACGTGTTAAGGGGTATCTAGAGAGTGGGATAGGTTTAATAACTACCCTACCCCTAACGCGTACCCTAACCCTAACCCCTACCCTAACCCTAACACGTACCCTAATCCTAACCCGTACCCTAAACCGAGCCCTAACCCTAACACTAACCCTAACCCTAACCCATACCCTACACCATACACGAACCCTTCCCCAACCCATACCCTAAGCCGTACCCTAAGCCTAACCCTCAGCCTAACCCTAACCTTAGGCTACCCTTGACTGCTTCTGCCTCCAATAGATTTCCTAAGCACTAGTGTTTTAAGGAACAGATTAAAAAGAGAATCCTAATGTGATTTCTTTATAGTGGGTGTGTTCCTAATCTTATCCTAGTGTCTAAGCTCTTCTCCATGGCTGGACCCTCAAATAATATTCCTTTACGTGCTAAGGGGTATCTAGAGACTGGGCTAGGTTTAATAACTACCCAACCCTAACGTGTACCCTAACCCTAATCCCTACCCTAACCCTAACACGTACCCTAATCCTAACCCGTACCCTAAACCGAGCCCTAACCCTAACACTAACCCTAACCCTAACCCTAACCCATACCCTACGCCGTACCCGAACCCCTCCCCTAACCCGTACCCTAAGCCGTACCCTAAGCCTAACCCTAAGCCTAACCCTAACCCTAGGCTACCCTTGACTGCTTCTGCCTCCAATAGATTTCCTAAGCACTAGTGTTTTAAGGAACAGATTAAAAAGAGAATCCTAATGTGATTTCTTTGTAATGGGTGTGTTCCTTATCTTATCCTAGTGTCTAAGCTCTTCTCCATGGCTGGACCCTCAAATAATATTCCTTTATGTGCTAAGGGGTATCTAGAGACTGGGATAGGTTTAATAACTACCCTAACCCTAACGCGTACCCTAACCCTAACTCCTACCCTAACCCTAACACGTACCCTAATCCTAACACGTACCCTAAACCGAGCCCTAACCCTAACACTAACCCTAAATCTAACCCTAACCCATACCCTACGCTGTACCCGAACCCCTCCACGAACCCGTACCCTAAGCCGTACCCTAAGCCTAACCCTAAGCCTAACCCTAACCCTAGGCTACCCTTGACTGCTTCTGCCTCCAATAGATTTCCTAAGCACTAGTGTTTTAAGGAACAGATTAAAAAGAGAATCCTAATGTGATTTCTTTATAATGGGTGTGTTCCTTATCTTATCCTAGTGTCTAAACTCTTCTCCATGGCTGGACCCCCAAATAATATTCCTTTACGTGTTAAGGGGTATCTAGAGAGTGGGATAGGTTTAATAACTACCCTACCCCTAACGCGTACCCTAACCCTAACCCCTACCCTAAACCTAACACGTACCCTAATCCTAACCCGTACCCTAAACCGAGCCCTAACCCTAACACTAACCCTAACCCTAACCCATACCCTACACCATACACGAACCCGTCCCCGAACCCATACCCCAAGCCGTACCCTAAGCCTAACCCTCAGCCTAACCCTAACCCTAGGCTACCCTTTACTGCTTCTGCCTCCAATAGATTTCCTAAGCACTAGTGTTTTAAGGAACAGATTAAAAAGAGAATCCTAATGTGATTTCTTTATAGTGGGTGTGTTCCTAATCTTATCCTAGTGTCTAAGCTCTTCTCCATGGCTGGACCCTCAAATAATATTCCTTTACGTGCTAAGGGGTATCTAGAGACTGGGCTAGGTTTAATAACTACCCAACCCTAACGTGTACCCTAACCCTAATCCCTACCCTAACCCTAACACGTATCCTAATCCTAACCCGTACCCTAAACCGAGCCCTAACCCTAACACTAACCCTAACCCTAACCCTAACCCATACCCTACGCCGTACCCGAACCCCTCCCCTAACCCGTACCCTAAGCCGTACCCTAAGCCTAACCCTAAGCCTAACCCTAACCCTAGGCTACCCTTGACTGCTTCTGCCTCCAATAGATTTCCTAAGCACTAGTGTTTTAAGGAACAGATTAAAAAGAGAATCCTAATGTGATTTCTTTGTAATGGGTGTGTTCCTTATCTTATCCTAGTGTCTAAGCTCTTCTCCATGGCTGGACCCTCAAATAATATTCCTTTACGTGCTAAGGGGTATCTAGAGACTGGGATAGGTTTAATAACTACCCAACCCTAACGCGTACCCTAACCCTAACCCCTACCCTAACCCTAACACGTACCCTAATCCTAACCCGTACCCTAAACCGAGCCCTAACCCTAACACTAACCCTAACCCTAACCCATAACCTACGCCGTACCCGAACCCCTCCCCGAACCCGTACCCTAAGGCGTACCCTAAGCCTAACCCTAAGCCTAACCCTAACCCTAGGCTACCCTTGACTGCTTCTGCCTCCAATAGATTTCCTAAGCACTAGTGTTTTAAGGAACAGATTAAAAAGAGAATCCTAATGTGATTTCTTTATAATGGGTGTGTTCCTTATCTTATCCTAGTGTCTAAGCTCTTCTCCATGGCTGGACCCTCAAATAATATTCCTTTACGTGCTAAGGGGTATCTAGAGACTGGGCTAGGTTTAATAACTACCCAACCCTAATGTGTACCCTAACCCTAACCCCTACCCTACCCCTAACACGTACCCTAATCCTTACCCGTACCCTAAACCGAGCCATAACCCTAACACTAACCCTAACCCTAACCCTAACCCATACCCTACGCTGTACCCGAACCCCTCCCCGAACCCGTACCCTAAGCCGTACCCTAAGCCTAACCCTAAGCCTAACCCTAACCCTAGGCTACCCTTGACTGCTTCTGCCTCCAATAGATTTCCTAAGCACAAGTGTTTTAAGGAACAGCTTAAAAAGAGAATCCTAATGTGATTTCTTTATAATGGGTGTGTTCCTTATCTTATCCTAGTGCCTAAGCTCTTCTCCATGGCTGGACCCTCAAATAATATTCCTTTACGTGCTAAGGGGTATCTAGAGACTGGGATAGGTTTAATAACTACCCTAACCCTAACGCGTACCCTAACCCTAACTCCTACCCTAACCCTAACACGTACCCTAATCCTAACCCGTACTCTAAACCGAGCCCTAACCCTAACACTAACCCTAACCCTAACCCTAACCAATACCCTACGCCGTACCCGAACCCGTCCCCGAACCCGTACCCTAAGCCTAACCCTCAGCCTAACCCTAACCCTAGGCTACCCTTGACTGCTTCTGCCTCCAATAGATTTCCTAAGCACTAGTGTTTTAAGGAACAGCTTAAAAAGAGAATCCTAATGTGATTTCTTTATAATGGGTGTGTTCCTTATCTTATCCTAGTGTCTAAGCTCTTCTCCATGGCTGGACCCTCAAATAATATTCCTTTATGTGCTAAGGGGTATCTAGAGACTCGGATAGGTTTAATAACTACCCTAACCCTAACGCGTACCCTAACCCTAAGTCCTACCCTAACCCTAACACGTACCCTAATCCTAACACGTACCCTAAATCGAGCCCTAACCCTAACACTAACCCTAACCCTAATCCTAACCCATACCCTACGCCGTACCCGAACCCCTCCCCGAACCCGTACCCTAAGCCGTACCCTAAGCATAACACTAAGCCTAACCCTAACCCTAGGCTACCCTTGACTGCTTCTGCCTCCAATAGATTTCCTAAGCACTAGTGTTTTAAGGAACAGATTAAAAAGAGAATCCTAATGTGATTTCTTTATAATGGGTGTGTTCCTTATCTTATCCTAGTGTCTAAACTCTTCTCCATGGCTGGACCCCCAAATAATATTCCTTTACGTGTTAAGGGGTATCTAGAGAGTGGGATAGGTTTCATAACTACCATACCCCTAACGCGTACCCTAACCCTAACCCCTACCCTAACCCTAACACATACCCTAATCCTAACCCGTACCCTAAACCGAGCCCTAACCCTAACACTAACCCTAACCCTAACCCTAACCCATACCCTACACCATACACGAACCCGTCCCCGAACCCATACCCCAAGCCGTACCCTAAGCCTAAACCTCAGCCTAACCCTAACCCTAGGCTACCCTTTACTGCTTCTGCCTCCAATAGATTTCCTAAGCACTAGTGTTTTAAGGAACAGCTTAAAAAGAGAATCCTAATGTGATTTCTTTATAATGGGTGTGTTCCTTAACTTATCCGAGTGTCTAAGCTCTTCTCCATGGCTGGACCCTCAAATAATATTCCTTTACGTGCTAAGGGGTATCTAGAGACTGGGATAGGTTTAATAACTACCCAACCCTAACGCGTACCCTAACCCTAACCCATACCCTAACCCTAATACATACCCAAATCCTAACCCGTAACCTAAATAGAGCCCTAACCCTAACACTAACCCTAACCCTAACCCATACACTACGCCATACCCGAGCCCTTCCCCGAACCCGTACCCTAAGCCGTACCCTAAGCCGTACCCTAAGCCTAACACTAACCCTAGGCTACCCTTGACTGCTTCTGCCTCCAATAGATTTCCTAAGCACTAGTGTTTTAAGGAACAGCTTAAAAAGAGAATCCTAATGTGATTTCTTTATAATGGGTGTGTTCCTTATCTTATCCTAGTGTCTAAACTCTTCTCCACGGCTGGACCCCTAAATAATATTCCTTTACGTGCTAAGGGGTATCTAGAGAGTGGGATAGGTTTAATAACTACCCTAACCCTAACGCGTATCCTAACCCTAACCCCAACCCTAAGCCTAAAACGTACCCTAATTCTAACCCGTACCCTAAACCGAGCCCTAACACTAACACTAACCCTAACCCTAACGCTAAACCATACCGTACGCCGTACCCGAACCCCTCACCGAACCCGTACCCTATGCCGTACCCTAAGCCTAACCTTAAGCCTAATCCTAACCCTAGGCTACCCTTGACTGCTTCTGCCTCCAATAGATTTCCTAAGCACTAGTGTTTTAAGGAACAGCTTAAAAAGAGAATCCTAATGTGATTTCTTTATAATGGGTGTGTTCCTTATTTATCCTAGTGTCTAAACTCTTCTCCATGGTTGGACCCCCAAATAATATTCCTTTATGTGCTAAGGGGTATCTAGAGAGTGGGATAGGTTTAATAACTACCCTAACCCTAACGCGTACCCTAACCCTAACACGTACCCTAATCCTAACACGTACCCTAAACCGAGCCCTAACCCTAACACTAACCCTAACCCTAACCCTAACCAATACCCTACGCCGTACCCGAACCCGTCCCCGAACCCGTACCCTAAGCCTAACCCTCAGCCTAACCCTAACCCTAGGCTACCCTTGACTGCTTCTGCCTCAAATAGATTTCCTAAGCACTAGTGTTTTAAGGAACAGCTTAAAAAGAGAATCCTAATGTGATTTCTTTATAATGGGTGTGTTCCTTATCTTATCCTAGTGTCTAAGCTCTTCTCCATGGCTGGACCCTCAAATAATATTCCTTTATGTGCTAAGGGGTATCTAGAGACTGGGATAGGTTTAATAACTACCCTAACCTTAACGCGTACCCTAACCCTAAGTCCTACCCTAACCCTAACACGTACCCTAATCCTAACACGTACCCTAAATCGAGCCCTAACCCTAACACTAACCCTAACCCTAATCCTAACCCATACCCTACGCCGTACCCGAACCCCTCCCCGAACCCGTACCCTAAGCCGTACCCTAAGCATAACACTAAGCCTAACCCTAACCCTAGGCTACCCTTGACTGCTTCTGCCTCCAATAGATTTCCTAAGCACTAGTGTTTTAAGGAACAGATTAAAAAGAGAATCCTAATGTGATTTCTTTATAATGGGTGTGTTCCTTATCTTATCCTAGTGTCTAAACTCTTCTCCATGGCTGGACCCCCAAATAATATTCCTTTACGTGTTAAGGGGTATCTAGAGAGTGGGATAGGTTTAATAACTACCCTACCCCTAACGCGTACCCTAACCCTAACCCCTACCCTAACCCTAACACGTACCCTAATCCTAACCCGTACCCTAAACCGAGCCCTAACCCTAACACTAACCCTAACCCTAACCCATACCCTACACCATACACGAACCCTTCCCCAACCCATACCCTAAGCCGTACCCTAAGCCTAACCCTCAGCCTAACCCTAACCTTAGGCTACCCTTGACTGCTTCTGCCTCCAATAGATTTCCTAAGCACTAGTGTTTTAAGGAACAGATTAAAAAGAGAATCCTAATGTGATTTCTTTATAGTGGGTGTGTTCCTAATCTTATCCTAGTGTCTAAGCTCTTCTGCATGGCTGGACCCTCACATAATATTCCTTTACGTGCTAAGGGGTATCTAGAGACTGGGCTAGGTTTAATAACTACCCAACCCTAACGTGTACCCTAACCCTAATCCCTACCCTAACCCTAACACGTACCCTAATCCTAACCCGTACCCTAAACCGAGCCCTAACCCTAACACTAACCCTAACCCTAACCCTAACCCATACCCTACGCCGTACCCGAACCCCTCCCCTAACCCGTACCCTAAGCCGTACCCTAAGCCTAACCCTAAGCCTAACCCTAACCCTAGGCTACCCTTGACTGCTTCTGCCTCCAATAGATTTCCTAAGCACTAGTGTTTTAAGGAACAGATTAAAAAGAGAATCCTAATGTGATTTCTTTGTAATGGGTGTGTTCCTTATCTTATCCTAGTGTCTAAGCTCTTCTCCATGGCTGGACCCTCAAATAATATTCCTTTATGTGCTAAGGGGTATCTAGAGACTGGGATAGGTTTAATAACTACCCTAACCCTAACGCGTACCCTAACCCTAACTCCTACCCTAACCCTAACACGTACCCTAATCCTAACACGTACCCTAAACCGAGCCCTAACCCTAACACTAACCCTAAATCTAACCCTAACCCATACCCTACGCTGTACCCGAACCCCTCCACGAACCCGTACCCTAAGCCGTACCCTAAGCCTAACCCTAAGCCTAACCCTAACCCTAGGCTACCCTTGACTGCTTCTGCCTCCAATAGATTTCCTAAGCACTAGTGTTTTAAGGAACAGATTAAAAAGAGAATCCTAATGTGATTTCTTTATAATGGGTGTGTTCCTTATCTTATCCTAGTGTCTAAACTCTTCTCCATGGCTGGACCCCCAAATAATATTCCTTTACGTGTTAAGGGGTATCTAGAGAGTGGGATAGGTTTAATAACTACCCTACCCCTAACGCGTACCCTAACCCTAACCCCTACCCTAAACCTAACACGTACCCTAATCCTAACCCGTACCCTAAACCGAGCCCTAACCCTAACACTAACCCTAACCCTAACCCATACCCTACACCATACACGAACCCGTCCCCGAACCCATACCCCAAGCCGTACCCTAAGCCTAACCCTCAGCCTAACCCTAACCCTAGGCTACCCTTTACTGCTTCTGCCTCCAATAGATTTCCTAAGCACTAGTGTTTTAAGGAACAGATTAAAAAGAGAATCCTAATGTGATTTCTTTATAGTGGGTGTGTTCCTAATCTTATCCTAGTGTCTAAGCTCTTCTCCATGGCTGGACCCTCAAATAATATTCCTTTACGTGCTAAGGGGTATCTAGAGACTGGGCTAGGTTTAATAACTACCCAACCCTAACGTGTACCCTAACCCTAATCCCTACCCTAACCCTAACACGTATCCTAATCCTAACCCGTACCCTAAAACGAGCCCTAACCCTAACACTAACCCTAATCCTAACCCTAACCCATACCCTACGCCGTACCCGAACCCCTCCCCTAACCAGTACCCTAAGCCGTACCCTAAGCCTAACCCTAAGCCTAACCCTAACCCTAGGCTACCCTTGACTGCTTCTGCCTCCAATAGATTTCCTAAGCACTAGTGTTTTAAGGAACAGATTAAAAAGAGAATCCTAATGTGATTTCTTTGTAATGGGTGTGTTCCTTATCTTATCCTAGTGTCTAAGCTCTTCTCCATGGCTGGACCCTCAAATAATATTCCTTTACGTGCTAAGGGGTATCTAGAGACTGGGATAGGTTTAATAACTACCCAACCCTAACGCGTAACCTAACCCTAACCCCTACCCTAACCCTAACACGTACCCTAATCCTAACCCGTACCCTAAACCGAGCCCTAACCCTAACACTAACCCTAACCCTAACCCATAACCTACGCCGTACCCGAACCCCTCCCCGAACCCGTACCCTAAGGCGTACCCTAAGCCTAACCCTAAGCCTAACCCTAACCCTAGGCTACCCTTGACTGCTTCTGCCTCCAATAGATTTCCTAAGCACTAGTGTTTTAAGGAACAGATTAAAAAGAGAATCCTAATGTGATTTCTTTATAATGGGTGTGTTCCTTATCTTATCCTAGTGTCTAAGCTCTTCTCCATGGCTGGACCCTCAAATAATATTCCTTTACGTGCTAAGGGGTATCTAGAGACTGGGCTAGGTTTAATAACTACCCAACCCTAATGTGTACCCTAACCCTAACCCCTACCCTACCCCTAACACGTACCCTAATCCTAACCCGTACCCTAAACCGAGCCATAACCCTAACACTAACCCTAACCCTAACCCTAACCCATACCCTACGCTGTACCCGAACCCCTCCCCGAACCCGTACCCTAAGCCGTACCCTAAGCCTAACCCTAAGCCTAACCCTAACCCTAGGCTACCCTTGACTGCTTCTGCCTCCAATAGATTTCCTAACCACAAGTGTTTTAAGGAACAGCTTAAAAAGAGAATCCTAATGTGATTTCTTTATAATGGGTGTGTTCCTTATCTTATCCTAGTGCCTAAGCTCTTCTCCATGGCTGGAGCCTCAAATAATATTCCTTTACGTGCTAAGGGGTATCTAGAGACTGGGATAGGTTTAATAACTACCCTAACCCTAACGCGTACCCTAACCCTAACACGTACCCTAATCCTAACACGTACCCTAAACCGAGCCCTAACCCTAACACTAACCCTAACCCTAACCCTAACCAATACCCTACGCCGTACCCGAACCCGTCCCCGAACCCGTACCCTAAGCCTAACCCTCAGCCTAACCCTAACCCTAGGCTACCCTTGACTGCTTCTGCCTCAAATAGATTTCCTAAGCACTAGTGTTTTAAGGAACAGCTTAAAAAGAGAATCCTAATGTGATTTCTTTATAATGGGTGTGTTCCTTATCTTATCCTAGTGTCTAAGCTCTTCTCCATGGCTGGACCCTCAAATAATATTCCTTTACGTGCTAAGGGGTATCTAGAGGCTGGGATAGGTTTAATACCTACCCTAACCCTAAAGCGTACCCTAACCCTAACCCCTATCCTAACCCTAACACGTACCCTAATCCTAACCCGTACCCTAAACCGAGCCCTAACCCTAACACTAACCCTAACCCTCACCCATACCCTGTGCCGTACCGTAACCCCTCCCCGAACCCATACCCTAAGCCGTACCCTAAGCCTAACCCTAATCCTAACCCTAACCCTAGGCTACCCTTGACAGCTTCAGCCTCCAATAGATTTCCTAAGCACTAGTGTTTTAAGGAACAGATTAAAAAGAGAATCCTAATGTGATTTCTTTATAATGGGTGTGTTCCTTATCTTATCCTAGTGTCTAAACTCTTCTCCATGGCTGGACCCCCAAATAATATTCCTTTACGTGTTAATGGGTATCTAGAGAGTTGGATAGGTTTAATAACTACCCTACCCCTAACGCGTACCCTAACCCTAACCACTACCCTAACCCTAACACGTATCCTAATCCTAACCCGTACCATAAACCGAGCCCTAACCCTAACCCTAACCCTAACCCTAACCCTAACCCATACCCTACACCATAACGAACCCTTCCCCGAACCCATACCCTAAGCCTTACCCTAAGCCTAACCCTAAGCCTTGTCCTATCCCTACGTTACCCTTGAATGCTTCTGCCTCCAATAGATTTCCTAAGCACTAGTGTTTTAAGGAACAGCTTAAAAAGAGAATCCTAATGTGATTTCTTTATAATGGGTGTGTTCCTTATTTATCCTAGTGTCTAAACTCTTCTCCATGGTTGGACCCCCAAATAATATTCCTTTATGTGCTAAGGGGTATCTAGAGAGTGGGATAGGTTTAATAACTACCCTAACCCTAACGCGTACCCTAACCCTAACCCCTACCCTAATCCTAACCCGTACCCTAAACCGAGCCCAAACCCTAACACTAACCCTAACCCTAACCCTAAACCATACCTTACGCTGTACCCGAACCCCTCCCCGAACCCGTACCCTAAGCCGCACCCTAAGCCTAACCCTAAGCCTAACCCTAACCCTAGGCTACCCTTGACTGCTTCTGCCTCCAATAGATTTCCTAAGCACTAGGGTTTTAAGGAACAGCTTAAAAAGAGAATCCTAATGTGATTTCTTTATAATGGGTATGTTCCTTATCTTATCCTAGTGTCTAAACTCTTCTCCATGGCTGGACAACCAAATAATATTCCTTTACGTGCTAAGGGGTATCTAGAGGCTGGGATAGGTTTAATACCTACCCTAACCCTAAAGCGTACCCTAACCCTAACCCCTATCCTAACCCTAACACGTAACCTAATCCTAACCCGTACCCTAAACCGAGCCCTAACCCTAACACTAACCCTAACCCTCACCCATACCCTGTGCCGTACCGTAACCCCTCCCCGAACCCATACCCTAAGCCGTACCCTAAGCCTAACCCTAATCCTAACCCTAACCCTAGGCTACCCTTGACAGCTTCAGCCTCCAATAGATTTCCTAAGCACTAGTGTTTTAAGGAACAGATTAAAAAGAGAATCCTAATGTGATTTCTTTATAATGGGTGTGTTCCTTATCTTATCCTAGTGTCTAAACTCTTCTCCATGGCTGGACCCCCAAATAATATTCCTTTACGTGTTAATGGGTATCTAGAGAGTTGGATAGGTTTAATAACTACCCTACCCCTAACGCGTACCCTAACCCTAACCACTACCCTAACCCTAACACGTACCCTAATCCTAACCCGTACCATAAACCGAGCCCTAACCCTAACCCTAACCCTAACCCTAACCCTAACCCATACCCTACACCATAACGAACCCTTCCCCGAACCCATACCCTAAGCCTTACCCTAAGCCTAACCCTAAGCCTTGTCCTATCCCTACGTTACCCTTGAATGCTTCTGCCTCCAATAGATTTCCTAAGCACTAGTGTTTTAAGGAACAGCTTAAAAAGAGAATCCTAATGTGATTTCTTTATAATGGGTGTGTTCCTTATTTATCCTAGTGTCTAAACTCTTCTCCATGGTTGGACCCCCAAATAATATTCCTTTATGTGCTAAGGGGTATCTAGAGAGTGGGATAGGTTTAATAACTACCCTAACCCTAACGCGTACCCTAACCCTAACCCCTACCCTAATCCTAACCCGTACCCTAAACCGAGCCCAAACCCTAACACTAACCCTAACCCTAACCCTAAACCATACCTTACGCTGTACCCGAACCCCTCCCCGAACCCGTACCCTAAGCCGCACCCTAAGCCTAACCCTAAGCCTAACCCTAACCCTAGGCTACCCTTGACTGCTTCTGCCTCCAATAGATTTCCTAAGCACTAGGGTTTTAAGGAACAGCTTAAAAAGAGAATCCTAATGTGATTTCTTTATAATGGGTATGTTCCTTATCTTATCCTAGTGTCTAAACTCTTCTCCATGGCTGGACAACCAAATAATATTCCTTTACGTGCTAAGGGGTATCTAGAGGCTGGGATAGGTTTAATACCTACCCTAACCCTAAAGCGTACCCTAACCCTAACCCCTATCCTAACCCTAACACGTACCCTAATCCTAACCCGTACCCTAAACCGAGCCCTAACCCTAACACTAACCCTAACCCTCACCCATACCCTGTGCCGTACCGTAACCCCTCCCCGAACCCATACCCTAAGCCGTACCCTAAGCCTAACCCTAATCCTAACCCTAACCCTAGGCTACCCTTGACAGCTTCAGCCTCCAATAGATTTCCTAAGCACTAGTGTTTTAAGGAACAGATTAAAAAGAGAATCCTAATGTGATTTCTTTATAATGGGTGTGTTCCTTATCTTATCCTAGTGTCTAAACTCTTCTCCATGGCTGGACCCCCAAATAATATTCCTTTACGTGTTAATGGGTATCTAGAGAGTTGGATAGGTTTAATAACTACCCTACCCCTAACGCGTACCCTAACCCTAACCACTACCCTAACCCTAACACGTACCCTAATCCTAACCCGTACCATAAACCGAGCCCTAACCCTAACCCTAACCCTAACCCTAACCCTAACCCATACCCTACACCATAACGAACCCTTCCCCGAACCCATACCCTAAGCCTTACCCTAAGCCTAACCCTAAGCCTTGTCCTATCCCTACGTTACCCTTGAATGCTTCTGCCTCCAATAGATTTCCTAAGCACTAGTGTTTTAAGGAACAACTTAAAAAGAGAATCCTAATGTGATTTCTTTATAACGGGTGTGTTCCTTATCTTATCCTAGTGTCTAAACTCTTCTCCATGGCTGGACCCCCAAATAATATTCCTTTACGTGCTAAGGGGTATCTAGACACTGGGATAGGTTTAATAACTACCCTAACCCTAACGCGTACCCTAACCGTAACCCCTACCCTAACCCTAACACGTAATCTAATCCTAACCCGTACCCTAAACCGAGTCCTAACCCTAACACTTACCCTAACCCTAACCCTAAACCATACCCTATGCCGTACACGAACACCTCCCTGAACCCATACCCTAAGACGAACCCTAAGCCTAACCCTAAGCCTAACCCTAACCCTAGGCTACCCTTGACTGCTTCTGCCTCCAATAGATTTCCTAGGCACTAGTGTTTTAAGGAACAGCTAAAAAAGTGACACCTAATGTGATTTCTTTATAATGGGTGTGTTCCTTATCTTATCCTAGTGTCTAAACTCTTCTCCAAGGCTGGACCCACAAATAATATTCCTTTACGTGCTAAGGGGTATCTAGAGCGTGGGATAGGTTTAATAACTACCCTAACCCTAACGCGTACCCTAAGCCAAACACCTACCCTAACCCTAACCCGTACCCTAAACCGAGCCCTAATCCTAACACTAACCCTAACCATAACCCATATACTACACCATACCCGAACCCCTCCCCGAAACCGTAACCTAAGCCGTACCCTAACCCTAACCCTAAACCTAAGCCTAACCCTAACCATAGGCTACCCTTGACTCCTTCTGCCTCCAATAGATTTCCTAAGCACAAGTGTTTTAAGGAACAGCTTAAAAAGAGAATCCTAGTGTGATTTCTTTATAATGGGTGTGTTCCTTATATTATCCTAGTGTCTAAACTCTTCTCCATGGCTGGACCCCCAAATAATATTCCTTTACGTGTTAAGGGGTATCTAGAGAGTGGGATAGGTTTAATAACTACCCTACCCCTAACGCGTACCCTAACCCTAACCCCTACCCTAACCCTAACACGTACCCTAATCCTAACCCGTACCCTAAACCGAGCCCTAACCCTAACACTAACCCTAACCCTAACCCATACCCTACACCATACACGAACCCGTCCCCGAACCCATACCCCAAGCCATACCCTAAGCCTAACCCTCAGCCTAACCCTAACCCTAGGCTACCCTTTACTGCTTCTGCCTCCAATAGATTTCCTAAGCACTAGTGTTTTAAGGAACAGCTTAAAAAGAGAATCCTAATGTGATTTCTTTATAATGGGTGTGTTCCTTATCTTATCCGAGTGTCTAAGCTCTTCTCCATGGCTGGACCCTCAAATAATATTCCTTTATGTGCTAAGGGGTATCTAGAGACTGGGATAGGTTTAATAACTACCCTAACCCTAACGCGTACCCTAACCCTAACCCATACCCTAACCCTAATACATACCCAAATCCTAACCCGTAACCTAAATAGAGCCCTAACCCTAACACTAACCCTAACCCTAACCCATACACTACGCCATACCCGAACCCTTCCCCGAACCCGTACCCTAAGCCGTACCCTAAGCCGTACCCTAAGCCTAACACTAACCCTAGGCTACCCTTGACTGCTTCTGCCTCCAATAGATTTCCTAAGCACTAGTGTTTTAAGGAACAGCTTAAAAAGAGAATCCTAATGTGATTTCTTTATAATGGGTGTGTTCCTTATCTTATCCTAGTGTCTAAACTCTTCTCCACGGCTGGACCCCCAAATAATATTCCTTTACGTGCTAAGGGGTATCTAGAGAGTGGGATAGGTTTAATAACTACCCTAACCCTAACGCGTATCCTAACCCTAACCCCAACCCTAAGCCTAAAACGTACCCTAATTCTAACCCGTACCCTAAACCGAGCCCTAACCCTAACACTAACCCTAACCCTAACCCTAAACCATACCGTACGCCGTACCCGAACCCCTCACCGAACCCGTACCCTAAGCCGTACCCTAAGCCTAACCTTAAGCCTAATCCTAACCCTAGGCTACCCTTGACTGCTTCTGCCTCCAATAGATTTCCTAAGCACTAGTGTTTTATGGAACAGCTTAAAAAGAGAATCCTAATGTGATTTCTTTATAATGGGTGTGTTCCTTATTTATCCTAGTGTCTAAACTCTTCTCCATGGTTGGACCCCCAAATAATATTCCTTTATGTGCTAAGGGGTATCTAGAGAGTGGGATAGGTTTAATAACTACCCTAACCCTAACGCGTACCCTAACCCTAACCCCTACCCTAATCCTAACCCGTACCCTAAACCGAGCCCAAACCCTAACACTAACCCTAACCCTAACGTAAACCCATACCCTATGCCGTACCCGAACCCCTCACCGAACCCGTACCCTAAGCCGTACCCTAAGCCTAACCGTAAGAATAACCCTAACCCTAGGCTACCCTTGACTGCTTTTGCCTCCAATAGATTTCGTAAGCACTAGTGTTTTAAGGAACAGCTTAAAAAGAGAATCCTAATGTGATTTCTCTATAATGGGTGTGTTCCTTATCTTATCCTAGTGTCTAAACTCTTCTCCATGGCTGGACCCAAATAATATTCCTTTACGTGCTAAGGGGTATCTAGAGAGTGGGATAGGTTTAATACCTACCCTAACCCTAAAGCGTACCCTAACCCTAACCCCTATCCTAACCCTAAAACGTACCCTAATCCTAACCCGTACCCTAAACCGAGCCCTAACCCTAACACTAACCCTAACCCTCACCCATACCCTGTGCCGTACCGTAACCCCTCCCCGAACCCATACCCTAAGCCGTACCCTAAGCCTAACCCTAATCCTAACCCTAACCCTAGGCTACCCTTGACAGCTTCAGCCTCCAATAGATTTCCTAAGCACTAGTGTTTTAAGGAACAGATTAAAAAGAGAATCCTAATGTGATTTCTTTATAATGGGTGTGTTCCTTATCTTATCCTAGTGTCTAAACTCTTCTCCATGGCTGGACCCCCAAATAATATTCCTTTACGTGTTAAGGGGTATCTAGAGAGTGGGATAGGTTTCATAAATACCATACCCCTAACGCGTACCCTAACCCTAACCCCTACCCTAAACCTAACACATACCCTAATCCTAACCCGTACCCTAAACCGAGCCCTAACCCTAACACTTACCCTAACCCTAACCCTAACCCATACCCTACACCATACACGAACCCGTCCCCGAACCCATACCCCAAGCCGTACCCTAAGCCTAAAACTCAGCCTAACCCTAACCCTAGGCTACCCTTTACTGCTTCTGCCTCCAATAGATTTCCTAAGCACTAGTGTTTTAAGGAACAGCTTAAAAAGAGAATCCTAATGTGATTTCTTTATAATGGGTGTGTTCCTTAACTTATCCGAGTGTCTAAGCTCTTCTCCATGGCTGGACCCTCAAATAATATTCCTTTACGTGCTAAGGGGTATCTAGAGACTGGGATAGGTTTAATAACTACCCAACCCTAACGCGTACCCTAACCCTAACCCATACCCTAACCCTAATACATACCCAAATCCTAACCCGTAACCTAAATAGAGCCCTAACCCTAACACTAACCCTAACCCTAACCCATACACTACGCCATACCCGAACCCTTCCCCGAACCCGTACCCTAAGCCGTACCCTAAGCCGTACCCTAAGCCTAACACTAACCCTAGGCTACCCTTGACTGCTTCTGCCTCCAATAGATTTCCTAAGCACTAGTGTTTTAAGGAACAGCTTAAAAAGAGAATCCTAATGTGATTTCTTTATAATGGGTGTGTTCCTTATCTTATCCTAGTGTCTAAACTCTTCTCCACGGCTGGACCCCCAAATAATATTCCTTTACGTGCTAAGGGGTATCTAGAGAGTGGGATAGGTTTAATAACTACCCTAACCCTAACGCGTATCCTAACCCTAACCCCAACCCTAAGCCTAAAACGTACCCTAATTCTAACCCGTACCCTAAACCGAGCCCTAACACTAACACTAACCCTAACCCTAACCCTAAACCATACCGTACGCCGTACCCGAACCCCTCACCGAACCCGTACCCTATGCCGTACCCTAAGCCTAACCTTAAGCCTAATCCTAACCCTAGGCTACCCTTGAGTGCTTCTGCCTCCAATAGATTTCCTAAGCACTAGTGTTTTAAGGAACAGCTTAAAAAGAGAATCCTAATGTGATTTCTTTATAATGGGTGTGTTCCTTATTTATCCTAGTGTCTAAACTCTTCTCCATGGTTGGACCCCCAAATAATATTCCTTTATGTGCTAAGGGGTATCTAGAGAGTGGGATAGGTTTAATAACTACCCTAACCCTAACGCGTACCCTAACCCTAACCCCTACCCTATCCCTAACACGTACCCTAATCCTAACCCGTACCCTAAACCGAGCCGAAACCCTAACACTAACCCTAACCCTAAACCTAACCCATACCCTACGCCGTACCCGAACCCCTCCCCTAACCCGTACCCTAAGCCGTACCCTAAGCCTAACCCTAAGCCTAACCCTAACCCTATGCTACCCTTGACTGCTTCTGCCTCCAATAGATTTCCTAAGCACTAGTGTTTTAAGGAACAGATTAAAAAGAGAATCCTAATGTGATTTCTTTGTAATGGGTGTGTTCCTTATCTTATCCTAGTGTCTAAGCTCTTCTCCATGGCTGGACCCTCAAATAATATTCCTTTACGTGCTAAGGGGTATCTAGAGACTGGGATAGGTTTAATAACTAACCAACCCTAACGCGTACCCTAACCCTAACCCCTACCCTAACCCTAACACGTACCCTAATCCTAACCCGTACCCTAAACCGAGCCCTAACCCTAACAATAACCCTAACCCATAACCTACGCCGTACCCGAACCCCTCCCCGAACCCGTACCCTAAGGCGTACCCTAAGCCTAACCCTAAGCCTAACCCTAACCCTAGGCTACCCTTGACTGCTTCTGCCTCCAATAGATTTCCTAAGCACTAGTGTTTTAAGGAACAGATTAAAAAGAGAATCCTAATGTGATTTCTTTATAATGGGTGTGTTCCTTATCTTATCCTAGTGTCTAAGCTCTTCTCCATGGCTGGACCCTCAAATAATATTCCTTTACGTGCTAAGGGGTATCTAGAGACTGGGCTAGGTTTAATAACTACCCAACCCTAATGTGTACCCTAACCCTAACCCCTACCCTAACCCTAACACGTACCCTAATCCTATCCCGTACCCTAAACCGAGCCATAACCCTAACACTAACCCTAACCCTAACCCTAACCCATACCCTACGCTGTACCCGAACCCCTCCCCGAACCCGTACCCTAAGCCGTACCCTAAGCCTAACCCTAAGCCTAACCCTAACCCTAGGCTACCCTTGACTGCTTCTGCCTCCAATAGATTTCCTAAGCACAAGTGTTTTAAGGAACTGCTTAAAAAGAGAATCCTAAAGTGATTTCTTTATAATGGGTGTGTTCCTTATCTTATCCTAGTGCCTAAGCTCTTCTCCATGGCTGGACCCTCAAATAATATTCCTTTACGTGCTAAGGGGTATCTAGAGACTGGGATAGGTTTAATAACTACCCTAACCCTAACGCGTACCCTAACCCTAACTCCTACCCTAACCCTAACACGTACCCTAATCCTAACACGTACCCTAAACCGAGCCCTAACCCTAACACTAACCCTAACCCTAACCAATACCCTACGCCGTACCCGAACCCGTCCCCGAACCCGTACCCTAAGCCTAACCCTCAGCCTAACCCTAACCCTAGGCTACCCTTGACTGCTTCTGCCTCCAATAGATTTCCTAAACACTAGTGTTTTAAGGAACAGCTTAAAAAGAGAATCCTAATGTGATTTCTTTATAATGGGTGTGTTCCTTATCTTATCCTAGTGTCTAAGCTCTTCTCCATGGCTGGACCCTCAAATAATATTCCTTTATGTGCTAAGGGGTATCTAGAGACTGGGATAGGTTTAATAACTACCCTAACCCTAACGCGTACCCTAACCCTAAGTCCTACCCTAACCCTAACACGTACCCTAATCCTAACACGTACCCTAAATCGAGCCCTAACCCTAACACTTACCCTAACCCTAACTCTAACCCATACCCTACGCCGTACCCGAACCCCTCCCCGAACCCGTACCCTAAGCCGTACCCTAAGCATAACACTAAGCCTAACCCTAACCCTAGGCTACCCTTGACTGCTTCTGCCTCCAATAGATTTCCTAAGCACTAGTGTTTTAAGGAACAGATTAAAAAGAGAATCCTAATGTGATTTCTTTATAATGAGTGTGTTCCTTATCTTATCCTAGTGTCTTAACTCTTCTCCATGGCTGGACCCCCAAATAATATTCCTTTACGTGTTAAGGGGTATCTAGAGAGTGGGATAGGTTTCATAACTACCATACCCCTAACGCGTACCCTAACCCTAACGCCTACCCTAACCCTAACACATACCCTAATCCTAACCCGTACCCTAAACCGAGCCCTAACCCTAACACTAACCCTAACCCTAACCCTAACCCATACCCTACACCATACACGAACCCGTCCCCGAACCCATACCCCAAGCCGTACCCTAAGCCTAACCTTCAGCCTAACCCTAACCCTAGGCTACCCTTTACTGCTTCTGCCTCCAATAGATTTCCTAAGCACTAGTGTTTTAAGGAACAGCTTAAAAAGAGAATCCTAATGTGATTTCTTTATAATGGGTGTGTTCCTTAACTCATCCGAGTGTCTAAGCTCTTCTCCATGGCTGGACCCTCAAATAATATTCCTTTACGTGCTAAGGGGTATCTAGAGACTGGGATAGGTTTAATAACTACCCAACCCTAACGCGTACCCTAACCCTAACCCATACCCTAACCCTAATACATACCCAAATCCTAACCCATAACCTAAATAGAGCCCTAACCCTAACACTAACCCTAACCCTAACCCATACACTACGCCATACCCGAACCCTTCCCCGAACCCGTACCCTAAGCCGTACCCTAAGCCGTACCCTAAGCCTAACACTAACCCTAGGCTACCCTTGACTGCTTCTGCCTCCAATAGATTTCCTAAGCACTAGTGTTTTAAGGAACAGCTTAAAAAGAGAATCCTAATGTGATTTCTTTATAATGGGTGTGTTCCTTATCTTATCCTAGTGTCTAAACTCTTCTCCACGGCTGGACCCCCAAATAATATTCCTTTACGTGCTAAGGGGTATCTAGAGAGTGGGATAGGTTTAATAACTACCCTAACCCTAACGCGTATCCTAACCCTAACCCCAACCCTAAGCCGAAAACGTACCCTAATTCTAACCCGTACCCTAAACCGAGCCCTAACACTAACACAAACCCTAACCCTAACCCTAAACCATACCGTACGCCGTACCCGAACCCCTCACCGAACCCGTACCCTATGCCGTACCCTAAGCCTAACCTTAAGCCTAATCCTAACCCTAGGCTACCCTTGACTGCTTCTGCCTCCAATAGATTTCCTAAGCACTAGTGTTTTAAGGAACAGCTTAAAAAGAGAATCCTAATGTGATTTCTTTATAATGGGTGTGTTCCTTATTTATCCTAGTGTCTAAATTCTTCTCCATGGTTGGACCCCCAAATAATATTCCTTTATGTGCTAAGGGGTATCTAGAGAGTGGGATAGGTTTAATAACTACCCTAACCCTAACGCGTACCCTAACCCTAACCCCTACCCTATCCCTAACACGTACCCTAATCCTAACCCGTACCCTAAACCGAGCCGAAACCCTAACACTAACCCTAACCCTAAACCTAACCCATACCCTATGCCGTACCCGAACCCCTCACCGAACCCGTACCCTAAGCCGTACCCTAAGCCTAACCGTAAGCCTAACCCTAACCCTAGGCTAACCTTGACTGCTTCTGCCTCCAATAGATTTCCTAAGCACTAGTGTTTTAAGGAACAGATTAAAAAGAGAATCCTAATGTGATTTCTTTATAATGGGTGTGTTCCTTATCTTATCCTAGTGTCTAAACTCTTCTCCATGGATGGACCCCCAAATAATATTCCTTTACGTGTTAAGGGGTATCTAGAGGGTGGGATAGGTTTAATAACTACCATACCCCTAACGCGTACCCTAACCCTAACCCCTACCCTAACCCTAACACGTACCCTAATCCTAACCCGTACCCTAAACCGAGCCCTAACCCTAACACTAACCCTAACCCTAACCCTAACCCATACCCTACACCATACACGAACCCGTCCCCGAACCCATACCCCAAGCCGTACCCTAAGCCTAACCCTCAGCCTAACCCTAACCCTAGGCTACCCTTTACTGCTTCTGCCTCCAATAGATTTCCTAAGCACTAGTGTTTTAAGGAACAGCTTAAAAAGAGAATCCTAATGTGATTTCTTTATAATGGGTGTTTTCCTTATCTTATCCGAGTGTCTAAGCTCTTCTCCATGGCTGGACCCTCAAATAATATTCCTTTACGTGCTAAGGGGTATCTAGAGACTGGGATAGGTTTAATAACTACCCAACCCTAACGCGTACCCTAACCATAACCCATACCCTAACCCTAATACATACCCAAATCCTAACCCGTAACCTAAATAGAGCCCTAACCCTAACACTAACACTAACCCTAATCCATACACTACGCCATACCCGAACCCTTCCCCGAACCCGTACCCGAAGCCGTACCCTAAGCCGTACCCTAAGCCTAACACTAACCCTAGGCTACCCTTGACTGCTTCTGCCTCCAATAGATTTCCTAAGCACTAGTGTTTTAAGGAACAGCTTAAAAAGAGAATCCTAATGTGATTTCTTTATAATGGGTGTGTTCCTTATCTTATCCTAGTGTCTATACTCTTCTCCATGGCTGGACCCAAATAATATTCCTTTACGTGCTAAGGGGTATCTAGAGAGTGGGATAGGTTTAATAACTACCCTAACCCTAACGAGTACCCTAACCCTAACCCCTACCCTAATCCTAACCCGTACCCTAAACCGAGCCCAAACCCTAACACTAACCCTAACCCTAACCCTAACCCATACCCTATGCCGTACCCGAACCCCTCACCGAACCCGTACCCTAAGCCGTACCCCAAGCCTAACCGTAAGCCTAACCCTAACCCTAGGCTACCCTTGACTGCTTTTGCCTCCAATAGATTTCGTAAGCACTAGTGTTTTAAGGAACAGCTTAAAAAGAGAATCCTAATGTGATTTCTTTATAATGCGTGTGTTCCTTATCTTATCCTAGTGTCTAAACTCTTCTCCATGGCTGGACCCAAATAATATTCCTTTACGTGCTAAGGGGTATCTAGAGAGTGGGATAGGTTTAATAACTACCCTAACCCTTACGCGTACCCTAACCCTAACCCCTACCCTAATCCTAACACGTACCCTAATCCTAAGCGGTACCCTAAACCGAGCCGTAACCCTAACACTAACCCTAACCCTAACCCTAAACCATACCTTACGCTGTACCCGAACCCCTCCCCGAACCCGTACCCTAAGCCGCACCCTAAGCCTAACTCTAAGCCTAACCCTAACCCTAGGCTACCCTTGACTGCTTCTGCCTCCAATAGATTTCCTAAGCACTAGGGTTTTAAGGAACAGCTTAAAAAGAGAATCCTAATGTGATTTCTTTATAATGGGTATGTTCCTTATCTTATCCTAGTGTCTAAACTCTTCTCCATGGCTGGACAACCAAATAATATTCCTTTACGTGCTAAGGGGTATCTAGAGGCTGGGATAGGTTTAATACCTACCCTAACCCTAAAGCGTACCCTAACCCTAACCCCTATCCTAACCCTAACACGTACCCTAATCCTAACCCGTACCCTAAACCGAGCCCTAACCCTAACACTAACCCTAACCTTCACCCATACCCTGTGCCGTACCGTAACCCCTCCCCGAACCCATACCCTAAGCCGTACCCTAAGCCTAACCCTAATCCTAACCCTAACCCTAGGCTACCCTTGACAGCTTCAGCCTCCAATAGATTTCCTAAGCACTAGTGTTTTAAGGAACAGATTAAAAAGAGAATCCTAATGTGATTTCTTTATAATGGGTGTGTTCCTTATCTTATCCTAGTGTCTAAACTCTTCTCCATGGCTGGACCCCCAAATAATATTCCTTTACGTGTTAATGGGTATCTAGAGAGTTGGATAGGTTTAATAACTACCCTACCCCTAACGCGTACCCTAACCCTAACCACTACCCTAACCCTAACACGTACCCTAATCATAACCCGTAACATAAACCGACCCCTAACCCTAACCCTAACCCTAACCGTAACCCTAACCCATACCCTACACCATAACGAACCCTTCCCCGAACCCATACCCTAAGCCTTACCCTAAGCCTAACCCTAAGCCTTGTCCTATCCCTAGGTTACCCTTGAATGCTTCTGCCTCCAATAGATTTCCTAAGCACTAGTGTTTTAAGGAACAGCTTAAAAAGTGACACCTAATGTGATTTCTTTATAATGGGTGTGTTCCTTATCTTATCCTAGTGTCTAAACTCTTCTCCAAGGCTGGACCCACAAATAATATTCCTTTACGTGCTAAGGGGTATCTAGAGCGTGGGATAGGTTTAATAACTACCCTAACCCTAACGCGTACCCTAAGCCAAACACCTACCCTAACCCTAACCCGTACCCTAAACCGAGCCCTAATCCTAACACTAACCCTAACCATAACCCATATACTACACCATACCCGAACCCCTCCCCGAAACCGTAACCTAAGCCGTACCCTAACCCTAACCCTAAACCTAAGCCTAACCCTAACCATAGGCTACCCTTGACTGCTTCTGCCTCCAATAGATTTCCTAAGCACAAGTGTTTTAAGGAACAGCTTAAAAAGAGAATCCTAGTGTGATTTCTTTATAATGGGTGTGTTCCTTATCTTATCCTAGTGTCTAAACGGTTCTCCATGGCTGGACCCCCAAATAATATTCCTTTACGTGCTAAGGGGTATCTAGAGCTTGGGATAGGTTTAATAACTACCCTAACCCTAACGCGTACCCTAAGCCAAACACCTACCCTAACCCTAACCCGTACCCTAAACCGAGCCCTAATCCTAACACTAACCCTAACCATAACCCATATACTACACCATACCTGAACCCCTCCCCGAAACCGTAACCTAAGCCGTACCCTAACCCTAACCCTAAACCTAAGCCTAAACCTAACCATAGGCTACCCTTGACTGCTTCTGCCTCCAATAGATTTCCTAAGCACTAGTGTTTTAAGGAACAACTTAAAAAGAGAATCCTAATGTGATTTCTTTATAATGGGTGTGTTCCTTATCTTATCCTAGTGTCTATACTCTTCTCCATGGCTGGACCCCCAAATAATATTCCTTTACGTGCTAAGGGGTATCTAGAGAGTGGGATAGGTTTAATAACTACCCTAATCCTAACGCATACCCTAACCCTAACCCCTACCTAACCCTAACACGTACCCTAATCCTAACCCGTACCCTAAACCGAGCCCTAATCCTAACACTTACCCTAACCCTAACCCTAACCCGTACCCTACGCCGTACCCGAACCCCTACCTGAACCCGTACCCTAAGCCTATCCCTAAGCCTAACCCTAACCCTTGGCTACCCTTGACTGCTTCTGCCTCCATTAGATTTCCTAAGCACTAGTGTTTGAAGGAACAGCTTAAAAAGAGAATCCTAATGTGATTTCTTTATAATGGGTGTGTTCCTTATCTTATCCTAGTGTCTAAACTCTTCTCCATGACTGGACCCCCAAATAATATTCCTTTACGTGCTAAGGGGTATCTAGAGAGTGGGATAGGTTTAATAACTATCCTAGACCTAACGTGTACCCTAACACTAACCCCTACCCTAACCCTAACATGTACCCTAATCCTAACCCGTACCCTAAACTGAACTCTAACACTAACACTAACCCTAACCCTATCCCATACCTTATGCCATCACCGAACCCGTAACCGAACCCGTACCCTAAGCCGTACCCTAACCGTAACCCTAAATCTAACCCTAAAAATAAGCTACCCTTGACTGCTTCTGCCTCCAATAGATTTCCTAGGGACTAGTGTTATAAGCAACAGGTTAAAAAAGAGAATCCTAATGTGATTTCTTTATAATGGGTGTGTTCCTTGTCTTATCCTAGTGTCTAAATTCTTCTCCATGGGTGGACCCCCAAATAATATTCCTTTACGTGCTAAGGGGTATCTAGAGAGTGGGATAGTTTTAATTACTACCCTAACCCTAACGCTTAACCTAACCCTATCCCCTAAACTAACACTGAAATGTACCCTAATCCTAAACCGTACCCTAAACCGAGCCCTAACCGTAACACTAACCCTAACACTAACCCATATAGGACGACGTACTCGAACCCCTCACCGAACCCGTACCCTAAACCGAGCCCTAACCCTAACACTTACCCTAAACCTAACCCTAACCCATAACTTACGCCGTACCAGAACCCCTCACAGAACCCGTAACCTAAGCCATACCCTAACCCTAACACTAAGCCTAACCCTAACCCTAGGCTACCCTTGACTTCTTCAGCCTCCAATAGATTTCCAAAGCACTACTGTTTTAAGGAACAGCTTAAAAAGAGAATCCTAATATGATTTCTTTATAATGGGTGTGTTCCTTATCTTATCCTAGTGTCTAAACGGTTCTCCATGGCTGGACCCCCAAATAATATTCCTTTACGTGCTAAGGGGTTTCGAGAGAGTGGGATAGGTTTAATAACTGCCCTACCCCTAACGCGTACCCTAACCCTAACCCCTACCCTAACCCTAACACGTACCCTAATCCTAACCCGTACCCTAAACCGAGCCCTAACCCTAACACTAACCCTAACCCTAACCCATACCCTACACCATACACGAACCCGTCCCCGAACCCATACCCCAAGCCGTACCCTAAGCCTAACCCTCAGCCTAACCCTAACCCTAGGCTACCCTTTACTGCTTCTGCCTCCAATAGATTTCCTAAGCACTAGTGTTTTAAGGAACAGATTAAAAAGAGAATCCTAATGTGATTTCTTTATAGTGGGTGTGTTCCTAATCTTATCCTAGTGTCTAAGCTCTTCTCCATGGCTGGACCCTCAAATAATATTCCTTTACGTGCTAAGGGGTATCTAGAGACTGGGCTAGGTTTAATAACTACCCAACCCTAACGTGTACCCTAACCCTAATCCCTACCCTAACCCTAACACGTACCCTAATCCTAACCCGTACCCTAAACCGAGCCCTAACCCTAACACTAACCCTAACCCTAACCCTAACCCATACCCTACGCCGTACCCGAACCCCTCCCCTAACCCGTACCCTAAGCCGTACCCTAAGCCTAACCCTAAGCCTAACCCTAACCCTAGGCTACCCTTGACTGCTTCTGCCTCCAATAGATTTCCTAAGCACTAGTGTTTTAAGGAACAGATTAAAAAGAGAATCCTAATGTGATTTCTTTGTAATGGGTGTGTTCCTTATCTTATCCTAGTGTCTAAGCTCTTCTCCATGGCTGGACCCTCAAATAATATTCCTTTATGTGCTAAGGGGTATCTAGAGACTGGGATAGGTTTAATAACTACCCTAACCCTAACGCGTACCCTAACCCTAACCCCTACCCTAACCCTAACACGTACCCTAATCCTAACCCGTACCCTAAACCGAGCCCTAACCCTAACACTAACCCTAACCCTAACCCTAACCCATACCCTAAGCCGTACCCGAACCCTTCACCGAACCCGTACCCTAAGCCGTACCCTAAGCCTAACCGTAAGCCTAACCCTAACCCTAGGCTACCCTTGACAGCTTCAGCCTCCAATAGATTTCCTAAGCACTAGTGTTTTAAGGAACAGATTAAAAAGAGAATCCTAATGTGATTTCTTTATAATGGGTGTGTTCCTTATCTTATCCTAGTGTCTAAACTCTTCTCCATGGCTGGACCCCCAAATAATATTCCTTTACGTGTTAATGGGTATCTAGAGAGTTGGATAGGTTTAATAACTACCCTACCCCTAACGCGTACCCTAACCCTAACCACTACCCTAACCCTAACACGTACCCTAATCCTAACCCGTACCATAAACCGAGCCCTAACCCTAACCCTAACCCTAACCCTAACCCTAACCCATACCCTACACCATAACAAACCCTTCCCCGAACCCATACCCTAAGCCTTACCCTAAGCCTAACCCTAAGCCTTGTCCTATCCCTAGGTTACCCTTGAATGCTTCTGCCTCCAATAGATTTCCTAAGCACTAGTGTTTTAAGGAACAACTTAAAAAGAGAATCCTAATGTGATTTCTTTATAACGGGTGTGTTCCTTATCTTATCCTAGTGTCTAAACTCTTCTCCATGGCTGGCCCACAAATAATATTCCTTTACGTGCTAAGTGGTATCTAGACACTGGGATAGGTTTAATAACTACCCTAACCCTAACGCGTACCCTAACCGTAACCCCTACCCTAACCCTAACACCTAATCTAATCCTAACCCATACCCTAAACCGAGCCCTAACCCTAACATTTACCCTAACCCTAACCCTAAACCATACCCTATGCCGTACACGAACACCTCCCTGAACCCATACCCTAAGCCGAACCCTAAGCCTAACCCTAAGCCTAACCCTAACCCTAGGCTACCCTTGACTGCTTCTGCCTCCAATAGATTTCCTAGGCACTAGTGTTTTAAGGAACAGCTTAAAAAGGGACACCTAATGTGATTTCTTTATAATGGGTGTGTTCCTTATCTTATCCTAGTGTCTAAACTCTTCTCCAAGGCTGGACCCACAAAAAATATTCCTTTAGGTGCTAAGGGGTATCTAGAGCGTGGGATAGGTTTAATAACTACCCTAACCCTAACGCGTACCATAAGCCAAACACCTACCCTAACCCTAACCCGTACCCTAAACCGAGCCCTAATCCTAACACTAACCCTAACCATAACCCATATACTACACCATACCCGAACCCCTCCCCGAAACGGTAACCTAAGCCGTACCCTAACCCTAACCCTAAACCTAAGCCTAACCCTAACCATAGGCTACCCTTGACTGCTTCTGCCTCCAAAAGATTTCCTAAGCACAAGTGTTTTAAGGAACAGCTTAAAAAGAGAATCCTAGTGTGATTTCTTTATAATGGGTGTGTTCCTTATATTATCCTAGTGTCTAAACTCTTCTCCATGGCTGGACCCCCAAATAATATTCCTTTACGTGTTAAGGGGTATCTAGAGAGTGGGATAGGTTTAATAACTACCCTAACCCTAACACGTACACTAACCCTAACCCATACCCTAACCCTAATACATACCCAAATCCTAACCCGTAACCTAAATAGAGCCCTAACCCTAACACTAACCCTAACCCTAACCCATACACTACGCCATACCCGAACCCTTCCCCGAACCCGTACCCTAAGCCGTACCCTAAGCCGTACCCTAAGCCTAACACTAACCCTAGGCTACCCTTGACTGCTTCTGCCTCCAATAGATTTCCTAAGCACTAGTGTTTTAAGGAACAGCTTAAAAAGAGAATCCTAATGTGATTTCTTTATAATGGGTGTGTTCCTTATCTTATCCTAGTGTCTAAACTCTTCTCCACGGCTGGACCCCCAAATAATATTCCTTTACGTGCTAAGGGGTATCTAGAGAGTGGGATAGGTTTAATAACTACCCTAACCCTAACGCGTATCCTAACCCTAACCCCAACCCTAAGCCTAAAACGTAACCTAATTCTAACCCGTACCCTAAACCGAGCCCTAACACTAACACTAACCCTAACCCTAACCCTAAACCATACCGTACGCCGTACCCGAACCCCTCACCGAACCCGTACCCTAAGCCGTACCCTAAGCCTAACCTTAAGCCTAATCCTAACCCTAGGCTACCCTTGACTGCTTCATCCTCCAATAGATTTCCTAAGCACTAGTGTTTTAAGGAACAGATTAAAAAGAGTATCCTAATGTGATTTCTTTATAATCGGTGTGTTCCTTATCTTATCCTAGTGTCTAAACTCTTCTCCATGGCTGGACCCCCAAATAATATTCCTTTACGTGTTAATGGGTATCTAGAGAGTTGGATAGGTTTAATAACTACCCTACCCCTAACGCGTACCCTAACCCTAACCACTACCCTAACCCTAACACGTACCCTAATCCTAACCCGTACCATAAACCGAGCCCTAACCCTAACCCTAACCCTAACCCGTACCCTAAACCGAGCCCTAATCCTAACACTAACCCTAACCATAACCCATATACTACACCATACCTGAACCCCTCCCCGAAACCGTAACCTAAGCCGTACCCTAACCCTAACCCTAAACCTAAGCCTAACCCTAACCATAGGCTACCCTTGACTGCTTCTGCCTCCAATAGATTTCCTAAGCACTAGTGTTTTAAGGAACAACTTAAAAAGAGAATCCTAATGTGATTTCTTTATAATGGGTGTGTTCCTTATCTTATCCTAGTGTCTATACTCTTCTCCATGGCTGGACCCCCAAATAATATTCCTTTACGTGCTAAGGGGTATCTAGAGAGTGGGATAGGTTTAATAACTACCCTAATCCTAACGCATACCCTAACCCTAACCCCTACCCTAACCCTAACACGTACCCTAATCCTAACCCGTACCCTAAACCGAGCCCTAATCCTAACACTTACCCTAACCCTAACCCTAACCCGTACCCTAAACCGAGCCCTAATCCTAACACTTACCCTAACCCTAACCCTAACCCGTACCCTACGCCGTACCCGAACCCCTACCTGAACCCGTACCCTAAGCCTATCCCTAAGCCTAACCCTAACCCTTGGCTACCCTTGACTGCTTCTGCCTCCATTAGATTTCCTAAGCACTAGTGTTTGAAGGAACAGCTTAAAAAGAGAATCCTAATGTGATTTCTTTATAATGGGTGTGTTCCTTATCTTATCCTAGTGTCTAAACTCTTCTCCATGACTGGACCCCCAAATAATATTCCTTTACGTGCTAAGGGGTATCTAGAGAGTGGGATAGGTTTAATAACTATCCTAGACCTAACGTGTACCCTAACACTAACCCCTACCCTAACCCTAACATGTACCCTAATCCTAACCCGTACCCTAAACTGAACTCTAACACTAACACTAACCCTAACCCTATCCCATACCTTACGCCATCACCGAACCCGTAACCGAACCCGTACCCTAAGCCGTACCCTAACTGTAACCCTAAATCTAACCCTAAAAATAAGCTACCCTTTACTGCTTCTGCCTCCAATAGATTTCCTAGGGACTAGTGTTATAAGCAACAGGTTAAAAAAGAGAATCCTAATGTGATTTCTTTATAATGGGTGTGTTCCTTGTCTTATCCTAGTGTCTAAATTCTTCTCCATGGGTGGACCCCCAAATAATATTCCTTTACGTGCTAAGGGGTATCTAGAGAGAGGGATAGGTTTAATTACTACCCTAACCCTAACGCTTAACCTAACCCTATCCCCTAAACTAACACTGAAATGTACCCTAATCCTAAACCGTACCCTAAACTGAGCCCTAACCGTAACACTAACCCTAACACTAACCCATATAGTACGACGTACTCGAACCCCTCCCCGAACCGGTACCCTAAGCCGTACACTAACCCTAACCCTAAGCCTAACCCTAGCCCTAGGCTACCCTTGACTGCTTCTGCCTCCAATAGATTTCCTAAGCCCTAGTGTGTTAAGGAACAGCTTAAAAAGAGAATCCTAATGTGATTTCTTTATAATGGGTGTGTTCCTTATCTTATCCTAGTGTCTAAACTGTTCTCCATGGCTGGACCCCCAAATAATATTTCTTTACGTGCTAAGGGGTATCGAGAGAGTGGGATAGGTTTAATAACTAACCTAACCCTAACACGTACCCTAAACCTAACCCCTACCCTAACACTAACACGTACCCTAATCCTAACACGTACCATAAACCGAGCCCTAACCCTAACATTAACCCTAACCTTAACCCTAACCCATACCCTACGCCGTAACCAAACCCCTCCCCGAACCTGTACCCTAAGGCGTACCCTAACCCTAACCCTAAGCCCAACCCTAACCCGAGGCTACCCTTGACTGCTTCTGCCTCCAATAGATTTCCTAAGCACTAGTGTTTGAAGGAACAGCTTAAAAAGAGAATCCTAATGTGATTTTTTTTATAATGGGTGTGTTCCTTATCTTATCCTACTGTCTAAACTCTTTTCCATGGCTGGACCCTCAAATAATATTCCTTTACGTGCTAAGGGGTATCTAGAGAGTGGGATTCGTTTAATAACTACCCTAATCCTAACGCGTACCCTAACCCTAACCCCTACCCTAAGCCTAACATGTACCCTAATCCTAAACCGTACCCTAAACCGAGCCCTAACCCTAACACTTACCCTAAACCTAACCCTAACCCATAACTTACGCCGTACCAGAACCCCTCACAGAACCCGTAACCTAAGCCATACCCTAACCCTAACACTAAGCCTAACCCTAACCCTAGGCTACCCTTGACTTCTTCAGCCTCCAATAGATTTCCAAAGCACTACTGTTTTAAGGAACAGCTTAAAAAGAGAATCCTAATATGATTTCTTTATAATGGGTGTGTTCCTTATCTTATCCTAGTGTCTAAACGGTTCTCCATGGCTGGACCCCCAAATAATATTCCTTTACGTGCTAAGGGGTTTCGAGAGAGTGGGATAGGTTTAATAACTACCCTACCCCTAACGCGTACCCTAACCCTAACCCCTACCCTAACCCTAACACGTACCCTAATCCTAACCCGTACCCTAAACCGAGCCCTAACCCTAACACTAACCCTAACCCTAACCCATACCCTACACCATACACGAACCCGTCCCCGAACCCATACCCCAAGCCGTACCCTAAGCCTAACCCTCAGCCTAACCCTAACCCTAGGCTACCCTTTACTGCTTCTGCCTCCAATAGATTTCCTAAGCACTAGTGTTTTAAGGAACAGCTTAAAAAGAGAATCCTAATGTGATTTCTTTATAATGGGTGTGTTCCTTATCTTATCCGAGTGTCTAAGCTCTTCTCCATGGCTGGACCCTCAAATAATATTCCTTTACGTGCTAAGGAGTATCTAGAGACTGCGATAGGTTTAATAACTACCCTAACCCTAACGCGTACCCTAACCCTAACCCATACCCTAACCCTAATACATACCCAAATCCTAACCCGTAACCTAAATAGAGCCCTAACCCTAACACTAACCCTAACCCTAACCCATACACTACGCCATACCCGAACCCTTCCCCGAACCCGTACCCTAAGCCGTACCCGAAGCCGTACCCTAAGCCTAACACTAACCCTAGGCTACCCTTGACTGCTTCTACCTCCAATAGATTTCCTAAGCACTAGTGTTTTAAGGAACAGCTTAAAAAGAGAATCCTAATGTGATTTCTTTATAATGGGTGTGTTCCTTATCTTATCCTAGTGTCTAAACTCTTCTCCACGGCTGGACCCCCAAATAATATTCCTTTACGTGCTAAGGGGTATCTAGAGAGTAGGATAGGTTTAATAACTACCCTAACCCTAACGCGTATCCTAACCCTAACCCCAACCCTAAGCCAAAAACGTAACCTAATTCTAACCCGTACCCTAAACCGAGCCCTAACCCTAACACTAACCCTAACCCTAACCCTAAACCATACCGTACGCCGTACCCGAACCCCTCACCGAACCCGTACCCTAAGCCGTACTCTAAGCCTAACCTTAAGCCTAATCCTAACCCTAGGCTACCCTTGACTGCTTCTGCCTCCAATAGATTTCCTAAGCACTAGTGTTTTAAGGAACAGCTTAAAAAGAGAATCCTAATGTGATTTCTTTATAATGGGTGTGTTCCTTATTTATCCTAGTTTCTAAACTCTTCTCCATGGTTGGACCCCCAAATAATATTCCTTTATGTGCTAAGGGGTATCTAGAGAGTGGGATAGGTTTAATAACTACCCTAACCCTAACGCGTACCCTAACCCTAACCCCTACCCTAACCCTAACACGTACCCTAATCCTAACCCGTACCCTAAACCGAGCCCTAACCCTAACACTAACCCTAACCCTAACCCTAACCCATACCCTATGCCGTACCCGAACCCTTCACCGAACCCGTACCCTAAGCCGTACCCTAAGCCTAACCGTAAGCCTAACCCTAACCCTAGGCTACCCTTGACTGCTTTTGCCTCCAATAGATTTCGTAAGCACTAGTGTTTTAAGGAACAGCTTAAAAAGAGAATCCTAATGTGATTTCTTTATAATGGGTGTGTTCCTTATCTTATCCGAGTGTCTAAGCTCTTCTCCATGGCTGGACCCTAAAATAATATTCCTTTACGTGCTAAGGGGTATCTAGAGACTGGGATAGGTTTAATAACTACCCAACCCTAACGCGTACCCTAACCCTAACCCATACCCTAACCCTAATACATACCCAAATCCTAACCCGTAACCTAAATAGAGCCCTAACCCTAACACTAACCCTAACCCTAACCCATACACTACGCCATACCCGAACCCTTCCCCGAACCCGTACCCTAAGCCGTACCCTAAGCCTAACACTAACCCTAGGCTACCCTTGACTGCTTCTGCCTCCAATAGATTTCCTAAGCACTAGTGTTTTAAGGAACAGCTTAAAAAGAGAATCCTAATGTGATTTCTTTATAATGGGTGTGTTCCTTATCTTATCCTAGTGTCTAAACTCTTCTCCACGGCTGGACCCCCAAATAATATTCCTTTACGTGCTAAGGGGTATCTAGAGAGTGGGATAGGTTTAATAACTACCCTAACCCTAACGCGTATCCTAACCCTAACCCCAACCCTAAGCCTAAAACGTACCCTAATTCTAACCCGTACCCTAAACCGAGCCCTAACACTAACACTAACCCTAACCCTATCCCTAAACCATACTGTACGCCGTACCCGAACCCCTCACCGATCCCGTACCCTAAGCCTAACCTTAAGCCTAATCCTAACCCTAGGCTACCCTTGACTGCTTCTGCCTCCAATAGATTTCCTAAGCACTAGTGTTTTAAGGAACAGCTTAAAAAGAGAATCCTAATGTGATTTCTTTATAATGGGTGTGTTCCCTATTTATCCTAGTGTCTAAACTCTTCTCCATGGTTGGACCCCCAAATAATATTCCTTTATGTCCTAAGGGGTATCTAGAGAGTGGGATAGGTTTAATAACTACCCTAACCCTAACGCGTACCCTAACCCTAACCCCTACCCTAATCCTAACCCGTATCCTAAACCGAGCCCAAACCCTAACACTAACCCTAACCCTAACCCTAACCCATACCCTATGCCGTACCCGAACCCCTCACCGAACCCGTACCCTAAGCCGTACCCTAAGGCTAACCGTAAGCCTAACCCTAACCCTAGGCTACCCTTGACTGCTTTTGCCTCCAATAGATTTCGTAAGCACTAGTGTTTTAAGGAACAGCTTAAAAAGAGAATCCTAATGTGATTTCTTTATAATGGGTGTGTTCCTTATCTTATCCTAGTGTCTAAACTCTTCTCCATGGCTGGACCCAAATAATATTCCTTTACGTGCTAAGGGGTATCTAGAGAGTGGGATAGGTTTAATAACTACCCTATCCCTTACGCGTACCCTAACCCTAACCCCTACCCTAATCCTAACACGTACCCTAATCCTAAACCGTACCCTAAACCGAGCCGTAACCCTAACACTAACCCTAACCCTAACCCTAAACCATACCTTACGCTGTACCCGAACCCCTCCCCGAACCCGTACCCTAAGACGCACCCTAAGCCTAACCCTAAGCCTAACCCTAACCCTAGGCTACCCTTGACTGCTTCTGCCTCCAATAGATTTCCTAAGCACTAGGGTTTTAAGGAACAGCTTAAAAAGAGAATCCTAATGTGATTTCTTTATAATGGGTATGTTCCTTATCTTATCCTAGTGTCTAAACTCTTCTCCATGGCTGGACAACCAAATAATATTCCTTTACGTGCTAAGGGGTATCTAGAGGCTGGGATAGGTTTAATACCTACCCTAACCCTAAAGCGTACCCTAACCCTAACCCCTATCCTAACCCTAACACGTACCCTAATCCTAACCCGTACCCTAAACCGAGCCCTAACCCTAACACTAACCCTAACCCTCACCCATACCCTGTGCCATACCGTAACCCCTCCCCGAACCCATACCCTAAGCCGTACCCTAAGCCTAACCCTAATCCTAACCCTAACCCTAGGCTACCCTTGACAGCTTCAGCCTCCAATAGATTTCCTAAGCACTAGTGTTTTAAGGAACAGATTAAAAAGAGAATCCTAATGTGATTTCTTTATAATGGGTGTGTTCCTTATCTTATCCTAGTGTCTAAACTCTTCTCCATGCCTGGACCCCCAAATAATATTCCTTTACGTGTTAATGGGTATCTAGAGAGTTGGATAGGTTTAATAACTACCCTACCCCTAACGCGTACCCTAACCCTAACCACTACCCTAACCCTAACACGTACCCTAATCCTAACCCGTACCATAAACCGAGCCCTAACCCTAACCCTAACCCTAACCCTAACCCTAACCCATACCCTACACCATAACGAACCCTTCCCCGAACCCATACCCTAAGCCTTACCCTAAGCCTAACCCTAAGCCTTGTCCTATCCCTAGGTTACCCTTGAATGCTTCTGCCTCCAATAGATTTCCTAAGCACTAGTGTTTTAAGGAACAACTTAAAAAGAGAATCCTAATGTGATTTCTTTATAACGGGTGTGTTCCTTATCTTATCCTAGTGTCTAAACTCTTCTCCATGGCTGGACCCACAAATAATATTCCTTTACGTGCTAAGGGGTATAGACACTGGGATAGGTTTAATAACTACCCTAACCCTAACGCGTACCCTAACCGTAACCCCTACCCTAACCCTAACACGTAATCTAATCCTAACCCGTACCCTAAACCGAGCCCTAACCCTAACACTTACCCTAACCCTAACCCTAAACCATACCCTATGCCGTACTCGAACACCTCCCTGAACCCATACCCTAAGCCGAACCCTAAGCCTAACCCTAAGCCTAACCCTAACCCTAGGCTACCCTTGACTGCTTCTGCCTCCAATAGATTTCCTAGGCACTAGTGTTTTAAGGAACAGCTTAAAAAGTGACACCTAATGTGATTTCTTTATAATGGGTGTGTTCCTTATCTTATCCTAGTGTCTAAACTCTTCTCCAAGGCTGGACCCACAAATAATATTCCTTTACGTGCTAAGGGGTATCTAGAGCGTGGGATAGGTTTAATAACTACCCTAACCCTAACGCGTACCCTAAGCCAAACACCTACCCTAACCCTAACCCGTACCCTAAACCGAGCCCTAATCCTAACATTAACCCTAACCATAACCCATATACTACACCATACCCGAACCCCTCCCCGAAACCGTAACCTAAGCCGTACCCTAACCCTAACCCTAAACCTAAGCCTAACCCTAACCATAGGCTACCCTTGACTGCTTCTGCCTCCAATAGATTTCCTAAGCACAAGTGTTTTAAGGAACAGCTTAAAAAGAGAATCCTAGTGTGATTTCTTAATAATGGGTGTGTTCCTTATATTATCCTAGTGTCTAAACTCTTCTCCATGGCTGGACCCCCAAATAATATTCCTTTACGTGTTAAGGGGTATCTAGAGAGTGGGATAGGTTTAATAACTACCCTACCCCTAACGCGTACCCTAACCCTAACCCCTACCCTAACCCTAACACGTACCCTAATCCTAACCCGTACCCTAAACCGAGCCCTAACCCTAACACTAACCCTAACCCTAACCCATACCCTACACCATACACGAACCCGTCCCCGAACCCATACACCAAGCCGTACCCTAAGCCTAACCCTCAGCCTAACCCTAACCCTAGGCTACCCTTTACTGCTTCTGCCTCCAATAGATTTCCTAAGCACTAGTGTTTTAAGGAACAGCTTAAAAAGAGAATCCTAATGTGATTTCTTTATAATGGGTGTGTTCCTTATCTTATCCGAGTGTCTAAGCTCTTCTCCATGGCTGGACCCTCAAATAATATTCCTTTACGTGCTAAGGGGTATCTAGAGACTGGGATAGGTTTAATAACTACCCTAACCCTAACGCGTACCCTAACCCTAACCCATACCCTAACCCTAATACATACCCAAATCCTAACCCGTAACCTAAATAGAGCCCTAACCCTAACACTAACCCTAACCCTTACCCATACACTACGCCATAACCGAACCCTTCCCCGAACCCGTACCCTAAGCCGTACCCTAAGCCGTACCCTAAGCCTAACACTAACCCTAGGCTACCCTTGACTGCTTCTGCCTCCAATAGATTTCCTAACCACTAGTGTTTTAAGGAACAGCTTAAAAAGAGAATCCTAATGTGATTTCTTTATAATGGGTGTGTTCCTTATCTTATCCTAGTGTCTAAACTCTTCTCCACGGCTGGACCCCCAAATAATATTCCTTTACGTGCTAAGGGGTATCTAGAGAGTGGGATAGGTTTAATAACTACCCTAACCCTAACGCGTATCCTAACCCTAACCCCAACCCTAAGCCTAAAACGTAACCTAATTCTAACCCGTACCCTAAACCGAGCCCTAACACTAACACTAACCCTAACCCTAACCCTAAACCATACCGTACGCCGTACCCGAACCCCTCACCGAACCCGTACCCTAAGCCGTACCCTAAACCTAACCTTAAGCCTAATCCTAACCCTAGGCTACCCTTGACTGCTTCTGCCTCCAATAGATTTCCTAAGCACTAGTGTTTTAAGGAACATCTTAAAAAGAGAATCCTAATGTGATTTCTTTATAATGGGTGTGTTCCTTATTTATCCTAGTGTCTAAACTCTTCTCCATGGTTGGACCCCCAAATAATATTCCTTTATGTGCTAAGGGGTATCTAGAGAGTGGGATAGGTTTAATAACTACCCTAACCCTAACGCGTACCCTAACCCTAACCCCTACCCTAACCCTAACACGTACCCTAATCCTAACCCGTACCCTAAACCGAGCCCTAACCCTAACACTAACCCTAACCCTAACCCTAACCCATACCCTATGCCGTACCCGAACCCTTCACCGAACCCGTACCCTAAGCCGTACCCTAAGCCTAACCGTAAGCCTAACCCTAACCCTAGGCTACCCTTGACTGCTTTTGCCTCCAATAGATTTCGTAAGCACTAGTGTTTTAAGGAACAGCTTAAAAAGAGAATCCTAATGTGATTTCTTTATAATGGGTGTGTTCCTTATCTTATCCTAGTGTCTAAAATCTTCTCCATGGCTGGACCCAAATAATATTCCTTTACGTGCTAAGGGGTATCTAGAGAGTGGGATAGGTTTAATAACTTCCCTAACCCTTACGCGTACCCTAACCCTAACCCCTACCCTAATCCTAACACGTACCCTAATACTAAACCGTACTCTAAACCGAGCCGTAACCCTAACACTAACCCTAACCCTAACCCTAAACCATACCTTACGCTGTACCCGAACCCCTCCCCGAACCCGTACCCTAAGCCGCACCCTAAGCCTAACCCTAAGCCTAACCCTAACCCTAGGCTACCCTTGACTGCTTCTGCCTCCAATAGATTTCCTAAGCACTAGGGTTTTAAGGAACAGCTTAAAAAGAGAATCCTAATGTGATTTCTTTATAATGGGTATGTTCCTTATCTTATCCTAGTGTCTAAACTCTTCTCCATGGCTGGACAAACAAATAATATTCCTTTACGTGCTAAGGGGTATCTAGAGGCTGGGATAGGTTTAATACCTACCCTAACCCTAAAGCGTACCCTAACCCTAACCCCTCTCCTAACCCTAACACGTACCCTAATCCTAACCCGTACCCTAAACCGAGCCCTAACCCTAACACTAACCCTAACCCTCACCCATACCCTGTGCCGTACCGTAACCCCTCCCCGAACCCATACCCTAAGCCGTACCCTAAGCCTAACCCTAATCCTAACCCTAACCCTAGGCTACCCTTGACTGCTTCATCCTCCAATAGATTTCCTAAGCACTAGTGTTTTAAGGAACAGATAAAAAAGAGTATCCTAATGTGATTTCTTTATAATCGGTTTGTTCCTTATCTTATCCTAGTGTCTAAACTCTTCTCCATGGCTGGACCCCCAAATAATATTCCTTTACGTGTTAATGGGTATCTAGAGAGTTGGATAGGTTTAATAACTACCCTACCCCTAACACGTACCCTAACCCTAACCACTACCCTAACCCTAACACGTACCCTAATCCTAACCCGTACCATAAACCGAGCCCTAACCCTAACCCTAACCCTAACCCATACCCTACACCATAACGAACCCTTCCCCGAACCCATACCCTAAGCCTTACCCTAAGCCTAACCCTAAGCCTTGTCCTATCCCTAGGTTACCCTTGAATGCTTCTGCCTCCAATAGATTTCCTAAGCACTAGTGTTTTAAGGAACAACTTAAAAAGAGAATCCTAATGTGATTTCTTTATAACGGGTGTGTTCCTTATCTTATCCTAGTGTCTAAACTCTTCTCCATGGCTGGACCCCCAAATAATATTCCTTTACGTGCTAAGGGGTATCTAGACACTGGGATAGGTTTAATAACTACCCTAACCCTAACGCGTATCCTAACCCTAACCCCAACCCTAAGCCTAAAACGTACCCTAACCCTAAACCGTACCCTAAACCGAGCCCTAACCCTAACACTTACCCTAACCCTAACCCTAAACCATACCCTACGCCGTACACGAACACCTCCCTGAACCCATACCCTAAGCCGAACCCTAAGCCTAACCCTTAGCCTAACCCTAACCCTAGGCTACCCTTGACTGCTTCTGCCTCCAATACATTTCCTAGGCACTAGTGTTTTAAGGAACAGCTTAAAAAGTGACACCTAATGTGATTTCTTTATAATGGGTGTGTTCCTTATCTTATCCTAGTGTCTAAACTCTTCTCCAAGGCTGGACCCACAAATAATATTCCTTTACGTGCTAAGGGGTATCTAGAGCGTGGGATAGGTTTAATAACTACCCTAACCCTAACGCGTACCCTAAGCCAAACACCTACCCTAACCCTAACCCGTACCCTAAACCGAGCCCTAATCCTAACACTAACCCTAACCATAACCCATATACTACACCATACCCGAACCCCACCCCGAAACCGTAACCTAAGCCGTACCCTAACCCTAACCCTAAACCTAAGCCTAACCCTAACCATAGGCTACCCTTGACTGCTTCTGCCTCCAATAGATTTCCTAAGCACTAGTGTTTTAAGGAACAACTTAAAAAGAGAATCCTAATGTGATTTCTTTATAATGGGTGTGTTCCTTATCTTATCCTAGTGTCTATACTCTTCTCCATGGCTGGACCCCCAAATAATATTCCTTTACGTGCTAAGGGGTATCTAGAGAGTGGGATAGGTTTAATAACTACCCTAATCCTAACGCATACCCTAACCCTAACCCTAACCCCTACCCTAACCCTAACACGTACCCTAATCCTAACCCGTACCCTAAACCGAGCCCTAATCCTAACACTTACCCTAACCCTAACCCTAACCCATACCCTACGCCGTACCCGAACCCCTCCAGGAACCCGTACCCTAAGCTGTACCCTAACCCTAACCCTAAGCCTAACCCTAACCCAAGGCTACCCTTGACTGCCTCTGCCTCCAATAGATTTACTAAGCACTAGTGTTTTAAGGAACAGCTTAAGAAGAGAATCCTAATGTGATTTCTTTATAATGGGTGTGTTCCTTATCTTATCCTAGTGTCTAAACACTTCTCCATGGCTGGACCACCATATAATATTCCGTTACGTGCTAAGGGGTATCCAGAGAGTGGGATAGGTTTAATAACTACCCTACCCCTAACGTGTACCCTAACCCTAACCCCTACCTTAACCCTAACACGTACCCTAATCCTAACCCGTTACCTAAATCGAGCCCTAACCCTAACACTTACCCTAAACCTAACCCTAACCCATACCCTACGCCGTACCCGAATCCCTCCCCGAACCCGTACCCTACGCCGTACCCGAACCCCTACCTGAACCCGTACCCTAAGCCTATCCCTAAGCCTAACCCTAACCCTTGGCTACCCTTGACTGCTTCTGCCTCCAGTAGATTTCCTAAGCACTAGTGTTTGAAGGAACAGCTTAAAAAGAGAATCCTAATGTGATTTCTTTATAATGGGTGTGTTCCTTATCTCATCCTAGTGTCTAAACTCTTCTCCATGACTGGACCCCCAAATAATATTCCTTTACGTGCTAAGGGGTATCTAGAGAGTGGGATAGGTTTAATAACTATCCTAGACCTAACGTGTACCCTAACACTAACCCCTACCCTAACCCTAACATGTACCCTAATCCTAACCCGTACCCTAAACTGAACTCTAACACTAACACTAACCCTAACCCTATCCCATACCTTACGCCATCACCGAACCCGTACCCGAACCCGTACCCTAAGCCGTACCCTAACCGTAACCCTAACTCTAACGCTAAAAATAAGCTACCCTTGACTGCTTCTGCCTCCAATAGATTTCCTAGGGACTAGTGTTATAAGCAACAGGTTAAAAAAGAGAATCCTAATGTGATTTCTTTATAATGGGTGTGTTCCTTGTCTTATCCTAGTGTCTAAATTCTTCTCCATGGGTGGACCCCCAAATAATATTCCTTTACGTGCTAAGGGGTATCTAGAGAGTGGGATAGGTTTAATTACTACCCTAACCCTAACGCTTAACCTAACCCTATCCCCTAAACTAACACTGAAATGTACCCTAATCCTAAACCGTACCCTAAACCGAGCCCTAACCGTAACAGTAACCCTAACACTAACCCATATAGTACGCCGTACTCGAACCCCTCCCCGAACCCGTACCCTAAGCCGTACACTAACCCTAACCCTAAGCCTAACCCTAGCCCTAGGCTACCCTTGACTGCTTCTGCCTCCAATAGATTTCCTAAGCCCTAGTGTGTTAAGGAACAGCTTAAAAAGAGAATCCTAATGTGATTTCTTTATAATGGGTGTGTTCCTTATCTTATCCTAGTGTCTAAACTGTTCTCCATGGCTGGACCCCCAAATAATATTTCTTTACGTGCTAAGGGGTATAGAGAGAGTGGGATAGGTTTAATAACTAACCTAACCCTAACACGTACCCTAAACCTAACCCCTACCCTAACACTAACACGTACCCTAATCCTAACACGTACCCTAAACCGAGCCCTAACCCTAACATTAACCCTAACCTTAACCCTAACCCATACCCTACGCCGTAACCAAACCCCTCCCCGAACCTGTACCCTAAGGCGTACCCTAACCCTAACCCTAAGCCCAACCCTAACCCGAGGCTACCCTTGACTGCTTCTGCCTCCAATAGATTTCCTAAGCACTAGTGTTTGAAGGAACAGCTTAAAAAGAGAATCCTAATGTGATTTTTTTTATAATGGGTGTGTTCCTTATCTTATCCTACTGTCTAAACTCTTTTCCATGGCTGGACCCTCAAATAATATTCCTTTACGTGCTAAGGGGTATCTAGAGAGTGGGATTCGTTTAATAACTACCCTAATCCTAACGCGTACCCTAACCCTAACCCCTACCCTAAGCCTAACATGTACCCTAATCCTAACCCGTACCCTAAACCGAGCCCTAACCCTAACACTTACCCTAAACCTAACCCTAACCCATAACTTACGCCGTACCAGAACCCCTCACAGAACCCGTAACCTAAGCCATACCCTAACCCTAACACTAAGCCTAACCCTAACCCTAGGCTACCCTTGACTTCTTCAGCCTCCAATAGATTTCCAAAGCACTACTGTTTTAAGGAACAGCTTAAAAAGAGAATCCTAATATGATTTCTTTATAATGGGTGTGTTCCTTATCTTATCCTAGTGTCTAAACGGGTCTCCATGGCTGGACCCCCAAATAATATTCCTTTACGTGCTAAGGGGTATCGAGAGAGTGGGATAGGTTTAATAACTACCCTAACCCTAACGCGTACCCTAAACCTAACCCCTACCCTAACACTAACACGTATCCTAATCCTAACACGTACCCTAAACCGAGCCCTAACCCTAACATTAACCCTAACCTTAACCCTAACCCATACTCTACGCCGTACCCGAACCCCTCCCTGAACCTGTACCCTAATCCGTACCCTAACCCTAACCCTAAGCCTAACCCTAACCCGAGGCTACCCGTGACTGCTTCTGCCTCCAATAGATTTCCTAAGCACTAGTGTTTTAAGGAACAGCTTAAAAAGAGAATCCTAATGTGATTTCTTTACAATGGGTGTGTTCCTTATCTTATCGTAGTGTCTAAACTCTTCTCCATGGCTGGACCCCCAAATAATATTCCTTTACGTGCTAAGGGGTATCTAGAGAGTGGGATACGTTTAAGCACTACCCTACCCCTAACGCATACCCTAATCCTAACCCCTACCCTAACCCTAACACGTACCCTAATCCTAACCTGTACCCTAAACCGATCCCTAACCCTAACAGTAACCCTAACCCATACCCTACGCCGTACCCGAAACCCTCCCCGAACCTGTACCCTAAGCCGTACCCTAACCCTAACCCTAAGCCTAACCCTAACCCGAAGCTACCCTTGACTGCTTCTGCCTCCAATAGATTTCCTAAGCACTAGTGTTTGAAGGAACAGCTTAAAAAGAGAATCCTAATGTGATTTTTTTATAATGGGTTTGTTCCTTATATTATCCTAGTGTCTAAACTCTTCTCCATGGCTGGACCCCCAAATAATATTCCTTTACCTGCTAAGGGGTATCTAGAGAGTGGGATAGGTTTAATAACTACCCTAACCCTAACACGTACCCTAACCCTAAACCCTAACCTAAGCCTAACACGTACCCTAAGCCGAGCCCTAACCCTAACACTAACCCTAACCCTAACCCTAACCCATACCCTACGCCGTACCCGAACCCCTCCCCGAACCCGTACCCTAAGCCTAACCCTAAGCCTAACCCTAACCCTTGGCTAACCTTGACTGCTTCTGCCTCCATTAGATTTCCTAAGCACTAGTGTTTTAAGGAACAGCTTAAAAAGAGAATCCTAATGTGATTTCTTTATAATGAGTTTGTTCCTTATCTTATCCTAGTGTCTAAACCCTTCTTCATGGCTGGACCCCCAAATAATATTCTATTACGTGCTAAGGGGTATCGAGAGAGTGGGATAGGTTTAATAACTACCCAAACCCTAACGCGTACCCTAACCCTAACCCCTACCCTAACCCTAACACGTACCCTAATCCTAAACCATACCCTAAACCGAGCCCTAACCCTAACACTAACCCTAACCCTAATCCTAACCCATACACTACGCCGTACCCGAACTCTTCCCCGAACCCGTACCCTAAGCCTTACCCTAAGCCTACCCCTAAGCCTAACCCTAACCCTAGGCTACCCTTGACTGCTTCTGCCTCCAATAGATTTCCTAAGCACTAGTGTTTTAAGGAACAGGTTAAAAAGAGTATCCTAATGTGATTTCTTTATAATGGGTGTGTTCCTTATCTTATCCTAGTGTCTAAACTGTTCTCCAAGGCTGGACCCCCAAATAATATTCCTTTACGTGCTAAGGGGTATCTAGAGAGTGGGATAGGTTTAATAACTATCCTAAACCTAACGCGTACCCTAACACTAACCCCTACCCTAAACCTAACACGTACCCTAATCCTAACCCGTACCCTAAACCGAACTCTAACACTAACACTAAACCAAACCCTATCCCATACCCTACGCCATCACCGAATCCGTACCCGAACCCGTACCGTAAGCCGTACCCTAACCGTAACCCTAATTCTAACCCTAACAATAAGCTACCCTTGCCTGATTCTGCCTCCAATAGATTTCCTAGGCACTAGTGTTATAAGGAACAGGTTAAAAAATATAATCCTAATGTGATTTCTTTATAATGGGTGTGTTCCTTGCTTATCCTAGTGTCTAAACTCTTCTCCATGGGTGGACCCCCAAATAATATTCCTTTAGGTGCTAAGGCGTATCTAGAGAGTGGGATAGGTTTAATTACTACCCTAACAATAACGCTTACCCTAACCCTATCCGCTAAACTAACACTGAAATGTACCCTAATCCTAAACCGTACCCTAAACAGAGCCCTAACCGTAACACTAACCCTAACACTAACCCATATAGTACGCCGTACTCGAACCCATACCCGAACCCGTACCCTAAGTCGTACCCTAACCCTAACCCTAACCCTACCCCTAACCCTAAGCTACACTTGACTGCTTCTGCCTCCAATAGATTTCCTAAGCACTAGTGTTTTAAGGAACAACTTAAAAAGAGAATCCTAATGTGATTTCTTTATACTGGGTGTGTTCCTTATCTTATCCTAGTGTCTAAACTCTTCTCCATGGCTGGACCCGCAAATAATATTCCTTTACTTTCTAAGGGGTATATAGACATTGGGGTAGGTTTAATAACTACGCTAACCCTAACGCGTACCCTAACCCTAACCCCTACCCTAACCCTAACACGTACCCTAATCCTAACCCGTACCTTAAACCGGGCCCTAACGCTAACACTAACCCTATCCCTAACCCTAAACCATACCCTATGCCGTACCCGAACCCGTACCCTAAGCCGTACCTTTAGCCGTACCCTAACCCTAACCCTAACCCTAACCCTAACCCTAAGCTACCCTTGACTGCTTCTGCCTCCAATAGATTTCCTAAGCACTAGTGTTTTAAGGAACAGGTTAAAAAGAGAATCCTAATGTGATTTTTTTATAATGGGTGTGTTCCTGATCTTATGCTAGTGTCTATACTCTTCTCCATGGCTGGACCTCCAAATAATATACCTTTACGTGCTAAGGGATATCTAGACAGTGGGACAGGTTTAATAACTATCCTAACACTAACAAGCACCCTAACCCTTACCCCTTCCCTAAACCTAACATGTACCGTAATCCTAAACCGTACCCTAAACGGAGCCCTAACCGTAACACTTACGCTAACACTAAACCATACCCTACGCCGTACCCAAAACCATACCTGAACCCGTGGCCTAAGCCGATCCCTAAACCTAACCCTAACCCTAACCCTAACCCTAAGCTACCCTTGACTGCTTCGGCCTCCAATAGATTTCCTAAGCACTAGTGTTTTAAGGAACAGGTTAAAAAGAGAATCCTAATGTAATTTCTTTATAACGGGTGTGTTCCTTATCTTATCCTAGTGTCTAAACTCTTCTCCATGGCTGGACCCCCAAATAGTATTCCTTTACGTGCTAAGGGGTATCTAGAGAGTGGGATAGGTTTAATAACTACCCTAACCCTAACGCGTACCCTAACCCTAACACGTACCCTAATCTTAACCCGTACCCTAAACCTAGCCCTAAACCTAAAACTAACACTAACCCTAAACCTAACCCTAATGGGTACCTCAACCCTAACCCCTACCCTAACCCTAACACGGCCCCTAATGCTAACCCGTACCCTAAACCGAGCCCTAAACATAAAACTAACCCTTATCCTAACCCATAACCTATGCCATATCCAAACCCGTACCCGAAACCCTACCCCAAGCCGTACCCTAACTCTAAACCTAACCCACCCTTGACTGCTTCTGCCTGCAAAATATTTCCTAAGCACTACTGTTTTAAGTAACAGGTTAAAAAGAAATCCTAATGTGATTTCTTTATAATGCGTGAGTTCCTTATCTTATCCTTGTGTCTAAACTCTTCTCAAAGGCTGGACCCCAACTAATATTCCTGTACGTTCTAAGTGGTATGTAGAGAGTGGGATAGGTTTAATAAATAACCTAACCCTAAAGCGTACCCTAACCCTAACCGCTGCCCTAACCAAAACACGTACCCTAATACTAACCAGTACCCTAAACCGAGCCCTAACCCTAAAACTAACCCTAACCCTAACTCTAACCCATATCCTATGCCATACCCGAACCCGTACCAAAAGCCGTACCCTAACCCTAACCCTAACCCTAACCCTAAGCTACTCTTAACTGCTTATGCCTCCAATTGAATTCCTAAGCACTAGTGTTTTCAGAAACAGGTTAAAAAGAGCATCCTAATGTGCTATCTTTATAATGGGTGTGTTCCTTTTCTTATCCTAGTGTCTAAACTCTTCTCCATGGGTGGACCCCAACTAATATTTCTTTACGTGCTAAGTGATACCTAGACAGTCGGATAGGTTTTATATCTACCCTAAACCTAACGCGTACCCTCACCCTAACCCCTACCCTAACACTAAGACGTAACCTAATCCTAACCCGTACCCTAAACCGAACCCTATACCTAAAACTAACCCTAACCCTAACCCAATCCCAAACCCTACGCCGTACCTGTACCCGTATCCAGATCCGTACCCTAAGCCAACCCTAACCCTAACCCTAACCGTAACCCTAAATCTAAACCTAAGCTACCCTTGACTGCTTCTGCCTCCAGTAGATTTCCTAAGCACTAGTTTTTTAAGTAACAGGTTAAAAAGAGAATCCTAATGTGATTTCTTTATAATGTTGTGTTCCTTATCTTATCCTAGTTTCTAAACTCTTATCCATGGCTGGACCACATCTAATATTCCTTTACATGCTAAGTGGTATGTAGAGAGTGGGATAAATTTAATAAATACCCTAACCCTAACGCGTACCCTAACCCTAACCCCTACCTAACCCTAACATGAACCCTAATCCTAACCTGTACCCTAAATCGAGCTCTCACAGTAAAACTAACCCTAACCCGAACCCATACCCGAACTCATACCCTAAGCCTTACCCTAAGCCTAACCCTAAGCTACCCTTGACTGCTTCTGCCTCCAATAGATTTCCTAAGCACTAGTGTTTTAAAGAACAGGTAAAAGAGAATCCTAATGTGATTTCTTTATAATGGGTGTGTTCCTTATCTTATCCTAGTGTCTAAACTCTTCTTCATGGCTGCACTCCAAATAATATTCGTTTACGTGATAAGTGGTATCTAGAAAGTGGGATAGGTTTAATAAATACCCGAACCCTAACGCGTACCCGAACCTTAACCGCGACCCTAACCCTAACACGTACCCTAATCCTAACCCATACCCTAAACCGAGCCCTTACCATAAAACTAACGCTAACCCTAACCCTAAACCATACCCTACGCCGTTCCCGAACCCGTACCCGAAACCGTACCCTAAGCCGTACCCTAACCCGAGCCCTAACCGTAACCCTATCCCTAAGCTACCCTAGCCTGCTTTTGCCTCCAATACATTTCTTAGCACTAGTGTTTTAAGGAACAAGTTAAAAAGAGAATCCTAATGTGATTTCTTTATAATGGATGTGTTCCTTATTTATCCTAGAGTCTAAACTCTTCTCCATGGCTGGACCCTAAATAATATACCTTTACGTGTTAAATGTTATCTAGAGAGTGGGATAGGTTTAATAAATACCCTAAACCTAACGTGTACCCTAACCCTAACCCCTACCCTAACACTAACACGTACCCTAATCCTAACCGGTACCTAAACAGAGCCCTACCCGTATAAATAACCCTAACCCTAACCCTAACCCATACCCTATGATGTACCCGAACCCGTAAACTAAGACGTACCTTAACCCTAACCCTAAACCTAACCCGTACCCTAAACCGAGACATAACCCTAAATCTAACGCTAACCCTAACCCTAACCCATCCTCTACGCCGTACCCTAACCCGTACCCGAAACCATACCCTAAGCCGTACCCTAACCCGTACCCTAAACCTAACCCGTACCCTAAACCGAGCCCTAACCCTAAAACTAAACCGAACCCTAACCCTAACACATACCCTACGCGGTACCTGAACCCATACCCGAACCCGTACCCTAAGCCATAACCTAACTCTAACCCTAACCCTAACTATAAGCTACCCTTGACTGTTCCTGCCTCCAATAGTTTTCCTAAGCGCTAGTGTTTTAATGAACAGGTTAAAAAGAGAATCCTAATGTGATTTCCTTATAATGGGTGTGTTCCTTTTCTTATCCTAGTGTCTAAGCACTTCTCTATGGCTGGACGCCAAATAATATTCCTTTACATGCTAATTGGTATCTAGAGAGTGGGATAGTTTTAATATATATCCTAACCCCTACACTAAACCTAACACGTACCCTAATCGTAAACCGTACCCTAAACCGAGCCCTAAACCTAAAACTACCCCTAAACCTATACCTAACACATACCCTAGCCTTACCCAAATCTGTACCCGAACCTGTATCCTCAGCCATACCCGAACCCTAACCCTAACCCTAAGCTACCCTTGACAGCTTCTACCTGCAATAGACTTCCTAAGCACTAGTGTTTTAAGGAACAGTTTAAAAAGAGAATCCTAATGTGATTTCTTTATAATGGTTGTGTTCCAGGTCTTATCCTAGTGTCTAAACTCTTTTCCAGGGCCGGATCCCAAATAATATTCCTTTATGTGCTAAGTGGTATGTAGAGAGTGGGATAGGTTTAATAAATACCCTAAACCTAATGCGTACCCTAACCCTAACCCCTAACCCTGACCCTAAAACGTACCCTAATCCTAACCCGTACCCTAAACCGAGCCGTAACCCTAAAACTAACCCTAAACCTAACCCCTTCCCTAACCCTAACACGTACCCTAATCCTAACCAATACCCTAAACTGAGCCCTAACCCTCAAACAAAACCTAACCCTAACCCTAACCCATAACCTACGTGGTACCTGAACTCGTACCCGAAGCCATACCCTAAGCCGTAACCTAACCCTTACCCTAGGCTACCCTTGACTGTTTCTGCCTCCAATAGTTTTCCTAAGCACTAGTGTTTTAAGGAACATGTTAAAAAGAGAATCCTAATGTCATTTCTTTATAATGGGTGTGTTCCTTATCTTATCCCAGTGTCTAAACTCTTCTCCATGGCTGCACTCCAAATAATATTCCTTTACGGGCAAGTCGTATCTAGAAAGTGGGATAGGTTTAATAAATACCCTAAACCTAACACGTACCCTAACCCTAACCCCTACCCTAACACTATCACGTACCCTAATCCTAACCCGTTTTGTAAACCGACACCTAACCCTAAATATAAAAGTAACCCCAACCCTAACCCATACCCTATGCCATACTCGAACCTTTACCCGAAACCGTAACCTAAGCTGTACCCTAATCCTAACCCTAACCTTAACCCTAAGCTATCCATGACTGCTTCTGCCTCCAACAGATATCTTAAGCACTAGTGTTTTAAGGAACAGTATAAAAAGAGAATCCTAATGTGATTTTTTATACTGGGTGTGTTCCTTATCTTTTCCTAGTGTCTAAACTCTTCTGCATGGCTGGAACCCAAATAATATTCCTGTATATGCTAAGTGGATTCTAGATAGTGGGATAGTTTTAATAAATACCCTAACCCCTACACTATACCTAACACGTACCCTAATCGTAACCCGTACCCTAAACCGAGCCCTAACCCTAAAACTAACCCTAACCCTATCACTAACACATACCCTAGGCTGTACCCGAATCCGTACCCGAACCCGAACCCTAAGCCATACCCTAAGCCTAACCCTAAGCTACCCTTGACAGCTTCTGCCTGCAATAGATTCCCTAAGCCCTAGTGTTTAAGGAACAAGTTAAAAAGAGAATCCTAAGATGATTTCTTTATAATGGGTGTCTTCCTTATCTTATCCTAGTGTCTAAACCCTTCTCCATGCCTAGACACCCAATAATATTCCTTTACGTGATAATTGGTATCTAGAGAGTGGGATAGGTTTAATAAATACCCTAAACCTAACGCATACCCTAATCCTAACCTGTAACCTAAACTGAGCACTAACCCTAAAACTAACGCTAACCCTAACCCTAACCCATACCCTACGCCGTACTCAAATCCATACCCGAAACCGCATCCTAAGCCGTACCCGAACCCTATCCCTAAACGTAACCATAACCCTAAGCTACCCTTGAGTGTTTCTGCCCCCAGTAGATTTCTTAGCACTAGTGTTTTAAGGAACAGGTTAAAAAGAGAATCCTAATGTGATTTCTTGATAATGGGTGTGTTCCTTATCTTATCCTAGTGTGTAAACTGTTCTCCATGGCTGGACCCCAAATAATATTCCTTTACATGCTAAGTGGTATCTAGAGAGTGGGATAGGTTTAATAAATACCCTACCCCTAACCCGTACCCTAACACTAACCCCTACGCTAAGACTAACATGTAACCTAAACCTAACCCATACCTTAAACCGAGCCCTAATGCTAAATCTAACCCTAACCCTAACCCATACCCTATGCTGTACCCATACCCGTACCCGAACCCGTACTCTAAGCCGTACCCTAACACTAACCCTAACCGTAAGCTACCCTTTACTGCTTCTGCCTCCAACAGATTTCCTAAGCACTAGTGATTTAAGGAACAGGTTAAAAAGTATGTATTAAAGTATGTAAAAAGTATTTATAAATGTATTAAAATATGAAAAATATGTATATATGTATGTATATATATATATATATATGAATCACTTTGCTGTAAAGCAGAAATTAACACAATATTGTAAGTCAACTATACTTCAGTATCAATTAGTTTGAAGTCACTTTTATAAATTAGGCCTTATTTCTCTTTTCCTTTCATCCTGGGAAAAATGTATAAGAGAAACTAACCTGGATTACTCCAGAATGAATTCATATCACACTGAACTTTAATTGTTGAACAACCATTAATACCAGTTACACCATGGGATGTCCTGATCCAATATGAAGTTTGTTAACCTTTTATCAAGCCTGCAGAATGGTCTAAATTTGGAAATTCAAACTGCAATAAAGCCAACTATCCCATGACTTCTCCACAACTAGTTATACAACACCAATTGGAAACCATATACCATCAAAAGAATGTAGACAGAAACAGCTATAGCCTTCCTTTTTTTCCTTTTAGATGAAGACGGTATTTAAGGTGATGTCTTCGGCCGTTTCAGGGTGTTACTCAATTTCCTGTGTATCTCCCATGCACACAGGAGGTACACATGTTAGTTAACTTGTTTGTGCAACTATATGAAGGTAGTTAATACCACAAAACTGTATACGTGAAAAGAATTAAATGTTAAAGTCATGTTTTGTATTTTTAATGACAATGAAAAAAAGTGTAGTGCTGATATTTGTTACAAAAATGAACATTAAAAACATTCTTAGTGAAAAAAAGCCATACAGAAAAGGCAACCTAGATCCCATGCTCATCTTGTCTGCTTCAAATCCATCAAGGCTGTCCAAATGAGGGGGAAACTCAGTAATGGTTCCAGAAAAAGAAACCTGGATCAGGATGGAAAAAGACATTTTCATACAGTTGGGACAGCAGGTGAAAGTTGAAGTGGGCCTGAGTATTAAATTATAATGTAGACATCAGGATTTCCTCATTTAGTGGTTATGTGCTGGTTCCTTTGGCAAAACACACTGAGCATTTTGTGTGAGGTGGCAAATGTGAGTACTTTTGGCCATTACTGAAACTTTTCTGTACATTTTAAATTACTGGTAAGTAAATTACTTTTCTAGACAACGTGTCAGTATCATGCCAGAAAATCAGACAAGACAGACATCAAATTTTGTTATAGAGGCCAAGACTTACCCAGACCAAGTTCAACCAAAGTTGTGATACTTACTTCCCTTGTAGGAGTCCACATGGTATTAAGAGGCACCGTGGGAAGAGTATATTAGTAGCTACCATGTCTTGGGTCCTGTGGATTACCTGGGGTGCAGTAGAAACTGTGAGATTTTAGTATTGCAATTTTTCACATTACTTCAAAAAATATGTTAAAAAATAAACTCAGTAAAGTTGCAAAATATGGAATAAATATACACAAATCAGTTTTGTTTCTATACACTAATAATGAACACGAACAAGAAAAATTAAGAAAACAATCCCATTTACAATTCCATCAAAAAGAACAAACTATTTAGGAATAAATTTAACCAAGGGCATGAAAGACCTATACTCAGAAAACTATAAATCACTGATAAAGTAATTGAAGACACAATAGAAAACAATATTCCATGCTCATGCATCAGAAAAATTACAGTTATTAAAATGTTTATTCTATCCAAAGCCATCAACAAACAGTGCCAGGAAAACTAGACACCAGACCCCAAAGAACGACACTGGTCACCAGCTACACTGCACATAAAACTAACTAAAAGTGCACAGTATTCCACATTAAACCCTTTCTCTCTTGAGTCCTCTGAAGAAGCACCCCACCCACCCAGCAGTCAGCTGCACAGGAAGATTCTCCACACTTGCTCGTTTTTTCCTCTTGTGGAGTCTCCTCACCAGTGGTTCCTGAAAAAACCCAGCTGCTGTCAGTGTGGACAATGCCTCATGGTCCAGAAGCCTAAGCCCTGACAGGAGACAAAGCTCCTGTCTGCTTGTCACAGAGCAAAGTCTGTGGGCAGGGTGCACCTGTGCCCCCAGGGTCAGACAGGTGAGTTCGGCGCCGCCTGTGGGACGTCAGAGAAGTGCCAGGAGCGCCGCACTCACAAACTCAGAGACCTCATCCGGAAGGCAGTTCTGCTGTATATACTAAGTTTGGAAATCCAAACTGAAATGGAGCCAAGTATCTCACTGTATCTTCTCAAAAGATGGTTAAGGAGCAATTAATTACAAACCATATGTAATGAAATGAATTTAGACACAAACTTTACAACTTAAACCAAAATTCACTCAAAATTGCCCATAGACAAATTTAAATTACCAAACTATAAAAAATCCTAGAAAAAAAAAAGATAATCTACATGACTTTAGGTCTGGTGACCTTATTCAGAAAAACGGAAGACAAACCACAAACTGCAAGAAACTATTTCCAAAGCACATATCTGATAAAGGATTTGTACTCAAATTATGCCAACGCCATTAAAATTTGGTAAAGATTGAAACACACACCTGACCCAAGAAGATAAACAGGAAGTAAATAAGCATACAAGAATATACTCAAGATGCTGGTGGAATGCATGTACAACCAACTTTGGAAGACAGTTTGGCAATTTTTTCCAAATCTAAAAAGTCTCACCTTAGGATCCAAGAAGTGTACCTCTTGTATTTAGACAACTGCTTTGAAAAACTGTGTTCAAACCCAAACTAGCATCAAGTAATGCACAGCAGCTCTATTCATAATGGCTAAAACTTCAAGATATCAGGATGTCCTTCTGTAGGTGAATTCATAAGCAAATTAGGGCACATACATGTCAAGGAGAGCAGAATACACCACGCCAAAATATGCCCATTTGACAAAAGGATTATTTTGGACTGATTAATAAGAAACAGCAGACCCAGGAGAATCTTTCAAAGCCAAGTAGAAAATGCCCTTTTATGAGGTAAATTTACATTTATTAAGGATATCTCCATTTGTAAGGGTTTGTCCCTCTCTGGACCAGGAATTGAATGATGACTAAATATCAAGAAAAGCTTGTTGGGACTTCCCTGCTGGTCCAGTGGCTAAGGCTCCATGCTCCCAATGCAGGGGACCACGGTTCCACTCCTGGTCATGGAACTAGATCCCGCATGCTGCAACTACGAGCCCACATGCCGCAACTAAAGATTCCACAGGCCGCAACTAAGACCTGGCACAGCCAAATAAATAAATGTTTTTCATAAAAAAACCTTGTCAATGAAATAGGCCTGGATGTAAATCTGTGTAACAACCATACCCTTGTTTACTGTGCTTTGCCTAATAACCTCCTTTAAATGGCTTCTTCCATTCCCTAACATATTTCTTTTGTTCTCAGCAGAAGATAGCATTTAAGGTAACGGCTTGGGCCAATTCAGGGAGTGACTCAGTTTTCCTGGGTATCTTTCAAGTATACAGGAGGTATGCACGGTATATATTAAACTTCTGATTGTTTTCTCTAGTTCCTCTCTTTTTCATTACAAGGGAGATCTCAATAAAGAACATAGAAGGGTAGAGGGAAAATTATTTTTCCTCTAATATACATGCAATGCAATAGTATTCAGAGATATAAAGGAATGGACCATCAACCCGTGCAAAAAAAAATAGATACATCTAACTTACATTGCTAAGTGAAAGAATCCAGTCTGAAGTGCTACACACTGTATGGCCTCATTTATATGACATTCTAGAAAAGGCAAAACTGACATGGTAAACAATGTATAGAATATGTGGTTGAAATAGTTCATATGATACTTTAGTGGTGAATACCTGTCACTATGCATTTGTCTATACCCACAGATTTTTACAACCCAACAAGTAAATTACAATCTATTCAAACTTAGCTGCTTAGGATATGGGAGTGTCAAAGACTGGAATACAGAATGTAACAAAGAATCTGATTCAGAAATGTATGAAAAAACTCACTGTTGGTAGTGGGACAAATGGGTTGACCTAAGTTAACTTTGGAAATGTACAGAATCTGTAGGCCAAAGACAAAATGTGTCATACATACACAGTGGACTCTATGTTCTTTCCATGAGGGGTAGTAGCTAATACTACTGAAACTACTATATCAGTAATTGAATGGAACATGCACTGAATTTAATAAATGACAAATGGTGGAAGCCAGGTTTCTTACCACTGGAGTGGGATGTTACAGTCAAACAAAGGGAGAAGGTTAAAATATCCATGTCATAACAGATCCGGTTGGAGATATCAGTATAAACTATCTTTAGCCTGCACATAGTTCCACATGGAAATCTTTATAATTATGTGTGTATGCATAGGCTGGGATACATGCATATATTTCCATGCACTGTCAGCTGAGCATATTTAGCTCCCACATGTACGTTTTTAATACCATTCTCTAATAAAAGGAACAAGGGCTCTTTGAAGAAAGGGCTGATGCTAGGACTGAGACAGTAAATATATGAAGCAGGATAATCTTAAAATATCAGAAAATAAAGAAGTACCAAAAATTTTAAAAACCCACAAAAGAGAAATTATGTAAAATGAAAACAGGAGCAAATGGAAAAAGCTCTCAACAGCCAAAGCAAGAATTAACTAAGCAGTCTTATAATGTAGCGCTGGATTATAACCAAAAGTTTACAATAATTATTCACGTGCCCAAACTGGTAAAAATAAATTACGTAGTTTTTGATGAACGGTGTTAAATAGAAATCTCCTATGCAGAAAGCTTCTAAACAATTTATATAGCCACTCAGCTGTCCATCAAGGATGTGAAGCTAATCCCTCTCTCCTCAAGTGTGGGTTCTGCATTATGACTTCCTCCTAAATAAGACACACAGAATGGACATGGGAAAAAATTAACTTCACTGTGGGAACACTTGACAAACACTACCTCAGCTAGGTGACCAAAGTTGAGAATATAAGTGAGAAGTTCCCTTGAGAGCCTGTCCTCTTGACATACAGTGAAGAGGAAGCACTCCACCTCTGTGATCTGCTTTTTCAAAGCCAAGTCTAACCACAACAAAAACACCAAGCAAATCCCAGTGCCCGGCAGTCTATAAAATACCTGACCAGTCCTCCTCCACACTGTCAAGGTCATGGAAACAAGGAGAGTCTGAGCAACTGTCAAAGCCCAGAAGAGACTAAATAGATATGATGACCCCATGTCCTTTGAGATCCTGGAACAAGGAAAGGTATAACAAAGGGAACATGAATAGGGACTTCGGTTAATAATAGAGTACCAATATTTGTTCATTATTTGTCATGATTCTGTAGAAAATTAGGCAGGAAAAATTAAACGTCAAATAAGAGAAACCTACTGTAACAAACTGGAAATCTAGAAGAAACGGATGATTTCTTTGTAAAAACAGATTACCAAAATGAACACTAAATTAAGGAAAATACAAAAAGACCAATTAATCACTGAGGAACCTCTTCCCCATACTGGTTATCCTATCACTGTTCCAGGGTTTCCCTCTCCTGGGACAGGGAAGGAACAGGGGCAGAGCTGTTTGGCAGCTCCACTAATATCTGGTCCCACCCAGAATCTTCATCTCCCCCAGCCATGCCTACCCAGTGAGGACACCTGAGGAAGGATCAGGGATTATTGATTCAGATGTATCAACTACGAATTTTTCTTTTCCCAACGACTGGACACACTGACTGAAGTAAAATAAGTTAGTATTTATTGTAAGGGTAGAAATAAATTAATACTTGCAAGTGGCAAGTTAAAGAATGGGTTTGGACCTGGTAGGTCCAGTGGCTCACACTATCTCAGAGTGACCTTGCTTCTCTCCAAAACTTTGTCATACTCAGTGCCTTTGGGGGACCCCATTCACAGGCACAGGCTCTCTCAATGCCCTTGGGTCAACAGCAATTCTAGGCTGACAACCACTCACCATCCATTTTCCAAGAAAGAGTTTCTCCTTTTCTTGGGTTCCAAGAAAGTCATGGTTTTAAATGCCTTTGATCTGGCTTGGGTTGCATTCTCATCCTTGACCCATCACCAGAAGATGGAAAATGGGACTGACTAGATGTGGGTTGTAAACCCATCTTCAAGCTGGGTGGAACATGGGGTCATCCTTCTGCAACTGTTTGGACTGGAAGCAGGTGAGATGTAATTCCCAAAGGAAAACTGAGGCACTTGGGCCTGAGAACAGATGCTGGCTGGCAGAAAGCAACAGATTCTAAGTCAATGACAGCTCACTGCACAGCACAGAATCTGACACAAAAGGAAGAAAGGGGTTCACTCAGGGTCAGGGGCTGCAGCTACTCATCCAGTGGTCTTACTGTCCTCCCAAGACTGCAAGAAGTTCTTTCACTTGCTGACAAGTCAGGATCGTTGGTGGTGGTAAACTCAAGTCTCTTTCCTTGGGCATCAGGTCCTCACATCTCAGAGGTGGGCCCAAAACAGCCCATGTGCCCTCAGAAGACACACAGACCTCATTCCTGCCCCTGAGAGGTGGGAGCCCTTGAGTTATGCCATCTCCCTGGCCATATTAATTGCCCATCCCTGAAAAACAATATTGCTCATTTTCTAGTTTCTTCTCTCTCATTTACTAAGTGAAGAAACCAAATGCTAGAGTGGTAAGGAAACTCTTGTGCAATGAAGTAATGGGAGGCTCAAGAATTATTCTATGCCATGGAACCCATAATTGGCAGGCTTTCCAGAGGCCACATGGATGCATATGGCTCTCCAAGACAATGCAGTCTCAGTGTGAACCTCCCATTGTGAGGTTCAGGTGCTCCCATATCTTTGATTCTTAATGAATATGAATGTCAAAAGTTTCTAACGACTGAAAGGACAAAGGATTGCAGGGCCATCGTCTCCTGTATGGTTGTTGTGTCAGGGACACATTCCAATGTTTAGAGAATTATTACTTCTCTTGGCAGCCTATGAGGCTGTGAGGGGGAGGCCTTTTTCTCAACCACATGGATGTTGGTAGCTGAAACTTCTCAAAGGAATGTCTACACTGCCTAGGTAGCTGTTGAATTGCCCGGCATCACGGTCAGCTCTGTAACTATACATGAGGGCCTGGCAAAGCCCAGGCTGGACTGAGCTAGAGGACCACAGATGCCTGCCTGGATAGTGAGAGGTCAAGGGCTGTCCTGCCTGAGACCTGATCATCTATTCATGCCCACTCATATGGGACAAAGGATGCCTCCAGTGTCAGGAGGGCCCCACCAGCCCTTAAGAAGGCAACATCTGGGGGCTGGCAGGTCACTGCACCCAGTCCTGTATAAATCCACACATGTCCACTGAGTGCCCTGCTGTCTGGGCTGTGCTGGAACCTGGGGCTTCCCAGGCAGAGTAGGGCCAGCATCACCCTTCCCAGGTAGGAGGGCAGAAGGAAACCATGCATGACTTCTGACACCCTCCCCAATCCTTGACAGAGGTTGAGTTGGGTAAGAAACAGTCCGAGACAAGAACAGACATTTCATTCTTCTCTCAGAGCCCAGGACTGAGGGAAGGGAGGTCAGAAAAACAGTTATTGACCTCAGCTCCCTGACTCCTGTCTGACCCTGGGCAAGTCCTATCCATTCTGTAGGCTTCAGAGAGAAGGAGAGGGGAGGGCAATGAGGGCCAATTGTGCTTAAACATAACTCTAACCTTTACCCTAAGAACCCTAATTTCTAACCTTAACCCCCTAACAACCCTAGCCCCAGACCCCTAGACCCTCGCCCCTGACCCCTAAACTCTAATCCCCGACCCTGACCCTTTAACCACAACCCTCTACCATGACTCTCCAACAATGACCCATAACCCTAAACCATGGCCCCTGAACCCTCACACTGACTCAACCCAAGACCTAAAGCCTGGCTTAGTGGGTATCGAGGGATGACTGTATGAACTCTCAAATAAACCAAGGAATTAAACCTTCTTGACCATGAATTTAGCAATGGTTTCTTAGATTTGACAGTAAAGCATAAGAAATGAAAGGAAAAAATAGACAAATTGGATTTCCTCAAAATTACAAACATTTGTGCATCAAAAGAGGCTATCCAGAAAGTAAAAAGACGGCCCACAGAATGGAAGACAATATTGGCACGCTGTATATCTGATAAGACTCTTTACCTAGAATATACCCAGGACTTTTACAACTCATCAACAAAAAGACAAACAATAAAATTTTTGAAACAGACAAATGGCTTGCATGGACTGCTCTTCAGGCAAGACATACAAATGGTCAACAAGGACATGAAAAGATGTCAAACATCAGTAGTCATGATGAAAATGCAAATTAAAGCCACGATGTGATGCCCCTTCACACACACTCGAATAAAAATAAATTTTTAAATAAATTTTTAAATATATAAATAAAAATAACAAATGTTGACAACAATGTAGAGAAATTAGAACCCTTAAAAGTTACTTGTGGAGATGTACAATGGTGCAGTCTATGTGTACAAAACTTTAGCATTTACACAAAAATATAAAATATAATTACCATGTGGTTCAACAACTCCACTCCTAGACATATACCCAAAAAATTGAAAACAGGTGTTCAAACAAAAACTTGTTCACCAATTATTCATAGCAGCACTGTTCACAGTAGCCCAAGGTAGAAAAGATTTAAATGTCCATCAGCAGGTAAACAGATAAGCAAAATAAGGTAGACCCATAAGCTGCATTATTCTCTCATATAAAGGAATAAAGTAAAATTATACAGCAGCTGTGGAAAACTGTATGGTGGCTCCTCAAAAACATGGAAAATGTATGATCCCTTGATTCCACTCCAGGGTGTACACCCAAAATATTAGAAAGCAAGGACTGGAACAGATATCTGTACCCCATATTCATAGCAACATTATTCACAATAGCCAAAAGGTGGAAGCAACACAACACATCCTTCAACAGATGAATGGATAAGTACAGTGTAGTATATACACAATGGAATATGACTCACCCTTTAAAACTAAGGTAATTCTCACACATGCTACAATGTGATGAACCTTAAAGTTATTATGCTAAGTGAAACAAGCCAGACACAGAAAGGACAAACGTTCTATGATTCCACTAGTATGAGGTATCCAGATAAGTCAAATTCAAAGACAAAGTAGAATAAGGTTGCCAGAGGTTGAGGTGAGTTAGTGTTTAATGGCTATGGTTTCACATGGGGAAAATAAAGTTCTGGAGATGGATGGTGAGGATATTTTTACAACAATGTGAATGTAGTTAACGCCATAGCACTGTACACTTAAAAATGGTTTAAATGGGTCTTCCCTCGCGGCACAGTGGTTAAGAATCCGCCTGCCAATGCAGGGGACACGGGTTCAAGCGCTGGTCCTGGAAGATCCCGCATGCCGTGGGGCAACTAAGCCCATGCGCCACAAATACTGAGCCTGCGCTCTAGAGCCCGTGCTCCGCAAGAGAAGCCACCGCAATGAGAAGCCTGCACACAGCAACTAAGAGTAGCCCCCGCTCGCCACAACTAGAGAAAGCCTGCACACAGCAACAAACACCCGACACAGACAAAAAATAAAATAAATTTTTTTAAAAAGCTTTAAAAAATGGTTTAAGTGGTAAATGTTATGTGTTTTTAATCACAATGGAAAAATGAATGAAATAATGATCAATATTACAATGTGGATAAACATTGAAAACATCCTAAGTGAAAGAAGCCATAGAGAAAAACCACCCAGATCATGCTCATCTTGTACACTTTAAATCCAGCAAGGTTTTTAAAGTGAGGAAAAGCCCCAGTGATGGTTCCAAGAAAAGAAAACTGGATTCGAATGGAAAAATACGTTTCCACAAAGCTGGGGCAGCTGGTGAGAGTTGAAGCAGGTCTGGGGATAGGATTATAATGTGGAAACCATAATTATTCCCCATTTTGGGGTTATGTGCTGGTTCCCTGGGAGAGTGGCCCTCCCACTCTCACAGGGTAAAACAAACTGGAGTATTTTGTGAATGTGGAAAACTTGATACTGCTATTTGAAGTTTTTTATACACTTGAAATTTACTAGAAAATAAAGTGCTTATCAAACAACCATGTCGTACCACGCCAGAAATACAGGCATCAAACTTTGTTATAGAGGCCAAGCTCTACCCAGATCCAGCTCACCCACAGTGGTGATGCCAATCACCCTTGTAGGAGGCCACATACTACAAGAAGCACCGTGGGAAGATTATATTGGGAGCCACTATGTCTTGGGTGCTGTGGATGACCTAGATGTAGTTGAAACAGTGGGATTTCTGAATTCTAGTTTTCCACATTCAACCACCAAAAAACTGTTACAACTAAAAAATGAATTCAGTAAAGCTGCAGGATACAAAAGAAAGAAAAATCAATGCACAAAAATCATTTGTGATTCTATACACTGATAATGAACCATCAGAAGAAGAATTTTTTTAAAAAATCCCACTTACAATTGCATCCAAAAAGATAACTAGGAGTAAATTTAACCAAGGACGTGAAGGACCTGCACACTGAAAACTGGAAGACACTGATAAAGGAAACTGAACAGACAAAAATAAATGGAAAGATACCCCGTGCTCATGGGTAAAAAGAATAGTGTGAAAATATGCATTCTAAGGTGGGACTTCCCTGGCCGTCCAGGGGTTGAGATTCTGCGCTCCCACTGCAGGGGGCGCAGGTTCGATCCCTGGTTGGGGAACTAAGATCCCGCATCCTGCATGACACATGGTGTGGCCCAAAATTTTTTTTTTAATTTTAAAAAATATGCATTCTAGCCAAATTAATGTACACATTCAACATAATCCCTACCAAAAGTCCAAAGACATTTTCCATAGAAACAGAGCAAACAATCTTAAGATGTGTGTGGAACCACAAAGGACCCAGAAGAGCCAAAGCCACCCTGAGGAAGGAGAATGGGCTGGAGGCATCTCGCTCCCTGACTTCACACTTCATTACGAAGCTACATTCCCCAAAAAGTGTGGAATTGGCACAAAAACAGGCACACAGACCAGAGGAACAGAGCAGAGAGCCCAGGAACCAACCTGCAGGTATGTGATCAGTTAATTCACAAGCAAGGAGCCAAGAACATACACCAGGGAAAGGACAGTCCCCTCAATGAACGGTGCTGGGAAAACCGGATGCCACTCGCCAAAGAACAACACTGCACTCTGTCTACACCACACACAAAAGCGGCCAAAAACCCAGTTTTCCACATCAAGCTCTTCCTCTCCTGGGTCCTCTGAAGACAGACACCCTCAGCGGTCAGCAACGCACAGGAACCTTCTCCCCACATTTCCTCACCTTTTCCCTCAGTGGTGTCACCTCCCGGCAGGTCCTGAGGAGACCAGGCTCCTCTCAGCATGAACTGTACCGCACAGTGTCCCAAAGCTGAAGCCTCAGGGGGTCCTGAGGAGACTCGGCTTCTGTTAGTGTGGACTCGACCCCAGCTTGTCCTGAAGCTCAGCCGTCAGATTGGACGCAACCCCTGTGTCCCAGAAGCCAAAGCCCCAGTGGGTCCTGAGGAGACAGGGCTCCTCTAAGCATGAACGTGAACAGCATGATCTGAACAGACATCCCGCCATAAAAAGATATACAGATGGTAAAAATCATACAGAAACAAGCTCAACATCATATACCATTAGGGAATTACAAATTAAAATCATGAGATATCACAGCATACCTATTAGCACTGCTAAACTCCAAAAATATGAAAATAACAATTGCTAGAGGGTGAGGAACAAAAGGAGCTCTCCCTTATAGCTGGGGGGATGCATGTGCAGCCACTTTGTAAGACAATTTGGCAGTTTTTTCCAAAACTAAACAAGTCTCACGTTGGGATCCAACAATCATGCTTCCAGTATTCAGGCAACTGCTTTGAAAATCTATGTCCAAATGCAAACAAGGATGCAATTATGCACAGCAGCACTTTCATAATGGCTAAAAACTTGAAGAAATCAGGATATCCTTCAAAAGATGAATGTATAAGCAAATTGGGGTACATCCATGTAAAGGCGAGTAGAATATGTCACCCCAAAATATGTCTCTCTGGCATAAGGATTATTGGTCTGCTTTAAAAAAAAGTGGGGGGCTTCCCTGGAGGCTCAGTAGTTAAGAGTCTGCCTGCCAATGCAGGGGACACGGGTTCGAGCCCTGGTCCGGGAAGATCCCACATGCCGCAGAGCACCTAAGCCCGTGCTCCACAACTACTGAGCCTGCGCTCTAGAGCCCACGAGCCACAACTATGACCCCGTGTGCCACAACTACTGAAGCCTGCACACCTAGAGCCTGTGCTCGGTGACAAGAAAAGCCACAATGAGAAGCCCATGCACTGCAAAGAAAAGTAACCCCTGCTCGCCACAACCAGAGAAAAGCCTGCACACAGCAATGAAGACCCAATGCAGCCCAAAATAAAATAATATATCCAATAAAAATATCTCAGAAAACTGAGATTGCTGTTTTATGAAAGACATTTACAATACAGAAGTCTCCATTTATAAGGGTATGTCCCTCTTTGCACCAAAAATGGAAGGATAATTAAATCTTAAGTAACTCTTTTCAATGGAGAAGTCCTGACTTAAATGTGCAAACAATCATACCCTTGTTTACTGTGCTTTGCATGAAAACCTGCCATAAGTGGTCTTCCCCCCTTCCCCAGCATATTTCTTCTGTTTTTAGCTGAAGAGGTATTTAAGGGGATGGTTTTGGTCATTTCAGGGAGTGACTCAGTTTTCCTTGCTATCCACCCTGTATTCAGAAGGTATACATGTAATTAAACTTCTGCTTTTCTCCTGGTAATCTGTCGTTTATTTCAGGGGCAGGGGGGACTCAACCAAGAACCTAGGAAAGTAGAGGGAAAATTGTTTTTCCTCCCATACACATGCAGTGGAATACTACTCAGCAGAAAGGAATGCACCATCAGCCTATGGAAAGACATGGATAAATCCTCAGTATATAATGCTACGTGAAAGCATCCAGGCTGAGGAGGCTGCACACAGTATGACCCCATTGGTGACACTCTGGGAAAGGCAAAGCTACACAGATGATAAGCAGATCATGCGATGGGTGGTTTGAAGTATTCCATGTGACACTCTAGGATGGATACCTGTCACTATGCATTTGTCTAAACCCATAGATGTGTGTAGCCCAAAGGGGCCAATCATAATCTATTCAAATTTAGTTATTTAGGATGTAGGAGTGTTGCAGGATGGAATACATTATGTGACAGAGTCTAACTGTATTAGAAATATATGGAAACAACTCACCGTAGGGGATGGGATCAAAGGTGCTGACCTAAGTTACCTTTGGAAATGAATGGAATCTGTAGATTAAAGGCAAAATGGACAGTATATAAACAGTGGGCTTTATTTTACGAAGTTCTTTCCAGGGTGTAGTAGCTAACAACTCTGAAACCTCTGCACATGTAACCTGGAAAGGAGCAATGCATACAGAAATGGCAGATGGTGGGAGCCAGGCTCCTCACGGTGGGAGCGGGAAATTACAGGTAAGCAAGGGGAGAGCCTCTGCCCTCGTAATGTTGGATCTGGGCTTCCTGGGCGGATGTTGACTGGCCGGGGGAAACACACAGATCTTCACGCTGGGAAGACCCTGCAGACACAGGAACTTCATGCCCCATCTTTCCACCCATACCTGCTGGAAACACTCAGCCCTCTATCATCAGTCAATTGCAGCGTTTAAGACATTCTCACCCCCAGGCAGATAAAGGAACATGAGGGTCTTGCTTACCCCTAAGCTGTCCCAGAATCCAGGCCCTGGGGGTGGAGCCAGGTTGGGGGTGCTGGGCTTCTGACCAGCAGGTGAGAGGAAGGAGGAAGACCAGTCCTGAGGACAGAGGTTCCCTCAAGTCTGTGAGCCCAGGAGCCCCGATGGGATTCATTCCCACTGAGGACATGGGCGGGGTCTGCAGTGGCTCCGTGTTCCCCCTGGGCCCCTTTGATGAAGCCATGGCAGCACTGGGCCCAGACATCTACTGGCAGTGTCTCAAACTCTGACACAGTGGTTTTACAAAGGAACAAGAGAATGGAGCTGAGCCCCTGATGGCCACTCCTTTCTGGCTCTGAGTTGCTTCCAACAGGACCGCAGTCACCTGCACATAGTCTGCTGTGACCTACCTGCCCCCATTGGCCTTTCCTCTCCCTCACTGCGATGATTCCCATGACATTTCCAGCCTCGAACCCTCTCGCAGGCCAGACGCCTCTGTCCAGTCACTGCACCCCCATGTCACCTTGGGGGCTAACAGGCCCCTCAGAGGACTGGGATCCTGCAGCTCCCACACCCAGGAGCAGCCCCACCTTCCCAGGTTGCCGAGCCCAGGCACCGGGTGTAACCGAGCAGGACCCTACGGGGCCTTCCCAGGACAGACCCCTCCCCGACATCCTCTGCTGTAGCTCCTCTCTGAAGTACCTGGATAAGAGTATCTGATGCACGCTTCCTGAGTTGTTTTACAGATGCTGAAACCACCACCAAACGGAAGAAATTAACTACCTGATGATCTTGAACAGGTAGCCCCGGAACTTCTGGTACCTAAGAATTTATAATGTTAACCGCCTGTTACCTCACCATCAACCAGAGAATTGTGTACCAGCTGATCGCATACCCTGCGACCCCCCTCCTTCACTTGGCCTTTAAAATTCCTTTGCTGAAATCCTTCAGGGAGTTTGGGGTTTTAGAGCACAGGCCACCTGGCCTCCTTGTATTGGCACTCTTACAATTAAAGCTGCACTTCCCTTCACCACACCCAGTGTCAGTAGACTGGCTTTACTGCACTCGAGCAAGTGGCCCCAAGTTTCGTTCGGTAACACTGGGGTCTCCCAGGCTCCCACTCTCCTTGTGCCCCACTGACTGTCATCTGCTCCTCCAGAGTCTTGTTGCAGCAAAAATAGAAATGAAGTTTTCCCTCCCCTGAGAACAAGGAAAACAAAGGGAACAGTGAATAGGCTAGAGAAGAAACATAATCTGGCCTGAAAGAGTTAATCACTCCTTGTTTTACTTTGTCACTAATTTGTAGTAACTAGATGTGCACTTTACAAAGCTAATCTCATTCCCTGACACTATGTAATTTACCTCTGGCACCCATTACCCCTGACTCTGTGTGAGTTACATCCCCTGCCTCTCACTCCCTAACCTTATTATGTCCAGCACTTACATTCTATACGCCCTTCATAACAAGTCACCCCCTATAGTTTTTGCATTTCAGAAACAAGGTCACCGGTCGATAAACCAGAAGCAAATGGACGCAATTACCAGACTGCCAGACCCCAATTACCAGGCAGCCTGATGCCATCTATGACTGTTCTGAAATAATGCAAAGGAAAGGAGGAATGCAAGACCTTCAGTACTTCGATCCTCATCCTATACCCCGGACTGCGAGAGCCCCACGTATAAAATCTTCCCTGATTCTCAAGGAGGGGCGCCCAGTTCTTGAGGCGCTAGCCGGCTGTGTCTTCCCTGTTGTCTGGCAGAAGAATAAAGCCATCTCTCTCTTCCTCCAAAATCCCTGTCTCCGTATTTCTGTTTGGCCTCGGTGCACAGGGAAGCCGAGATTTCGACAGCAGTCTGTGGCCAGTTCCCACACTAATTCACCTCTATGCCCACAGTCCTGGCCCAAGCCCGATCTTGTGCCTGGTTCCTCCATCAGGCCCTGACAGAACTCCCTGCCCGCACGGTGCACCTCACATCCCACCCCAATGTGGTCTTTCTGAAGCATAAACGAGACTGTGACTCTCCCCCACCTGTAATCCCCCAAACGTTTCCCCACTTTCGCTAGGGTATCTGCTGGGAGAGACAACTGCCAAGGCCCTGAGAGTCCCCGGCATCCCCACTAGGCTGCTGGCTCCTGAGTTCCCTGACAATGAGCACCTCAGCCTGCCAGGCGACACGGCAGGAAACCCCAGAACTGCTCACCTCAGGAGGGGACTGGCACGGCCACGGCCTGATCAGAGAGAGCACAGAAGGGCTCCCCAGCTGGGACACAGTCTCTGCACGAGTGGCCTCTCTCTGAGCCACTACATCACCTCGTGTGACTTGAGGGAAGGAAGGACCGAGGCACACTTGGCTCCTAAGGAGGATGGGATAGGCTCAGCCATGCCCCCCAAATTCACATGCTGAATCCCTAACCCCCAGGACCCCAGGATGTGGCTGTATTTGGAGATGGGATTTTTAAAGAGGCGATCAAGGTAAAAATGAGGTCACTAGGGTGGATCTTAATCCAATAGGATTGGTGTCCTACAAGAAGAGATTAGGACACAGATAGGCACAGGGGGAGACCACATGAGGACCTGGGGAGAAGATGGCTAAGTACCAAGTAGAGAGGCCTCAGGAGAAACCAGCCTGCATACACCTTGATCTCAGACAGCATCCAGGACTGGGAGATAGGTCTGTTATTCAAGCTGCACAGTCTGTGGTATTTGTTACAGCGGTCCTGAGCAGACTCACACACAGGGTAACTCAGGGCTCAGACTGGACAGAGCCCACTCTCCATCCCCCTGTACGGGAGTTACAGGATCCTCAGGAACTGAGGAGGGGGTCCCTGAGGAGAGGCACAAGATAGAAGGTGCTAGGCATTAACATGACTGCATTCATGTTAAACGTGCCTGAAGTCCATTCACACGAGATGGTTTTGTCCTTTATGTACATCGGCACCTTCGGTCTGAACTGCAGATCTTTAGCTTTACCACCTCCACTGAGAGCATTAGCTTCACCTACTGTGGACCATCTCCTATAGGATTTCCAGAACCACAAAGCATCGAACCTTCACAGGACCCAGAGTCTGTGCGCTAGCGTCTGGGCGACCCTCACAGCAAGGCCGTGCAGCTACCCATCAGGACCCATTTCCCTTTTTCCTGTTCACAGCTACCCTGCAACTCCCAGCCTTCCCACTCCTTACAGCTAGGGTGTAGTGTCTCGTGTTACCAAGGGGAAGGGGTGGAGGTGGTGAGGGCTTGGCCAGCCTGCATCCTAGGACGGAGGGCATGATGCCCACCTGGTCACCCCACCCTGCTGGTTGGAGCCCTCACCTGGAAGCAGGGAGGAGAAACAAGGGAGACAGAGCCTGGGACCTGACACCCACCTGCCCTGGACTGTCACAAGAAGGGGAAAGAGACAGCTTGAGCTTCAGCCCAGTTTTGGGAGACACTTTGTCCAGCAACAAACTTCTGCCTTAAAAGCCAAGGTGCTTTACAAACCCCTCCCCAGCTGTCACAGAAAGTCAGGCTTAATCTCATCACATTTTTCTCAAACCCCAGCTCACGCTGAGACCACCTCTCAGATGATGGTGCTTCAGAGAAGCCCCTTTACAAGATCTCTGGAGTTCAGCTCTCCCAGCCCTGCCTTCAGTTTAAGGGAGAAGTTTCCTTGACAAACCTGCTCAGTTTCCTTGACAACCAAGCTTCGCAATCTCCCAAACTCTTCTCCTTCAAACATTCCTATTCTAGGCTTGATGAGCCTAAAGTGTCTAGTGCTGTCATCATGTGCCAGAGAGTGACTCCTCCAAGCCCGTAGTTACTGGTTACATGATGCTATTGATGACGAAATCCCAAAAGAGTCAGCTTTGCAAGGTAACCACTTCTGGACTCGGCACTGGGTCCCTTTCCACGGACAGAGTCGAGTGGCTGTTTCCACGGGCCCTGTGGTGGAAGAGCTCACCTAATGCAGCCAGGACTTCATCCCTTCCAGGTGATTCCAGGGTCCTCATTCTCCCCAGACCCCCACCCACATGGCTGCTGTCTATGCCAGTCTATACGGGACCTTGGTAATCTCCTAAAATGAGGGTTATTTTATACACAGGTAATGGGTTGAATGCTGGCCCCAAAAGATCTGTCCCCTGAGAACACGTGAACAGGACCATATCTGGGAAAAGGGTCTTTGTATATGTAGTTAAGGATCTCAAGGTGAGGTCATCTTGGGTTAAGGTGGCCCTCAATCCAACTGAGAGAGTCCTTATGAGAGACAAAAGAGGAGAGGCACAAACACAGAGGATAAGCCATGTGAAGACAGAGGCAGAGACGGGAGGGATGCAGCCACGAGCCTGGGGACGCCTGGAGCCCCCAGAAGCTGGAAAAGGCAGGAAGAACCCTATCCTGGAGCCTTTGGAGAGACTTCCGTCCTGCAACACCCTGATCTCAGATGTCTGGTCTCCAGGACTGGGGGAGGATGAATTCCTGTTGTTTTAAACCACCCAGATTGTGGTCATTTGTTACAGAAGCCACAGAACAGTCACAAAGACCCTGCTCTGTAGGATCCTGGAAGTGCGGGTCTCATTAAAGGCCAACAAAGGCTGGATCGCAGAGCCCTGAGAGTCAGCATTGGGCCCCAGAAATCCTAAAGCAGTGGCTGGACACCAGAACGTTGAGGGGTCAGTTGGAAGCCCATCCCTAAGGGTGCCGGCTGCACATGGCCTCCCCAGGTTTTTACGCCTGTACATGCGTAAAATAAGTATTTCCATCCTGATTCAGGACCTCTGATATCACCGTTCGCATTGCTAATTAAGAACCCACTAGTTACACCGATGAAAACCCTATCAGGACACTTGCTCCAGTGGTAAACAATTCTGAAGTTGGTCACAGCTGGGGAATCGTCTCCCATGCAGCCAGCAGCCCCCACGCAAGGAGCGTCCTCATTGCAAAGCTGGGGGACCATGAGGTGGCGTCTCTGAGTAAACGTGAGCTGAGCCCCAGGCCAGCTGCTGCTGAACTTTCCCACCCTGCCCAGGTAAAACACCTGAATGTGTGCAAGGACTTGAAAGCCTAGAGGAAGGGGCTTGGAATCACACCAGTGACAACACACAGGCCAACTTGGTGCCTGCAGGCCAGCCAGGATGGTCCTGGCCCCAGGCACTCTTCTGGAAGCGTTCCATTTCCCTGCCTGAGGTACCCCTTCTGTCCCAGCCCCCACTGCTTTTTTCCTTCCTCACCTCTGCCCGGGGAGAAATTCCAGCAGCAGGTATGGGTGACACATCCTCTTCTTCAGCAGGTGGCAGCCCGGCATCTCCTGCAGAAAGTCCAGCAGAGCCTCACTCACAATGGGCCACCCATAGAGCCATGGGCCCTACTCCCTCCCACCAGCCCAGCCCCGAGACTACTGACGGGACAGAGAATATGGCGTCAGGCACAGCTGCAGGGGCTTTTGCTGCCTAGAGGGGTGGTTATATTGACCTCAACCCAGGCACACCTGGGGAGGGCTGGCCGGCCAGGTCAGGCTGCCCAGGTCAACCAATCCTCGCCCCTCAGAGGCTCAGAGTTGCAGAAAATGGGTCTTGCTGCACCGGCCAGATCCAAGGAACAGATGTAGGGTCCCGAGAGTCAGGATAGACAAGGGGCGACAGCCCTGGCTTGTTTTCTAATCATTTTATCTGGTCCATGAGTGGGAGACAACTTCAAGAAGACCCTCTCCTAATGAGAGGAACCCAGGAGTCAGGGAGAGGAGGGTTGGTGGTGGAGACAGAGGTCTGGTGCCCCGGCTGCAGTGGAAACCCCCGGAAGACCAGGTGGAGGGAGACCGCACAGAGTGAAGCCTAGGGTCACAGACCTGTCGGAGCTGCTGTTTGTTAGTTCAAGCCCTGCTCTGAGGTTCTCTGTGTAAGCTCTGAGCGACAGGTGTGCTGGGGGTGTTCTGCAATGAGGGCTATGTGCACGGTTCCCGTGTGCCCAGCCCTGCTGGTGTACCTACCCAGGGGAGCTCCATATCCTGGGAGGGGCCTGCCCACGAGAGCCCCGTGGGATGCTGGGTACCTGCTCAGGTGAGTTCCATATCCTGGGAGGGGCCTGACTACAGGAGCCCCGTGGGCTGCTGGGTAACTGCTCAGGTGAGCTCCATATCCTGGGAGGGGCCTGACCACGAGAGTCCCGTGGGCTGCTGGGTACCTGCCCAGGTGAGCTCCATATCCTGGGAGGGGCCTGACTACGAGAGCCCCGTGGGCTGCTGGGTACCTGCCCAGGTGAGCTCCATATCCTGGGAGGGGCCTGACCATGAGAGCCCCGTGGGCTGCTGGGTACCTGCTCAGGTGAGCTCCATATCCTGGGAGGGGCCTGACCACGATAGCCCCGGGTGCTGGGAGGGGGGCGTGTGTATGAGCGTCCTCTCTGTGCAGCCGGCACAGAGTTGTTTAGCAACTTCCCTGTGGGCGATGCTGGGATGAAATGAGAACCAGGAGATGCTGCAGGCCCCATGAACCCCTGTCCATCCAGAGTGATGAGGTCAGTAGGTGGGTGCTGGCCACTGTGCTGCATGAGGGAGGCCCCACGGGTACCTCTTGTGTCTTCCACCTGACACCATGGACGTCTCCCCAGGACAGAGCAGACAGCCTGCCTGGGGCAGGTGGGAGCTCCTGGTGATGCTGCAGGGGACATGAGAGGGACGGACCAGGCAGGAGGGGGTGGGAGCCCAGGCAGAGCCATGGGGCTCGGGGCCGAGGGGGCTTTTCTGGGTCTGAGCTGGGAGTGGACGTGCAGGTGGTGAGTGTGGTCCAGGAAAGCTGCCATGGTGACGTGAGGCTGAACCTGCTTCAGAGTGACAAGCTTTCTGGGTGATCCCAGAACACGATAGTGAGACAGATCCTGTTAGAAGAAGGTAAGTGAATCTCCCCAAGAGGAGGCTCTGTAAGCTGGTCCTGGGAGGGGGGCGAAGGGAACAGGTGTGGAAGCTGTGGGGAGTGGGCAGTCCCCCTGGGCGGGCAGCGGGTGCAGACCCCACTCCGTGGTCCCACAGCTTTCTTCCAGCTGGATAACTTGGCCTCTCGGAGCCTCAGCTTCCTGGTCTGCTCATGGGGTGATGGTAGCATGGACTGACTAGTAATTTGCTCAGAAGAGGGTAGAAAGGGGTCTAGTGGAAATTCCACAGAACACCATCAGTATGGGAATCACAGGTTCTGTTTCCCGCAGGTCTGTTTTCAGGATCAGGAGAGCAAATTCGAGCAGACTTGCAGCAGAGCCTGGGGATGGGCTCCGTTCGGTGGGTCCCCCAGTTTCCTGAATCTCAGAAGCAGCAGCTCCAGTGGGCAGTGGCAGTTTCATCCCACACCTGGAAACATCCAAACCTCAAGGACCAGCAGCCCCCGAGCCCTGTGTCTGGGCCCCCAGGAGGCAGACGGGATACGCCGGCCTCCTCCTCGGCCCTCTTCCTGCCCAGAACTTTCGAGGTCCAGGCCGTCATTAGGGAGAAGCAGGGATGGGGGTGTCCCATGTGGGAAGAGAACACGGAGCAGCTTGTGTACATGGACGTCCACACCAGGAATGTGGGTCAGTGTGATGTGGGCACCGGGAGGGGCAGACGGTGGGCTGAGGAAGCAGGGCGGGGCCGGGGGTCCCGTGGAGGGGGTGTGCGAGCTTTGCCTGTGCCAGGCCTCAAACTCCACGGGGCTTCCCTCCCCTGGTCACTGGGTTGGAGGAGCCGAGCAGCATTGGTGGGGTGACCACTCGTGTCCCCAGGCCCTGCCAGCATCAGACCTTCAGGTTCTGGGTCGGGGAGCCTGAGGAGCGCAGGTCCAGCCGTGCCCGCCAGGGAGGCCTGGAGGGGTCGGGCGGGAAGCACTGGTTTGGTCATCCCCTGTGCGGAAGCTTCCGAGCCAGTGTCCAGTGGGAGCTCTCACCTCGCACGTGGGTTTCACGTCCACAGCTCAGATCACCTGCTAGCCGCTTGGCTTGTTTTCTAGACACAAAGTCCTAATATCTCCTATGTCCCCTGCCCACGAAATGGCACGTCTGATCTGGCACCAGGTGCAGCCTCTGGTCCCTCCTGACTGGAGGCCCAGGAGCCAGTGTCACCGCGTCATGACTGTCAGGGGGTGTCAGGCGTGGGGGGGACGAGAGCACACGGTCCAGGCCCACGAGGGGCCGTGCCGTCCATGGAGCCGGTGCTGTGGCTGTACGTGTGCCATGCCCCCACCCCACGGGCAGAGACCACCGTCCCCTTACAGACTGTTACCAAGTGAAGTCACATGGACCCTGCTCGGGCCCGAGCCTGGCGAGGCGCTCTGCCTCAGTGGGGAAGGTCTCCTTTTTCCATGTGGGTTCAAGTAAGCAAATAACAAAACCAAAGCTGAGACCTGCACAGCACAGGCTCTGGAGAAGCGGGAACTAAGTTCACAGATCAACTTCTCGGCCTCCTGGAGAGAGTGGTTTAATTTGAAAGAGTAAAGACAAAGGGAGGAGGAGTGTGGCTAATGATGGGGATGAAGAGGCCTTCTGGGGAAGGGGCGGGGCTTTTTCCAAGGGGGTGGGGTACCACCTCCTTTCACCCGTCTTTGGTCCTTCATGTCCAGTCATGGCCACTGGTAGGTGTGTCATTTAATATGCTGATATAGTAAATTCAACATGTGATGAGACTCAGGGTCTGTTGGAGGTCACATTCGTTGCCATCTTGGTCCCAGCTGGTTCCATCTGTTTGTTTGTTTGTAGTTTCCTTTCTTATCTCTGGACCCCTTAACATAAATACTTAGGTGAACTCCTGCTGAAGTTGGGGGGTGGAGGACAGCCCTGTGAAAAGTGGGTCCACGGGTTCTGAGCAGGGCCTGGAGCAGCTCTGACAACAAGAGGAGGAGGCTGAGACGGGCGGTCATTCTGACGCCCGCACTGGGGCCTGTGGTTGGCATGCGGAGGTGGTCAGCTGGGGCACGTGTCAGGGAATGTTCTCGGTGTTTACACAGAAGATGTGAACGTGGGCCCAGATGCAGAGCTGCCTGCAGACGCTGCTACATAACCCCCTGATTCTTTCCTGAGAAAACTGGTGGGGGGTCATTCAGGCAACAGGGCAAACAGCTTGCTCTGGACGTTCTTGTGGGGAAGTGGGGACTTAGCAACAGGGGCTCAGCCTGCATAACCCCAGAAGCCCTCCCAGGACAGCCCCAGAACCGCTTCTGGAATGGTAAGGAGAAGTGGGTCTTCCACCTACTAGACGTGGAGGAAAGGGCTGGGGTCTGCAGGGCCGCCCTCACCTTCAGGGACTGGCTGGGAGGCTCACAGGACCCAGCACATTCTTGTGGCTTGTGTGCTCACAGCTGAGATGGGTCACAGCACGCAGTAGGGATGCACGGGAGGGAGGGTCCCTGCTCCGGTCACCTCATGACCCTTCATGCCCACTCCTTCCCTCGAGGGTCTCTAGGGTGTCTCTTCCCCCAGCGACGAAGGCCAGAACCATGACAGTTACCCACACCCCCGTCCCCCCAGGGAAGCTCACTAGAGGCTTGGAACCCGGCTGGGGGCTGGTCACGTGGTGTTGTCTGCCCCCACCCTCCAAAATGCCAGTGCCCAGAAGGGGAGCCGGGGCTCAGCATGAACCACATGGTTTGTGCAAACAGCACGGGTGCAGGGGGCTGCCCCTAAAGGGAGGCGGGAGGATTTCGATCAGGGCAGGGAGCTGCTCACCAGCTGCATTAGCTTCCCGGGGCAGCTGTGACAAACGACCACAAACGGAGGCTCAGAGCAACAGAAACCTGTCCTCTCTCAGTCCTGGAGGCCAGACGTCTGAGGTCAAGGTGACCCAGGGCCGCGCTCCCTCCGGAGGCTCCAGGGGAGGGTCCTGCCTGCCTCTTCCAGCTTCTGGGGGCTCCAGACATCCCTGGGCTTGTGGCCGCATCCCTCCCATCTCTACCTCCGTCTTCACACGGTGTCTCCTGTGTGTCTATGTCTCTCCGCTTGTCCCTTAGAAGGACGCTGTCGCTGATTTAGGGCCACCCTGATCCAGGATGACCTCATCTTCAGATCCATAATTAATTATACCTGAAAAGACCTTACTTCCAAATGAGGTTCCATTCTCAGATTCTGTGGGGCATGACGTGGACATAACTTCTGGGGGACCCCCATTCAACCCACTATAGCACCCAGTTCCCAGATGCCAGCCGACCTTCCTCAGGACAGCATCAGGCTGGCGATATTCTGTCTTTCTGCACGGAGTTGCCTCTTGTTTCTTGTGGTAACAGTGAGGTTGGTTGGGGGGCGCTGTGGCTGACCTCCCGGTCATTCCAGGGACCAGGCTGACGTGTCCTTCCCGGGAGAGTGCGAGCACGGCCAGGGCTCCCTGTGAACACTCCACACTGACCGCTCGGTGGTCAGACACCTGCATGGGCTGGACCAGTCCCCAGCACATTCTACCACATCCACAGCCTGGTGAACTCTGTGCGGGCCTATGACCAGGAGGTGGGGACCGGCAGGATGGGTGGCAGCCCTCCTGCCTGCCATGTGACCTCCAGCCCACCACAGACCCTCCAGTCCTGCCATGGACACCCCCATTGCATTAACCCCCAAGAGGGCTTCTGGGAGGGGTGAGAATTCGACCATGAAGAAGACAGGGCAGGCCCTAACTGCAGCAGGTGAAGGCAAGGACTGCGGTTGCTTGGCTATTTGTCCCCCGAAGACCCAGGATGTGGGCTCTGACTTGAGGGGTCCACCTCCACCTGGGCTCACCTGGGGGGTCGCTGCAGGGGGAGCGTGTCCTTGGGTGATTTTCCAAATCTCCCCACATCAGCCTCACCCCCGGGCCCCCCTGACCCCATTAATAGTCTTTAAATAGTGTCTCTCACCCAACAGGCCTGCGTGGGAGATTTTAATATTGTGTGGGAGTCCAGCGACCAGCGCCATGTGTCCTGGGTGTCTTGGGAGGGGAAGGAGCCTCGCTCTCACATTCCTGCCCCAGTGCACCTGGGGTCGGGGGCAGCAGACCCAGGCTCTGTTCCGGCAGAAGCTCCCTCTCTGTGAACAAGGATTCCCCCTATCCCATTATCCTCACTGGAGGCTCAGGAGGCCACAGCATCGGGGCACGTCCAGCACCAGGACTCCACCCTAGGGAATTTCTCAAGAGCAGGGACCAGGCCTGGAGGCGGAGGGGAGGAGGGAGCCGGCCTCTTCAGGATCCCCGGGGCTAGAATGCCTCCTACCCAGGAGGGCCGTGGACTCAGTTAAACTTCCATCTGGGGTCTCCTACCCTCCCCTGGTAGAGGGGCCCTTCAGATTCCAGGGCCCCAAGATCCTCCCCACAGACTTCTGACCCCACCTGCAGAGTCGGGGACCCAGAGACCCCCTCCCCGGCTTCTTTTTCTTGGAGGCTCCCAGAATTCCCTGAAGACGTTATACTCAGGGTTTATTATGCTGAAGGATGCAAGTTAAAATCAGCAAGGATGGGGGGATGAGCAGGGTCCAGCTTCCTTGGCTGTTGCAGCGCAGGTAAGCCCACCTGAGTCCTGAAGTGCAGGGTTTATTGGGGTCTGTCATGTCAATGTGGGGACCACTATGTGCCTAACCTTGGCCTCCAGCCCCCAGGGGCGACTCAGGAAGCCCCACCGTGTATCATGCCGTCAGCACAGACCAACCTGGAGCGAGGCCCACGGAGCATGGACACTCTCAAAAGACTCAAGGTGACCTCCTAGAGCCAGGAGCAGAGGCCCGGCCTCTCTGTGGGCAGGTGAACCCACACCACACAGGCCCTGGTACAGTGTCCTTTCTGTGTGGTCAGCATGGGTGCATGTGGGTCAGCAAGTGTCTGTGTGTCTCAGCCTCTGACCACAGACCACACTGTCCTGCTCTGCTCCCAAGAGCGAGGCCAATGGAGGGACAACGTGGGTGGGAGCAAAGCCGGGTCATGGTCAGGCTGGGTGAGAAAGGGTCCGAGGAGCGAGAACCCGGCTGCCCTTGCCTGGTGAGCCGAGAGCTGACGTCCGCCCTGTGGTCAGTCCATCTCCCCACATCCCGAGGTAGAGCTGCCTTTCCTGCACCCTGGGGCAGGGTCATGACTGTGTATACAGCAGGACGCACAGCAGTGCACGCAGCAGGCCTGATGCCTGCCCTTGGCATGTAGTCAGGGGCTTGGTGAGGGTGGAACATCCCGACAGGACGTGGGCCGACCCCGGTGAGGATTTAGGGGTGAAGTGTTTGGGAGCCTCTGGAGGGAACCCTCACCTGTCTGCACAGGTGGATTGAGGACACAGACCAAGGGTGGGCAGGCGGGGAGCCCAGTCCTGGGTCATCCCTGAGGCTGGAGGAGGGGTGTGGAGCGGGGGGTGATGGTGGTGGGGAGGAGGGGCTGATCACAGGACAGTGAGGAGACAGAGGATCCGAGGCAGTGGGGAAGGTGAAGACTGTGCCTGATGGGAGGACGAAGAGACCAGCAGGCGGCGCTGTAGGCACGGGTAGCAGGCCTGCTCCCTGCAGGGCGGTGCCAGAACACCACACTGCTGGAAAACACGGGATGTCCAGACAGAACCCCAGAGGATGGGGGGCCATATGGGCAGGAAGAGTTTGGAAAAGTCACCTTATCTCCACGTGTCCTGGAGGAGGGTTCCCTGCTCCAGCCTCTTTCCTTAGAGTCTCCCCACCTGGGGAAGTCAGCACACTCAATAGCTGGTCATGCAAGGCTTGGAATTCGTCAGGAGGATGAAAGGGAAAAGGGGGGAAGGAATGAGAAATAAGCTCTACATATTTGGACAGTACATGACACTCTAATTTCCAATCAGGAAGAGGAATTTCCCAAAGGCTCAGGCTGCCCCTGTAACCAGAATGGGGCTTGAAGCAATCCTGCCACTTTGTGGCCGGTTCCAGAAAGAAGTTGAAGACACTTGCTCAGGGGCATTGCAATCCACAACGCCTGCAAACTTGTAAGTGACAACTATCGTAGAAAAATGTCTTGGGGTAAGTAACTGAAAAGAACTTGAAAACAAGGCAGAATTGCAGGAACCGGATTGCAAGAGGTAGATTGGACTTGCTGTTAAAGCACATGAAAGCTGCTCAGTATTGCCTGTGATTCAGTTGGCCAAAATGGGTGTACAGGTTGAAACCCATACGACCTTTGTGGCCAAGCAAATATGCAGGAAACACAAATCAACACAACAAAGATGTAGCACTTTGCCCCAGTCAGAATGGCCAACCTCACAAAGTATAAAAACAACAAATGGAGGAGAGGATGTGGAGAAAATGGAACCCTGTTATGCTGTTGGTGGGAATGTCAATTGCTAATAGCCACGCTGGAGAAGGGTATGATGTTTCCTAAAAATTCTAAAAAATAGAGCTACAGGGACTTCCTGGTGGTGCAGACGTTAAGAATCCAACTGCCAAGGCAGAGGACACGGGGTCGAGCCCTAGTCCAGAAAGATAACACATGCCACGGAGCAACTAAGTAAATGCACGACAGCTACTGAGCCTGTGCTCTAGAGCCCGTGAGCCACAACTACTGAAGCCTGGTGCCTAAAGCCAGTGCTTCGCAAGAAGAGAAGCCACGGCAATAAGAAGCCCGCACACTTCAATGAAGAGTAGCCCCAACTTCCTGCAATTAGAGAAACCCCACATGAAATAACTAAGACCCAACACAGGCAAAATTAATTACTTAATTAAAAAACAATAGACTTACAGAGCATACGGCACTACCACTCCTGGGGATATATTTCGGAATAACCATAAATCGATAGGACACAGGAAATTCAACTATTACTGCAGCACTTTTCAGGATCCTCGACTTGGAAACAATATAAAGGTCCTTGGAAGGAAAAAATGGATAAAGACGATATGGTACTTATCTACAATGGAATAGTACTCAGCCATGAAACCAATGAAATAAGGCAAGTTGCAGCAACTCGAGTGGAGTTAGATAAGATCATTCTAAGTGACAAAAGTCAGACACAAAAACACACTTCGCACAAGATAGAATTTATAGGTGGAATATAAAAATGGTTACACATGAACTAAATTACAAAACAGAAACAGGGTCACACATTTACAAAACACACTTATGGCAGATAAAGAGGAAAGCTGGGTTGGGGTGAGATATAAACCAGAGGGTTGAAATTAAACCAGATACCGTTCCAAAGACCAAATAAGTAATAGACAAAATCTACTCTATAGCTCAAGAAGTGGACTCAGAACACTCTAGTCACCAGAAAAGAATATATATGACGGGTAAGAATATTAAAAGAGTTTACGGATGTCTCTCTGTAAGTGAAACAAGTGGATGATCAGGAGCAAGAAAGACAGCATTGAAAATCACCTTTACCAAATGATAAAAATAAACTGTAAAAAAGACAAAAAAAAGACACAAAGAAAATGTTAGAAAATTCGTTCAGGGGATGCGATGCAACCTACATTGAACATATCTACACCCACAGCTGGATGAGACATAAAGCTGGACACTCGTGGGGCTGAGAGGTTTGGTGAGGTTGGGTGAGCAAACGCAACCCTTTAAAGTAATACTGCGTGGTACCGATCCCATGGGTCCAAAAGCTCAAGGTTCAAGGGCACTTCCTACATCGAAAACATGCATGAGAAACACAGAAGACGGTACACCATGTGATCGGGAAAGGTTTCTAAAACGCACCTCATTTCTCATCTCCTTGTGCTCGGGTTCGCCATTCCAGCCACTTTACTAGCAATCTCCCTCCTTGGAGAATCAGCACCTTTAACCTCCTGTTCCGTACAGGTGGCAATTTGTCCTGAGGATGAAGGGGAAGAGGGGGAACAAATGAGAGACTAGCTCTAGGTGTTGGGACAGGCACAGGTCACTCTATTTTCCCATCAGGAAGAAGAATTAACCACAGGCTCATCCTGACCCCGGAACCAGAATAGGCCCTGAAGCAATAGTGCGCTTTTGCGGCCGTCTCCCAAAAACGAGAGTGGAAAAATGGAGCTCAGAGGCACTGCAATTCAAAAAACTGCAGAGTTATAAATGATAACTCTCGTCCACAAATATATTGAGGGAAGGCAACGAAGAGGATTTGAAAGCAAGGCAGAATTGCAGGAAACAGATTTCAGGAGGTAGATTCAAATCGCCTTTAAAACACATGAAAAGCGGCAAAACGTCGACAATGATGCCCTTGGCCAAAAAGGGCTATGCGTTTTTTCCTGAATATATTCAGGAAAAACCGCATAGCCCTTTTTGGCCAATCAAGCAACATGGAAAGGCAAATCAGCGCTACAAAGAGGTCTCCCTTCCCATCGGTCAAAAGGGCCATGCTGAAAAAAGTGTCAAAACCAGAAGTGCAGGACAGGCCAAGGAGAAATGGGAGCCTTGGTACGCTGATGGGCAGGATGTAAATTGCCAACAGCCACTCTGGAAAAGTGTATGGAGTGTCCTGAAACATCAAAAAAACATAGCTTAGAGAGCATAGGGCACTTGCACTCCTGGGCGTATAAAATGGGAAAACTAAAAATCAGCAAGAAAAAAGCACCACAAAGTTTAGGGCTGCTCTGTTGACAAGAACCTCCACTTCATTACAACTTAAATATCCCAGGAAAGAGAAAAATGGATAAAGAAGTTGTGGTCCTAATGTACAATAGAATATCACTCAGCCATGAAATCAATGTCATAGGGCTAGTAGCAGCATGATGAGTGGATTTAGGTACGACAATTCTAAGTGAAATAAGTCACACAGAAAAACACACTTATCATAAGCTATCTCTTATAGAGGGAATGTAAAAATCGCTACATTTGAACTGAATTACAAAAGAGAACAGAGTCACACATTTGGAAAACACACTATGGCTGCTGAACAGGAAAGGTGAAGTGGGGTGATGCATAAAACACGGGTTTCGAACAAGCTCAGATACCATTCCATAAACCCGATATGTAATAGAAAAGACCTACCCCTTGCTCAGTGAACTGGACTCAACACCCCCTGTTCACGGCACAAGAATATATCTGACTAGTAAGAATCTTAAAACCTATGTATTGATATCTCTCTGTAAGTGAGTCAAGTGGGTGTAAAGCGGCATAAACACAGCAGTGAAAAGCACCTAAACCCCATTATAAAAATAAATTACTTTAAAAACCTATGAAACAAAGACAGTGAAAGAGAGAAATATTCTTACAAAATTCGTTCAGGGGCTGTGATGCAACCTGGATTGACCATATGTAGACCCACAGCTGGATGAGACATAAGGGTGGACACTCTTGGAGCTGAGAGGTTTGGTGAGGTTGGGTGAGCAAATGCAGACACTTTAAAGTAATACTGCCTGGTACCCTTCCGATGGGTCCCAAATCTCCAGGTTCAAGGGCATCTTCCTACATCGAAAACATGCATTAGAAACCCAGAAGATGGTACACCGTGTGATCGGGAAAGGTTTCTCATACGCACCTCATTTCTCATCTCCTTGTGCTAGGGTTCTCCATTCCAGCCGCTTTACTAGCAATCTCGCTACTTGGAGAATCAGCACCTTTAACCTCCTGTACTGTACAGGTACCAATTTGTCCTGAGGATTAACGGGAAGAGGGGGAACCAATGAGAGACTAGCTGTAGGTGTTGGGACAGGCGCAGGTCACTCTATTTTCCCATCAGGAAGAAGAATTAACCATAGGCTCAGCCTGCACCCCAGAACCAGAATAGGGCCTTGAGCAATCCTGCGCTTTTGAGGCCAGCTCCCAAAAAAGAGAGTTGAAAAATGGAGCTCAGGGGCACTGCAATTCACAAACCTGCAGAGTTATAAGTGATAACTCTCGTCCACAAATATATTGACGGAAGGCAACAAAGAGGATTTGAAAGCAAGGCCGAATTGCAGGAAACAGATTTCAGGAGGCAGATTCGAATCGCCTTTAAAGCACATGAAAAGCGGCAAAACGTGGAAAATGATGTCCTTGGCCAAAAAGGGCGTATGCGTTTTTTCCTGAATGTATTCAGGAAAAAACGCATACGCCCTTTTTGGCCAACCAAGCAACCTGGAAAGGCAAATCAGTGCTACAAAGAAATCTCGCTTCCCATCGGTCAAAAGGGCCATGCTGAAAAAAGTGTCAAAACCAGCAATGCAGGACAGGCCATGGAGAAATGGAAGCCTTGCTACGCTGATGATCGGGATGTAAATTGCCAACAGCCACTGTGGAGAAGTGTACGGTGTGTCCTGCAACATCTAAAAAACACAGCTTAGAGAGCATAGGGCACTTCCACTCATGGGCGTATAAATTGGGAAAACTAAAAATCAGCAAGACACAGGCACCCCAAACTTTAGGGCTGCTCTGTGCACAACAACCTCCACTTCGTTACACCTTAAATATCCCAGGAAAGACAAAAATGGATAAAGAAGTTGTGGTCCTTATGTACAATGGAATATCACTCAGACATGAAATCAATGTCATAGAGCTAGTAGCAGCATGATGAGTGGATTTAGGTACGACGATTCTAAGTGAAATAAGTCACACAGAAAAAGACACTTATAATATATCACTTACAGAGGGAATGTAAAAATCGCTAAACTTGAACTGAATTACAAAACAGAACAGAGTCACACATTTAGAAAACACACTATGGCTGATGTACGGGAAAGGTGAGGTGGGTTGATGCATAAAACAAGGGTTTCAAATTAGCTAAGATAACGTTCCATAAACCCAATAGGTAATAGAAAAGACCTACTCCTTGCTCAGTGAACTGGACTCAACAGCCCCTATTCACCGCACAAGAATATATCTGATTAGTAAGATTCTTAAAACCTATATATTGATATCTTTCTGTAAGTGAGTCAAGTGGGTGTAAAACGGTATAAACACTGCAGTGAAAAGCAGCTAAACCCCATTATAAAAATAAGTTACTTTTAAAAAGCCATGAAACAACGACAGCGAAAGAGAGGGATATTCTTACAAAATTAGTTCAGGGGCTGTGATGCCACCTGGATTGACCATATCTAGACCCACAGCTGGATGAGATATTAGGGTGGACACTCTTCGGTCTGAGACTTTTGGTGAGGTTGGGTATGCAAATGCAGACCTATTAAAGTAATACTGCCTGGTACCCTTCCAATGGGTCCCAAATCTCCAATTTTCAAGGGCATCTTCCTACATCGAAAACATGCATTAGGAACCCAGAAGATGGTACACCGTGTGATCGGGAAAGGTTTCTAAAACGCTACTCATTTCCCATCTCCTTGTCCTAGGGTTTGCCATTCAAGATGCTTTACAAGCAATCTCGCTTCTTGGAGAATCAGCACCTTTAACCTCCTGTACCCTACAGGTTACAATTTGTCCTGTGGATAAACGGGAAGAGGGGGAACAAATGAGAGACTAGCTCTAAGTGTTGGGACAGTCACAGGTCACTTTATTTTCCCATCAGGAAGAAGAATTAACCACAGGCTCAGCCTGCACCCCAGAACCAGAATAGGGCCTGAAGCAATCCTGCGCTTTTGCGGCCAGCTCCCAAAAAGTGAGTGGAAAAATGGAGCTCAGGGACACTGCAATTCGCAAACCTGCAGAGTTATAAATGATAACTCTCGTCCACAAATATATTGAGGGAAGGCAACGAAGAGGATTTGAAAGCAAGGCAGAATTGCAGGAAACAGATTTCAGGAGGTAGATTCGAAACGCCTTTCAAGCACATGAAAAGCGGCAAAACGTGGACAATGATGCCCTTGGCCAAAAAGGGCGTATGCGTTTTTTCCTGAATATATTCAGGAAAAAACGCATACGCCCTTTTTGGCCAACCAAGCAACCTGGAAAGGCAAATCAGCGCTACAAAGAAGTCTCGCTTCCCATCCGTCAAAAGGGCCATTCTGAAAAAAGTGTAAAAACAAAAAATGCAGGACAGGCCATGGAGAAATGGGAGCCTTGCTACTCTGATGGGTGGGATGTAAATTGCAAACAGCCACTCTGGAGAAGTGTACGGTGTGTCCTGCAACATCTAAAAAACACAGCTTAGAGAGCATTGGCTACTTCCACTCATGGGCGTATAAATTGGGAAAACTAAAAATCAGGAAGACACAGGCACCCCAAACTTTAGGGCTGCTCTGTGGACAACAACCTCCATTTCGTTACACCTTAAATATCCCAGGAAAGAGAAAAATGGATAAAGAAGTTGTGGTCCTTATGTACAATGGAATATCACTCAGCCATGAAATCAATGTAATAGGGCTAGTAGCAGCATGATGAGTGGATTTAGGTAAGACGATTCAAAGTGAAATAAGTCACACAGAAAAAGACACTTATAATATATCACTTACAGAGGGAATGTAAAAATCGCTAAACTTGAAGTGAATTACAAAACAGAACAGAGTCACACACTTCGAAAACACACTATGGTTGCTGTACGGGAAAGGTGAGGTGGGGTGATGCATAAAACAAGGGTTTCAAACTAGCTCAGATACCATTCCATAAACCCAATATATAATAGAAAAGACCTACCCCTTGCTCAGTGAACTAGACTCAACAGCCCCTATTCACCGCACTAGAATATATCTGACTAGTAAGAATCTTAAAACCTAGGTATTGATATCTCTCTGTAAGTGAGTCAAGTGGGTGTAAAGCTGCATAAACACAGCAGTGAAAAGCAGCTAAACCCCATTATGAAAATAAATTACTTTTAAAAACGCATGAAACAAAGACAGTGAAAGATAGAAATATTCTTACAAAATTCATTCAGGGGCTGTGATGCAAGCTGGATTGACCTTATCTAGACCCACAGCTGGATGAGATATAAGGGTGGACACTCTTCGGGCTGAGAGGTTTGGTGAGGTTGGGTGAGCAAATGCAGACACTTTAAAGTAATACTGCCTGGTACCCTTCCGAAGGGTCCCAAATCTCCAGGTTCAAGGTCATCTTCCTACATCGAAAACATGCATTAGAAACCCAGAAGATGGTACACCGTGTAATAGGGAAAGGTTTCTAGAACGCTACTCATTTCCCATCTCCTTGTGCTAGGGTTCGCCATTCAAGCCGCTTTACTAGCAATCTCGCTTCTTGGAGAATCAGCACCTTTAACCTCCTGTACCGTACAGGTTCCAATTTGTCCTGTGGATGAACGGGAAGAGGGGGAACAAATGGGAGACTAGCTCTAGGTGTTGGGACAGTCACAGGTCACTTTATTTTCCCATCAGGAAGAAAAACTAACCACAGGATCAGGCTGAACCCCAGAACCAGAATAGGGCCTGAAGCAATCCTGCGCTTTTGCGGCCAGCTCCCAAAAAAGCGAGTTGAAAAATGGAGCTGAGGGGCACTGCAATTCGCAAACCTGCAGAGTTATAAATGATAACTCTCGTCCACAAATATATTGAGGGAAGGCAACGAAGAGGATTTGAAAGCAAGGCAGAATTGCAGGAAACAGATTTCAGGAGGTAGACTCGAATCGCCTTTAAAGCACATGAAATGTGGCAAAACGTGGACAATGATGCCCTTGGCCAAAAAGGGCGTATGCGTTTTTTCCTGAATATATTCAGGAAAAAACGCATACGCCCTTTTTGGCAAACCAAGCAACCTGGAAAGGCAAATCAGCGCTACAAAGAAGTCTCGCTTCCCATCGGTCAAAAGGGCCATGCTGAAAAAAGTGTCAAAACCAGAAATGCAGGACAGGCCATGGAGAAATGTGAGCCTTGCTACGCTAATGGGCGGGATGTAAATTGCCAACAGCCACTGTGGAGAAGTGTACGGTGTGTCCTGCAACATCTAAAAAACACAGCTTAGAGAGCATAGGGCACTTCCACTCATGGGCGTATAAATTGGGAAAACTAAAAATCAGCAAGACACAGGCACCCGAAACTTTATGGCTGCTCTGTTGACAACAACCTCCATTTTGTTACAACTTAAATATCCCAGGAAACAGAAAAATGGATAAAGAAGTTGTGGTCCTTATGTACAATGGAATATCACTCAGCCATGAAATCAATGTCATAGGGCTAGTAGCAGCATGATGAGTGGATTTAGGTACGACGATTCTAAGTGAAATAAGTCACACAGAAAAAGACACTTATAATATATCACTTACAGAGGGAATGTAAAAATCGCTAAACTTGAACTGAATTACAAAAGAAAACAGAGTCACACACTTAGAAAACACACTATGGCTGCTGTACGGGAAAGGTGAAGTGGGGTGATGCATAAAACAAAAGTTTCAAAATAGCTCAGATACCGTTCCATAAACCCAATATGTAATAGAAAAGACCTACCCGTTGCTCAGTGAACTGGACACAACACCCCCTATTCACCACACAAAAATATAACTGACTAGTAAGAATCTTAAAACCTATGAATTGATATCTTTCTGTAAGTGAGTCAAGTGGGTGTAAAGCTGCATAAACACAGCAGTGAAAAGCAGCTAAACCCCATTATGAAAATAAATTACTTTTAAAAACCCATGAAAAAAAGACAGTGAAAGATATAAATATTCTTACAAAATTCATTCAGGGGCTGTGATGCAACCTGAATTGACCATATGTAGACCCACAGCTGGATGAGATATAAGGGTGTACAGTCTTGGGGCTGAGAGGTTTGGTGAGGTTGGGTGAGCAAATGCAGACACTTTAAAGTAATACTGCCTGGTACCCTTCCGAAGGGTCCCAAATCTCCAGGTTCACGGTCATCTTCCTACATCGAAAACATGCATTAGAAACCCAGAAGATGGTACACCGTGTAATAGGGAAAGGTTTCTAGAACGCTACTCATTTCCCATCTCCTTGTGCTAGGGTTCGCCATTCAAGCCGCTTTACTAGCAATCTCGCTTCTTGGAGAATCAGCACCTTTAACCTCCTGTACCGTACAGGTTCCAATTTGTCCTGTGGATGAACGGGAAGAGGGGGAACAAATGGGAGACTAGCTCTAGGTGTTGGGACAGTCACAGGTCACTTTATTTTCCCATCAGGAAGAAAAACTAACCACAGGATCAGGCTGAACCCCAGAACCAGAATAGGGCCTGAAGCAATCCTGCGCTTTTGCGGCCAGCTCCCAAAAAAGCGAGTTGAAAAATGGAGCTGAGGGGCACTGCAATTCGCAAACCTGCAGAGTTATAAATGATAACTCTCGTCCACAAATATATTGAGGGAAGGCAACGAAGAGGATTTGAAAGCAAGGCAGAATTGCAGGAAACAGATTTCAGGAGGTAGACTCGAATCGCCTTTAAAGCACATGAAATGTGGCAAAACGTGGACAATGATGCCCTTGGCCAAAAAGGGCGTATGCGTTTTTTCCTGAATATATTCAGGAAAAAACGCATACGCCCTTTTTGGCAAACCAAGCAACCTGGAAAGGCAAATCAGCGCTACAAAGAAGTCTCGCTTCCCATCGGTCAAAAGGGCCATGCTGAAAAAAGTGTCAAAACCAGAAATGCAGGACAGGCCATGGAGAAATGTGAGCCTTGCTACGCTAATGGGCGGGATGTAAATTGCCAACAGCCACTGTGGAGAAGTGTACGGTGTGTCCTGCAACATCTAAAAAACACAGCTTAGAGAGCATAGGGCACTTCCACTCATGGGCGTATAAATTGGGAAAACTAAAAATCAGCAAGACACAGGCACCCGAAACTTTATGGCTGCTCTGTTGACAACAACCTCCATTTTGTTACAACTTAAATATCCCAGGAAACAGAAAAATGGATAAAGAAGTTGTGGTCCTTATGTACAATGGAATATCACTCAGCCATGAAATCAATGTCATAGGGCTAGTAGCAGCATGATGAGTGGATTTAGGTACGACGATTCTAAGTGAAATAAGTCACACAGAAAAAGACACTTATAATATATCACTTACAGAGGGAATGTAAAAATCGCTAAACTTGAACTGAATTACAAAAGAAAACAGAGTCACACACTTAGAAAACACACTATGGCTGCTGTACGGGAAAGGTGAAGTGGGGTGATGCATAAAACAAAAGTTTCAAAATAGCTCAGATACCGTTCCATAAACCCAATATGTAATAGAAAAGACCTACCCGTTGCTCAGTGAACTGGACACAACACCCCCTATTCACCACACAAAAATATAACTGACTAGTAAGAATCTTAAAACCTATGAATTGATATCTTTCTGTAAGTGAGTCAAGTGGGTGTAAAGCTGCATAAACACAGCAGTGAAAAGCAGCTAAACCCCATTATGAAAATAAATTACTTTTAAAAACCCATGAAAAAAAGACAGTGAAAGATATAAATATTCTTACAAAATTCATTCAGGGGCTGTGATGCAACCTGAATTGACCATATGTAGACCCACAGCTGTATGAGATATAAGGGTGTACAGTCTTGGGGCTGAGAGGTTTGGTGAGGTTGGGTGAGCAAATGCAGACACTTTAAAGTAATACTGCCTGGTACCCTTCCGAAGGGTCCCAAATCTCCAGGTTCACGGTCATCTTCCTACATCGAAAACATGCATTAGAAACCCAGAAGATGGTACACCGTGTAATCGGGAAAGGTTTCTAAAACGCTACTCATTTCCCATCTCCTTGTGCTAGGGTTCGCCATTCAAGCCGCTTTACTAGCAATCTCGCTTCTTGGAGAATCAGCACCTTTAACCTCCTGTACCGTACAGGTTCCAATTTGTCCTGTGGATGAACGGGAAGAGGGGGAACAAATGAGAGACTAGCTCTAGGTTTTGGGACAGGCACAGGTCACTTTATTTTCCCATCAGGATGAAGAATTAACCACAGGCTCAGCCTGAACCCCAGAACCAGAATAGGGCCTGAAGCAATCTTGCGCTTTTTCGGCCAGCTCCCAAAAAAGCGAGTTGAAAAATGGAGCTCAGGGGCACTGCAATTCGCAAACCTGCAGAGTTATAAATGATAACTCTCGTCCACAAATATATTGAGGGAAGGCAACGAAGAGGATTTGAAAGCAAGGCAGAATTGCAGGAAACAGATTTCAGGAGGTAGATTCGAATCGCCTTTCAAGCACATGAAATGCGGCAAAACTTCGACAATGATGCCCTTGGCCAAAAACGGCGTATGCGTTTTTTCCTGAATATATTCAGGAAAAAACGCATACGCCCTTTTTGGCCAACCAAGCAACCTGGAAAGGCAAATCAGCGCTACAACGAAGTCTCGCTTCCCATCCGTCAAAAGGGCCATGCTGAAAAAAGTGTAAAAACCAGAAATGCAGGACAGGCCATGGAGAAATGGGAGCCTTGCTACACTGATGGGCGGGATGTAAATTGCCAACAGCCACTCTGGAGAAGTGTACGGTGTGTCCTGCAACATCTAAAAAACACAGCTTAGAGAGCATTGGGCACTTCCACTCATGGGCATATAATTTGGGAAAACTAAAAATCAGCAAGACACAGGCACCCCAAAATTTACGGCTGCTCTGTGGACAACAACCTCCACTTCGTTACACTTTAAATATACCAGGAAAGAGAAAAATGGATAAAGAAGTTGTGGTCCTTATGTACAATGGAATATCACTCAGCCATGAAATCAATGTAATAGGGCTAGTAGCAGCATGATTAGTAGATTTAGGTAAGACGATTCAAAGTGAAATAAGTCACACAGAAAAAGACACTTATCACACGATATCACTTACAGAGGGAATGTAAAAATCGCTACACTTGAACTGAATTACAAAACAGAACAGAGTCACACTTTTAGAAAACACACTATGGCTGATGTACGGGAAAGGGGAAGTGGGTTGATGCATAAAACAAGGTTTTCAAATTAGCTAAGATAACGTTTCATACACCCAATATGTAATAGAAAAGACCTACTCCTTGCTCAGGGAACTGGACTCAACAGCCCCTATTCACCGCACAATAATATATCTGACTAGTAAGATTCTTAAAACCTATATATTGATATCTCTCTGTAAGTGAGTCAAGTGGGTGTATAACGGCATAAACACTGCAGTGAAAAGCAGCTAAACCCCATTATAAAAATAAATTACTTTTAAAAAGCCATGAAACAACGACAGTGAAAGAGAGAAATATTCTTACAAGATTCGTTCAGGGGCTGTGATGCAACCTGGATTGACCATATATAGACCCAAAGCTGGATGAGACATAAGGGTGGACACTCTTGGGGCTGAGAGGTTTGGTGAGGTTGGGTGAGCAAATGCAGACACTTTAAAGTAATACTGCCTGGTACCCTTCCAATGGGTCCCAAATCTCCAGCTTCAAGGTCATCTTCCTACATCGAAAACATGCATTAGAAACCCAGAAGATGGTACACCGTGTGATCGGGAAAGGTTTCTAAAACGCTACTCATTTCCCATCTCCTTGTGCTAGGGTTCGCCATTCAAGCCGCTTTACTAGCAATCTCGCTTCTTGGAGAATCAGCACCTTCAAACTCCTGTACCGTACAGGTTCCAATTTGTCCTGTGGATGAACGGGAAGAGGGGGAACAAATGAGAGACTAGCTCTAGGTGTTGGGACAGTCACAGGTCTCTTTATTTTCCCATCAGGCAGAAGAATTAACCACAGGCTCAGCCTGAACCCCAGAACCAGAATATGGCCTGAAGCAATCCTGCGCTTTTGCGGCCAGCTCCCAAAAAAGCGAGTTGAAAAATGGAGCTCAGGGGCACTGCAATTCGCAAACCTGCAGAGTTATAAATGATAACTCTCATCCACAAATATATTGAGGGAAGGCAACAAAGAGGATTTGAAAGCAAGGCAGAATTGCAGGAAACAGATTTCAGGAGGTAGATTCGAATCGCCTTTAAAGCACATGAAATGTGGCAAAACGTGGACAAGGATTCCCTTGGCCAAAAAGGGCGTATGCGTTTTTTCCTGAATATATTCAGGAAAAAACGCATACGCCCTTTTTGGCCATCCAAGCAACCTGGAAAGGCAAATCAGTGCTACAAAGAAGTCTCGCTTCCCATCGGTCAAAAGGGCCAAGGTGAAAAAAGTGTCAAAACGAGAAATACAGGACAGACCATGGAGAAATGGAAGCCTTTCTACGCTGATGGGCAGGATGTAAATTGCCAACAGCCACTGTGGAGAAGTGTACGGTGTGTCCTGCAACATCTAAAAAACACAGCTTAGAGAGCATAGGGCACTTCCACTCATGGGCGTATAAATTGGGAAAACTAAAAATCAGCAAGACACAGGCACCCCAAATTTTAGGGCTGCACTGTGCACAACAACCTCCACTTCGTTACACCATAAATATCCCAGGAAAGACAATAATGGATAAAGAAGTTGTGGTCCTTAAGTACAATGGAATATCACTCAGCCATGAAATCAATGTCATAGGGCTAGTAGCAGCATGATGAGTGGATTTAGGTACGACGATTCTAAGTGAAATAAGTCACACAGAAAAAGACACTTATCATAATATATCTCTTACAGAGGGAATGTAAAAATCGCTAAACTTGAACTGAATTACAAAACAGAACAGAGTCACACTTTTAGAAAACACACTATGGCTGATGTACGGGAAAGCTGAAGTGGGTTGATGCATAAAACAAGGGTTTCAAATTAGCTAAGATAACGTTCCATAAACCCAATATGTAATAGAAAAGACCTACTCCTTGCTCAGTGAACTGGACTCAACACCCCCTATTCACGGCACAAGAATATATCTGACTAGGAAGAATCTTAAAACCTATATATTGATATCTTTCTGTAAGTGAGTCAAGTGGGTGTAAAACGGCATAAACACTGCAGTGAAAAACAGCTAAACCCCATTATAAAAATAAATTACTTTTAAAAAGCCATGAAACAAAGACAGTGAAAGAGAGAGATATTCTTACAAAATTGGTTCAGGGGCTGTGATGCCACCTGGATTGACCATATCTAGACCCACAGCTGGATGAGATATAAGGGTGGACACTCTTGCGGTTGAGAGGTTTGGTGAGGTTGGGTGAGCAAATGCAGACACTTTAAAGTAATACTGCCTGGTACCCTTCCAAAGGGTCCCAAATCTCCAGGTTCAAGGTCATCTTCCTACATCGAAAACATGCATTAGAAACCCAGAAGATGGTACACCATGTGATCGGGAAAGGTTTCTAAAACGCACCTCATTTCCCATCTCCTTGTGCTAGGGTTCGCCGTTCAAGCCGCTTTACTAGCATTCTCGCTTCTTGGAGAATCAGCACCTTTAACCTCCTGTACCGTACAGGTTCCAATTTTTCCTGTGGATGAACGGGAAGAGGGGGAACAAATGTGAGACTAGCTCTAGGTGTTGGGACAGGCACAGGTCACTCTATTTTCCCATCAGGAAGAAGCATTAACCACAGGCTCAGCCTGCATCCCAGAACCAGAATAGGGCCTGAAGCAATCCTGCGCTTTTGCGGCCAGCTCCCAAAAAAGCGAGTTGAAAAATGGAGCTCAGGGGCACTGCAATTCACAAACCTGCAGAGTTATAAATGATAACTCTCGTCCACAAATATATTGAGGGAAGGCAACGAAGAGGATTTGAAAGCAAGGCAGAATTGCAGGAAACAGATTTCAGGAGGCAGATTCGAATCGCCTTTAAAGCACATGAAAAGCGGCAAAACGTGGACAATAATGCCCTTGGCCAAAAAGAGCGTATGCGTTTTTTCCTGAATATATTCAGGAAAAAACGCATACGCCCTTTTTGGCCAACCAAGCAACCTGGAAAGGCAAATCAGTGCTACAAAGAAGTCTCGCTTCCCATCGGTCAAAAGGGCCATGCTGAAAAAAGTGTCAAAACCAGAAATGCAGGACAGGCCATGGAGAAATGGGAGCCTTGCTACGCTGATGAGCGGGATGTAAATTGCCAACAGCCACTGTGGAGAAGTGTACGGTGTGTGCTGCAATATCTAAAAAACACAGCTTAGAGAGCATAGGGCACTTCCACTCATGGGCGTATAAATTGGGAAAACTAAAAATCAGCAAGACACAGGCACCCCAAACTTTAGGGCTGTTCTGTGGACAACAACCTCCACTTCGTTACACTTTAAATATCCCAGGAAAGAGAAAAATGGATAAAGAAGTAGTGGTCCTTATGTACAATGGAATATCACTCAGCCATGAAATCAATGTAATAGGGCTAGTAGCAGCATGATGAGTAGATTTAGGTAAGACGATTCAAAGTGAAATAAGTCACACAGAAAAAGACACTTATCACACGATATCACTTACAGAGGGAATGTAAAAATCGCTACACTTGAATTGAATTACAAAACAGAACATAGTCACACACATAGAAAACACAATATGGCTGCTGTACGGGAAAGGTGAAGTGGGGTGATGCATAAAACAAAAGTTTCAAAATAGCTCAGATACCGTTCCATAAACCCAATATGTAATAGAAAAGACCTACCCGTTGCTCAGTGAAATGGACACAACACCCCCTATTCACCGCACAAGAATATAACTGACTAGTAAGAATCTTAAAACCTATGTATTGATATCTTTCTGTAAGTGAGTCAAGTGGGTGTAAAGCTGCATAAACACAGCAGTGAAAAGCAGCTAAACCCCATTATGAAAATAAATTACTTTTAAAAACCCATGAAACAAAGACAGTGAAAGATATAAATATTCTTACAAAATTCATTCAGGGGCTGTGATGCAACCTGGATTGACCATATCTAGACCCACAGCTGGATGAGATATAAGGGTGGACAGTCTTGGGGCTGAGAGGTTTGGTGAGGTTGGGTGAGCAAATGCAGACACTTTAAAGTAATACTGCCTGGTACCCTTCCGAAGGGTCCCAAATCTCCAGGTTCAAGGTCATCTTCCTACATCGAAAACATGCTTTAGAAACCCAGAAGATGTTACACCGTGTAATCGGGAAAGGTTTCTAAAACGCTACTCATTTCCCATCTCCTTGTGCTAGGGTTCGCCATTCAAGCCGCTTTACTAGCAATCTCGCTTCTTGGAGAATCAGCACCTTCAAACTCCTGTACCGTACAGGTTCCAATTTGTCCTGTGGATGAACAGGAAGAGGGGGAACAAATGAGAGACTAGCTCTAGGTGTTGGGACAGTCACAGGTCTCTTTATTTTCCCATCAGGCAGAAGAATTAACCACAGGCTCAGCCTGAACCACAGAACCAGAATAGGGCCTGAAGCAATCCTGCGCTTTTGCGGCCAGCTCCCAAAAAAGCGAGTTGAAAAATGGAGCTCAGGGGCACTGCAATTCGCAAACCTGCAGAGTTATAAATGATAACTCTCATCCACAAATATATTGAGGGAAGGCAACAAAGAGGATTTGAAAGCAAGGCAGAATTGCAGGAAACAGATTTCAGGAGGTAGATTCGAATCGCCTTTAAAGCACATGAAATGTGGCAAAACGTGGACAAGGATTCCCTTGGCCAAAAAGAGCGTATGCGTTTTTTCCTGAATATATTCAGGAAAAAACGCATACGCCCTTTTTGGCCATCCAAGCAACCTGGAAAGGCAAATCAGTGCTACAAAGAAGTCTCGCTTCCCATCGGTCAAAAGGGCCAAGGTGAAAAAAGTGTCAAAACGAGAAATACAGGACAGACCATGGAGAAATGGAAGCCTTGCTACGCTGATGGGCAGGATGTAAATTGCCAACAGCCACTGTGGAGAAGTGTACGGTGTGTCCTGCAACATCTAAAAACCACAGCTTAGAGAGCATAGGGCACTTCCACTCATGGGCGAATAAATTGGGAAAACTAAAAATCAGCAAGACACAGGCACCCCAAATTTTAGGGCTGCACTGTGCACAACAACCTCCACTTCGTTACACCATAAATATCCCAGGAAAGACAATAATGGATAAAGAAGTTGTGGTCCTTAAGTACAATGGAATATCACTCAGCCATGAAATCAATGTCATAGGGCTAGTAGCAGCATGATGAGTGGATTTAGGTACGACGATTCTAAGTGAAATAAGTCACACAGAAAAAGACACTTATCATAATATATCTCTTACAGAGGGAATGTAAAAATCGCTAAACTTGAACTGAATTACAAAACAGAACAGAGTCACACTTTTAGAAAACACACTATGGCTGATGTACGGGAAAGCTGAAGTGGGTTGATGCATAAAACAAGGGTTTCAAATTAGCTAAGATAACGTTCCATAAACCCAATATGTAATAGAAAAGACCTACTCCTTGCTCAGTGAACTGGACTCAACACCCCCTATTCACGGCACAAGAATATATCTGACTAGGAAGAATCTTAAAACCTATATATTGATATCTTTCTGTAAGTGAGTCAAGTGGGTGTAAAACGGCATAAACACTGCAGTCAAAAACAGCTAAACCCCATTATAAAAATAAATTACTTTTAAAAAGCCATGAAACAAAGACAGTGAAAGAGACAGATATTCTTACAAAATTGGTTCAGGGGCTGTGATGCCACCTGGATTGACCATATCTAGACCCACAGCTGGATGAGATATAAGTGTGGACACTCTTGGGGTTGAGAGGTTTGGTGAGGTTGGGTGAGCAAATGCAGACACTTTAAAGTAATACTGCCTGGTACCCTTCCAAAGGGTCCCAAATCTCCAGGTTCAAGGTCATCTTCCTACATCGAAAACATGCATTAGAAACCCAGAAGATGGTACACCGTGTGATCGGGAAAGGTTTCTAAAACGCACCTCATTTCCCATCTCCTTGTGCTAGGGTTCGCCGTTCAAGCCGCTTTACTAGCATTCTCGCTTCTTGGAGAATCAGCACCTTTAACCTCCTGTACCGTACAGGTTCCAATTTGTCCTGTGGATGAACGGGAAGAGGGGGAACAAATGTGAGACTAGCTCTAGGTGTTGGGACAGGCACAGGTCACTCTATTTTCCCATCAGGAAGAAGCATTAACCACAGGCTCAGCCTGCATCCCAGAACCAGAATAGGGCCTGAAGCAATCCTGCGCTTTTGCGGCCAGCTCCCAAAAAAGCGAGTTGAAAAATGGAGCTCAGGGGCACTGCAATTCACAAACCTGCAGAGTTATAAATGATAACTCTCGTCCACAAATATATTGAGGGAAGGCAACGAAGAGGATTTGAAAGCAAGGCAGAATTGCAGGAAACAGATTTCAGGAGGCAGATTCGAATCGCCTTTAAAGCACATGAAAAGCGGCAAAACGTGGACAATAATGCCCTTGGCCAAAAAGAGCGTATGCGTTTTTTCCTGAATATATTCAGGAAAAAACGCATACGCCCTTTTTGGCCAACCAAGCAACCTGGAAAGGCAAATCAGCGCTACAAAGAAGTCTCGCTTCCCATCGGTCAAAAGGGCCATGCTGAAAAAAGTGTCAAAACCAGAAATGCAGGACAGGCCATGGAGAAATGGGAGCCTTGCTACGCTGATGGGCGGGATGTAAATTGCCAACAGCCACTGTGGAGAAGTGTACGGTGTGTGCTGCAATATCTAAAAAACACAGCTTAGAGAGCATAGGGCACTTCCACTCATGGGCGTATAAATTGGGAAAACTAAAAATCAGCAAGACACAGGCACCCCAAACTTTAGGGCTGTTCTGTGGACAACAACCTCCACTTCGTTACACTTTAAATATCCCAGGAAAGAGAAAAATGGATAAAGAAGTAGTGGTCCTTATGTACAATGGAATATCACTCAGCCATGAAATCAATGTAATAGGGCTAGTAGCAGCATGATGAGTAGATTTAGGTAAGACGATTCAAAGTGAAATAAGTCACACAGAAAAAGACACTTATCACACGATATCACTTACAGAGGGAATGTAAAAATCGCTACACTTGAATTGAATTACAAAACAGAACATAGTCACACACATAGAAAACCCACTATGGCTGCTGTACGGGAAAGGTGAAGTGGGGTGATGCATAAAACAAAAGTTTCAAAATAGCTCAGATACCGTTCCATAAACCCAATATGTAATAGAAAAGACCTACCCGTTGCTCAGTGAAATGGACACAACACCCCCTATTCACCGCACAAGAATATAACTGACTAGTAAGACTCTTAAAACCTATGTATTGATATCTTTCTGTAAGTGAGTCAAGTGAGTGTAAAGCTGCATAAACACAGCAGTGAAAAGCAGCTAAACCCCATTATGAAAATAAATTACTTTTAAAAACCCATGAAACAAAGACAGTGAAAGATATAAATATTCTTACAAAATTCATTCAGGGGCTGTGTTGCAACCTGGATTGACCATATCTAGACCCACAGCTGGATGAGATATAAGGGTGGACAGTCTTGGGGCTGAGAGGTTTGGTGAGGTTGGGTGAGCAAATGCAGACACTTTAAAGTAATACTGCCTGGTACCCTTCCGAAGGGTCCCAAATCTCCAGGTTCAAGGTCATCTTCCTACATCGAAAACATGCTTTAGAAACCCAGAAGATGGTACACCGTGTAATCGGGAAAGGTTTCTAAAACGCTACTCATTTCCCATCTCCTTGTGCTAGGGTTCGCCATTCAAGCCGCTTTACTAGCAATCTCGCTTCTTGGAGAATCAGCACCTTCAAACTCCTGTACCGTACAGGTTCCAATTTGTCCTGTGGATGAACGGGAAGAGGGGGAACAAATGAGAGACTAGCTCTAGGTGTTGGGACAGTCACAGGTCTCTTTATTTTCCCATCAGGCAGAAGAATTAACCACAGGCTCAGCCTGAACCCCAGAACCAGAATAGGGCCTGAAGCAATCCTGCGCTTTTGCGGCCAGCTCCCAAAAAAGCGAGTTGAAAAATGGAGCTCAGGGGCACTGCAATTCGCAAACCTGCAGAGTTATAAATGATAACTCTCATCCACAAATATATTGAGGGAAGGCAACAAAGAGGATTTGAAAGCAAGGCAGAATTGCAGGAAACAGATTTCAGGAGGTAGAGTCGAATCGCCTTTAAAGCACATGAAATGTGGCAAAACGTGGACAAGGATTCCCTTGGCCAAAAAGGGCGTATGCGTTTTTTCCTGAATATATTCAGGAAAAAACGCATACGCCCTTTTTGGCCATCCAAGCAACCTGGAAAGGCAAATCAGTGCTACAAAGAAGTCTCGCTTCCCATCGGTCAAAAGGGCCAAGGTGAAAAAAGTGTCAAAACGAGAAATACAGGACAGACCATGGAGAAATGGAAGCCTTGCTACGCTGATGGGCAGGATGTAAATTGCCAACAGCCACTGTGGAGAAGTGTACGGTGTGTCCTGCAACATCTAAAAAACACAGCTTAGAGAGCATAGGGCACTTCCACTCATGGGCGTATAAATTGGGAAAACTAAAAATCAGCAAGACACAGGCACCCCAAATTTTAGGGCTGCACTGTGCACAACAACCTCCACTTCGTTACACCATAAATATCCCAGGAAAGACAATAATGGATAAAGAAGTTGTGGTCCTTAAGTACAATGGAATATCACTCAGCCATGAAATCAATGTCATAGGGCTAGTAGCAGCATGATGAGTGGATTTAGGTACGACGATTCTAAGTGAAATAAGTCACACAGAAAAAGACACTTATCATAATATATCTCTTACAGAGGGAATGTAAAAATCGCTAAACTTGAACTGAATTACAAAACAGAACAGAGTCACACTTTTAGAAAACACACTATGGCTGATGTACGGGAAAGCTGAAGTGGGTTGATGCATAAAACAAGGGTTTCAAATTAGCTAAGATAACGTTCCATAAACCCAGTATGTAATAGAAAAGACCTACTCGTTGCTCAGTGAACTGGACTCAACACCCCCTATTCACGGCACAAGAATATATCTGACTAGGAAGAATCTTAAAACCTATATATTGATATCTTTCTGTAAGTGAGTCAAGTGGGTGTAAAACGGCATAAACACTGCAGTGAAAAACAGCTAAACCCCATTATAAAAATAAATTACTTTTAAAAAGCCATGAAACAAAGAGTGTGAAAGAGAGAGATATTCTTACAAAATTGGTTCAGGGGCTGTGATGCCACCTGGATTGACCATATCTAGACCCACAGCTGGATGAGATATAAGGGTGGACACTCTTGGGGTTGAGAGGTTTGGTGAGGTTGGGTGAGCAAATGCAGACACTTTAAAGTAATACTGCCTGGTACCCTTCCAAAGGGTCCCAAATCTCCAGGTTCAAGGTCATCTTCCTACATCGAAAACATGCATTAGAAACCCAGAAGATGGTACACCGTGTGATCGGGAAAGGTTTCTAAAACGCACCTCATTTCCCATCTCCTTGTGCTAGGGTTCGCCGTTCAAGCCGCTTTACTAGCATTCTCGCTTCTTGGAGAATCAGCACCTTTAACCTCCTGTACCGTACAGGTTCCAATTTGTCCTGTGGATGAACGGGAAGAGGGGGAACAAATGTGAGACTAGCTCTAGGTGTTGGGACAGGCACAGGTCACTCTATTTTCCCATCAGGAAGAAGCATTAACCACAGGCTCAGCCTGCATCCCAGAACCAGAATAGGGCCTGAAGCAATCCTGCGCTTTTGCGGCCAGCTCCCAAAAAAGCGAGTTGAAAAATGGAGCTCAGGGGCACTGCAATTCACAAACCTGCAGAGTTATAAATGATAACTCTCGTCCACAAATATATTGAGGGAAGGCAACGAAGAGGATTTGAAAGCAAGGCAGAATTGCAGGAAACAGATTTCAGGAGGCAGATTCGAATCGCCTTTAAAGCACATGAAAAGCGGCAAAACGTGGACAATAATGCCCTTGGCCAAAAAGAGCGTATGCGTTTTTTCCTGAATATATTCAGGAAAAAATGCATACGCCCTTTTTGGCCAACCAAGCAACCTGGAAAGGCAAATCAGTGCTACAAAGAAGTCTCGCTTCCCATCGGTCAAAAGGGCCATGCTGAAAAAAGTGTCAAAACCAGAAATGCAGGACAGGCCATGGAGAAATGGGAGCCTTGCTACGCTGATGGGCAGGACGTAAATTGCCAACAGCCACTGTGGAGAAGTGTACGGTGTGTCCTGCAACATCTAAAAAACACAGCTTAGAGAGCATAGGGCACTTCCACTCATGGGCGTATAAATTGGGAAAACTAAAAATCAGCTAGACACAGGCACCCCAAATTTTAGGGCTGCACTGTGCACAACAACCTCCACTTCGTTACACCATAAATATCCCAGGAAAGACAATAATGGATAAAGAAGTTGTGGTCATTAAGTACAATGGAATATCACTCAGCCATGAAATCAATGTCATAGGGCTAGTAGCAGCATGATGAGTGGATTTAGGTACGACGATTCTAAGTGAAATAAGTCACACAGAAAACGACACTTATCATAATATATCTCTTACAGAGGGAATGTAAAAATCGCTAAACTTGAACTGAATTACAAAACAGAACAGAGTCACACTTTTAGAAAACACACTATGGCTGATGTACGGGAAAGCTGAAGTGGGTTGATGCATAAAACAAGGGTTTCAAATTAGCTAAGATAACGTTCCATAAACCCAATATGTAATAGAAAAGACCTACTCCTTGCTCAGTGAACTGGACTCAACACCCCCTATTCACGGCACAAGAATATATCTGACTAGGAAGAATCTTAAAACCTATATATTGATATCTTTCTGTAAGTGAGTCAAGTGGGTGTAAAACGGCATAAACACTGCAGTGAAAAACAGCTAAACCCCATTATAAATATAAATTATTTTAAAAAGCCATGAAACAAAGACAGTGAAAGAGACAGATATTCTTACAAAATTGGTTCAGGGGCTGTGATGCCACCTGGATTGACCATATCTAGACCCACAGCTGGATGAGATATAAGGGTGGACACTCTTGGGGTTGAGAGGTTTGGTGAGGTTGGGTGAGCAAATGCAGACACTTTAAAGTAATACTGCCTGGTACCCTTCCAAAGGGTCCCAAATCTCCAGGTTCAAGGTCATCTTCCTACATCGAAAACATGCATTAGAAACCCAGAAGATGGTACACCGTGTGATCGGGAAAGGTTTCTAAAACGCACCTCATTTCCCATCTCCTTGTGCTAGGGTTCGCCGTTCAAGCCGCTTTACTAGCATTCTCGCTTCTTGGAGAATCAGCACCTTTAACCTCCTGTACCGTACAGGTTCCAATTTGTCCTGTGGATGAACGGGAAGAGGGGGAACAAATGTGAGACTAGCTCTAGGTGTTGGGACAGGCACAGGTCACTCTAATTTCCCATCAGGAAGAAGCATTAACCACAGGCTCAGCCTGCATCCCAGAAGCAGAATAGGGCCTGAAGCAATCCTGCGCTTTTGCGGCCAGCTCCCAAAAAAGCGAGTTGAAAAATGGAGCTCAGGGGCACTGCAATTCACAAACCTGCAGAGTTATAAATGATAACTCTCGTCCACAAATATATTGAGGGAAGGCAACGAAGAGGATTTGAAAGCAAGGCAGAATTGCAGGAAACAGATTTCAGGAGGCAGATTCGAATCGCCTTTAAAGCACATGAAAAGCGGCAAAACGTGGACAATAATGCCCTTGGCCAAAAAGAGCGTATGCGTTTTTTCCTGAATATATTCAGGAAAAAAATGCATACGCCCTTTTTGGCCAACCAAGCAACCTGGAAAGGCAAATCAGTGCTACAAAGAAGTCTCGCTTCCCATCGGTCAAAAGGGCCATGCTGAAAAAAGTGTCAAAACCAGAAATGCAGGACAGGCCATGGAGAAATGGGAGGCTTGCTACGCTGATGGGCGGGATGTAAATTGCCAACAGCCACTGTGGAGAAGTGTACTGTGTGTGCTGCAATATCTAAAAAACACAGCTTAGAGAGCATAGGGCACTTCCACTCATGGGCGTATAAATTGGGAAAACTAAAAATCAGCAAGACACAGGCACCCCAAACTTTAGGGCTGTTCTGTGGACAACAACCTCCACTTCGTTACACTTTAAATATCCCAGGAAAGAGAAAAATGGATAAAGAAGTAGTGGTCCTTATGTACAATGGAATATCACTCAGCCATGAAATCAATGTAATAGGGCTAGTAGCAGCATGATGAGTAGATTTAGGTAAGACGATTCAAAGTGAAATAAGTCACACAGAAAAAGACACTTATCACACGATATCACTTACAGAGGGAATGTAAAAATCGCTACACTTGAATTGAATTACAAAACAGAACATAGTCACACACATAGAAAACACACTATGGCTGCTGTACAGGAAAGGTGAAGTGGGGTGATGCATAAAACACGGGTTTCGAACTAGCTCAGATACCATTCCATAAACCCGATATGTAATAGAAAAGACCTACCCCTTGCTCAGTGAACTGGACTCAACACCCCCTATTCACCGCACTAGAATATATCTGAGTAGTAAGAGTCTTAAAACCTATGTATTGATATCTCTCTGTAAGTGAGTCAAGTGGGTGTAAAGCGGCATAAACACAGCAGTGAAAAGCAGCTAAACCCCATTATAAAAATAAATTACTTTAAAAACCCATCAAACAAAGACAGTGAAAGAGAGAAATATTCTTACAAAATTCGTTCAGGGGCTGTGATGCAACCTGGGTTGACCATATGTAGACCCACAGCTGGATGAGACATAAGGGTGGACACTCTTGGGGCTGAGAAGTTTGGTGAGGTTGGGTGAGCAAATGTAGACACTTTAAAGTAATACTGCCTGGTACCCTTCCGATGGGTTCCAACTCTGCAGCTTCAAGGTCATCTTCCTACATCGAAAACATGCATTAGAAACCCAGAAGATGGTACACCGTGTGATCGGGAAAGGTTTCTAAAACGCTACTCATTTCCCATCTCCTTGTGCTAGGGTTCGCCATTCAAGCCGCTTTACTAGCAATCTCGCTTCTTGGAGAATCAGCACCTTTAACTTCCTGTACCGTACAGGTTCCAATTTGTCCTGTGGATGAACGGGAAGAGGGGGAACCAATGAGAGACTAGCTCTAGGTGTTGGGACAGGCACAGGTCACTCTATTTTCCCATCAGGAAGAAGAATTAACCACAGGCTCAGCCTGCACCCCAGAACCAGAATAGGGCCTGAAGCAATCCTGCGCTTTTGCGGCCAGCTCCCAAAAAAGCGAGTTGAAAAATGGAGCTCATGGGCACTGCAATTCACAAACCTGCAGAGTTATAAATGATAACTCTCGTCCACAAATATATTGAGGGAAGGCAACGAAGAGGATTTGAAAGCAAGGCAGAATTGCAGGAAACAGATTTCAGGAGGCAGATTCGAGTCGCCTTTAAAGCACATGAGAAGCGGCAAAACATGGACAATGATGCCCTTGGCCAAAAAGGGCGTATGCGTTTTTTCCTGAATATATTCAGGAAAAAAGGCATACGCCCTTTTTGGCCAACCAAGCAACCTGGAAAGGCAAATCAGTGCTACAAAGAAGTCTCGCTTCCCATCGGTCAAAAGGGCCAATGTGAAAAAAGTGTAAAAACCAGAAATACAGGACAGACCATGGAGAAATGGAAGCCTTGCTACGCTGATGGGCAGGATGTAAATTGCCAACAGCCACTGTGGAGAAGTGTACGGTGTGTCCTGCAACATCTAAAAAACACAGCTTAGAGAGCATAGGGCACTTCCACTCATTGGCGTATAAATTGGGAAAACTAAAAATCAGCAAGACACAGGCACCCCAAATTTTAGGGCTGCACTGTGCACAACAACCTCCACTTCGTTACACCATAAATATCCCAGGAAAGACAATAATGGATAAAGAAGTTGTGGTCCTTAAGTACAATGGAATATCACTCAGCCATGAAATCAATGTCATAGGGCTAGTAGCAGCATGATGAGTGGATTTAGGTACGACGATTCTAAGTGAAATAAGTCACACAGAAAAAGACACTTATCATAATATATCTCTTACAGAGGGAATGTAAAAATCGCTAAACTTGAACTGAATTACAAAACAGAACAGAGTCACACTTTTAGAAAACACACTATGGCTGATGTACGGGAAAGCTGAAGTGGGTTGATGCATAAAACAAGGGTTTCAAATTAGCTAAGATAACGTTCCATAAACCCAATATGTAATAGAAAAGACCTACTCCTTGCTCAGTGAACTGGACTCAACACCCCCTATTCACGGCACAAGAATATATCTGACTAGGAAGAATCTTAAAACCTATATATTGATATCTTTCTGTAAGTGAGTCAAGTGGGTGTAAAACTGCATAAACACTGCAGTGAAAAACAGCTAAACCCCATTATAAAAATAAATTACTTTAAAAAGCCATGAAACAAAGACAGTGAAAGAGACAGATATTCTTACAAAATTGGTTCAGGGGCTGTGATGCCACCTGGATTGACCATATCTAGACCCACAGCTGGATGAGATATAAGGGTGGACACTCTTGGAGTTGAGAGGTTTGGTGAGGTTGGGTGAGCAAATGCAGACACTTTAAAGTAATACTGCCTGGTACCCTTCCAAAGGGTCCCAAATCTCCAGGTTCAAGGTCATCTTCCTACATCGAAAACATGCATTAGAAACCCAGAAGATGGTACACCGTGTGATCGGGAAAGGTTTCTAAAACGCACCTCATTTCCCATCTCCTTGTGCTAGGGTTCGCCGTTCAAGCCGCTTTACTAGCATTCTCGCTTCTTGGAGAATCAGCACCTTTAACCTCCTGTACCGTACAGGTTCCAATTTGTCCTGTGGATGAACGGGAAGAGGGGGAACAAATGTGAGACTAGCTCTAGGTGTTGGGACAGGCACAGGTCACTCTATTTTCCCATCAGGAAGAAGCATTAACCACAGGCTCAGCCTGCATCCCAGAACCAGAATAGGGCCTGAAGCAATCCTGCGCTTTTGCGGCCAGCTCCCAAAAAAGCGAGTTGAAAAATGGAGCTCAGGGGCACTGCAATTCACAAACCTGCAGAGTTATAAATGATAACTCTCGTCCACAAATATATTGAGGGAAGGCAACGAAGAGGATTTGAAAGCAAGGCAGAATTGCAGGAAACAGATTTCAGGAGGCAGATTCGAATCGCCTTTAAAGCACATGAAAAGCGGCAAAACGTGGACAATAATGCCCTTGGCCAAAAAGAGCGTATGCGTTTTTTCCTGAATATATTCAGGAAAAAAATGCATACGCCCTTTTTGGCCAACCAAGCAACCTGGAAAGGCAAATCAGTGCTACAAAGAAGTCTCGCTTCCCATCGGTCAAAAGGGCCATGCTGAAAAAAGTGTCAAAACCAGAAATGCAGGACAGGCCATGGAGAAATGGGAGGCTTGCTACGCTGATGGGCGGGATGTAAATTGCCAACAGCCACTGTGGAGAAGTGTACTGTGTGTGCTGCAATATCTAAAAAACACAGCTTAGAGAGCATAGGGCACTTCCACTCATGGGCGTATAAATTGGGAAAACTAAAAATCAGCAAGACACAGGCACCCCAAACTTTAGGGCTGTTCTGTGGACAACAACCTCCACTTCGTTACACTTTAAATATCCCAGGAAAGAGAAAAATGGATAAAGAAGTAGTGGTCCTTATGTACAATGGAATATCACTCAGCCATGAAATCAATGTAATAGGGCTAGTAGCAGCATGATGAGTAGATTTAGGTAAGACGATTCAAAGTGAAATAAGTCACACAGAAAAAGACACTTATCACACGATATCACTTACAGAGGGAATGTAAAAATCGCTACACTTGAATTGAATTACAAAACAGAACATAGTCACACACATAGAAAACACACTATGGCTGCTGTACAGGAAAGGTGAAGTGGGGTGATGCATAAAACACGGGTTTCGAACTAGCTCAGATACCATTCCATAAACCCGATATGTAATAGAAAAGACCTACCCCTTGCTCAGTGAACTGGACTCAACACCCCCTATTCACCGCACTAGAATATATCTGAGTAGTAAGAGTCTTAAAACCTATGTATTGATATCTCTCTGTAAGTGAGTCAAGTGGGTGTAAAGCGGCATAAACACAGCAGTGAAAAGCAGCTAAACCCCATTATAAAAATAAATTACTTTAAAAACCCATCAAACAAAGACAGTGAAAGAGAGAAATATTCTTACAAAATTCGTTCAGGGGCTGTGATGCAACCTGGGTTGACCATATGTAGACCCACAGCTGGATGAGACATAAGGGTGGACACTCTTGGGGCTGAGAAGTTTGGTGAGGTTGGGTGAGCAAATGTAGACACTTTAAAGTAATACTGCCTGGTACCCTTCCGATGGGTTCCAACTCTGCAGCTTCAAGGTCATCTTCCTACATCGAAAACATGCATTAGAAACCCAGAAGATGGTACACCGTGTGATCGGGAAAGGTTTCTAAAACGCTACTCATTTCCCATCTCCTTGTGCTAGGGTTCGCCATTCAAGCCGCTTTACTAGCAATCTCGCTTCTTGGAGAATCAGCACCTTTAACTTCCTGTACCGTACAGGTTCCAATTTGTCCTGTGGATGAACGGGAAGAGGGGGAACCAATGAGAGACTAGCTCTAGGTGTTGGGACAGGCACAGGTCACTCTATTTTCCCATCAGGAAGAAGAATTAACCACAGGCTCAGCCTGCACCCCAGAACCAGAATAGGGCCTGAAGCAATCCTGCGCTTTTGCGGCCAGCTCCCAAAAAAGCGAGTTGAAAAATGGAGCTCATGGGCACTGCAATTCACAAACCTGCAGAGTTATAAATGATAACTCTCGTCCACAAATATATTGAGGGAAGGCAACGAAGAGGATTTGAAAGCAAGGCAGAATTGCAGGAAACAGATTTCAGGAGGCAGATTCGAGTCGCCTTTAAAGCACATGAGAAGCGGCAAAACATGGACAATGATGCCCTTGGCCAAAAAGGGCGTATGCGTTTTTTCCTGAATATATTCAGGAAAAAAGGCATACGCCCTTTTTGGCCAACCAAGCAACGTGGAATGGCAAATCAGTGCTACAAAGAAGTCTCGCTTCCCATCGGTCAAAAGGGCCAATGTGAAAAAAGTGTAAAAACCAGAAATACAGGACAGACCATGGAGAAATGGAAGCCTTGCTACGCTGATGGGCAGGACGTAAATTGCCAACAGCCACTGTGGAGAAGTGTATGGTGTGTCCTGCAACATCTAAAAAACACAGCTTAGAGAGCATAGGGCACTTCCACTCATGGGCGTATAAATTGGGAAAACTAAAAATCAGCTAGACACAGGCACCCCAAATTTTAGGGCTGCACTGTGCACAACAACCTCCACTTCGTTACACCATAAATATCCCAGGAAAGACAATAATGGATAAAGAAGTTGTGGTCATTAAGTACAATGGAATATCACTCAGCCATGAAATCAATGTCATAGGGCTCATAGCAGCATGATGAGTGGATTTAGGTACGACGATTCTAAGTGAAATAAGTCACACAGAAAAAGACACTTATCATAATATATCTCTTACAGAGGGAATGTAAAAATCGCTGAACTTGAACTGAATTACAAAACAGAACAGAGTCACACTTTTAGAAAACACACTATGGCTGATGTACGGGAAAGCTGAAGTGGGTTGATGCATAAAACAAGGGTTTCAAATTAGCTAAGATAACGTTCCATAAACCCAATATGTAATAGAAAAGACCTACTCCTTGCTCAGTGAACTGTACTCAACACCCCCTATTCACGGCACAAGAATATATCTGACTAGGAAGAATCTTAAAACCTATATATTGATATCTTTCTGTAAGTGAGTCAAGTGGGTGTAAAACGGCATAAACACTGCAGTGAAAAACAGCTAAACCCCATTATAAAAATAAATTATTTTAAAAAGCCATGAAACAAAGACAGTGAAAGAGACAGATATTCTTACAAAATTGGTTCAGGGGCTGTGATGCCACCTGGATTGACCATATCTAGACCCACAGCTGGATGAGATATAAGGGTGGACACTCTTGGGGTTGAGAGGTTTGGTGAGGTTGGGTGAGCAAATGCAGACACTTTAAAGTAATACTGCCTGGTACCCTTCCAAAGGGTCCCAAATCTCCAGGTTCAAGGTCATCTTCCTACATCGAAAACATGCATTAGAAACCCAGAAGATGGTACACCGTGTGATCGGGAAAGGTTTCTAAAACGCACCTCATTTCCCATCTCCTTGTGCTAGGGTTCGCCGTTCAAGCCGCTTTACTAGCATTCTCGCTTCTTGGAGAATCAGCACCTTTAACCTCCTGTACCGTACAGGTTCCAATTTGTCCTGTGGATGAACGGGAAGAGGGGGAACAAATGTGAGACTAGCTCTAGGTGTTGGGACAGGCACAGGTCACTCTAATTTCCCATCAGGAAGAAGCATTAACCACAGGCTCAGCCTGCATCCCAGAACCAGAATAGGGCCTGAAGCAATCCTGCGCTTTTGCGGCCAGCTCCCAAAAAAGCGAGTTGAAAAATGGAGCTCAGGGGCACTGCAATTCACAAACCTGCAGAGTTATAAATGATAACTCTCGTCCACAAATATATTGAGGGAAGGCAACGAGGAGGATTTGAAAGCAAGGCAGAATTGCAGGAAACAGATTTCAGGAGGCAGATTCGAATCGCCTTTAAAGCACATGAAAAGCGGCAAAACGTGGACAATAATGCCCTTGGCCAAAAAGAGCGTATGCGTTTTTTCCTGAATATATTCAGGAAAAAAATGCATACGCCCTTTTTGGCCAACCAAGCAACCTGGAAAGGCAAATCAGTGCTACAAAGAAGTCTCGCTTCCCATCGGTCAAAAGGGCCATGCTGAAAAAAGTGTCAAAACCAGAAATGCAGGACAGGCCATGGAGAAATGGGAGGCTTGCTACGCTGATGGGCGGGATGTAAATTGCCAACAGCCACTGTGGAGAAGTGTACTGTGTGTGCTGCAATATCTAAAAAACACAGCTTAGAGAGCATAGGGCACTTCCACTCATGGGCGTATAAATTGGGAAAACTAAAAATCAGCAAGACACAGGCACCCCAAACTTTAGGGCTGTTCTGTGGACAACAACCTCCACTTCGTTACACTTTAAATATCCCAGGAAAGAGAAAAATGGATAAAGAAGTAGTGGTCCTTATGTACAATGGAATATCACTCAGCCATGAAATCAATGTAATAGGGCTAGTAGCAGCATGATGAGTAGATTTAGGTAAGACGATTCAAAGTGAAATAAGTCACACAGAAAAAGACACTTATCACACGATATCACTTACAGAGGGAATGTAAAAATCGCTACACTTGAATTGAATTACAAAACAGAACATAGTCACACACATAGAAAACACACTATGGCTGCTGTACAGGAAAGGTGAAGTGGGGTGATGCATAAAACACGGGTTTCGAACTAGCTCAGATACCATTCCATAAACCCGATATGTAATAGAAAAGACCTACCCCTTGCTCAGTGAACTGGACTCAACACCCCCTATTCACCGCACTAGAATATATCTGAGTAGTAAGAGTCTTAAAACCTATGTATTGATATCTCTCTGTAAGTGAGTCAAGTGGGTGTAAAGCGGCATAAACACAGCAGTGAAAAGCAGCTAAACCCCATTATAAAAATAAATTACTTTAAAAACCCATCAAACAAAGACAGTGAAAGAGAGAAATATTCTTACAAAATTCGTTCAGGGGCTGTGATGCAACCTGGGTTGACCATATGTAGACCCACAGCTGGATGAGACATAAGGGTGGACACTCTTGGGGCTGAGAAGTTTGGTGAGGTTGGGTGAGCAAATGTAGACACTTTAAGGTAATACTGCCTGGTACCCTTCCGATGGGTTCCAACTCTGCAGCTTCAAGGTCATCTTCCTACATCGAAAACATGCATTAGAAACCCAGAAGATGGTACACCGTGTGATCGGGAAAGGTTTCTAAAACGCTACTCATTTCCCATCTCCTTGTGCTAGGGTTCGCCATTCAAGCCGCTTTACTAGCAATCTCGCTTCTTGGAGAATCAGCACCTTTAACTTCCTGTACCGTACAGGTTCCAATTTGTCCTGTGGATGAACGGGAAGAGGGGGAACCAATGAGAGACTAGCTCTAGGTGTTGGGACAGGCACAGGTCACTCTATTTTCCCATCAGGAAGAAGAATTAACCACAGGCTCAGCCTGCACCCCAGAACCAGAATAGGGCCTGAAGCAATCCTGCGCTTTTGCGGCCAGCTCCCAAAAAAGCGAGTTGAAAAATGGAGCTCATGGGCACTGCAATTCACAAACCTGCAGAGTTATAAATGATAACTCTCGTCCACAAATATATTGAGGGAAGGCAACGAAGAGGATTTGAAAGCAAGGCAGAATTGCAGGAAACAGATTTCAGGAGGCAGATTCGAGTCGCCTTTAAAGCACATGAGAAGCGGCAAAACATGGACAATGATGCCCTTGGCCAAAAAGGGCGTATGCGTTTTTTCCTGAATATATTCAGGAAAAAAGGCATACGCCCTTTTTGGCCAACCAAGCAACGTGGAATGGCAAATCAGTGCTACAAAGAAGTCTCGCTTCCCATCGGTCAAAAGGGCCAATGTGAAAAAAGTGTAAAAACCAGAAATACAGGACAGACCATGGAGAAATGGAAGCCTTGCTACGCTGATGGGCAGGACGTAAATTGCCAACAGCCACTGTGGAGAAGTGTACGGTGTGTCCTGCAACATCTAAAAAACACAGCTTAGAGAGCATAGGGCACTTCCACTCATGGGCGTATAAATTGGGAAAACTAAAAATCAGCTAGACACAGGCACCCCAAATTTTAGGGCTGCACTGTGCACAACAACCTCCACTTCGTTACACCATAAATATCCCAGGAAAGACAATAATGGATAAAGAAGTTGTGGTCATTAAGTACAATGGAATATCACTCAGCCATGAAATCAATGTCATAGGGCTCATAGCAGCATGATGAGTGGATTTAGGTACGACGATTCTAAGTGAAATAAGTCACACAGAAAAAGACACTTATCATAATATATCTCTTACAGAGGGAATGTAAAAATCGCTAAACTTGAACTGAATTACAAAACAGAACAGAGTCACACTTTTAGAAAACACACTATGGCTGATGTACGGGAAAGCTGAAGTGGGTTGATGCATAAAACAAGGGTTTCAAATTAGCTAAGATAACGTTCCATAAACCCAATATGTAATAGAAAAGACCTACTCCTTGCTCAGTGAACTGGACTCAACACCCCCTATTCACGGCACAAGAATATATCTGACTAGGAAGAATCTTAAAACCTATATATTGATATCTTTCTGTAAGTGAGTCAAGTGGGTGTAAAACGGCATAAACACTGCAGTGAAAAACAGCTAAACCCCATTATAAAAATAAATTATTTTAAAAAGCCATGAAACAAAGACAGTGAAAGAGACAGATATTCTTACAAAATTGGTTCAGGGGCTGTGATGCCACCTGGATTGACCATATCTAGACCCACAGCTGGATGAGATATAAGGGTGGACACTCTTGGGGTTGAGAGGTTTGGTGAGGTTGGGTGAGCAAATGCAGACACTTTAAAGTAATACTGCCTGGTACCCTTCCAAAGGGTCCCAAATCTCCAGGTTCAAGGTCATCTTCCTACATCGAAAACATGCATTAGAAACCCAGAAGATGGTACACCGTGTGATCGTGAAAGGTTTCTAAAACGCACCTCATTTCCCATCTCCTTGTGCTAGGGTTCGCCGTTCAAGCCGCTTTACTAGCATTCTCGCTTCTTGGAGAATCAGCACCTTTAACCTCCTGTACCGTACAGGTTCCAATTTGTCCTGTGGATGAACGGGAAGAGGGGGAACAAATGTGAGACTAGCTCTAGGTGTTGGGACAGGCACAGGTCACTCTAATTTCCCATCAGGAAGAAGCATTAACCACAGGCTCAGCCTGCATCCCAGAAGCAGAATAGGGCCTGAAGCAATCCTGCGCTTTTGCGGCCAGCTCCCAAAAAAGCGAGTTGAAAAATGGAGCTCAGGGGCACTGCAATTCACAAACCTGCAGAGTTATAAATGATAACTCTCGTCCACAAATATATTGAGGGAAGGCAACGAAGAGGATTTGAAAGCAAGGCAGAATTGCAGGAAACAGATTTCAGGAGGCAGATTCGAATCGCCTTTAAAGCACATGAAAAGCGGCAAAACGTGGACAATAATGCCCTTGGCCAAAAAGAGCGTATGCGTTTTTTCCTGAATATATTCAGGAAAAAAATGCATACGCCCTTTTTGGCCAACCAAGCAACCTGGAAAGGCAAATCAGTGCTACAAAGAAGTCTCGCTTCCCATCGGTCAAAAGGGCCATGCTGAAAAAAGTGTCAAAACCAGAAATGCAGGACAGGCCATGGAGAAATGGGAGGCTTGCTACGCTGATGGGCGGGATGTAAATTGCCAACAGCCACTGTGGAGAAGTGTACTGTGTGTGCTGCAATATCTAAAAAACACAGCTTAGAGAGCATAGGGCACTTCCACTCATGGGCGTATAAATTGGGAAAACTAAAAATCAGCAAGACACAGGCACCCCAAACTTTAGGGCTGTTCTGTGGACAACAACCTCCACTTCGTTACACTTTAAATATCCCAGGAAAGAGAAAAATGGATAAAGAAGTAGTGGTCCTTATGTACAATGGAATATCACTCAGCCATGAAATCAATGTAATAGGGCTAGTAGCAGCATGATGAGTAGATTTAGGTAAGACGATTCAAAGTGAAATAAGTCACACAGAAAAAGACACTTATCACACGATATCACTTACAGAGGGAATGTAAAAATCGCTACACTTGAATTGAATTACAAAACAGAACATAGTCACACACATAGAAAACACACTATGGCTGCTGTACAGGAAAGGTGAAGTGGGGTGATGCATAAAACACGGGTTTCGAACTAGCTCAGATACCATTCCATAAACCCGATATGTAATAGAAAAGACCTACCCCTTGCTCAGTGAACTGGACTCAACACCCCCTATTCACCGCACTAGAATATATCTGAGTAGTAAGAGTCTTAAAACCTATGTATTGATATCTCTCTGTAAGTGAGTCAAGTGGGTGTAAAGCGGCATAAACACAGCAGTGAAAAGCAGCTAAACCCCATTATAAAAATAAATTACTTTAAAAACCCATCAAACAAAGACAGTGAAAGAGAGAAATATTCTTACAAAATTCGTTCAGGGGCTGTGATGCAACCTGGGTTGACCATATGTAGACCCACAGCTGGATGAGACATAAGGGTGGACACTCTTGGGGCTGAGAAGTTTGGTGAGGTTGGGTGAGCAAATGTAGACACTTTAAAGTAATACTGCCTGGTACCCTTCCGATGGGTTCCAACTCTGCAGCTTCAAGGTCATCTTCCTACATCGAAAACATGCATTAGAAACCCAGAAGATGGTACACCGTGTGATCGGGAAAGGTTTCTAAAACGCTACTCATTTCCCATCTCCTTGTGCTAGGGTTCGCCATTCAAGCCGCTTTACTAGCAATCTCGCTTCTTGGAGAATCAGCACCTTTAACTTCCTGTACCGTACAGGTTCCAATTTGTCCTGTGGATGAACGGGAAGAGGGGGAACCAATGAGAGACTAGCTCTAGGTGTTGGGACAGGCACAGGTCACTCTATTTTCCCATCAGGAAGAAGAATTAACCACAGGCTCAGCCTGCACCCCAGAACCAGAATAGGGCCTGAAGCAATCCTGCGCTTTTGCGGCCAGCTCCCAAAAAAGCGAGTTGAAAAATGGAGCTCATGGGCACTGCAATTCACAAACCTGCAGAGGTATAAATGATAACTCTCGTCCACAAATATATTGAGGGAAGGCAACGAAGAGGATTTGAAAGCAAGGCAGAATTGCAGGAAACAGATTTCAGGAGGCAGATTCGAGTCGCCTTTAAAGCACATGAGAAGCGGCAAAACATGGACAATGATGCCCTTGGCCAAAAAGGGCGTATGCGTTTTTTCCTGAATATATTCAGGAAAAAAGGCATACGCCCTTTTTGGCCAACCAAGCAACCTGGAAAGGCAAATCAGTGCTACAAAGAAGTCTCGCTTCCCATCGGTCAAAAGGGCCAATGTGAAAAAAGTGTAAAAACCAGAAATACAGGACAGACCATGGAGAAATGGAAGCCTTGCTACGCTGATGGGCAGGATGTAAATTGCCAACAGCCACTGTGGAGAAGTGTACGGTGTGTCCTGCAACATCTAAAAAACACAGCTTAGAGAGCATAGGGCACTTCCACTCATTGGCGTATAAATTGGGAAAACTAAAAATCAGCAAGACACAGGCACCCCAAATTTTAGGGCTGCACTGTGCACAACAACCTCCACTTCGTTACACCATAAATATCCCAGGAAAGACAATAATGGATAAAGAAGTTGTGGTCCTTAAGTACAATGGAATATCACTCAGCCATGAAATCAATGTCATAGGGCTAGTAGCAGCATGATGAGTGGATTTAGGTACGACGATTCTAAGTGAAATAAGTCACACAGAAAAAGACACTTATCATAATATATCTCTTACAGAGGGAATGTAAAAATCGCTAAACTTGAACTGAATTACAAAACAGAACAGAGTCACACTTTTAGAAAACACACTATGGCTGATGTACGGGAAAGCTGAAGTGGGTTGATGCATAAAACAAGGGTTTCAAATTAGCTAAGATAACGTTCCATAAACCCAATATGTAATAGAAAAGACCTACTCCTTGCTCAGTGAACTGGACTCAACACCCCCTATTCACGGCACAAGAATATATCTGACTAGGAAGAATCTTAAAACCTATATATTGATATCTTTCTGTAAGTGAGTCAAGTGGGTGTAAAACTGCATAAACACTGCAGTGAAAAACAGCTAAACCCCATTATAAAAATAAATTACTTTAAAAAGCCATGAAACAAAGACAGTGAAAGAGACAGATATTCTTACAAAATTGGTTCAGGGGCTGTGATGCCACCTGGATTGACCATATCTAGACCCACAGCTGGATGAGATATAAGGGTGGACACTCTTGGAGTTGAGAGGTTTGGTGAGGTTGGGTGAGCAAATGCAGACACTTTAAAGTAATACTGCCTGGTACCCTTCCAAAGGGTCCCAAATCTCCAGGTTCAAGGTCATCTTCCTACATCGAAAACATGCATTAGAAACCCAGAAGATGGTACACCGTGTGATCGGGAAAGGTTTCTAAAACGCACCTCATTTCCCATCTCCTTGTGCTAGGGTTCGCCGTTCAAGCCGCTTTACTAGCATTCTCGCTTCTTGGAGAATCAGCACCTTTAACCTCCTGTACCGTACAGGTTCCAATTTGTCCTGTGGATGAACGGGAAGAGGGGGAACAAATGTGAGACTAGCTCTAGGTGTTGGGACAGGCACAGGTCACTCTATTTTCCCATCAGGAAGAAGCATTAACCACAGGCTCAGCCTGCATCCCAGAACCAGAATAGGGCCTGAAGCAATCCTGCGCTTTTGCGGCCAGCTCCCAAAAAAGCGAGTTGAAAAATGGAGCTCAGGGGCACTGCAATTCACAAACCTGCAGAGTTATAAATGATAACTCTCGTCCACAAATATATTGAGGGAAGGCAACGAAGAGGATTTGAAAGCAAGGCAGAATTGCAGGAAACAGATTTCAGGAGGCAGATTCGAATCGCCTTTAAAGCACATGAAAAGCGGCAAAACGTGGACAATAATGCCCTTGGCCAAAAAGAGCGTATGCGTTTTTTCCTGAATATATTCAGGAAAAAAATGCATACGCCCTTTTTGGCCAACCAAGCAACCTGGAAAGGCAAATCAGTGCTACAAAGAAGTCTCGCTTCCCATCGGTCAAAAGGGCCATGCTGAAAAAAGTGTCAAAACCAGAAATGCAGGACAGGCCATGGAGAAATGGGAGGCTTGCTACGCTGATGGGCGGGATGTAAATTGCCAACAGCCACTGTGGAGAAGTGTACTGTGTGTGCTGCAATATCTAAAAAACACAGCTTAGAGAGCATAGGGCACTTCCACTCATGGGCGTATAAATTGGGAAAACTAAAAATCAGCAAGACACAGGCACCCCAAACTTTAGGGCTGTTCTGTGGACAACAACCTCCACTTCGTTACACTTTAAATATCCCAGGAAAGAGAAAAATGGATAAAGAAGTAGTGGTCCTTATGTACAATGGAATATCACTCAGCCATGAAATCAATGTAATAGGGCTAGTAGCAGCATGATGAGTAGATTTAGGTAAGACGATTCAAAGTGAAATAAGTCACACAGAAAAAGACACTTATCACACGATATCACTTACAGAGGGAATGTAAAAATCGCTACACTTGAATTGAATTACAAAACAGAACATAGTCACACACATAGAAAACACACTATGGCTGCTGTACAGGAAAGGTGAAGTGGGGTGATGCATAAAACACGGGTTTCGAACTAGCTCAGATACCATTCCATAAACCCGATATGTAATAGAAAAGACCTACCCCTTGCTCAGTGAACTGGACTCAACACCCCCTATTCACCGCACTAGAATATATCTGAGTAGTAAGAGTCTTAAAACCTATGTATTGATATCTCTCTGTAAGTGAGTCAAGTGGGTGTAAAGCGGCATAAACACAGCAGTGAAAAGCAGCTAAACCCCATTATAAAAATAAATTACTTTAAAAACCCATCAAACAAAGACAGTGAAAGAGAGAAATATTCTTACAAAATTCGTTCAGGGGCTGTGATGCAACCTGGGTTGACCATATGTAGACCCACAGCTGGATGAGACATAAGGGTGGACACTCTTGGGGCTGAGAAGTTTGGTGAGGTTGGGTGAGCAAATGTAGACACTTTAAAGTAATACTGCCTGGTACCCTTCCGATGGGTTCCAACTCTGCAGCTTCAAGGTCATCTTCCTACATCGAAAACATGCATTAGAAACCCAGAAGATGGTACACCGTGTGATCGGGAAAGGTTTCTAAAACGCTACTCATTTCCCATCTCCTTGTGCTAGGGTTCGCCATTCAAGCCGCTTTACTAGCAATCTCGCTTCTTGGAGAATCAGCACCTTTAACTTCCTGTACCGTACAGGTTCCAATTTGTCCTGTGGATGAACGGGAAGAGGGGGAACCAATGAGAGACTAGCTCTAGGTGTTGGGACAGGCACAGGTCACTCTATTTTCCCATCAGGAAGAAGAATTAACCACAGGCTCAGCCTGCACCCCAGAACCAGAATAGGGCCTGAAGCAATCCTGCGCTTTTGCGGCCAGCTCCCAAAAAAGCGAGTTGAAAAATGGAGCTCATGGGCACTGCAATTCACAAACCTGCAGAGTTATAAATGATAACTCTCGTCCACAAATATATTGAGGGAAGGCAACGAAGAGGATTTGAAAGCAAGGCAGAATTGCAGGAAACAGATTTCAGGAGGCAGATTCGAGTCGCCTTTAAAGCACATGAGAAGCGGCAAAACATGGACAATGATGCCCTTGGCCAAAAAGGGCGTATGCCTTTTTTCCTGAATATATTCAGGAAAAAAGGCATACGCCCTTTTTGGCCAACCAAGCAACGTGGAATGGCAAATCAGTGCTACAAAGAAGTCTCGCTTCCCATCGGTCAAAAGGGCCAATGTGAAAAAAGTGTAAAAACCAGAAATACAGGACAGACCATGGAGAAATGGAAGCCTTGCTACGCTGATGGGCAGGACGTAAATTGCCAACAGCCACTGTGGAGAAGTGTACGGTGTGTCCTGCAACATCTAAAAAACACAGCTTAGAGAGCATAGGGCACTTCCACTCATGGGCGTATAAATTGGGAAAACTAAAAATCAGCTAGACACAGGCACCCCAAATTTTAGGGCTGCACTGTGCACAACAACCTCCACTTCGTTACACCATAAATATCCCAGGAAAGACAATAATGGATAAAGAAGTTGTGGTCATTAAGTACAATGGAATATCACTCAGCCATGAAATCAATGTCATAGGGCTCATAGCAGCATGATGAGTGGATTTAGGTACGACGATTCTAAGTGAAATAAGTCACACAGAAAAAGACACTTATCATAATATATCTCTTACAGAGGGAATGTAAAAATCGCTAAACTTGAACTGAATTACAAAACAGAACAGAGTCACACTTTTAGAAAACACACTATGGCTGATGTACGGGAAAGCTGAAGTGGGTTGATGCATAAAACAAGGGTTTCAAATTAGCTAAGATAACGTTCCATAAACCCAATATGTAATAGAAAAGACCTACTCCTTGCTCAGTGAACTGGACTCAACACCCCCTATTCACGGCACAAGAATATATCTGACTAGGAAGAATCTTAAAACCTATATATTGATATCTTTCTGTAAGTGAGTCAAGTGGGTGTAAAACGGCATAAACACTGCAGTGAAAAACAGCTAAACCCCATTATAAAAATAAATTATTTTAAAAAGCCATGAAACAAAGACAGTGAAAGAGACAGATATTCTTACAAAATTGGTTCAGGGGCTGTGATGCCACCTGGATTGACCATATCTAGACCCACAGCTGGATGAGATATAAGGGTGGACACTCTTGGGGTTGAGAGGTTTGGTGAGGTTGGGTGAGCAAATGCAGACACTTTAAAGTAATACTGCCTGGTACCCTTCCAAAGGGTCCCAAATCTCCAGGTTCAAGGTCATCTTCCTACATCGAAAACATGCATTAGAAACCCAGAAGATGGTACACCGTGTGATCGGGAAAGGTTTCTAAAACGCACCTCATTTCCCATCTCCTTGTGCTAGGGTTCGCCGTTCAAGCCGCTTTACTAGCATTCTCGCTTCTTGGAGAATCAGCACCTTTAACCTCCTGTACCGTACAGGTTCCAATTTGTCCTGTGGATGAACGGGAAGAGGGGGAACAAATGTGAGACTAGCTCTAGGTGTTGGGACAGGCACAGGTCACTCTAATTTCCCATCAGGAAGAAGCATTAACCACAGGCTCAGCCTGCATCCCAGAACCAGAATAGGGCCTGAAGCAATCCTGCGCTTTTGCGGCCAGCTCCCAAAAAAGCGAGTTGAAAAATGGAGCTCAGGGGCACTGCAATTCACAAACCTGCAGAGTTATAAATGATAACTCTCGTCCACAAATATATTGAGGGAAGGCAACGAAGAGGATTTGAAAGCAAGGCAGAATTGCAGGAAACAGATTTCAGGAGGCAGATTCGAATCGCCTTTAAAGCACATGAAAAGCGGCAAAACGTGGACAATAATGCCCTTGGCCAAAAAGAGCGTATGCGTTTTTTCCTGAATATATTCAGGAAAAAAATGCATACGCCCTTTTTGGCCAACCAAGCAACCTGGAAAGGCAAATCAGTGCTACAAAGAAGTCTCGCTTCCCATCGGTCAAAAGGGCCATGCTGAAAAAAGTGTCAAAACCAGAAATGCAGGACAGGCCATGGAGAAATGGGAGGCTTGCTACGCTGATGGGCGGGATGTAAATTGCCAACAGCCACTGTGGAGAAGTGTACTGTGTGTGCTGCAATATCTAAAAAACACAGCTTAGAGAGCATAGGGCACTTCCACTCATGGGCGTATAAATTGGGAAAACTAAAAATCAGCAAGACACAGGCACCCCAAACTTTAGGGCTGTTCTGTGGACAACAACCTCCACTTCGTTACACTTTAAATATCCCAGGAAAGAGAAAAATGGATAAAGAAGTAGTGGTCCTTATGTACAATGGAATATCACTCAGCCATGAAATCAATGTAATAGGGCTAGTAGCAGCATGATGAGTAGATTTAGGTAAGACGATTCAAAGTGAAATAAGTCACACAGAAAAAGACACTTATCACACGATATCACTTACAGAGGGAATGTAAAAATCGCTACACTTGAATTGAATTACAAAACAGAACATAGTCACACACATAGAAAACACACTATGGCTGCTGTACAGGAAAGGTGAAGTGGGGTGATGCATAAAACACGGGTTTCGAACTAGCTCAGATACCATTCCATAAACCCGATATGTAATAGAAAAGACCTACCCCTTGCTCAGTGAACTGGACTCAACACCCCCTATTCACCGCACTAGAATATATCTGAGTAGTAAGAGTCTTAAAACCTATGTATTGATATCTCTCTGTAAGTGAGTCAAGTGGGTGTAAAGCGGCATAAACACAGCAGTGAAAAGCAGCTAAACCCCATTATAAAAATAAATTACTTTAAAAACCCATCAAACAAAGACAGTGAAAGAGAGAAATATTCTTACAAAATTCGTTCAGGGGCTGTGATGCAACCTGGGTTGACCATATGTAGACCCACAGCTGGATGAGACATAAGGGTGGACACTCTTGGGGCTGAGAAGTTTGGTGAGGTTGGGTGAGCAAATGTAGACACTTTAAGGTAATACTGCCTGGTACCCTTCCGATGGGTTCCAACTCTGCAGCTTCAAGGTCATCTTCCTACATCGAAAACATGCATTAGAAACCCAGAAGATGGTACACCGTGTGATCGGGAAAGGTTTCTAAAACGCTACTCATTTCCCATCTCCTTGTGCTAGGGTTCGCCATTCAAGCCGCTTTACTAGCAATCTCGCTTCTTGGAGAATCAGCACCTTTAACTTCCTGTACCGTACAGGTTCCAATTTGTCCTGTGGATGAACGGGAAGAGGGGGAACCAATGAGAGACTAGCTCTAGGTGTTGGGACAGGCACAGGTCACTCTATTTTCCCATCAGGAAGAAGAATTAACCACAGGCTCAGCCTGCACCCCAGAACCAGAATAGGGCCTGAAGCAATCCTGCGCTTTTGCGGCCAGCTCCCAAAAAAGCGAGTTGAAAAATGGAGCTCATGGGCACTGCAATTCACAAACCTGCAGAGTTATAAATGATAACTCTCGTCCACAAATATATTGAGGGAAGGCAACGAAGAGGATTTGAAAGCAAGGCAGAATTGCAGGAAACAGATTTCAGGAGGCAGATTCGAGTCGCCTTTAAAGCACATGAGAAGCGGCAAAACATGGACAATGATGCCCTTGGCCAAAAAGGGCGTATGCGTTTTTTCCTGAATATATTCAGGAAAAAAGGCATACGCCCTTTTTGGCCAACCAAGCAACCTGGAAAGGCAAATCAGTGCTACAAAGAAGTCTCGCTTCCCATCGGTCAAAAGGGCCAATGTGAAAAAAGTGTAAAAACCAGAAATACAGGACAGACCATGGAGAAATGGAAGCCTTGCTACGCTGATGGGCAGGATGTAAATTGCCAACAGCCACTGTGGAGAAGTGTACGGTGTGTCCTGCAACATCTAAAAAACACAGCTTAGAGAGCATAGGGCACTTCCACTCATGGGCGTATAAATTGGGAAAACTAAAAATCAGCAAGACACAGTCACCCCAAATTTTAGGGCTGCACTGTGCACAACAACCTCCACTTCGTTACAGCATAAATATCCCAGGAAAGACAATAATGGATAAAGAAGTTGTGGTCCTTAAGTACAATGGAATATCACTCAGCCATGAAATCAATGTCATAGGGCTAGTAGCAGCATGATGAGTGGATTTAGGTACGACGATTCTAAGTGAAATAAGTCACACAGAAAAAGACACTTATCATAATATATCTCTTACAGAGGGAATGTAAAAATCGCTAAACTTGAACTGAATTACAAAACAGAACAGAGTCACACTTTTAGAAAACACACTATGGCTGATGTACGGGAAAGCTGAAGTGGGTTGATGCATAAAACAAGGGTTTCAAATTAGCTAAGATAACGTTCCATAAACCCAATATGTAATAGAAAAGACCTACTCCTTGCTCAGTGAACTGGACTCAACACCCCCTATTCACGGCACAAGAATATATCTGACTAGGAAGAATCTTAAAACCTATATATTGATATCTTTCTGTAAGTGAGTCAAGTGGGTGTAAAACTGCATAAACACTGCAGTGAAAAACAGCTAAACCCCATTATAAAAATAAATTACTTTAAAAAGCCATGAAACAAAGACAGTGAAAGAGACAGATATTCTTACAAAATTGGTTCAGGGGCTGTGATGCCACCTGGATTGACCATATCTAGACCCACAGCTGGATGAGATATAAGGGTGGACACTCTTGGAGTTGAGAGGTTTGGTGAGGTTGGGTGAGCAAATGCAGACACTTTAAAGTAATACTGCCTGGTACCCTTCCAAAGGGTCCCAAATCTCCAGGTTCAAGGTCATCTTCCTACATCGAAAACATGCATTAGAAACCCAGAAGATGGTACACCGTGTGATCGGGAAAGGTTTCTAAAACGCACCTCATTTCCCATCTCCTTGTGCTAGGGTTCGCCGTTCAAGCCGCTTTACTAGCATTCTCGCTTCTTGGAGAATCAGCACCTTTAACCTCCTGTACCGTACAGGTTCCAATTTGTCCTGTGGATGAACCGGAAGAGGGGGAACAAATGTGAGACTAGCTCTAGGTGTTGGGACAGGCACAGGTCACTCTATTTTCCCATCAGGAAGAAGCATTAACCACAGGCTCAGCCTGCATCCCAGAACCAGAATAGGGCCTGAAGCAATCCTGCGCTTTTGCGGCCAGCTCCCAAAAAAGCGAGTTGAAAAATGGAGCTCAGGGGCACTGCAATTCACAAACCTGCAGAGTTATAAATGATAACTCTCGTCCACAAATATATTGAGGGAAGGCAACGAAGAGGATTTGAAAGCAAGGCAGAATTGCAGGAAACAGATTTCAGGAGGCAGATTCGAATCGCATTTAAAGCACATGAGAAGCGGCAAAACCTGGACAATGATGCCCTTGGCCAAAAAGGGCGTATGCGTTTTTTCCTGAATATATTCAGGAAAAAACGCATACGCCCTTTTTGGCCAACCAAGCAACCTGGAAAGGCAAATCAGCGCTACAAGAAGTCTCGCTTCCCATCCGTCAAAAGGGCAATGCTGAAAAAAGTGTCAAAACCAGAAATGCAGGACAGGCCATGGAGAAATGGGAGCCTTGCTACGCTGATGGGCGGGATGTAAATTGCCAACAGCCACTGTGGAGAAGTGTACGGTGTGTGCTGCAATATCTAAAAAACACAGCTTAGAGAGCATAGGGCACTTCCACTCATGGGCGTATAAATTGGGAAAACTAAAAATCAGCAAGACACAGGCACCCCAAACTTTAGGGCTGTTCTGTGGACAACAACCTCCACTTCGTTACACTTTAAATATCCCAGGAAAGAGAAAAATGGATAAAGAAGTAGTGGTCCTTATGTACAATGGAATATCACTCAGCCATGAAATCAATGTAATATGGCTAGTAGCAGCATGATGAGTAGATTTAGGTAAGACGATTCAAAGTGAAATAAGTCACACAGAAAAAGACACTTATCACACGATATCACTTACAGAGGGAAGGTAAAAATCGCTACCCTTGAACTGAATTACAAAACAGAACAGAGTCACACATTTAGAAAACACACTATGGCTGCTGTACAGGAAAGGTGAAGTGGGGTGATGCATAAAACAAGGGTTTCAAACTAGCTCAGATACCATTCCATAAACCCAATATGTAATAGAAAAGACCTACCCCTTGCTCAGTGAACTGGACTCAACACCCCCTATTCACCGCACTAGAATATATCTGAGTAGTAAGAGTCTTAAAACCTATGTATTGATATCTCTCTGTAAGTGAGTCAAGTGGGTGTAAAGCGGCATAAACACAGCAGTGAAAAGCAGCTAAACCCCATTATAAAAATAAATTACTTTAAAAACCCATCAAACAAAGACAGTGAAAGAGAGAAATATTCTTACAAAATTCGTTCAGGGGCTGTGATGCAACCTGGGTTGACCATATGTAGACCCACAGCTGGATGAGACATAAGGGTGGACACTCTTGGGGCTGAGAAGTTTGGTGAGGTTGGGTGAGCAAATGTAGACACTTTAAAGTAATACTGCCTGGTACCCTTCCGAAGGGTCCCAAATCTCCAGGTTCAAGGTCATCTTCCTACATCGAAAACATGCATTAGAAACCCAGAAGATGGTACACCGCGTAATCGGGAAAGGTTTCTAACACGCTACTCATTTCTCATCTCCTTGTGCTAGGGTTCGGCATTCAAGCCGCTTTACTAGCAATCTAGCTTCTTGGAGAATCAGCACCTTTAACCTCCTGTACCGTACAGGTTCCAATTTGTCCTGTGGATGAACGGGAAGAGGGGGAACAAATGAGAGACTAGGTCTAGGTGTTGGGACAGTCACAGGTCACTTTATTTTCCCATCAAGAAGAAGAATTAACCACAGGCTCAGCCTGCACCCCAGAACCAGAATAGGGCCTAAAGCAATCCTGCGCTTTTGCGGCCAGCTCCCAAAAAAGCGAGTTGAAAAATGGAGCTCAGGGACACTGCAATTCACAAACCTGCAGAGTTATAAATGATAACTCTCGTCCACAAATATATTGAGGGAAGGCAACGAAGAGGATTTGAAAGCAAGGCAGAATTGCAGGAAACAGATTTCAGGAGGTAGATTCGAATCGCCTTTAAAGCACATGAAATGTGGCAAAACGTGGACAATGATGCCCTTGGCCAAAAAGGGCGTATGCGTTTTTTCCTGAATATATTCAGGAAAAAACGCATACGCCCTTTTTGGCCAACCAAGCAACCTGGAAAGGCAAATCAGCGCTACAAAGAAGTCTCGCTTCCCATCCGTCAAAAGGGCCATGCTGAAAAAAATGTAAAAACCAGAAATGCAGGACAGGCCATGGAGAAATGGGAGCCTTGCTACGCTGATGGTCGGGATGTAAATTGCCAACAGCCACTGTGGAGAAGTGTACGGTGTGTGCTGCAACATCTAAAAAACACAGCTTAGAGAGCATAGGGCACTTCCACTCATGGGCGTATAAATTGGGAAAACTAAAAATCAGCAAGACACAGGCACCCCAAACTTTAGGGCTGCTCTGTGCACAACAACCTCCACTTCGTTACACCATAAATATCCCAGGAAAGACAATAATGGATAAAGAATTTGTGTTCCTTATGTACAATGGAATATCACTCAGCCATGAAATCAATGTCATAGGGCTAGTAGCAGCATGATGAGTGGATTTAGGTACGACGATTCTAAGTGAAATAAGTCACACAGAAAAAGACACTTATCATAATAAATCTCTTACAGAGGGAATGTAAAAATCGCTAAACTTGAACTGAATTACAAAACAGAACAGAGTCACACTTTTAGAAAACACACTATGGCTGATGTACGGGAAAGCTGAAGTGGGTTGATGCATAAAAAAAGGGTTTCAAATTAGCTAAGATGACGTTCCATAAACCCAATATGTAATAGAAAAGACCTACCCCTTGCTCAGTGAACTGGTCTCAACACCCCCTATTCACCGCACAAGAATATATCTGACTAGTAAGAACCTTAAAACCTATAATTGATATCTTTCTGTAAGTGAGTCAAAGGGTGTAAAGCTGCATAAATACAGCTGTGAAAAGCAGCTAAACCCCATCATGAAAATAAATTACTTTTTAAAACCCATGAAACAAAGACAGTGAAAGATAGAAATATTCTTACAAAATTCATTCAGGGGCTGTGATGCAACCTGGATTGACCATATCTAGACCCACAGCTGGATGAGATATAAGGGTGGACACTCTTGGGGCTGAGAGGTTTGGTGAGGTTGGGTGAGCAAATGCAGACACTTTAAAGTAATACTGCCTGGTACCCTTCCGAAGGGTCTCAAATCTCCAGGTTCAAGGTCATTTTCCTACATCGAAAACATGCATTAGAAACCCAGAAGATGGTACACCGTGTAAACGGGAAAGGTTTCTAACACGCTACTCATTTCTCATCTCCTTGTGCTAGGGTTCGCCATTCAAGCCGCTTTACTAGCAATCTCGCTTCTTGGAGAATCAGCACCTTTAACCTCCTGTACCGTACAGGTTCCAATTTGTCCTGTGGATGAACGGGAAGAGGGGGAACCAATGAGAGACTAGCTCTAGGTGTTGGGACAGGCACAGGTCACTCTATTTTCCCATCAGGAAGAAGAATTAACCACAGGCTCAGCCTGCACTCCAGAACCAGAATAGGGCCTGAAGCAATCCTGCGCTTTTGCGGCTAGCTCCCAAAAAAGCGAGTTGAAAAATGGAGCTCATGGGCACTGCAATTCACAAACCTGCAGAGTTATAAATGATAACTCTCGTCCACAAATATATTGAGGGAAGGCAACGAAGAGGATTTGAAAGCAAGGCAGAATTGCAGGAAACAGATTTCAGGAGGCAGATTCGAGTCGCCTTTAAAGCACATGAGAAGCGGCAAAACATGGACAATGATGCCCTTGGCCAAAAAGGGCGTATGCGTTTTTTCCTGAATATATTCAGGAAAAAAGGCATACGCCCTTTTTGGCCAACCAAGCAACCTGGAAAGGCAAATCAGTGCTACAAAGAAGTCTCGCTTCCCATCGGTCAAAAGGGCCAATGTGAAAAAAGTGTAAAAACCAGAAATACAGGACAGACCATGGAGAAATGGAAGCCTTGCTACGCTGATGGGCAGGATGTAAATTGCCAACAGCCACTGTGGAGAAGTGTACGGTGTGTCCTGCAACATCTAAAAAACACAGCTTAGAGAGCATAGGGCACTTCCACTCATGGGCGTATAAATTGGGAAAACTAAAAATCAGCAAGACACAGGCACCCCAAATTTTAGGGCTGCACTGTGCACAACAACCTCCACTTCGTTACACCATAAATATCCCAGGAAAGACAATAATGGATAAAGAAGTTGTGGTCCTTAAGTACAATGGAATATCACTCAGCCATGAAATCAATGTCATAGGGCTAGTAGCAGCATGATGAGTGGATTTAGGTACGACGATTCTAAGTGAAATAAGTCACACAGAAAAAGACACTTATCATAATATATCTCTTACAGAGGGAATGTAAAAATCGCTAAACTTGAACTGAATTACAAAACAGAACAGAGTCACACTTTTAGAAAACACACTATGGCTGATGTACGGGAAAGCTGAAGTGGGTTGATGCATAAAACAAGGGTTTCAAATTAGCTAAGATAACGTTCCATAAACCCAATATGTAATAGAAAAGACCTACTCCTTGCTCAGTGAACTGGACTCAACACCCCCTATTCACGGCACAAGAATATATCTGACTAGGAAGAATCTTAAAACCTATATATTGATATCTTTCTGTAAGTGAGCCAAGTGGGTGTAAAACGGCATAAACACTGCAGTGAAAAACAGCTAAACCCCATTATAAAAATAAATTACTTTTAATAAGCCATGAAACAAAGACAGTGAAAGAGACAGATATTCTTACAAAATTGGTTCAGGGGCTGTGATGCCACCTGGATTGACCATATCTAGACCCACAGCTGGATGAGATATAAGGGTGGACACTCTTGGGGTTGAGAGGTTTGGTGAGGTTGGGTGAGCAAATGCAGACACTTTAAAGTAATACTGCCTGGTACCCTTCCAAAGGGTCCCAAATCTCCAGGTTCAAGGTCATCTTCCTACATCGAAAACATGCATTAGAAACCCAGAAGATGGTACACCGTGTGATCGGGAAAGGTTTCTAAAACGCACCTCATTTCCCATCTCCTTGTGCTAGGGTTCGCCGCTCAAGCGGCTTTACTAGCATTCTCGCTTCTTGGAGAATCAGCACCTTTAACCTCCTGTACCGTACAGGTTCCAATTGGTCCTGTGGATGAACGGGAAGAGGGGGAACAAATGTGAGACTAGCTCTAGGTGTTGGGACAGGCACAGGTCACTCTATTTTCCCATCAGGAAGAAGCATTAACCACAGGCTCAGCCTGCATCCCAGAACCAGAATAGGGCCTGAAGCAATCCTGCGCTTTTGCGGCCAGCTCCCAAAAAAGCGAGTTGAAAAATGGAGCTCAGGGGCACTGCAATTCACAAACCTGCAGAGTTATAAATGATAACTCTCGTCCACAAATATATTGAGGGAAGGCAACGAAGAGGATTTGAAAGCAAGGCAGAATTGCAGGAAACAGATTTCAGGAGGCAGATTCGAATCGCCTTTAAAGCACATGAAAAGCGGCAAAACGTGGACAATAATGCCCTTGGCCAAAAAGAGCGTATGCGTTTTTTCCTGAATATATTCAGGAAAAAATGCATACGCCCTTTTCGGCCAACCAAGCAACCTGGAAAGGCAAATCAGTGCTACAAAGAAGTCTCGCTTCCCATCGGTCAAAAGGGCCATGATGAAAAAAGTGTCAAAACCAGAAATGCAGGACAGGCCATGGAGAAATGGAAGCCTTGCTACGCTGATGGGCGGGATGTAAATTGCCAACAGCCACTGTGGAGAAGTGTACGGTGTGTCCTGCAACATCTAAAAAACACAGCTTAGAGAGCATAGGGCACTTCCACTCATGGGCGTATAAATTGGGAAAACTAAAAATCAGCAAGACACAAGCACCGCAAACTTTAGGGCTGCTCTGTGGACAACAAACTCCACTTCGTTACACCTTAAATATCCCAGGAAAGAGAAAAATGGATAAAGAAGTTGTGGTCCTTATGTACAATGGAATATCACTCAGCCATGAAATCAATGTCATAGGGCTAGTAGCAGCATGATGAGTTGATTTAGGTAAGACGATTCAAAGTGAAATAAGTCACACAGAAAAAGACACTTATCACACGATATCTCTTACAAAGGGAATGTAAAAATCGCTACACTTGAACTGAATTACAAAACAGAACACAGTCACACATTTAGAAAACACACTATGGCTGCTGTACGGGAAAGGTGAAGTGGGGTGATGCATAAAACAAGGTTTTCAAACTAGCTCAGATACCATTCCATAAACCCAATATGTAATAGAAAAGACCTACCCTTTTCTCAGTGAACTGGACTCAACACCCCCTATTCACCCCACTAGAATATATCTGACTAGTAAGAATCCTTAAACCTATGTATTGATATCTCTCTGTAAGTGAGTCAAGTGGGTGTAAAGCTGCATAAACACAGCAGTGAAAAGCAGCTAAACCCCATTATAAAAATAAATTCCTTTTAAAAAGCCATGAAACAATGACAGTGAAAGAGAGAGATATTCTTAAAAAATTCGTTCAGGGGCTGTGATGCCAACTGGATTGACCATATCTAGACCCACAGCTGGATGAGATATAAGGGTGGACACTCTTGGGGCTGAGAGGTTTGGTGAGGTTGGGTGAGCAAATGCAGACACTTTAAAGTAATACTGCCTGGTACCCTTCCGAAGGGTCCCAAATCTCCAGGTTCAAGGTCATCTTCCTACATCGAAAACATGCATTAGAAACCCAGAAGATGGTACACCGCGTAATCGGGAAAGGTTTCTAACACGCTACTCATTTCTCATCTCCTTGTGCTAGGGTTCGCCATTCAAGCCGCCTTATTAGCAATCTAGCTTCTTGGAGAATCAGCACCTTTAACCTCCTGTACCGTACAGGTTCCAATTTGTCCTGTGGATGAACGGGAAGAGGGGGAACAAATGAGAGACTAGGTCTAGGTGTTGGGACAGTCACAGGTCACTATATTTTCCCATCAAGAAGAAGAATTAACCACAGGCTCAGCCTGCACCCCAGAACCAGAATAGGGCCTAAAGCAATCCTGCGCTTTTGCGGCCAGCTCCCAAAAAAGCGAGTTGAAAAATGGAGCTCAGGGACACTGCAATTCACAAACCTGCAGAGTTATAAATGATAACTCTCGTCCACAAATATATTGAGGGAAGGCAACGAAGAGGATTTGAAAGCAAGGCAGAATTGCAGGAAACAGATTTCAGGAGGTAGATTCGAATCGCCTTTAAAGCACATGAAATGTGGCAAAACGTGGACAATGATGCCCTTGGCCAAAAAGGGCGTATGCGTTTTTTCCTGAATATATTCAGGAAAAAACGCATACGCCCTTTTTGGCCAACCAAGCAACCTGGAAAGGCAAATCAGCGCTACAAAGAAGTCTCGCTTCCCATCCGTCAAAAGGGCCATGCTGAAAAAAATGTAAAAACCAGAAATGCAGGACAGGCCATGGAGAAATGGGAGCCTTGCTACGCTGATGGTCGGGATGTAAATTGCCAACAGCCACTGTGGAGAAGTGTACGGTGTGTCCTGAAACATCTAAAAAACACAGCTTAGAGAGCATAGGGCACTTCCACTCATGGGCGTATAAATTGGGAAAACTAAAAATCAGCAAGACACAGGCACCCCAAACGTTAGGGCTGCTCTGTGCACAACAACCTCCACTTCGTTACACCATAAATATCCCAGGAAAGACAATAATGGATAAAGAATTTGTGTTCCTTATGTACAATGGAATATCACTCAGCCATGAAATCAATGTCATAGGGCTAGTAGCAGCATGATGAGTGGGTTTAGGTACGACGATTCTAAGTGAAATAAGTCACACAGAAAAAGACACTTATCATAATATATCTCTTACAGAGGGAATGTAAAAATCGCTAAACTTGAACTGAATTACAAAACAGAACAGAGTCACATTTTTAGAAAACACACTATGGCTGATGTACGGGAAAGCTGAAGTGGGTTGATGCATAAAAAAAGGGTTTCAAATTAGCTAAGATGACATTCCATAAACCCAATATGTAATAGAAAAGACCTATTCCTTGCTCAGTGAACTGGACTCAACAGCCCCTATTCACCGCACAAGAATATATCTGACTAGTAAGAATCTTAAAACCTATATATTGATATCTTTCTGTAAGTGAGTCTAGTGGGTGTAAAACGGCATAAACACTGCAGTGAAAAGCAGCTAAACCCCATTATAAAAATAAATTACTTTTAAAAAGCCATGAAACAACGACAGTGAAAGAGAGAGATATTCTTACAAAATTGGTTCAGGGGCTGTGATGCCACCTGGGTTGACCATATCTAGACCCACAGCTGGATGAGATAAAAGGGTGGACACTCTTGGAGCTGAGAGTTTTGGTGAGGCTGGGTAAGCAAATGCAGACCAATTAAAGTAATACTGCCTGGTACCCTTCCAATGGGTCCCAAATCTCCAATTTCAACGGCATCTTCCTACATCGAAAACATGCATTAGAAACCCAGAAGATGGTACACCGTGTGATCGGGAAAAGTTTCTAAAACGCACCTCATTTCTCATCTCCTTGTGCTAGGGTTCGCCATTCCAGCCGCTTTACTAGCAATCTCGCTACTTGGAGAATCAGCACCTTTAACCTCCTGTACCGAACAGGTTCCAATTTGTCCTGAGGATGAACGGGAAGAGGGGGAACCATATGAGAGATTAGCTCTAGGTGTTGGGACAGGCACAGGTCACTCTATTTTCCCATCAGGAAGAAGCATTAACCACAGGCTCAGCCTGCATCCCAGAACCAGAATAGGGCCGGAAGCAATCCTGCGCTTTTGCGGCCAGCTCCCAAAAACCGAGTTGAAAAATGGAGCTCATGGGCACTGCAATTCACAAACCTGCAGAGTTATAAATGATAACTCTCGTCCACAAATATATTGAGGGAAGGCAACGAAGAGGATTTGAAAGCAAGGCAGAATTGCAGGAAACAGATTTCAGGAGGCAGATTCGAATCGCATTTAAAGCACATGAGAAGCGGCAAAACCTGGACAATGATGCCCTTGGCCAAAAAGGGCGTATGCGTTTTTTCCTGAATATATTCAGGAAAAAACGCATACGCCCTTTTTGGCCAACCAAGCAACCTGGAAAGGCAAATCAGCGCTACAAGAAGTCTCGCTTCCCATCCGTCAAAAGGGCAATGCTGAAAAAAGTGTCAAAACCAGAAATGCAGGACAGGCCATGGAGAAATGGGAGCCTTGCTACGCTGATGGGCGGGATGTAAATTGCCAACAGCCACTGTGGAGAAGTGTACGGTGTGTGCTGCAATATCTAAAAAACACAGCTTAGAGAGCATAGGGCACTTCCACTCATGGGCGTATAAATTGGGAAAACTAAAAATCAGCAAGACACAGGCACCCCAAACTTTAGGGCTGCTCTGTGGACAACAACCTCCACTTCGTTACACCTTAAATATCCCAGGAAAGAGAAAAATGGATAAAGAAGTTGTGGTCCTTATGTACAATGGAATATCACTCAGCCATGAAATCAATGTAATATGGCTAGTAGCAGCATGATGAGTAGATTTAGGTAAGACGATTCAAAGTGAAATAAGTCACACAGAAAAAGACACTTATCACACGATATCACTTACAGAGGGAAGGTAAAAATCGCTACCCTTGAACTGAATTACAAAACAGAACAGAGTCACACATTTAGAAAACACACTATGGCTGCTGTACAGGAAAGGTGAAGTGGGGTGATGCATAAAACAAGGGTTTCAAACTAGCTCAGATACCATTCCATAAACCCAATATGTAATAGAAAAGACCGAGCCCTTGCTCAGTGAACTGGACTCAACACCCCCTATTCACCGCACTAGAATATATCTGACTAGTAAGAATCTTAAAACCTATATATTGATATCTCTCTGTAAGTGAGTCAAGTGGGTGTAAAGCGGCAGAAACACAGCAGTGAAAAGCAGCTAAACCCCATTATAAAAATAAATTACTTTAAAAAACCATGAAACAAAGACAGTGAAAGAGAGAAATATTCTTACAAAATTCGTTCAGGGGCTGTGATGCAACCTGGGTTGACCATATGTAGACCCACAGCTGGATGAGACATAAGGGTGGACACTCTTGGGGCTGAGAAGTTTGGTGAGGTTGGGTGAGCAAATGCAGACACTTTAAAGTAATACTGCCTGGTACCCTTCCGATGGGTCACAAATCTCCAGCTTCAAGGTAATCTTCCTACATCGAAAACATGCATTAGAAACCCAGAAGATGGTACACCGTGTGATCGGGAAAGGTTTCTAAAACGCTACTCGTTTCCCATCTCCTTGTGCTAGGGTTCACAATTCAAGCCGCTTTACTAGCAATCTCGCTTCTTGGAGAATCAGCACCTTTAACCTCCTGTACCGTACAGGTTCCAATTTGTCCTGTGGATGAACGGGAAGAGGGGGAACAAATGAGAGACTAGCTCTAGGTGTTGGGACAGGCACACGTCACTTTATTTTCCCATCAGGAAGAAGAATTAACCACAGGCTCAGCCTGCATCCCAGAACCAGAATAGGGCCGGAAGCAATCCTGCGCTTTTGCGGCCAGCTCCCAAAAACCGAGTTGAAAAATGGAGCTCATGGGCACTGCAATTCACAAACCTGCAGAGTTATAAATGATAACTCTCGTCCACAAATATATTGAGGGATGGCAACGAAGAGGATTTGAAAGCAAGGCAGAATTGCAGGAAACAGATTTCAGGAGGCAGATTCGAATCGCATTTAAAGCACATGAGAAGCGGCAAAACCTGGACAATGATGCCCTTGGCCAAAAAGGGCGTATGCGTTTTTTCCTGAATATATTCAGGAAAAAACGCATACGCCCTTTTTGGCCAACCAAGCAACCTGGAAAGGCAAATCAGCGCTACAAGAAGTCTCGCTTCCCATCCGTCAAAAGGGCAAAGCTGAAAAAAGTGTCAAAACCAGAAATGCAGGACAGGCCATGGAGAAATGGGAGCCTTGCTACGCTGATGGGCGGGATGTAAATTGCCAACAGCCACTGTGGAGAAGTGTACGGTGTGTGCTGCAATATCTAAAAAACACAGCTTAGAGAGCATAGGGCACTTCCACTCATGGGCGTATAAATTGGGAAAACTAAAAATCAGCAAGACACAGGCACCCCAAACTTTAGGGCTGCTCTGTGGACAACAACCTCCACTTCGTTACACCTTAAATATCCCAGGAAAGAGAAAAATGGATAAAGAAGTTGTGGTCCTTATGTACAATGGAATATCACTCAGCCATGAAATCAATGTAATATGGCTAGTAGCAGCATGATGAGTAGATTTAGGTAAGACGATTCAAAGTGAAATAAGTCACACAGAAAAAGACACTTATCACACGATATCACTTACAGAGGGAAGGTAAAAATCGCTACCCTTGAACTGAATTACAAAACAGAACACAGTCACACATTTAGAAAACACACTATGGCTGCTGTACAGGAAAGGTGAAGTGGGTTGATGCATAAAACAAGGGTTTCAAACTAGCTCAGATACCATTCCATAAACCCAATATGTAATAGAAAAGACCGAGCCCTTGCTCAGTGAACTGGACTCAACACCCCCTATTCACCGCACTAGAATATATCTGACTAGTAAGAATCTTAAAACCTATATATTGATATCTCTCTGTAAGTGAGTCAAGTGGGTGTAAAGCGGCAGAAACACAGCAGTGAAAAGCAGCTAAACCCCATTATAAAAATAAATTACTTTAAAAAACCATGAAACAAAGACAGTGAAAGAGAGAAATATTCCTACAAAATTCGTTCAGGGGCTGTGATGCAACCTGGGTTGACCATATGTAGACCCACAGCTGGATGAGACATAAGGGTGGACACTCTTGGGGCTGAGAAGTTTGGTGAGGTTGGGTGAGCAAATGCAGACACTTTAAAGTAATACTGCCTGGTACCCTTCCGATGGGTCCCAAATCTCCAGCTTCAAGGTAATCTTCCTACATCGAAAACATGCATTAGAAACCCAGAAGATGGTACACCGTGTGATCGGGAAAGGTTTCTAAAACGCTACTCGTTTCCCATCTCCTTGTGCTAGGGTTCACAATTCAAGCCGCTTTACTAGCAATCTCGCTTCTTGGAGAATCAGCACCTTTAACCTCCTGTACCGTACAGGTTCCAATTTGTCCTGTGGATGAACGGGAAGAGGGGGAACCAATGAGAGACTAGCTCTAGGTGTTGGGACAGGCACAGGTCACTCTATTTTCCCATCAGGAAGAAGAATTAACCACAGGCTCAGCCTGCACCCCAGAACCAGAAAAGGGCCTGAAGCAATCCTGCGCTTTTGCGGCCAGCTCCCAAAAAAGCGAGTTGAAAGATGGAGCTCATGGGCACAGCAATTCACAAACCTGCAGATTTATAAATGATAACTCTCGTCCACAAATATATTGAGGGAAGGCAACGAAGAGGATTTGAAAGCAAGGCAGAATTGCAGGAAACAGATTTCAGGAGGCAGATTCGAATCTCCTTTAAAGCACATGAGAAGCGGCAAAACGTGGACAATGATGCCCTTGGCCAAAAAGGGCGTATGCGTTTTTTCCTGAATATATTCAGGAAAAAAGGCATACGCCCTTTTTGGCCAACCAAGCAACCTGGAAAGGCAAATCAGTGCTACAAAGAAGTCTCGCTTCCCATCGGTCAAAAGGGCCAATGTGAAAAAAGTGTAAAAACCAGAAATACAGGACAGACCATGGAGAAATGGAAGCCTTGCTACGCTGATGGGCAGGATGTAAATTGCCAACAGCCACTGTGGAGAAGTGTACGGTGTGTCCTGCAACATCTAAAAAACACAGCTTAGAGAGCATAGGGCACTTCCACTCATGGGCGTATAAATTGGGAAAACTAAAAATCAGCAAGACACAGTCACCCCAAATTTTAGGGCTGCACTGTGCACAACAACCTCCACTTCGTTACACCATAAATATCCCAGGAAAGACAATAATGGATAAAGAAGTTGTGGTCCTTAAGTACAATGGAATATCACTCAGCCATGAAATCAATGTCATAGGGCTAGTAGCAGCATGATGAGTGGATTTAGGTACGACGATTCTAAGTGAAATAAGTCACACAGAAAAAGACACTTATCATAATATATCTCTTACAGAGGGAATGTAAAAATCGCTAAACTTGAACTGAATTACAAAACAGAACAGAGTCACACTTTTAGAAAACACACTATGGCTGATGTACGGGAAAGCTGAAGTGGGTTGATGCATAAAACAAGGGTTTCAAATTAGCTAAGATAACGTTCCATAAACCCAATATGTAATAGAAAAGACCTACTCCTTGCTCAGTGAACTGGACTCAACACCCCCTATTCACGGCACAAGAATATATCTGACTAGGAAGAATCTTAAAACCTATATATTGATATCTTTCTGTAAGTGAGTCAAGTGGGTGTAAAACTGCATAAACACTGCAGTGAAAAACAGCTAAACCCCATTATAAAAATAAATTACTTTAAAAAGCCATGAAACAAAGACAGTGAAAGAGACAGATATTCTTACAAAATTGGTTCAGGGGCTGTGATGCCACCTGGATTGACCATATCTAGACCCACAGCTGGATGAGATATAAGGGTGGACACTCTTGGAGTTGAGAGGTTTGGTGAGGTTGGGTGAGCAAATGCAGACACTTTAAAGTAATACTGCCTGGTACCCTTCCAAAGGGTCCCAAATCTCCAGGTTCAAGGTCATCTTCCTACATCGAAAACATGCATTAGAAACCCAGAAGATGGTACACCGTGTGATCGGGAAAGGTTTCTAAAACGCACCTCATTTCCCATCTCCTTGTGCTAGGGTTCGCCGTTCAAGCCGCTTTACTAGCATTCTCGCTTCTTGGAGAATCAGCACCTTTAACCTCCTGTACCGTACAGGTTCCAATTTGTCCTGTGGATGAACGGGAAGAGGGGGAACAAATGTGAGACTAGCTCTAGGTGTTGGGACAGGCACAGGTCACTCTATTTTCCCATCAGGAAGAAGCATTAACCACAGGCTCAGCCTGCATCCCAGAACCAGAATAGGGCCTGAAGCAATCCTGCGCTTTTGCGGCCAGCTCCCAAAAAAGCGAGTTGAAAAATGGAGCTCAGGGGCACTGCAATTCACAAACCTGCAGAGTTATAAATGATAACTCTCGTCCACAAATATATTGAGGGAAGGCAACGAAGAGGATTTGAAAGCAAGGCAGAATTGCAGGAAACAGATTTCAGGAGGCAGATTCGAATCGCCTTTAAAGCACATGAAAAGCGGCAAAACGTGGACAATAATGCCCTTGGCCAAAAAGAGCGTATGCGTTTTTTCCTGAATATATTCAGGAAAAAAATGCATACGCCCTTTTTGGCCAACCAAGCAACCTGGAAAGGCAAATCAGTGCTACAAAGAAGTCTCGCTTCCCATCGGTCAAAAGGGCCATGCTGAAAAAAGTGTCAAAACCAGAAATGCAGGACAGGCCATGGAGAAATGGGAGGCTTGCTACGCTGATGGGCGGGATGTAAATTGCCAACAGCCACTGTGGAGAAGTGTACTGTGTGTGCTGCAATATCTAAAAAACACAGCTTAGAGAGCATAGGGCACTTCCACTCATGGGCGTATAAATTGGGAAAACTAAAAATCAGCAAGACACAGGCACCCCAAACTTTAGGGCTGTTCTGTGGACAACAACCTCCACTTCGTTACACTTTAAATATCCCAGGAAAGAGAAAAATGGATAAAGAAGTAGTGGTCCTTATGTACAATGGAATATCACTCAGCCATGAAATCAATGTAATAGGGCTAGTAGCAGCATGATGAGTAGATTTAGGTAAGACGATTCAAAGTGAAATAAGTCACACAGAAAAAGACACTTATCACACGATATCACTTACAGAGGGAATGTAAAAATCGCTACACTTGAATTGAATTACAAAACAGAACATAGTCACACACATAGAAAACACACTATGGCTGCTGTACAGGAAAGGTGAAGTGGGGTGATGCATAAAACACGGGTTTCGAACTAGCTCAGATACCATTCCATAAACCCGATATGTAATAGAAAAGACCTACCCCTTGCTCAGTGAACTGGACTCAACACCCCCTATTCACCGCACTAGAATATATCTGAGTAGTAAGAGTCTTAAAACCTATGTATTGATATCTCTCTGTAAGTGAGTCAAGTGGGTGTAAAGCGGCATAAACACAGCAGTGAAAAGCAGCTAAACCCCATTATAAAAATAAATTACTTTAAAAACCCATCAAACAAAGACAGTGAAAGAGAGAAATATTCTTACAAAATTCGTTCAGGGGCTGTGATGCAACCTGGGTTGACCATATGTAGACCCACAGCTGGATGAGACATAAGGGTGGACACTCTTGGGGCTGAGAAGTTTGGTGAGGTTGGGTGAGCAAATGTAGACACTTTAAAGTAATACTGCCTGGTACCCTTCCGATGGGTTCCAACTCTGCAGCTTCAAGGTCATCTTCCTACATCGAAAACATGCATTAGAAACCCAGAAGATGGTACACCGTGTGATCGGGAAAGGTTTCTAAAACGCTACTCATTTCCCATCTCCTTGTGCTAGGGTTCGCCATTCAAGCCGCTTTACTAGCAATCTCGCTTCTTGGAGAATCAGCACCTTTAACTTCCTGTACCGTACAGGTTCCAATTTGTCCTGTGGATGAACGGGAAGAGGGGGAACCAATGAGAGACTAGCTCTAGGTGTTGGGACAGGCACAGGTCACTCTATTTTCCCATCAGGAAGAAGAATTAACCACAGGCTCAGCCTGCACCCCAGAACCAGAATAGGGCCTGAAGCAATCCTGCGCTTTTGCGGCCAGCTCCCAAAAAAGCGAGTTGAAAAATGGAGCTCATGGGCACTGCAATTCACAAACCTGCAGAGTTATAAATGATAACTCTCGTCCACAAATATATTGAGGGAAGGCAACGAAGAGGATTTGAAAGCAAGGCAGAATTGCAGGAAACAGATTTCAGGAGGCAGATTCGAGTCGCCTTTAAAGCACATGAGAAGCGGCAAAACATGGACAATGATGCCCTTGGCCAAAAAGGGCGTATGCGTTTTTTCCTGAATATATTCAGGAAAAAAGGCATACGCCCTTTTTGGCCAACCAAGCAACGTGGAATGGCAAATCAGTGCTACAAAGAAGTCTCGCTTCCCATCGGTCAAAAGGGCCAATGTGAAAAAAGTGTAAAAACCAGAAATACAGGACAGACCATGGAGAAATGGAAGCCTTGCTACGCTGATGGGCAGGACGTAAATTGCCAACAGCCACTGTGGAGAAGTGTACGGTGTGTCCTGCAACATCTAAAAAACACAGCTTAGAGAGCATAGGGCACTTCCACTCATGGGCGTATAAATTGGGAAAACTAAAAATCAGCTAGACACAGGCACCCCAAATTTTAGGGCTGCACTGTGCACAACAACCTCCACTTCGTTACACCATAAATATCCCAGGAAAGACAATAATGGATAAAGAAGTTGTGGTCATTAAGTACAATGGAATATCACTCAGCCATGAAATCAATGTCATAGGGCTCATAGCAGCATGATGAGTGGATTTAGGTACGACGATTCTAAGTGAAATAAGTCACACAGAAAAAGACACTTATCATAATATATCTCTTACAGAGGGAATGTAAAAATCGCTAAACTTGAACTGAATTACAAAACAGAACAGAGTCACACTTTTAGAAAACACACTATGGCTGATGTACGGGAAAGCTGAAGTGGGTTGATGCATAAAACAAGGGTTTCAAATTAGCTAAGATAACGTTCCATAAACCCAATATGTAATAGAAAAGACCTACTCCTTGCTCAGTGAACTGTACTCAACACCCCCTATTCACGGCACAAGAATATATCTGACTAGGAAGAATCTTAAAACCTATATATTGATATCTTTCTGTAAGTGAGTCAAGTGGGTGTAAAACGGCATAAACACTGCAGTGAAAAACAGCTAAACCCCATTATAAAAATAAATTATTTTAAAAAGCCATGAAACAAAGACAGTGAAAGAGACAGATATTCTTACAAAATTGGTTCAGGGGCTGTGATGCCACCTGGATTGACCATATCTAGACCCACAGCTGGATGAGATATAAGGGTGGACACTCTTGGGGTTGAGAGGTTTGGTGAGGTTGGGTGAGCAAATGCAGACACTTTAAAGTAATACTGCCTGGTACCCTTCCAAAGGGTCCCAAATCTCCAGGTTCAAGGTCATCTTCCTACATCGAAAACATGCATTAGAAACCCAGAAGATGGTACACCGTGTGATCGGGAAAGGTTTCTAAAACGCACCTCATTTCCCATCTCCTTGTGCTAGGGTTCGCCGTTCAAGCCGCTTTACTAGCATTCTCGCTTCTTGGAGAATCAGCACCTTTAACCTCCTGTACCGTACAGGTTCCAATTTGTCCTGTGGATGAACGGGAAGAGGGGGAACAAATGTGAGACTAGCTCTAGGTGTTGGGACAGGCACAGGTCACTCTAATTTCCCATCAGGAAGAAGCATTAACCACAGGCTCAGCCTGCATCCCAGAACCAGAATAGGGCCTGAAGCAATCCTGCGCTTTTGCGGCCAGCTCCCAAAAAAGCGAGTTGAAAAATGGAGCTCAGGGGCACTGCAATTCACAAACCTGCAGAGTTATAAATGATAACTCTCGTCCACAAATATATTGAGGGAAGGCAACGAGGAGGATTTGAAAGCAAGGCAGAATTGCAGGAAACAGATTTCAGGAGGCAGATTCGAATCGCCTTTAAAGCACATGAAAAGCGGCAAAACGTGGACAATAATGCCCTTGGCCAAAAAGAGCGTATGCGTTTTTTCCTGAATATATTCAGGAAAAAAATGCATACGCCCTTTTTGGCCAACCAAGCAACCTGGAAAGGCAAATCAGTGCTACAAAGAAGTCTCGCTTCCCATCGGTCAAAAGGGCCATGCTGAAAAAAGTGTCAAAACCAGAAATGCAGGACAGGCCATGGAGAAATGGGAGGCTTGCTACGCTGATGGGCGGGATGTAAATTGCCAACAGCCACTGTGGAGAAGTGTACTGTGTGTGCTGCAATATCTAAAAAACACAGCTTAGAGAGCATAGGGCACTTCCACTCATGGGCGTATAAATTGGGAAAACTAAAAATCAGCAAGACACAGGCACCCCAAACTTTAGGGCTGTTCTGTGGACAACAACCTCCACTTCGTTACACTTTAAATATCCCAGGAAAGAGAAAAATGGATAAAGAAGTAGTGGTCCTTATGTACAATGGAATATCACTCAGCCATGAAATCAATGTAATAGGGCTAGTAGCAGCATGATGAGTAGATTTAGGTAAGACGATTCAAAGTGAAATAAGTCACACAGAAAAAGACACTTATCACACGATATCACTTACAGAGGGAATGTAAAAATCGCTACACTTGAATTGAATTACAAAACAGAACATAGTCACACACATAGAAAACACACTATGGCTGCTGTACAGGAAAGGTGAAGTGGGGTGATGCATAAAACACGGGTTTCGAACTAGCTCAGATACCATTCCATAAACCCGATATGTAATAGAAAAGACCTACCCCTTGCTCAGTGAACTGGACTCAACACCCCCTATTCACCGCACTAGAATATATCTGAGTAGTAAGAGTCTTAAAACCTATGTATTGATATCTCTCTGTAAGTGAGTCAAGTGGGTGTAAAGCGGCATAAACACAGCAGTGAAAAGCAGCTAAACCCCATTATAAAAATAAATTACTTTAAAAACCCATCAAACAAAGACAGTGAAAGAGAGAAATATTCTTACAAAATTCGTTCAGGGGCTGTGATGCAACCTGGGTTGACCATATGTAGACCCACAGCTGGATGAGACATAAGGGTGGACACTCTTGGGGCTGAGAAGTTTGGTGAGGTTGGGTGAGCAAATGTAGACACTTTAAGGTAATACTGCCTGGTACCCTTCCGATGGGTTCCAACTCTGCAGCTTCAAGGTCATCTTCCTACATCGAAAACATGCATTAGAAACCCAGAAGATGGTACACCGTGTGATCGGGAAAGGTTTCTAAAACGCTACTCATTTCCCATCTCCTTGTGCTAGGGTTCGCCATTCAAGCCGCTTTACTAGCAATCTCGCTTCTTGGAGAATCAGCACCTTTAACTTCCTGTACCGTACAGGTTCCAATTTGTCCTGTGGATGAACGGGAAGAGGGGGAACCAATGAGAGACTAGCTCTAGGTGTTGGGACAGGCACAGGTCACTCTATTTTCCCATCAGGAAGAAGAATTAACCACAGGCTCAGCCTGCACCCCAGAACCAGAATAGGGCCTGAAGCAATCCTGCGCTTTTGCGGCCAGCTCCCAAAAAAGCGAGTTGAAAAATGGAGCTCATGGGCACTGCAATTCACAAACCTGCAGAGTTATAAATGATAACTCTCGTCCACAAATATATTGAGGGAAGGCAACGAAGAGGATTTGAAAGCAAGGCAGAATTGCAGGAAACAGATTTCAGGAGGCAGATTCGAGTCGCCTTTAAAGCACATGAGAAGCGGCAAAACATGGACAATGATGCCCTTGGCCAAAAAGGGCGTATGCGTTTTTTCCTGAATATATTCAGGAAAAAAGGCATACGCCCTTTTTGGCCAACCAAGCAACGTGGAATGGCAAATCAGTGCTACAAAGAAGTCTCGCTTCCCATCGGTCAAAAGGGCCAATGTGAAAAAAGTGTAAAAACCAGAAATACAGGACAGACCATGGAGAAATGGAAGCCTTGCTACGCTGATGGGCAGGACGTAAATTGCCAACAGCCACTGTGGAGAAGTGTACGGTGTGTCCTGCAACATCTAAAAAACACAGCTTAGAGAGCATAGGGCACTTCCACTCATGGGCGTATAAATTGGGAAAACTAAAAATCAGCTAGACACAGGCACCCCAAATTTTAGGGCTGCACTGTGCACAACAACCTCCACTTCGTTACACCATAAATATCCCAGGAAAGACAATAATGGATAAAGAAGTTGTGGTCATTAAGTACAATGGAATATCACTCAGCCATGAAATCAATGTCATAGGGCTCATAGCAGCATGATGAGTGGATTTAGGTACGACGATTCTAAGTGAAATAAGTCACACAGAAAAAGACACTTATCATAATATATCTCTTACAGAGGGAATGTAAAAATCGCTAAACTTGAACTGAATTACAAAACAGAACAGAGTCACACTTTTAGAAAACACACTATGGCTGATGTACGGGAAAGCTGAAGTGGGTTGATGCATAAAACAAGGGTTTCAAATTAGCTAAGATAACGTTCCATAAACCCAATATGTAATAGAAAAGACCTACTCCTTGCTCAGTGAACTGGACTCAACACCCCCTATTCACGGCACAAGAATATATCTGACTAGGAAGAATCTTAAAACCTATATATTGATATCTTTCTGTAAGTGAGTCAAGTGGGTGTAAAACGGCATAAACACTGCAGTGAAAAACAGCTAAACCCCATTATAAAAATAAATTATTTTAAAAAGCCATGAAACAAAGACAGTGAAAGAGACAGATATTCTTACAAAATTGGTTCAGGGGCTGTGATGCCACCTGGATTGACCATATCTAGACCCACAGCTGGATGAGATATAAGGGTGGACACTCTTGGGGTTGAGAGGTTTGGTGAGGTTGGGTGAGCAAATGCAGACACTTTAAAGTAATACTGCCTGGTACCCTTCCAAAGGGTCCCAAATCTCCAGGTTCAAGGTCATCTTCCTACATCGAAAACATGCATTAGAAACCCAGAAGATGGTACACCGTGTGATCGTGAAAGGTTTCTAAAACGCACCTCATTTCCCATCTCCTTGTGCTAGGGTTCGCCGTTCAAGCCGCTTTACTAGCATTCTCGCTTCTTGGAGAATCAGCACCTTTAACCTCCTGTACCGTACAGGTTCCAATTTGTCCTGTGGATGAACGGGAAGAGGGGGAACAAATGTGAGACTAGCTCTAGGTGTTGGGACAGGCACAGGTCACTCTATTTTCCCATCAGGAAGAAGCATTAACCACAGGCTCAGCCTGCATCCCAGAAGCAGAATAGGGCCTGAAGCAATCCTGCGCTTTTGCGGCCAGCTCCCAAAAAAGCGAGTTGAAAAATGGAGCTCAGGGGCACTGCAATTCACAAACCTGCAGAGTTATAAATGATAACTCTCGTCCACAAATATATTGAGGGAAGGCAACGAAGAGGATTTGAAAGCAAGGCAGAATTGCAGGAAACAGATTTCAGGAGGCAGATTCGAATCGCCTTTAAAGCACATGAAAAGCGGCAAAACGTGGACAATAATGCCCTTGGCCAAAAAGAGCGTATGCGTTTTTTCCTGAATATATTCAGGAAAAAAATGCATACGCCCTTTTTGGCCAACCAAGCAACCTGGAAAGGCAAATCAGTGCTACAAAGAAGTCTCGCTTCCCATCGGTCAAAAGGGCCATGCTGAAAAAAGTGTCAAAACCAGAAATGCAGGACAGGCCATGGAGAAATGGGAGGCTTGCTACGCTGATGGGCGGGATGTAAATTGCCAACAGCCACTGTGGAGAAGTGTACTGTGTGTGCTGCAATATCTAAAAAACACAGCTTAGAGAGCATAGGGCACTTCCACTCATGGGCGTATAAATTGGGAAAACTAAAAATCAGCAAGACACAGGCACCCCAAACTTTAGGGCTGTTCTGTGGACAACAACCTCCACTTCGTTACACTTTAAATATCCCAGGAAAGAGAAAAATGGATAAAGAAGTAGTGGTCCTTATGTACAATGGAATATCACTCAGCCATGAAATCAATGTAATAGGGCTAGTAGCAGCATGATGAGTAGATTTAGGTAAGACGATTCAAAGTGAAATAAGTCACACAGAAAAAGACACTTATCACACGATATCACTTACAGAGGGAATGTAAAAATCGCTACACTTGAATTGAATTACAAAACAGAACATAGTCACACACATAGAAAACACACTATGGCTGCTGTACAGGAAAGGTGAAGTGGGGTGATGCATAAAACACGGGTTTCGAACTAGCTCAGATACCATTCCATAAACCCGATATGTAATAGAAAAGACCTACCCCTTGCTCAGTGAACTGGACTCAACACCCCCTATTCACCGCACTAGAATATATCTGAGTAGTAAGAGTCTTAAAACCTATGTATTGATATCTCTCTGTAAGTGAGTCAAGTGGGTGTAAAGCGGCATAAACACAGCAGTGAAAAGCAGCTAAACCCCATTATAAAAATAAATTACTTTAAAAACCCATCAAACAAAGACAGTGAAAGAGAGAAATATTCTTACAAAATTCGTTCAGGGGCTGTGATGCAACCTGGGTTGACCATATGTAGACCCACAGCTGGATGAGACATAAGGGTGGACACTCTTGGGGCTGAGAAGTTTGGTGAGGTTGGGTGAGCAAATGTAGACACTTTAAAGTAATACTGCCTGGTACCCTTCCGATGGGTTCCAACTCTGCAGCTTCAAGGTCATCTTCCTACATCGAAAACATGCATTAGAAACCCAGAAGATGGTACACCGTGTGATCGGGAAAGGTTTCTAAAACGCTACTCATTTCCCATCTCCTTGTGCTAGGGTTCGCCATTCAAGCCGCTTTACTAGCAATCTCGCTTCTTGGAGAATCAGCACCTTTAACTTCCTGTACCGTACAGGTTCCAATTTGTCCTGTGGATGAACGGGAAGAGGGGGAACCAATGAGAGACTAGCTCTAGGTGTTGGGACAGGCACAGGTCACTCTATTTTCCCATCAGGAAGAAGAATTAACCACAGGCTCAGCCTGCACCCCAGAACCAGAATAGGGCCTGAAGCAATCCTGCGCTTTTGCGGCCAGCTCCCAAAAAAGCGAGTTGAAAAATGGAGCTCATGGGCACTGCAATTCACAAACCTGCAGAGGTATAAATGATAACTCTCGTCCACAAATATATTGAGGGAAGGCAACGAAGAGGATTTGAAAGCAAGGCAGAATTGCAGGAAACAGATTTCAGGAGGCAGATTCGAGTCGCCTTTAAAGCACATGAGAAGCGGCAAAACATGGACAATGATGCCCTTGGCCAAAAAGGGCGTATGCGTTTTTTCCTGAATATATTCAGGAAAAAAGGCATACGCCCTTTTTGGCCAACCAAGCAACGTGGAATGGCAAATCAGTGCTACAAAGAAGTCTCGCTTCCCATCGGTCAAAAGGGCCAATGTGAAAAAAGTGTAAAAACCAGAAATACAGGACAGACCATGGAGAAATGGAAGCCTTGCTACGCTGATGGGCAGGACGTAAATTGCCAACAGCCACTGTGGAGAAGTGTACGGTGTGTCCTGCAACATCTAAAAAACACAGCTTAGAGAGCATAGGGCACTTCCACTCATGGGCGTATAAATTGGGAAAACTAAAAATCAGCTAGACACAGGCACCCCAAATTTTAGGGCTGCACTGTGCACAACAACCTCCACTTCGTTACACCATAAATATCCCAGGAAAGACAATAATGGATAAAGAAGTTGTGGTCATTAAGTACAATGGAATATCACTCAGCCATGAAATCAATGTCATAGGGCTCATAGCAGCATGATGAGTGGATTTAGGTACGACGATTCTAAGTGAAATAAGTCACACAGAAAAAGACACTTATCATAATATATCTCTTACAGAGGGAATGTAAAAATCGCTAAACTTGAACTGAATTACAAAACAGAACAGAGTCACACTTTTAGAAAACACACTATGGCTGATGTACGGGAAAGCTGAAGTGGGTTGATGCATAAAACAAGGGTTTCAAATTAGCTAAGATAACGTTCCATAAACCCAATATGTAATAGAAAAGACCTACTCCTTGCTCAGTGAACTGGACTCAACACCCCCTATTCACGGCACAAGAATATATCTGACTAGGAAGAATCTTAAAACCTATATATTGATATCTTTCTGTAAGTGAGTCAAGTGGGTGTAAAACGGCATAAACACTGCAGTGAAAAACAGCTAAACCCCATTATAAAAATAAATTATTTTAAAAAGCCATGAAACAAAGACAGTGAAAGAGACAGATATTCTTACAAAATTGGTTCAGGGGCTGTGATGCCACCTGGATTGACCATATCTAGACCCACAGCTGGATGAGATATAAGGGTGGACACTCTTGGGGTTGAGAGGTTTGGTGAGGTTGGGTGAGCAAATGCAGACACTTTAAAGTAATACTGCCTGGTACCCTTCCAAAGGGTCCCAAATCTCCAGGTTCAAGGTCATCTTCCTACATCGAAAACATGCATTAGAAACCCAGAAGATGGTACACCGTGTGATCGTGAAAGGTTTCTAAAACGCACCTCATTTCCCATCTCCTTGTGCTAGGGTTCGCCGTTCAAGCCGCTTTACTAGCATTCTCGCTTCTTGGAGAATCAGCACCTTTAACCTCCTGTACCGTACAGGTTCCAATTTGTCCTGTGGATGAACGGGAAGAGGGGGAACAAATGTGAGACTAGCTCTAGGTGTTGGGACAGGCACAGGTCACTCTAATTTCCCATCAGGAAGAAGCATTAACCACAGGCTCAGCCTGCATCCCAGAAGCAGAATAGGGCCTGAAGCAATCCTGCGCTTTTGCGGCCAGCTCCCAAAAAAGCGAGTTGAAAAATGGAGCTCAGGGGCACTGCAATTCACAAACCTGCAGAGTTATAAATGATAACTCTCGTCCACAAATATATTGAGGGAAGGCAACGAAGAGGATTTGAAAGCAAGGCAGAATTGCAGGAAACAGATTTCAGGAGGCAGATTCGAATCGCCTTTAAAGCACATGAAAAGCGGCAAAACGTGGACAATAATGCCCTTGGCCAAAAAGAGCGTATGCGTTTTTTCCTGAATATATTCAGGAAAAAAATGCATACGCCCTTTTTGGCCAACCAAGCAACCTGGAAAGGCAAATCAGTGCTACAAAGAAGTCTCGCTTCCCATCGGTCAAAAGGGCCATGCTGAAAAAAGTGTCAAAACCAGAAATGCAGGACAGGCCATGGAGAAATGGGAGGCTTGCTACGCTGATGGGCGGGATGTAAATTGCCAACAGCCACTGTGGAGAAGTGTACTGTGTGTGCTGCAATATCTAAAAAACACAGCTTAGAGAGCATAGGGCACTTCCACTCATGGGCGTATAAATTGGGAAAACTAAAAATCAGCAAGACACAGGCACCCCAAACTTTAGGGCTGTTCTGTGGACAACAACCTCCACTTCGTTACACTTTAAATATCCCAGGAAAGAGAAAAATGGATAAAGAAGTAGTGGTCCTTATGTACAATGGAATATCACTCAGCCATGAAATCAATGTAATAGGGCTAGTAGCAGCATGATGAGTAGATTTAGGTAAGACGATTCAAAGTGAAATAAGTCACACAGAAAAAGACACTTATCACACGATATCACTTACAGAGGGAATGTAAAAATCGCTACACTTGAATTGAATTACAAAACAGAACATAGTCACACACATAGAAAACACACTATGGCTGCTGTACAGGAAAGGTGAAGTGGGGTGATGCATAAAACACGGGTTTCGAACTAGCTCAGATACCATTCCATAAACCCGATATGTAATAGAAAAGACCTACCCCTTGCTCAGTGAACTGGACTCAACACCCCCTATTCACCGCACTAGAATATATCTGAGTAGTAAGAGTCTTAAAACCTATGTATTGATATCTCTCTGTAAGTGAGTCAAGTGGGTGTAAAGCGGCATAAACACAGCAGTGAAAAGCAGCTAAACCCCATTATAAAAATAAATTACTTTAAAAACCCATCAAACAAAGACAGTGAAAGAGAGAAATATTCTTACAAAATTCGTTCAGGGGCTGTGATGCAACCTGGGTTGACCATATGTAGACCCACAGCTGGATGAGACATAAGGGTGGACACTCTTGGGGCTGAGAAGTTTGGTGAGGTTGGGTGAGCAAATGTAGACACTTTAAAGTAATACTGCCTGGTACCCTTCCGATGGGTTCCAACTCTGCAGCTTCAAGGTCATCTTCCTACATCGAAAACATGCATTAGAAACCCAGAAGATGGTACACCGTGTGATCGGGAAAGGTTTCTAAAACGCTACTCATTTCCCATCTCCTTGTGCTAGGGTTCGCCATTCAAGCCGCTTTACTAGCAATCTCGCTTCTTGGAGAATCAGCACCTTTAACTTCCTGTACCGTACAGGTTCCAATTTGTCCTGTGGATGAACGGGAAGAGGGGGAACCAATGAGAGACTAGCTCTAGGTGTTGGGACAGGCACAGGTCACTCTATTTTCCCATCAGGAAGAAGAATTAACCACAGGCTCAGCCTGCACCCCAGAACCAGAATAGGGCCTGAAGCAATCCTGCGCTTTTGCGGCCAGCTCCCAAAAAAGCGAGTTGAAAAATGGAGCTCATGGGCACTGCAATTCACAAACCTGCAGAGGTATAAATGATAACTCTCGTCCACAAATATATTGAGGGAAGGCAACGAAGAGGATTTGAAAGCAAGGCAGAATTGCAGGAAACAGATTTCAGGAGGCAGATTCGAGTCGCCTTTAAAGCACATGAGAAGCGGCAAAACATGGACAATGATGCCCTTGGCCAAAAAGGGCGTATGCGTTTTTTCCTGAATATATTCAGGAAAAAAGGCATACGCCCTTTTTGGCCAACCAAGCAACCTGGAAAGGCAAATCAGTGCTACAAAGAAGTCTCGCTTCCCATCGGTCAAAAGGGCCAATGTGAAAAAAGTGTAAAAACCAGAAATACAGGACAGACCATGGAGAAATGGAAGCCTTGCTACGCTGATGGGCAGGATGTAAATTGCCAACAGCCACTGTGGAGAAGTGTACGGTGTGTCCTGCAACATCTAAAAAACACAGCTTAGAGAGCATAGGGCACTTCCACTCATTGGCGTATAAATTGGGAAAACTAAAAATCAGCAAGACACAGGCACCCCAAATTTTAGGGCTGCACTGTGCACAACAACCTCCACTTCGTTACACCATAAATATCCCAGGAAAGACAATAATGGATAAAGAAGTTGTGGTCCTTAAGTACAATGGAATATCACTCAGCCATGAAATCAATGTCATAGGGCTAGTAGCAGCATGATGAGTGGATTTAGGTACGACGATTCTAAGTGAAATAAGTCACACAGAAAAAGACACTTATCATAATATATCTCTTACAGAGGGAATGTAAAAATCGCTAAACTTGAACTGAATTACAAAACAGAACAGAGTCACACTTTTAGAAAACACACTATGGCTGATGTACGGGAAAGCTGAAGTGGGTTGATGCATAAAACAAGGGTTTCAAATTAGCTAAGATAACGTTCCATAAACCCAATATGTAATAGAAAAGACCTACTCCTTGCTCAGTGAACTGGACTCAACACCCCCTATTCACGGCACAAGAATATATCTGACTAGGAAGAATCTTAAAACCTATATATTGATATCTTTCTGTAAGTGAGTCAAGTGGGTGTAAAACTGCATAAACACTGCAGTGAAAAACAGCTAAACCCCATTATAAAAATAAATTACTTTAAAAAGCCATGAAACAAAGACAGTGAAAGAGACAGATATTCTTACAAAATTGGTTCAGGGGCTGTGATGCCACCTGGATTGACCATATCTAGACCCACAGCTGGATGAGATATAAGGGTGGACACTCTTGGAGTTGAGAGGTTTGGTGAGGTTGGGTGAGCAAATGCAGACACTTTAAAGTAATACTGCCTGGTACCCTTCCAAAGGGTCCCAAATCTCCAGGTTCAAGGTCATCTTCCTACATCGAAAACATGCATTAGAAACCCAGAAGATGGTACACCGTGTGATCGGGAAAGGTTTCTAAAACGCACCTCATTTCCCATCTCCTTGTGCTAGGGTTCGCCGTTCAAGCCGCTTTACTAGCATTCTCGCTTCTTGGAGAATCAGCACCTTTAACCTCCTGTACCGTACAGGTTCCAATTTGTCCTGTGGATGAACGGGAAGAGGGGGAACAAATGTGAGACTAGCTCTAGGTGTTGGGACAGGCACAGGTCACTCTATTTTCCCATCAGGAAGAAGCATTAACCACAGGCTCAGCCTGCATCCCAGAACCAGAATAGGGCCTGAAGCAATCCTGCGCTTTTGCGGCCAGCTCCCAAAAAAGCGAGTTGAAAAATGGAGCTCAGGGGCACTGCAATTCACAAACCTGCAGAGTTATAAATGATAACTCTCGTCCACAAATATATTGAGGGAAGGCAACGAAGAGGATTTGAAAGCAAGGCAGAATTGCAGGAAACAGATTTCAGGAGGCAGATTCGAATCGCCTTTAAAGCACATGAAAAGCGGCAAAACGTGGACAATAATGCCCTTGGCCAAAAAGAGCGTATGCGTTTTTTCCTGAATATATTCAGGAAAAAAATGCATACGCCCTTTTTGGCCAACCAAGCAACCTGGAAAGGCAAATCAGTGCTACAAAGAAGTCTCGCTTCCCATCGGTCAAAAGGGCCATGCTGAAAAAAGTGTCAAAACCAGAAATGCAGGACAGGCCATGGAGAAATGGGAGGCTTGCTACGCTGATGGGCGGGATGTAAATTGCCAACAGCCACTGTGGAGAAGTGTACTGTGTGTGCTGCAATATCTAAAAAACACAGCTTAGAGAGCATAGGGCACTTCCACTCATGGGCGTATAAATTGGGAAAACTAAAAATCAGCAAGACACAGGCACCCCAAACTTTAGGGCTGTTCTGTGGACAACAACCTCCACTTCGTTACACTTTAAATATCCCAGGAAAGAGAAAAATGGATAAAGAAGTAGTGGTCCTTATGTACAATGGAATATCACTCAGCCATGAAATCAATGTAATAGGGCTAGTAGCAGCATGATGAGTAGATTTAGGTAAGACGATTCAAAGTGAAATAAGTCACACAGAAAAAGACACTTATCACACGATATCACTTACAGAGGGAATGTAAAAATCGCTACACTTGAATTGAATTACAAAACAGAACATAGTCACACACATAGAAAACACACTATGGCTGCTGTACAGGAAAGGTGAAGTGGGGTGATGCATAAAACACGGGTTTCGAACTAGCTCAGATACCATTCCATAAACCCGATATGTAATAGAAAAGACCTACCCCTTGCTCAGTGAACTGGACTCAACACCCCCTATTCACCGCACTAGAATATATCTGAGTAGTAAGAGTCTTAAAACCTATGTATTGATATCTCTCTGTAAGTGAGTCAAGTGGGTGTAAAGCGGCATAAACACAGCAGTGAAAAGCAGCTAAACCCCATTATAAAAATAAATTACTTTAAAAACCCATCAAACAAAGACAGTGAAAGAGAGAAATATTCTTACAAAATTCGTTCAGGGGCTGTGATGCAACCTGGGTTGACCATATGTAGACCCACAGCTGGATGAGACATAAGGGTGGACACTCTTGGGGCTGAGAAGTTTGGTGAGGTTGGGTGAGCAAATGTAGACACTTTAAAGTAATACTGCCTGGTACCCTTCCGATGGGTTCCAACTCTGCAGCTTCAAGGTCATCTTCCTACATCGAAAACATGCATTAGAAACCCAGAAGATGGTACACCGTGTGATCGGGAAAGGTTTCTAAAACGCTACTCATTTCCCATCTCCTTGTGCTAGGGTTCGCCATTCAAGCCGCTTTACTAGCAATCTCGCTTCTTGGAGAATCAGCACCTTTAACTTCCTGTACCGTACAGGTTCCAATTTGTCCTGTGGATGAACGGGAAGAGGGGGAACCAATGAGAGACTAGCTCTAGGTGTTGGGACAGGCACAGGTCACTCTATTTTCCCATCAGGAAGAAGAATTAACCACAGGCTCAGCCTGCACCCCAGAACCAGAATAGGGCCTGAAGCAATCCTGCGCTTTTGCGGCCAGCTCCCAAAAAAGCGAGTTGAAAAATGGAGCTCATGGGCACTGCAATTCACAAACCTGCAGAGTTATAAATGATAACTCTCGTCCACAAATATATTGAGGGAAGGCAACGAAGAGGATTTGAAAGCAAGGCAGAATTGCAGGAAACAGATTTCAGGAGGCAGATTCGAGTCGCCTTTAAAGCACATGAGAAGCGGCAAAACATGGACAATGATGCCCTTGGCCAAAAAGGGCGTATGCCTTTTTTCCTGAATATATTCAGGAAAAAAGGCATACGCCCTTTTTGGCCAACCAAGCAACGTGGAATGGCAAATCAGTGCTACAAAGAAGTCTCGCTTCCCATCGGTCAAAAGGGCCAATGTGAAAAAAGTGTAAAAACCAGAAATACAGGACAGACCATGGAGAAATGGAAGCCTTGCTACGCTGATGGGCAGGACGTAAATTGCCAACAGCCACTGTGGAGAAGTGTACGGTGTGTCCTGCAACATCTAAAAAACACAGCTTAGAGAGCATAGGGCACTTCCACTCATGGGCGTATAAATTGGGAAAACTAAAAATCAGCTAGACACAGGCACCCCAAATTTTAGGGCTGCACTGTGCACAACAACCTCCACTTCGTTACACCATAAATATCCCAGGAAAGACAATAATGGATAAAGAAGTTGTGGTCATTAAGTACAATGGAATATCACTCAGCCATGAAATCAATGTCATAGGGCTCATAGCAGCATGATGAGTGGATTTAGGTACGACGATTCTAAGTGAAATAAGTCACACAGAAAAAGACACTTATCATAATATATCTCTTACAGAGGGAATGTAAAAATCGCTAAACTTGAACTGAATTACAAAACAGAACAGAGTCACACTTTTAGAAAACACACTATGGCTGATGTACGGGAAAGCTGAAGTGGGTTGATGCATAAAACAAGGGTTTCAAATTAGCTAAGATAACGTTCCATAAACCCAATATGTAATAGAAAAGACCTACTCCTTGCTCAGTGAACTGGACTCAACACCCCCTATTCACGGCACAAGAATATATCTGACTAGGAAGAATCTTAAAACCTATATATTGATATCTTTCTGTAAGTGAGTCAAGTGGGTGTAAAACGGCATAAACACTGCAGTGAAAAACAGCTAAACCCCATTATAAAAATAAATTATTTTAAAAAGCCATGAAACAAAGACAGTGAAAGAGACAGATATTCTTACAAAATTGGTTCAGGGGCTGTGATGCCACCTGGATTGACCATATCTAGACCCACAGCTGGATGAGATATAAGGGTGGACACTCTTGGGGTTGAGAGGTTTGGTGAGGTTGGGTGAGCAAATGCAGACACTTTAAAGTAATACTGCCTGGTACCCTTCCAAAGGGTCCCAAATCTCCAGGTTCAAGGTCATCTTCCTACATCGAAAACATGCATTAGAAACCCAGAAGATGGTACACCGTGTGATCGGGAAAGGTTTCTAAAACGCACCTCATTTCCCATCTCCTTGTGCTAGGGTTCGCCGTTCAAGCCGCTTTACTAGCATTCTCGCTTCTTGGAGAATCAGCACCTTTAACCTCCTGTACCGTACAGGTTCCAATTTGTCCTGTGGATGAACGGGAAGAGGGGGAACAAATGTGAGACTAGCTCTAGGTGTTGGGACAGGCACAGGTCACTCTAATTTCCCATCAGGAAGAAGCATTAACCACAGGCTCAGCCTGCATCCCAGAACCAGAATAGGGCCTGAAGCAATCCTGCGCTTTTGCGGCCAGCTCCCAAAAAAGCGAGTTGAAAAATGGAGCTCAGGGGCACTGCAATTCACAAACCTGCAGAGTTATAAATGATAACTCTCGTCCACAAATATATTGAGGGAAGGCAACGAAGAGGATTTGAAAGCAAGGCAGAATTGCAGGAAACAGATTTCAGGAGGCAGATTCGAATCGCCTTTAAAGCACATGAAAAGCGGCAAAACGTGGACAATAATGCCCTTGGCCAAAAAGAGCGTATGCGTTTTTTCCTGAATATATTCAGGAAAAAAATGCATACGCCCTTTTTGGCCAACCAAGCAACCTGGAAAGGCAAATCAGTGCTACAAAGAAGTCTCGCTTCCCATCGGTCAAAAGGGCCATGCTGAAAAAAGTGTCAAAACCAGAAATGCAGGACAGGCCATGGAGAAATGGGAGGCTTGCTACGCTGATGGGCGGGATGTAAATTGCCAACAGCCACTGTGGAGAAGTGTACTGTGTGTGCTGCAATATCTAAAAAACACAGCTTAGAGAGCATAGGGCACTTCCACTCATGGGCGTATAAATTGGGAAAACTAAAAATCAGCAAGACACAGGCACCCCAAACTTTAGGGCTGTTCTGTGGACAACAACCTCCACTTCGTTACACTTTAAATATCCCAGGAAAGAGAAAAATGGATAAAGAAGTAGTGGTCCTTATGTACAATGGAATATCACTCAGCCATGAAATCAATGTAATAGGGCTAGTAGCAGCATGATGAGTAGATTTAGGTAAGACGATTCAAAGTGAAATAAGTCACACAGAAAAAGACACTTATCACACGATATCACTTACAGAGGGAATGTAAAAATCGCTACACTTGAATTGAATTACAAAACAGAACATAGTCACACACATAGAAAACACACTATGGCTGCTGTACAGGAAAGGTGAAGTGGGGTGATGCATAAAACACGGGTTTCGAACTAGCTCAGATACCATTCCATAAACCCGATATGTAATAGAAAAGACCTACCCCTTGCTCAGTGAACTGGACTCAACACCCCCTATTCACCGCACTAGAATATATCTGAGTAGTAAGAGTCTTAAAACCTATGTATTGATATCTCTCTGTAAGTGAGTCAAGTGGGTGTAAAGCGGCATAAACACAGCAGTGAAAAGCAGCTAAACCCCATTATAAAAATAAATTACTTTAAAAACCCATCAAACAAAGACAGTGAAAGAGAGAAATATTCTTACAAAATTCGTTCAGGGGCTGTGATGCAACCTGGGTTGACCATATGTAGACCCACAGCTGGATGAGACATAAGGGTGGACACTCTTGGGGCTGAGAAGTTTGGTGAGGTTGGGTGAGCAAATGTAGACACTTTAAGGTAATACTGCCTGGTACCCTTCCGATGGGTTCCAACTCTGCAGCTTCAAGGTCATCTTCCTACATCGAAAACATGCATTAGAAACCCAGAAGATGGTACACCGTGTGATCGGGAAAGGTTTCTAAAACGCTACTCATTTCCCATCTCCTTGTGCTAGGGTTCGCCATTCAAGCCGCTTTACTAGCAATCTCGCTTCTTGGAGAATCAGCACCTTTAACTTCCTGTACCGTACAGGTTCCAATTTGTCCTGTGGATGAACGGGAAGAGGGGGAACCAATGAGAGACTAGCTCTAGGTGTTGGGACAGGCACAGGTCACTCTATTTTCCCATCAGGAAGAAGAATTAACCACAGGCTCAGCCTGCACCCCAGAACCAGAATAGGGCCTGAAGCAATCCTGCGCTTTTGCGGCCAGCTCCCAAAAAAGCGAGTTGAAAAATGGAGCTCATGGGCACTGCAATTCACAAACCTGCAGAGTTATAAATGATAACTCTCGTCCACAAATATATTGAGGGAAGGCAACGAAGAGGATTTGAAAGCAAGGCAGAATTGCAGGAAACAGATTTCAGGAGGCAGATTCGAGTCGCCTTTAAAGCACATGAGAAGCGGCAAAACATGGACAATGATGCCCTTGGCCAAAAAGGGCGTATGCGTTTTTTCCTGAATATATTCAGGAAAAAAGGCATACGCCCTTTTTGGCCAACCAAGCAACCTGGAAAGGCAAATCAGTGCTACAAAGAAGTCTCGCTTCCCATCGGTCAAAAGGGCCAATGTGAAAAAAGTGTAAAAACCAGAAATACAGGACAGACCATGGAGAAATGGAAGCCTTGCTACGCTGATGGGCAGGATGTAAATTGCCAACAGCCACTGTGGAGAAGTGTACGGTGTGTCCTGCAACATCTAAAAAACACAGCTTAGAGAGCATAGGGCACTTCCACTCATGGGCGTATAAATTGGGAAAACTAAAAATCAGCAAGACACAGTCACCCCAAATTTTAGGGCTGCACTGTGCACAACAACCTCCACTTCGTTACACCATAAATATCCCAGGAAAGACAATAATGGATAAAGAAGTTGTGGTCCTTAAGTACAATGGAATATCACTCAGCCATGAAATCAATGTCATAGGGCTAGTAGCAGCATGATGAGTGGATTTAGGTACGACGATTCTAAGTGAAATAAGTCACACAGAAAAAGACACTTATCATAATATATCTCTTACAGAGGGAATGTAAAAATCGCTAAACTTGAACTGAATTACAAAACAGAACAGAGTCACACTTTTAGAAAACACACTATGGCTGATGTACGGGAAAGCTGAAGTGGGTTGATGCATAAAACAAGGGTTTCAAATTAGCTAAGATAACGTTCCATAAACCCAATATGTAATAGAAAAGACCTACTCCTTGCTCAGTGAACTGGACTCAACACCCCCTATTCACGGCACAAGAATATATCTGACTAGGAAGAATCTTAAAACCTATATATTGATATCTTTCTGTAAGTGAGTCAAGTGGGTGTAAAACTGCATAAACACTGCAGTGAAAAACAGCTAAACCCCATTATAAAAATAAATTACTTTAAAAAGCCATGAAACAAAGACAGTGAAAGAGACAGATATTCTTACAAAATTGGTTCAGGGGCTGTGATGCCACCTGGATTGACCATATCTAGACCCACAGCTGGATGAGATATAAGGGTGGACACTCTTGGAGTTGAGAGGTTTGGTGAGGTTGGGTGAGCAAATGCAGACACTTTAAAGTAATACTGCCTGGTACCCTTCCAAAGGGTCCCAAATCTCCAGGTTCAAGGTCATCTTCCTACATCGAAAACATGCATTAGAAACCCAGAAGATGGTACACCGTGTGATCGGGAAAGGTTTCTAAAACGCACCTCATTTCCCATCTCCTTGTGCTAGGGTTCGCCGTTCAAGCCGCTTTACTAGCATTCTCGCTTCTTGGAGAATCAGCACCTTTAACCTCCTGTACCGTACAGGTTCCAATTTGTCCTGTGGATGAACCGGAAGAGGGGGAACAAATGTGAGACTAGCTCTAGGTGTTGGGACAGGCACAGGTCACTCTATTTTCCCATCAGGAAGAAGCATTAACCACAGGCTCAGCCTGCATCCCAGAACCAGAATAGGGCCTGAAGCAATCCTGCGCTTTTGCGGCCAGCTCCCAAAAAAGCGAGTTGAAAAATGGAGCTCAGGGGCACTGCAATTCACAAACCTGCAGAGTTATAAATGATAACTCTCGTCCACAAATATATTGAGGGAAGGCAACGAAGAGGATTTGAAAGCAAGGCAGAATTGCAGGAAACAGATTTCAGGAGGCAGATTCGAATCGCATTTAAAGCACATGAGAAGCGGCAAAACCTGGACAATGATGCCCTTGGCCAAAAAGGGCGTATGCGTTTTTTCCTGAATATATTCAGGAAAAAACGCATACGCCCTTTTTGGCCAACCAAGCAACCTGGAAAGGCAAATCAGCGCTACAAGAAGTCTCGCTTCCCATCCGTCAAAAGGGCAATGCTGAAAAAAGTGTCAAAACCAGAAATGCAGGACAGGCCATGGAGAAATGGGAGCCTTGCTACGCTGATGGGCGGGATGTAAATTGCCAACAGCCACTGTGGAGAAGTGTACGGTGTGTGCTGCAATATCTAAAAAACACAGCTTAGAGAGCATAGGGCACTTCCACTCATGGGCGTATAAATTGGGAAAACTAAAAATCAGCAAGACACAGGCACCCCAAACTTTAGGGCTGTTCTGTGGACAACAACCTCCACTTCGTTACACTTTAAATATCCCAGGAAAGAGAAAAATGGATAAAGAAGTAGTGGTCCTTATGTACAATGGAATATCACTCAGCCATGAAATCAATGTAATATGGCTAGTAGCAGCATGATGAGTAGATTTAGGTAAGACGATTCAAAGTGAAATAAGTCACACAGAAAAAGACACTTATCACACGATATCACTTACAGAGGGAAGGTAAAAATCGCTACCCTTGAACTGAATTACAAAACAGAACAGAGTCACACATTTAGAAAACACACTATGGCTGCTGTACAGGAAAGGTGAAGTGGGGTGATGCATAAAACAAGGGTTTCAAACTAGCTCAGATACCATTCCATAAACCCAATATGTAATAGAAAAGACCTACCCCTTGCTCAGTGAACTGGACTCAACACCCCCTATTCACCGCACTAGAATATATCTGAGTAGTAAGAGTCTTAAAACCTATGTATTGATATCTCTCTGTAAGTGAGTCAAGTGGGTGTAAAGCGGCATAAACACAGCAGTGAAAAGCAGCTAAACCCCATTATAAAAATAAATTACTTTAAAAACCCATCAAACAAAGACAGTGAAAGAGAGAAATATTCTTACAAAATTCGTTCAGGGGCTGTGATGCAACCTGGGTTGACCATATGTAGACCCACAGCTGGATGAGACATAAGGGTGGACACTCTTGGGGCTGAGAAGTTTGGTGAGGTTGGGTGAGCAAATGTAGACACTTTAAAGTAATACTGCCTGGTACCCTTCCGAAGGGTCCCAAATCTCCAGGTTCAAGGTCATCTTCCTACATCGAAAACATGCATTAGAAACCCAGAAGATGGTACACCGCGTAATCGGGAAAGGTTTCTAACACGCTACTCATTTCTCATCTCCTTGTGCTAGGGTTCGGCATTCAAGCCGCTTTACTAGCAATCTAGCTTCTTGGAGAATCAGCACCTTTAACCTCCTGTACCGTACAGGTTCCAATTTGTCCTGTGGATGAACGGGAAGAGGGGGAACAAATGAGAGACTAGGTCTAGGTGTTGGGACAGTCACAGGTCACTTTATTTTCCCATCAAGAAGAAGAATTAACCACAGGCTCAGCCTGCACCCCAGAACCAGAATAGGGCCTAAAGCAATCCTGCGCTTTTGCGGCCAGCTCCCAAAAAAGCGAGTTGAAAAATGGAGCTCAGGGACACTGCAATTCACAAACCTGCAGAGTTATAAATGATAACTCTCGTCCACAAATATATTGAGGGAAGGCAACGAAGAGGATTTGAAAGCAAGGCAGAATTGCAGGAAACAGATTTCAGGAGGTAGATTCGAATCGCCTTTAAAGCACATGAAATGTGGCAAAACGTGGACAATGATGCCCTTGGCCAAAAAGGGCGTATGCGTTTTTTCCTGAATATATTCAGGAAAAAACGCATACGCCCTTTTTGGCCAACCAAGCAACCTGGAAAGGCAAATCAGCGCTACAAAGAAGTCTCGCTTCCCATCCGTCAAAAGGGCCATGCTGAAAAAAATGTAAAAACCAGAAATGCAGGACAGGCCATGGAGAAATGGGAGCCTTGCTACGCTGATGGTCGGGATGTAAATTGCCAACAGCCACTGTGGAGAAGTGTACGGTGTGTGCTGCAACATCTAAAAAACACAGCTTAGAGAGCATAGGGCACTTCCACTCATGGGCGTATAAATTGGGAAAACTAAAAATCAGCAAGACACAGGCACCCCAAACTTTAGGGCTGCTCTGTGCACAACAACCTCCACTTCGTTACACCATAAATATCCCAGGAAAGACAATAATGGATAAAGAATTTGTGTTCCTTATGTACAATGGAATATCACTCAGCCATGAAATCAATGTCATAGGGCTAGTAGCAGCATGATGAGTGGGTTTAGGTACGACGATTCTAAGTGAAATAAGTCACACAGAAAAAGACACTTATCATAATAAATCTCTTACAGAGGGAATGTAAAAATCGCTAAACTTGAACTGAATTACAAAACAGAACAGAGTCACACTTTTAGAAAACACACTATGGCTGATGTACGGGAAAGCTGAAGTGGGTTGATGCATAAAAAAAGGGTTTCAAATTAGCTAAGATGACGTTCCATAAACCCAATATGTAATAGAAAAGACCTACCCCTTGCTCAGTGAACTGGTCTCAACACCCCCTATTCACCGCACAAGAATATATCTGACTAGTAAGAACCTTAAAACCTATAATTGATATCTTTCTGTAAGTGAGTCAAAGGGTGTAAAGCTGCATAAATACAGCTGTGAAAAGCAGCTAAACCCCATCATGAAAATAAATTACTTTTTAAAACCCATGAAACAAAGACAGTGAAAGATAGAAATATTCTTACAAAATTCATTCAGGGGCTGTGATGCAACCTGGATTGACCATATCTAGACCCACAGCTGGATGAGATATAAGGGTGGACACTCTTGGGGCTGAGAGGTTTGGTGAGGTTGGGTGAGCAAATGCAGACACTTTAAAGTAATACTGCCTGGTACCCTTCCGAAGGGTCTCAAATCTCCAGGTTCAAGGTCATTTTCCTACATCGAAAACATGCATTAGAAACCCAGAAGATGGTACACCGTGTAAACGGGAAAGGTTTCTAACACGCTACTCATTTCTCATCTCCTTGTGCTAGGGTTCGCCATTCAAGCCGCTTTACTAGCAATCTCGCTTCTTGGAGAATCAGCACCTTTAACCTCCTGTACCGTACAGGTTCCAATTTGTCCTGTGGATGAACGGGAAGAGGGGGAACCAATGAGAGACTAGCTCTAGGTGTTGGGACAGGCACAGGTCACTCTATTTTCCCATCAGGAAGAAGAATTAACCACAGGCTCAGCCTGCACTCCAGAACCAGAATAGGGCCTGAAGCAATCCTGCGCTTTTGCGGCCAGCTCCCAAAAAAGCGAGTTGAAAAATGGAGCTCATGGGCACTGCAATTCACAAACCTGCAGAGTTATAAATGATAACTCTCGTCCACAAATATATTGAGGGAAGGCAACGAAGAGGATTTGAAAGCAAGGCAGAATTGCAGGAAACAGATTTCAGGAGGCAGATTCGAGTCGCCTTTAAAGCACATGAGAAGCGGCAAAACATGGACAATGATGCCCTTGGCCAAAAAGGGCGTATGCGTTTTTTCCTGAATATATTCAGGAAAAAAGGCATACGCCCTTTTTGGCCAACCAAGCAACCTGGAAAGGCAAATCAGTGCTACAAAGAAGTCTCGCTTCCCATCGGTCAAAAGGGCCAATGTGAAAAAAGTGTAAAAACCAGAAATACAGGACAGACCATGGAGAAATGGAAGCCTTGCTACGCTGATGGGCAGGATGTAAATTGCCAACAGCCACTGTGGAGAAGTGTACGGTGTGTCCTGCAACATCTAAAAAACACAGCTTAGAGAGCATAGGGCACTTCCACTCATGGGCGTATAAATTGGGAAAACTAAAAATCAGCAAGACACAGGCACCCCAAATTTTAGGGCTGCACTGTGCACAACAACCTCCACTTCGTTACACCATAAATATCCCAGGAAAGACAATAATGGATAAAGAAGTTGTGGTCCTTAAGTACAATGGAATATCACTCAGCCATGAAATCAATGTCATAGGGCTAGTAGCAGCATGATGAGTGGATTTAGGTACGACGATTCTAAGTGAAATAAGTCACACAGAAAAAGACACTTATCATAATATATCTCTTACAGAGGGAATGTAAAAATCGCTAAACTTGAACTGAATTACAAAACAGAACAGAGTCACACTTTTAGAAAACACACTATGGCTGATGTACGGGAAAGCTGAAGTGGGTTGATGCATAAAACAAGGGTTTCAAATTAGCTAAGATAACGTTCCATAAACCCAATATGTAATAGAAAAGACCTACTCCTTGCTCAGTGAACTGGACTCAACACCCCCTATTCACGGCACAAGAATATATCTGACTAGGAAGAATCTTAAAACCTATATATTGATATCTTTCTGTAAGTGAGCCAAGTGGGTGTAAAACGGCATAAACACTGCAGTGAAAAACAGCTAAACCCCATTATAAAAATAAATTACTTTTAATAAGCCATGAAACAAAGACAGTGAAAGAGACAGATATTCTTACAAAATTGGTTCAGGGGCTGTGATGCCACCTGGATTGACCATATCTAGACCCACAGCTGGATGAGATATAAGGGTGGACACTCTTGGGGTTGAGAGGTTTGGTGAGGTTGGGTGAGCAAATGCAGACACTTTAAAGTAATACTGCCTGGTACCCTTCCAAAGGGTCCCAAATCTCCAGGTTCAAGGTCATCTTCCTACATCGAAAACATGCATTAGAAACCCAGAAGATGGTACACCGTGTGATCGGGAAAGGTTTCTAAAACGCACCTCATTTCCCATCTCCTTGTGCTAGGGTTCGCCGCTCAAGCGGCTTTACTAGCATTCTCGCTTCTTGGAGAATCAGCACCTTTAACCTCCTGTACCGTACAGGTTCCAATTTGTCCTGTGGATGAACGGGAAGAGGGGGAACAAATGTGAGACTAGCTCTAGGTGTTGGGACAGGCACAGGTCACTCTATTTTCCCATCAGGAAGAAGCATTAACCACAGGCTCAGCCTGCATCCCAGAACCAGAATAGGGCCTGAAGCAATCCTGCGCTTTTGCGGCCAGCTCCCAAAAAAGCGAGTTGAAAAATGGAGCTCAGGGGCACTGCAATTCACAAACCTGCAGAGTTATAAATGATAACTCTCGTCCACAAATATATTGAGGGAAGGCAACGAAGAGGATTTGAAAGCAAGGCAGAATTGCAGGAAACAGATTTCAGGAGGCAGATTCGAATCGCCTTTAAAGCACATGAAAAGCGGCAAAACGTGGACAATAATGCCCTTGGCCAAAAAGAGCGTATGCGTTTTTTCCTGAATATATTCAGGAAAAAATGCATACGCCCTTTTCGGCCAACCAAGCAACCTGGAAAGGCAAATCAGTGCTACAAAGAAGTCTCGCTTCCCATCGGTCAAAAGGGCCATGATGAAAAAAGTGTCAAAACCAGAAATGCAGGACAGGCCATGGAGAAATGGAAGCCTTGCTACGCTGATGGGCGGGATGTAAATTGCCAACAGCCACTGTGGAGAAGTGTACGGTGTGTCCTGCAACATCTAAAAAACACAGCTTAGAGAGCATAGGGCACTTCCACTCATGGGCGTATAAATTGGGAAAACTAAAAATCAGCAAGACACAAGCACCGCAAACTTTAGGGCTGCTCTGTGGACAACAAACTCCACTTCGTTACACCTTAAATATCCCAGGAAAGAGAAAAATGGATAAAGAAGTTGTGGTCCTTATGTACAATGGAATATCACTCAGCCATGAAATCAATGTCATAGGGCTAGTAGCAGCATGATGAGTTGATTTAGGTAAGACGATTCAAAGTGAAATAAGTCACACAGAAAAAGACACTTATCACACGATATCTCTTACAAAGGGAATGTAAAAATCGCTACACTTGAACTGAATTACAAAACAGAACACAGTCACACATTTAGAAAACACACTATGGCTGCTGTACGGGAAAGGTGAAGTGGGGTGATGCATAAAACAAGGTTTTCAAACTAGCTCAGATACCATTCCATAAACCCAATATGTAATAGAAAAGACCTACCCTTTTCTCAGTGAACTGGACTCAACACCCCCTATTCACCGCACTAGAATATATCTGACTAGTAAGAATCCTTAAACCTATGTATTGATATCTCTCTGTAAGTGAGTCAAGTGGGTGTAAAGCTGCATAAACACAGCAGTGAAAAGCAGCTAAACCCCATTATAAAAATAAATTCCTTTTAAAAAGCCATGAAACAATGACAGTGAAAGAGAGAGATATTCTTAAAAAATTCGTTCAGGGGCTGTGATGCCAACTGGATTGACCATATCTAGACCCACAGCTGGATGAGATATAAGGGTGGACACTCTTGGGGCTGAGAGGTTTGGTGAGGTTGGGTGAGCAAATGCAGACACTTTAAAGTAATACTGCCTGGTACCCTTCCGAAGGGTCCCAAATCTCCAGGTTCAAGGTCATCTTCCTACATCGAAAACATGCATTAGAAACCCAGAAGATGGTACACCGCGTAATCGGGAAAGGTTTCTAACACGCTACTCATTTCTCATCTCCTTGTGCTAGGGTTCGCCATTCAAGCCGCCTTATTAGCAATCTAGCTTCTTGGAGAATCAGCACCTTTAACCTCCTGTACCGTACAGGTTCCAATTTGTCCTGTGGATGAACGGGAAGAGGGGGAACAAATGAGAGACTAGGTCTAGGTGTTGGGACAGTCACAGGTCACTATATTTTCCCATCAAGAAGAAGAATTAACCACAGGCTCAGCCTGCACCCCAGAACCAGAATAGGGCCTAAAGCAATCCTGCGCTTTTGCGGCCAGCTCCCAAAAAAGCGAGTTGAAAAATGGAGCTCAGGGACACTGCAATTCACAAACCTGCAGAGTTATAAATGATAACTCTCGTCCACAAATATATTGAGGGAAGGCAACGAAGAGGATTTGAAAGCAAGGCAGAATTGCAGGAAACAGATTTCAGGAGGTAGATTCGAATCGCCTTTAAAGCACATGAAATGTGGCAAAACGTGGACAATGATGCCCTTGGCCAAAAAGGGCGTATGCGTTTTTTCCTGAATATATTCAGGAAAAAACGCATACGCCCTTTTTGGCCAACCAAGCAACCTGGAAAGGCAAATCAGCGCTACAAAGAAGTCTCGCTTCCCATCCGTCAAAAGGGCCATGCTGAAAAAAATGTAAAAACCAGAAATGCAGGACAGGCCATGGAGAAATGGGAGCCTTGCTACGCTGATGGTCGGGATGTAAATTGCCAACAGCCACTGTGGAGAAGTGTACGGTGTGTCCTGAAACATCTAAAAAACACAGCTTAGAGAGCATAGGGCACTTCCACTCATGGGCGTATAAATTGGGAAAACTAAAAATCAGCAAGACACAGGCACCCCAAACGTTAGGGCTGCTCTGTGCACAACAACCTCCACTTCGTTACACCATAAATATCCCAGGAAAGACAATAATGGATAAAGAATTTGTGTTCCTTATGTACAATGGAATATCACTCAGCCATGAAATCAATGTCATAGGGCTAGTAGCAGCATGATGAGTGGGTTTAGGTACGACGATTCTAAGTGAAATAAGTCACACAGAAAAAGACACTTATCATAATATATCTCTTACAGAGGGAATGTAAAAATCGCTAAACTTGAACTGAATTACAAAACAGAACAGAGTCACATTTTTAGAAAACACACTATGGCTGATGTACGGGAAAGCTGAAGTGGGTTGATGCATAAAAAAAGGGTTTCAAATTAGCTAAGATGACGTTCCATAAACCCAATATGTAATAGAAAAGACCTATTCCTTGCTCAGTGAACTGGACTCAACAGCCCCTATTCACCGCACAAGAATATATCTGACTAGTAAGAATCTTAAAACCTATATATTGATATCTTTCTGTAAGTGAGTCTAGTGGGTGTAAAACGGCATAAACACTGCAGTGAAAAGCAGCTAAACCCCATTATAAAAATAAATTACTTTTAAAAAGCCATGAAACAACGACAGTGAAAGAGAGAGATATTCTTACAAAATTGGTTCAGGGGCTGTGATGCCACCTGGGTTGACCATATCTAGACCCACAGCTGGATGAGATAAAAGGGTGGACACTCTTGGAGCTGAGAGTTTTGGTGAGGCTGGGTAAGCAAATGCAGACCAATTAAAGTAATACTGCCTGGTACCCTTCCAATGGGTCCCAAATCTCCAATTTCAACGGCATCTTCCTACATCGAAAACATGCATTAGAAACCCAGAAGATGGTACACCGTGTGATCGGGAAAAGTTTCTAAAACGCACCTCATTTCTCATCTCCTTGTGCTAGGGTTCGCCATTCCAGCCGCTTTACTAGCAATCTCGCTACTTGGAGAATCAGCACCTTTAACCTCCTGTACCGAACAGGTTCCAATTTGTCCTGAGGATGAACGGGAAGAGGGGGAACCATATGAGAGATTAGCTCTAGGTGTTGGGACAGGCACAGGTCACTCTATTTTCCCATCAGGAAGAAGCATTAACCACAGGCTCAGCCTGCATCCCAGAACCAGAATAGGGCCGGAAGCAATCCTGCGCTTTTGCGGCCAGCTCCCAAAAACCGAGTTGAAAAATGGAGCTCATGGGCACTGCAATTCACAAACCTGCAGAGTTATAAATGATAACTCTCGTCCACAAATATATTGAGGGAAGGCAACGAAGAGGATTTGAAAGCAAGGCAGAATTGCAGGAAACAGATTTCAGGAGGCAGATTCGAATCGCATTTAAAGCACATGAGAAGCGGCAAAACCTGGACAATGATGCCCTTGGCCAAAAAGGGCGTATGCGTTTTTTCCTGAATATATTCAGGAAAAAACGCATACGCCCTTTTTGGCCAACCAAGCAACCTGGAAAGGCAAATCAGCGCTACAAGAAGTCTCGCTTCCCATCCGTCAAAAGGGCAATGCTGAAAAAAGTGTCAAAACCAGAAATGCAGGACAGGCCATGGAGAAATGGGAGCCTTGCTACGCTGATGGGCGGGATGTAAATTGCCAACAGCCACTGTGGAGAAGTGTACGGTGTGTGCTGCAATATCTAAAAAACACAGCTTAGAGAGCATAGGGCACTTCCACTCATGGGCGTATAAATTGGGAAAACTAAAAATCAGCAAGACACAGGCACCCCAAACTTTAGGGCTGCTCTGTGGACAACAACCTCCACTTCGTTACACCTTAAATATCCCAGGAAAGAGAAAAATGGATAAAGAAGTTGTGGTCCTTATGTACAATGGAATATCACTCAGCCATGAAATCAATGTAATATGGCTAGTAGCAGCATGATGAGTAGATTTAGGTAAGACGATTCAAAGTGAAATAAGTCACACAGAAAAAGACACTTATCACACGATATCACTTACAGAGGGAAGGTAAAAATCGCTACCCTTGAACTGAATTACAAAACAGAACAGAGTCACACATTTAGAAAACACACTATGGCTGCTGTACAGGAAAGGTGAAGTGGGGTGATGCATAAAACAAGGGTTTCAAACTAGCTCAGATACCATTCCATAAACCCAATATGTAATAGAAAAGACCGAGCCCTTGCTCAGTGAACTGGACTCAACACCCCCTATTCACCGCACTAGAATATATCTGACTAGTAAGAATCTTAAAACCTATATATTGATATCTCTCTGTAAGTGAGTCAAGTGGGTGTAAAGCGGCAGAAACACAGCAGTGAAAAGCAGCTAAACCCCATTATAAAAATAAATTACTTTAAAAAACCATGAAACAAAGACAGTGAAAGAGAGAAATATTCTTACAAAATTCGTTCAGGGGCTGTGATGCAACCTGGGTTGACCATATGTAGACCCACAGCTGGATGAGACATAAGGGTGGACACTCTTGGGGCTGAGAAGTTTGGTGAGGTTGGGTGAGCAAATGCAGACACTTTAAAGTAATACTGCCTGGTACCCTTCCGATGGGTCACAAATCTCCAGCTTCAAGGTAATCTTCCTACATCGAAAACATGCATTAGAAACCCAGAAGATGGTACACCGTGTGATCGGGAAAGGTTTCTAAAACGCTACTCGTTTCCCATCTCCTTGTGCTAGGGTTCACAATTCAAGCCGCTTTACTAGCAATCTCGCTTCTTGGAGAATCAGCACCTTTAACCTCCTGTACCGTACAGGTTCCAATTTGTCCTGTGGATGAACGGGAAGAGGGGGAACAAATGAGAGACTAGCTCTAGGTGTTGGGACAGGCACACGTCACTTTATTTTCCCATCAGGAAGAAGAATTAACCACAGGCTCAGCCTGCATCCCAGAACCAGAATAGGGCCGGAAGCAATCCTGCGCTTTTGCGGCCAGCTCCCAAAAACCGAGTTGAAAAATGGAGCTCATGGGCACTGCAATTCACAAACCTGCAGAGTTATAAATGATAACTCTCGTCCACAAATATATTGAGGGAAGGCAACGAAGAGGATTTGAAAGCAAGGCAGAATTGCAGGAAACAGATTTCAGGAGGCAGATTCGAATCGCATTTAAAGCACATGAGAAGCGGCAAAACCTGGACAATGATGCCCTTGGCCAAAAAGGGCGTATGCGTTTTTTCCTGAATATATTCAGGAAAAAACGCATACGCCCTTTTTGGCCAACCAAGCAACCTGGAAAGGCAAATCAGCGCTACAAGAAGTCTCGCTTCCCATCCGTCAAAAGGGCAAAGCTGAAAAAAGTGTCAAAACCAGAAATGCAGGACAGGCCATGGAGAAATGGGAGCCTTGCTACGCTGATGGGCGGGATGTAAATTGCCAACAGCCACTGTGGAGAAGTGTACGGTGTGTGCTGCAATATCTAAAAAACACAGCTTAGAGAGCATAGGGCACTTCCACTCATGGGCGTATAAATTGGGAAAACTAAAAATCAGCAAGACACAGGCACCCCAAACTTTAGGGCTGCTCTGTGGACAACAACCTCCACTTCGTTACACCTTAAATATCCCAGGAAAGAGAAAAATGGATAAAGAAGTTGTGGTCCTTATGTACAATGGAATATCACTCAGCCATGAAATCAATGTAATATGGCTAGTAGCAGCATGATGAGTAGATTTAGGTAAGACGATTCAAAGTGAAATAAGTCACACAGAAAAAGACACTTATCACACGATATCACTTACAGAGGGAAGGTAAAAATCGCTACCCTTGAACTGAATTACAAAACAGAACACAGTCACACATTTAGAAAACACACTATGGCTGCTGTACAGGAAAGGTGAAGTGGGTTGATGCATAAAACAAGGGTTTCAAACTAGCTCAGATACCATTCCATAAACCCAATATGTAATAGAAAAGACCGAGCCCTTGCTCAGTGAACTGGACTCAACACCCCCTATTCACCGCACTAGAATATATCTGACTAGTAAGAATCTTAAAACCTATATATTGATATCTCTCTGTAAGTGAGTCAAGTGGGTGTAAAGCGGCAGAAACACAGCAGTGAAAAGCAGCTAAACCCCATTATAAAAATAAATTACTTTAAAAAACCATGAAACAAAGACAGTGAAAGAGAGAAATATTCCTACAAAATTCGTTCAGGGGCTGTGATGCAACCTGGGTTGACCATATGTAGACCCACAGCTGGATGAGACATAAGGGTGGACACTCTTGGGGCTGAGAAGTTTGGTGAGGTTGGGTGAGCAAATGCAGACACTTTAAAGTAATACTGCCTGGTACCCTTCCGATGGGTCCCAAATCTCCAGCTTCAAGGTAATCTTCCTACATCGAAAACATGCATTAGAAACCCAGAAGATGGTACACCGTGTGATCGGGAAAGGTTTCTAAAATGCTACTCGTTTCCCATCTCCTTGTGCTAGGGTTCACAATTCAAGCCGCTTTACTAGCAATCTCGCTTCTTGGAGAATCAGCACCTTTAACCTCCTGTACCGTACAGGTTCCAATTTGTCCTGTGGATGAACGGGAAGAGGGGGAACCAATGAGAGACTAGCTCTAGGTGTTGGGACAGGCACAGGTCACTCTATTTTCCCATCAGGAAGAAGAATTAACCACAGGCTCAGCCTGCACCCCAGAACCAGAAAAGGGCCTGAAGCAATCCTGCGCTTTTGCGGCCAGCTCCCAAAAAAGCGAGTTGAAAGATGGAGCTCATGGGCACAGCAATTCACAAACCTGCAGATTTATAAATGATAACTCTCGTCCACAAATATATTGAGGGAAGGCAACGAAGAGGATTTGAAAGCAAGGCAGAATTGCAGGAAACAGATTTCAGGAGGCAGATTCGAATCTCCTTTAAAGCACATGAGAAGCGGCAAAACGTGGACAATGATGCCCTTGGCCAAAAAGGGCGTATGCGTTTTTTCCTGAATATATTCAGGAAAAAAGGCATACGCCCTTTTTGGCCAACCAAGCAACCTGGAAAGGCAAATCAGTGCTACAAAGAAGTCTCGCTTCCCATCGGTCAAAAGGGCCAATGTGAAAAAAGTGTAAAAACCAGAAATACAGGACAGACCATGGAGAAATGGAAGCCTTGCTACGCTGATGGGCAGGATGTAAATTGCCAACAGCCACTGTGGAGAAGTGTACGGTGTGTCCTGCAACATCTAAAAAACACAGCTTAGAGAGCATAGGGCACTTCCACTCATGGGCGTATAAATTGGGAAAACTAAAAATCAGCAAGACACAGTCACCCCAAATTTTAGGGCTGCACTGTGCACAACAACCTCCACTTCGTTACACCATAAATATCCCAGGAAAGACAATAATGGATAAAGAAGTTGTGGTCCTTAAGTACAATGGAATATCACTCAGCCATGAAATCAATGTCATAGGGCTAGTAGCAGCATGATGAGTGGATTTAGGTACGACGATTCTAAGTGAAATAAGTCACACAGAAAAAGACACTTATCATAATATATCTCTTACAGAGGGAATGTAAAAATCGCTAAACTTGAACTGAATTACAAAACAGAACAGAGTCACACTTTTAGAAAACACACTATGGCTGATGTACGGGAAAGCTGAAGTGGGTTGATGCATAAAACAAGGGTTTCAAATTAGCTAAGATAACGTTCCATAAACCCAATATGTAATAGAAAAGACCTACTCCTTGCTCAGTGAACTGGACTCAACACCCCCTATTCACGGCACAAGAATATATCTGACTAGGAAGAATCTTAAAACCTATATATTGATATCTTTCTGTAAGTGAGTCAAGTGGGTGTAAAACTGCATAAACACTGCAGTGAAAAACAGCTAAACCCCATTATAAAAATAAATTACTTTAAAAAGCCATGAAACAAAGACAGTGAAAGAGACAGATATTCTTACAAAATTGGTTCAGGGGCTGTGATGCCACCTGGATTGACCATATCTAGACCCACAGCTGGATGAGATATAAGGGTGGACACTCTTGGAGTTGAGAGGTTTGGTGAGGTTGGGTGAGCAAATGCAGACACTTTAAAGTAATACTGCCTGGTACCCTTCCAAAGGGTCCCAAATCTCCAGGTTCAAGGTCATCTTCCTACATCGAAAACATGCATTAGAAACCCAGAAGATGGTACACCGTGTGATCGGGAAAGGTTTCTAAAACGCACCTCATTTCCCATCTCCTTGTGCTAGGGTTCGCCGTTCAAGCCGCTTTACTAGCATTCTCGCTTCTTGGAGAATCAGCACCTTTAACCTCCTGTACCGTACAGGTTCCAATTTGTCCTGTGGATGAACCGGAAGAGGGGGAACAAATGTGAGACTAGCTCTAGGTGTTGGGACAGGCACAGGTCACTCTATTTTCCCATCAGGAAGAAGCATTAACCACAGGCTCAGCCTGCATCCCAGAACCAGAATAGGGCCTGAAGCAATCCTGCGCTTTTGCGGCCAGCTCCCAAAAAAGCGAGTTGAAAAATGGAGCTCAGGGGCACTGCAATTCACAAACCTGCAGAGTTATAAATGATAACTCTCGTCCACAAATATATTGAGGGAAGGCAACGAAGAGGATTTGAAAGCAAGGCAGAATTGCAGGAAACAGATTTCAGGAGGCAGATTCGAATCGCATTTAAAGCACATGAGAAGCGGCAAAACCTGGACAATGATGCCCTTGGCCAAAAAGGGCGTATGCGTTTTTTCCTGAATATATTCAGGAAAAAACGCATACGCCCTTTTTGGCCAACCAAGCAACCTGGAAAGGCAAATCAGCGCTACAAGAAGTCTCGCTTCCCATCCGTCAAAAGGGCAATGCTGAAAAAAGTGTCAAAACCAGAAATGCAGGACAGGCCATGGAGAAATGGGAGCCTTGCTACGCTGATGGGCGGGATGTAAATTGCCAACAGCCACTGTGGAGAAGTGTACGGTGTGTGCTGCAATATCTAAAAAACACAGCTTAGAGAGCATAGGGCACTTCCACTCATGGGCGTATAAATTGGGAAAACTAAAAATCAGCAAGACACAGGCACCCCAAACTTTAGGGCTGTTCTGTGGACAACAACCTCCACTTCGTTACACTTTAAATATCCCAGGAAAGAGAAAAATGGATAAAGAAGTAGTGGTCCTTATGTACAATGGAATATCACTCAGCCATGAAATCAATGTAATATGGCTAGTAGCAGCATGATGAGTAGATTTAGGTAAGACGATTCAAAGTGAAATAAGTCACACAGAAAAAGACACTTATCACACGATATCACTTACAGAGGGAAGGTAAAAATCGCTACCCTTGAACTGAATTACAAAACAGAACACAGTCACACATTTAGAAAACACACTATGGCTGCTGTACAGGAAAGGTGAAGTGGGTTGATGCATAAAACAAGGGTTTCAAACTAGCTCAGATACCATTCCATAAACCCAATATGTAATAGAAAAGACCGAGCCCTTGCTCAGTGAACTGGACTCAACACCCCCTATTCACCGCACTAGAATATATCTGACTAGTAAGAATCTTAAAACCTATATATTGATATCTCTCTGTAAGTGAGTCAAGTGGGTGTAAAGCGGCAGAAACACAGCAGTGAAAAGCAGCTAAACCCCATTATAAAAATAAATTACTTTAAAAAACCATGAAACAAAGACAGTGAAAGAGAGAAATATTCCTACAAAATTCGTTCAGGGGCTGTGATGCAACCTGGGTTGACCATATGTAGACCCACAGCTGGATGAGACATAAGGGTGGACACTCTTGGGGCTGAGAAGTTTGGTGAGGTTGGGTGAGCAAATGCAGACACTTTAAAGTAATACTGCCTGGTACCCTTCCGATGGGTCCCAAATCTCCAGCTTCAAGGTAATCTTCCTACATCGAAAACATGCATTAGAAACCCAGAAGATGGTACACCGTGTGATCGGGAAAGGTTTCTAAAACGCTACTCGTTTCCCATCTCCTTGTGCTAGGGTTCACAATTCAAGCCGCTTTACTAGCAATCTCGCTTCTTGGAGAATCAGCACCTTTAACCTCCTGTACCGTACAGGTTCCAATTTGTCCTGTGGATGAACGGGAAGAGGGGGAACAAATGAGAGACTAGGTCTAGGTGTTGGGACAGTCACAGGTCACTTTATTTTCCCATCAAGAAGAAGAATTAACCACAGGCTCAGCCTGCACCCCAGAACCAGAATAGGGCCTAAAGCAATCCTGCGCTTTTGCGGCCAGCTCCCAAAAAAGCGAGTTGAAAAATGGAGCTCAGGGACACTGCAATTCACAAACCTGCAGAGTTATAAATGATAACTCTCGTCCACAAATATATTGAGGGAAGGCAACGAAGAGGATTTGAAAGCAAGGCAGAATTGCAGGAAACAGATTTCAGGAGGTAGATTCGAATCGCCTTTAAAGCACATGAAATGTGGCAAAACGTGGACAATGATGCCCTTGGCCAAAAAGGGCGTATGCGTTTTTTCCTGAATATATTCAGGAAAAAACGCATACGCCCTTTTTGGCCAACCAAGCAACCTGGAAAGGCAAATCAGCGCTACAAAGAAGTCTCGCTTCCCATCCGTCAAAAGGGCCATGCTGAAAAAAATGTAAAAACCAGAAATGCAGGACAGGCCATGGAGAAATGGGAGCCTTGCTACGCTGATGGTCGGGATGTAAATTGCCAACAGCCACTGTGGAGAAGTGTACGGTGTGTGCTGCAACATCTAAAAAACACAGCTTAGAGAGCATAGGGCACTTCCACTCATGGGCGTATAAATTGGGAAAACTAAAAATCAGCAAGACACAGGCACCCCAAACTTTAGGGCTGCTCTGTGCACAACAACCTCCACTTCGTTACACCATAAATATCCCAGGAAAGACAATAATGGATAAAGAATTTGTGTTCCTTATGTACAATGGAATATCACTCAGCCATGAAATCAATGTCATAGGGCTAGTAGCAGCATGATGAGTGGATTTAGGTACGACGATTCTAAGTGAAATAAGTCACACAGAAAAAGACACTTATCATAATAAATCTCTTACAGAGGGAATGTAAAAATCGCTAAACTTGAACTGAATTACAAAACAGAACAGAGTCACACTTTTAGAAAACACACTATGGCTGATGTACGGGAAAGCTGAAGTGGGTTGATGCATAAAAAAAGGGTTTCAAATTAGCTAAGATGACGTTCCATAAACCCAATATGTAATAGAAAAGACCTACCCCTTGCTCAGTGAACTGGTCTCAACACCCCCTATTCACCGCACAAGAATATATCTGACTAGTAAGAACCTTAAAACCTATAATTGATATCTTTCTGTAAGTGAGTCAAAGGGTGTAAAGCTGCATAAATACAGCTGTGAAAAGCAGCTAAACCCCATCATGAAAATAAATTACTTTTTAAAACCCATGAAACAAAGACAGTGAAAGATAGAAATATTCTTACAAAATTCATTCAGGGGCTGTGATGCAACCTGGATTGACCATATCTAGACCCACAGCTGGATGAGATATAAGGGTGGACACTCTTGGGGCTGAGAGGTTTGGTGAGGTTGGGTGAGCAAATGCAGACACTTTAAAGTAATACTGCCTGGTACCCTTCCGAAGGGTCTCAAATCTCCAGGTTCAAGGTCATTTTCCTACATCGAAAACATGCATTAGAAACCCAGAAGATGGTACACCGTGTAAACGGGAAAGGTTTCTAACACGCTACTCATTTCTCATCTCCTTGTGCTAGGGTTCGCCATTCAAGCCGCTTTACTAGCAATCTCGCTTCTTGGAGAATCAGCACCTTTAACCTCCTGTACCGTACAGGTTCCAATTTGTCCTGTGGATGAACGGGAAGAGGGGGAACCAATGAGAGACTAGCTCTAGGTGTTGGGACAGGCACAGGTCACTCTATTTTCCCATCAGGAAGAAGAATTAACCACAGGCTCAGCCTGCACTCCAGAACCAGAATAGGGCCTGAAGCAATCCTGCGCTTTTGCGGCCAGCTCCCAAAAAAGCGAGTTGAAAAATGGAGCTCATGGGCACTGCAATTCACAAACCTGCAGAGTTATAAATGATAACTCTCGTCCACAAATATATTGAGGGAAGGCAACGAAGAGGATTTGAAAGCAAGGCAGAATTGCAGGAAACAGATTTCAGGAGGCAGATTCGAGTCGCCTTTAAAGCACATGAGAAGCGGCAAAACATGGACAATGATGCCCTTGGCCAAAAAGGGCGTATGCGTTTTTTCCTGAATATATTCAGGAAAAAAGGCATACGCCCTTTTTGGCCAACCAAGCAACCTGGAAAGGCAAATCAGTGCTACAAAGAAGTCTCGCTTCCCATCGGTCAAAAGGGCCAATGTGAAAAAAGTGTAAAAACCAGAAATACAGGACAGACCATGGAGAAATGGAAGCCTTGCTACGCTGATGGGCAGGATGTAAATTGCCAACAGCCACTGTGGAGAAGTGTACGGTGTGTCCTGCAACATCTAAAAAACACAGCTTAGAGAGCATAGGGCACTTCCACTCATGGGCGTATAAATTGGGAAAACTAAAAATCAGCAAGACACAGGCACCCCAAATTTTAGGGCTGCACTGTGCACAACAACCTCCACTTCGTTACACCATAAATATCCCAGGAAAGACAATAATGGATAAAGAAGTTGTGGTCCTTAAGTACAATGGAATATCACTCAGCCATGAAATCAATGTCATAGGGCTAGTAGCAGCATGATGAGTGGATTTAGGTACGACGATTCTAAGTGAAATAAGTCACACAGAAAAAGACACTTATCATAATATATCTCTTACAGAGGGAATGTAAAAATCGCTAAACTTGAACTGAATTACAAAACAGAACAGAGTCACACTTTTAGAAAACACACTATGGCTGATGTACGGGAAAGCTGAAGTGGGTTGATGCATAAAACAAGGGTTTCAAATTAGCTAAGATAACGTTCCATAAACCCAATATGTAATAGAAAAGACCTACTCCTTGCTCAGTGAACTGGACTCAACACCCCCTATTCACGGCACAAGAATATATCTGACTAGGAAGAATCTTAAAACCTATATATTGATATCTTTCTGTAAGTGAGCCAAGTGGGTGTAAAACGGCATAAACACTGCAGTGAAAAACAGCTAAACCCCATTATAAAAATAAATTACTTTTAATAAGCCATGAAACAAAGACAGTGAAAGAGACAGATATTCTTACAAAATTGGTTCAGGGGCTGTGATGCCACCTGGATTGACCATATCTAGACCCACAGCTGGATGAGATATAAGGGTGGACACTCTTGGGGTTGAGAGGTTTGGTGAGGTTGGGTGAGCAAATGCAGACACTTTAAAGTAATACTGCCTGGTACCCTTCCAAAGGGTCCCAAATCTCCAGGTTCAAGGTCATCTTCCTACATCGAAAACATGCATTAGAAACCCAGAAGATGGTACACCGTGTGATCGGGAAAGGTTTCTAAAACGCACCTCATTTCCCATCTCCTTGTGCTAGGGTTCGCCGCTCAAGCGGCTTTACTAGCATTCTCGCTTCTTGGAGAATCAGCACCTTTAACCTCCTGTACCGTACAGGTTCCAATTGGTCCTGTGGATGAACGGGAAGAGGGGGAACAAATGTGAGACTAGCTCTAGGTGTTGGGACAGGCACAGGTCACTCTATTTTCCCATCAGGAAGAAGCATTAACCACAGGCTCAGCCTGCATCCCAGAACCAGAATAGGGCCTGAAGCAATCCTGCGCTTTTGCGGCCAGCTCCCAAAAAAGCGAGTTGAAAAATGGAGCTCAGGGGCACTGCAATTCACAAACCTGCAGAGTTATAAATGATAACTCTCGTCCACAAATATATTGAGGGAAGGCAACGAAGAGGATTTGAAAGCAAGGCAGAATTGCAGGAAACAGATTTCAGGAGGCAGATTCGAATCGCCTTTAAAGCACATGAAAAGCGGCAAAACGTGGACAATAATGCCCTTGGCCAAAAAGAGCGTATGCGTTTTTTCCTGAATATATTCAGGAAAAAATGCATACGCCCTTTTCGGCCAACCAAGCAACCTGGAAAGGCAAATCAGTGCTACAAAGAAGTCTCGCTTCCCATCGGTCAAAAGGGCCATGATGAAAAAAGTGTCAAAACCAGAAATGCAGGACAGGCCATGGAGAAATGGAAGCCTTGCTACGCTGATGGGCGGGATGTAAATTGCCAACAGCCACTGTGGAGAAGTGTACGGTGTGTCCTGCAACATCTAAAAAACACAGCTTAGAGAGCATAGGGCACTTCCACTCATGGGCGTATAAATTGGGAAAACTAAAAATCAGCAAGACACAAGCACCGCAAACTTTAGGGCTGCTCTGTGGACAACAAACTCCACTTCGTTACACCTTAAATATCCCAGGAAAGAGAAAAATGGATAAAGAAGTTGTGGTCCTTATGTACAATGGAATATCACTCAGCCATGAAATCAATGTCATAGGGCTAGTAGCAGCATGATGAGTTGATTTAGGTAAGACGATTCAAAGTGAAATAAGTCACACAGAAAAAGACACTTATCACACGATATCTCTTACAAAGGGAATGTAAAAATCGCTACACTTGAACTGAATTACAAAACAGAACACAGTCACACATTTAGAAAACACACTATGGCTGCTGTACGGGAAAGGTGAAGTGGGGTGATGCATAAAACAAGGTTTTCAAACTAGCTCAGATACCATTCCATAAACCCAATATGTAATAGAAAAGACCTACCCTTTTCTCAGTGAACTGGACTCAACACCCCCTATTCACCGCACTAGAATATATCTGACTAGTAAGAATCCTTAAACCTATGTATTGATATCTCTCTGTAAGTGAGTCAAGTGGGTGTAAAGCTGCATAAACACAGCAGTGAAAAGCAGCTAAACCCCATTATAAAAATAAATTCCTTTTAAAAAGCCATGAAACAATGACAGTGAAAGAGAGAGATATTCTTAAAAAATTCGTTCAGGGGCTGTGATGCCAACTGGATTGACCATATCTAGACCCACAGCTGGATGAGATATAAGGGTGGACACTCTTGGGGCTGAGAGGTTTGGTGAGGTTGGGTGAGCAAATGCAGACACTTTAAAGTAATACTGCCTGGTACCCTTCCGAAGGGTCCCAAATCTCCAGGTTCAAGGTCATCTTCCTACATCGAAAACATGCATTAGAAACCCAGAAGATGGTACACCGCGTAATCGGGAAAGGTTTCTAACACGCTACTCATTTCTCATCTCCTTGTGCTAGGGTTCGCCATTCAAGCCGCCTTATTAGCAATCTAGCTTCTTGGAGAATCAGCACCTTTAACCTCCTGTACCGTACAGGTTCCAATTTGTCCTGTGGATGAACGGGAAGAGGGGGAACAAATGAGAGACTAGGTCTAGGTGTTGGGACAGTCACAGGTCACTATATTTTCCCATCAAGAAGAAGAATTAACCACAGGCTCAGCCTGCACCCCAGAACCAGAATAGGGCCTAAAGCAATCCTGCGCTTTTGCGGCCAGCTCCCAAAAAAGCGAGTTGAAAAATGGAGCTCAGGGACACTGCAATTCACAAACCTGCAGAGTTATAAATGATAACTCTCGTCCACAAATATATTGAGGGAAGGCAACGAAGAGGATTTGAAAGCAAGGCAGAATTGCAGGAAACAGATTTCAGGAGGTAGATTCGAATCGCCTTTAAAGCACATGAAATGTGGCAAAACGTGGACAATGATGCCCTTGGCCAAAAAGGGCGTATGCGTTTTTTCCTGAATATATTCAGGAAAAAACGCATACGCCCTTTTTGGCCAACCAAGCAACCTGGAAAGGCAAATCAGCGCTACAAAGAAGTCTCGCTTCCCATCCGTCAAAAGGGCCATGCTGAAAAAAATGTAAAAACCAGAAATGCAGGACAGGCCATGGAGAAATGGGAGCCTTGCTACGCTGATGGTCGGGATGTAAATTGCCAACAGCCACTGTGGAGAAGTGTACGGTGTGTCCTGAAACATCTAAAAAACACAGCTTAGAGAGCATAGGGCACTTCCACTCATGGGCGTATAAATTGGGAAAACTAAAAATCAGCAAGACACAGGCACCCCAAACGTTAGGGCTGCTCTGTTCACAACAACCTCCACTTCGTTACACCATAAATATCCCAGGAAAGACAATAATGGATAAAGAATTTGTGTTCCTTATGTACAATGGAATATCACTCAGCCATGAAATCAATGTCATAGGGCTAGTAGCAGCATGATGAGTGGGTTTAGGTACGACGATTCTAAGTGAAATAAGTCACACAGAAAAAGACACTTATCATAATATATCTCTTACAGAGGGAATGTAAAAATCGCTAAACTTGAACTGAAATACAAAACAGAACAGAGTCACATTTTTAGAAAACACACTATGGCTGATGTACGGGAAAGCTGAAGTGGGTTGATGCATAAAAAAAGGGTTTCAAATTAGCTAAGATGACGTTCCATAAACCCAATATGTAATAGAAAAGACCTATTCCTTGCTCAGTGAACTGGACTCAACAGCCCCTATTCACCGCACAAGAATATATCTGACTAGTAAGAATCTTAAAACCTATATATTGATATCTTTCTGTAAGTGAGTCTAGTGGGTGTAAAACGGCATAAACACTGCAGTGAAAAGCAGCTAAACCCCATTATAAAAATAAATTACTTTTAAAAAGCCATGAAACAACGACAGTGAAAGAGAGAGATATTCTTACAAAATTGGTTCAGGGGCTGTGATGCCACCTGGGTTGACCATATCTAGACCCACAGCTGGATGAGATAAAAGGGTGGACACTCTTGGAGCTGAGAGTTTTGGTGAGGCTGGGTAAGCAAATGCAGACCAATTAAAGTAATACTGCCTGGTACCCTTCCAATGGGTCCCAAATCTCCAATTTCAACGGCATCTTCCTACATCGAAAACATGCATTAGAAACCCAGAAGATGGTACACCGTGTGATCGGGAAAAGTTTCTAAAACGCACCTCATTTCTCATCTCCTTGTGCTAGGGTTCGCCATTCCAGCCGCTTTACTAGCAATCTCGCTACTTGGAGAATCAGCACCTTTAACCTCCTGTACCGAACAGGTTCCAATTTGTCCTGAGGATGAACGGGAAGAGGGGGAACCATATGAGAGATTAGCTCTAGGTGTTGGGACAGGCACAGGTCACTCTATTTTCCCATCAGGAAGAAGCATTAACCACAGGCTCAGCCTGCATCCCAGAACCAGAATAGGGCCGGAAGCAATCCTGCGCTTTTGCGGCCAGCTCCCAAAAACCGAGTTGAAAAATGGAGCTCATGGGCACTGCAATTCACAAACCTGCAGAGTTATAAATGATAACTCTCGTCCACAAATATATTGAGGGAAGGCAACGAAGAGGATTTGAAAGCAAGGCAGAATTGCAGGAAACAGATTTCAGGAGGCAGATTCGAATCGCATTTAAAGCACATGAGAAGCGGCAAAACCTGGACAATGATGCCCTTGGCCAAAAAGGGCGTATGCGTTTTTTCCTGAATATATTCAGGAAAAAACGCATACGCCCTTTTTGGCCAACCAAGCAACCTGGAAAGGCAAATCAGCGCTACAAGAAGTCTCGCTTCCCATCCGTCAAAAGGGCAATGCTGAAAAAAGTGTCAAAACCAGAAATGCAGGACAGGCCATGGAGAAATGGGAGCCTTGCTACGCTGATGGGCGGGATGTAAATTGCCAACAGCCACTGTGGAGAAGTGTACGGTGTGTGCTGCAATATCTAAAAAACACAGCTTAGAGAGCATAGGGCACTTCCACTCATGGGCGTATAAATTGGGAAAACTAAAAATCAGCAAGACACAGGCACCCCAAACTTTAGGGCTGCTCTGTGGACAACAACCTCCACTTCGTTACACCTTAAATATCCCAGGAAAGAGAAAAATGGATAAAGAAGTTGTGGTCCTTATGTACAATGGAATATCACTCAGCCATGAAATCAATGTAATATGGCTAGTAGCAGCATGATGAGTAGATTTAGGTAAGACGATTCAAAGTGAAATAAGTCACACAGAAAAAGACACTTATCACACGATATCACTTACAGAGGGAAGGTAAAAATCGCTACCCTTGAACTGAATTACAAAACAGAACAGAGTCACACATTTAGAAAACACACTATGGCTGCTGTACAGGAAAGGTGAAGTGGGGTGATGCATAAAACAAGGGTTTCAAACTAGCTCAGATACCATTCCATAAACCCAATATGTAATAGAAAAGACCGAGCCCTTGCTCAGTGAACTGGACTCAACACCCCCTATTCACCGCACTAGAATATATCTGACTAGTAAGAATCTTAAAACCTATATATTGATATCTCTCTGTAAGTGAGTCAAGTGGGTGTAAAGCGGCAGAAACACAGCAGTGAAAAGCAGCTAAACCCCATTATAAAAATAAATTACTTTAAAAAACCATGAAACAAAGACAGTGAAAGAGAGAAATATTCTTACAAAATTCGTTCAGGGGCTGTGATGCAACCTGGGTTGACCATATGTAGACCCACAGCTGGATGAGACATAAGGGTGGACACTCTTGGGGCTGAGAAGTTTGGTGAGGTTGGGTGAGCAAATGCAGACACTTTAAAGTAATACTGCCTGGTACCCTTCCGATGGGTCACAAATCTCCAGCTTCAAGGTAATCTTCCTACATCGAAAACATGCATTAGAAACCCAGAAGATGGTACACCGTGTGATCGGGAAAGGTTTCTAAAACGCTACTCGTTTCCCATCTCCTTGTGCTAGGGTTCACAATTCAAGCCGCTTTACTAGCAATCTCGCTTCTTGGAGAATCAGCACCTTTAACCTCCTGTACCGTACAGGTTCCAATTTGTCCTGTGGATGAACGGTAAGAGGGGGAACAAATGAGAGACTAGCTCTAGGTGTTGGGACAGGCACACGTCACTTTATTTTCCCATCAGGAAGAAGAATTAACCACAGGCTCAGCCTGCATCCCAGAACCAGAATAGGGCCGGAAGCAATCCTGCGCTTTTGCGGCCAGCTCCCAAAAACCGAGTTGAAAAATGGAGCTCATGGGCACTGCAATTCACAAACCTGCAGAGTTATAAATGATAACTCTCGTCCACAAATATATTGAGGGAAGGCAACGAAGAGGATTTGAAAGCAAGGCAGAATTGCAGGAAACAGATTTCAGGAGGCAGATTCGAATCGCATTTAAAGCACATGAGAAGCGGCAAAACATGGACAATGATGCCCTTGGCCAAAAAGGGCGTATGCGTTTTTTCCTGAATATATTCAGGAAAAAACGCATACGCCCTTTTTGGCCAACCAAGCAACCTGGAAAGGCAAATCAGCGCTACAAGAAGTCTCGCTTCCCATCCGTCAAAAGGGCAAAGCTGAAAAAAGTGTCAAAACCAGAAATGCAGGACAGGCCATGGAGAAATGGGAGCCTTGCTACGCTGATGGGCGGGATGTAAATTGCCAACAGCCACTGTGGAGAAGTGTACGGTGTGTGCTGCAATATCTAAAAAACACAGCTTAGAGAGCATAGGGCACTTCCACTCATGGGCGTATAAATTGGGAAAACTAAAAATCAGCAAGACACAGGCACCCCAAACTTTAGGGCTGCTCTGTGGACAACAACCTCCACTTCGTTACACCTTAAATATCCCAGGAAAGAGAAAAATGGATAAAGAAGTTGTGGTCCTTATGTACAATGGAATATCACTCAGCCATGAAATCAATGTAATATGGCTAGTAGCAGCATGATGAGTAGATTTAGGTAAGACGATTCAAAGTGAAATAAGTCACACAGAAAAAGACACTTATCACACGATATCACTTACAGAGGGAAGGTAAAAATCGCTACCCTTGAACTGAATTACAAAACAGAACACAGTCACACATTTAGAAAACACACTATGGCTGCTGTACAGGAAAGGTGAAGTGGGTTGATGCATAAAACAAGGGTTTCAAACTAGCTCAGATACCATTCCATAAACCCAATATGTAATAGAAAAGACCGAGCCCTTGCTCAGTGAACTGGACTCAACACCCCCTATTCACCGCACTAGAATATATCTGACTAGTAAGAATCTTAAAACCTATATATTGATATCTCTCTGTAAGTGAGTCAAGTGGGTGTAAAGCGGCAGAAACACAGCAGTGAAAAGCAGCTAAACCCCATTATAAAAATAAATTACTTTAAAAAACCATGAAACAAAGACAGTGAAAGAGAGAAATATTCCTACAAAATTCGTTCAGGGGCTGTGATGCAACCTGGGTTGACCATATGTAGACCCACAGCTGGATGAGACATAAGGGTGGACACTCTTGGGGCTGAGAAGTTTGGTGAGGTTGGGTGAGCAAATGCAGACACTTTAAAGTAATACTGCCTGGTACCCTTCCGATGGGTCCCAAATCTCCAGCTTCAAGGTAATCTTCCTACATCGAAAACATGCATTAGAAACCCAGAAGATGGTACACCGTGTGATCGGGAAAGGTTTCTAAAACGCTACTCGTTTCCCATCTCCTTGTGCTAGGGTTCACAATTCAAGCCGCTTTACTAGCAATCTCGCTTCTTGGAGAATCAGCACCTTTAACCTCCTGTACCGTACAGGTTCCAATTTGTCCTGTGGATGAACGGGAAGAGGGGGAACCAATGAGAGACTAGCTCTAGGTGTTGGGACAGGCACAGGTCACTCTATTTTCCCATCAGGAAGAAGAATTAACCACAGGCTCAGCCTGCACCCCAGAACCAGAAAAGGGCCTGAAGCAATCCTGCGCTTTTGCGGCCAGCTCCCAAAAAAGCGAGTTGAAAGATGGAGCTCATGGGCACAGCAATTCACAAACCTGCAGATTTATAAATGATAACTCTCGTCCACAAATATATTGAGGGAAGGCAACGAAGAGGATTTGAAAGCAAGGCAGAATTGCAGGAAACAGATTTCAGGAGGCAGATTCGAATCTCCTTTAAAGCACATGAGAAGCGGCAAAACGTGGACAATGATGCCCTTGGCCAAAAAGGGCGTATGCGTTTTTTCCTGAATATATTCAGGAAAAAACGCATACGCCCTTTTTGGCCAACCAAGCAACCTGGAAAGGCAAATCAGTGCTACAAAGAAGTCTCGTTTCCCATCGGTCAAAAGGGCCAGGGTGAAAAAAGTGTCAAAACCAGAAATACAGGACACACCATGGAGAAATGGAAGCCTTGCTACGCTGATGGGCAGGATGTAAATTTCCAACAGCCACTGTGGAAAAGTGTACGGTGTGTCCTGCAACATCTAAAAAACACAGCTTAGAGAGCATAGGGCACTTCCACTCATGGGCGTATAAATTTGCAAAACTAAAAATCAGCAAGACACAGGCACCCCAAACTTTAGGGCTGCTCTGTGGACAACAACCTCCACTTCGTTACAACTTAAATATCCCAGAAAGACAAAAATGGATAAAGAAGTTGTGGTCCTTATGTACAATGGAATATCACTCAGCCATGAAATCAATGTCATAGGGCTAGTAGCAGCATGATGAGTGGATTTAGGTACGACGATTCTAAGTGAAATAAGTCACACAGAAAAAGACACTTATCATAATATATCACTTACAGAGGGAATGTAAAAATCGCTACACTTGAACTGAATTACAAAAGATAACAGAGGCACACACTTCGAAAACACACTATGGCTGCTGTACGGGAAAGGTGAAGTGGGGTGATGCATAAAACAAAAGTTTCAAACTGGCTCAGATACCGTTCCATAAACCCAATATGTAATAGAAAAGACCTACCCCTTGCTCAGTGAACTGGACTCAACACCCCCTATTCACCGCACTAGAATATAACTGAGTAGTAAGAATCTTAAAACCTATGTATTGATATCTTTCTGTAAGTGAGTCAAGTGGGTGTAAAGCTGCATAAACACACCAGTGAAAAGCAGCTAAACCCCATTATAAAAATAAATTACTTTTAAAAACCCATGAGCAAAGACAGTGAAAGATAGAAATATTCTTACAAAATTCGTTCAGGGGCTGTGATGCAACCTGGATTGACCATATCTAGACCCACAGCTGGATGAGATATAAGGGTGGACAGTCTTGGGGCTGCGAGGTTTGGTGAGGTTGGGTGAGCAAATGCAGACACTTTAAAGTAATACTGCCTGGTACCCTTCCGAAGGGTCCCAAATCTCCAGGTTCAAGGTCATCTTCCTACATCGAAAACATGCATTAGAAACCCAGAAGATGGTACACCGCGTAATCGGGAAAGGTTTCTAACACGCTACTCATTTCTCATCTCCTTGTGCTAGGGTTCGCCATTCAAGCCGCTTTACTAGCAATCTAGCTTCTTGGAGAATCAGCACCTTTAACCTCCTGTACCGTACAGGTTCCAATTTGTCCTGTGGATGAACGGGAAGAGGGGGAACAAATGAGAGACTAGGTCTAGGTGTTGGGACAGTCACAGGTCACTTTATTTTCCCATCAAGAAGAAGAATTAACCACAGGCTCAGCCTGCACCCCAGAACCAGAATAGGGCCTGAAGCAATCCTGCGCTTTTGCGGCCAGCTCCCAAAAAAGCGAGTTGAAAAATGGAGCTCAGGGACACTGCAATTCACAAACCTGCAAAGTTATAAATGATAACTCTCGTCCACAAATATATTGAGGGAAGGCAACGAAGAGGATTTGAAAGCAAGGCAGAATTGCAGGAAACAGATTTCAGGAGGTAGATTCGAATCGCCTTTAAAGCACATGAAATGTGGCAAAACGTGGACAATGATGCCCTTGGCCAAAAAGGGCGTATGCGTTTTTTCCTGAATATATTTCCTGAATATATTCAGGAAAAAACGCATACGCCCTTTTTGGCCAACCAAGCAACCTGGAAAGGCAAATCAGCGCTACAAAGAAGTCTCGCTTCCCATCCGTCAAAAGGGCCATGCTGAAAAAAATGTAAAAACCAGAAATGCAGGACAGGCCATGGAGAAATGGGAGCCTTGCTACGCTGATGGTCGGGATGTAAATTGCCAACAGCCACTGTGGAGAAGTGTACGGTGTGTCCTGAAACATCTAAAAAACACAGCTTAGAGAGCATAGGGCACTTCCACTCATGGGCGTATAAATTGGGAAAACTAAAAATCAGCAAGACACAGGCACCCCAAACTTTAGGGCTGCTCTGTGCACAACAACCTCCACTTCGTTACACCATAAATATCCTAGGAAAGACAATAATGGATAAAGAATTTGTGTTCCTTATGTACAATGGAATATCACTCAGCCATGAAATCAATGTCATAGGGCTAGTAGCAGCATGATGAGTGGATTTAGGTACGACGATTCTAAGTGAAATAAGTCACACAGAAAAAGACACTTATCATAATATATCTCTTACAGAGGGAATGTAAAAATCGCTAAACTTGAACTGAATTACAAAACAGAACAGAGTCACATTTTTAGAAAACACACTATGGCTGATGTACGGGAAAGCTGAAGTGGGTTGATGCATAAAAAAAGGGTTTCAAATTAGCTAAGATGACGTTCCATAAACCCAATATGTAATAGAAAAGACCTATTCCTTGCTCAGTGAACTGGACTCAACAGCCCCTATTCACCGCACAAGAATATATCTGACTAGTAAGAATCTTAAAACCTATATATTGATATCTTTCTGTAAGTGAGTCTAGTGGGTGTAAAACGGCATAAACACTGCAGTGAAAAGCAGCTAAACCCCATTATAAAAATAAATTACTTTTAAAAAGCCATGAAACAACGACAGTGAAAGAGAGAGATATTCTTACAAAATTGGTTCAGGGGCTGTGATGCCACCTGGGTTGACCATATCTAGACCCACAGCTGGATGAGATAAAAGGGTGGACACTCTTGGAGCTGAGAGTTTTGGTGAGGCTGGGTAAGCAAATGCAGACCAATTAAAGTAATACTGCCTGGTACCCTTCCAATGGGTCCCAAATCTCCAATTTCAACGGCATCTTCCTACATCGAAAACATGCATTAGAAACCCAGAAGATGGTACACCGTGTGATCGGGAAAAGTTTCTAAAACGCACCTCATTTCTCATCTCCTTGTGCTAGGGTTCGCCATTCCAGCCGCTTTACTAGCAATCTCGCTACTTGGAGAATCAGCACCTTTAACCTCCTGTACCGAACAGGTTCCAATTTGTCCTGAGGATGAACGGGAAGAGGGGGAACCATATGAGAGATTAGCTCTAGGTGTTGGGACAGGCACACGTCACTCTATTTTCCCATCAGGAAGAAGAATTAACCACAGGCTCAGCCTGCATCCCAGAACCAGAATAGGGCCGGAAGCAATCCTGCGCTTTTGCGGCCAGCTCCCAAAAACCGAGTTGAAAAATGGAGCTCATGGGCACTGCAATTCACAAACCTGCAGAGTTATAAATGATAACTCTCGTCCACAAATATATTGAGGGAAGGCAACGAAGAGGATTTGAAAGCAAGGCAGAATTGCAGGAAACAGATTTCAGGAGGCAGATTCGAATCGCATTTAAAGCACATGAGAAGCGGCAAAACCTGGACAATGATGCCCTTGGCCAAAAAGGGCGTATGCGTTTTTTCCTGAATATATTCAGGAAAAAACGCATACGCCCTTTTTGGCCAACCAAGCAACCTGGAAAGGCAAATCAGCGCTACAAGAAGTCTCGCTTCCCATCCGTCAAAAGGGCAATGCTGAAAAAAGTGTCAAAACCAGAAATGCAGGACAGGCCATGGAGAAATGGGAGCCTTGCTACGCTGATGGGCGGGATGTAAATTGCCAACAGCCACTGTGGAGAAGTGTACGGTGTGTGCTGCAATATCTAAAAAACACAGCTTAGAGAGCATAGGGCACTTCCACTCATGGGCGTATATATTGGGAAAACTAAAAATCAGCAAGACACAGGCACCCCAAACTTTAGGGCTGCTCTGTGGACAACAACCTCCACTTCGTTACACCTTAAATATCCCAGGAAAGAGAAAAATGGATAAAGAAGTTGTGGTCCTTATGTACAATGGAATATCACTCAGCCATGAAATCAATGTAATATGGCTAGTAGCAGCATGATGAGTAGATTTAGGTAAGACGATTCAAAGTGAAATAAGTCACACAGAAAAAGACACTTATCACACGATATCACTTACAGAGGGAAGGTAAAAATCGCTACACTTGAACTGAATTACAAAACAGAACACAGTCACACATTTAGAAAACACACTATGGCTGCTGTACAGGAAAGGTGAAGTGGGTTGATGCATAAAACAAGGGTTTCAAACTAGCTCAGATACCATTCAATAAACCCAATATGTAATAGAAAAGACCGAGCCCTTGCTCAGTGAACTGGACTCAACACCCCCTATTCACCGCACTAGAATATATCTGACTAGTAAGAATCTTAAAACCTATATATTGATATCTCTCTGTAAGTGAGTCAAGTGGGTGTAAAGCGGCAGAAACACAGCAGTGAAAAGCAGCTAAACCCCATTATAAAAATAAATTACTTTAAAAAACCATGAAACAAAGACAGTGAAAGAGAGAAATATTCTTACAAAATTCGTTCAGGGGCTGTGATGCAACCTGGGTTGACCATATGTAGACCCACAGCTGGATGAGACATAAGGGTGGACACTCTTGGGGCTGAGAAGTTTGGTGAGGTTGGGTGAGCAAATGCAGACACTTTAAAGTAATACTGCCTGGTACCCTTCCGATGGGTCCCAAATTTCCAGCTTCAAGGTAATCTTCCTACATCGAAAACATGCATTAGAAACCCAGAAGATGGTACACCGTGTGATCGGGAAAGGTTTCTAAAACGCTACTCGTTTCCCATCTCCTTGTGCTAGGGTTCACAATTCAAGCCGCTTTACTAGCAATCTCGCTTCTTGGAGAATCAGCACCTTTAACCTCCTGTACCGTACAGGTTCCAATTTGTCCTGTGGATGAACGGGAAGAGGGGGAACCAATGAGAGACTAGCTCTAGGTGTTGGGACAGGCACAGGTCACTCTATTTTCCCATCAGGAAGAAGAATTAACCACAGGCTCAGCCTGCACCCCAGAACCAGAAAAGGGCCTGAAGCAATCCTGCGCATTTGCGGCCAGCTCCCAAAAAAGCGAGTTGAAAGATGGAGCTCATGGGCACAGCAATTCACAAACCTGCAGATTTATAAATGATAACTCTCGTCCACAAATATATTGAGGGAAGGCAACGAAGAGGATTTGAAAGCAAGGCAGAATTGCAGGAAACAGATTTCAGGAGGCAGATTCGAATCTCTTTAAAGCACATGAGAAGCGGCAAAACGTGGACAATGATGCCCTTGGCCAAAAAGGGCGTATGCGTTTTTTCCTGAATATATTCAGGAAAAAACGCATACGCCCTTTTTGGCCAACCAAGCAACCTGGAAAGGCAAATCAGTGCTACAAAGAAGTCTCGTTTCCCATCGGTCAAAAGGGCCAGGGTGAAAAAAGTGTCAAAACCAGAAATACAGGACACACCATGGAGAAATGGAAGCCTTGCTACGCTGATGGGCAGGATGTAAATTTCCAACAGCCACTGTGGAAAAGTGTACGGTGTGTCCTGCAACATCTAAAAAACACAGCTTAGAGAGCATAGGGCACTTCCACTCATGGGCGTATAAATTTGGAAAACTAAAAATCAGCAAGACACAGGCACCCCAAACTTTAGGGCTGCTCTGTGGACAACAACCTCCACTTCGTTACACCTTAAATATCCCAGGAAAGACAAAAATGGATAAAGAAGTTGTGGTCCTTATGTACAATGGAATATCACTCAGCCATGAAATCAATGTCATAGGGCTAGTAGCAGCATGATGAGTGGATTTAGGTACGACGATTCTAAGTGAAATAAGTCACACAGAAAAAGACACTTATCATAATATATCACTTACAGAGGGAATGTAAAAATCGCTAAACTTGAACTGAATTACAAAAGATAACAGAGGCACACACTTCGAAAACACACTATGGCTGCTGTACGGGAAAGGTGAAGTGGGGTGATGCATAAAACAAAAGTTTCAAACTAGCTCAGATACCGTTCCATAAACCCAATATGTAATAGAAAAGACCTACCCCTTGCTCAGTGAACTGGACTCAACACCCCCTATTCACCGCACTAGAATATAACTGAGTAGTAAGAATCTTAAAACCTATGTATTGATATCTTTCTGTAAGTGAGTCAAGTGGGTGTAAAGCTGCATAAACACACCAGTGAAAAGCAGCTAAACCCCATTATAAAAATAAATTACTTTTAAAAACCCATGAGCAAAGACAGTGAAAGATAGAAATATTCTTACAAAATTCGTTCAGGGGCTGTGATGCAACCTGGATTGACCATATCTAGACCCACAGCTGGATGAGATATAAGGGTGGACAGTCTTGGGGCTGCGAGGTTTGGTGAGGTTGGGTGAGCAAATGCAGACACTTTAAAGTAATACTGCCTGGTACCCTTCCGAAGGGTCCCAAATCTCCAGGTTCAAGGTCATCTTCCTACATCGAAAACATGCATTAGAAACCCAGAAGATGGTACACCGCGTAATCGGGAAAGATTTCTAACACGCTACTCATTTCTCATCTCCTTGTGCTAGGGTTCGCCATTCAACCCGCTTTACTAGCAATCTAGCTTCTTCGAGAATCAGCACCTTTAACCTACTGTACCGTACAGGTTCCAATTTGTCCTGTGGATGAACGGGAAGAGGGGGAACAAATGAGAGACTAGGTCTAGGTGTTGGGACAGTCACAGGTCACTTTATTTTCCCATCAAGAAGAAGAATTAACCACAGGCTCAGCCTGCACCCCAGAACCAGAATAGGGCCTGAAGCAATCCTGCGCTTTTGCGGCCAGCTCCCAAAAAAGCGAGTTGAAAAATGGAGCTCAGGGACACTACAATTCACAAACCTGCAAAGTTATAAATGATAACTCTCGTCCACAAATATATTGAGGGAAGGCAACGAAGAGGATTTGAAAGCAAGGCAGAATTGCAGGAAACAGATTTCAGGAGGTAGATTCGAATCGCCTTTAAAGCACATGAAATGTGGCAAAACGTGGACAATGATGCCCTTGGCCAAAAAGGGCGTATGCGTTTTTTCCTGAATATATTCAGGAAAAAACGCATACGCCCTTTTTGGCCAACCAAGCAACCTGGAAAGGCAAATCAGCGCTACAAAGAAGTCTCGCTTCCCATCCGTCAAAAGGGCCATGCTGAAAAAAATGTAAAAACCAGAAATGCAGGACAGGCCATGGAGAAATGGGAGCCTTGCTACGCTGATGGTCGGGATGTAAATTGCCAACAGCCACTGTGGAGAAGTGTACGGTGTGTCCTGAAACATCTAAAAAACACAGCTTAGAGAGCATAGGGCACTTCCACTCATGGGCGTATAAATTGGGAAAACTAAAAATCAGCAAGACACAGGCACCCCAAACTTTAGGGCTGCTCTGTGCACAACAACCTACACTTCGTTACACCATAAATATCCTAGGAAAGACAATAATGGATAAAGAATTTGTGTTCCTTATGTACAATGGAATATCACTCAGCCATGAAATCAATGTCATAGGGCTAGTAGCAGCATGATGAGTGGATTTAGGTACGACGATTCTAAGTGAAATAAGTCACACAGAAAAAGACACTTATCATAATATATCTCTTACAGAGGGAATGTAAAAATCGCTAAACTTGAACTGAATTACAAAACAGAACAGAGTCACATTTTTAGAAAACACACTATGGCTGATGTACGGGAAAGCTGAAGTGGGTTGATGCATAAAAAAAGGGTTTCAAATTAGCTAAGATGACGTTCCATAAACCCAATATGTAATAGAAAAGACCTATTCCTTGCTCAGTGAACTGGACTCAACAGCCCCTATTCACCGCACAAGAATATATCTGACTAGGAAGAATCTTAAAACCTATATATTGATATCTTTCTGTAAGTGAGTCTAGTGGGTTTAAAACGGCATAAACACTGCAGTGAAAAGCAGCTAAACCCCATTATAAAAATAAATTACTTTTAAAAAGCCATGAAACAACGACAGTGAAAGAGAGAGATATTCTTACAAAATTGGTTCAGGGGCTGTGATGCCACCTGGGTTGACCATATCTAGACCCACAGCTGGATGAGATAAAAGGGTGGACACTCTTGGAGCTGAGAGTTTTGGTGAGGCTGGGTAAGCAAATGCAGACCAATTAAAGTAATACTGCCTGGTACCCTTCCAATGGGTCCCAAATCTCCAATTTCAACGGCATCTTCCTACATCGAAAACATGCATTAGAAACCCAGAAGATGGTACACCGTGTGATCGGGAAAAGTTTCTAAAACGCACCTCATTTCTCATCTCCTTGTGCTAGGGTTCGCCATTCCAGCCGCTTTACTAGCAATCTCGCTACTTGGAGAATCAGCACCTTTAACCTCCTGTACCGAACAGGTTCCAATTTGTCCTGAGGATGAACGGGAAGAGGGGGAACCATATGAGAGATTAGCTCTAGGTGTTGGGACAGGCACAGGTCACTCTATTTTCCCATCAGGAAGAAGCATTAACCACAGGCTCAGCCTGCATCCCAGAACCAGAATAGGGCCGGAAGCAATCCTGCGCTTTTGCGGCCAGCTCCCAAAAACCGAGTTGAAAAATGGAGCTCAGGGACACTGCAATTCACAAACCTGCAAAGTTATAAATGATAACTCTCGTCCACAAATATATTGAGGGAAGGCAACGAAGAGGATTTGAAAGCAAGGCAGAATTGCAGGAAACAGATTTCAGGAGGTAGATTCGAATCGCCTTTAAAGCACATGAAATGTGGCAAAACGTGGACAATGATGCCCTTGGCCAAAAAGGGCGTATGCGTTTTTTCCTGAATATATTCAGGAAAAAACGCATACGCCCTTTTTGGCCAACCAAGCAACCTGGAAAGGCAAATCAGCGCTACAAAGAAGTCTCGCTTCCCATCCGTCAAAAGGGCCATGCTGAAAAAAATGTAAAAACCAGAAATGCAGGACAGGCCATGGAGAAATGGGAGCCTTGCTACGCTGATGGTCGGGATGTAAATTGCCAACAGCCACTGTGGAGAAGTGTACGGTGTGTCCTGAAACATCTAAAAAACACAGCTTAGAGAGCATAGGGCACTTCCACTCATGGGCGTATAAATTGGGAAAACTAAAAATCAGCAAGACACAGGCACCCCAAACTTTAGGGCTGCTCTGTGCACAACAACCTACACTTCGTTACACCATAAATATCCTAGGAAAGACAATAATGGATAAAGAATTTGTGTTCCTTATGTACAATGGAATATCACTCAGCCATGAAATCAATGTCATAGGGCTAGTAGCAGCATGATGAGTGGATTTAGGTACGACGATTCTAAGTGAAATAAGTCACACAGAAAAAGACACTTATCATAATATATCTCTTACAGAGGGAATGTAAAAATCGCTAAACTTGAACTGAATTACAAAACAGAACAGAGTCACATTTTTAGAAAACACACTATGGCTGATGTACGGGAAAGCTGAAGTGGGTTGATGCATAAAAAAAGGGTTTCAAATTAGCTAAGATGACGTTCCATAAACCCAATATGTAATAGAAAAGACCTATTCCTTGCTCAGTGAACTGGACTCAACAGCCCCTATTCACCGCACAAGAATATATCTGACTAGTAAGAATCTTAAAACCTATATATTGATATCTTTCTGTAAGTGAGTCTAGTGGGTGTAAAACGGCATAAACACTGCAGTGAAAAGCAGCTAAACCCCATTATAAAAATAAATTACTTTTAAAAAGCCATGAAACAACGACAGTGAAAGAGAGAGATATTCTTACAAAATTGGTTCAGGGGCTGTGATGCCACCTGGGTTGACCATATCTAGACCCACAGCTGGATGAGATAAAAGGGTGGACACTCTTGGAGCTGAGAGTTTTGGTGAGGCTGGGTAAGCAAATGCAGACCAATTAAAGTAATACTGCCTGGTACCCTTCCAATGGGTCCCAAATCTCCAATTTCAACGGCATCTTCCTACATCGAAAACATGCATTAGAAACCCAGAAGATGGTACACCGTGTGATCGGGAAAAGTTTCTAAAACGCACCTCATTTCTCATCTCCTTGTGCTAGGGTTCGCCATTCCAGCCGCTTTACTAGCAATCTCGCTACTTGGAGAATCAGCACCTTTAACCTCCTGTACCGAACAGGTTCCAATTTGTCCTGAGGATGAACGGGAAGAGGGGGAACCATATGAGAGATTAGCTCTAGGTGTTGGGACAGGCACAGGTCACTCTATTTTCCCATCAGGAAGAAGCATTAACCACAGGCTCAGCCTGCATCCCAGAACCAGAATAGGGCCGGAAGCAATCCTGCGCTTTTGCGGCCAGCTCCCAAAAACCGAGTTGAAAAATGGAGCTCATGGGCACTGCAATTCACAAACCTGCAGAGATATAAATGATAACTCTCGTCCACAAATATATTGAGGGAAGGCAACGAAGAGGATTTGAAAGCAAGGCAGAATTGCAGGAAACAGATTTCAGGAGGCAGATTCGAATCGCATTTAAAGCACATGAGAAGCGGCAAAACCTGGACAATGATGCCCTTGGCCAAAAAGGGCGTATGCGTTTTTTCCTGAATATATTCAGGAAAAAACGCATACGCCCTTTTTGGCCAACCAAGCAACCTGGAAAGGCAAATCAGCGCTACAAGAAGTCTCGCTTCCCATCCGTCAAAAGGGCAATGCTGAAAAAAGTGTCAAAACCAGAAATGCAGGACAGGCCATGGAGAAATGGGAGCCTTGCTACGCTGATGGGCGGGATGTAAATTGCCAACAGCCACTGTGGAGAAGTGTACGGTGTGTGCTGCAATATCTAAAAAACACAGCTTAGAGAGCATAGGGCACTTCCACTCATGGGCGTATAAATTGGGAAAACTAAAAATCAGCAAGACACAGGCACCCCAAACTTTAGGGCTGCTCTGTGGACAACAACCTCCACTTCGTTACACCTTAAATATCCCAGGAAAGAGAAAAATGGATAAAGAAGTTGTGGTCCTTATGTACAATGGAATATCACTCAGCCATGAAATCAATGTAATATGGCTAGTAGCAGCATGATGAGTAGATTTAGGTACGACGATTCAAAGTGAAATAAGTCACACAGAAAAAGACACTTATCACACGATATCACTTACAGAGGGAAGGTAAAAATCGCTACCCTTGAACTGAATTACAAAACAGAACAGAGTCACACATTTAGAAAACACACTATGGCTGCTGTACAGGAAAGGTGAAGTGGGGTGATGCATAAAACAAGGGTTTCAAACTAGCTCAGATACCATTCCATAAACCCAATATGTAATAGAAAAGACCGAGCCCTTGCTCAGTGAACTGGACTCAACACCCCCTATTCACCGCACTAGAATATATCTGACTAGTAAGAATCTTAAAACCTATATATTGATATCTCTCTGTAAGTGAGTCAAGTGGGTGTAAAGCGGCAGAAACACAGCAGTGAAAAGCAGCTAAACCCCATTATAAAAATAAATTACTTTAAAAAACCATGAAACAAAGACAGTGAAAGAGAGAAATATTCTTACAAAATTCGTTCAGGGGCTGTGATGCAACCTGGGTTGACCATATGTAGACCCACAGCTGGATGAGACATAAGGGTGGACACTCTTGGGGCTGAGAAGTTTGGTGAGGTTGGGTGAGCAAATGCAGACACTTTAAAGTAATACTGCCTGGTACCCTTCCGATGGGTCCCAAATCTCCAGCTTCAAGGTAATCTTCCTACATCGAAAACATGCATTAGAAACCCAGAAGATGGTACACCGTGTGATCGGGAAAGGTTTCTAAAACGCTACTCGTTTCCCATCTCCTTGTGCTAGGGTTCACAATTCAAGCCGCTTTACTAGCAATCTCGCTTCTTGGAGAATCAGCACCTTTAACCTCCTGTACCGTACAGGTTCCAATTTGTCCTGTGGATGAACGGGAAGAGGGGGAACAAATGAGAGACTAGCTCTAGGTGTTGGGACAGGCACACGTCACTTTATTTTCCCATCAGGAAGAAGAATTAACCACAGGCTCAGCCTGCATCCCAGAACCAGAATAGGGCCGGAAGCAATCCTGCGCTTTTGCGGCCAGCTCCCAAAAACCGAGTTGAAAAATGGAGCTCATGGGCACTGCAATTCACAAACCTGCAGAGTTATAAATGATAACTCTCGTCCACAAATATATTGAGGGAAGGCAACGAAGAGGATTTGAAAGCAAGGCAGAATTGCAGGAAACAGATTTCAGGAGGCAGATTCGAATCGCATTTAAAGCACATGAGAAGCGGCAAAACCTGGACAATGATGCCCTTGGCCAAAAAGGGCGTATGCGTTTTTTCCTGAATATATTCAGGAAAAAACGCATACGCCCTTTTTGGCCAACCAAGCAACCTGGAAAGGCAAATCAGCGCTACAAGAAGTCTCGCTTCCCATCCGTCAAAAGGGCAATGCTGAAAAAAGTGTCAAAACCAGAAATGCAGGACAGGCCATGGAGAAATGGGAGCCTTGCTACGCTGATGGGCGGGATGTAAATTGCCAACAGCCACTGTGGAGAAGTGTACGGTGTGTGCTGCAATATCTAAAAAACACAGCTTAGAGAGCATAGGGCACTTCCACTCATGGGCGTATAAATTGGGAAAACTAAAAATCAGCAAGACACAGGCACCCCAAACTTTAGGGCTGCTCTGTGGACAACAACCTCCACTTCGTTACACCTTAAATATCCCAGGAAAGAGAAAAATGGATAAAGAAGTTGTGGTCCTTATGTACAATGGAATATCACTCAGCCATGAAATCAATGTAATATGGCTAGTAGCAGCATGATGAGTAGATTTAGGTAAGACGATTCAAAGTGAAATAAGTCACACAGAAAAAGACACTTATCACACGATATCACTTACAGAGGGAAGGTAAAAATCGCTACCCTTGAACTGAATTACAAAACAGAACACAGTCACACATTTAGAAAACACACTATGGCTGCTGTACAGGAAAGGTGAAGTGGGTTGATGCATAAAACAAGGGTTTCAAACTAGCTCAGATACCATTCCATAAACCCAATATGTAATAGAAAAGACCGAGCCCTTGCTCAGTGAACTGGACTCAACACCCCCTATTCACCGCACTAGAATATATCTGACTAGTAAGAATCTTAAAACCTATATATTGATATCTCTCTGTAAGTGAGTCAAGTGGGTGTAAAGCGGCAGAAACACAGCAGTGAAAAGCAGCTAAACCCCATTATAAAAATAAATTACTTTAAAAAACCATGAAACAAAGACAGTGAAAGAGAGAAATATTCTTACAAAATTCGTTCAGGGGCTGTGATGCAACCTGGGTTGACCATATGTAGACCCACAGCTGGATGAGACATAAGGGTGGACACTCTTGGGGCTGAGAAGTTTGGTGAGGTTGGGTGAGCAAATGCAGACACTTTAAAGTAATACTGCCTGGTACCCTTCCGATGGGTCCCAAATCTCCAGCTTCAAGGTAATCTTCCTACATCGAAAACATGCATTAGAAACCCAGAAGATGGTACACCGTGTGATCGGGAAAGGTTTCTAAAACGCTACTCGTTTCCCATCTCCTTGTGCTAGGGTTCACAATTCAAGCCGCTTTACTAGCAATCTCGCTTCTTGGAGAATCAGCACCTTTAACCTCCTGTACCGTACAGGTTCCAATTTCTCCTGTGGATGAACGGGAAGAGGGGGAACCAATGAGAGACTAGCTCTAGGTGTTGGGACAGGCACAGGTCACTCTATTTTCCCATCAGGAAGAAGAATTAACCACAGGCTCAGCCTGCACCCCAGAACCAGAAAAGGGCCTGAAGCAATCCTGCGCTTTTGCGGCCAGCTCCCAAAAAAGCGAGTTGAAAGATGGAGCTCATGGGCACAGCAATTCACAAACCTGCAGATTTATAAATGATCACTCTCGTCCACAAATATATTGAGGGAAGGCAACGAAGAGGATTTGAAAGCAAGGCAGAATTGCAGGAAACAGATTTCAGGAGGCAGATTCGAATCTCCTTTAATGCACATGAGAAGCGGCAAAACGTGGACAATCATGCCCTTGGCCAAAAAGGGCGTATGCGTTTTTTCCTGAATATATTCAGGAAAAAACGCATACGCCCTTTTTGGCCAACCAAGCAACCTGGAAAGGCAAATCAGTGCTACAAAGAAGTCTCGTTTCCCATCGGTCAAAAGGGCCAGGGTGAAAAAAGTGTCAAAACCAGAAATACAGGACACACCATGGAGAAATGGAAGCCTTGCTACGCTGATGGGCAGGATGTAAATTTCCAACAGCCACTGTGGAAAAGTGTACGGTGTGTCCTGCAACATCTAAAAAACACAGCTTAGAGAGCATAGGGCACTTCCACTCATGGGCGTATAAATTTGGAAAACTAAAAATCAGCAAGACACAGGCACCCCAAACTTTAGGGCTGTTCTGTGGACAACAACCTCCACTTCGTTACACTTTAAATATCCCAGGAAAGAGAAAAATGGATAAAGAAGTAGTGGTCCTTATGTACAATGGAATATCACTCAGCCATGAAATCAATGTAATAGGGCTAGTAGCAGCATGATGAGTAGATTTAGGTAAGACGATTCAAAGTGAAATAAGTCGCACACAAAAAGACACTTATCACACGATATCACTTACAGAGGGAATGTAAAAATCGCTACACTTGAACTGAATTACAAAACAGAACAGAGTCACACATTTAGAAAACACACTATGGCTGCTGTACAGGAAAGGTGAAGTGGGGTGATGCATAAAACAAGGGTTTCAAACTAGCTCAGATACCATTCCATAAACCCAATATGTAATAGAAAAGACCGAGCCCTTACTCAGTGAACTGGACTCAACACCCCCTATTCACCGCACTAGAATATATCTGACTAGTAAGAATCTTAAAACCTATATATTGATATCTCTGTGTAAGTGAGTCAAGTGGGTGTAAAGCGGGATAAACACAGCAGTGAAAAGCAGCTAAACCCCATTATAAAAATAAATTACTTTAAAAACCCATGAAACAAAGACAGTGAAAGAGAGAAATATTCTTACAAAATTCGTTCAGGGGCTGTGATGCAACCTGGGTTGACCATATGTAGAGCCACAGCTGGATGAGACATAAGGGTGGACACTCTTGGGGTTGAGAGGTTTGGTGAGGTTGGGTGAGCAAATGCAGACACTTTAAAGTAATACTGCCTGGTACCCTGCCTGGTACCCTTCCGATGGGTCCCAAATCTCCATGTTCAAGGTCATCTTTCTACATCGAAAACATGCATTAGAAACCCAGAAGATGATACACCGTGTGATCGGGAAAGGTTTCTAAAACGCTACTCATTTCCCATCTCCTTGTGCTAGAGTTCGCTGTTCAAGCCGCTTTACTTGCAATCTCGCTTCTTGGAGAATCAGCACCTTTAACCTCCTGTACCGTACCGGTTCCAATTTGTCCTGTGGATGAACGGGAAGAGGGGGAACAAATGAGAGACTAGCTCTAGGTGTTGGGACCGGCACAGGTCACTTTATTTTCCCATCAGGAAGAAGAATTAACCACAGGCTCAGCCTGCACCCCAGAACAAGAATAGGGCCTGAAGCAATCCTTCGCTTTTGCGGCCAGCTCCCAAAAAAGCGAGTTGAAAAATGGAGCTCAGGGGCACTGCAATTCACAAACCTGCAGAGTTATAAATGATAACTCTCGTCCACAAATATATAGAGGGAAGGCAACGAAGAGGATTTGAAAGCAAGGCAGAATTGCAGGAAAGAGATTTCAGGAGGCAGATACGAATCGCCTTTAAAGCACATGAATAGCGGCAAAACGTGGACAATGATGCCCTAGACCAAAAAGGGCGTATGCGTTTTTTCCTGAATATATTCAGGAAAAAAGGCATACGCCCTTTTTGGCCAACCAAGCAACCTGGAAAGGCAAATCAGTGCTACAAAGAAGTCTCGCTTCCCATCGGTCAAAAGGTTCATGCTGAAAAAAGTGTCAAATCCAGAAATGCAGGACAGGCCATGGAGAAATGGAAGCCTTGCTACGCTGATGGGCGGGATGTAAATTGCCAACAGCCACTCTAGAGAAGTGTACGGTGTGTCCTGCAACATCTAAAGAACACAGCTTAGAGAGCATACGGCACTCCACTCATGGGCGTATAAATTGGGTAAACTAAAAATCAGCAAGACACAGGCAACCCAAACTCTAGGGCTGCTCTGGGGACAACAACCTCCACTTCGTTACACCTTAAATATCCCAGGAAAGACAAAAATGGATAAAGAAGTTGTGGTCCTTATGTACAATGGAATATCACTCAGCCATGAAATCAATGTCATAGGGCTAGTAGCAGCATGATGAGTAGATTTAGGTAAGACGATTCAAAGTGAAATAAGTCACACAGAAAAAGACACTTATCACACGATATCACTTACAAAGGGAATGTAAAAATCGCTACACTTGAACTGAATTACAAAACAGAACAGAGTCACACATTTAGAAAACACACTATGGCTGCTGTACGGGAAAGGTGAAATGGGGTGATACATAAAACAAGGGTTTCAAACTAGCTCAGATACCATTCCATAAACCCAATATGTAATAGAAAAGACCTACCCCTTGCTCAGTGAACTGGACTCAACACCCCCTACTCACCGCACAAGAATATATCTGACTAGTAAGAATCTTAAAACCTATGTATTGATATCTCTCTGTAAGTGAGTCAAGTGGGTGTAAAGCAGCATAAACACAGCAGTGAAAAGCAGCTAAACCCCATTATAAAAATAAATTACTTTAAAAACCCATGAAACAAAGACAGTGAAAGAGAGATATATTCTTACAAAATTCGTTCAGGGTCTGTGATGCAACCTGGATTGACCATATGTAGACCCACAGCTGGATGAGACATAAGGGTGGACACTCTTGTGGCTCAGAGTTTTCGTGAGGTTGGGTGAGCAAATGCAGACACTTTAAAGTAATACTGCCTGGTACCCTTCCGAAGGGTCCCAAATCTCCAGGTTCAAGGTCATCTTCCTACATCGAAAACATGCTTTAGAAACCCAGAAGATGGTACACCGTGTAATCGGGAAAGGTTTCTAAAACGCTACTCATTTCCCATCTCCTTGTGCTAGGGTTCGCCATTCAAGCCGCTTTACTAGCAATCTCGCTTCTTGGAGAATCAGCACCTTCAAACTCCTGTACCGTACAGGTTCCAATTTGTCCTGTGGATGAACGGGAAGAGGGGGAACAAATGAGAGACTAGCTCTAGGTGTTGGGACAGTCACAGGTCTCTTTATTTTCCCATCAGGCAGAAGAATTAACCACAGGCTCAGCCTGAACCCCAGAACCAGAATAGGGCCTGAAGCAATCCTGCGCTTTTGCGGCCAGCTCCCAAAAAAGCGAGTTGAAAAATGGAGCTCAGGGGCACTGCAATTCGCAAACCTGCAGAGTTATAAATGATAACTCTCATCCACAAATATATTGAGGGAAGGCAACAAAGAGGATTTGAAAGCAAGGCAGAATTGCAGGAAACAGATTTCAGGAGGTAGATTCGAATCGCCTTTAAAGCACATGAAATGTGGCAAAACGTGGACAAGGATTCCCTTGGCCAAAAAGGGCGTATGCGTTTTTTCCTGAATATATTCAGGAAAAAACGCATACGCCCTTTTTGGCCATCCAAGCAACCTGGAAAGGCAAATCAGTGCTACAAAGAAGTCTCGCTTCCCATCGGTCAAAAGGGCCAAGGTGAAAAAAGTGTCAAAACGAGAAATACAGGACAGACCATGGAGAAATGGAAGCCTTGCTACGCTGATGGGCAGGATGTAAATTGCCAACAGCCACTGTGGAGAAGTGTACGGTGTGTCCTGCAACATCTAAAAAACACAGCTTAGAGAGCATAGGGCACTTCCACTCATGGGCGTATAAATTGGGAAAACTAAAAATCAGCAAGACACAGGCACCCCAAATTTTAGGGCTGCACTGTGCACAACAACCTCCACTTCGTTACACCATAAATATCCCAGGAAAGACAATAATGGATAAAGAAGTTGTGGTCCTTAAGTACAATGGAATATCACTCAGCCATGAAATCAATGTCATAGGGCTAGTAGCAGCATGATGAGTGGATTTAGGTACGACGATTCTAAGTGAAATAAGTCACACAGAAAAAGACACTTATCATAATATATCTCTTACAGAGGGAATGTAAAAATCGCTAAACTTGAACTGAATTACAAAACAGAACAGAGTCACACTTTTAGAAAACACACTATGGCTGATGTACGGGAAAGCTGAAGTGGGTTGATGCATAAAACAAGGGTTTCAAATTAGCTAAGATAACGTTCCATAAACCCAATATGTAATAGAAAAGACCTACTCCTTGCTCAGTGAACTGGACTCAACACCCCCTATTCACGGCACAAGAATATATCTGACTAGGAAGAATCTTAAAACCTATATATTGATATCTTTCTGTAAGTGAGTCAAGTGGGTGTAAAACGGCATAAACACTGCAGTGAAAAACAGCTAAACCCCATTATAAAAATAAATTACTTTTAAAAAGCCATGAAACAAAGACAGTGAAAGAGAGAGATATTCTTACAAAATTGGTTCAGGGGCTGTGATGCCACCTGGATTGACCATATCTAGACCCACACCTGGATGAGATATAAGGGTGGACACTCTTGGGGTTGAGAGGTTTGGTGAGGTTGGGTGAGCAAATGCAGACACTTTAAAGTAATACTGCCTGGTACCCTTCCAAAGGGTCCCAAATCTCCAGATTCAAGGTCATCTTCCTACATCGAAAACATGCATTAGAAACCCAGAAGATGGTACACCGTGTGATCGGGAAAGGTTTCTAAAACGCACCTCATTTCCCATCTCCTTGTGCTAGGGTTCGCCGTTCAAGCCGCTTTACTAGCATTCTCGCTTCTTGGAGAATCAGCACCTTTAACCTCCTGTACCGTACAGGTTCCAATTTGTCCTGTGGATGAACGGGAAGAGGGGGAACAAATGTGAGACTAGCTCTAGGTGTTGGGACAGGCACAGGTCACTCTATTTTCCCATCAGGAAGAAGCATTAACCACAGGCTCAGCCTGCATCCCAGAACCAGAATAGGGCCTGAAGCAATCCTGCGCTTTTGCGGCCAGCTCCCAAAAAAGCGAGTTGAAAAATGGAGCTCAGGGGCACTGCAATTCACAAACCTGCAGAGTTATAAATGATAACTCTCGTCCACAAATATATTGAGGGAAGGCAACGAAGAGGATTTGAAAGCAAGGCAGAATTGCAGGAAACAGATTTCAGGAGGCAGATTCGAATCGCCTTTAAAGCACATGAAAAGCGGCAAAACGTGGACAATAATGCCCTTGGCCAAAAAGAGCGTATGCGTTTTTTCCTGAATATATTCAGGAAAAAATGCATACGCCCTTTTTGGCCAACCAAGCAACCTGGAAAGGCAAATCAGTGCTACAAAGAAGTCTCGCTTCCCATCGGTCAAAAGGGCCATGCTGAAAAAAGTGTCAAAACCAGAAATGCAGGACAGGCCATGGAGAAATGGGAGCCTTGCTACGCTGATGGGCGGGATGTAAATTGCCAACAGCCACTGTGGAGAAGTGTACGGTGTGTGCTGCAATATCTAAAAAACACAGCTTAGAGAGCATAGGGCACTTCCACTCATGGGCGTATAAATTGGGAAAACTAAAAATCAGCAAGACACAGGCACCCCAAACTTTAGGGCTGTTCTGTGGACAACATCCTCCACTTCGTTACACTTTAAATATCCCAGGAAAGAGAAAAATGGATAAAGAAGTAGTGGTCCTTATGTACAATGGAATATCACTCAGCCATGAAATCAATGTAATAGGGCTAGTAGCAGCATGATGAGTAGATTTAGGTAAGACGATTCAAAGTGAAATAAGTCACACAGAAAAAGACACTTATCACACGATATCACTTACAGAGGGAATGTAAAAATCGCTACACTTGAATTGAATTACAAAACAGAACATAGTAACACACATAGAAAACACACTATGGCTGCTGTACGGGAAAGGTGAAGTGGGGTGATGCATAAAACAAAAGTTTCAAACTAGCTCAGATACCGTTCCATAAACCCAATATGTAATAGAAAAGACCTACCCGTTGCTCAGTGAAATGGACACAACACCCCCTATTCACCGCACAAGAATATAACTGACTAGTAAGAATCTTAAAACCTATGTATTGATATCTTTCTGTAAGTGAGTCAAGTGGGTGTAAAGCTGCATAAACACAGCAGTGAAAAGGAGCTAAACCCCATTATGAAAATAAATTACTTTTAAAAACCCATGAAACAAAGACAGTGAAAGATATAAATATTCTTACAAAATTCATTCAGGGGCTGTGATGCAACCTGGGTTGACCATATGTAGACCCACAGCTGGATGAGATATAAGGGTGGACAGTCTTGGGGCTGAGAGGTTTGGTGAGGTTGGGTGAGCAAATGCAGACACTTTAAAGTAATACTGCCTGGTACCCTTCCGAAGGGTCCCAAATCTCCAGGTTCAAGGTCATCTTCCTACATCGAAAACATGCTTTAGAAACCCAGAAGATGGTACACCGTGTAATCGGGAAAGGTTTCTAAAACGCTACTCATTTCCCATCTCCTTGTGCTAGGGTTCGCCATTCAAGCCGCTTTACTAGCAATCTCGCTTCTTGGAGAATCAGCACCTTCAAACTCCTGTACCGTACAGGTTCCAATTTGTCCTGTGGATGAACGGGAAGAGGGGGAACAAATGAGAGACTAGCTCTAGGTGTTGGGACAGTCACAGGTCTCTTTATTTTCCCATCAGGCAGAAGAATTAACCACAGGCTCAGCCTGAACCCCAGAACCAGAATAGGGCCTGAAGCAATCCTGCGCTTTTGCGGCCAGCTCCCAAAAAAGCGAGTTGAAAAATGGAGCTCAGGGGCACTGCAATTCGCAAACCTGCAGAGTTATAAATGATAACTCTCATCCACAAATATATTGAGGGAAGGCAACAAAGAGGATTTGAAAGCAAGGCAGAATTGCAGGAAACAGATTTCAGGAGGTAGATTCGAATCGCCTTTAAAGCACATGAAATGTGGCAAAACGTGGACAAGGATTCCCTTGGCCAAAAAGGGCGTATGCGTTTTTTCCTGAATATATTCAGGAAAAAACGCATACGCCCTTTTTGGCCATCCAAGCAACCTGGAAAGGCAAATCAGTGCTACAAAGAAGTCTCGCTTCCCATCGGTCAAAAGGGCCAAGGTGAAAAAAGTGTCAAAACGAGAAATACAGGACAGACCATGGAGAAATGGAAGCCTTGCTACGCTGATGGGCAGGATGTAAATTGCCAACAGCCACTGTGGAGAAGTGTACGGTGTGTCCTGCAACATCTAAAAAACACAGCTTAGAGAGCATAGGGCACTTCCACTCATGGGCGTATAAATTGGGAAAACTAAAAATCAGCAAGACACAGGCACCCCAAATTTTAGGGCTGCACTGTGCACAACAACCTCCACTTCGTTACACCATAAATATCCCAGGAAAGACAATAATGGATAAAGAAGTTGTGGTCCTTAAGTACAATGGAATATCACTCAGCCATGAAATCAATGTCATAGGGCTCGTAGCAGCATGATGAGTGGATTTAGGTACGACGATTCTAAGTGAAATAAGTCACACAGAAAAAGACACTTATCATAATATATCTCTTACAGAGGGAATGTAAAAATCGCTAAACTTGAACTGAATTACAAAACAGAACAGAGTCACACTTTTAGAAAACACACTATGGCTGATGTACGGGAAAGCTGAAGTGGGTTGATGCATAAAACAAGGGTTTCAAATTAGCTAAGATAACGTTCCATAAACCCAATATGTAATAGAAAAGACCTACTCCTTGCTCAGTGAACTGGACTCAACACCCCCTATTCACGGCACAAGAATATATCTGACTAGGAAGAATCTTAAAACCTATATATTGATATCTTTCTGTAAGTGAGTCAAGTGGGTGTAAAACGGCATAAACACTGCAGTGAAAAACAGCTAAACCCCATTATAAAAATAAATTACTTTTAAAAAGCCATGAAACAAAGACAGTGAAAGAGACAGATATTCTTACAAAATTGGTTCAGGGGCTGTGATGCCACCTGGATTGACCATATCTAGACCCACAGCTGGATGAGATATAAGGGTGGACACTCTTGGGGTTGAGAGGTTTGGTGAGGTTGGGTGAGCAAATGCAGACACTTTAAAGTAATACTGCCTGGTACCCTTCCAAAGGGTCCCAAATCTCCAGGTTCAAGGTCATCTTCCTACATCGAAAACATGCATTAGAAACCCAGAAGATGGTACACCGTGTGATCGGGAAAGGTTTCTAAAACGCACCTCATTTCCCATCTCCTTGTGCTAGGGTTCGCCGTTCAAGCCGCTTTACTAGCATTCTCGCTTCTTGGAGAATCAGCACCTTTAACCTCCTGTACCGTACAGGTTCCAATTTGTCCTGTGGATGAACGGGAAGAGGGGGAACAAATGTGAGACTAGCTCTAGGTGTTGGGACAGGCACAGGTCACTCTATTTTCCCATCAGGAAGAAGCATTAACCACAGGCTCAGCCTGCATCCCAGAACCAGAATAGGGCCTGAAGAAATCCTGCGCTTTTGCGGCCAGCTCCCAAAAAAGCGAGTTGAAAAATGGAGCTCAGGGGCACTGCAATTCACAAACCTGCAGAGTTATAAATGATAACTCTCGTCCACAAATATATTGAGGGAAGGCAACGAAGAGGATTTGACAGCAAGGCAGAATTGCAGGAAACAGATTTCAGGAGGCAGATTCGAATCGCCTTTAAAGCACATGAAAAGCGGCAAAACGTGGACAATAATGCCCTTGGCCAAAAAGAGCGTATGCGTTTTTTCCTGAATATATTCAGGAAAAAATGCATACGCCCTTTTTGGCCAACCAAGCAACCTGGAAAGGCAAATCAGTGCTACAAAGAAGTCTCGCTTCCCATCGGTCAAAAGGGCCATGCTGAAAAAAGTGTCAAAACCAGAAATGCAGGACAGGCCATGGAGAAATGGGAGGCTTGCTACGCTGATGGGCCGGATGTAAATTGCCAACAGCCACTGTGGAGAAGTGTACTGTGTGTGCTGCAATATCTAAAAAACACAGCTTAGAGAGC